>NC_133910.1:0-1403750 GCF_964199755.1 Larus michahellis
GCCAGGAGGGAGAAGTGAGGATTATGCCTAGAGTTTCTCGGAACTGCTTCAAATCAACTAGATATCTTTGTGCTGTAAATCTCCCAACAGCCAAATGTAAAAGCAGCAAACATCTCGCTGTATGTCCCACATCCAAAGTGCCAAGAGAGAGCTTGCTCTCCCTGTCTTTGAGTACTGTTTTCACTGTCCCGGTTACCTCTTTGCTAACATTCTCTTCAGAGCTGCAGTGAAACCAGGAACCATGTGGAGAAGGCACCCACACTGAAAATGACTGGAAGGAACGTTGGGGCTTCTTCTCAGTGCTGTAGAACAAGGCATAGTTTTTCCTGCTGGCTCTTTGGGCGTGGGACCAATCTCCATGGAAGGAACGTTAGGGCTTCTTCTCAGTGTCTCTGACATAGGGTTTCACTGTCCCGGGAAAGTCTCTGCTAACACCCTGCAGAGCGCAGTGCCCAATATACAGAAACGTCTTGCGGTATCTCCTACAGGGAAAGTGCCAAGAGGGAATTGTCGATCTTGTTCTCAGTGTCTCTCACCCTGCAGAGCGCTGTGCCATATATACACAAAAATCTTGCGCTATCTCCAACACGTAAAGTGCCAGGAGAGAATTGCAGGAATTCATCGCAGTGCTCCAAGAATGGCGTTCAATGTGCCAGAAACTTTCCTGCCTACAGTCTCCAGGGAGATTTCCTCAAAACCAATAAGCATCCCGCTATATGTCCTAAATGGAAAGTGTCAGGAGGGAAATATAGGACTTGCTCTGCCTATCTTTGAATACTGCTTTCTACTCTCCTGGTTAAGTCTTTGCTAACATTCTCTCCAGGGAGTTACCCTCAAAACCAACACACATCTTGACATATCTCCCACATGGAAAGTGCCAGCAGGGAAAAATGGGGACTGTTCTTAGACTCCATAGGATCTGCTTCAAGTCACCTAGTTATCTCCTTGGCTACATTCTTCAAAGAGATAGGTGCAAAACAATCAAAAAATCATCTTGCTGTGTCTCCAACATGGAAAGTGCCAGGAGGGAATTCTAGGGCTTGTTCCCAGTGTCTCTCAGAATTGTTCTCATGACCCTGGATACATCTCTGCTAAGACGCTTGCATTGCCCAGAGACCTACGACATCTTTGGGCGTGGAACCAGTCTCCAGATATATGGCCATTTTTGTGCCTGGCGCGGCGCCAAGTGGGAAAGGGTGGTTTTGAGGCTGAAGGCAGCAGGAAAGACTGCAGCCCCCAGGTGTGTGGGGCTACGCAAGCGGTTCCCAAAGAGCTTTAGAACAAGGCATAGTTTTCCCTGCTGGCTCTTTGGGCGTGGGACCAATCTCCAGCCATATGGCCATTTTTGTGCCTGGCGCGGCGCCAAGTGGTAAAGGGTGGTTTTGAGGCTGAAGGCAGCAGGAAAGACTGCAGCCCCCACATCTGTGGGGCTACGCAAGCGGTTCCCAAAGAGCTTTAGAACAAGGCATAGTTTTCCCTGCTGGCTCTTTGGGCGTGGGACCAATCTCCAGGGAAGGAACGTTAGGGCTTCTTCTCAGTATCTCTGACATAGGGTTTCACTGTCCCGGGAAAGTCTCTGCTAACACCCTGCAGAGCGCAGTGCCCAATATACAGAAACGTCTTGCGGTATCTCCTACCAGGAAAGTGCCAAGAGGGAATTGTCGATCTTGTTCTCAGTGTCTCTCACCCTGCAGAGCGCTGTGCCATATATACACAAAAATCTTGCGCTATCTCCAACATGTAAAGTGCCAGGAGAGAATTGCAGGAATTCATCACAGTGCTCCAAGAATGGCATTCAATGTGCCAGAAACTTTCCTGCCTACAGTCTCCAGGGAGATTTCCTCAAAACCAATAAGCATCCCGCTATATGTCCTAAATGGAAAGTGTCAGGAGGGAAATATAGGACTTGCTCTGCCTATCTTTGAATACTGCTTTCTACTCTCCTGGTTAAGTCTTTGCTAACATTCTCTCCAGGGAGTTGCCCTCAAAACCAACACACATCTTGACATATCTCCCACATGGAAAGTGCCAGCAGGGAAAAATGGGGACTGTTCTTAGACTCCATAGGATCTGCTTCAAGTCACCTAGTTATCTCCTTGGCTACATTCTTCAAAGAGATAGGTGCAAAACAATCAAAAAATCATCTTGCTGTGTCTCCAACATGGAAAGTGCCAGGAGGGAATTCTAGGGCTTGTTCCCAGTGTCTCTCAGAATTGTTCTCATGACCCTGGATACATCTCTGCTAAGACGCTTGCATTGCCCAGAGACCTACGACATCTTTGGGCGTGGAACCAGTCTCCAGATATATGGCCATTTTTGTGCCTGGCGCGGCGCCAAGAGGGAAAGGGTGGTTTTGAGGCTGAAGGCAGCAGGAAAGCCTGCAGCCCCCAGGTGTGTGGGGCTACGCAAGCGGTTCCCAAAGAGCTTTAGAACAAGGCCTAGTTTTCCCTGCTGGCTCTTTGGGCGTGGGACCAATCTCCAGACATATGGCCATTTTTGTGCCTGGCGTGGCGCCAAGTGGGAAAGGGTGGTTTTGAGGCTGAAGGCAGCAGGAAAGACTGCAGCCCCCAGGTCTGTGGGGCTACGCAAGCGGTTCCCAAAGAGCTTTAGAAGAAGGCATAGTTTTCCCTGATGGCTCTTTGGGCGTGGGACCAATCTCCAGCCATATGGCCATTTTTGTGCCTGGCACGGCGCCAAGTGGGAAAGGGTGGTTTTGAGGCTGAAGGCAGCAGGAAAGCCTGCAGCCCCCACGTCTGTGGGGGTACGCAAGCGGTTCCCAAAGAGCTTTAGAACAAGGCATAGTTTTCCCTGATGGCTCTTTGGGCGTTGGACCAATCTCCAGCCATATGGCCCTTTTTGTGTGTGGCACGGCGCCAAGTGGGAAAGGGTGGTTTTGAGGCTGAAGGCAGCAGGAAAGCCTGCAGCCCCCAGGTCTGTGGGGCTACGCAAGCGGTTCCCAAAGAGCTTTAGAATAAGGCATAATTTTCCCTCCTGGCTCTTTGGGCGTGGGACCAGTCTCCACTTATATGGAGTGTTGGAGGCTGGCGCTGCGCCAAGTGGGAAAGGGTGGTTTTGAAGCTGAAGGCTCTAGAAAAGCCTGCAGCCCCCAGGTCTGTGGGGCTACGCAAGTGGTTTCCAAAGAGCTTTAGAACAAGGCAGTATTTGGCTCACCTCCCGGGACAGCCTCAACTCAGCTCCTGGGATGCCTCCGGAAGGCTCCTGGCCTGGCTCCGCATGGCTCCTAGGCCACACTCCACTCAGCTCCTTGGACCAACTCAACTTGCCCCCATGTGCCGCCTCAGCTTGCCTTTTGGAGCCCGCTCAGCTCGGCTCCTTGCACCAACGTACCTTGACTGCTGGTGGCAGCTCAGCTCGGATCCTGAACAGCAAAGCTCGATTTTTGGGGACGCCTCCACTCAGTTCTTGGGAATGACACAGCTCAGCTCCAGGGGCTGGCTGCGCTCAGCATGCTCGGTATCTCGGCCCATCTCCTGAGCTGTCTCCGCTCGGCCCTCGCCAGAGACTTGCCTGGTCTTTTGACACAAAGTCAGATGGACTCCTGCGGCCAGCTCTGCCCAACTCCTTGGCCAGCTCATCTTGGCTCCTGGGACGGCTCATGGAGGCTCCTACACTGCCTCCGCAGGGTTCCTAGGGCCAGCTCAGCTCCTGGCGCTATCTCCGCATCCTTCCTTGTCCCCGCTGAGCTCGACTCTTTGGTCCAGCTGTGCTCTGCTCTGCTCCTAGACCTGCATCAGCGTCACTCCTGTGACGGACTTGCCTGGGCGTTTGTGGCCAGCGCAGCTTGATATTTGGGCTCTGTTTGGCTCCGTTCCCGCGACCGCCTCACCTCGGCTCCTCAGATGCCTCCAGAAGGCTCCCGGCCTGGCTCCGCATGGCTCCTAGGCCACACTCCATTCAGCTCCTTGGACCAACTCAACTTGCCCCCATGTGCCGCCTCAGCTTGCCTTTTGGAGCCCGCTCAGCTCGGCTCCTTGCACCAACGTACCTTGACTGCTGGTGGCAGCTCAGCTCGGATCCTGAACAGCAAAGCTCGATTTTTGGGGACGCCTCCACTCAGTTCTTGGGAATGACACAGCTCAGCTCCAGGGGCTGGCTGCGCTCAGCATGCTCGGTATCTCGGCCCATCTCCTGAGCTGTCTCCGCTTGGCCCTCGCCAGAGACTTGCCTGGTCTTTTGACACAAAGTCAGATGGACTCCTGCGGCCAGCTCTGCCCAACTCCTTGGCCAGCTCATCTTGGCTCCTGGGACGGCTCATGGAGGCTCCTACACTGCCTCCGCAGGGTTCCTAGGGCCAGCTCAGCTCCTGGCGCTGTCTCCGCATCCTTCCTTGTCCCCGCTGAGCTCGACTCTTTGGTCCAGCTGTGCTCTGCTCTGCTCCTAGACCTGCATCAGCGTCACTCCTGTGACGGACTTGCCTGGGCGTTTGTGGCCAGCGCAGCTTGATATTTGGGCTCTGTTTGGCTCCGTTCCCGCGACCGCCTCACCTCGGCTCCTCAGATGCCTCCAGAAGGCTCCTGGCCTGGCTCCGCATGGCTCCTAGGCCACACTCCACTCAGCTCCTTGGACCAACTCAAATTGCTTCCATGGGCCGCCTTGGCTTGCCTATTGGAAAAGCTCTGCTTTGCTCCTGGGCCTGCATCAGCTTGGCTCCTGTAATGGACTCGCCTCGGCGTTTGTTGCCAGTGAGGCTCAACCTTGCCGCTGTTGTTGCCTGAAAAGCGGCAAAGCGGTTTTAGCAGAAGATAAACCCCCTTGCGTTCTAACACTCCTCACCGAGGTGGGAGGCTAGGTGCGGCTAGGTTTAAATTCTGAGTGATGCCCAATTCAGCACTATCAGTCCAATTGCGTTTAATATGTATTAAACTATTACGATTTGGATACACTAATAGTGGACTGCACCTTCAGTCTAGTCGTGCTCATGAACTAGCACGGCCACTCTTGAGTCTTTGGTCACGTTCAGTGAGAAACCAAAACGACTAGCTACTTAAAAAAGTGCAGTTTATTTAAACAACAGATATATAGGTTCTTAGGATCGCCGGTGATAAATACACTGTCTGCAAAGCACGTGCAAATGAAAGTATTGTTACATACACAAAACGCGCGACAAAGTTATAAACGATACAGCCTGGCTTTAAATGTAGAAAAAGAGAGTCTCTAGAGAAATTTCTAAGTTTCCCGAGGAAGCACTCGGTATAATCTAAGTCTTACCCAAAGGCGCCCCTATGGGGGGGAAGAGAGGCTCAGCCCGTCGACTGATCCCAGAAGTCAGTGATGTAATTCTTTATGATGGTGTCTTCCCTGGGTATCCCCCCTCTCTTGGGCTATTTTTATATTATTTGTTATCTTCAAGGTGGAGTTTGAGTGACTTTAGTCATACATACTTTTATCATGATTGGTGTAAATTTCTCTCGCTTCACAATTAAAGGTATAGTTTACGAGAAATTCAGGGCGCAGACTCAAGGAGGAGTGGTCGCACCTTGGAGGCGGGTAGCCTTCGGGATGGAGGTGTGTTTTGGTATTATAATGACATTATAATGAGCAAAGTTCGCACAAAGGACAGCATTTCATCAACATTTGACAAAAAGTTGGCTCTGAGCATCTAGCGGGCAGCTAATTGGCAGCTTATCTGTTTCATGGTATCATCCCATTCCTGTATCCGCTATACATCATAAGGTAAAGCCACGGAATAATTGCATCCCGTCCCGTACCTCATGTGGCTTATCAGGGAACCACAGATGTTGTGTCCTTCATGCCAGCTGCGGCTATTTTCTACCTCAGAAGCCTCTTGATTTTATACTTTTCCTTAATGTGTGAACAATGCTGTACTTTTGTATTTTTTAGCCAATTTAGTATTTATTCCACAGAGGGTAGCAAATGTAGTGCCCATCTACAAAAAGGGGCAGAAAGGAGGATCTGGGAAACTATAGGCCTGTCAGTCTGACCTTGGTAGCAGGGAAGGTCATAGAGCAGATCATCTTGAGTGCCATTACAACTCATCTAATGGACAAGCAGGGGATCAGGCCTAGTCAGCATAGGTTTAGGAAAGGCAGGACCTGCCTGACAAACCTGATCTCCTTCTATGACAAGATGACCCAATTATTGGATGAGGGAAAGGCTGTGGACATTGTCTACCTAGGCTTTTGAAAAGCATTTGACACTGTCCCCCACAGAAATCTCATGGAAGAACTGGCGGCTCATGGCCTGGATGAGCATACGATCTGCTGGATCAAGCACTGGCTGGATGGGCGGTCCCAAAGAGTGGTCGTCAATGGAGTTAAATCCAGCCGGCGGCCGGTCACAAGTGGTGTCCCTCAGGGCTCGGTGTTGGGACCGTTTCTGCTCAACATCTTTATTGATGACCTTGATAAGGACAGAGAGTGTATCACCAGCAAGTTTGCCGCTGACACGAAGCTAAGCGGGAGTGTTGATCTACATGAGGATAGGGAGGCTCTACAGAGAGACTTGGACAGGTTGGACCGACGGGCCAATGCTAACGGTATGAGCTTCAACAAGGCCAAGTGCTGGGTCCTGCACTTGGGCCACAACAACCCCATACATCGCTACAGGCTTGGGGAAGTGTGGCTGGAGAGCTGCCTGGCAGAAAAGGACCTGGGGGTTCACATTGACAAGCGGCTGAACATGAGCCAGCAGTGTGCCCAGGTGGCCAAGAGGGCCAATGGCATCCTGGCTTGTATTAGAACTAGTGTGAGCAGCAGAAGGAGGGAGGTGATTGTCCCCCTGTACTCAGCACTGGTGAGGCCGCACCTTGAGTATTGTGTCCAGTTCTGGGCACCTCAATACAAGGGAGATATCGAGGTGCTGGAGCGAGGGCAGAGGAGGGCAACGAAGCTGGTGAAGGGCCTGGAGAATAAATGTGATGAGGAGCGATTGAAGGAGCTGGGACTGTTTAGTTTGAGGAAGAGGAGCCTGAGGGGAGACCTCATCGCTCTCTACAACTGCTTGAAAGGCCATTGTAGGGAGGTTGGTGCTAGTCTCTTCTCACAGGTAATTAGCGATAGAACAACAGGGAATGGCTTCAAGCTGCAACAGGGTAGGTTTAGGCTGGACATAAGGAAAAAAATTCTTCACGGAAAGAGTGGTTAGACACTGGAATAGGCTGCCCAGGGAGGTGGTGGAGTCACCGTCCCTGGATGTGTTTAAGGCTCGTTTAGATGTGGTGTTAAGGGATATGGTGTGAGGGAGAACTTTGTAGAGTGGAGATGATGGTTGGATTCAATGATCCCAAGGGTCTTTTCCAACCTAAATGATTCTTTGATTCTATTCTATGACCCGGGGGTTTGGGGGGGACACGGGTGTTTGGGTAGTTGCGTTTTGGGGGGACGGAGGGGGTTGGGGACAGCGGTGGTTGGGGGGACTGAGGTGTTCAGGGGGGACTCAGGAGGTTTGGGAGGACCAAGGAGATTGGTGAGTTGGATTGTGGCCCCTCACGCACCATCCCCCACCCATCTCCACACCGTACACCCCACCTCTGCCCCCGCGCCCCCCCCAATTTTCCAGCCCCCCACAAACCCTCGTGCAAGACCTCACATGAATCTTCATGTGAGTCTCTATGTGAGCCCTCGTGCAAGCCCCCTCGTGCACTGCCACCCATCCCCTCCGCACTCCCCCACCCCCAAGCCCAACCCTCGACCCCTCCCCAAAACCCCAACCACCCCCAGGGACCCTTATGTGAATCCTTGTGGAAACCCTCGTGTGAATCCTCGTTCAGGACCCCCGCACGCACACCCCCCGGCACTCCCCCTCCCTCCAAATCCCCCCTCAACCCCCTCCTTCATCCCCCAAATCACCGCTCCCCCCCAGCACCCTACAACAAGCCCTCGTGGAAAGGCTTGTTGAAGGCCTCGTGCAAAAATGCCTTGCGCGACATCCATTCCCTTCCCCACCCCCAAATACCCCCTCAAACCTGTCCCCCACACCCCAATCCCCCCACAAATCCTTGTGCAAACCCTTGTGTGAATCCTTGTGCAAGGCCTCGGTGCGAATCCTCCTGCCAGCCCCCTCCTGTACCACCCCCCCAAATCCCCCCTCGACCCCTTTCCCAAGACCTCTAACCCCCAGCCCTGCAGGATCCCTCGTGCGAGGCCTCGCGCAAATACTACCGCGAGCCCCCTCGTGCGCCACCACCCCCTCCCTCACCTCCCAAATCTCTCTCCCCTCCCCCACCCCCACCCTTCCCCACTCCCTTATGAACCCTTTTGTGAACCCTCCTGCAAACTCCTGTGCAAACTTGTGGGAACACTCAGGTACCATCATCCACCCCTCCCCCACCTCCAAATCTCTGCCAGCCCCTCCCCACCTTCCAACCCCTCCCAACCCCCCTGCAAACCCTTGCGACAGCCCCCACCCCGCCCACCTCCCTCTCCCCTCCCCCCAACAGCCCCTCCCCCACTTCCCTACTTCCCCTCTCCCAACCCCCGCAGCCCCCTGTGAACCCTTGTGCGAATCAGCATGCAAGGCCTCGTGCAAACCCCCTCAACCCCTTCCCAAATTCCCCCTCAACCCCGTCCCCCACATCCTCCAACACCCCCCGCTCTCCCTAACACAAGCCCTTGGGGAACTTGTCCTTCAAACCCTCGGGCAAAACCCCCTTGCACTACATCCACCGCCTTCCCTGCCCCCAAATGCCCCCTCATGCCCCTACCCCACCACCCCAGCCCTCCCTGCCAAACCTCATGCCAACCCTTGCGCAAGCCTCCTCCTTCGCCACCCCCTATATCCCCCTTGAACCCCCCCCTTCACCCTCCAAATTGCCCTCAAACCCCTCCCCCACGCCCCTTCCCCCTACAGCACCCCATGAACTGTCGTGCGAACCCTCGTGCAGGGCCCCGTGCGAATCCTTCTGCAAAGCCTCGTTCCAGCCCCCTCATGCGCCACCACCCACCTCCTGCCCCCCCCTCCCAAAACGCCTCCCGTGAACCCTCGTGTGAGGCCTCGTGCAAAATCCCAACCCCACGCCATCATCCCCCTATGAGCCCTCGTGCAAGGTCTTGTGTGAGCCCCCTCCTGCCCCACCCCCCCCACCTACCCCCAACACACCCCAAATCCCCCCCCCACTACCCACAACACCCCCAGACCCCTATGAACACTCATGCAAACCCTCGTGCAAAGTCCCCTTGTGTGACATCTACCTCCACTCCCCCAGCCCCTAAACCCCACCTCAGCCCCCTCCCCACACCCCAGTCTTCCACCCCCCACAAGCCCTCGTGTGAACGCTCACATACCATCACCCACCCCCTCCCACACCCCCCAAATTCCCCCTCAAATCCCACCCCCCAAGCCCCCCCGACCCCTATAAGCCCTTGTGCAAACACTCATGTGAGCGTCCTCCCCTACCCCCCGACACCCCCAGCTCCTGGTGAACCCTGGTGCGAGGCCTCGTGTGAATCCTCCTGCAAAACCCCCTCATGGGCCACCGTCCATCCCACTCCCCCCTCCCCCACGCCCTAAGTCCCCCCTCAACCCCCTCCCCAGCCCCTACAAACCCTCGTGCGAATCTTTGTGCGAGCCCCCTCCTGCCTCACCCCCAGCTCCCACACCCCTCCCCCACCCCCAAAGCCACCCCACCCCGTCCCAATCCCCTCTAAGCCCCTCCCCCAACCCCCCCAGTCCCCTAGGAACCGCCATGTGAGTCCTTGTGCGAGGCCTCGAGCAGAATCCCAATCCCACGCCACCAGTCCTGCTACGAACCCTAGTGCAGGGTCTCGTGCGAGCCCCCCCGTACCCCACGTCCTACCCCTCCCACCCCAAATCTCCCCTTCCACCCTCTCCCCCACCCTTGAAACACCCCCAGCCCTACAAACCCTACAAACTCTTGTGCGAGTCCATGTGCAAAATACCCTAAATGCCACCATCCCCCATCCCCCCTCCCCAGCCTCTGAACCCCCCCAAACCCTTGTGCAAACCCACCACCCACACCCCCCAAATTCCATCCAAAAACCTGCCCCAGCCCCCTACAAACCCTCGTGAAAATCCTCCTGCGACCCCCTCATGTGCCAACCCCCAACCTCTGCCCCCACCCCCCGAATCCACCGTGAACCCCCTGCCCCACCCCTTCAAGCGCCTTACAAAGCCTCGTACAAATCCTCGTGCAAACGCTCATCTACCATCAGACACCCCCTCCCCCACCCCCTCAAAATCCCCCTCAAATCCCTCCCTCACCCCTCAACCCCCCCAGCCCCCATGAACTCTTGTGCAAACACTCGTGTGAGACCCCTGCCCTACCCCCCAATCTTCCAGCTCCCCACAAAACCTTGTGCAAACCCTCGTGCGAACCCTTGTGCAAGCCCCTCCTGTGCCACCCTCCCCAAATCCCCCCTCATCCCCTCCCCCCCACCACGAACACTTGTGCAAACCCTCGTGCAAACCCTTGTGCAAACGCTCCTGGGAATGCTCCCCCAGCCTCTCAACCCGCCCGAACCTTCGTGTGAACTCACCACCCCCCTCACACGTGTCCCCCCTCAACCCCCTCCCCCACCCTCTACAAACACTTGTGTGAATCCTGCAAGGGCTTGTGTGAATCCTCGTGCGAGCCCCCCTCACACACTTCCCCCCCCTACTCACCCCCACCCCCTGCCCCCTCCCAACCCCCCAAACCCCTCCCCCACCCCATCAAGTGCCCCCTCAGCCCCCGACGCACCCTCGTGCAAACCTTTGTGCAATACCCACCACGCATCAACGCCCACCCCACCCTGTGCCCCGATCCCCCTCCACCCACCTCCCCCGCCCCCTCATTTCCCCCCAGCCCCTGAAGAGCCCTCGAACAAACCCTGGTGTGAGGCCTGGTGCAAATCCTCGTGCCAAGTCCTGGTGTAAGAAAGGCAGGTATTGCTTTTGCAGAGGAGAAAAGCCGTTGCCATCAGAGGTGACACGATAAGGGAATGACTAAGACAAAGAGGCTCCAGCAAAGGCTTGTAGAACATCTCTTATCACACAGACAGAAGGACAAACTCATTCCTACTGCATTAGTGTCTAGAAGGGCAGTCAAACATTTAACCAGGGCTAATGACATTGAGCAAGTTTTTTGTTACCAAAGAGGAAGGAAATAAACTAGTCAGATAATCCCTCTGGGTGTAGCATAGAGGGAAGTAAACAGAGGCAGGACACCCGGGAAGAATTTTAGGCGCCTTGGACAGACTGTGAACCCTGCAGTACCCAACCAAGGGGAAACAGGGGAGGGAAAAATTCGGCCGGGATTAGGAAATAAAAAGGTGTGTTTCAAGAACTGAAAGTGTGCCTACTTGCTAGGTCACCCGCTCTTGCAAGAACGTGAATAAAAACGTGCTTCACAGAGGATTCTGCCTGAGCCTATTTCATTCGGACCGGAACTTATTTCTCACAATCTGGGGGCTCATCCGGGAGCAGAAGTCATCTTCTTGGGAGTCCCTGTCGCCGAAGGATGGGAAGACGCGCCCCGTTGATTTCAATGGTCTCATGGATCGTCGGCGGGGATTCCGGGAGGAATCGACTAAGATCTCAAGACCCAGTTGGACGGCAGACTCTGTGAAGCACAGGGGGAAAAGGGATAGGTGCAGTAGGCACAGAGAGTATGACCATGACCAGGCAACTCCGTGCACGGACCAAGGTAAGGAAAATCGGACTGTTAAAGTATTGCCTTGGTGGTCGGGACATTCTAAGAGACTTGTGTGTGAGTGACTGAGACGTACTGCGGTACGAAGCGAGTGTGGAGTCCGGATCCGCGGTTCTGTAGTCCCGCGAGGGGCGCAGCCAGAGAAGGACGAAGCGAAAGGAAGGGGTGTAAGAAAAGTCTCTGTTCAGAATGGGAAATAAGGGTTCTAGGCCTAGGGATGAAAAAGGGGATACTAAGAAAGACCCCGGGAACATTCCCCCAGACAGTCCTTTAGGGGAGAATGTTGAGGTTTCAGAATGATTCTTCTTGTACAAGGGATAAAGATAAAAAGAAAATGATTTGTTCTGTTTGGACCGCATCCTGGAGGGGCCAGGGGTGGATGGGGGGGCCGTGGACATCCTGAGAAGGGTCTCAGGGTGTCCTAGGGGTCCTGTGTCTGTCTTAGAGGATCCCAGAGGTGTCCCAGGGGGGACATGTTTGCATTTGCATTTGAATTTGTTTGGACCAAAGAACCCATAAGATCTCCTAGTGTATTTTGGCCCAAATTTGGATCTGATGAAGACTGGGTCTGTCAGACTTTAAACATGTATGTGAATAATAAGGAATAATAAGGAATTAGAAGAAGGTGAATATGCTTTTTGCTGGGTCAAGATGAATAGATTCAGGATTCGGGGACGCCCAAATCCATTTTATATGTTCCCAGCCCAGACTGTCGAGGATGTTTCAATCGACAAAGAAATTGAATCCCCGAAGTGGGACCCCTTAGACTATTACTTGGGGGCGAGGAAGAGGGGTGAATAACAGGGGACGAGGACTGCCCCGACCACTCCTACCAGCAGCTCGGGGTTCACCGGCAGGGTGTTATCATTGTGGGAAAATAGGCCATTTGAGGCAGGAGTGCCCTGACTTGAGAAGGGAGGAACGAGTGTTGTCGTTGATGGATTTTGATTATGTAGCATAGGGAAGTCAGGGGTTCCCCAGCTCGAAGTCCCACCGGGAACCCTTGATAAATTTAAAGGTGGGACCTCGGGAAGAGGAAGCCGTCGTCTTAGTCGATACTGGAGCTTCTAGAACTTCTTTGAATTTTATACCCCAAGGGGCAAAATTGTCTAATCAATGCATAGTTGTGTCAGGAATAAAGGGTGAAGGTCTCTCAGTCCCTGTTTTTGAACCCATGATTGTGGGAAGCGAAACTGAAAAAGTGATGGGAACTCTGCTATACATACTGGAAGCTGGGAGTAACCTCCTAGGTAGGGATCTTATCACTGGTTTAGAATTAAAGATAGAAACTTTAAGAGAACAGATAATGGTATCTATGAAGTTGCTAACAGAACAGGATGAGCAAAAGATAAGTCCCGAGGTATGGGTGAGTGAAGGGAACCGAGGAGGGTTAAAAATAGAACCCCTCAGGGTAAAACTCATTCTGCATTCAAATGTGATTCGGCAAAAGCAGTACCCAATTCCCCTTGAGGGCAGGCGAGGGCTGCAACCAGTAATACAAGCACTAGCCAAAGATGGGTTAATAGAACCCTGTATGTCCCCTTTTAACACTCCGATCCTGCCAGTACGAAAAACGGATGGTTCATATGGCTTAGTGCAAGACTTGAGAAAGATTAATGAAATAGTGCAGGCACGACATCCGGTGGTCCCGAATCCCTATACGCTAATGAGTAAAATTCCTCATCATCATAAATGGTTTAGTGTAGTGGATTTAAAAGATGCTTTTTGGGCTTGTCCTCTAGATGAAGGGAGCAGAGATCTATTTGCATTTGAATGGGAAGATCCAGATACAGGGAGAAGGCAACAATATAGATGGACAGTGCTACCACAGGGATTTACAGAATCTCCTAATTTGTTTGGGCAAGTGTTAGAACAAGTGCTTGAACAATTCAAACATCCATCGGGAATAGCCCTGCTTCAGTATGTGGATGATTTGTTAATCTCGGGAGAAGAAGAAAACAAAGTAAAAGAAGCTACCAATGAGTTATTAGATTTTTTAGGTCAGCAGGGGTTAAGAGTCTCAAAACCAAAATTACAGTATGTAGAATCAGAAGTGAAATATTTAGGACATTTGATTGGTGAAGGAAGCCACAAGATAAATCCTGAAAGGATTAAAGGAATAGTGGAATTACCCTTGCCTGAGACCAAAAAGGAATTGAGAAAGTTTTTAGGATTAACCGGGTACTGCAGGCTGTGGATAGAAGGGTATGCACAAAGGACTAAAGGACTGTATTCTAAATTATTAGTAGATGAACCAAATATATTAAGATGGACAGAGGAAGAGAAAAATTTGATATGCGAATTAAAGCAAAGCCTAATAACTGCTCCAGTTTTAGCTTTACCATCCTTGGAGAAACCATTTCAGTTGTTTGTGACTGTAGAAAAAGGGGCTGCACTGGGAATATTAACTCAAGAACGGGGGGATAAACGACAGCCAGTAGCATATTTGTCAAAGCTTCTAGACCCAGTTTCTCGAGGATGGCCCGAATGTGTGCGGGCAGGAGCCGCTACTGCTTTATTAGTAGAAGAAAGCAGGAAGCTTACCTTTGGGGGAATGATAGAAGTTAGCACCCCCCACCAAGTCAAAACCATTTTAGCCCAAACTGTGGGAAAATGGCTAACTGATTCAAGAATACTGAAGTATGAAGGAATTTTAATTGAAAAGGATGATTTGATTTTAACTACCAGCCCTTGCCTTAACCCAGCGAGCTTTTTGTGAAAAAAAAAGAGGCAAAGGATGAAGAACTTACACACGAATGCATAGATGTAATTGAGTACCGGACTAGGATACGACCTGACTTAAGGGAAGAACCCCTATCTGGGGGTCTTCATTTGTTCGTAGACGGTTCTTCAAGAGTGAAAGAAGGAAAGAGGTGTAATGGATATGGGGTGGTGCATGGAGTGAGTTAACCGTGGAATTTGGATAATGAGGTGAAGTCTCTGTGCTCAAAGAGAAATTAAGACTGGCTTTGCTATCTCTTGTGCAGCCCAGGGGAGTGAAGGCCTGTCCAGCTATCACAGGATACATAAATGGTAGTCTTGGGGAGCCAGGACAGCCCTGCTTTTCGTCAGCAGAGACAGTAAAATCAAGATAACAGAGCCACCCCTGTCCCCACTACGAACCCTCGTGCAAACACCTACCATCATCCACCCCATCCCGCAACCCCCAAATTCCCCTCAAATCCCTCCCGCAACCCCCCAACCCCCATGAACCCTTGTGCAAACACTCGTGTGAGCCCCCTCCCCAGCCCAACACTCCCAGCCCCTGACTCTTTGCACGAGGGTTTGCACGAACCCTGATCTGAATCCTCGTGTGAGTCTCCTCACTCACCCCACCCCCAAATCCTCTGCAATTCCCCCCTGAAACCCCTCCCCCACCCTTTCAAACCCCCTGCGAACCCTCGTGCAAATCCTCCTGCAAAAGCTCCCCATGTGCCACCCCCTCCCCACCTCCAAAATCCCAAGGGGATTGAAGGGGGATCCCTTCAAACCCCTCCCCCACCCTTCAATCTCCCAGCCCCCCACAAACCCTTGTGCAAGCCCTTGTGCAAGGTCTCGTGCGAATCCTTGAGTGAATCTTTGTGCGAGCCCTTGGCACAACACCCCCGTGCACCGGCACCCGTCCCCCTCTGCACTCCCCACCCGTCCAGCCCCCCCTCAACCCCTCCCCAACCACCCCCCAGCCCCCTACCACGAGCCCTCCTGGAAATCCTCGTTCCAACCCTTGTGAAAAAAGCCCTCACAGGACACCTTCCCCCCTCCCCTTCTCCCAAATCCCCACTAAACCCCCTCCCCCACCACCCCAACCCCCTCCTACAAACCCTCCTGTAAATCCTTGTGCGAACTCCTGTGCAAGTCCTCGTGAAGGCCCTTCATGTGCCACCCCCAAATCCCCCCTTTTCCCACACCTCCAACCTCCCCCACCTGTACGAGCCCCTGTGCAAACCCTCGTGCAAATGCTCGCGTACCACCCTCCACTCCCTCCCCAACCCCTAAATCCCGCCTAACCCCTCCCCAGCCCCCTGCAAATCCTTGTGCAAATCCTCGTGTGAGCCCCCTTGTTCCCAACCCCCAGCTCCCCCACCCCGAAATCCTGTATCTCTCCAACCTGCGACCCCCCCAGCCCCCTACAAACTCTTGTGCGAGTTGTCGTGCAAGACCTTGCACAAATTCTCATGCGAATCCTTGGGAAAGTCCCCTCATGTCCTGCCGTCCACCCCCATTCCCACCCCCGGAGCCCCCTTAACCCCGCTACCACATCCCCCCACCCCCCATGAATCCTCGTGCAAATCCTTGTGCGAGCCCCCTCCTGTGCCACCACTCACCTGTCCCCCCTCTTCCTCCCCTCGAACCCACCCTCAAACCTCTCCCCCACACCCCCTGAAAAACCCTCATGCGAACCCCCATGCAAAACCTGCTCGTACGCTCTCCACACCCCTCCCCCACCCCTAAAATCCCCCCCAAACCCCTACCCACCGCCAAAACCCCCTCATTCCTCTACGAACCCTTGTTTGAAGCCTCATGCGAATCCTTGTGCAAAACGCCCTAAAGTCTCACCACCCCCTTCCCCCCTCCCCAGCCTCTCAACCCCCCCAAACCCTTGTTTGAACCCACCACCCACCCCCCCATTCCCCAAATCCCCCCAAAGCCCCTCCCCCACCTCCAACCCCCCTGACCCCCTACAGACCCTTCTGTGAACCCTCCTGCAAATCCTTGTGCAAGCCCCCTCATGTGCCAACACCTGACCTCTCCCCCTCCCCACCCCCAAATCCCCCATGAAACCCCTCCCCCACCCCTTCAAGCCCCCTGTGAAGCCTTGTGCAAACCCTCCTGCAAACCCTCACGTACCATCATCCACCCCTTCCCCCACCCTCAAATCCCTGCCAGCCCCTCCCCCCCCTCCACCTCCCCATGAACCCTCCTGCAAACCCCTGGCCCAGCCCCCAGCCCCCACCCCACCAGCCTCCCTGCCCCCTCCCCCCACAGCCCCTCGCCCAACCCCCATGTTATAGATTGTGGCCCAATAATTGACAGGAACCAGTCCAATTAATCAAATTAGTTTATTAAGCAAGCGGCAGCAAGCAAAACAGCGCTGGGCAGCCGGGGAGTCTTTGCTCCGCCAACGGCGTGCACCCACTTCCCGAAAGTAGCTGATTCTATACTCTTCTGGTTCCCGTATATGTGTCAATCCTGGTATATTCCGTGTCTGAGCGACGTGTTGCTAGGGGGTCGGTCTTGTCCCGCCTCCTGGTGGTTGTGAGGCTGAAGGCTCCTGTCCTGGATCCGGCGGGGATAGGGTTAATTTTTCCTGGTATTCCATGCCCTGTGAGCCATGCCCACCCTGAGCTGCCGGGGGAGGGGGGCAGGAAGTCGCCGCTTGGAGCGGGCTGGGGCGTCCCGGGTCCGGTCGGTGAGCGGCGGGGAGCGGCGGTTCCGTGATCGTGTTTGTATATGCCTCTATCCGTGTTATTGTTGTTGTTTGCCTGTTCCCTTTGCTGTTCTGTTAAACTGCCTTTGTCTCAACCCAAGAGTTTTGCCTTTTTCTTCCGATTCTTCCTGTATTAGGAAGGCCCTAGCGAGCGGCACGTAGTTCTTTTGTTGCCGTCTGAGGCTAAACCACGACAGCTCCTCAGCTTTATCGGTGTCCTTTGGGTGACTCTTTTCAGCTTATCGCACAATTTAGCTCTTCCCTTTGAAGTGTTAAAGCACACCAGATGCCTGCGATTTAGGTGTTGAGGTGTCAAAGCGCACCAGATAGCACAGCGGATGCCTGTGATTTAAGTATGTGAAGGGTCAAAACATTGTAATTTTTCACCAGCCTTTAAGAAAGCCTGGTTTGATTAACAAACATGATTTTATTTATTACAATCCCCCCTTTTCCTTTTACCATTTTGTTCATCAAATCTTTGGAGTTCAGCGTGACTTAAAGCTAATGTTTCTTCTATTGCTGATTCCTTATCTAATGGCTCGTATTTAGCCCTGATAAGCATTAAATGGGCAGCTTCCAGTCTGCCCTTTACAGTTTCAATTACTTTGTTCAATATACAAGGGCCAAATGTTAATCCCCAAATTAATAGTATCATAGGTCCCGCGATGGTAGACAATAGTGTAGTCATCCATGGGGAATAATTGAACCAAGATTCATACCAACTTTGCTGTGCTTCTCTTTCTTTCTTTCTTTTTTCTACTCCTTCTCGTAGTTTTGTCATGGTGTCTCTAACTACTCCAGTGTGATCTGCATATACGCAGCATTCCTCATCCAGAGCAACACACAACCCCCCTTGCTGTGCAAACAATAAGTCCAATCCTCGACGGTTTTGTAATGCTACTTCTGATAAGGATCTCAGGGAGGCTTCTAAAGCACTAATAGATTTCTCACATCCCCAATAAGCACAATAATACTGGTTGGGAGCATTGCAATATGTTCTCCCGGAATTGGAGCTTGGACACAGGTAATACCCCATAAGATTTAAACAGGGTTTTATGGGAGCTAGCTCACATAAGTGTGTTTTAAATGTCGGTGCCCCAGGACTCGTGACAGTTTGAATCACGTGATGATCCTCCCACCTACTTAATGTCCATTTAAATGGTTGGTGAGAGTATCCGTGTACACCTACAAGATTTAGTAAAATTAGAATTAGAGTGTGGCGAGAAGGGTGGAAACCCGGCGGGTTGATAAGTTTAGTTTGAACACTCACTCCAGTTACCCAGTCCTTTTCAGTGCTATCACTCCTCCCGGGGCATTTCGTGCGATTCCCTTGGTTAACACTGAGGCAGTCCTCCCAGTGTCTTTGTACAGTCCCACTCTTTGGGTTCTGTTCTCCACAGCTTTTTACTCCTCTGCCTCGCTCGTCGACTCGGTTGTTTCGAGCCACGAGGGGTATCATCTTCTCGGCAGCAGGGGTAGTCTTCAGGAGAATAAATGCAATTTTTAGTCGCTTGCTTCTGTGCATTTCAGGTGAATCGCACTGAACCCCTTTAAGTGTCTTGCGACAACACACTTTAATAATGTCAATTACAAATGGAGCAGGTTCGCTAGGGTGATAGCAATAGTACTCGGGTTTAATACCCCGTGCAAATATCTCCCGCCATTCACTAGATTGCTCCTGGATTTCACCATTAAATATTTTTATGTCTAGAGCCAATTTGGTGAGCTCACGCTCTTTGTCCCCACAAGGTTGGCAAACCCCTCGAGGGGGTATCCCGTAACGGCAATGGGTCCCCCTCCGTTCTCGACACCCTTTACAAATAAAACAAATAAAAAGGATAACAGTTACAGCTCAGAATGTCACACTTGATTCTTATGTCCCCTGTATCACCGTAACCGTACCCCACCGATATGCTGTAGTCGCTCACTTGTACCACAGTTATATGTGTGTCCATTTACAACCTCCTGAAGGCAATCTTCAGATGTCCAGGCGGGCTTGTCACTTCCCAAGAATAGTCTTTTAATGGTCCTTTTACGCGGCTCGCATGGGTCCAGCCTCTCTCTGCTGTCCGGATGGCTGTTTCTGTGATGAGTAAAACGAGATAGGGCCCTTCCCAACGGGGGCAGGGGGGGGTTAATGAGGACTCTTTCCATGATTTGATTAGCACTTTGTCTCCTGGCTTTATGTTATGCATGGCTACATCCAAGGGGGGTCTCTGTACTACTAAGCCCTTATTCCGCAGCTTTACTCTCCTAGCCATGAGTTGAATTATATAGGGTCTAATTTGTGAATTTTCAAGTTGGGGGTGGTCCTGCGGAATTTCTAAATTGTATGGCATCCCATATAACATTTCAAAGGGGGAAATTCCTACATCAGTTCGGGGCTGTGTTCTTATATTCAATAGTGCTAAGGGGAGGCACTTTACCCATGACATCTTAGTTTCTAACATCAATTTTGTGAGCTCTTTCTTTATTTCCCCATTTACTCTTTCTACCTTTCCCGAGCTTTGTGGATGCCAGGGAGTATGATATTTCCATTTTGTCCCCAAAGAGGAGAGAGCTTCCCTTGCTATTTTTGAAACAAAATGGGAGCCCCTATCAGAGTCTATTACCTCAATGGATCCATACCTAGGGATTATATTTTCCAGCAAAGTCTTCACTACGGTTTGAGCGGTGGCTCTAGCTGTCGGGAATGCTTCCACAAAATGGGTTAGGTGGTCTATGATTACTAATAAGTATTTATATCGTCCCACCTTTGGAAGTTCAGTGAAGTCTAGCTGGATTTTAGCAAATGGTCTGTGAGCCAGTTCTCTTCCCCCCAGGGCTTTTTCCCGTAACTGATGTTTATTGACCTTTTGCATGTCATACATTCGCTAACTATTCTCTTTGCTATATTGTATACACCAATGCACATATACTTTGTGGCAAATTGATCCACTAACGCCTGAGTTCCCCAATGGGTGTTCTCATGAAATTTTTGCATGATTTTCAAAGCCAGAGGTTTTGGGAGAACTTCCCGGCCATCCGGGAGTTTCCGCTTTCCTTTTTCTGTCTCCCTGATTCCCATCTGAGTCAGCTTATCTTTTTCCTGCACTCTAAAACTCAGGATTGAGTGAATTTTTCCGTGTAGATGGCAATGGCTATACTTGGGGTTGTCACATTCATCATAAATTAGACATCTGCAAGGGACTGCATCGATTCCAAAATCCTTCCAACACTCATAACATGGGAATTCATCTGATTCCTTTCCACAAGTTATACAGTCCTCCCGAGTTCTTTTAGTCTGGATCACCATTAACGCCACTCTTTTTGCTTCTTGATCAGCAAGATTGTTTCCTCTGACTAATGGGCTTAATCCTTTTTGGTGTCCTTTTAAATGTACTACGGCTATTCCCGCTGGTCCTCGTAATGCTTGTAAAACCTGGATTATTAATTCCTGGTGTATTAATCCTTTTCCTTGAGAATTTATTAAACCCCTTTCTTCCCAAATTTTTCCAAAAGTATGCACTACGCCAAAGGCATATTTTGAATCCGTATATATGGTTCCAATTTTACCTTTTAAAAGTTGCAAGGCTCTTCATACAGCATATAGTTCACAAGCCTGTGCAGACCAACTAGGACTCAGAGGTCCTGATTCTATTACACTAAATGTTTTTCCATCAATGATTGCAAATCCTGATTTTCTCTTTCCTTCAACTACCCGGGATGATCCATCTACAAATAACTTTTCTCCTTCTCCCAGTTCTTCCTCATCTAAATCTGGTCTGGTTTTCGTTTGCTCCTCAATGTTGTAAAGACAATCATGATTTATTTTGTCACTCGGCTCCCCATACAAAAACTGTGCTGGATTCTGCACGCTTGTTACCTCGACTTCTAGTTTGGGAGAGGAGATTAGGACGCCTTCATATTTTAGGAGCCGGGCGTCTGTTATCCATTTGTCAGCTTTTTGTTGCAAAATTCCCCTGATGTTGTGAGGTGATAATACCCTCAATTCTCCTCCAAAGGTAATTTTATGGGCTTCCTCTACCAAAAGGGCTGCGGCTACTATCGCTTGAAGGCAGGTAGGCCAACCCCTACTTACGGGGTCCAGGAGTTTAGATAAGTATCCCACAGGTTTCTTTCTTCCTGCCCATTCTTGTGCTAATACCCCAAATGCCGTCCCTTCATCAACATTGATAAATAGATAAAATGGTTTCTTTACATCTGGCAGGCTCAAAACTGGGGCATTTACTAAATCAGTTTTTAGTGTTTCTAATTGTTTATCATCATCCTCCGACCATTTCAATAATCCATCCTTAGTTAATTTGGTATAGAGGAACTTCACCTTTTTGCTATAGTTCTCAATCCATTGCCTGCAATAGCCAAAGAGACCTAATAATTGCCTAACCTGTCTTTTAGTTCTAGGGGCCGGTAATGACAATATGCCATTCACCCTTTCGGGGTCTAATTTCTTAGCTCCCTTGCTTAATCTGTGTCCCAGATATTTTACTTCTTTCTCAACAAATTGTAGTTTTGATTTTGATACCTTCAATCCTTGTAAACTCAAAAAATTTAGTAACTTAATACTCTCCTGCCTCACTTTTTCTTCGCTATCACCAGCTAGGAGCAAATCATCCACATATTGGACCAGTGTGACTCCTTCACTTAACTCATACCCCTTCAGGATTTGTTCTAAGGCTTGTCCGAACAAGTTTGGAGATTCGCTAAACCCTTGGGGCAATACCGTCCACCGTAATGGTTGTTTCCGATGGTTATCTGGGTCTTCCCATTCACAAGCAAAGTAATCTCGGCAATCTTCTTTGAGAGGGCATGCCCAGAATGCATCCTTCAGATCTATTACACTATACCATTGATTATCGGGCCCTATTTGACTCAGGAGGGTGTGTGGATTCGCCAGCACCGGGAATCTAGCTATTGTTCTCTGGTTAATTTCTCGTAAGTCATGTACTAACCTATATTTTCCATCCGGCTTTTTTTTTTTTACAGGCAGGATGGGAGTATTAAAAGGAGACATACAGGGTTCTAGCAACCCCTTTTCAAGTAATCTTTGGATCTCAGGTTTCAAACCTAGCCTCCCTTCTCTAGGAAGCGGGTATTGTTTTATCCTGACTGGTATTTCTGGGTTCCTTATTGTTACTGAAAAGGGTTCAATATCTAACTTACCTACTGTTTCCGGGGTGTACCAGACTTCAGGTTTTATTTTCTCTTCATCTATTACTCGTAAGGGACACAGTTTAATTTTTAGTGTTTCATTTTTCACTTCTAAGCCAATTCCTAATTCAATCATCAAATCTCGGCCCAATAAATTATAGTCTGCTTCAGGCATGAGTAGCAGGGACCCCATCCCTACCTTAGAATGGGTTTCAAAAAACACATCCTTTATTACGGGTACTCCAAAAGGTTCTCCTTTTGCTCCAATAACCTGTATAGTCGCCGAGGATATTTTACATCCTTGGGGCAATTTTTGAACGGTAGATCTTTCTGCTCCCAAGTCCACTAGGAACTCAATTTCTTGTTGCTGGGGACCCACTTTTAGTTTTATCGAGGGCTCTGTTTTTTCTCGGGTTCCCAGCAAATAGAGCCCCTGACACCCCTAGTCTTCTTTGAACATTTTCTCATCCATCATTCTCTTTCTGCAGTCCTTTTTAACATGCCCTTTTCCTCCACAATAAAAACAAACCACAGTTCCCCATTCTCTCCCTCTTAAAGGTTTTCGGGTCTCCTGTCTTATCTGGCGAGCTTCAAACCCTTTTCCAGGGGTTGACGTCCTTTGCCCTTCTCTGACTGCAGCTACCAACATTCTGGCTTGTTTCTTATGTATTTCCTCCTCCCTGCAGACATACACTTTCCGGGCTTCCCTTAACAATTCATCCAAACCCCTATCCTGCCAATCCTCCATTTTCTCCAGCTTCTTTCTAATGTCCGTCCATGATTTAGCTACAAATTGGATTTTTAACAAGGCTTGCCCTACCGGTGTACTAGGGTCCAGCCCTGAATACAATTGGAGGTTCTTTCTCAATCTCTCTAACCATTCTGTAGGGGTTTCATCTTTCTTTTGATGTTCACTAAAGGCGTTGTTTGTATTCTGTCCCCTAGGGACAGATTCCCTTATCCCCTGGACAATTATGGTCCTCAGATCTTGCATATGGCCTCTGTCTATTTCGTTTTGGTTATTCCAGTTAGGTCTCTGAAGAGGCCATTTGATATCTGCTGCAGGACCCCACTGGTGTTGTTGGTCCCAAATCCTCATCCCAGCTCTCCTGATCATTTCCCTTTCTTCTGCAGTGAACAATATGCCCAATATGGCCTGCAGTTCATCCCAGGTGTAAATGTTGGGTCCTAGGAACTGGTCTACCCGTTCTGAAACTCCTAGGGGATCCTCTAACAAGTTTCCCATTTCTTTCTTAAATTCCCTAATGTCCCCGGAGTTCAGAGGGACAGAAACATATCCCATGCCAGGTTGCGCTCCCCCCAGTGCAACTTCTCTAAGCGGATATAAGTTACTTTTATCCTCCCCCATCCTAGTTTGACTTCGAGTTACTCGTCTAGTTTCAGAAGAACCAGAGGGAGAATCTGTATTGAAAAAGTCTGGCGCTGTTGGGGGCGGTGAAGGCTGTGGCGGTGGTGCTGGTGGTACATAAGCGGGGGGTGAGGTAGGGATTTCATCCTCATCCCGGGGTTTTTTCCTACCCCCCTGTTTCTTCTCTCTCAAGTGATATAGATTTACTCTAGTCTCTGACCTTATCCACAAGTGTGCATATTCACTCTCCTCCAGGCTAAAGGGTTCCTTAGAATTAACATAAATATGTAAAGCCTGGCATATCCAATCTTCAAAGGACCCAAAAACGGGCCAATACAGGTGGTCACTTCTAATTTGTTTCCCACCCCAAACTTCCATACAATAATGTATCATTTTTGCTTTATCCTTACCCTGCCTAGAAGGGTAATCATCCCAATATTTAATCATTAATCCTAACGGACTGTCTGGCGGTATCTGGGGTAACCTAACCTCAGGCACCGACCCACCCATGGGATGAGAAGGCTTGCTTTTCTTCTGTCCCATCTTCCGGAGTGCCTTCACACACACACACAATCTTTTCCCCCTGTTCGTGGCCCAGTCCCTCGCGGGAGATGGGAACCGCACTACTAAGGGGTCCGCACTTGCTTCATCCTCAAGTGGACGTCTCACACAGGCACACTCCGGGATACCCAACCCCAACTGAACGGATCACCGGCCTATACTTACTCACTCCTGAGTCTTCGTTCGGGTCTTTGTGCACAAAGTTTACGGGGTTGCCGGCTTCTATTTGCTTGCTGCTGAATTTCGAGTTCGTCGGTAGAGGTTTTGGGTGTAAAAACTCCCAACAGGGGCCGCTTACTCAGCGGGGCGCCCCCCCCGTGAGGTTTACAGCCAAATTGCCTCTATCCGAGTCACGGCACCAAATTTGTTATAGATTGTGGCCCAATAATTGACAGGAACCAGTCCAATTAATCAAATTAGTTTATTAAGCAAGCGGCAGCAAGCAAAACAGCGCTGGGCGGCCGGGGAGTCTTTGCTCCGCCAACGGTGCGCACCCACTTCCCGAAAGTAGCTGATTCTATACTCTTCTGGTTCCCGTATATGTGTCAATCCTGGTATATTCTGTGTCTGAGCGACGTGTTGCTAGGGGGTCGGTCTTGTCCGCCTCCTGGTGGTTGTGAGGCTGAAGGCTCCTCATCTTTATCGGTGTCCTTTGGGTGACTCTTTTCAGCTTATCGCACAACTTAGCTCTTCCCTTTGAAGTGTTAAAGCACACCAGATGCCTGTGATTTAGGTGTTGAGGTGTCAAAGCGCACCAGATAGCACAGCGGATGCCTGTGATTTAAGTATGTGAAGGGTCAAAACATTGTAATTTTTCACCAGCCTTTAAGAAAGCCTGATTTGATTAACAAACATGATTTTATTTATTACAGGGGGGTCATACGAGGGGGTTTTGCACGAGGGTTTACACGAGGATCTCCACGATGACTTGTTGCAGGGGGCTGGGGGGACGGGAGTGGGCATGTGGGGGTGGTGGGGGAGGGGGTTGAGGGGGGATTTGGGGAGTGGGGTGGGGGGTTGTGCGTGGTGACAGGGGTTTTGGGGAGGAGTTGGGGGGGTTTTGGGGGGCGTGACCTTAGAGGAGGACAGGCTGTGGTGCACTACGATTTACACATGAGGATTTGCACAAAGATTCACACGAGGATTCGCACGAGGCCTTGCAGGGGGCTGGGGGAGGGGTTTGAGGGCGATTTGGAGGGTGGGGGGAAGGGGCAGGGCTGCGGATGATGGTGTGCGGGGGTTCACACAAGGCCTTCCACCATGGTTTGCACGAGGGTTGATGGGGGTTGGGCGAGGGGCTGTGGGTGGAGGGGGCAGGGAGGCTGGTGGGGTGGGGGCTGGGGGCTGGGCCGGGGGTTTGCAGGAGGGTTTATGGGGAGGTGGAGGGGGGGAGGGGCTGGCAGGGATTTGAGGGTGGGGGAAGGGGTGGATGATGGTACGTGAGGGTTTGCAGGAGGGTTTGCACAAGGCTTCACAGGGGGCTTGAAGGGGTGGGGGAGGGGTTTCACGGGGGATTTGGGGGTGGGGAGGGGGAGAGGTCAGGTGTTGGCACATGAGGGGGCTTGCACAAGGATTTGCAGGAGGGTTCACAGAAGGGTCTGTAGGGGGTCAGGGGGGTTGGAGGTGGGGGAGGGGGAGGGGCTTTGGGGGGATTTGGGGAATGGGGGGGTGGGTGGTGGGTTCAAACAAGGGTTTGGGGGGGTTGAGAGGCTGGGGAGGGGGGAAGGGGGTGGTGAGACTTTAGGGCGTTTTGCACAAGGATTCGCATGAGGCTTCAAACAAGGGTTCGTAGAGGAATGAGGGGGTTTTGGCGGTGGGTAGGGGTTTGGGGGGGATTTTAGGGGTGGGGGAGGGGTGTGGAGAGCGTACGAGCAGGTTTTGCATGGGGGTTCGCATGAGGGTTTTTCAGGGGGTGTGGGGGAGAGGTTTGAGGGTGGGTTCGAGGGGAGGAAGAGGGGGGACAGGGTGAGTGGTGGCACAGGAGGGGGCTCGCACAAGGATTTGCACGAGGATTCATGGGGGGTGGGGGGATGTGGTAGAGGGGTTAAGGGGGCTCCGGGGGTGGGAATGGGGGTGGACGGCAGGACATGAGGGGACTTTCCCAAGGATTCGCATGAGAATTTGTGCAAGGTCTTGCACGACAACTCGCACAAGAGTTTGTAGGGGGCTGGGGGGGTCGCAGGTTGGAGAGATACAGGATTTCGGGGTGGGGGAGCTGGGGGTTGGGAACAAGGGGGCTCACACGAGGATTTGCACAAGGATTTGCAGGGGGCTGGGGAGGGGTTAGGCGGGATTTAGGGGTTGGGGAGGGAGTGGAGGGTGGTACGCGAGCATTTGCACGAGGGTTTGCACAGGGGCTCGTACAGGTGGGGGAGGTTGGAGGTGTGGGAAAAGGGGGGATTTGGGGGTGGCACATGAAGGGCCTTCACGAGGACTTGCACAGGAGTTCGCACAAGGATTTACAGGAGGGTTTGTAGGAGGGGGTTGGGGTGGTGGGGGAGGGGGTTTAGTGGGGATTTGGGAGAAGGGGAGGGGGGAAGGTGTCCTGTGAGGGCTTTTTTCACAAGGGTTGGAACGAGGATTTCCAGGAGGGCTCGTGGTAGGGGGCTGGGGGGTGGTTGGGGAGGGGTTGAGGGGGGGCTGGACGGGTGGGGAGTGCAGAGGGGGACGGGTGCCGGTGCACGGGGGTGTTGTGCCAAGGGCTCGCACAAAGATTCACTCAAGGATTCGCACGAGACCTTGCACAAGGGCTTGCACAAGGGTTTGTGGGGGGCTGGGAGATTGAAGGGTGGGGGAGGGGTTTGAAGGGATCCCCCTTCAATCCCCTTGGGATTTTGGAGGTGGGGAGGGGGTGGCACATGGGGAGCTTTTGCAGGAGGATTTGCACGAGGGTTCGCAGGGGGTTTGAAAGGGTGGGGGAGGGGTTTCAGGGGGGAATTGCAGAGGATTTGGGGGTGGGGTGAGTGAGGAGACTCACACGAGGATTCAGATCAGGGTTCGTGCAAACCCTCGTGCAAAGAGTCAGGGGCTGGGAGTGTTGGGCTGGGGAGGGGGCTCACACGAGTGTTTGCACAAGGGTTCATGGGGGTTGGGGGGTTGCGGGAGGGATTTGAGGGGAATTTGGGGGTTGCGGGATGGGGTGGATGATGGTAGGTGTTTGCACGAGGGTTCGTAGTGGGGCCAGGGGTGGCTCTGTTATCTTGATTTTACTGTCTCTGCTGACGAAAAGCAGGGCTGTCCTGGCTCCCCAAGACTACCATTTATGTATCCTGTGATAGCTGGACAGGCCTTCACTCCCCTGGGCTGCACAAGAGATAGCAAAGCCAGTCTTAATTTCTCTTTGAGCACAGAGACTTCACCTCATTATCCAAATTCCACGGTTAACTCACTCCATGCACCACCCCATATCCATTACACCTCTTTCCTTCTTTCACTCTTGAAGAACCGTCTACGAACAAATGAAGACCCCCAGATAGGGGTTCTTCCCTTAAGTCAGGTCGTATCCTAGTCCGGTACTCAATTACATCTATGCATTCGTGTGTAAGTTCTTCATCCTTTGCCTCTTTTTTTTTCACAAAAAGCTCGCTGGGTTAAGGCAAGGGCTGGTAGTTAAAATCAAATCATCCTTTTCAATTAAAATTCCTTCATACTTCAGTATTCTTGAATCAGTTAGCCATTTTCCCACAGTTTGGGCTAAAATGGTTTTGACTTGGTGGGGGGTGCTAACTTCTATCATTCCCCCAAAGGTAAGCTTCCTGCTTTCTTCTACTAATAAAGCAGTAGCGGCTCCTGCCCGCACACATTCGGGCCATCCTCGAGAAACTGGGTCTAGAAGCTTTGACAAATATGCTACTGGCTGTCGTTTATCCCCCCGTTCTTGAGTTAATATTCCCAGTGCAGCCCCTTTTTCTACAGTCACAAACAACTGAAATGGTTTCTCCAAGGATGGTAAAGCTAAAACTGGAGCAGTTATTAGGCTTTGCTTTAATTCGCATATCAAATTTTTCTCTTCCTCTGTCCATCTTAATATATTTGGTTCATCTACTAATAATTTAGAATACAGTCCTTTAGTCCTTTGTGCATACCCTTCTATCCACAGCCTGCAGTACCCGGTTAATCCTAAAAACTTTCTCAATTCCTTTTTGGTCTCAGGCAAGGGTAATTCCACTATTCCTTTAATCCTTTCAGGATTTATCTTGTGGCTTCCTTCACCAATCAAATGTCCTAAATATTTCACTTCTGATTCTACATACTGTAATTTTGGTTTTGAGACTCTTAACCCCTGCTGACCTAAAAAATCTAATAACTCATTGGTAGCTTCTTTTACTTTGTTTTCTTCTTCTCCCGAGATTAACAAATCATCCACATACTGAAGCAGGGCTATTCCCGATGGATGTTTGAATTGTTCAAGCACTTGTTCTAACACTTGCCCAAACAAATTAGGAGATTCTGTAAATCCCTGTGGTAGCACTGTCCATCTATATTGTTGCCTTCTCCCTGTATCTGGATCTTCCCATTCAAATGCAAATAGATCTCTGCTCCCTTCATCTAGAGGACAAGCCCAAAAAGCATCTTTTAAATCCACTACACTAAACCATTTATGATGATGAGGAATTTTACTCATTAGCGTATAGGGATTCGGGACCACCGGATGTCGTGCCTGCACTATTTCATTAATCTTTCTCAAGTCTTGCACTAAGCCATATGAACCATCCGTTTTTCGTACTGGCAGGATCGGAGTGTTAAAAGGGGACATACAGGGTTCTATTAACCCATCTTTGGCTAGTGCTTGTATTACTGGTTGCAGCCCTCGCCTGCCCTCAAGGGGAATTGGGTACTGCTTTTGTCGAATCACATTTGAATGCAGAATGAGTTTTACCCTGAGGGGTTCTATTTTTAACCCTCCTCGGTTCCCTTCACTCACCCATACCTCGGGACTTATCTTTTGCTCATCCTGTTCTGTTAGCAACTTCATAGATACCATTATCTGTTCTCTTAAAGTTTCTATCTTTAATTCTAAACCAGTGATAAGATCCCTACCTAGGAGGTTACTCCCAGCTTCCAGTATGTATAGCAGAGTTCCCATCACTTTTTCAGTTTCGCTTCCCACAATCATGGGTTCAAAAACAGGGACTGAGAGACCTTCACCCTTTATTCCTGACACAACTATGCATTGATTAGACAATTTTGCCCCTTGGGGTATAAAATTCAAAGAAGTTCTAGAAGCTCCAGTATCGACTAAGACGACGGCTTCCTCTTCTCGAGGTCCCACCTTTAAATTTATCAAGGGTTCCCGGTGGGACCTCGAGCTGGGGAACCCCTGACTTCCCTATGCTACATAATCAAAATCCATCAACGACAACACTCGTTCCTCCCTTCTCAAGTCAGGGCACTCCTGCCTCAAATGGCCTATTTTCCCACAATGATAACACCCTGCCGGTGAACCCCGAGCTGCTGGTAGGAGTGGTTGGGGCAGTCCTCGTCCCCTGTTATTCACCCCTCTTCCTCGCCCCCAAGTAATAGTCTAAGGGGTCCCACTTCGGGGATTCAATTTCTTTGTCGATTGAAACATCCTCGACAGTCTGGGCTGGGAACATATAAAATGGATTTGGGCGTCCCCGAATCCTGAATCTATTCATCTTGACCCAGCAAAAAGCATATTCACCTTCTTCTAATTCCTTATTATTCCTTATTATTCACATACATGTTTAAAGTCTGACAGACCCAGTCTTCATCAGATCCAAATTTGGGCCAAAATACACTAGGAGATCTTATGGGTTCTTTGGTCCAAACAAATTCAAATGCAAATGCAAACATGTCCCCCCTGGGACACCTCTGGGATCCTCTAAGACAGACACAGGACCCCTAGGACACCCTGAGACCCTTCCCAGGATGTCCACGGCCCCCCCATCCACCCCTGGCCCCTCCAGGATGCGGTCCAAACAGAACAAATCATTTTCTTTTTATCTTTATCCCTTGTGCAAGAAGAATCATTTTGAAACCTCAACATTCTCCCCTAAAGGACTGTCTGGGGGAATGTTCCCGGGGTCTTTCTTAGTATCCCCTTTTTCATCCCTAGGCCTAGAACCCTTATTTCCCATTCTGAACAGAGACTTTTCTTACACCCCTTCCTTTCGCTTCGTCCTTCTCCGGCTGCGCCCCTCGCGGGACTACAGAACCGCGGATCCGGATTCCACACCCGCTTCGTACCGCAGTACGTCTCAGTCACTCACACACAAGTCTCTTAGAATGTCCCGACCACCAAGGCAATACTTTAACAGTCCGATTTTCCTTACCTTGGTCCGTGCACGGAGTTGCCTGGTCATGGTCATACTCTCTGTGCCTACTGCACCTATCCCTTTTCCCCCTGTGCTTCACAGAGTCTGCCGTCCAACTGGGTCTTGAGATCTTAGTCGATTCCTCCCGGAATCCCCGCCGACGATCCATGAGACCATTGAAATCAACGGGGCGCGTCTTCCCATCCTTCGGCGACAGGGACTCCCAAGAAGATGACTTCTGCTCCCGGATGAGCCCCCAGATTGTGAGAAATAAGTTCCGGTCCGAATGAAATAGGCTCAGGCAGAATCCTCTGTGAAGCACGTTTTTATTCACGTTCTTGCAAGAGCGGGTGACCTAGCAAGTAGGCACACTTTCAGTTCTTGAAACACACCTTTTTATTTCCTAATCCCGGCCGAATTTTTCCCTCCCCTGTTTCCCCTTGGTTGGGTACTGCAGGGTTCACAGTCTGTCCAAGGCGCCTAAAATTCTTCCCGGGTGTCCTGCCTCTGTTTACTTCCCTCTATGCTACACCCAGAGGGATTATCTGACTAGTTTATTTCCTTCCTCTTTGGTAACAAAAAACTTGCTCAATGTCATTAGCCCTGGTTAAATGTTTGACTGCCCTTCTAGACACTAATGCAGTAGGAATGAGTTTGTCCTTCTGTCTGTGTGATAAGAGATGTTCTACAAGCCTTTGCTGGAGCCTCTTTGTCTTAGTCATTCCCTTATCGTGTCACCTCTGATGGCAACGGCTTTTCTCCTCTGCAAAAGCAATACCTGCCTTTCTTACACCAGGACTTGGCACGAGGATTTGCACCAGGCCTCACACCAGGGTTTGTTCGAGGGCTCTTCAGGGGCTGGGGGGAAATGAGGGGGCGGGGGAGGTGGGTGGAGGGGGATCGGGGCACAGGGTGGGGTGGGCGTTGATGCGTGGTGGGTATTGCACAAAGGTTTGCACGAGGGTGCGTCGGGGGCTGAGGGGGCACTTGATGGGGTGGGGGAGGGGTTTGGGGGGTTGGGAGGGGGCGGGGGGTGGGGGTGAGTAGGGGGGGGAAGTGCGTGAGGGGGGCTCGCACGAGGATTCACAGAAGCCCTTGCAGGATTCACACAAGTGTTTGTAGAGGGTGGGGGAGGGGGTTGAGGGGGGACACGTGTGAGGGGGGTGGTGAGTTCACACGAAGGTTCGGGCGGGTTGAGAGGCTGGGGGAGCATTCCCAGGAGCGTTTGCACAAGGGTTTGCACGAGGGTTTGCACAAGTGTTCGTGGGGGGGGGGAGGGGGTGAGGGGGGATTTGGGGAGGGTGGCACAGGAGGGGCTTGCACAAGGGTTCGCACGAGGGTTTGCACAAGGTTTTGTGGGGAGCTGGAAGATTGGGGGGTAGGGCAGGGGTCTCACACGAGTGTTTGCACAAGAGTTCATGGGGGCTGGGGGGGTTGAGGGGTGAGGGAGGGATTTGAGGGGGATTTTGAGGGGGTGGGGGAGGGGGTGTCTGATGGTAGATGAGCGTTTGCACGAGGATTTGTACAAGGCTTTGTAAGGCGCTTGAAGGGGTGGGGCAGGGGGTTCACTGTGGATTCGGGGGGTGGGGGCAGAGGTTGGGGGTTGGCACATGAGGGGTTCGCAGGAGGATTTTCACGAGGGTTTGTAGGAGGCTGGGGCAGGTTTTTGGATGGAATTTGGGGGGTGTGGGTGGTGGGTTTGCACAAGGGTTTGGGGGGGTTCAGAGGCTGGGGAGGGGGGATGGGGGATGGTGGCATTTAGGGTATTTTGCACATGGACTCGCACAAGAGTTTGTAGGGTTTGTAGGGCTGGGGGTGTTTCAAGGGTGGGGGAGAGGGTGGAAGGGGAGATTTGGGGTGGGAGGGGTAGGACGTGGGGTACGGGGGGGCTCGCACGAGACCCTGCACTAGGGTTCGTAGCAGGACTGGTGGCGTGGGATTGGGATTCTGCTCGAGGCCTCGCACAAGGACTCACATGGCAGTTCCTAGGGGACTGGGGGGGTTGGGGGAGGGGCTTAGAGGGGATTGGGACGGGGTGGGGTGGCTTTGGGGGTGGGGGAGGGGTGGGGAGGGGTGGGGAGGGGTGTGGGAGCTGGGGGTGAGGCAGGAGGGGGCTCGCACAAAGATTCGCACGAGGGTTTGTAGGGGCTGGGGAGGGGGTTGAGGGGGGACTTAGGGCGTGGGGGAGGGGGGAGTGGGATGGACGGTGGCCCATGAGGGGGTTTTGCAGGAGGATTCACACGAGGCCTCACACAAGGATTCACACAAGGGTTTGCACAAGGATTTGTGGGGGGATTTGTGGGTGGGGGATGGGTTTGAGGGGGTATTTGGGGGTGGGGAAGGGAATGGATGTTGTGCAAGGCATTTTTGCACGAGGCCTTCAACAAGGACTTCCACGAGGGCTTGTTGTAGGGTGCTGGGGGGGAGCAGTGATTTGGGGGATGAAGGAGGGGGTTGAAGGGGGATTTGGAGGGAGGGGGAGTGCCGGGGGGTGTGCGTGCGGGGGTCCTGAACGAGGATTCACACGAGGATTTCCACAAGGATTCACACAAGGGTCCCTGGGGGTGGTTAGGGTTTTGGGGAGGGGTCGAGGGTTGGGCTTGGGGGTGGGGGAGTGCGGAGGGGACGGGTGGTAGTGCACGAGGGTGTTTGCACGAGGGCTCGCACAGAGACTCACATGAAGATTCACGTGAGGTCTTGCATGAGGGTTTATGGGGGGCTGGAAGATTGGGGGGGGCGCGGGGGCAGAGGTGGGGTGTACGGCGTGGAGATGGGTGGGGGATGGTGCGTGAGGGGCCACAATCCAACTCACCGATCTCCTCGGTCCTCCCAAACCTCCTGAGTCCCCCCTGAACACCTCAGTCCCCCCAACCACCCCTGTCCCCAACCCCCTGCGTCCCCCCAAAACGCGACTCCCCAAACACCCGTGTCCCCCCCAAACCCCCGGGTCATAGAATAGAATCATAGAATCATTTAGGTTGGAAAAGACCCTTGGGATCATTGAATCCAACCATCATCTCCACTCTACAAAGTTCTCCCTTACACCATATCCCTTAACACCACATCTAAACGAGCCTTAAACACATCCAGGGATGGTGACTCCACCACCTCCCTGGGCAGCCTATTCCAGTGTCTGACCACTCTTTCCGTGAAGAATTTTTTCCTTATATCCAGCCTAAACCTACCCTGTTGCAGCTTGAAGCCATTCCCTCTTGTTCTATTGCTAATTACCTGTGAGAAGAGACCAGCACCAACCTCTCTGCAATGGCCTTTCAAGCAGTTGTAGAGAGCGATGAGGTCTCCCCTCAGGCTCCTCTTCCTCAAACTAAACAGTCCCAGCTCCTTCAATCGCCCTCATCAGATTTATTCTCCAGGCCCTTCACCAGCTTCGTTGCCCTCCTCTGCCCTCGCTCCAGCACCTCGATATCTCCCTTGTATTGAGGTGCCCAGAACTGGACACAATACTCAAGGTGCGGCCTCACCAGTGCTGAGTACAGGGGGACAATCACCTCCCTCCTTCTGCTGCTCACACTATTTCTAATACAAGCCAGGATGCCATTGGCCCTCTTGGCCACCTGGGCACACTGCTGGCTCATGTTCAGCCGCTTGTCAATTAGAACCCCCAGGTCCTTTTCTGCCAGGCAGCTCTCCAGCCACACTTCCCCAAGCCTGTAGCGATGCATGGGGTTGTTGTGGCCCAAGTGCAGGACCCGGCACTTGGCCTTGTTGAAGCTCATACCGTTAGCATTGGCCCATCGGTCCAATCTACCCAAGTCTCTCTGTAGAGCCTCCCTATCCTCATGTAGATCAACACTCCCGCTTAGCTTCGTGTCAGCGGCAAACTTGCTGATGATACACTCTATGTCCTTATCAAGGTCATCAATAAAGACGTTGAGCAGAAACGGTCCCAACACTGAGCCCCGAGGGACACCACTTGTGACCGGCCGCCAGCTGGATTTAACTCCATTGACCACCACTCTTTGGGACCGCCCATCCAGCCAGTGCTTGATCCAGCAGATCGTATGCTCATCCAGGCCATGAGCCGCCAGTTTTTCCATGAGATTTCTATGGGGGACAGTGTCAAATGCTTTTCGAAAGTTTAGGTAGACAATGTCCACAGCCTTTTCCTCATCCAATAATCGGGTCATCTTGTCATAGAAGGAGATCAGGTTTGTCAGGCAGGTCCTGCCTTTCCTAAACCCATGCTGACTAGGCCTGATCCCCTGCTTGTCCATTAGATGAGTTGTAATGGCACTCAAGATGATCTGCTCCATGACCTTCCCTGCTACCAAGCTCAGACTGACAGGCCTATAGTTTCCCGGATCCTCCTTTCTGCCTTTTTTGTAGATGGGCGCTACATTTGCCACCCTCCAGTCCATTGGTGTCGACGCGGAAGGCTCGGACAATAACACAACGACCAATATGATCAGGTTAATGCCACTTTATTGCACAGATAGCTCAGTAATTACAGATGTTCTGATTCCGCATCACGCGCCGACAATTTGCTGATTGGTTGCATGAGCTGTACATGCAGTAAGCAACGTATTATAATTGGCTTAAAACATCTGTCCACGCGAACAATCACCCCTCCTATATCCTGGGCGAAGTTCTGCATTTCGCACGCTGAGTTCAGCACACTTTCTCATATCTTGTTTGTCTCAGCATTTCTAACACCGCTACAATGTTTTCACATAACCTTCAAACTTACAAGGCCTACACAGTTGTTAACAATTCTTCGGTGCTTGGAGTGTTCACAGGATGACCCCTTTGTACTAAAAATCCTCCCACAGATCCCCCTTTTTGTTTTTGAACAATCCAAGCACCTGAAAACATTTTTTCTATAGACACTTCTAAAGATCTTTGTCGACAAGAAAACAAACAAGGTAAAATGATCAGCAATATTATTACAACAATCAAAATTACAAGGCCCTGTTTCAACAAATCTTGTACCCAGCCAGCCAGTCCCCAAGAATTAAACAATTGCTCCAACCACGAATGACCCTGAGTGAGCTTATGCATATTGTGCTCTAACTGGGCTAAGTGGTCATGAATGGAGCGTGAGCGATCAGACAAATTCATACAACACATCCCTTCAAAATCCTCACAACCATGGCCTTGTGCTAACAAAAAATCAATAGCAGCACGATTCTGCAGCACAGCATGTCGTATACTATCAGCATCTGTTAATAAAGCAGAAATCATCTCAGAAGTCAGGTTAAACTGTTTTATACTCCAACAGGCTAGCTTTTCTAGATCCGTTAAAGCCTTGGCTGCAGCCACACCTGGAGCTAAAAAGCCTGCAAAAATTTTTGACGGGCGATGCCAAAACTCGATGCGGTCACTGCACTCAGGGGTAAAATCGGTAATCGTTCGTCGCGATCGCCGTGACTGGTTCCTAAGACTAATAAGACTAATCCTGTCAGGAGCAAACAAGGTAAGTCCGCCTAAATAACACGGTCCTCCTACTGAACGACTAGGGATGCCTCCCCAAGCTCGGTCACCACATATCAAAAAATACCCAGGTGGAAGTAGCTTAGGAAAAGATGCATTATTCCAAATCCCTCCACACGACAGTCCTAGGTCAGCACCTCCGTTTTGACAATAATTACTCTTAATAAATGAAACAGTGGGAGTAACATTTTGCATACCAGTGAGAGCACCTGTCATATTAAACCCATAACCTCTACATAATACTGGATTTTGCCCTCCCAATTCGATACATCCTAAGCTAAAGTTGCCAATATGCCTGCCAGTATTATTTCCAGCATGATGTCCCACTGCTGGAAGTGACCCCAAAAGATCCAATTCCTGCAAAGGGAGAGGAAATGATCGGTTTAAATGATTAATGAGATGACCTTGAAATAGGGGTCCTACTCCTTCTGGGCACCAATAGCTGTCTGCAGATCCTCACAACAGGTTACAAGTGACGTTAACCTGCTCTGATTCTAACAGCAAACTATTTGTTAAATTGACTTGGGATACATAGCCTTCAAAATCCTCCAATCGCAGGAATGGAAAACCAATCAAACATGTTCGGAAAGGATCTGATGGAGTGGCCATGGATAAGCAAAAGGCCGAGTTGCCTGTCTGATTTGCCCATGTTACCCATACGTTCTGCCTAGGGGATATGTTTGTAATACCTTCCACTCCCGGTCCCACTAAACCAATAATCATTATCCCAATTATCCAACCCATGTTGCCGTTATGGTTTTCCCTTTTGCTTCCAACCAAATCGCCTTGCACACTTTTTTTTCGTTTTCTCCCACTCTTCCGGTTTTACCTTCCAAATGCGGGGTATTAAAACGTCTTTGCTACACTTGACTACTAAAGGATCATAGTTATCCTGATACTTCCAAATTGCTCTCACACAACAATGTGTTTCCCAAGCTAACCGACGATTATGATTCTCATCGACGTCATGCCCTGTTAAAATGGCTATACGAACAGCCTGTTGTATCCTTGCATACTGAACTTCCAGGCAAGCCGAACACCAAAACCCTGCTAATCCGGCACGTTGATAGAGCTGTTTCTTGCACTCATTACACTCGCAAAGAACCCACGGTTCACACTCTCTACAAGCTGGACATATGACAGTTGCCAAGCCTGCGAGAGCCAGAGTGGTGAGTTCACGTGGTCATATCACCGTCTCGCGTTCCACTCTCTTGCATTTTAGGTTCCCTCCACGGCTTAATCCAACGTGCTGGTACCCATCTTGGACCTTGATCTGTCAAAACACAAGCATATCTGCGACCAATCATTTTTATCTCCACTGGACCCTTCCATTGCCCTGATTGCCAGTCCTTATACTGTACCCGTCCTGGTGTGGTTGCTTGCAAACCAGACCGTAATGACATGTGATGAATCACTATTGGAGGTGAGTCACGTTCTCCAGTTAACCGCAAACAGTTCAATACATCTAAAGCTTTTGCAAGGCGTTCTGCAGAAGAAGAGGTAATTTCTCCCCCTTTTTGTTTTTGCAAAAGCGCCTTCAGCGTAGTGTGTGCACGCTCGACTATGGCCTGTCCCGTAGGAGAATGAGGAATTCCAGTATGTTTACGTATACCCCATAGAGTACAGAATTTAGCAAATCGTTGAGAAACATAGGCAGGTCCGTTATCGGTTTTAATTTCCTGGGGTACCCCCAAAACTGCTATAGCTGCACACATATGCTTAATAACATGTTTGGCCATTTCTCCAGTTTGTGCTGTGGCCCAGATGGCGTGTGAATAGGTGTCAATGCTTACATGGACATATTTGAGCCCTCCAAATTCAGGAACATGGGTAACATCCATTTGCCATAATTGCAAGGAATGCAACCCACGTGGGTTCACGCCTAGGCCAAGCCCAAAACCAGTCCCTTGGCAATCCGGACAGGATTGCACAATACCACATGTCTCAGAAATAGGTAAATTAAACTGCCTTGCTAATACTCTAGCCAATTGATGAAAAAATTCATGAGACACTCGAGCTTGTTCAAATAAGTTGGTCTGACGGTTCTCCCAGGTTGCTGCAACCAAATGGTCAGCACGATTATTACCAATGGCCAGGCCATAATCAGGCTGATGGCTACGTATGTGCACTATAAAATAAGGATACGTTCTCTGATTTAACAAATGTAACAATTGTAACAATAACTGATATAAGACAGAATTTCGAAGAGATCGAAGCATCGATCGTTCCAGTCTCATAACAGTACCGACCACATACATAGAATCTGAAACAACATTAATCGGTTCATTCTGCCAGTTTTGAAAAGCCCACACCACTGCCCGTAGTTCTAAAGTCTGTAAAGAATCTTGTAAAACACCATTTAGTACTTTGGAGTGCCATTGTCCGTTAAGGCACCAGGTAACCACCGCCCTTTTTGATTTCTTTCCGGCATCTGTAAATACCGTGAGTCCAGACACCGGAGAATTCGAACGTCGTGGAGTCTCTTCAAAAGTTTGATTTCGAATTAATGGCAAAAGTTTCATTGGTGGGTAGGCATTAGTTATCTGTCCGGAAAAATCCGTTAATGCATATTGTAAAACCTCTGAGGAAGAGAGAAGCCAATCCAGATAACTCTGGGTAATCGGAACATATATAACCTCTGGCTCATGTCCAGTTAAGTCAACGATACGACGTCTGCCCTTTATAATAAGGTTTGCAAACATTTATATACGAGTGCAGACAGTATTCTTAGGTTGGTAAGATAGAAAACCCCATTCTATTATAGACACCGTACAATTGACCTGTTGTACTAACAAACCTATCAAATGTTCTCTGCCAGACCCAGAATTTATCACAATCAATTGTAGGGGAACTCCTGTTAAGCGTTGCACGCACCCAGTCATGATTTTTTGAACAATGAAATCTAAAGCCTTTTCTTGAGTTGGTGAGAGTTGCCGACAAACTTCAGCCTGTGTAGAGGTGCCTAGCAATGACATCAGAGGAGCCAGGTCATCATTGGTGATACCGGATACGGATCGCCCCCATTGAATATCTCCTATTAATTTCTGTACATCCGTTAAAGTTTTAATTTTGATCGTTAGCTGAATCTTTTGAGGCTTAACAGTACTTTGAGTAATAATCCAACCCAAATAGTGCCATGGTGCATTCGTTTGTACCTTTTCAGGAGCAATTTTCAGACCCTTTTGCTCTATGGTTTCAGTTAACTCCTTCAAGGTTGCTTCAACATCCAAATTTGGGCCTGCCACTAAAATATCGTCCATATAATGATATACAAGCAAAAATGGATTATTTTCCCTAAACGGACGTAAGGCCCAGGCCACAAACATTTGACACAAGGTGGGAGAATTCTTCATTCCTTGTGGCAGAACAACCCAATGATACCGCTTAGCTGGTTCTTTCTTATTTGTTGATGGCACGGAAGAGGCAAATTTTTCTGCATCTTCCGGATGCAACGGTATAGTAAAGAAACAGTCTTTTAAATCTACAATAAACAAGTTCCATTCTTTTGGTATCATCGCAGGTGATAGTAAACCTGGCTGTAATGCCCCCATTTCCTGCATTACCGCATTAATGGCTCGGAGATCGTGTAATAGGCGCCATTTTCCTGATTTTTTTTGGAATAGTAAAAATAGGGGTATTCCAAGGGCTCGTTGAGGGTACAATATGACCTGCCTCCAACTGTTCCTGTACTAACATTTGAACAATATGCAGCCGATCCTCTTTTAGCGGCCACTGGTCCACCCACACAGGACTTGTAGTGGTCCAGGTGAGCTTCAATGTTGGCTGCTCGACCGTGACCGCTCCTAAAAAGGCGATGTCACAAGTCGAGCCCCAAGCTGAGAAAGCACATCTCTACCTATCAAGGTGACAGGTAGCTGCATCACGTATGTCTTGACTGAGACTACGGTTCCATCCATAAATGTAAAAGAAACTAAAGTTTGGCTGATCATTGTCCTTTGTGGACCCCCTACCCCGACTACACTCGTCGCAGCAGGAGCAAGGGGCCACGCTGTTGGCCAGCTAGAAATAGGCACAGTCGTAACATCAGCACCTGTGTCTATCAACATAGTCAGGGTAATAGACGATCCTGAAGGATGCGTCACAACCACCTTTTCTTCAGGCTTGCCACATGCAATATCAATAGCTAACAAGACATCAGGAGACCCTGTTGAGACAAAACCTCCGGCACCCCTCTGTTTTGGCAGCGACCTCGGGACCATTAATCGAAATAATATCAATTGTGCAATTTTTGACCCCTGAGGAATGGTAATCGGGGGGGTCAGCGTATATACCATAATCTTTATAATCCCTGTATAATCAGCATCGATAAGGGGCTCAGTACAATAAAAATGCCCTGACGGGACACGGAGGAGCGCCCAATTAACAGAGCACTCAGTCCATGGCCCAGCGGTCCTCGTTGATCTGAATCAATTAGAGTGACCGCCGTTGTGACTAAAGTGGTATCTACTGCTGTTGCCAGGTCCATTCCCACGCTTCCTGCAGTGGCGGTGGCGCAACGGTCCAGGCACCCTATACCGCCTCCTGTACTTGTGTCATGGTGCGAGGAGGATGCATCGCGCTTGGTACCCGGTTTCCCGATCGCCTACACTCCGCAGAATTATGGGTGGCGCTTCGACAATTCACACACCATCTACCTCCACTCTGACGTGGGGAGCTTACTTGCCCGCTCGCTTGTCCCTTACTTGCGTTTCTGCACTCTTTACGAAAATGACCTGATTTTCCGCAATTATAACATTTCTTATCATTATTATTACATTTTCCTTTTGATTGCTGTTGCACCAACGGACGTACCGCTGCTCCAACAGCAGCAGCCATAACCGTAGCCTGTTCTTGGGAAAGCACCCGTTCTGCTGTTTCCAGCAGCTGAGCAGTGGTACTGCCTCGAGGTAGGGTACCAAGAGCTTTCTTGGTTTTATCGTTCGCATTATCAAAAGCAAGTAAGTCTAAAAACTTAGCTTTCATGGTCTCATCAAGGTCAGGGTGAGCAGAAATAGCTGCATGCAATCTATCAACAAACCCAGAACAAGGCTCCGTAGGTCCTCGGCGAACATTTGTAAAAGCAGGAGGGTTTTTTTCCCCTCTAATCCCCAACAAAGCCCTGTGAGCTAGCTGTTGACTGAGTTGCAAAACCTCCACAGCAAAATTAGCTTGCCAGTCAGTTCGAACGTAAGGTCCCGTCCCCATTAACATCTGTGTCTGTACCCCATACAAAGGATCACCTTGAGGACGCCGGGTGGCAGCAGCCTGATCACATAGGTTCTGCCACACACTGAAAAACTGCAACTGCTGAGAAGGGGTGAGCAACATTTGAGAAATCTGCTTTGAATCATGTGGTGTGAGTAAATTTGCAGTAAATAAATGCTCCACTATAGCCCTAGTATAGGGAGAGCCTAGTCCATATTAACTAACAGCCTGTTTCGCCTCCTTTAACAATTTCCAATCAAACGGTTCCCAATCCTTTCCACCCCCAGCATTAGCAAACACCGGAAACGCCATAGGCTCAAGAAACACGCCCTCAATTGCCGCGTCTCTAATTTCTCCCCTCCATCGGTTTTTCAATCCTTCCTCCCCTCCTACCGCTCCCCCATGCCCCTCAAATCCCGACAATGGCGGCCACGACAAGGCATGATGAGGCAGTGGCAAAGGAGCAGGGTAAGCTGGAGGAGCTCGTGAACTGGATTGATCGTCTAGACGAGCTTCCAACGCTTCCAACTTTTTTAACAACTCCCAGAACTGAAGGTCTGTCAGTCCACCAGGTGGTACTCTAGTGCTGCTGCCAGGTGATGGCGGAGTAGAGGGCGGCAGAGGAGGGTACGGCGTTGGCTGATCCCTGGAATCCTCAGGGCGGTCTCCTTCGGTACTTTCGACAACAGTGTCTTTGGGAGGGGGAGGAGGAAACGTAGTTTCTTCCTCTTTTCCACTTTCATAAACAGGCATCTCAAGAGGGTCTGTAGCGGGAGTAGGCTGGCTCGGGGCAGTAACGGCATGACTCACTACATTCCCCGGTGTTATTCTGCAGCCCCGGGGTTGAGGGACGACAGCTTCTGGCGATCCCCCAAAAGAAAGGCTCGTGGGGGAAACATCCTTAACTCTGGGTGTTAATGCTGCAAAGGCAGAGGCGGCCGCAGCACGTTCTGCCTGCATTGTTTTCAAAGTCTCTGATACTAACCTCCACACGGTGGAGAGTTTCTGTGCCTCCTTGGATCCTTTACTTACTTCATCCCACAACACCGCTCCTATTTTAGCCCACGTATCTTGAGCAAAAGCGGCAGCAACAGTGGGGATAAGTCCTTTATCCCGCGCCCATGCTAAGAGCGCCTTCAAGGTAGGCGTATCATACTTCAGTCCTCTCGTAGAGAGTATATGTTGGAGGAGCTTAACTACCGCCTCTTCTTCTTTGGAGTGCATAGACCACATCTCCTCCCCGGCCGCTCGCTTGGCCAGAGTGAGATTCCCTAACTTGATGCGCTAGCGTCTTCCCGAGTGCCGGGGCAGCACTCACCTATCGACCGGCTTCTTCTGCCCCCTCCGTCCGTTGGTTGCTCATCGGGTATTCGCTGATCCCAACACCGATCTGAGGGTCCCTGTTCGGGCGCCACTTGTCGACGCAGAAGGCTCGGACAGTAACACCACGACCAATATGATCAGGTTAATGCCACTTTATTGCACAGATAGCTCAGTTATTATAGACATTCTGATTCCGCATCACGCGCCGACAATTTGCTGATTGGTTGCATGAGCTGTACATGCAGTAAGCAACGTATTATAATTGCCTTAAAACATCTGTCCACGCGAACAATCACCCCTCCTATATCCTGGGTGAAGTTCTGCATTTTGCACGCTGAGTTCAGCACACTTTCTCATATCTTGTTTGTCTCAGCATTTCTAACACCGCTACAATGTTTTCACATAACCTTCAAACTTACAAGGCCTACACAGTTGTTAACAATTCTTCGGTGCTTGGAGTGTTCACAGGATGACCCCTTTGTACTAAAAATCCTCCCACACATTGGGACCTCCCCAGTCAGCCATGACTTCAGGTAGATCACGGAAAGTGGCTTGGCGAGCACGTCTGCCAGCTCTTTCAGCACTCTTGGATGTAACCCATCCGGTCCCATAGACTTGTGCGCATCCAAGCGGCGTAGCAGGTCGTAGATCACTTCCTCTTTCATTGCGATGGCCTCGTGCAGCTTCCCCTCCCTGTCTCCCAGCTCACGAGGCTGGGTGCCCAGGGAACAGTTAGTTCCACTGCTAAAGACTGAGGCAAAGTAGGCATTGAGCACCTCAGCCTTTTCCTCAGCCTTTGTGACTATGTTTCCCTCTGCATCCAGTAAGGGAGGGAGATTTTCCCTAATCCTCCCTTCGTTGTTAATGAATTTATAGAAACATTTTTTGTTATCCTTAACAGCTGTAGCTAGGTTGAGCTCGAGCTGCGCTTTGGCTCTCCTAATTTTCTCCCTGCATAGCTTCGCTATATCCTTACAGTCTTCATGAGAGAAGTGTCCACGGAGTGCTGCTCTTTGCGGATATCTCAGGTGGGGGGAGCAGGGAGGAGCAGCCACGGACATGAGCCATGTGGGGACACAGCAGGCCCTTTGGAGCCCCTCAGACAGAGTGGTCATCTTGTCACTGCTGAGGTCTTCTGCTGGGATGCCCACAGAGAGCGGGATGGGTGACCTTGGGCGGTCCATCACGGCTGCCACCAGTGCGGAGCTGGCACGGGAAGGTGTCCCCTACAGGCTCTCGGGCCGGGCATCGTGGAAACTGCTGCCAGGTCTTTTGGCCCACATGGGCATTTCCTGATTTCTGGATGTCCCTGTTCCAGGTTTCACTGCGTTGACCGAGAAATTCGTGCAGAGGAGCAGTGTGGACAGAGGCACTGATGAGCTGGCGCAAACGCTCAATGAGTACCTGTGCAACATTTTGGAGGGTAGGAGCCGTGCTGCAGGACTGTGTGGCATCGGGCCGTGATGGTGGAGGGTGGAGGCAGCCTGGTCCTGCCTCCTTGGAAGGGCTGGGGCTTTCTGTGAGGAACAGCGAGCGCAGCCAGGGTCTGCTGGCGGGTCAGCACCAGCGCGGGTCCTTTCTGCTCCCCGCTGCGGCCGAGGAGGCACCCACTTTCTCAGCAGCCACCTCGGTGCCTCTGGCATGAACAGCCGTCTCAGTGCTGCGTCAGGGCCCAGAGCAGGCTGAGGGTATCCAGCAAGTGCTCCAGGGTCTGGAGCGTCTGTGCTATGAGGAAAGTCTGAGCGAGCTGGGCCTGGTTTGCCTGGAGAAGAGAAGGCTTGCGGGAGGGACCTTAGAAACGTGCCTACAACCTGAAGAGAGGGTGCAAAGAGGACAGAGCCAGGTTCTCCCCAGTGGTGCCCAGAGTGGAACAGGAGGTTCCCTCTGTGCATCAGGAAACACTTTTCGACTGTGAGGGTGACTGAGCACTGGCAGAGGTTGCCCAGGGAGCTTGTGAAGTCTCCCTCCTTAGAGCTATTCGGAAACCATCAGCCACCGTCCTGGTCAGCTGGCTCTGTGCAGCCGGGCTTGAGCAGCGGGGCTGGACCAGATGGACCCCAGAGGTACCTTCCAGCCTTCACCTTTCTGAGGTCTGGTGGCATCTGGAGGCCCTGCCTCCCTGCCTGCTGTGCGGGTACAAGGGCTGTGACCACCGTGAGCCTGGGAGAGAGGCCGGAGCGGTGCTTTCCTGAGCTGTGCCCCACAGTGCACCCTTGCCCCGGTGCTCCCCGCAGGCAGAGGGCCTTGCTCGGTGGCTTCTGGAAGAAGGTGTCCACATGACTCTGCCTTTTCTTCCCTCTGTCCACAGAGTTCCTGATTTTTGGAGGAGACATCTTGAAGTTTGCTGGTAGGTTCTTGGGAGGGCGATGACCTCGGGCACTGAGCTGTAGCATTTAACTCCTGTGGCGGCCGTTTGCTCTGCGCTCCTTCTCAAGAGGCTCTGTGCAGCGCCTTGAGCCAGCTCTTTGGCCACGCACGCACCCCTCCAGCAGTGCCCTCTCTCCAGTGCTGCAGCTGCAGAGGAGCGCTCGGGACAGGGGGTGTCACCGCTGCCAGCCGTCTGCTGCTGTGGCTGGCCCGGGATAGGAGAGGTGTCCCGGTGCCCAGGACACGGTCCTCCAGGACGATGGCCTCCCACAAGCCCATCTTCCTACGCACGGCAGCTGGCTTCTGCTGTCTCTGCAGAACCAGACCATAGGTCGGGGAGAGTCAGGTCTCGGCAGAGCCTTTACCTTCCCTCCCTTTCCCCAGGAGATGCTGTGCTGGTGCTGTGGAGAACACCACCCCAGGAGGTGGCCAGGACCATCAGCCTGGTGCTGCACTGTAGCCAGCAGATCCAGAAGAAGTACGGAAGACGTGACACAGATGTGGGGCAGAAGATCCAACTGAAGATAGGTACGGGCGCTGTGCCAGACGCAGCTGTGTGGCACTCTGCCATGCCACAGGGTGCTTCTGGTTTGCTGGGCTTCTGGGGCAGGCAGCTGGGGATGACGCCTGGCGCACTCAACACATTCTCAATGTCAACTCGGTTCGTCTATTTCTAGACGCCTGTTTTAGGGAATCGTGTCAGCGTCTCCCCGAGGAGGAGGGAGGATGCTCTACCCCTCCGTAACGCCCCTCTCCCCGCTGGGCTTCAGAGGAGCTTCTGAGCAGCCGAGATGCTGGGGGCTGTGGAGTTCCAAATGTTCCCTGTGTCAGTTCTGCTTCTCCTTCTCCCCAGGGATCTCTGCAGGGACCATGAGCCTCCCGGTTTTCGGAGATGAGAGCTGGCAACACTTCTGCATTTTTGGCCCGTGCCTGGCTGAAGTTCGTGACGCCGAAGAGGTTGCGGGTGCAGGTGAAGTTGTCCTCTCGGCCACCTGCTGGGAGCTCTGTGAGCAGCACCGGCTGAGGATCAAGCATCTCGCAGGCACAAGAGCTGTGCAGGCAGGTGGATGGGTTGGCCTCGAGAGCCATTCTGAGGGCCTGGGCCTGGCCATGAAGGAGGGAGGTGTTGGAAGGCTGAGGAGATGAATGTGGAGAGAGTTGTAGGTGGGAAAGCGGGCAGGCAGGGGAAGGTCTTGTCCTTCCATCTCAAGGGTAACCGTGGGCTGGGCTTTCTTGCTTTGAGGGGTCAGGAGGCGCTGGGAGGGTTCGAGCCCCAGCAGCAATGTCCTCTGTGGGCCATGGAGCTGTGGTTGCTTGGAGATGGGCATGCTTGGAGAATGGCTGTCCAGCTCCGGTGCTTCTGAGGAAGCACTGCTGTCCCATCCAGCCAGGTGGGTTACTTCTCCCCTTCTCTGGGCAGTGACGGTGGAGGGCAGGCTCTGTCCCCTGGGAGTCCTGGGGAGGCCAGTGGCAGTGCTTTCATTCTGTGTGTCTTCAGGTGACGGGCATGGATCCGATGCCTTGGTCCGAATGCCAAGACGCCTTACGCAAGCTCGTACAAGACCCAGTGAGACACCGCTCAAAAAGGGAAGGTGAGTGCCCACTTCCCCTTGCTCTGTGATTGTCCCGAAAGGTGGGGCTTTGCTGCTTCAGGGGCCAGAGAGGAACCACCTCCTCCCTCTTCCCTCTGTCCATTAGCACTCAGGCTGTTGGGCCTCCCAGGGCGGTGGCTGCTGCCGCCTCCTCCTTCCAGGGGAGAGCTCTGCCCTCAGCATCTGGAGGTGGCAACATGAGCAAGCGCAGAAGACTCTTTCTCCCCCGGTTCCAGGGCTAGGCCCTGCTTTGCAACGGCTCGTAGTCCCATCCACCCAGCGGCCACCTGCCTTTTCTCTCCTCAGGTGCCATGAGGCCTACTCTTCTCTTGCCCAGTGACCTGAACGCCAAGGATGTGCTTAGGAAGTACATACCAGTCGCTGCTCTCGGGAAGGTACGGCAAGGCCACCGCTGCTGGGGGCTGCATTTTCGGAGGGCAGAAGAAGTGGTGCCTTGCAGAGATGGAGCTCTTACGGGAACAGACCAATCAAAGAAAATGCGCCCTGCGATGACAACGCAGGGAAACTGAGCCCAGGGGCACCGGTGCCGCACCATTGTCTGCGTTGTCCTCAGAGAGACATGGGTGGCAGGAGGAGGACTCCTGTCCCTCTGTCTTTTCCGTGGCTATGGTTCTGGGTGTGCCGCGGACACGACGGTGGGATAAAGGGGAGATTCCCCTGAAGTCCCTGGAGCATCCCTGAGGGTCTCCCCTCATGTCCGTACCGGTCCCCAGATGGCGTGTTAGCGGAGCAGCCTTCTCTCCTTTGTCATTTTTGTTATGACTCGGCATCTGCCTGCCGCAGGCTGGGCGGCCTGCCCGCCCTTTTGCACCGAGAGGAGGATTTATCCCTTCCTCTGCTATTACCCGCTATCGCCAGCACGCCTGCTCTCCCTCGGTACTGGTGTGGGCAGTAAGAGCCCGGGAGAGCAGGCTGGTGAAGCCGTCGTGCTCTTGTCTTCCAGCTTGATGCAGGACTGCCCATGGATCTCCTCTCTGAGCTACGGCCAGTCACCTGCATCTTTGTCCAGCTGCAGCTTGCTGCAGGTACCAGCTCGGAGCATCTCAGCACCGTCCTCAAGGAGGCCAGCAGGGTGATGCTAGAAATCCTCTCTCCTCACAAGGGCCACATCAACAAAGTCCTCCTGTGTGATAAAGTGAGTGGGGGGGAACGGTGGCCTCCCCCAGCGCCAGAGGGTGGGCAGTGAGCGCGAGGGAGAGACTCCCTCTTAGGCGCTGTAGCAACATGTTCCACATCTGTCCTGGGCAGGGCTGCACGTTCCTCTGCGTGCTGGGACTCCCTGGAAACAAGCTGCCCTGCGAGAGCCTTCACGCCCTGCAGAGTGCTCTGGAGATCTTCAACTCGTGCTCCACCATGCTCGAGGAAAGAGAGTGAGTGTGTGGCAGGGGTCGGCGGGGTGCATGCTGCCTGGGACGGCGCAAGGGGGCTTCACAGAAAGAGATGTGCCTTCTAGCTTGCTCTCCCTTGTCCCTGGCAGGAAGGAGGCAGTGCCCTGAGAGGTGCAGGCAACTCCAAGCACACTCTGCTGGCCACCGCGCTGGAAAGAGCCCTCGTGAGGGCCAGAGGCCGCTGCGGCCAGAGGCAGGCCCTTCTGGGCCACTGCCCCATGAACGGGGATGGGGCCCAGCCACCTGATCCCAAGTGGCTGTCATCGCCAGGCGGTGACATGGCGGGCGCCTTCTTCCCTCTCTCTTTGCTCACAAGAGGGCTGTGGCCCTGCACGTGCTCTGCCCCTGCCCCTTGTCCCTTGCAACCTGCAGATGTTGCACCCCTGAGCTCTCCACGTCCCCGAGACCCACGCTGGCAGGGCAGCACAGCCGGTGGCCCAGGCTGGCACCGAGGGGAGGTGTGGGAAGGGATGAAGCCAGGCGGGCAGGACTGCGCCTGGGGCGCTGCTCAAGCCCTGCTGTTTCTCTGTGTGCCAGGACAATGTCTGTGGCAGTTACCAGAGGGACGATGTTCTGTGGAGTCACTGGCCACCCGCTGAGACACGAATACACAGGTATTGGCCTGGAAGGGTGCCGCGGGGCTGGCGGCACGGGCCACACCGACGCATGCTCTCTCTCTCTAACGCGTGCTCTCTCTCTGGCAGTCCTTGGCCAGAAGGTGAACTTGGCTGCCCGGATGATGGTGCACTACCCTGGGCTGGTGTCCTGTGATGCAGTGACCTACGCCGCCTCCCGGCTGCCCGCTTCCTACTTCAAGGAGCTGCCGGAGAGAGAGATGAAAGGCCTCAGGCAGCCTGGCCCTGTCTATCAATATGTGGGGGTCACCGAGGAGAGGTGAGTGTCCTCTGAGACGGTCGGAAGCCCTGGCGTGGCAGGCTTTTTGCCCCTCTCCCCTGCTGTCTCCAGCTGCTGAGAGAGCGGGAGTGAAACCAGAGGGATGGGGAAGGTTTGTCTGTCTTGGTAGACACAACCTGGCCTTGTGGGCTGGGTCTAAAGGGCTTTGGGCTGTGCTTTCCCTGCTGTGCTTGCTCCACCACGTGCCCTGGGAATGCTGACCCAAGGAGTTTTCTGTCCCAGCTGCTCCGAGCAGGAAGCTTTGGGCCAGTCTGGTCCCCATGGGGAAACGTGGACCATCGGGACACTCTTCCTCAGGTCTTCCTGCAGAAATCTCAGCTCTTCTGGGCCAGGATTTCACCTTCCCTTTAGAGGACGGTTTGAAGGTTACCACTGCCATCTCTTTGAGACTGCGGGAAGACTTGAGCCAAAGGTGCCAGGTGCTTGGCATCCCAAGCCCTTCAGGGACACAAGTCCCCCTTTCAAAGACGCTTGGTGTTCTTGGCCAAAGTGGTAAAGCTGTCTCCCAGCCAACAGCACGCCCTGGCTTCTTTCACGTGTCTTCTCCTGTTTCTCTGGGTTTGGCCTCTGGGGATGGACTCTTGATATGTTCTCCTGTCCCACCGTGGCCGCCGGGCTTCTTTACGCTTGAAGCTGTCGTAGCGTGTCAGCTTGAACTTTGGCTGGGAAAGCGTGCAGGGGATAAGAGCCTGCTCCAGAGAAAAGCCGGTACCCGAGGAGCACCTCCTTCCCTACCACGCCAGGCTGCTTCTCTAGGTCCCCTGGCTTCTCACCATCTCATTGACTTGTGTTGTCTTTTCCCCTGCTTCTAGCATCTTTGGCGTGGGTCTTACCAAGAAGAGGTCGGAGTACGTCCCCTTGCTGGGTAGGTGGAGAACGCCTTGCTCTTCTGAAGCCCAGGTTCTTCCCCTTGGTAACTTTTAGTGTCTTGCTGGGAAGGGAGAGGCTTTTACCAGGGATGGTGTTGCCTGCAGCAGCCCTAAGAAAGCGCCGCCTGTCTTGGTCTCTGCTTGCTTGATATCTTTGGGTGGAAAACGAGGTGGGGCGCCTGCTGCTCCCTGCTGTCTTCCAGACCTGGTAGGAAGGTTGCTTTCAACTGTGGAGCTGCTCACAGCCTGGGGGCTAAACTGATCCCTGTCTTTGGGGTCAGGAAAGAGATTTCCTTCTGCCAAATCGATGGAGAGTTTTGACGGTGGGTTCTCCTCCTTGTACTCCTCAGAGCTGCTTTCTTGGCAGCATCTGGGCGAAGACACGGCAATGTCAGGAGGCAGGGGATGCCTGTATTCACTCGGGGTCTTGCCGAATGTTTTGGGCCCTGTTGTGGGTTAACCCTGCTTGGCAGCTCAGCCCCACAGAGCCACTCGCTCCCCACAGTGGGATGGGGAAGAGAATCGGAAGGGTTAAAGGGAGAGCACTGGTGCGCTGAGATACAGACAGCTTAATAGGGAAAGCAAAAGCTGCACACACGCCCAAAGCAAAATCAGGCATTCATTCACTGCTTCCCATGGGCGGGCAGGCGTCTTGCCATTTCGAGGAAAGCAAGGTTTCATCACGTGTGACGGTGACTTGGGAAGACAAATGCCATCACTCCGAACGTCCCCCCTTCCTCCTTTCCACCGGATTTTCTTGCTGAGCACGGCGTTGTATGGTCTGTAATAGGCCTTTGGGCAGTTGGGGTCAGCTGTGGTGGCTGTGGCAGCTGTGCCGCCTCCCAGCTTCTTGTGCACCCCCAGACTTTTTGCCAGCGGGGCAGCGCGAGCAATGGAAAAGGCCTCGACGCTGCGCAGGCGCTCTTCAGCCATAACTAAAACCTGGTTGTGTTATCAACAGCGATGTTTGGTCACAAATACAAAACATAGACCTGTACAGGCTATTGCTGAATAAAATTAACTGTAGCCCGGACCAAACCAGAACGGGACTGACGACGCTGCCTTAGCTACTGGGAGGTGCTGTGCAGCTCACGGCACAGCGAGGAGATGCTTTGAGTCTGTTTGGGACGCAGCTGCCTGAACCGGCTGCAGTCATCCCTTACAGTCTCGTGCTGGATCGCTGCGGGGAGTCGCATGGGGCCGGCAGAATCTCCGTGCCTGTGGGATAGGGGAGAGGGCGAGGGGGCTGCGCTGCGGGGCAGGCAAGCAGGTGGCCCCGTGACTGCTCTGAGGAAGGCAGAGGTGCCCAAGCGTGGACGAGCAGGTGGGAAGGAGGCCTGGGTGCCGGCAGGCTGGCCGATGTGGTAGCGGGGAGGGAAGCTGCGGTGGAGGGTGCCCGCAAAAGGGACGGCTCTTTGCTTTTCAGCACGCCCCCAGCAGCTCGTTCTCTGGTTTGTCTTCGCAGGTCGGAAGCAGGAGACTGACCTCTTTGTCAGCTGCTTGAACGCCTATAGGGATTCAGGCCAAAGGAACATCCTGGCGGTTGAGGGCACGATGGGCTGTGGAAAGAGCCACTTACTTGCTGAACTGGCCTCTCTAGGCCAGGATGCTGGCCACAGGTACAGGCTTTCCACCTGTAGCTTTGGGACGCTGCCCCTGCCCATCCCCTGACAGCCGTGGAACGCTCCAGCCCCTCTGCCAGGGTACCTGGCCCTTGGACTGCAGCCTCCCGACAGAGCCTCCTGGAGACACTGCCTGGGAGCACCTGCGTGCTCCGCTCCCGCCTCTGCCTCTTTGGGGAGTTGGAGGTGGCTTCTGGAGCCACGGCCTTTCCTCCTTCACCCCTGGGTCAGGCGCAGATAGAAGGAAAGAGCCCAAGCTCAGCGCTTTTCATCCCACTCCAGACCCCAGAGACAGCAGGGCTGCCTGTCTCAGAAGCCCTGCTCGCCCTCGGCGTGTTTCCCAGGAGGAGCACGGGGGCCTGTGCTCTGGCAGGCAGACCGATAAGGTCTGGAGCCCAAAGGCAAACCCACCACTTGCTCCATTCTTGCCTCTCAGCCCCGTGAGTTCCTCTGCAGGGGGCACGTAGGGAGACCTAGGCCGGCGCTGCAGAGACACAGGCTCTGGACCCGGCTCTCCCGCTGGCTTGGCAGCAACTGCCCCTCTGTGCCCTTTCTCGTACGAGGAGGGAAAAGCTTGGCCTTCTGTGGGAAGCGCTTGGAGATGGGGGGCTGAAGAGCTCCCCCCAAAGGGCACCTCCGCCCCTCTTGTCTTAGAAGGCTGGGGCTGTGGGGAATCTCAGTGCCTTTTGCTTTTGCACCGCAGGGTGGTTGCCCTGGAACTGCTGGAGATCGACACGAGGCAGCCCTTCTCTGCCATCCGCATGCTGATGGCCAGGGCCCTGGGCCTCCAGGACTGTGAATCGCGCGGCGACAGGCAGCGCGTGCTGAAGACAAAGCTGCAAGGGACAATCGAAGAGAGCAGCTACTGCCTCCTCAATGACATTTTCGGTGTCAAGGTGAGAGCCAGAGGCCCCTGTGGACGTTGAGAAGGCCTTCTCCTGAGCTTGTCTGGGTCTGACCTTGAGTGGGCACGCTGCTGGGAGTGCCTTAGCTCCGGGGTGGGCATTGCGGGGGTCACAGTGTGCATTTGCCATGCCTGGGCCCGGGGGGCTCCCTGTCTGTGGGGCTGGTGTCCTGCGCCGCATCCACAGTGCCCGGTGCCTTGTTCGGCACCCTGGAAGTGGCACTGGAGAGAGGCTGTTCCTGACCTCGTGCCGAGGTCACCGCTGTGCGAGGGGTCTGCCCCAGCCAGCCCACGATTCCCACAGCCAGAGAACCGGCTCAGCCCAAGCCCCAGCTCTGCAGAGACCCTCAGCAGAGGGCCTTTGCTTTAGGCTCTGGGTGGAGTCCCCGCTGCGGCTCCCTGCCCCTGTGCTGGGCAGAGGTGAGGTGCTGAGGCTGTCAGAGACGGTGGGCTCTGCGGTCTTGCGTGCTGGGTAGGTGTGCTGAGCCCCGGAGCCGTGTTTCTCCCTGACTCTGCTTTTCTGGCCAGTTCCCCATTTCGGACAATGTTCGCGAGATGGATGAAACTCAAAGACAACTGGAATTGCACTCGACTCGGGTGAAAGTGCTGGAGAAGGTGAGCATTTCTCCTTCCTTCCCCCTGGGTCAGAGAAGGAAAAACCCTGCCATCTGCGGGCTCTGTACCACTGAGGTGTGAGCAGGCGGGATGGCTGCGCACCTGGGTCATGGCCCATCAGAGCCCGAGAAAGCCCTCGCCCCCCCACTTCCCCCCGCAGCCCCACAAACACACCCGAGGACTTTCCTCCCGTAAAGTGTGCCCTGGAGGAGGAACAATGTCTTCTGGGTTCCCTTGCCCGAGCTCCCTCCTTCTGCAGGGCAAGTGATGTTAGGTATGACCCTCCAGTCTCAAAGAGTCAGTAAGCTTCCGAGCGGGAAAGTGGCTGGGGAGAGACTTCAGAGCATCCTCTCAAGAGACGGAGGCTAAATCTCGTCCCCTGCAAGACAGCTGAGAATCCACTGGATTCCCCTCAGAGCAACCTGCTTTTTTTCAGACCCTTACAGGAGATTTTGGCATATTTGTCATCAACAATGCCCATTTCATCGACCCTGACTCCTGGTTCATCATGTCACCCGTGCTCCAGAAGGTCTCCCTCTTCATGGTCATGAGCTTAGCCCCAGGCTACGAGATAACCGAGAGCTTTCGCAAAGCCGCAGCAGACAACGCCACGTCCCAGAAAATCACTTATCTTCATCTGGACAAGCTGAAAGCTTCAGTTGTGATGCAGAAAGTCTGCAAGGACCTCGGAGTGGTCAGCATCCCCAGGGATCTGGTGAGGTAAGTTGGAGGCAGGGGAGCTCTTCCTGAGGGCCTGAACCTCTGCTGACCGTGGTAGGGAATCAGGCCCCCAGGCAAGGGAGCGCAGGGCCGCTAGAAGCATCCCGGACTCTAGCGAGTGCCAGGCGTGGGCGGCTTGTTATGCCTCACCCTGGTGGGTGTGCGCTGAGAGCGGGCAACTCCCGAGACACCCAGCCTGGGAGGTGTCAGCCTTGGCTGCCGCACAGGGAGGAAGGGAGGAAGAGTCCTGAGCCCAGCTGTGTCTGGGTGTGAACAGAAAAGGCCTTGGTCTGGGTGGCTGGGCTGTGGGGGAGATTCCCCGGGGCAGAGGTCCATCCTCTCCAGGCTCCTGAGGAGAAGAAAGGCAGGGCTCGCTGCTCTGCGCTTTGGGCATTGTCCGCAATTCTTTTCCCGTGGACTTCGGCAAAGGCTGGAGGGTTCAGGGGGCACAAAATCCCAAGGCAGTGGGAGGACGATCCCTTTCCAAAGTGAGGTGTAGCTGTGATGAAGATGCTGGCTACCCTGGTATGCCTGAGTGACTGGCCGCCCAGCTGAACTGTGTTTCACCTTACTTTCCTTGTGCTGGTCCCCGACGGGTCTGCTCCTGTGCAGGTTCCTGATCCGAACCAGCTCAGGGATCCCATATTACTGCGAGGAGCTGCTGCGCTGCCTTCGTGCCAATGACATGCTCCAGTTCTGCACCCGGAGGCAGTCTGGAAAAGCAAAGGACAACTGGGAGAGCCTGATCAGTAAGCACCTTGGCTGCGACTAGCGAGTTGCTGTGGCGTGTTCTCCACAGCAGAGTCTTGCCCCGTTGTTCCCCCATGGCTCTGGGCAGAGTCAGATCTTGGTCTGGCGGAGGTGTGGGCTCCTGTGCGCCTTGCTGTTGGGACAGGCAAAGCAGGGGCAGTGAGTTCTGGTGGCTCGGAGGGACCTACATTCTTGGGGCGGGGGTTGTGGGGCTAAAACACAGGGGAAATCCTTCCGAAGCACATGTGCTTGTGGTGTTTCTTAGGCATTCCAATGGGCATGCAGTTTAGCTTGGCCAAAGGCTAGCTCACTTGAGAACAAACCCCAGCTTGAGGTGAGGGACGAGCCCAGGAAACTTGAATGCCAAACCATAAATCCCCACAAGAGTGCCGGTAACGGAAGAAAACGGTGGTAATGCCATCCGAGAGAGCAATGCCAGCCAGAGTGCCGCGGCCTTGGGAAGAGCCAGGACTGAGGCCACGTCTTGCATTAGCACCAGCAGTTTCCCTGGCTGGGAACTGGTGGGAACTGTTTTGCTCTGCTTCATGACCACCACATTCAGGGCAGGCACTGGACCATGTCAGGGGCGACTTGTCCCATCCCAAGTGAATCGTGAAGCGCTCGCGAGCTGCGAGTCGCTTTGCGAACTGCCTTATCGGTGCTCTCTTGCTCCGCCCAGCATCTGCAGCCGAGGCTTCATCCCTCGCAGCAACCTGGAGCTCCGAGGCGCGGAATGACGGGAGGGTCTGCCTCCTCAGGCCAGGCGTGACCCTGGAGAACACCGCGCTGCCCATCCCCTTGAAAGGTAAGGAGCCGAGCGCCGCTCTGCCGGCTGTCGGCTGTGCTGGGGCTCCTTCCCGGGGCAGGGGCTGGAGGGAGGCCGGGCATCCGTGTGCTGCAGAGTCACCCTCTCAGCGTGGGGGCTCTGCTGGGAAGGCGGCTCCGGTCCCACCAGAAACAGGCCTGGGGCTGCAGGCAGCTGCTTTCCCCTCCTGTGAGCCTGCTGGCTGCTCTCCGTCAGCAGGTAGGAGAGAAAAGGTTATCCGTGCAACACTGAAATGGCTCCCTTTTCTCACCAAAACAAATACTTTGCTGGGAAAAGGCTTTGACTTGCCTCTGTCCCAACTTTGACGCAGCATCTGTGTTGCTGTTCTCTTTTTAAGTTCCCCAGCTAATGCTGGTCTCAAGGCACTTAATCCAAACCAAATCCTTCTCTTTTTTCTTCTTTTTTTTCGTTTTGTTTTGGTTTTTTGTTTTCTGCGGATCGGCATGGAAATCCTCCTGTAGCCAGGGGAGCTGGATGGGGGAGCTTTCAATGAGTGTCCCTCCTCTCTGGCCATAGACATTTGTTATGAATTGTGAAGAGACATCATGCTAAAGTATTCCTGCTGTGAAGTGGCTTTGTCCAAAAAAAAAAAAAAAAAAGAAAACCAAGAGAAAGTAATAGTATTGTCTGGCCAAGTTAAGGCAAGCGTTGTGGGGAGCTCTGTGTCCACCTGTGATGTGGGGAAAGTTCTCTGTGTGTGCTGTTGGGCAAAAGCCTACTCCAGATCTGGTAGGGCACATCATGGGATGCGCATACCTGCTGGGTCCTGCCCTCCCTGCCCTCGGTGGGGGAGCATTTGTTTGAGCATCTGGCTTTTCCCCAGGCCTCATGGCCTGCGATTCCATCAGGAGCGGAGCCAGTTTGAAGATGCCTACCCTGGGTTGCGATTGCCCAGTAGGTGCAGCCGCAAGGAGAGGAGGCCAAAGTCTACCCCATCTCATGGGTTGAAACTTTCCAGCCTCTCCAGCCTCAGCATGGGGAAGAGGCAAGAGAGACGTGTTGTTTCTTCTTGACAGAGATTGCGCTGACTCAGCTGGATCGGATGCAGCCGCTGACGCGGATGGTTGTGAAGTTTGCAGCCATCATCGGGCCGGTGTTTACCACCCAGCTCCTGTTGCACATCCTTCCCGCTGGCCTCAGGACCCATATGAATTCCTCGTTGGACGAGCTGGTGAGCGACAACATCCTGAGGTGGCTGAAAAACACAGAGGTGCCAGAAGATGTGCAAGATCCTACCGAGGGGCCAGCCACCTCTTCGCAGGTGGAGAGCAGTAAGTGGTAGCGGGCAGGTGGACAAGGGAGCTCCCAGCTGTGTCCCGGCAGGGCTCCCCAGGGCATGGTGCGCTTCCCCTGCTGTGAGGGGTGGCTGGGGCTCAGGCAGGCACGGCTCTTTGCGATGGGTTGTTCAAAGACCTTACGGGTCAGTCTCAAAGCCCGCTAGCTTTGCGCTGGAGGGAGGTTCCCACCAAGTGCCATCCCGAGTGCTGCTCGTAGCGCAGGCACGGGAGGGCGTGTGGAGCCCCTGACATCCTCTCCCAGCCACCTGATCAAAGATGCTCTCCAGGTTGCCCCGGGGCCCTTGACGGGCTTTTATTCAGCTTTGACTCCCCTGTGGCGCAGGAGGAAGCTCAGGAGGCTGGGGACTGCCTTGCCAAGAGCAGGGAGAAAGTGCTGGACGGGGCTTGCTTGGGCTGGTGGTGACATGCCCAGCTCCTGCCTGGAGCGCAGCTGAGCGCTGTGTCCGCGGGGCTGGGCTAGCGTCAGCAAGGCAAGCTGGGCCCTTTTGCCCCGTGCTGCAAGGCTCGGTGTGCAGCAGTGCTGGTTGGCTGGCAAGGGTGCACGCCAAGGCATGACTCTCGTGCCCCAGCTGCGACGGCCCTGAGCTGGGGCTGATGCCGAGGCCCTTTGCCTTGCAGGTGTGCAGAGGCCCTCTCCCAGCACGAGGACCGAGGAGCAGCAGCCTGGCGTCTTGGCCTTCTGCGTCCCGCTGCTGCAGAAGGCTGCGTACGAGCTGTGGCCCGGGAGGCAGCGAGTCGCCTTGCGCGGCAAGTGTGCCGCCTTCCTGGAGTAGCACGCGCACAAATGCAAGAGCTGCGGCCAAGGGGAGTTTGTTGCCTTCCACCACTTCGCCGTCACCAGCAGCCAGGACGGAGGCAGCTGTCGGGACCCTGCCGACGGAGGCGACTCATGCAGCTGGGAGGCCTTGGTGCTGGCTGGAGAAGAGCTGAAGCAGGATAGGACCCACGCCACTGGGGGTACGCTGTGCACCGTGCTCCACAGCCCGGGCCCTCCAGGAGCCCAGGGGTGTATGCTGGGGATCGGCTGGGAGGAGGTCTGCCGGGGACGAGCCCAGGAGCTGAGGACAACCACCGCAGACTTTGCTCAGCGTGTCGGCACCCTCGCAAGGGTCCTTGAAGCCCAGTGGGAGAGCGAGAGCAGCTCTTCCCCTGGGGCAGGCGAGGAGGTGTCTAACCCCCTGTTTTCTTTGCAGATGCCGCAGAGCAGCAGGCTTTCACGGAGGCGGAAACCGGGTGAGCAGACAAGGGTTTGATTCTCTGTAAAGGCAGGGGCCTCAGGGGTCTCCAGAGGAGACCAAGGAAGCGCTGGCATTTGCCTGCCGGTTGTGACTCTAGCTTAAGGAAGAGGCTTTCTGTGAGGTGGGAGCTGGGAAGAGATGGCCACGGAGGTGAGACAGTGCTGGAGGAAGCCCGTGGGCTCCTAGTGATGGTCACACTACGCTGGAGCAGGCCTTGCTTTCCAGTTCCTCGAGAGGAGCGCTACAAAATCTGCAGGCGAAAAGCCACCACAAGGGAGCCAGGTGGTTTGCCTGGGGGAGGTGACAGAAAGCCCAGCTTGTCGTCTTCTCCCTGGCTACAAAGCAGCTGTAGGAGTCATGCCTGCCCGTGGGCTCGCGCTCTCTTTTGAACAAAGGGCTTTTGATGGCCTCTCTGTGGGGTAAAAGACCAGTGTAGGTGATGCCTGTGCATTCTTTGCTCTCTTCTTCCCCTGGGAACGGTGCTCTGACTAGTGTGGCGGAGCGGCTTCTGCCAGAGGGCGAACAGACAACTGAGCTGCCCGACGAGACCGACAGGCAGCACAACGGCACACACTGGTGTGAATGCCGAGCCATCGTGGAATCGGTGCTTGTGCCTTTGGCTCGCCACTACGTGGCAATGGGCAATGCCGACCGAGCCTTTTACTACCTTCTGGAGTGTGCTGCTGCCTACCTGCACGTCTCCAACAGCTACATGGTGAGTTGCCTCGCTCGCCAGTGCCCACCGTGCACGGAGTCCTCTCAGTCAGCTGGCTCTGGGCAGGACAACTTCACTGCTGCAATAGGGCATGCCTTGACGGGGCCTTGGAAGGGACATGCTGGGGTCAGAGCCTGACTTCTTCCTCCGGCTTGCCTCTTCTGTGGACGGAGACACAGGCCACCGTGCCCATAGCAGGAGGGGAATTAGCAGGGAGGGGATCTGAAGGAGCACTGGTGCCTGTGCTCTGAGCCGGCGTGACTGTGTTGGGGCGGGCATCAGCAGGGGGAGAAACGGGCCCTCTTAAGACAGATGCCAGAGGCAACAGGGGAGGACGAGGCCGGCCATGGGCTCTGCATCACGCTCGCCTGCTCTCTCTGTGCTTGCGCAAAGGCCCTCATGAAGCTGAACGAAGCGGAGGTCCTGAGGAAGATGAAAGCCACTGCGATAGCCTGCTTTGAAGAGGCCACCTTCTTCAGCCTCAAAGGGGAGGTAAAGAGATGGGGAGGTCTGGAGGGATGTCCTGGGGGATGCAGCTGGATGCTTTCCCCGGCTGCAGGGGCTATCCCTGGCATCACAAGCCACCGGCAGACTCCGGCAGTCTCTTGGCCGACTCGAGCAGATCAGGGTGTTTCCCTTTTCCTCTGCAGGTTTGCTGGTGTATGCAATGCCTTCAGCTGGCAGAGAAAATGATGAGGGAGGCTTTGAGCTTGCTCAGAAGGAACTTCCCCGAGACCTTCCTTGGCGCCTTTGTCAAGGCTCAGGTGGAAAAGTTGCCTTGTGTCGCTTACGTGAGAAGAGCAGCCTGCCTTCTGCAGAAGGGCCGGTAAGGAGCAGAACTGAGAACCCAGGGGAGGAAGAGCCATTTCCTACCTGGTCCCAGACCTGCCTGGGCTTGAGGCCACACGTGACCTGACGCATGGCCCTTACAGGACCGAGGGGTTAAGGAGCGATGTGCGGGTGGAATGGGGAACGACAGAGCCCCACACTCCCTCCCCCCTGCACGCTCCTTCCCCCCTGGGTAAAAAGCAGCTCACAGCCGGGGCTGTGCCTGCCGGCACGCGTCGACGGCGGCAGGGCCTTGGTGGTGGCTGGGGACAGAGAGCTGCAAACAGGGAGTAGAGGCTGACGAGGGGCAGGGGAAGGAGCAGTGGGTGGTGGTGAGGTGTGAGAGCGAGGAAGCTCAGAGGGCGATAATCCTTTTCTTGCCGGTTCCCAGCTTTGCTTGGGCCCCCGGGCACTGTAGCGCCAACGCGCCCTCTCGAGCGGTCAGCTTCCCCTGGCGGCACTGCTTTGTTTGCCCCCTTCCTCTCCATCAGCTCCCTTTCCTCCCAGGAGGTGCGACTGGCTTGTCCGCCGCCCTGCTTTCCCCCAGCCCTGGCTGATTTAGCGCTGTACAGCGAGAGCCTCTGGGCCCAGCAGTTTCTCTCGTGCAGCAGGATGAAGAGGCTGGCCTGGCTGCTGCAGCAGAGCTGCTGCCTTTCCTTACTGGAGCGCCTCTTCAGCCTGGAGGGCACTTCCAGCGGACGGAGGTTCTCCCGCCTGGCAGCGCGCATGAAGGCCAACACGGACAGGGCGTTGGACTCCTGTTGGACAGCAGAACTCCCACCACGCACAGACTTAGGACACAGACAGATGCCAGCACAGACGCAGACACAGGTACAATTGGGCACACAGGCACCGTACAGAGACCTTCACAGACGCCGGCACCAATACAGGCAGGGACACCCGTACTGATACCATCAGAGATACCACCGCCCATTCCGTTGCAGGTGCAGATGCCGTTGTAGAGGCCGTGGCAGACACAGATACCACTGCAGACGCCCTTGCAGAAACCAGGTAGTCTTTCAGATGCAACTGCAGACGGAGATGCCATGGGAGAGACAGATGCCACACCAGATACCCTTTCGTGCGCCACTGCAGATGTAGACAAAACCGGAGTGCAGAGAGCATTGCAGATGCCCTTGCAGACAGAGGGAGCGTTGCTGATGCAGGTACCATTTCAGAGGAAGGCATCTTTGGGGATGCCGGTGCGGATGCAGATAAAATTGAAGATGGAAACGCAGATGGAGACCACGTTGCAGGTGCTGTTGCAGGTGCAGTTAGCGTGGCAGATGGTTTTCTTAAACAGGGACCATTCAGGACAACTTTACCGACTTCTTCTGTCACCAGAGCTGTATATTTGTTTTCCAAATAAAATGGTTCTTATGAAAACTCTGGAGTTCTGTTCTCCGCCATACAACTCTGCAATGACCAAGTCAAGTGGTATCGCCAGAGCGTTTCAATCTACTAGACTTCAGGAGACATTGATTAGCATTTGTAAAGCAACTTGACAGTGTTCTGGAGGGCTACAAAAGTAGAATTTGTAATGGCATGTTGCAGTTCCTTCTGTGTTGGATGGAGGAGTCAATATTAGTACAATTAGCCACTTCCCATGGCAAGCAGTTTTGAAAGAATCCAGCGTGTTTTGAAAGAATCGGGGAAGGAAGGCACTTCCTTGTGTTTCAAGCCTCTTCTGTCAAGGTACATTGGTACTGAAGTTCAAAAATAAGCACACATATTATGTGAGTTATCTCTGAAATAAGTCCGTTCACTGACAGAGAGCCGCCACAGTTTCTATTGTAATTTCACCAAAGACACCAAAGAGTAAGACATTTGTCAATGTCAGGCAGAGTTTGCCTTTGGTGAAGCCGTGTTGGCTGTCACCAATCACCTCCCTATTTCCCATGTGCCTTAGTAGCGTTTCCAGGAGGATCTGCTCCATGACCTTGCCAGGCACAGAGGTGAGACTGACCGGCCTGTAGTTCCCTGGGTCTTCCTTTTTTCCCTTTTTGAAAATGGGCGTTCTGTTTCCCCTTTTCCAATCAGCAGGAACTTCACCAGGCTGCCACGACTTCTCAAATATAATGGAAAGAGGCTTGCCGACTTCATCTGACAGCTCCCTCAGGACCCGTGGATGGATTTCATCTGGTCCCGTGGACTTATGCACCTTCAGGTTCCTCAGATGGTCCTGAACCTGATCTTCTCCTACAGTGGGCGCTTCTTCATTCTCATAGACCCTGCTTTTGCATCCTGCAACTTGGGTGGTGTGGGTGGAGCCCTTGCTGGTGAAGGCCGAGGCGAGAAAGTCATTCAGCATCTCAGCCTTCTCCGTGTCCTGGGTGACCAGGTCTCCTGTGTGCTTCCTGAGAGGGCCCACACCTTCCCTAGTCTTGCCTGTACCCGTGACGTACTCATAGGAGTTTTTCTTGTTATCCTTGATGCCCCTAGCCAGATTTAACCAGGCTGGGAAGTTTTCAAGTGACGTCCCTGACCCCGGCCCCGGGGAGGCAGCATACCTCCCTGTCAAGAGGGTCTGCGCGGCATATTGGGCCTACTACTATAACCCGCCTCTTCTCCCTTGCAGAGGCAGTTTTTAAACTGGGGGTAGGCCTTGCTGGTCCCGGCATCTCTTCTGGTGTAGCCAAACCATCTTCCATGCCATCCATGGGCTGGCCTCCCTCCTCAAGAGCCTCATACCTGTTGTGCAGAGGCACCTGGTTGGGGGATGTGGGCAAGGAGGGAGTTCGCTTCCCTCCCCTCGTAGGGACTAGCCTCCATTCACTGGCCTCCTTTTGGCCACTGCCTTCAGTGGCAGGGCGAAGGGACCAGATCTCCTTCAGCTCGGGGTTTTTTTGGGGGCTCTTCTGGTTTTTGACTCAGGGACCCGGTCAGAGTCTGCTTCCACCAATCCATTCCTTTCTCACTCTCCCTGATGCTCCGCAGCCCTTCTGTTTCCTCTTTCAGCTCTGCTGCCAGGCTGAGCAGATCATCCCCCTGGTGGCACCTCACGCAGCTGTCACCTCTTCTACCACCCACCAGCCCTGGGAGATTAAGGCACTCTCTGCAGCCGGCGACCTGGGGGGCTGCGTGCTTCCAGGGGAGCTCAGTTGGTACGGCCACGTCTGCTCTGGCAGGTGCAGCAGATGCGGGAAGCTGCGTCCTTCAGTTGGAGACCATGGCTGACCTTCCCCCCCGAGCGTCCTGCGCCCTTCCACGCGAACTGACGCGCCATGCCCTGCCTGCCCGCCCTGTTCACCGCACTCCCTTGGGCCGCCTTTGAAGGGGCTGGGGGCTGGCCGCTGCTGCTGCAGGCTCACTTGCCTCAGCCAGTGACCGTTGGTGGCGGTTACGCCTCCTTTAAACCTGCCGCGGCTGCTGCAGGCTCCGCCCCGGCCTCGTCAGACGCTCTCGCATCAGCTGTCAGCTGCGGGCTCCCTGCGGGTCCCTGCCACTGCCCGGTCTTCTCCCGGCCTCAGAAAAACTCGGAAAAAGCCCCTTTTCGCCACCGTTGCCCGGCTCTGCTGCCGACGTGCCAGCACCGGAGCTGTTTGCCTCGGCGAGTGACCTGTGCTTGTAGGTTTGCTGGCTTAAACCCTGTTTTTCATTTTACTGAGCCTCCACTGCACCAAGTGAAATTAAATTTCCAGTCTTTCAAGTACTCTTGAGCGTCTCCCTGTGAAGCTGTGAAAGTTACTGCATTGCTCAAAGCAATGATGAGAAGCTCTCTGTGGTTCCAATTTGTAGCTACCACATGCTTGGTGACTTGACATTTCAAAAAATGGGTCTCAGCTGACCCATCCCCACCTGTTTGGCTTCTGAAGGAAAAACACTCATTTTTTAAAAACGCGACATGACGAGGAGAGTATCTTCTCCGTTGTTTTTGGTCCTAGATACAAACATTGGGCTTTTTGTCCTCGAGGTGAGACTGACCCGGAACATCCCACACAGAATCTCAAATACAAGGTTGCCGACTTCACGCCAAAGGCAATTAGCAAGAAAGAAATACAGTCTCCTCTGTTGACATTCGGGGACAGGTAGAGGAGAGTACTTCATTACTTACCAATGAAGTAATGAAGAAAAAAAACCCAAGGAACACAACACGCGTATTTATGCATGTATCATCACATACTCATCCTTCAGCCCTCGGGTTTGGGCTTTCTGATTCTCGGCACAGTGCTGGATGGTTTGTTTGCCGCACACTACGTTCTCCTCCTCCACAGGAATTCGTAGTTAGTACCAACCGTTTCATTACAGAACCAGAGCACAACACAGAGGGCAGTCAATAAGTAGCGGGTTTTGGTTTGTTACTTAGGATCATAGGTAAGGCATTCTTACCCATGGTAAGAATATAATAAGGTATAAAGAAGAGAACGGTATAACTTCCAAGAGAAATTATGATCTACCAAGGTATAGATATATATACATAGAAAAGTATATATATATCTCAATTAATGTGGAAACATTCTTTGTTTTTATGGGACTGTTGAATTGGGTCTCTAAAGAGTCTCTTCTATCCCTACGGGACAGGAGAACAGCATGAAAGGAATAGGTTAGGGAAAACTGTTTGGGTTTTTCCTGCCTCAGGCAAGGGCAAACCCATTCGTGGGACTGTTTTTGCTCAAGGACCTGGAGGTACTTGGTGGGTGATGCTGGAGAATGGGGAAGCTCAATGTGTACCCCAAGGAAATTCGACCCTGGGTGAGAAGACTTAATTCCGAGCTGTATGATATTAACCGTTATATGATGCTAACAGTGTTCTAGAAGTGTTCTTCAGGATAACACAGTAGTGATGAAACCTGAATGTTGTGGTTTGGCCTCAGACGGCAACAAAGAACCATGTGCCGCTCGCTCGGGCCTTCCCAATACAGGACTCTTGGGTTGAGACAAAGGCAGTTTAACAGAACGGCAAAGGGAACAAGCAAACAACAACAATCACACGGACAGAGGAATATACAAACACGATCACGGAACCGCCGCTCCCCGCCGCTCACCGACCAGACCCGGGACGCCCCAGCCTGCTCCAAACGGTGACTTCCTGCCCCCTCCCCGGTCAGCTCAGGGTGGGCATGGCTCACATGGCATGGAATACCAGGAAAAATTAACCCTATCCCCGCCGGAACCAGGACATTATCCACCCCTTATTCCATACCATCTATGCCATGCCCGGATCTTACAGGTTCCAATGAATTGCCACCACTTTCCCCTGTCATATATATATATACACACATATATATTCATGCGGATATAATGCCCTTAGTTTATGGGCCATCCCTCCAAAGCGTCCGTTGAGTTCTTTTAATCCATGGCTTTGGGCTCCACCTGTTAGAACAGTCTCTCAGGGCAGGTGAGATGCTGGGTGGTGCTGGTCTGTTGCATGCTGTATTTTCGGAGGTTGTGACTGGTGCACCCGGTGTGGCTCATGCACACAATCCGTGGGCTGAAGACGTAGATCTTGAGGAAGTTGCTGGGCGCCAGCTGCTGAGGTCAGTTCTTATCCCATCACCCCTGTGCCTTACTCATAGTACAACTGATAGCAATTATAGTAATGAGCACATACAGTGAGAGTGTTACTTAGCAATTAACAGCACACAATTTGATTCATTGGCTATTCTCACCCAAAATCAGATCCCCATGAGGTATACGTCGGACTTCCCCATGCTGCCACATCACGCACCAAGTGCACCCAGGTCCTTGGGCAAAAGCAATCCCACGGATGGGTTTGCCTTTGCCCGAGGCAGGACTAACCCAGACTGTCTTCCCTAGCGTATTCTTCATGTGCACTACGGGGACTTCATCCCCTTCTACGGTACGTGGAAGTTTTGATTGGGCAGGGCCAGCCCCATTGGTAGATCCCCTGGTGTTAACTAGCCAGGTAGCTTTTGCTAGATGTATATCCCAATGTTTTAAAGTCCCACCACCTATTGCTCTCAGTGTAGTTTTTAACGATCCATTGTATCGTTCTAGCTTCCCGGCGGCTGGTGCGTGACAGGGGATGTGATATACCCACTCAATGCCATGCTCTTTGGCCCAGGTGTCTATGAGGCTGTTTCGGAAATGAGTCCCGTTGTCCGACTCGATTCTCTCTGGGGTACCATGTCACCACAGGACTTGCTTTTCAAGGCCCAGGATAGTGTTCCGGGCAGTGGCATGGGGCACAGGGTATGTTTCCAGCCATCCAGTGGTTGCTTCCACCATTGTGAGCACATAGCTTATTTGTTAGCTAGGCCTCTTCTAACTCTCTGAAATTAACAGCACGTTGTGTCTGAAACGGTTCGTTCAGAGTGATAAGACAGTTTGTGCCACAGAATGGTGTGCACAGAGACTCTTGATTATACTTATTGCTATAACAACCAAGGTCAGCCGGCTGCAGAGTGTGCCTTCGCCTCTCGGGGCTGGTGGGTGGTAGAAGAGGTGACAGCTGTGTGAGATGCCACCAGGGGGATGATCTACTCAGCCTCAGTGCTTATTTTCAAACTTCAGTACCAATGTACCTTGAGAGAAGAGGCTTGAAACAGTGCCTTCCTTCCCCGATTATCTCCCCGATTATGCAGCACCCTCAGGGGGAAGAGATGGAAACCAGACCGGCAGACACTGCGGCTACTGCAACCCCTGTGACAGCCACTTCGACTACTCCAACCCCCGTAGCAGCCACTGCCACTGAACCAGGGAATGAACCCGTGCCAGTATCAGTTGCCCCCATACAGAAGAAGTACACGAAGAAATCAGTTCGCTTAGTAAGAGATGATGATGAACCAGGGTCATCACGAGAGCAGGAGGAAGAGGCAGAACCAGAGATAATTATTCGATCCCTATCCTTGAGTGATCTGCAGGATATGCAAAAAAATTTTAGCCAACTTTCAGGTGAGCACATTTTCACCTGGCTGCTCCGGTGCTGGGATAACGGGGCCAGTAGCCTGGAATTAGAAGGTAGGGAGGCCAGGCAGCTGGGATCCCTGTCTAGGGAAGGCAGCATTGACAAGGTAATTGGGAAAAAGACCCAAGCCCTCAGCCTCTGGAAACGACTCCTGTCAGGTGTGAGGGAGAGGTACTCCTTCACTGAAGATGTTGTATGTCAACCAAGCAAGTGGACTACCATGGAAACAGGTATCCAGTAACTGAGAGAATTAGCCGTGCGGGAGATGATTTATTATGACTTGGACAATGCAGACTTACCCACAGACCCTGATGAGGTGCAATGCACAAGGCCCATGTGGCAGAAGTTTGTATGGAGCGCACCATCATCATATGCCAAATCACTGGCAGTAATGGAATGGAAAGGTGAAGAGCGACCAACGGTGGATGAGGTGGCTGGCCGGCTCCGGCAATATGAAGAAAGTCTCTCTTCCCCCCTTGTCTCAGCTGTGGAGAAACTGTCGCGGAAGGTCCAGCAACTTGAAGAGAATATCTCCTACTCCCCACCTGTACAGGCCAGTGTCTCAGCTATTAGAAGCAGGCATTTCCCCACTCAAGAGAGAGAGTACAGAGGGTACACACCACGAGGCACCCTGTGGTTCTACCTGCGTGACCACGGAGAGGACATGAGGAAGTGGGATGGACAACCTACTTCGATCCTGCGGACATGGGTAGAGGAGTTGCAAGGAAGGACAACCACAAAAGGGGATCCCTCCAGGAAAAGTGCAGTCCCAGTTTCCAGTGGGACGTTCCCCAGACAGAGCAGAAGGCCTGATGTTGCTTCTGATCCTCTTGAAGGAAGTTCCAAGTCATTTATGCAAGAAGTGAGTAATGGATACTATGACCAGTATTAGAGGGGCCCTGCCTCCGGCCAGGTGGAGGAAAGGGACAACCGGGTTTATTGGACGGTGTGGATTCGATGGCCTGGCACATCAGACCCACAGGAGTATAAGGCTCTAGTGGACACGGGTGCAGAGTGTACTTTAATACCATCAAGCTATAGAGGGGCAGAACCCATTTGTATTTCTGGGGTGACAGGGGGATCCCAAGAGTTGACTGTACTGGAGGCGGAAGTGAGCCTAACTGGGAATGAGTGGCAAAAACATCCCATTGTGCCTGGCCCAGAGGCTCCATGCATCCTTGGTATAGATTACCTCAGGAGAGGGTATTTTAAGGACCCAAAAGGGTACCGTTGGGCCTTTGGCATAGCTGCCTTGGAGACGAAGGAAGTTAAACAGTTGTCTACCTTGCCTGGTCTCTCGGAGGATTCTTCTGTTGTGGGGTTGTTGAGGGTCAAAGAACAACAGGTGCCGATTGCTACCGCAACGGTGCATTGGCGGCAATATCGCATTAACCGAGACTCTCTGATTCCCATCCATAAGCTGATTCGTCAACTAGAGGTTCAAGGAGTGATCAGCAAGACTCGCTCACCCTTTAACAGTCCCATGTGGCCGGTGAGAAAATCTAATGGAGAGTGGAGGCTAACTGTAGACTATCGTGGTCTGAATGAAGTCACACCACCGCTGAGTGCTGCCGTGCCGGACATGGTACAACTCCAGTACGAACTGGAGTCCAAGGCAGCCAAGCGGTATGCTACGACTGATATAGTGAATGCATTCTTCTCAATCCCTTTGGCAGCAGAGTGCAGGCCACAGTTTGCTTTCACTTGGAGGGGCGTCCAATACACCTGGAATCGACTGCCCCAGGGGTGGAAACACAGCCCCACCATTTGCCATGGGCTGATCCAGACTGCTCTGGAACAGGGTGAAGCTCCAGAACATCTGCAGTACATTGATGACATCATTGTATGGGGAAACACAGCAGAAGAAGTTTTTGAGAAAGGGGGTAAAATAGTCTGAATCCTCCTGAAAGCTGGTTTTGCCATAACACGAAGTAAGGTCAAAGGACCTGCGCAGGAGATCCAGTTTTTAGGAATAAAATGGCAAGATGGACGCCGTCAGATCCCAATGGATGTGATCAACAAAATAGCAGCTATGTCTCCACCAACTAGTAAAAAGGAAACACAAGCTTTCTTAGGCATTGTGGGGTTTTGGAGAATGCATATCCCAGATTACAGTCTAATTGTGAGCCCTCTGTATCAAGTAACCCGGAAGAAGAATGACTTTAAATGGGGTCCTGAGCAATGACAAGCTTTTGAACAAATCAAACAGGAAATAGTCCATGCAGTGGCCCTGGGGCCAGTCCGGGCAGGACAAGATGTTAAAAATGTGCTCTACACCGCAGCCGGGGAGAACGGCCCTACCTGGAGCCTCTGGCAGAAAGCACCAGGGGAGACCCGAGGTCAGCCCCTGGGGTTTTGGAGTTGGGGATACAGAGGATCCAAAGCCTGCTACACTCCAACAGAAAAAGAGATATTGGCAGCATATGAAGGGGTTCGAGCTGCTTCGGAAGTGGTTGGCACAGAAGCGCAGCTCCTCCCAGCACCTCGACTGCCGGTGCTGCGCTGGGTGTTCAAAGAAAGGGTCCCCACCACACATCATGCAACTGATGCTACATGGAGTAAGTGGACTGCACTGGTCACACAGCGAACTCGAATGGGAAACCCCAGTCGCCCAGGAATTCTGGAAGTGACCATGGACTGGCCAGAAGGCAAGGATTTCGGAATGTCACCAGAGGAGGAGGTGACGTGTGCAGAAGAGTCCCCACCATATAATAAACTGCCAGAAAATGAGAAGAAATATGCCCTGTTCACTGACGGGTCCTGCCGGATTGTGGGAAAGCATCGAAAGTGGAAGGCTGCTGTGTGGAGTCTTACACGAAAAGTTGCAGAAGCCAGTGAAGGAGAGGGTGAATCGAGCCAGTTTGCAGAGGTGAAAGCCATTCAGCTGGCTTTGGACATTGCCGAGCGAGAAAAATGGCCAGTACTTTATCTCTACACTGACTCATGGATGGTGGCAAATGCTCTGTGGGGGTGGTTACAGCAGTGGAAGGCAACTGGCGGCACAGAGGCAAACCCATCTGGGCTGCTGACCTATGGCAAGATATTTCTGCCCGGATAGAGAATCTGGTTGTGAAAGTACGCCATGTAGATGCCCACGTACCGAAGAATCGGGCCACGGAGGAACATCAGAACAACCAGCAGGTGGATCGGGCTGCTAGGATTGAAGTGTCTCAGGTGGATCTGGACTGGCAACATAAGGGTGAACTATTCACAGCTCGATGGGCCCATGACTCCTCAGGCCATCAAGGAAGAGACGCAACATACAGATGGGATCGTGACCAAGGGGTGGACTTGACCATGGACACTATTGCACAGGTCATCCGTGAATGTGAGACATGCGCTGCAATCAAGCAAGTGGAGCGTTTGAAGCCTTTTTGGTATAGAGGACGATGGCTGAAATATAAATATGGGGAGGCCTGGCAGATTGATTATATCACACTGCCACAAACCCGTCAAGGCAAGTGCCATGTGCTCACAATGGTGGAAGCAACCACTGGATGGCTGGAAACATACCCTGTGCCCCATGCCACTGCCCGGAACACTATCCTGGGCCTTGAAAAGCAAGTCCTGTGGTGACATGGTACCCCAGAGAGAATCGAGTCGGACAACAGGACTCATTTCCGAAACAGCCTCATAGACACCTGGGCCAAAGAGCATGGCATTGAGTGGGTATATCACATCCCCTGTCACGCACCAGCCGCCGGGAAGCTAGAACGATACAATGGATCGTTAAAAACTACACCGAGAGCAATGGGTGGTGGGACTTTAAAACATTGGGATACACATCTAGCAAAAGCTACCTGGCTAGTTAACACCAGGGGATCTACCAATGGGGCTGGCCCTGCCCAATCAAAACTTCCACGTACCGTAGAAGGGGATGAAGTCCCCGTAGTGCACATGAAGAATACGCTAGGGAAGACAGTCTGGGTTAGTCCTGCCTCGGGCAAAGGCAAACCCATCCGTGGGATTGCTTTTGCCCAAGGACCTGGGTGCACTTGGTGCGTGATGTGGCAGCATGGGGAAGTCCGACGTATACCTCATGGGGATCTGATTTTGGGTGAGAATAGCCAATGAATCAAATTGTGTGCTGTTAATTGCTAAGTAACACTCTCACTGTATGTGCTCATTACTATAATTGCTATCAGTTGTACTACGAGTAAGGCACAGGGGTGATGGGATAAGAACTGACCTCAGCAGCTGGCGCCCAGCAACTTCATCAAGATCTACGTCTTCAGCCCACAGATTGTGTGCATGAGCCACACCGGGTGCACCAGTCACAACCTCCGAAAATACAGCATGCAACAGACCAGCACCACCCAGCATCTCACCTGCCCTGAGAGACTGTTCTAACAGGTGGAGCCCAAAGCCATGGATTAAAAGAACTCAACGGACGCTTTGGAGGGATGGCCCATAAACTAAGGGCATTATATCCTCATGAATATATATGTGTATATATATATATATGACAGGGGAAAGTGGTGGCAATTCATTGGAACCTGTAAGATCCGGGCATGGCATAGATGGTATGGAATAAGGGGTGGATAATGTCCTGGTTCCGGCGGGGATAGGGTTAATTTTTCCTGGTATTCCATGCCATGTGAGCCATGCCCACCCTGAGCTGACCGGGGAGGGGGCAGGAAGTCACCGTTTGGAGCAGGCTGGGGCGTCCCGGGTCTGGTCGGTGAGCGGCGGGGAGCGGCGGTTCCGTGATCGTGTTTGTATATTCCTCTGTCCGTGTGATTGTTGTTGTTTGCTTGTTCCCTTTGCCGTTCTGTTAAACTGTCTTTGTCTCAACCCAAGAGTCCTGTATTGGGAAGGCCCGAGCGAGCGGCACATGGTTCTTTGTTGCCGTCTGAGGCCAAACCACAACATTCAGGTTTCATCACTACTGTGTTATCCTGAAGAACACTTCTAGAACACTGTTAGCATCATATAACGGTTAATATCATACAGCTCGGAATTAAGTCTTCTCACCCAGGGTCGAATTTCCTTGGGGTACACATTGAGCTTCCCCATTCTCCAGCATCACCCACCAAGTACCTCCAGGTCCTTGAGCAAAAACAGTCCCACGAATGGGTTTGCCCTTGCCTGAGGCAGGAAAAACCCAAACAGTTTTCCCTAACCTATTCCTTTCATGCTGTTCTCCTGTCCCGTAGGGATAGAAGAGACTCTTTAGAGACCCAATTCAACAGTCCCATAAAAACAAAGAATGTTTCCACATTAATTGAGATATATATATACTTTTCTATGTATATATATCTATACCTTGGTAGATCATAATTTCTCTTGGAAGTTATACCGTTCTCTTCTTTATACCTTATTATATTCTTACCATGGGTAAGAATGCCTTACCTATGATCCTAAGTAACAAACCAAAACCCGCTACTTATTGACTGCCCTCTGTGTTGTGCTCTGGTTCTGTAATGAAACGGTTGGTACTAACTACGAATTCCTGTGGAGGAGGAGAACGTAGTGTGCGGCAAACAAACCATCCAGCACTGTGCCGAGAATCAGAAAGCCCAAACCCGAGGGCTGAAGGATGAGTATGTGATGATACATGCATAAATACGCGTGTTGTGTTCCTTGGGGTTTTTTCCTTCATTACTTCATTGGTAAGTAATGAAGTACTCTCCTCTACCTGTCCCCGAATGTCAACAGAGGAGACTGTATTTCTTTCTTGCTAATTGCCTTTGGCGTGAAGTCGGCAACCTTGTATTTGAGATTCTGTGTGGGATGTTCCGGGTCAGTCTCACCTCGAGGACAAAAAGCCCAATGTTTGTATCTAGGACCAAAAACAACGGAGAAGATACTCTCCTCGTCATGTCGCGTTTTTAAAAAATGAGTGTTTTTCCTTCAGAAGCCAAACAGGTGGGGATGGGTCAGCTGAGACCCATTTTTTGAAATGTCAAGTCACCAAGCATGTGGTAGCTACAAATTGGAACCACAGAGAGCTTCTCATCATTGCTTTGAGCAATGCAGTAACTTTCACAGCTTCACAGGGAGACGCTCAAGAGTACTTGAAAGACTGGAAATTTAATTTCACTTGGTGCAGTGGAGGCTCAGTAAAATGAAAAACAGGGTTTAAGCCAGCAAATCTACAAGCACAGGTCACTCGCCGAGGCAAACAGCTCCGGTGCTGGCACGTCGGCAGCAGAGCCGGGCAACGGTGGCGAAAAGGGGCTTTTTCCGAGTTTTTCTGAGGCCGGGAGAAGACCGGGCAGTGGCAGGGACCCGCAGGGAGCCCGCAGCTGACAGCTGATGCGAGAGCGTCTGACGAGGCCGGGGCGGAGCCTGCAGCAGCCGCGGCAGGTTTAAAGGAGGCGTAACCGCCACCAACGGTCACTGGCTGAGGCAAGTGAGCCTGCAGCAGCAGCGGCCAGCCCCCAGCCCCTTCAAAGGCGGCCCAAGGGAGTGCGGTGAACAGGGCGGGCAGGCAGGGCATGGCGCGTCAGTTCGCGTGGAAGGGCGCAGGACGCTCGGGGGGGAAGGTCAGCCATGGTCTCCAACTGAAGGACGCAGCTTCCCGCATCTGCTGCACCTGCCAGAGCAGACGTGGCCGTACCAACTGAGCTCCCCTGGAAGCACGCAGCCCCCCAGGTCGCCGGCTGCAGAGAGTGCCTTAATCTCCCAGGGCTGGTGGGTGGTAGAAGAGGTGACAGCTGCGTGAGGTGCCACCAGGGGGATGATCTGCTCAGCCTGGCAGCAGAGCTGAAAGAGGAAACAGAAGGGCTGCGGAGCATCAGGGAGAGCGAGAAAGGAATGGATTGGTGGAAGCAGACTCTGACCTCCCTGAGTCAAAAACCAGAGGAGCCCCCAAAAAAGCCCCGAGCTGAAGGAGATCTGGTCCCTTCGCCCTGCCACTGAAGGCAGTGGCCAAAAGGAGGCCAGTGAATGGAGGCTAGTCCCTACGAGGGGAGGGAAGCGAACTCCCTCCTTGCCCACATCCCCCAACCAGGTGCCTCTGCACAACAGGTATGAGGCTCTTGAGGAGGGAGGCCAGCCCATGGATGGCATGGAAGATGGTTTGGCTACACCAGAAGAGATGCCGGGACCAGCAAGGCCTACCCCCAGTTTAAAAACTGCCTCTGCAAGGGAGAAGAGGCGGGTTATAGTAGTAGGCCCAATATGCCGCGCAGACCCTCTTGACAGGGAGGTATGCTGCCTCCCCGGGGCCGGGGTCAGGGACGTCACTTGAAAACTTCCCAGCCTGGTTAAATCTGGCTAGGGGCATCAAGGATAACAAGAAAAACTCCTATGACTACGTCACGGGTACAGGCAAGACTAGGGAAGGTGTGGGCCCTCTCAGGAAGCACACAGGAGACCTGGTCACCCAGGACACGGAGAAGGCTGAGATGCTGAATGACTTTCTCGCCTCGGCCTTCACCAGCAAGGGCTCCACCCACACCACCCAAGTTGCAGGATGCAAAAGCAGGGTCTATGAGAATGAAGAAGCGCCCACTGTAGGAGAAGATCGGGTTCAGGACCATCTGAGGAACCTGAAGGTGCATAAGTCCACGGGACCAGATGAAATCCATCCACGGGTCCTGAGGGAGCTGTCAGATGAAGTCGCCAAGCCTCTTTCCATTATATTTGAGAAGTCGTGGCAGCCTGGTGAAGTTCCTGCTGATTGGAAAAGGGGAAACAGAACGCCCATTTTCAAAAAGGGAAAAAAGGAAGACCCAGGGAACTACAGGCCGGTCAGTCTCACCTCTGTGCCTGGCAAGGTCATGGAGCAGATCCTCCTGGAAACGCTACTAAGGCACATGGGAAATAGGGAGGTGATTGGTGACAGCCAACACGGCTTCACCAAAGGCAAACTCTGCCTGACATTGGCAAATGTCTTACTCTTTGGTGTCTTTGGTGAAATTACAATAGAAACTGTGGCGGCTCTCTGTCAGTGAACGGACTTATTTCAGAGATAACTCACATAATATGTGTGCTTATTTTTGAACTTCAGTACCAATGTACCTTGACAGAAGAGGCTTGAAACACAAGGAAGTGCCTTCCTTCCCCAATTCTTTCAAAACACGCTGGATTCTTTCAAAACTGCTTGCGATGGGAAGTGGCTAATTGTACTAATATTGACTCCTCCATCCAACAAAGAAGGAACTGCAACATGCCATTACAAATTCTACTTTTGTAGCCCTCCAGAACACTGTCAAGTTGCTTTACAAATGCTAATCAATGTCTCCTGAAGTCTAGTAGATTGAAACGCTCTGGCGATACCACTTGACTTGGTCATTGCAGAGTTGTATGGCGGAGAACAGAACTCCAGAGTTTTCATAAGAACCATTTTATTTGGAAAACAAATATACAGCTCTGGTGACAGAAGAAGTCGGTAAAGTTGTCCTGAATGGTCCCTGTTTAAGAAAACCATCTGCCACGCTAACTGCACCTGCAACAGCACCTGCAACGTGGTCTCCATCTGCGTTTCCATCTTCAATTTTATCTGCATCCGCACCGGCATCCCCAAAGATGCCTTCCTCTGAAATGGTACCTGCATCAGCAACGCTCCCTCTGTCTGCAAGGGCATCTGCAATGCTCTCTGCACTCCGGTTTTGTCTACATCTGCAGTGGCGCACGAAAGGGTATCTGGTGTGGCATCTGTCTCTCCCATGGCATCTCCGTCTGCAGTTGCATCTGAAAGACTACCTGGTTTCTGCAAGGGCGTCTGCAGCAGTATCTGTGTCTGCCACGGCCTCTACAACGGCATCTGCACCTGCAACGGAATGGGCGGTGGTATCTCTGATGGTATCAGTACGGGTGTCCCTGCCTGTATTGGTGCCGGCGTCTGTGAAGGTCTCTGTACGGTGCCTGTGTGCCCAATTGTACCTGTGTCTGCGTCTGTGCTGGCATCTGTCTGTGTCCTAAGTCTGTGCGTGGCGGGAGTTCTGCTGTCCAACAGGAGTCCAACGCCCTGTCCGTGTTGGCCTTCATGTGCGCTGCCAGGTGGGAGAACCTCCGTCCGCTGGAAGTGCCCTCCAGGCTGAAGAGGCGCTCCAGTAAGGAAAGGCAGCAGCTCTGCTGCAGCAGCCAGGCCAGCCTCTTCATCCTGCTGCACGAGAGAAACTGCTGGGCCCAGAGGCTCTCGCTGTACAGCGCTAAATCAGACAGGGCTGGGGGAAAGCAGGGCGGCGGACAAGCCAGTCGCACCTCCTGGGAGGAAAGGGAGCTGATGGAGAGGAAGGGGGCAAACAAAGCAGTGCCGCCAGGGGAAGCTGACCGCTCGAGAGGGCGCGTTGGCGCTACAGCGCCCGGGGGCCCAAGCAAAGCTGGGAACCGGCAAGAAAAGGGTTATCGCCCTCTGAGCTTCCTCACTCTCACACCTCACCACCACCCACTGCTCCTTCCCCGTCTCCTGAGCCCTGCCCCTCGTCAGCCTCTACTCCCTGTTTGCAGCTCTCTGTCCCCAGCCACCACCAAGGCCCTGCCGCCGTCGACGCGTGCCGGCAGGCACAGCCCCGGCTGTGAGCTGCTTTTTACCCAGGGGGGAAGGAGCGTGCAGGGGGGAGGGAGTGTGGGGCTCTGTCGTTCCCCATTCCACCCGCACATCGCTCCTTAACCCCTCGGTCCTGTAAGGGCCATGCGTCAGGTCACGTGTGGCCTCAAGCCCAGGCAGGTCTGGGACCAGGTAGGAAATGGCTCTTCCTCCCCTGGGTTCTCAGTTCTGCTCCTTACCGGCCCTTCTGCAGAAGGCAGGCTGCTCTTCTCACGTAAGCGACACAAGGCAACTTTTCCACCTGAGCCTTGACAAAGGCGCCAAGGAAGGTCTCGGGGAAGTTCCTTCTGAGCAAGCTCAAAGCCTCCCTCATCATTTTCTCTGCCAGCTGAAGGCGTTGCATACACCAGCAAACCTGCAGAGGAAAAGGGAAACACCCTGATCTGCTCGAGTCGGCCAAGAGACTGCCGGAGTCTGCCGGTGGCTTGTGATGCCAGGGATAGCCCCTGCAGCCGGGGAAAGCATCCAGCTGCATCCCCCAGGACATCCCTCCAGACCTCCCCATCTCTTTATCTCCCCTTTGAGGCTGAAGAAGGTGGCCTCTTCAAAGCAGGCTATCGCAGTGGCTTTCATCTTCCTCAGGACCTCCGCTTCGTTCAGCTTCATGAGGGCCTTTGCGCAAGCACAGAGAGAGCAGGCGAGCGTGATGCAGAGCCCATGGCCGGCCTCGTCCTCCCCTGTTGCCTCTGGCATCTGTCTTAAGAGGGCCCGTTTCTCCCCCTGCTGATGCCCGCCCCAACACAGTCACGCCGGCTCAGAGCACAGGCACCAGTGCTCCTTCAGATCCCCTCCCTGCTAATTCCCCTCCTGCTATGGGCACGGTGGCCTGTGTCTCCGTCCACAGAAGAGGCAAGCCGGAGGAAGAAGTCAGGCTCTGACCCCAGCATGTCCCTTCCAAGGCCCCGTCAAGGCATGCCCTATTGCAGCGGTGAAGTTGTCCTGCCCAGAGCCAGCTGACTGAGAGGACTCCGTGCACGGTGGGCGCTGGCGAGCGAGGCAACTCACCATGTAGCTGTTGGAGACGTGCAGGTAGGCAGCAGCACACTCCAGAAGGTAGTAAAAGGCTCGGTCGGCATCGCCCATTGCCACGTAGTGGCGAGCCAAAGGCACAAGCACCGATTCCACGATGGCTCGGCATTCACACCAGTGTGTGCCGTTGTGCTGCCTGTTGGTCTCGTCGGGCAGCTCAGTTGTCTGTTCGCCCTCTGGCAGAAGCCGCTCCGCCACACTAGTCAGAGCACCGTTCCCAGGGGAAGAAGAGAGCAAAGAATGCACAGGCATCACCTACACTGGTCTTTTACCCCACAGAGAGGCCATCAAAAGCCCTTTGTTCAAAAGAGAGCGCGAGCCCACGGGCAGGCATGACTCCTACAGCTGCTTTGTAGCCAGGGAGAAGACGACAAGCTGGGCTTTCTGTCACCTCCCCCAGGCAAACCTCCTGGCTCCCTTGTGGTGGCTTTTCGCCTGCAGATTTTGTAGCGCTCCTCTCGAGGAACTGGAAAGCAAGGCCTGCTCCAGCGTAGTGTGACCATCACTAGGAGCCCACGGGCTTCCTCCAGCACTGTCTCACCTCCGTGGCCATCTCTTCCCAGCTCCCACCTCACAGAAAGCCTCTTCCTTAAGCTAGAGTCACAACCGGCAGGCAAATGCCAGCGCTTCCTTGGTCTCCTCTGGAGACCCCTGAGGCCCCTGCCTTTACAGAGAATCAAACCCTTGTCTGCTCACCCGGTTTCCGCCTCCGTGAAAGCCTGCTGCTCTGCGGCATCTGCAAAGAAAACAGGGGGTTAGACACCTCCTCGCCTGCCCCAGGGGAAGAGCTGCTCTCGCTCTCCCACTGGGCTTCAAGGACCCTTGCGAGGGTGCCGACACGCTGAGCAAAGTCTGCGGTGGTTGTCCTCAGCTCCTGGGCTCGTCCCCGGCAGACCTCCTCCCAGCCGATCCCCAGCATACACCCCTGGGCTCCTGGAGGGCCCGGGCTGTGGAGCACGGTGCACAGCGTACCCCCAGTGGCGTGGGTCCTATCCTGCTTCAGCTCTTCTCCAGCCAGCACCAAGGCCTCCCAGCTGCATGAGTCGCCTCCGTCGGCAGGGTCCCGACAGCTGCCTCCGTCCTGGCTGCTGGTGACGGCGAAGTGGTGGAAGGCGACAAACTCCCCTTGGCCGCAGCTCTTGCATTTGTGCGCGTGCTACTCCAGGAAGGCGGCACACTTGCCGCGCAAGGCGACTCGCTGCCTCCCGGGCCACAGCTCGTACGCAGCCTTCTGCAGCAGCGGGACGCAGAAGGCCAAGACGCCAGGCTGCTGCTCCTCGGTCCTCGTGCTGGGAGAGGGCCTCTGCACACCTGCAAGGCAAAGGGCCTCGGCATCAGCCCCAGCTCAGGGCCGTCGCAGCTGGGGCACGAGAGTCATGCCTTGGCGTGCACCCTTGCCAGCCAACCAGCACTGCTGCACACCGAGCCTTGCAGCACGGGGCAAAAGGGCCCAGCTTGCCTTGCTGACGCTAGCCCAGCCCCGCGGACACAGCGCTCAGCTGCGCTCCAGGCAGGAGCTGGGCATGTCACCACCAGCCCAAGCAAGCCCCGTCCAGCACTTTCTCCCTGCTCTTGGCAAGGCAGTCCCCAGCCTCCTGAGCTTCCTCCTGCGCCACAGGGGAGTCAAAGCTGAATAAAAGCCCGTCAAGGGCCCCGGGGCAACCTGGAGAGCATCTTTGATCAGGTGGCTGGGAGAGGATGTCAGGGGCTCCACACGCCCTCCCGTGCCTGCGCTACGAGCAGCACTCGGGATGGCACTTGGTGGGAACCTCCCTCCAGCGCAAAGCTAGCGGGCTTTGAGACTGACCCGTAAGGTCTTTGAACAACCCATCGCAAAGAGCCGTGCCTGCCTGAGCCCCAGCCACCCCTCACAGCAGGGGAAGCGCACCATGCCCTGGGGAGCCCTGCCGGGACACAGCTGGGAGCTCCCTTGTCCACCTGCCCGCTACCACTTACTGCTCTCCACCTGCGAAGAGGTGGCTGGCCCCTCGGTAGGATCTTGCACATCTTCTGGCACCTCTGTGTTTTTCAGCCACCTCAGGATGTTGTCGCTCACCAGCTCGTCCAACGAGGAATTCATATGGGTCCTGAGGCCAGTGGGAAGGATGTGCAACAGGAGCTGGGTGGTAAACACCGGCCCGATGATGGCTGCAAACTTCACAACCATCCGCGTCAGCGGCTGCATCCGATCCAGCTGAGTCAGCGCAATCTCTGTCAAGAAGAAACAACATGTCTCTCTTGCCTCTTCCCCATGCTGAGGCTGGAGAGGCTGGAAAGTTTCAACCCATGAGATGGGGTAGACTTTGGCCTCCTCTCCTTGCGGCTGCACCTACTGGGCAATCGCAACCCAGGGTAGGCATCTTCAAACTGGCTCCGCTCCTGATGGAATCGCAGGCCATGAGGCCTGGGGAAAAGCCAGATGCTCAAACAAATGCTCCCCCACCGAGGGCAGGGAGGGCAGGACCCAGCAGGTATGCGCATCCCATGATGTGCCCTACCAGATCTGGAGTAGGCTTTTGCCCAACAGCACACACAGAGAACTTTCCCCACATCACAGGTGGACACAGAGCTCCCCACAACGCTTGCCTTAACTTGGCCAGACAATACTATTCCTTTCTCTTGGTTTTCTTTTTTTTTTTTTTTTTTTTGGACAAAGCCACTTCACAGCAGGAATACTTTAGCATGATGTCTCTTCACAATTCATAACAAATGTCTATGGCCAGAGAGGAGGGACACTCATTGAAAGCTCCCCCATCCAGCTCCCCTGGCTACAGGAGGATTTCCATGCCGATCCGCAGAAAACAAAAAACCAAAACAAAACGAAAAAAAAGAAGAAAAAAGAGAAGGATTTGGTTTGGATTAAGTGCCTTGAGACCAGCATTAGCTGGGGAACTTAAAAAGAGAACAGCAATACAGATGCTGCGTCAAAGTTGGGACAGAGGCAAGTCAAAGCCTTTTCCCAGCAAAGTATTTGTTTTGGTGAGAAAAGGGAGCCATTTCAGTGTTGCACGGATAACCTTTTCTCTCCTACCTGCTGACGGAGAGCAGCCAGCAGGCTCACAGGAGGGGAAAGCGGCTGCCTGCAGCCCCAGGCCTGTTTCTGGTGGGACCGGAGCCGCCTTCCCAGCAGAGCCCCCACGCTGAGAGGGTGACTCTGCAGCACACGGATGCCTGGCCTCCCTCCAGCCCCTGCCCCGGGAAGGAGCCCCAGCACAGCCGACAGCCGGCAGAGCGGCGCTCGGCTCCTTACCTTTCAAGGGGATGGGCAGCGCGGTGTTCTCCAGGGTCACGCCTGGCCTGAGGAGGCAGACCCTCCCGTCATTCCGCGCCTCGGAGCTCCAGGTTGCCGCGAGGGATGAAGCCTCGGCTGCAGATGCTGGGCGGAGCAAGAGAGCACCGATAAGGCAGTTCGCAAAGCGACTCGCAGCTCGCGAGCGCTTCACGATTCACTTGGGATGGGACAAGTCGCCCCTGACATGGTCCAGTGCCTGCCCTGAATGTGGTGGTCATGAAGCAGAGCAAAACAGTTCCCACCAGTTCCCAGCCAGGGAAACTGCTGGTGCTAATGCAAGACGTGGCCTCAGTCCTGGCTCTTCCCAAGGCCGCGGCACTCTGGCTGGCATTGCTCTCTCGGATGGCATTACCACCGTTTTCTTCCGTTACCGGCACTCTTGTGGGGATTTATGGTTTGGCATTCAAGTTTCCTGGGCTCGTCCCTCACCTCAAGCTGGGGTTTGTTCTCAAGTGAGCTAGCCTTTGGCCAAGCTAAACTGCATGCCCATTGGAATGCCTAAGAAACACCACAAGCACATGTGCTTCGGAAGGATTTCCCCTGTGTTTTAGCCCCACAACCCCCGCCCCAAGAATGTAGGTCCCTCCGAGCCACCAGAACTCACTGCCCCTGCTTTGCCTGTCCCAACAGCAAGGCGCACAGGAGCCCACACCTCCGCCAGACCAAGATCCGACTCTGCCCAGAGCCATGGGGGAACAACGGGGCAAGACTCTGCTGTGGAGAACACGCCACAGCAACTCGCTAGTCGCAGCCAAGGTGCTTACTGATCAGGCTCTCCCAGTTGTCCTTTGCTTTTCCAGACTGCCTCCGGGTGCAGAACTGGAGCATGTCGTTGGCACGAAGGCAGCGCAGCAGCTCCTCGCAGTAATATGGGATCCCTGAGCTGGTTCGGATCAGGAACCTGCACAGGAGCAGACCCGTCGGGGACCAGCACAAGGAAAGTAAGGTGAAACACAGTTCAGCTGGGCGGCCAGTCACTCAGGCATATCAGGGTAGCCAGCATCTTCATCACAGCTACGCCTCACTTTGGAAAGGGATCGTCCTCCCACTGCCTTGGGATTTTGTGCCCCCTGAACCCTCCAGCCTTTGCCGAAGTCCACGGGAAAAGAATTGCGGACAATGCCCAAAGCGCAGAGCAGCGAGCCCTGCCTTTCTTCTCCTCAGGAGCCTGGAGAGGATGGACCTCTGCCCCGGGGAATCTCCCCCACAGCCCAGCCACCCAGACCAAGGCCTTTTCTGTTCACACCCAGACACAGCTGGGCTCAGGACTCTTCCTCCCTTCCTCCCTGTGCGGCAGCCAAGGCTGACACCTCCCAGGCTGGGTGTCTCGGGAGTTGCCCGCTCTCAGCGCGCACCCACCAGGGTGAGGCATAACAAGCCGCCCACGCCTGGCACTCGCTAGAGTCCGGGATGCTTCTAGCGGCCCTGCGCTCCCTTGCCTGGGGGCCTGATTCCCTACCACGGTCAGCAGAGGTTCAGGCCCTCAGGAAGAGCTCCCCTGCCTCCAACTTACCTCACCAGATCCCTGGGGATGCTGACCACTCCGAGGTCCTTGCAGACTTTCTGCATCACAACTGAAGCTTTCAGCTTGTCCAGATGAAGATAAGTGATTTTCTGGGACGTGGCGTTGTCTGCTGCGGCTTTGCGAAAGCTCTCGGTTATCTCGTAGCCTGGGGCTAAGCTCATGACCATGAAGAGGGAGACCTTCTGGAGCACGGGTGACATGATGAACCAGGAGTCAGGGTCGATGAAATGGGCATTGTCGATGACAAATATGCCAAAATCTCCTGTAAGGGTCTGAAAAAAAGCAGGTTGCTCTGAGGGGAATCCAGTGGATTCTCAGCTGTCTTGCAGGGGACGAGATTTAGCCTCCGTCTCTTGAGAGGATGCTCTGAAGTCTCTCCCCAGCCACTTTCCCGCTCGAAAGCTTACTGACTCTTTGAGACTGGAGGGTCATACCTAACATCACTTGCCCTGCAGGAGGGAGCTCGGGCAAGGGAACCCAGAAGACATTGCTCCTCCTCCAGGGCACACTTTACGGGAGGAAAGTCCTCGGGTGTGTTTGTGGGGCTGCGGGGGGAAGTGGGGGGGCGAGGGCTTTCTCGGGCTCTGACGGGCCATGACCCAGGTGCGCAGTCATCCCGCCTGCTCACACCTCAGTGGTACAGAGCCCGCAGACGGCAGGGTTTTTCCTTCTCTGACCCAGGGGGAAGGAAGGAGAAATGCTCACCTTCTCCAGCACTTTCACCCGAGTCGAGTGCAATTCCAGTCTTCTTTGAGTTTCATCCATCTCGCGAACATTGTCCGAAATGGGGAACTGGCCAGAAAAGCAGAGTCAGGGAGAAACACGGCTCCGGGGCTCGGCACACCTACCCAGCACGCAAGACCGCAGAGCCCACCGTCTCTGACAGCCTCAGCACCTCACCTCTGCCCAGCACAGGGGCAGGGAGCCACAGCGGGGACTCCACCCAGAGCCTAAAGCAAAGGCCCTCTGCTGAGGGTCTCTGCAGAGCTGGGGCTTGGGCTGAGCCGGTTCTCTGGCTGTGGGAATCGTGGGCTGGCTGGGGCAGACCCCTCGCACAGCGGTGACCTCGGCACGAGGTCAGGAACAGCCTCTCTCCAGTGCCACTTCCAGGGTGCCGAACAAGGCACCGGGCACTGCGGATGCGGCGCAGGACACCAGCCCCACAGACAGGGAGCCCCCCGGGCCCAGGCATGGCAAATGCACACTGTGACCCCCGCAATGCCCATCCCGGAGCTAAGGCACTCCCAGCAGCGTGCCCACTCAAGGTCAGACCCAGACAAGCTCAGGAGAAGGCCTTCTCAACATCCACAGGGGCCTCTGGCTCTCACCTTGACACCGAAAATGTCATTGAGGAGGCAGTAGCTGCTCTCTTCGATTGTCCCTTGCAGCTTTGTCTTCAGCACGCGCTGCCTGTCGCCGCGCGATTCACAGTCCTGGAGGCCCAGGGCCCTGGCCATCAGCATGTGGATGGCAGAGAAGGGCTGCCTCGTGTCGATCTCCAGCAGTTCCAGGGCAACCACCCTGCGGTGCAAAAGCAAAAGGCACTGAGATTCCCCACAGCCCCAGCCTTCTAAGACAAGAGGGGCGGAGGTGCCCTTTGGGGGGAGCTCTTCAGCCCCCCATCTCCAAGCGCTTCCCACAGAAGGCCAAGCTTTTCCCTCCTCGTACGAGAAAGGGCACAGAGGGGCAGTTGCTGCCAAGCCAGCGGGAGAGCCGGGTCCAGAGCCTGTGTCTCTGCAGCGCCGGCCTAGGTCTCCCTACGTGCCCCCTGCAGAGGAACTCACGGGGCTGAGAGGCAAGAATGGAGCAAGTGGTGGGTTTGCCTTTGGGCTCCAGACCTTATCGGTCTGCCTGCCAGAGCACAGGCCCCCGTGCTCCTCCTGGGAAACACGCCGAGGGCGAGCAGGGCTTCTGAGACAGGCAGCCCTGCTGTCTCTGGGGTCTGGAGTGGGATGAAAAGCACTGAGCTTGGGCTCTTTCCTTCTATCTGCGCCTGACCCAGGGGTGAAGGAGGAAAGGCCGTGGCTCCAGAAGCCACCTCCAACTCCCCAAAGAGGCAGAGGCGGGAGCGGAGCACGCAGGTGCTCCCAGGCAGTGTCTCCAGGAGGCTCTGTCGGGAGGCTGCAGTCCAAGGGCCAGGTACCCTGGCAGAGGGGCTGGAGCGTTCCACGGCTGTCAGGGGATGGGCAGGGGCAGCGTCCCAAAGCTACAGGTGGAAAACCTGTACCTGTGGCCAGCATCCTGGCCTAGAGAGGCCAGTTCAGCAAGTAAGTGGCTCTTTCCACAGCCCATCGTGCCCTCAACCGCCAGGATGTTCCTTTGGCCTGAATCCCTATAGGCGTTCAAGCAGCTGACAAAGAGGTCAGTCTCCTGCTTCCGACCTGCGAAGACAAACCAGAGAACGAGCTGCTGGGGGCGTGCTGAAAAGCAAAGAGCCGTCCCTTTTGCGGGCACCCTCCACCGCAGCTTCCCTCCCCGCTACCACATCGGCCAGCCTGCCGGCACCCAGGCCTCCTTCCCACCTGCTCGTCCACGCTTGGGCACCTCTGCCTTCCTCAGAGCAGTCACGGGGCCACCTGCTTGCCTGCCCCGCAGCGCAGCCCCCTCGCCCTCTCCCCTATCCCACAGGCACGGAGATTCTGCCGGCCCCATGCGACTCCCCGCAGCGATCCAGCACGAGACTGTAAGGAATGACTGCAGCCGGTTCAGGCAGCTGCGTCCCAGACAGACTCACAGCATCTCCTCGCTGTGCAGTGAGCTGCACAGCACCTCCCAGTAGCTAAGGCAGCGTCGTCAGTCCCGTTCTGGTTTGGTCCGGGCTACAGTTAATTTTATTCAGCAATAGCCTGTACAGGTCTATGTTTTGTATTTGTGACCAAACATCGCTGTTGATAACACAACCAGGTTTTAGTTATGGCTGAAGAGCGCCTGCGCAGCGTCGAGGCCTTTTCCATTGCTCCCGCTGCCCTGCTGGCGAACAGTCTGGGGGTGCACAAGAAGCTGGGAGGCGGCACAGCCGCCACAGCTGACCCCAACTGCCCAAAGGCCTATTCCAGACCATACAACGCCGTGCTCAGCAAGAAAATCCAGCGGAAAGGAGGAAGGGGGGACGTTCGGAGTGATGGCATTTGTCTTCCCAAGTCACTGTCACACGTGATGAAACCTTGCTTTCCTCGAAATGGCAAGACGCCTGCCCGCCCATGGGAAGCAGTGAATGAATGCCTGATTTTGCTTTGGGCGTGTGTGCAGCTTTTGCTTTCCCTATTAAGCTGTCTGTGTCTCAGCGCACCAGTGCTCTCCCTTTAACCCTTCCGATTCTCTTCCCCATCCCACTGTGGGGAGCGAGTGGCTCTGTGGGGCTGAGCTGCCAAGCGGGGTTAACCCACAACAGGGCCCAAAACATTCGGCAAGACCCCGAGTGAATACAGGCATCCCCTGCCTCCTGACATTGCCGTGTCTTCGCCCAGATGCTGCCAAGAAAGCAGCTCTGAGGAGTACAAGGAGGAGAACCCACCGTCAAAACTCTCCATCGATTTGGCAGAAGGAAATCTCTTTCCTGACCCCAAAGACAGGGATCAGTTTAGCCCCCAGGCTGTGAGCAGCTCCACAGTTGAAAGCAACCTTCCTACCAGGTCTGGAAGACAGCAGGGAGCAGCAGGCGCCCCACCTCGTTTTCCACCCAAAGATATCAAGCAAGCAGAGACCAAGACAGGCGGCGCTTTCTTAGGGCTGCTGCAGGCAACACCATCCCTGGTAAAAGCCTCTCCCTTCCCAGCAAGGCACTAAAAGTTACCAAGGGGAAGAACCTGGGCTTCAGAAGAGCAAGGCGTTCTCCACCTACCCAGCAAGGGGACGTACTCCGACCTCTTCTTGGTAAGACCCACGCCAAAGATGCTAGAAGCAGGGGAAAAGACAACACAAGTCAATGAGATGGTGAGAAGCCAGGGGACCTAGAGAAGCAGCCTGGCGTGGTAGGGAAGGAGGTGCTCCTCGGGTACCGGCTTTTCTCTGGAGCAGGCTGTTATCCCCTGCACTCTTTCCCAGCCAAAGTTCAAGCTGACACGCTACGACAGCTTCAAGCGTAAAGAAGCCCAGCGGCCACGGTGGGACAGGAGAACATATCAAGAGTCCATCCCCAGAGGCCAAACCCAGAGAAACAGGAGAAGACATGTGAAAGAAGCCAGGGCGTGCTGTTGGCTGGGAGACAGCTTTACCACTTTGGCCAAGAACACCAAGCGTCTTTGAAAGGGGGACTTGTGTCCCTGAAGGGCTTGGGATGCCAAGCACCTGGCACCTTTGGCTCAAGTCTTCCCGCAGTCTCAAAGAGACGGCAGTGGTAACCTTCAAACCGTCCTCTAAAGGGAAGGTGAAATCCTGGCCCAGAAGAGCTGAGATTTCTGCAGGAAGACCTGAGGAAGAGTGTCCCGATGGTCCACGTTTCCCCATGGGGACCAGACTGGCCCAAAGCTTCCTGCTCGGAGCAGCTGGGACAGAAAACTCCTTGGGTCAGCATTCCCAGGGCACGTGGTGGAGCAAGCACAGCAGGGAAAGCACAGCCCAAAGCCCTTTAGACCCAGCCCACAAGGCCAGGTTGTGTCTACCAAGACAGACAAACCTTCCCCATCCCTCTGGTTTCACTCCCGCTCTCTCAGCAGCTGGAGACAGCAGGGGAGAGGGGCAAAAAGCCTGCCACGCCAGGGCTTCCGACCGTCTCAGAGGACACTCACCTCTCCTCGGTGACCCCCACGTATTGACAGACAGGGCCAGGCTGCCTGAGGCCTTTCATCTCTCTCTCCGGCAGCTCCTTGAAGTAGGAAGCGGGCAGCCGGGAGGCGGCGTAGGTCACTGCATCACAGGACACCAGCCCAGGGTAGTGCACTATCATCCGGGCAGCCAAGTTCACCTTCTGGCCAAGGACTGCCAGAGAGAGAGCACGCGTTAGAGAGAGAGAGCATGCGTCGGTGTGGCCCGTGCCGCCAGCCCCGCGGCACCCTTCCAGGCCAATACCTGTGTATTCGTGTCTCAGCGGGTGGCCAGTGACTCCGCAGAACACTGTCCCTCTGGTAACTGCCACAGACATTGTCCTGGCACACAGAGAAACAGCAGGGCTTGAGCAGCGCCCCAGGCGCAGTCCTGCCCGCCTGGCTTCATCCCTTCCCACACCTCCCCTCGGTGCCAGCCTGGGCCACCGGCTGTGCTGCCCTGCCAGCGTGGGTCTCGGGGACGTGGAGAGCTCAGGGGTGCAACATCTGCAGGTTGCAAGGGACAAGGGGCAGGGGCAGAGCACGTGCAGGGCCACAGCCCTCTTGTGAGCAAAGAGAGAGGGAAGAAGGCGCCCGCCATGTCACCGCCTGGCGATGACAGCCACTTGGGATCAGGTGGCTGGGCCCCATCCCCGTTCATGGGGCAGTGGCCCAGAAGGGCCTGCCTCTGGCCGCAGCGGCCTCTGGCCCTCACGAGGGCTCTTTCCAGCGCGGTGGCCAGCAGAGTGTGCTTGGAGGGACTCCGTCTGGCTGCCGTGGGCTGAGCCCAGGGGTTGCCTGCACCTCTCAGGGCACTGCCTCCTTCCTGCCAGGGACAAGGGAGAGCAAGCTAGAAGGCACATCTCTTTCTGTGAAGCCCCCTTGCGCCGTCCCAGGCAGCATGCACCCCGCCGACCCCCGCCACACACTCACTCTCTTTCCTCGAGCATGGTGGAGCACGAGTTGAAGATCTCCAGAGCACTCTGCAGGGCGTGAAGGCTCTCGCAGGGCAGCTTGTTTCCAGGGAGTCCCAGCACGCAGAGGAACGTGCAGCCCTGCCCAGGACAGATGTGGAACATGTTGCTACAGCGCCTAAGAGGGAGCCTCTCCCTCGCGCTCACTGCCCACCCTCTGGCGCTGGGGGAGGCCACCGTTCCCCCCCACTCACTTTATCACACAGGAGGACTTTGTTGATGTGGCCCTTGTGAGGAGAGAGGATTTCTAGCATCACCCTGCTGGCCTCCTTGAGGACGGTGCTGAGATGCACCGAGCTGGTACCTGCAGCAAGCTGCAGCTGGACAAAGATGCAGGTGACTGGCCGTAGCTCAGAGAGGAGATCCATGGGCAGTCCTGCATGGAGCTGGAAGACAAGAGCACGACGGCTTCACCAGCCTGCTCTCCCGGGCTCTTACTGCCCACACCAGTACCGAGGGAGCGCAGGCGTGCTGGCGATAGCGGGTAATAGCAGAGGAAGGGATAAATCCTCCTCTCGGTGCAAAAGGGCGGGCAGGCCGCCCAGCCTGCGGCAGGCAGACGCCGAGTCATAACACAAATGACAAAGGAGAGAAGGCTGCTCCGCTAACACGCCATCTGGGGACCGGTACGGACATGAGGGGAGACCCTCAGGGATGCTCCAGGGACTTCAGGGGAATCTCCCCTTTATCCCACCGTCGTGTCCGCGGCACACCCAGAACCATAGCCACGGAAAAGACAGAGGGACAGGAGTCCTCCTCCTGCCACCCATGTCTCTCTGAGGACAACGCAGACAATGGTGCGGCACCGGTGCCCCTGGGCTCAGTTTCCCTGCGTTGTCATCGCAGGGCGCATTTTCTTTGATTGGTCTGTTCCCGTAAGAGCTCCATCTCTGCAAGGCACCACTTCTTCTGCCCTCCGAAAATGCAGCCCCCAGCAGCGGTGGCCTTGCCGTACCTTCCCGAGAGCAGCGACTGGTATGTACTTCCTAAGCACATCCTTGGCGTTCAGGTCACTGGGCAAGAGAAGAGTAGGCCTCATGGCACCTGAGGAGAGAAAAGGCAGGTGGTCGCTGGGTGGATGGGACTACGAGCCGTTGCAAAGCAGGGCCTAGCCCTGGAACCGGGGGAGAAAGAGTCTTCTGCGCTTGCTCATGTTGCCACCTCCAGATGCTGAGGGCAGAGCTCTCCCCTGGAAGGAGGAGGCGGCAGCAGCCACCGCCCTGGGAGGCCCAACAGCCTGAGTGCTAATGGACAGAGGGAAGAGGGAGGAGGTGGTTCCTCTCTGGCCCCTGAAGCAGCAAAGCCCCACCTTTCGGGACAATCACAGAGCAAGGGGAAGTGGGCACTCACTTTCCCTTTTTGAGTGGTGTCTCACTGGGTCTTGTACGAGCTTGCGTAAGGCGTCTTGGCATTCGGACCAAGGCATCGGATCCACGCCCGTCACCTGAAGACACACAGAATGAAAGCACTGCCACTGGCCTCCCCAGGACTCCCAGGGGACAGAGCCTGCCCTCCACCGTCACTGCCCAGAGAAGGGGAGAAGTAGCCCACCTGGCTGGATGGGACAGCAGTGCTTCCTCAGAAGCACCGGAGCTGGACAGCCATTCTCCAAGCATGCCCATCTCCAAGCAACCACAGCTCCATGGCCCACAGAGGACATTGCTGCTGGGGCTCAAACCCTCCCAGCGCCTCCTGACCCCTCAAAGCAAGAAAGCCCAGCCCACGGTTACCCTTGAGATGGAAGGACAAGACCTTCCCCTGCCTGCCCGCTTTCCCACCTACAACTCTCTCCACATTCATCTCCTCAGCCTTCCAACACCTCCCTCCTTCATGGCCAGGCCCAGGCCCTCAGAATGGCTCTCGAGGCCAACCCATCCACCTGCCTGCACAGCTCTTGTGCCTGCGAGATGCTTGATCCTCAGCCGGTGCTGCTCACAGAGCTCCCAGCAGGTGGCCGAGAGGACAACTTCACCTGCACCCGCAACCTCTTCGGCGTCACGAACTTCAGCCAGGCACGGGCCAAAAATGCAGAAGTGTTGCCAGCTCTCATCTCCGAAAACCGGGAGGCTCATGGTCCCTGCAGAGATCCCTGGGGAGAAGGAGAAGCAGAACTGACACAGGGAACATTTGGAACTCCACAGCCCCCAGCATCTCGGCTGCTCAGAAGCTCCTCTGAAGCCCAGCGGGGAGAGGGGCGTTACAGAGGGGTAGAGCATCCTCCCTCCTCCTCGGGGAGACGCTGACACTAGTCCCTAAAGCAGGCGTCTAGAAATAGACGAACCGAGTTGACATTGAGAATGTGTTGAGTGCGCCAGGCGTCATCCCCAGCTGCCTGCCCCAGAAGCCCAGCAAACCAGAAGCACCCTGTGGCATGGCAGAGTGCCACACAGCTGCGTCTGGCACAGCGCCCGTACCTATCTTCAGTTGGATCTTCTGCCCCACATCTGTGTCACGTCTTCCGTACTTCTTCTGGATCTGCTGGCTACAGTGCAGCACCAGGCTGATGGTCCTGGCCACCTCCTGGGGTGGTGTTCTCCACAGCACCAGCACAGCATCTCCTGGGGAAAGGGAGGGAAGGTAAAGGCTCTGCCGAGACCTGACTCTCCCCGACCTACGGTCTGGTTCTGCAGAGACAGCAGAAACCAGCTGCCGTGCGGAGGAAGATGGGCTTGTGGGAGGCCATCGTCCTGGAGGACCGTGTCCTGGGCACCGGGACACCTCTCCTATCCCGGGCCAGCCACAGCAGCAGACGGCTGGCAGCGGTGACACCCCCTGTCCCGAGCGCTCCTCTGCAGCTGCAGCACTGGAGAGAGGGCACTGCTGGAGGGGTGCGTGCGTGGCCAAAGAGCTGGCTCAAGGCGCTGCACAGAGCCTCTTGAGAAGGAGCGCAGAGCAAACGGCCGCCACAGGAGTTAAATGCTACAGCTCAGTGCCCGAGGTCATCGCCCCCCCAAGAACCTACCAGCAAACTTCAAGATGTCTCCTCCAAAAATCAGGAACTCTGTGGACAGAGGGAAGAAAAGGCAGAGTCATGTGGACACCTTCTTCCAGAAGCCACCGAGCAAGGCCCTCTGCCTGGGGGGAGCACCGGGGCAAGGGTGCACTGTGGGGCACAGCTCAGGAAAGCACCGCTCCGGCCTCTCTCCCAGGCTCACGGTGGTCACAGCCCTTGTACCCGCACAGCAGGCAGGGAGGCAGGGCCTCCAGATGCCACCAGACCTCAGAAAGGTGAAGGCTGGAAGGTACCTCTGGGGTCCATCTGGTCCAGCCCCGCTGCTCAAGCCCGGCTGCACAGAGCCAGCTGACCAGGACGGTGGCTGATGGTTTCCGAATAGCTCTAAGGAGGGAGACTTCACAAGCTCCCTGGGCAACCTCTGCCAGTGCTCAGTCACCCTCACAGTCGAAAAGTGTTTCCTGATGCACAGAGGGAACCTCCTGTTCCACTCTGGGCACCACTGGGGAGAACCTGGCTCTGTCCTCTTTGCACCCTCTCTTCAGGTTGTAGGCACGTTTCTAAGGTCCCCCCCGCAAGCCTTCTCTTCTCCAGGCAAACCAGGCCCAGCTCGCTCAGACTTTCCTCATAGCACAGACGCTCCAGACCCTGGAGCACTTGCTGGATGCCCTCAGCCTGCTCTGGGCCCTGACGCAGCACTGAGACGGCTGTTCACGCCAGAGGCACCGAGGTGGCTACTGAGAAAGTGGGTGCCTCCTCGGCCGCAGCGGGGAGCAGAAAGGACCCGCACTGGTGCTGACCCGCCAGCAGACCCTGGCTGCGCTCGCTGTTCCTCACAGAAAGCCCCAGCCCTTCCAAGGAGGCAGGACCAGGCTGCCTCCACCCTCCACCATCACGGCCCGATGCCACACAGTCCTGCAGCACGGCTCCTACCCTCCAAAATGTCGCACAGGTACTCATTGAGCGTTTGCGCCAGCTCATCAGTGCCTCTGTCCACGCCGCTCCTCTGCACGAATTTCTCGGTCAACGCAGTGAAACCTGGAACAGGGACATCCAGAAATCAGGAAATGCCCATGTGGGCCAAAAGACCTGGCAGCAGTTTCCACGATGCCCGGCCCGAGAGCCTGTAGGGGACACCTTCCCGTGCCAGCTCCGCACTGGTGGCAGCCGTGATGGACCGCCCAAGGTCACCCATCCCGCTCTCTGTGGGCATCCCAGCAGAAGACCTCAGCAGTGACAAGATGACCACTCTGTCTGAGGGGCTCCAAAGGGCCTGCTGTGTCCCCACATGGCTCATGTCCGTGGCTGCTCCTCCCTGCTCCCCCCACCTGAGATATCCGCAAAGAGCAGCACTCCGTGGACACTCTGAGCGGTGTCGTTGCTCCTGAGGGAGCTATCAGCAAGGAGCGAGGGGAGGAAAGCGACTGCTTTCTGCAGGTCCCCGTAGTGACGATTCCTCTCCCAGGCAGAAGCCATCGTCAGCGCCCTGTGGCACACGGGGTACCTCAGGAGAAGACGGCCGTGCCCAGCCGGGAGGAGGACGAGGACCTCACTGCACAGTGCAAGCTGCACACTGAGCCCGGGGCCTCTGTGCGGGGCGACTAGCCCTCCGCCTTCCCGGGGTGGTCACAGTCACCAGGCGGTGGCCTCCTCTGCAGGTCATCGCTTGCCCGGCAACTCACCTCACGCATCACAATTGGCTCGCAGTGACATCTTCCGTCTGTCACCGCCATTACCCGGTGTCCTGCTGTGAGCGACACAGCACTAACTTCTCTTGTAATGCTGGGGAAAACTGCACTTCTAGAACTCTCTTGTCTGAATTTGGGAAAATATGTACTTCATAGCCAGCTAGCCTATGTGGGATTAGCGGTCTCGGTGCTTTTAAGCCTTCCCAGGTGTAGAGATGAGGACTTGAGGCACTTGAAAACTCCCCTCTCCCGAGGGCGCCGCAGATGAGGTGGGACAGCTCCAAACGCCTGTTTTTCATGGAAGACGCTGCCGAGAGCATCGCCCGTTATTCTTTAGTCACTCTCCCACCAAAACCCAGCCATCTCCTTCCCTCGAACATGAAGGCGGGCAAGAAAAGGAGGGAGAGAAGCCCAAAAAGGTGGAATTTTCAACCCATCGTATCCCTGGGTGGGGTGAAAGTGGAAGAGAACCGTTAGAAAAACCTTTCTCCTGCGTCTCCGGGTTGGTTTCGATGTCGCCCCAGGGTTTCCAGACCAGCGACGCTCCCTCTTCCTCCTCTTCCAAACGGGCTGGGTCCTGGAGGTCGGGAAGCTCCGCTTGGAATTGGTTGCCGATGTTGACGTGCCTGAAAGTGTGAGGAAGAGGAAGTGAGGAAGGCGAGTGGGGAACAGCTGCGGCAGGACAGGGGGAACAGCTGCGGCAGGACAGACGCATGCGTACGTGAGGTGCTGTAATAAATACGGCCCGTATTTCCCAGGAAAGCACTAATTGCTCTCCTCTAACAACTTCTCCAGCAGCATCACGTTACCGCCACTTGAAAGGCTCCATCTCACTTCATTAAACATCCCAAGACTTGAGCTCCTGAAATGATTTCTCAGCCTTTGGCACCGGATTAATTAGTTAATGGTTTTCAGAGCGCCCTGGACACGAGCGCTTTTGAAGTGCTGTTATTGGCGAATCTAGAGCTGTCGACGCTAATAAAAAATGCACTCATTCCTCACGTTACTCTACACTTCTCACTTTAGTATTAATAAAAACACCTGTTTTTATAACGCTTCTCTTGGAGGCCTTTGGTCCTCAAACGACTACATAGCCGCACAAAAACAAGCACAAAACTCCTCATCAGCTTTTCTGCACTGGCAGCAAATTTGCCTTTTCTGCGGCTTTGACGGGGAAGATCTGTAGCGACCCTGAACTCACCAACGTGTCTCGCCCCAGGCATGCGACTACCTGAGCAGTGAGCGGAATCAGCCAGGCAGGGTTTTCTTGCCGTGCCACAGAAGGTGACGCTGGGAAAAGAAGAGAGGAGAAATGAGCCTGTTTGTCACACCCAGCCAAGGGGGATGAGATGGGGGACCCCCACCTCACCTCTGCCCCTCCGGAGCGGGGCTGGGACAGATCCTCCGCGCAGAGAGAAGGGGCCTGGCGCGGATTTCATCTCCAGCCCTCTTCCTCAGCCCAAAGCCACACAACTCCCTCTCTTTCTCAGCCCCAAAACCAGCCACGCCAGCCCCTTTGCCAGCCCCAGCAGCAGGAGTCCCACTCTCCGGGTCAGGCCACAAACCGGCTCCCCCTCTCTGCTTCCCCTCTCTGCTTCGCCCCCCTCTGCAGCCCCCCTGGGCGACGCTGAGGGACAGCAGACACCCCACAGCCCGGCACACCCAGGGCCCCACCGACACTTTGCGGGGAGCGCTGGCAAACTGCGGAGGGCCCGGCCCCGCGTCCCTCCGGGGCGGCACCAGCACGGCCCGAGCATCGCTTTCTTACCACCCTGACGGGCTCCATTTCTCCGCCATCGTCGGCACCGCACCCCAAACCCCCCAGGACCAAGGCACCCTGCGGGGAGCCGGGCCCAGACACCCCCCTCCCACCCGTCAATGCCCCCCCTCAGCCCTCCCAGCCCCACTCAGGGCCCTACCGGCCCCTCCACCACCCCTCGGGGCCGCCCACTCACCTTCACATGCTCCAGCTGCCTCACCACGTGCTCGCAGCGGCCCCGCGGGCCCGGCCCAACCACCCACCCCCGCCGGGCCCTGCTTTCCGCCCCGACCGCCCCGCTCCCCTTTCCAGCCGGCTGCCATTTTCCCCCGGGCCGGCCCGCCCACGACGGGCGCCCATTGGCCACCGCTGCCCCATCGCCCGCCCCCTCCTTCTTGGGTTGCACCGCTCCATTGGCCCGCTGCCACTGTCAATCTCCACATTCGACCAATGGGAGCACAGCACAGCAGTCCAACCTTTTCCTTCCCTTCCCTCCCCTTTGCTTTCTCATTTTACTTCCCTTTTTCCTTCCCCTTTTGTTTCCCCTTCCCCTTTTCCTTCCCTTCTCCTTCCTTTCCAATGAGTCAAATCATGATGAGCCTGAAATGCCATGGATTTTTCATCTCCAAAACCACTTGCAAGGACACGCAGCACAAGGGTTACAAGTGGGAACAGGATTTTACTCTCTTTTGCTCAAATCGGTTGCAGAGCAGATGCTTACAAGCACCATCGCAAAGCAAGAGCTCTCACTCCAGAACAGCTGACGAGAGGCGCAGTCAGATGGGAGAAAACAGCCTTTTATTGTGGACAGACATGAGGTGCGGGAGCCCAGGAATGGCAGGGGTTCGGCTCCTGAAAGGAAATGGGCATCTACAACGAGAGTCGGAAAGCACTGATGAACCTACAAAGGCAGGACTTGGTTGCCCTTTCTTTGGGAAACAGAGTTGACAAGGAGTAGTTTGTAGCCCAGAAGAGAGAGCTCTTGCGGGCATTGCCGAGGGGATGGCTCTGGCACCGTATCCCCCATGGAAATGCCCTTAGAGGCCCCTGCGTGTGCAGAGGTGCTCAGTGCCCCTGTGCCACGCAGCAGGGCTCCATGGGGAGCCCCTGGGGAGCTGCCGTGGAGTTCTTCCCAAACCCTGCGCAGCACCGTCCCTTGCCCTCCCTTGCCAGCCCCTTGGACTGCCTTAGAGCAGTTTCCCCGGCTGGGAAAGATGGGTAGCAGAGCCTGGGACACACCTGGGCTTCTCCCTCCTCTTTTTCCGTCCCCATCTTTTGCGCTCTTCCTTCTTTCCTCTTCTTGCCAGCGTTCCCTCTCCTCATCCCAGGCCTCTTCTCTCTTCCTTTTGGGTTTTCAGTTTCCTGGAGGGAGCCTGCAAAGCTTTCCATCCCCCAGTGGGTTTAGATAGGTAAAGGCAGGATCAACTGGATTCATCACGTCTTGATGGAAGCAAAGCTGACTCCTTTAACCGTCTTTCCTGGGAAAGGCTCTTTAGTTCTTGTGCGCATCCTGGGGCATCTTCCGTGGTCTCTGGGGCAGTTGGAGGCAAAGCGGCGGGTGCCTAAAGCAGAAATGTTGGCGTTAGCAGGTGGCAAGGGACGCCCTACCTAAATCCAACAGAGCAAAAATATCAGGAAGAGGCAGAGCAGCTCCTTGAACTCATCGGGAACCTCCTCCTAGATGAGACGCCTTGTCCCAGGGTTTGTGGACCTGCCCTACCTTTGCCATTTCCCGTCCTCTCACCGCATCTACCCCTGCTGCTTTCTGGAGGACGAGCAGAGAGGGTGGTGCGTCCAGGAAGGCTTTGGCCTGGTGCTCTACATCACCTTCCCCAGCAGGGCCACGTTGCTCTTCCAAAGGCAAATCTGGAAAGCAAAAACTTGTGTAGCCAAGTGACTTGTGGGAAGTGGACAACACCTAAAGCAAAACCCACCCAAAGCCCTCCACCAGCTTTCTGCTCTGGCTGTGAGAACCCTCAGTCCCTCCTCCTACCTCTGGATGTGTCCCTGGCTGCTGGCGACTCCTCAGCTGAGGGACTGAAAAGGCCAGACGTCTTGGCCCCAGTGGTTTTCTAAGAGGAACTCCACCAGCCCCTTCACCTGCACACGAGAGCCTTGCTTTCAGGGCAGGGGGCTGAAAAGTTGTGGAGCAGCCTTTCCCACTCCTCCCCCTTGCCTCCACGCAGAAGGCTGTGGCTGTGGGGCTGCTTTTGCAGGCAGCCAGCCCACCACCTTTTGCTCTTTTAAGCAAGTCCTGTGGTGACATGGTACCCCAGAGAGAATTGAGTCGGACAACGGGACTCATTTCCGAAACAGCCTCATAGACACCTGGGCCAAAGAGCATGGCATTGAGTGGGTATATCACATCCCCTGTCACGCACCAGCCGCCGGGAAGCTAGAACGATACAATGGATCGTTAAAAACTACACCGAGAGCAATAGGTGGTGGGACTTTAAAACATTGGGATACACATCTAGCAAAAGCTACCTGGCTAGTTAACACCAGGGGATCTACCAATGGGGCTGGCCCTGCCCAATCAAAACTTCCACGTACCGTAGAAGGGGATGAAGTCCCCGTAGTGCACATGAAGAATACGCTAGGGAAGACAGTCTGGGTTAGTCCTGCCTCGGGCAAAGGCAAACCCATCCGTGGGATTGCTTTTGCCCAAGGACCTGGGTGCACTTGGTGCGTGATGTGGCAGCATGGGGAAGTCCGACGTATAACTCATGGGGATCTGATTTTGGATGAGAATAGCCAATGAATCAAATTGTGTGCTGTTAATTGCTAAGTAACACTCTCACTGTATGTGAGCGGCCAAGGGGAGTTTGTTGCCTTCCACCACTTCGCCGTCACCAGCAGCCAGGACGGAGGCAGCTGTCGGGACCCTGCCGACGGAGGCGACTCATGCAGCTGGGAGGCCTTGGTGCTGGCTGGAGAAGAGCTGAAGCAGGATAGGACCCACGCCACTGGGGGTACGCTGTGCACCGTGCTCCACAGCCCGGGCCCTCCAGGAGCCCAGGGGTGTATGCTGGGGATCGGCTGGGAGGAGGTCTGCCGGGGACGAGCCCAGGAGCTGAGGACAACCACCGCAGACTTTGCTCAGCGTGTCGGCACCCTCGCAAGGGTCCTTGAAGCCCAGTGGGAGAGCGAGAGCAGCTCTTCCCCTGGGGCAGGCGAGGAGGTGTCTAACCCCCTGTTTTCTTTGCAGATGCCGCAGAGCAGCAGGCTTTCACGGAGGCGGAAACCGGGTGAGCAGACAAGGGTTTGATTCTCTGTAAAGGCAGGGGCCTCAGGGGTCTCCAGAGGAGACCAAGGAAGCGCTGGCATTTGCCTGCCGGTTGTGACTCTAGCTTAAGGAAGAGGCTTTCTGTGAGGTGGGAGCTGGGAAGAGATGGCCACGGAGGTGAGACAGTGCTGGAGGAAGCCCGTGGGCTCCTAGTGATGGTCACACTACGCTGGAGCAGGCCTTGCTTTCCAGTTCCTCGAGAGGAGCGCTACAAAATCTGCAGGCGAAAAGCCACCACAAGGGAGCCAGGTGGTTTGCCTGGGGGAGGTGACAGAAAGCCCAGCTTGTCGTCTTCTCCCTGGCTACAAAGCAGCTGTAGGAGTCATGCCTGCCCGTGGGCTCGCGCTCTCTTTTGAACAAAGGGCTTTTGATGGCCTCTCTGTGGGGTAAAAGACCAGTGTAGGTGATGCCTGTGCATTCTTTGCTCTCTTCTTCCCCTGGGAACGGTGCTCTGACTAGTGTGGCGGAGCGGCTTCTGCCAGAGGGCGAACAGACAACTGAGCTGCCCGACGAGACCGACAGGCAGCACAACGGCACACACTGGTGTGAATGCCGAGCCATCGTGGAATCGGTGCTTGTGCCTTTGGCTCGCCACTACGTGGCAATGGGCGATGCCGACCGAGCCTTTTACTACCTTCTGGAGTGTGCTGCTGCCTACCTGCACGTCTCCAACAGCTACATGGTGAGTTGCCTCGCTCGCCAGTGCCCACCGTGCATGGAGTCCTCTCAGTCAGCTGGCTCTGGGCAGGACAACTTCACTGCTGCAATAGGGCATGCCTTGACGGGGCCTTGGAAGGGACATGCTGGGGTCAGAGCCTGACTTCTTCCTCCGGCTTGCCTCTTCTGTGGACGGAGACACAGGCCACCGTGCCCATAGCAGGAGGGGAATTAGCAGGGAGGGGATCTGAAGGAGCACTGGTGCCTGTGCTCTGAGCCGGCGTGACTGTGTTGGGGCGGGCATCAGCAGGGGGAGAAACGGGCCCTCTTAAGACAGATGCCAGAGGCAACAGGGGAGGACGAGGCCGGCCATGGGCTCTGCATCACGCTCGCCTGCTCTCTCTGTGCTTGCGCAAAGGCCCTCATGAAGCTGAACGAAGCGGAGGTCCTGAGGAAGATGAAAGCCACTGCGATAGCCTGCTTTGAAGAGGCCACCTTCTTCAGCCTCAAAGGGGAGGTAAAGAGATGGGGAGGTCTGGAGGGATGTCCTGGGGGATGGAGCTGGATGCTTTCCCCGGCTGCAGGGGCTATCCCTGGCATCACAAGCCACCGGCAGACTCCAGCAGTCTCTTGGCCGACTCGAGCAGATCAGGGTGTTTCCCTTTTCCTCTGCAGGTTTGCTGGTGTATGCAACGCCTTCAGCTGGCAGAGAAAATGATGAGGGAGGCTTTGAGCTTGCTCAGAAGGAACTTCCCCGAGACCTTCCTTGGCGCCTTTGTCAAGGCTCAGGTGGAAAAGTTGCCTTGTGTCGCTTACGTGAGAAGAGCAGCCTGCCTTCTGCAGAAGGGCCGGTAAGGAGCAGAACTGAGAACCCAGGGGAGGAAGAGCCATTTCCTACCTGGTCCCAGACCTGCCTGGGCTTGAGGCCACACGTGACCTGACGCACGGCCCTTACAGGACCGAGGGGTTAAGGAGCGATGTGCGGGTGGAATGGGGAACGACAGAGCCCCACACTCCCTCCCCCCTGCACGCTCCTTCCCCCCTGGGTAAAAAGCAGCTCACAGCCGGGGCTGTGCCTGCCGGCACGCGTCGACGGCGGCAGGGCCTTGGTGGTGGCTGGGGACAGAGAGCTGCAAACAGGGAGTAGAGGCTGACGAGGGGCAGGGGAAGGAGCAGTGGGTGGTGGTGAGGTGTGAGAGCGAGGAAGCTCAGAGGGCGATAATCCTTTTCTTGCCGGTTCCCAGCTTTGCTTGGGCCCCCGGGCACTGTAGCGCCAACGCGCCCTCTCGAGCGGTCAGCTTCCCCTGGCGGCACTGCTTTGTTTGCCCCCTTCCTCTCCATCAGCTCCCTTTCCTCCCAGGAGGTGCGACTGGCTTGTCCGCCGCCCTGCTTTCCCCCAGCCCTGTCTGATTTAGCGCTGTACAGCGAGAGCCTCTGGGCCCAGCAGTTTCTCTCGTGCAGCAGGATGAAGAGGCTGGCCTGGCTGCTGCAGCAGAGCTGCTGCCTTTCCTTACTGGAGCGCCTCTTCAGCCTGGAGGGCACTTCCAGCGGACGGAGGTTCTCCCGCCTGGCAGCGCGCATGAAGGCCAACACGGACAGGGCGTTGGACTCCTGTTGGACAGCAGAACTCCCGCCACGCACAGACTTAGGACACAGACAGATGCCAGCACAGACGCAGACACAGGTACAATTGGGCACACAGGCACCGTACAGAGACCTTCACAGACGCCGGCACCAATACAGGCAGGGACACCCGTACTGATACCATCAGAGATACCACCGCCCATTCCGTTGCAGGTGCAGATGCCGTTGTAGAGGCCGTGGCAGACACAGATACTGCTGCAGACGCCCTTGCAGAAACCAGGTAGTCTTTCAGATGCAACTGCAGACGGAGATGCCATGGGAGAGACAGATGCCACACCAGATACCCTTTCGTGCGCCACTGCAGATGTAGACAAAACCGGAGTGCAGAGAGCATTGCAGATGCCCTTGCAGACAGAGGGAGCGTTGCTGATGCAGGTACCATTTCAGAGGAAGGCATCTTTGGGGATGCCGGTGCGGATGCAGATAAAATTGAAGATGGAAACGCAGATGGAGACCACGTTGCAGGTGCTGTTGCAGGTGCAGTTAGCGTGGCAGATGGTTTTCTTAAACAGGGACCATTCAGGACAACTTTACCGACTTCTTCTGTCACCAGAGCTGTATATTTGTTTTCCAAATAAAATGGTTCTTATGAAAACTCTGGAGTTCTGTTCTCCGCCATACAACTCTGCAATGACCAAGTCAAGTGGTATCGCCAGAGCGTTTCAATCTACTAGACTTCAGGAGACATTGATTAGCATTTGTAAAGCAACTTGACAGTGTTCTGGAGGGCTACAAAAGTAGAATTTGTAATGGCATGTTGCAGTTCCTTCTTTGTTGGATGGAGGAGTCAATATTAGTACAATTAGCCACTTCCCATCGCAAGCAGTTTTGAAAGAATCCAGCGTGTTTTGAAAGAATCGGGGAAGGAAGGCACTTCCTTGTGTTTCAAGCCTCTTCTGTCAAGGTACATTGGTACTGAAGTTCAAAAATAAGCACACATATTATGTGAGTTATCTCTGAAATAAGTCCGTTCACTGACAGAGAGCCGCCACAGTTTCTATTGTAATTTCACCAAAGACACCAAAGAGTAAGACATTTGTCAATGTCAGGCAGAGTTTGCCTTTGGTGAAGCCGTGTTGGCTGTCACCAATCACCTCCCTATTTCCCATGTGCCTTAGTAGCGTTTCCAGGAGGATCTGCTCCATGACCTTGCCAGGCACAGAGGTGAGACTGACCGGCCTGTAGTTCCCTGGGTCTTCCTTTTTTCCCTTTTTGAAAATGGGCGTTCTGTTTCCCCTTTTCCAATCAGCAGGAACTTCACCAGGCTGCCACGACTTCTCAAATATAATGGAAAGAGGCTTGGCGACTTCATCTGACAGCTCCCTCAGGACCCGTGGATGGATTTCATCTGGTCCCGTGGACTTATGCACCTTCAGGTTCCTCAGATGGTCCTGAACCTGATCTTCTCCTACAGTGGGCGCTTCTTCATTCTCATAGACCCTGCTTTTGCATCCTGCAACTTGGGTGGTGTGGGTGGAGCCCTTGCTGGTGAAGGCCGAGGCGAGAAAGTCATTCAGCATCTCAGCCTTCTCCGTGTCCTGGGTGACCAGGTCTCCTGTGTGCTTCCTGAGAGGGCCCACACCTTCCCTAGTCTTGCCTGTACCCATGACGTACTCATAGGAGTTTTTCTTGTTATCCTTGATGCCCCTAGCCAGATTTAACCAGGCTGGGAAGTTTTCAAGTGACGTCCCTGACCCCGGCCCCGGGGAGGCAGCATACCTCCCTGTCAAGAGGGTCTGCGCGGCATATTGGGCCTACTACTATAACCCGCCTCTTCTCCCTTGCAGAGGCAGTTTTTAAACTGGGGGTAGGCCTTGCTGGTCCCGGCATCTCTTCTGGTGTAGCCAAACCATCTTCCATGCCATCCATGGGCTGGCCTCCCTCCTCAAGAGCCTCATACCTGTTGTGCAGAGGCACCTGGTTGGGGGATGTGGGCAAGGAGGGAGTTCGCTTCCCTCCCCTCGTAGGGACTAGCCTCCATTCACTGGCCTCCTTTTGGCCACTGCCTTCAGTGGCAGGGCGAAGGGACCAGATCTCCTTCAGCTCGGGGTTTTTTTGGGGGCTCTTCTGGTTTTTGACTCAGGGACCCGGTCAGAGTCTGCTTCCACCAATCCATTCCTTTCTCACTCTCCCTGATGCTCCGCAGCCCTTCTGTTTCCTCTTTCAGCTCTGCTGCCAGGCTGAGCAGATCATCCCCCTGGTGGCACCTCACGCAGCTGTCACCTCTTCTACCACCCACCAGCCCTGGGAGATTAAGGCACTCTCTGCAGCCGGCGACCTGGGGGGCTGCGTGCTTCCAGGGGAGCTCAGTTGGTACGGCCACGTCTGCTCTGGCAGGTGCAGCAGATGCGGGAAGCTGCGTCCTTCAGTTGGAGACCATGGCTGACCTTCCCCCCCGAGCGTCCTGCGCCCTTCCACGCGAACTGACGCGCCATGCCCTGCCTGCCCGCCCTGTTCACCGCACTCCCTTGGGCCGCCTTTGAAGGGGCTGGGGGCTGGCCGCTGCTGCTGCAGGCTCACTTGCCTCAGCCAGTGACCGTTGGTGGCGGTTACGCCTCCTTTAAACCTGCCGCGGCTGCTGCAGGCTCCGCCCCGGCCTCGTCAGACGCTCTCGCATCAGCTGTCAGCTGCGGGCTCCCTGCGGGTCCCTGCCACTGCCCGGTCTTCTCCCGGCCTCAGAAAAACTCGGAAAAAGCCCCTTTTCGCCACCGTTGCCCGGCTCTGCTGCCGACGTGCCAGCACCGGAGCTGTTTGCCTCGGCGAGTGACCTGTGCTTGTAGATTTGCTGGCTTAAACCCTGTTTTTCATTTTACTGAGCCTCCACTGCACCAAGTGAAATTAAATTTCCAGTCTTTCAAGTACTCTTGAGCGTCTCCCTGTGAAGCTGTGAAAGTTACTGCATTGCTCAAAGCAATGATGAGAAGCTCTCTGTGGTTCCAATTTGTAGCTACCACATGCTTGGTGACTTGACATTTCAAAAAATGGGTCTCAGCTGACCCATCCCCACCTGTTTGGCTTCTGAAGGAAAAACACTCATTTTTTAAAAACGCGACATGACGAGGAGAGTATCTTCTCCGTTGTTTTTGGTCCTAGATACAAACATTGGGCTTTTTGTCCTCGAGGTGAGACTGACCCGGAACATCCCACACAGAATCTCAAATACAAGGTTGCCGACTTCGCGCCAAAGGCAATTAGCAAGAAAGAAATACAGTCTCCTCTGTTGACATTCGGGGACAGGTAGAGGAGAGTACTTCATTACTTACCAATGAAGTAATGAAGAAAAAAAACCCAAGGAACACAACACGCGTATTTATGCATGTATCATCACATACTCATCCTTCAGCCCTCGGGTCTGGGCTTTCTGATTCTCGGCACAGTGCTGGATGGTTTGTTTGCCGCACACTACGTTCTCCTCCTCCACAGGAATTCGTAGTTAGTACCAACCGTTTCATTACAGAACCAGAGCACAACACAGAGGGCAGTCAATAAGTAGCGGGTTTTGGTTTGTTACTTAGGATCATAGGTAAGGCATTCTTACCCATGGTAAGAATATAATAAGGTATAAAGAAGAGAACGGTATAACTTCCAAGAGAAATTATGATCTACCAAGGTATAGATATATATACATAGAAAAGTATATATATATCTCAATTAATGTGGAAACATTCTTTGTTTTTATGGGACTGTTGAATTGGGTCTCTAAAGAGTCTCTTCTATCCCTACGGGACAGGAGAACAGCATGAAAGGAATAGGTTAGGGAAAACTGTTTGGGTTTTTCCTGCCTCAGGCAAGGGCAAACCCATTCGTGGGACTGTTTTTGCTCAAGGACCTGGAGGTACTTGGTGGGTGATGCTGGAGAATGGGGAAGCTCAATGTGTACCCCAAGGAAATTCGACCCTGGGTGAGAAGACTTAATTCCGAGCTGTATGATATTAACCGTTATATGATGCTAACAGTGTTCTAGAAGTGTTCTTCAGGATAACACAGTAGTGATGAAACCTGAATGTTGTGGTTTGGCCTCAGACGGCAACAAAGAACCATGTGCCGCTCGCTCGGGCCTTCCCAATACAGGACTCTTGGGTTGAGACAAAGGCAGTTTAACAGAACGGCAAAGGGAACAAGCAAACAACAACAATCACACGGACAGAGGAATATACAAACACGATCACGGAACCGCCGCTCCCCGCCGCTCACCGACCAGACCCGGGACGCCCCAGCCTGCTCCAAACGGTGACTTCCTGCCCCCTCCCCGGTCAGCTCAGGGTGGGCATGGCTCACATGGCATGGAATACCAGGAAAAATTAACCCTATCCCCGCCGGAACCAGGACATTATCCACCCCTTATTCCATACCATCTATGCCATGCCCGGATCTTACAGGTTCCAATGAATTGCCACCACTTTCCCCTGTCATATATATATATACACACATATATATTCATGCGGATATAATGCCCTTAGTTTATGGGCCATCCCTCCAAAGCGTCCGTTGAGTTCTTTTAATCCATGGCTTTGGGCTCCACCTGTTAGAACAGTCTCTCAGGGCAGGTGAGATGCTGGGTGGTGCTGGTCTGTTGCATGCTGTATTTTCGGAGGTTGTGACTGGTGCACCCGGTGTGGCTCATGCACACAATCCGTGGGCTGAAGACGTAGATCTTGAGGAAGTTGCTGGGCGCCAGCTGCTGAGGTCAGTTCTTATCCCATCACCCCTGTGCCTTACTCATAGTACAACTGATAGCAATTATAGTAATGAGCACATACAGTGAGAGTGTTACTTAGCAATTAACAGCACACAATTTGATTCATTGGCTATTCTCACCCAAAATCAGATCCCCATGAGTTATACGTCGGACTTCCCCATGCTGCCACATCACGCACCAAGTGCACCCAGGTCCTTGGGCAAAAGCAATCCCACGGATGGGTTTGCCTTTGCCCGAGGCAGGACTAACCCAGACTGTCTTCCCTAGCGTATTCTTCATGTGCACTACGGGGACTTCATCCCCTTCTACGGTACGTGGAAGTTTTGATTGGGCAGGGCCAGCCCCATTGGTAGATCCCCTGGTGTTAACTAGCCAGGTAGCTTTTGCTAGATGTATATCCCAATGTTTTAAAGTCCCACCACCTATTGCTCTCAGTGTAGTTTTTAACGATCCATTGTATCGTTCTAGCTTCCCGGCGGCTGGTGCGTGACAGGGGATGTGATATACCCACTCAATGCCATGCTCTTTGGCCCAGGTGTCTATGAGGCTGTTTCGGAAATGAGTCCCGTTGTCCGACTCGATTCTCTCTGGGGTACCATGTCACCACAGGACTTGCTTTTCAAGGCCCAGGATAGTGTTCCGGGCAGTGGCATGGGGCACAGGGTATGTTTCCAGCCATCCAGTGGTTGCTTCCACCATTGTGAGCACATAGCTTATTTGTTAGCTAGGCCTCTTCTAACTCTCTGAAATTAACAGCACGTTGTGTCTGAAACGGTTCGTTCAGAGTGATAAGACAGTTTGTGCCACAGAATGGTGTGCACAGAGACTCTTGATTATACTTATTGCTATAACAACCAAGGTCAGCCGGCTGCAGAGTGTGCCTTCGCCTCTCGGGGCTGGTGGGTGGTAGAAGAGGTGACAGCTGTGTGAGATGCCACCAGGGGGATGATCTACTCAGCCTCAGTGCTTATTTTCAAACTTCAGTACCAATGTACCTTGAGAGAAGAGGCTTGAAACAGTGCCTTCCTTCCCCGATTATCTCCCCGATTATGCAGCACCCTCAGGGGGAAGAGATGGAAACCAGACCGGCAGACACTGCGGCTACTGCAACCCCTGTGACAGCCACTTCGACTACTCCAACCCCCGTAGCAGCCACTGCCACTGAACCAGGGAATGAACCCGTGCCAGTATCAGTTGCCCCCATACAGAAGAAGTACACGAAGAAATCAGTTCGCTTAGTAAGAGATGATGATGAACCAGGGTCATCACGAGAGCAGGAGGAAGAGGCAGAACCAGAGATAATTATTCGATCCCTATCCTTGAGTGATCTGCAGGATATGCAAAAAAATTTTAGCCAACTTTCAGGTGAGCACATTTTCACCTGGCTGCTCCGGTGCTGGGATAACGGGGCCAGTAGCCTGGAATTAGAGAGTAGGGAGGCCAGGCAGCTGGGATCCCTGTCTAGGGAAGGCAGCATTGACAAGGTAATTGGGAAAAAGACCCAAGCCCTCAGCCTCTGGAAACGACTCCTGTCAGGTGTGAGGGAGAGGTACTCCTTCACTGAAGATGTTGTATGTCAACCAAGCAAGTGGACTACCATGGAAACAGGTATCCAGTAACTGAGAGAATTAGCCGTGCGGGAGATGATTTATTATGACTTGGACAATGCAGACTTACCCACAGACCCTGATGAGGTGCAATGCACAAGGCCCATGTGGCAGAAGTTTGTACGGAGCGCACCATCATCATATGCCAACTCACTGGCAGTAATGGAATGGAAAGGTGAAGAGCGACCAATGGTGGATGAGGTGGCTGGCCGGCTCCGGCAATATGAAGAAAGTCTCTCTTCCCCCCTTGTCTCAGCTGTGGAGAAACTGTCGCGGAAGGTCCAGCAACTTGAAGAGAATATCTCCTACTCCTCACCTGTACAGGCCAGTGTCTCAGCTATTAGAAGCAGGCATTTCCCCACTCAAGAGAGAGAGTACAGAGGGTACACACCACGAGGCACCCTGTGGTTCTACCTGCGTGACCACGGAGAGGACATGAGGAAGTGGGATGGACAACCTACTTCGATCCTGCGGACATGGGTAGAGGAGTTGCAAGGAAGGACAACCACAAAAGGGGATCCCTCCAGGAAAAGTGCAGTCCCAGTTTCCAGTGGGACGTTCCCCAGACAGAGCAGAAGGCCTGATGTTGCTTCTGATCCTCTTGAAGGAAGTTCCAAGTCATTTATGCAAGAAGTGAGTAATGGATACTATGACCAGTATTAGAGGGGCCCTGCCTCCGGCCAGGTGGAGGAAAGGGACAACCGGGTTTATTGGACGGTGTGGATTCGATGGCCTGGCACATCAGACCCACAGGAGTATAAGGCTCTAGTGGACACGGGTGCAGAGTGTACTTTAATACCATCAAGCTATAGAGGGGCAGAACCCATTTGTATTTCTGGGGTGACAGGGGGATCCCAAGAGTTGACTGTACTGGAGGCGGAAGTGAGCCTAACTGGGAATGAGTGGCAAAAACATCCCATTGTGCCTGGCCCAGAGGCTCCATGCATCCTTGGTATAGATTACCTCAGGAGAGGGTATTTTAAGGACCCAAAAGGGTACCGTTGGGCCTTTGGCATAGCTGCCTTGGAGACGGAGGAAGTTAAACAGTTGTCTACCTTGCCTGGTCTCTCGGAGGATTCTTCTGTTGTGGGGTTGTTGAGGGTCAAAGAACAACAGGTGCCGATTGCTACCGCAACGGTGCATTGGCGGCAATATCGCATTAACCGAGACTCTCTGATTCCCATCCATAAGCTGATTCGTCAACTAGAGGTTCAAGGAGTGATCAGCAAGACTCGCTCACCCTTTAACAGTCCCATGTGGCCGGTGAGAAAATCTAATGGAGAGTGGAGGCTAACTGTAGACTATCGTGGTCTGAATGAAGTCACACCACCGCTGAGTGCTGCCGTGCCGGACATGGTACAACTCCAGTACGAACTGGAGTCCAAGGCAGCCAAGCGGTATGCTACGACTGATATAGTGAATGCATTCTTCTCAATCCCTTTGGCAGCAGAGTGCAGGCCACAGTTTGCTTTCACTTGGAGGGGCGTCCAATACACCTGGAATCGACTGCCCCAGGGGTGGAAACACAGCCCCACCATTTGCCATGGGCTGATCCAGACTGCTCTGGAACAGGGTGAAGCTCCAGAACATCTGCAGTACATTGATGACATCATTGTATGGGGAAACACAGCAGAAGAAGTTTTTGAGAAAGGGGGTAAAATAGTCTGAATCCTCCTGAAAGCTGGTTTTGCCATAACACGAAGTAAGGTCAAAGGACCTGCGCAGGAGATCCAGTTTTTAGGAATAAAATGGCAAGATGGACGCCGTCAGATCCCAATGGATGTGATCAACAAAATAGCAGCTATGTCTCCACCAACTAGTAAAAAGGAAACACAAGCTTTCTTAGGCATTGTGGGGTTTTGGAGAATGCATATCCCAGATTACAGTCTAATTGTGAGCCCTCTGTATCAAGTAACCCGGAAGAAGAATGACTTTAAATGGGGTCCTGAGCAATGACAAGCTTTTGAACAAATCAAACAGGAAATAGTCCATGCAGTGGCCCTGGGGCCAGTCCGGGCAGGACAAGATGTTAAAAATGTGCTCTACACCGCAGCCGGGGAGAACGGCCCTACCTGGAGCCTCTGGCAGAAAGCACCAGGGGAGACCCGAGGTCAGCCCCTGGGGTTTTGGAGTTGGGGATACAGAGGATCCAAAGCCTGCTACACTCCAACAGAAAAAGAGATATTGGCAGCATATGAAGGGGTTCGAGCTGCTTCGGAAGTGGTTGGCACAGAAGCGCAGCTCCTCCCAGCACCTCGACTGCCGGTGCTGCGCTGGGTGTTCAAAGAAAGGGTCCCCACCACACATCATGCAACTGATGCTACATGGAGTAAGTGGACTGCACTGGTCACACAGCGAACTCGAATGGGAAACCCCAGTCGCCCAGGAATTCTGGAATTGACCATGGACTGGCCAGAAGGCAAGGATTTCGGAATGTCACCAGAGGAGGAGGTGACGTGTGCAGAAGAGTCCCCACCATATAATAAACTGCCAGAAAATGAGAAGAAATATGCCCTGTTCACTGACGGGTCCTGCCGGATTGTGGGAAAGCATCGAAAGTGGAAGGCTGCTGTGTGGAGTCTTACACGAAAAGTTGCAGAAGCCAGTGAAGGAGAGGGTGAATCGAGCCAGTTTGCAGAGGTGAAAGCCATTCAGCTGGCTTTGGACATTGCCGAGCGAGAAAAATGGCCAGTACTTTATCTCTACACTGACTCATGGATGGTGGCAAATGCTCTGTGGGGGTGGTTACAGCAGTGGAAGGCAACTGGCGGCACAGAGGCAAACCCATCTGGGCTGCTGACCTATGGCAAGATATTTCTGCCCGGATAGAGAATCTGGTTGTGAAAGTACGCCATGTAGATGCCCACGTACCGAAGAATCGGGCCACGGAGGAACATCAGAACAACCAGCAGGTGGATCGGGCTGCTAGGATTGAAGTGTCTCAGGTGGATCTGGACTGGCAACATAAGGGTGAACTATTCACAGCTCGATGGGCCCATGACTCCTCAGGCCATCAAGGAAGAGACGCGACATACAGATGGGATCGTGACCAAGGGGTGGACTTGACCATGGACACTATTGCACAGGTCATCCGTGAATGTGAGACATGCGCTGCAATCAAGCAAGTGGAGCGTTTGAAGCCTTTTTGGTATAGAGGACGATGGCTGAAATATAAATATGGGGAGGCCTGGCAGATTGATTATATCACACTGCCACAAACCCGTCAAGGCAAGTGCCATGTGCTCACAATGGTGGAAGCAACCACTGGATGGCTGGAAACATACCCTGTGCCCCATGCCACTGCCCGGAACACTATCCTGGGCCTTGAAAAGCAAGTCCTGTGGTGACATGGTACCCCAGAGAGAATCGAGTCGGACAACGGGACTCATTTCCGAAACAGCCTCATAGACACCTGGGCCAAAGAGCATGGCATTGAGTGGGTATATCACATCCCCTGTCACGCACCAGCCGCCGGGAAGCTAGAACGATACAATGGATCGTTAAAAACTACACCGAGAGCAATGGGTGGTGGGACTTTAAAACATTGGGATACACATCTAGCAAAAGTTAACTACCTGGCTAGTTAACACCAGGGGATCTACCAATGGGGCTGGCCCTGCCCAATCAAAACTTCCACGTACCGTAGAAGGGGATGAAGTCCCCGTAGTGCACATGAAGAATACGCTAGGGAAGACAGTCTGGGTTAGTCCTGCCTCGGGCAAAGGCAAACCCATCCGTGGGATTGCTTTTGCCCAAGGACCTGGGTGCACTTGGTGCGTGATGTGGCAGCATGGGGAAGTCCGACGTATACCTCATGGGGATCTGATTTTGGGTGAGAATAGCCAATGAATCAAATTGTGTGCTGTTAATTGCTAAGTAACACTCTCACTGTATGTGCTCATTACTATAATTGCTATCAGTTGTACTATGAGTAAGGCACAGGGGTGATGGGATAAGAACTGACCTCAGCAGCTGGCGCCCAGCAACTTCCTCAAGATCTACGTCTTCAGCCCACGGATTGTGTGCATGAGCCACACCGGGTGCACCAGTCACAACCTCCGAAAATACAGCATGCAACAGACCAGCACCACCCAGCATCTCACCTGCCCTGAGAGACTGTTCTAACAGGTGGAGCCCAAAGCCATGGATTAAAAGAACTCAACGGACGCTTTGGAGGGATGGCCCATAAACTAAGGGCATTATATCCTCATGAATATATATGTGTATATATATATATATGACAGGGGAAAGTGGTGGCAATTCATTGGAACCTGTAAGATCCGGGCATGGCATAGATGGTATGGAATAAGGGGTGGATAATGTCCTGGTTCCGGCGGGGATAGGGTTAATTTTTCCTGGTATTCCATGCCATGTGAGCCATGCCCACCCTGAGCTGCCCGGGGAGGGGGCAGGAAGTCACCGTTTGGAGCAGGCTGGGGCGTCCCGGGTCTGGTCGGTGAGCGGCGGGGAGCGGCGGTTCCGTGATCGTGTTTGTATATTCCTCTGTCCGTGTGATTGTTGTTGTTTGCTTGTTCCCTTTGCCGTTCTGTTAAACTGTCTTTGTCTCAACCCAAGAGTCCTGTATTGGGAAGGCCCGAGCGAGCGGCACATGGTTCTTTGTTGCCGTCTGAGGCCAAACCACAACATTCAGGTTTCATCACTACTGTGTTATCCTGAAGAACACTTCTAGAACACTGTTAGCATCATATAACGGTTAATATCATACAGCTCGGAATTAAGTCTTCTCACCCAGGGTCGAATTTCCTTGGGGTACACATTGAGCTTCCCCATTCTCCAGCATCACCCACCAAGTACCTCCAGGTCCTTGAGCAAAAACAGTCCCACGAATGGGTTTGCCCTTGCCTGAGGCAGGAAAAACCCAAACAGTTTTCCCTAACCTATTCCTTTCATGCTGTTCTCCTGTCCCGTAGGGATAGAAGAGACTCTTTAGAGACCCAATTCAACAGTCCCATAAAAACAAAGAATGTTTCCACATTAATTGAGATATATATATACTTTTCTATGTATATATATCTATACCTTGGTAGATCATAATTTCTCTTGGAAGTTATACCGTTCTCTTCTTTATACCTTATTATATTCTTACCATGGGTAAGAATGCCTTACCTATGATCCTAAGTAACAAACCAAAACCCGCTACTTATTGACTGCCCTCTGTGTTGTGCTCTGGTTCTGTAATGAAACGGTTGGTACTAACTACGAATTCCTGTGGAGGAGGAGAACGTAGTGTGCGGCAAACAAACCATCCAGCACTGTGCCGAGAATCAGAAAGCCCAGACCCGAGGGCTGAAGGATGAGTATGTGATGATACATGCATAAATACGCGTGTTGTGTTCCTTGGGTTTTTTTCCTTCATTACTTCATTGGTAAGTAATGAAGTACTCTCCTCTACCTGTCCCCGAATGTCAACAGAGGAGACTGTATTTCTTTCTTGCTAATTGCCTTTGGCGTGAAGTCGGCAACCTTGTATTTGAGATTCTGTGTGGGATGTTCCGGGTCAGTCTCACCTCGAGGACAAAAAGCCCAATGTTTGTATCTAGGACCAAAAACAACGGAGAAGATACTCTCCTCGTCATGTCGCGTTTTTAAAAAATGAGTGTTTTTCCTTCAGAAGCCAAACAGGTGGGGATGGGTCAGCTGAGACCCATTTTTTGAAATGTCAAGTCACCAAGCATGTGGTAGCTACAAATTGGAACCACAGAGAGCTTCTCATCATTGCTTTGAGCAATGCAGTAACTTTCACAGCTTCACAGGGAGACGCTCAAGAGTACTTGAAAGACTGGAAATTTAATTTCACTTGGTGCAGTGGAGGCTCAGTAAAATGAAAAACAGGGTTTAAGCCAGCAAATCTACAAGCACAGGTCACTCGCCGAGGCAAACAGCTCCGGTGCTGGCACGTCGGCAGCAGAGCCGGGCAACGGTGGCGAAAAGGGGCTTTTTCCGAGTTTTTCTGAGGCCGGGAGAAGACCGGGCAGTGGCAGGGACCCGCAGGGAGCCCGCAGCTGACAGCTGATGCGAGAGCGTCTGACGAGGCCGGGGCGGAGCCTGCAGCAGCCGCGGCAGGTTTAAAGGAGGCGTAACCGCCACCAACGGTCACTGGCTGAGGCAAGTGAGCCTGCAGCAGCAGCGGCCAGCCCCCAGCCCCTTCAAAGGCGGCCCAAGGGAGTGCGGTGAACAGGGCGGGCAGGCAGGGCATGGCGCGTCAGTTCGCGTGGAAGGGCGCAGGACGCTCGGGGGGGAAGGTCAGCCATGGTCTCCAACTGAAGGACGCAGCTTCCCGCATCTGCTGCACCTGCCAGAGCAGACGTGGCCGTACCAACTGAGCTCCCCTGGAAGCACGCAGCCCCCCAGGTCGCCGGCTGCAGAGAGTGCCTTAATCTCCCAGGGCTGGTGGGTGGTAGAAGAGGTGACAGCTGCGTGAGGTGCCACCAGGGGGATGATCTGCTCAGCCTGGCAGCAGAGCTGAAAGAGGAAACAGAAGGGCTGCGGAGCATCAGGGAGAGTGAGAAAGGAATGGATTGGTGGAAGCAGACTCTGACCGGGTCCCTGAGTCAAAAACCAGAAGAGCCCCCAAAAAAACCCCGAGCTGAAGGAGATCTGGTCCCTTCGCCCTGCCACTGAAGGCAGTGGCCAAAAGGAGGCCAGTGAATGGAGGCTAGTCCCTACGAGGGGAGGGAAGCGAACTCCCTCCTTGCCCACATCCCCCAACCAGGTGCCTCTGCACAACAGGTATGAGGCTCTTGAGGAGGGAGGCCAGCCCATGGATGGCATGGAAGATGGTTTGGCTACACCAGAAGAGATGCCGGGACCAGCAAGGCCTACCCCCAGTTTAAAAACTGCCTCTGCAAGGGAGAAGAGGCGGGTTATAGTAGTAGGCCCAATATGCCGCGCAGACCCTCTTGACAGGGAGGTATGCTGCCTCCCCGGGGCCGGGGTCAGGGACGTCACTTGAAAACTTCCCAGCCTGGTTAAATCTGGCTAGGGGCATCAAGGATAACAAGAAAAACTCCTATGAGTACGTCACGGGTACAGGCAAGACTAGGGAAGGTGTGGGCCCTCTCAGGAAGCACACAGGAGACCTGGTCACCCAGGACACGGAGAAGGCTGAGATGCTGAATGACTTTCTCGCCTCGGCCTTCACCAGCAAGGGCTCCACCCACACCACCCAAGTTGCAGGATGCAAAAGCAGGGTCTATGAGAATGAAGAAGCGCCCACTGTAGGAGAAGATCGGGTTCAGGACCATCTGAGGAACCTGAAGGTGCATAAGTCCACGGGACCAGATGAAATCCATCCACGGGTCCTGAGGGAGCTGTCAGATGAAGTCGCCAAGCCTCTTTCCATTATATTTGAGAAGTCGTGGCAGCCTGGTGAAGTTCCTGCTGATTGGAAAAGGGGAAACAGAACGCCCATTTTCAAAAAGGGAAAAAAGGAAGACCCAGGGAACTACAGGCCGGTCAGTCTCACCTCTGTGCCTGGCAAGGTCATGGAGCAGATCCTCCTGGAAACGCTACTAAGGCACATGGGAAATAGGGAGGTGATTGGTGACAGCCAACACGGCTTCACCAAAGGCAAACTCTGCCTGACATTGACAAATGTCTTACTCTTTGGTGTCTTTGGTGAAATTACAATAGAAACTGTGGCGGCTCTCTGTCAGTGAACGGACTTATTTCAGAGATAACTCACATAATATGTGTGCTTATTTTTGAACTTCAGTACCAATGTACCTTGACAGAAGAGGCTTGAAACACAAGGAAGTGCCTTCCTTCCCCGATTCTTTCAAAACACGCTGGATTCTTTCAAAACTGCTTGCGATGGGAAGTGGCTAATTGTACTAATATTGACTCCTCCATCCAACAAAGAAGGAACTGCAACATGCCATTACAAATTCTACTTTTGTAGCCCTCCAGAACACTGTCAAGTTGCTTTACAAATGCTAATCAATGTCTCCTGAAGTCTAGTAGATTGAAACGCTCTGGCGATACCACTTGACTTGGTCATTGCAGAGTTGTATGGCGGAGAACAGAACTCCAGAGTTTTCATAAGAACCATTTTATTTGGAAAACAAATATACAGCTCTGGTGACAGAAGAAGTCGGTAAAGTTGTCCTGAATGGTCCCTGTTTAAGAAAACCATCTGCCACGCTAACTGCACCTGCAACAGCACCTGCAACGTGGTCTCCATCTGCGTTTCCATCTTCAATTTTATCTGCATCCGCACCGGCATCCCCAAAGATGCCTTCCTCTGAAATGGTACCTGCATCAGCAACGCTCCCTCTGTCTGCAAGGGCATCTGCAATGCTCTCTGCACTCCGGTTTTGTCTACATCTGCAGTGGCGCACGAAAGGGTATCTGGTGTGGCATCTGTCTCTCCCATGGCATCTCCGTCTGCAGTTGCATCTGAAAGACTACCTGGTTTCTGCAAGGGCGTCTGCAGCGGTATCTGTGTCTGCCACGGCCTCTACAACGGCATCTGCACCTGCAACGGAATGGGCGGTGGTATCTCTGATGGTATCAGTACGGGTGTCCCTGCCTGTATTGGTGCCGGCGTCTGTGAAGGTCTCTGTACGGTGCCTGTGTGCCCAATTGTACCTGTGTCTGCGTCTGTGCTGGCATCTGTCTGTGTCCTAAGTCTGTGCGTGGCGGGAGTTCTGCTGTCCAACAGGAGTCCAACGCCCTGTCCGTGTTGGCCTTCATGTGCGCTGCCAGGTGGGAGAACCTCCGTCCGCTGGAAGTGCCCTCCAGGCTGAAGAGGCGCTCCAGTAAGGAAAGGCAGCAGCTCTGCTGCAGCAGCCAGGCCAGCCTCTTCATCCTGCTGCACGAGAGAAACTGCTGGGCCCAGAGGCTCTCGCTGTACAGCGCTAAATCAGACAGGGCTGGGGGAAAGCAGGGCGGCGGACAAGCCAGTCGCACCTCCTGGGAGGAAAGGGAGCTGATGGAGAGGAAGGGGGCAAACAAAGCAGTGCCGCCAGGGGAAGCTGACCGCTCGAGAGGGCGCGTTGGCGCTACAGCGCCCGGGGGCCCAAGCAAAGCTGGGAACCGGCAAGAAAAGGGTTATCGCCCTCTGAGCTTCCTCACTCTCACACCTCACCCCCACCCACTGCTCCTTCCCCGTCTCCTGAGCCCTGCCCCTCGTCAGCCTCTACTCCCTGTTTGCAGCTCTCTGTCCCCAGCCACCACCAAGGCCCTGCCGCCGTCGACGCGTGCCGGCAGGCACAGCCCCGGCTGTGAGCTGCTTTTTACCCAGGGGGGAAGGAGCGTGCAGGGGGGAGGGAGTGTGGGGCTCTGTCGTTCCCCATTCCACCCGCACATCGCTCCTTAACCCCTCGGTCCTGTAAGGGCCATGCGTCAGGTCACGTGTGGCCTCAAGCCCAGGCAGGTCTGGGACCAGGTAGGAAATGGCTCTTCCTCCCCTGGGTTCTCAGTTCTGCTCCTTACCGGCCCTTCTGCAGAAGGCAGGCTGCTCTTCTCACGTAAGCGACACAAGGCAACTTTTCCACCTGAGCCTTGACAAAGGCGCCAAGGAAGGTCTCGGGGAAGTTCCTTCTGAGCAAGCTCAAAGCCTCCCTCATCATTTTCTCTGCCAGCTGAAGGCGTTGCATACACCAGCAAACCTGCAGAGGAAAAGGGAAACACCCTGATCTGCTCGAGTCGGCCAAGAGACTGCCGGAGTCTGCCGGTGGCTTGTGATGCCAGGGATAGCCCCTGCAGCCGGGGAAAGCATCCAGCTCCATCCCCCAGGACATCCCTCCAGACCTCCCCATCTCTTTATCTCCCCTTTGAGGCTGAAGAAGGTGGCCTCTTCAAAGCAGGCTATCGCAGTGGCTTTCATCTTCCTCAGGACCTCCGCTTCGTTCAGCTTCATGAGGGCCTTTGCGCAAGCACAGAGAGAGCAGGCGAGCGTGATGCAGAGCCCATGGCCGGCCTCGTCCTCCCCTGTTGCCTCTGGCATCTGTCTTAAGAGGGCCCGTTTCTCCCCCTGCTGATGCCCGCCCCAACACAGTCACGCCGGCTCAGAGCACAGGCACCAGTGCTCCTTCAGATCCCCTCCCTGCTAATTCCCCTCCTGCTATGGGCACGGTGGCCTGTGTCTCCGTCCACAGAAGAGGCAAGCCGGAGGAAGAAGTCAGGCTCTGACCCCAGCATGTCCCTTCCAAGGCCCCGTCAAGGCATGCCCTATTGCAGCGGTGAAGTTGTCCTGCCCAGAGCCAGCTGACTGAGAGGACTCCGTGCACGGTGGGCGCTGGCGAGCGAGGCAACTCACCATGTAGCTGTTGGAGACGTGCAGGTAGGCAGCAGCACACTCCAGAAGGTAGTAAAAGGCTCGGTCGGCATCGCCCATTGCCACGTAGTGGCGAGCCAAAGGCACAAGCACCGATTCCACGATGGCTCGGCATTCACACCAGTGTGTGCCGTTGTGCTGCCTGTCGGTCTCGTCGGGCAGCTCAGTTGTCTGTTCGCCCTCTGGCAGAAGCCGCTCCGCCACACTAGTCAGAGCACCGTTCCCAGGGGAAGAAGAGAGCAAAGAATGCACAGGCATCACCTACACTGGTCTTTTGCCCCACAGAGAGGCCATCAAAAGCCCTTTGTTCAAAAGAGAGCGCGAGCCCACGGGCAGGCATGACTCCTACAGCTGCTTTGTAGCCAGGGAGAAGAAGACAAGCTGGGCTTTCTGTCACCTCCCCCAGGCAAACCACCCGGCTCCCTTGTGGTGGCTTTTCGCCTGCAGATTTTGTAGCGCTCCTCTCGAGGAACTGGAAAGCAAGGCCTGCTCCAGCGTAGTGTGACCATCACTAGGAGCCCACGGGCTTCCTCCAGCACTGTCTCACCTCCGTGGCCATCTCTTCCCAGCTCCCACCTCACAGAAAGCCTCTTCCTTAAGCTAGAGTCACAACCGGCAGGCAAATGCCAGCGCTTCCTTGGTCTCCTCTGGAGACCCCTGAGGCCCCTGCCTTTACAGAGAATCAAACCCTTGTCTGCTCACCCGGTTTCCGCCTCCGTGAAAGCCTGCTGCTCTGCGGCATCTGCAAAGAAAACAGGGGGTTAGACACCTCCTCGCCTGCCCCAGGGGAAGAGCTGCTCTCGCTCTCCCACTGGGCTTCAAGGACCCTTGCGAGGGTGCCGACACGCTGAGCAAAGTCTGCGGTGGTTGTCCTCAGCTCCTGGGCTCGTCCCCGGCAGACCTCCTCCCAGCCGATCCCCAGCATACACCCCTGGGCTCCTGGAGGGCCCGGGCTGTGGAGCACGGTGCACAGCGTACCCCCAGTGGCGTGGGTCCTATCCTGCTTCAGCTCTTCTCCAGCCAGCACCAAGGCCTCCCAGCTGCATGAGTCGCCTCCGTCGGCAGGGTCCCGACAGCTGCCTCCGTCCTGGCTGCTGGTGACGGCGAAGTGGTGGAAGGCGACAAACTCCCCTTGGCCGCAGCTCTTGCATTTGTGCGCGTGCTACTCCAGGAAGGCGGCACACTTGCCGCGCAAGGCGACTCGCTGCCTCCCGGGCCACAGCTCGTACGCAGCCTTCTGCAGCAGCGGGACGCAGAAGGCCAAGACGCCAGGCTGCTGCTCCTCGGTCCTCGTGCTGGGAGAGGGCCTCTGCACACCTGCAAGGCAAAGGGCCTCGGCATCAGCCCCAGCTCAGGGCCGTCGCAGCTGGGGCACGAGAGTCATGCCTTGGCGTGCACCCTTGCCAGCCAACCAGCACTGCTGCACACCGAGCCTTGCAGCACGGGGCAAAAGGGCCCAGCTTGCCTTGCTGACGCTAGCCCAGCCCCGCGGACACAGCGCTCAGCTGCGCTCCAGGCAGGAGCTGGGCATGTCACCACCAGCCCAAGCAAGCCCCGTCCAGCACTTTCTCCCTGCTCTTGGCAAGGCAGTCCCCAGCCTCCTGAGCTTCCTCCTGCGCCACAGGGGAGTCAAAGCTGAATAAAAGCCCGTCAAGGGCCCCGGGGCAACCTGGAGAGCATCTTTGATCAGGTGGCTGGGAGAGGATGTCAGGGGCTCCACACGCCCTCCCGTGCCTGCGCTACGAGCAGCACTCGGGATGGCACTTGGTGGGAACCTCCCTCCAGCGCAAAGCTAGCGGGCTTTGAGACTGACCCGTAAGGTCTTTGAACAACCCATCGCAAAGAGCCGTGCCTGCCTGAGCCCCAGCCACCCCTCACAGCAGGGGAAGCGCACCATGCCCTGGGGAGCCCTGCCGGGACACAGCTGGGAGCTCCCTTGTCCACCTGCCCGCTACCACTTACTGCTCTCCACCTGCGAAGAGGTGGCTGGCCCCTCGGTAGGATCTTGCACATCTTCTGGCACCTCTGTGTTTTTCAGCCACCTCAGGATGTTGTCGCTCACCAGCTCGTCCAACGAGGAATTCATATGGGTCCTGAGGCCAGTGGGAAGGATGTGCAACAGGAGCTGGGTGGTAAACACCGGCCCGATGATGGCTGCAAACTTCACAACCATCCGCGTCAGCGGCTGCATCCGATCCAGCTGAGTCAGCGCAATCTCTGTCAAGAAGAAACAACACGTCTCTCTTGCCTCTTCCCCATGCTGAGGCTGGAGAGGCTGGAAAGTTTCAACCCATGAGATGGGGTAGACTTTGGCCTCCTCTCCTTGCGGCTGCACCTACTGGGCAATCGCAACCCAGGGTAGGCATCTTCAAACTGGCTCCGCTCCTGATGGAATCGCAGGCCATGAGGCCTGGGGAAAAGCCAGATGCTCAAACAAATGCTCCCCCACCGAGGGCAGGGAGGGCAGGACCCAGCAGGTATGCGCATCCCATGATGTGCCCTACCAGATCTGGAGTAGGCTTTTGCCCAACAGCACACACAGAGAACTTTCCCCACATCACAGGTGGACACAGAGCTCCCCACAACGCTTGCCTTAACTTGGCCAGACAATACTATTCCTTTCTCTTGGTTTTCTTTTTTTTTTTTTTTTTTTTGGACAAAGCCACTTCACAGCAGGAATACTTTAGCATGATGTCTCTTCACAATTCATAACAAATGTCTATGGCCAGAGAGGAGGGACACTCATTGAAAGCTCCCCCATCCAGCTCCCCTGGCTACAGGAGGATTTCCATGCCGATCCGCAGAAAACAAAAAACCAAAACAAAACGAAAAAAAAGAAGAAAAAAGAGAAGGATTTGGTTTGGATTAAGTGCCTTGAGACCAGCATTAGCTGGGGAACTTAAAAAGAGAACAGCAATACAGATGCTGCGTCAAAGTTGGGACAGAGGCAAGTCAAAGCCTTTTCCCAGCAAAGTATTTGTTTTGGTGAGAAAAGGGAGCCATTTCAGTGTTGCACGGATAACCTTTTCTCTCCTACCTGCTGACGGAGAGCAGCCAGCAGGCTCACAGGAGGGGAAAGCGGCTGCCTGCAGCCCCAGGCCTGTTTCTGGTGGGACCGGAGCCGCCTTCCCAGCAGAGCCCCCACGCTGAGAGGGTGACTCTGCAGCACACGGATGCCCGGCCTCCCTCCAGCCCCTGCCCCGGGAAGGAGCCCCAGCACAGCCGACAGCCGGCAGAGCGGCGCTCGGCTCCTTACCTTTCAAGGGGATGGGCAGCGCGGTGTTCTCCAGGGTCACGCCTGGCCTGAGGAGGCAGACCCTCCCGTCATTCCGCGCCTCGGAGCTCCAGGTTGCCGCGAGGGATGAAGCCTCGGCTGCAGATGCTGGGCGGAGCAAGAGAGCACCGATAAGGCAGTTCGCAAAGCGACTCGCAGCTCGCGAGCGCTTCACGATTCACTTGGGATGGGACAAGTCGCCCCTGACATGGTCCAGTGCCTGCCCTGAATGTGGTGGTCATGAAGCAGAGCAAAACAGTTCCCACCAGTTCCCAGCCAGGGAAACTGCTGGTGCTAATGCAAGACGTGGCCTCAGTCCTGGCTCTTCCCAAGGCCGCGGCACTCTGGCTGGCATTGCTCTCTCGGATGGCATTACCACCGTTTTCTTCCGTTACCGGCACTCTTGTGGGGATTTATGGTTTGGCATTCAAGTTTCCTGGGCTCGTCCCTCACCTCAAGCTGGGGTTTGTTCTCAAGTGAGCTAGCCTTTGGCCAAGCTAAACTGCATGCCCATTGGAATGCCTAAGAAACACCACAAGCACATGTGCTTCGGAAGGATTTCCCCTGTGTTTTAGCCCCACAACCCCCGCCCCAAGAATGTAGGTCCCTCCGAGCCACCAGAACTCACTGCCCCTGCTTTGCCTGTCCCAACAGCAAGGCGCACAGGAGCCCACACCTCCGCCAGACCAAGATCCGACTCTGCCCAGAGCCATGGGGGAACAACGGGGCAAGACTCTGCTGTGGAGAACACGCCACAGCAACTCGCTAGTCGCAGCCAAGGTGCTTACTGATCAGGCTCTCCCAGTTGTCCTTTGCTTTTCCAGACTGCCTCCGGGTGCAGAACTGGAGCATGTCGTTGGCACGAAGGCAGCGCAGCAGCTCCTCGCAGTAATATGGGATCCCTGAGCTGGTTCGGATCAGGAACCTGCACAGGAGCAGACCCGTCGGGGACCAGCACAAGGAAAGTAAGGTGAAACACAGTTCAGCTGGGCGGCCAGTCACTCAGGCATATCAGGGTAGCCAGCATCTTCATCACAGCTACGCCTCACTTTGGAAAGGGATCGTCCTCCCACTGCCTTGGGATTTTGTGCCCCCTGAACCCTCCAGCCTTTGCCGAAGTCCACGGGAAAAGAATTGCGGACAATGCCCAAAGCGCAGAGCAGCGAGCCCTGCCTTTCTTCTCCTCAGGAGCCTGGAGAGGATGGACCTCTGCCCCGGGGAATCTCCCCCACAGCCCAGCCACCCAGACCAAGGCCTTTTCTGTTCACACCCAGACACAGCTGGGCTCAGGACTCTTCCTCCCTTCCTCCCTGTGCGGCAGCCAAGGCTGACACCTCCCAGGCTGGGTGTCTCGGGAGTTGCCCGCTCTCAGCGCGCACCCACCAGGGTGAGGCATAACAAGCCGCCCACGCCTGGCACTCGCTAGAGTCCGGGATGCTTCTAGCGGCCCTGCGCTCCCTTGCCTGGGGGCCTGATTCCCTACCACGGTCAGCAGAGGTTCAGGCCCTCAGGAAGAGCTCCCCTGCCTCCAACTTACCTCACCAGATCCCTGGGGATGCTGACCACTCCGAGGTCCTTGCAGACTTTCTGCATCACAACTGAAGCTTTCAGCTTGTCCAGATGAAGATAAGTGATTTTCTGGGACGTGGCGTTGTCTGCTGCGGCTTTGCGAAAGCTCTCGGTTATCTCGTAGCCTGGGGCTAAGCTCATGACCATGAAGAGGGAGACCTTCTGGAGCACGGGTGACATGATGAACCAGGAGTCAGGGTCGATGAAATGGGCATTGTCGATGACAAATATGCCAAAATCTCCTGTAAGGGTCTGAAAAAAAGCAGGTTGCTCTGAGGGGAATCCAGTGGATTCTCAGCTGTCTTGCAGGGGACGAGATTTAGCCTCCGTCTCTTGAGAGGATGCTCTGAAGTCTCTCCCCAGCCACTTTCCCGCTCGGAAGCTTACTGACTCTTTGAGACTGGAGGGTCATACCTAACATCACTTGCCCTGCAGGAGGGAGCTCGGGCAAGGGAACCCAGAAGACATTGCTCCTCCTCCAGGGCACACTTTACGGGAGGAAAGTCCTCGGGTGTGTTTGTGGGGCTGCGGGGGGAAGTGGGGGGGCGAGGGCTTTCTCGGGCTCTGACGGGCCATGACCCAGGTGCGCAGTCATCCCGCCTGCTCACACCTCAGTGGTACAGAGCCCGCAGACGGCAGGGTTTTTCCTTCTCTGACCCAGGGGGAAGGAAGGAGAAATGCTCACCTTCTCCAGCACTTTCACCCGAGTCGAGTGCAATTCCAGTCTTCTTTGAGTTTCATCCATCTCGCGAACATTGTCCGAAATGGGGAACTGGCCAGAAAAGCAGAGTCAGGGAGAAACACGGCTCCGGGGCTCGGCACACCTACCCAGCACGCAAGACCGCAGAGCCCACCGTCTCTGACAGCCTCAGCACCTCACCTCTGCCCAGCACAGGGGCAGGGAGCCACAGCGGGGACTCCACCCAGAGCCTAAAGCAAAGGCCCTCTGCTGAGGGTCTCTGCAGAGCTGGGGCTTGGGCTGAGCCGGTTCTCTGGCTGTGGGAATCGTGGGCTGGCTGGGGCAGACCCCTCGCACAGCGGTGACCTCGGCACGAGGTCAGGAACAGCCTCTCTCCAGTGCCACTTCCAGGGTGCCGAACAAGGCACCGGGCACTGCGGATGCGGCGCAGGACACCAGCCCCACAGACAGGGAGCCCCCCGGGCCCAGGCATGGCAAATGCACACTGTGACCCCCGCAATGCCCATCCCGGAGCTAAGGCACTCCCAGCAGCGTGCCCACTCAAGGTCAGACCCAGACAAGCTCAGGAGAAGGCCTTCTCAACATCCACAGGGGCCTCTGGCTCTCACCTTGACACCGAAAATGTCATTGAGGAGGCAGTAGCTGCTCTCTTCGATTGTCCCTTGCAGCTTTGTCTTCAGCACGCGCTGCCTGTCGCCGCGCGATTCACAGTCCTGGAGGCCCAGGGCCCTGGCCATCAGCATGTGGATGGCAGAGAAGGGCTGCCTCGTGTCGATCTCCAGCAGTTCCAGGGCAACCACCCTGCGGTGCAAAAGCAAAAGGCACTGAGATTCCCCACAGCCCCAGCCTTCTAAGACAAGAGGGGCGGAGGTGCCCTTTGGGGGGAGCTCTTCAGCCCCCCATCTCCAAGCGCTTCCCACAGAAGGCCAAGCTTTTCCCTCCTCGTACGAGAAAGGGCACAGAGGGGCAGTTGCTGCCAAGCCAGCGGGAGAGCCGGGTCCAGAGCCTGTGTCTCTGCAGCGCCGGCCTAGGTCTCCCTACGTGCCCCCTGCAGAGGAACTCACGGGGCTGAGAGGCAAGAATGGAGCAAGTGGTGGGTTTGCCTTTGGGCTCCAGACCTTATCGGTCTGCCTGCCAGAGCACAGGCCCCCGTGCTCCTCCTGGGAAACACGCCGAGGGCGAGCAGGGCTTCTGAGACAGGCAGCCCTGCTGTCTCTGGGGTCTGGAGTGGGATGAAAAGCACTGAGCTTGGGCTCTTTCCTTCTATCTGCGCCTGACCCAGGGGTGAAGGAGGAAAGGCCGTGGCTCCAGAAGCCACCTCCAACTCCCCAAAGAGGCAGAGGCGGGAGCGGAGCACGCAGGTGCTCCCAGGCAGTGTCTCCAGGAGGCTCTGTCGGGAGGCTGCAGTCCAAGGGCCAGGTACCCTGGCAGAGGGGCTGGAGCGTTCCACGGCTGTCAGGGGATGGGCAGGGGCAGCGTCCCAAAGCTACAGGTGGAAAACCTGTACCTGTGGCCAGCATCCTGGCCTAGAGAGGCCAGTTCAGCAAGTAAGTGGCTCTTTCCACAGCCCATCGTGCCCTCAACCGCCAGGATGTTCCTTTGGCCTGAATCCCTATAGGCGTTCAAGCAGCTGACAAAGAGGTCAGTCTCCTGCTTCCGACCTGCGAAGACAAACCAGAGAACGAGCTGCTGGGGGCGTGCTGAAAAGCAAAGAGCCGTCCCTTTTGCGGGCACCCTCCACCGCAGCTTCCCTCCCCGCTACCACATCGGCCAGCCTGCCGGCACCCAGGCCTCCTTCCCACCTGCTCGTCCACGCTTGGGCACCTCTGCCTTCCTCAGAGCAGTCACGGGGCCACCTGCTTGCCTGCCCCGCAGCGCAGCCCCCTCGCCCTCTCCCCTATCCCACAGGCACGGAGATTCTGCCGGCCCCATGCGACTCCCCGCAGCGATCCAGCACGAGACTGTAAGGAATGACTGCAGCCGGTTCAGGCAGCTGCGTCCCAGACAGACTCACAGCATCTCCTCGCTGTGCAGTGAGCTGCACAGCACCTCCCAGTAGCTAAGGCAGCGTCGTCAGTCCCGTTCTGGTTTGGTCCGGGCTACAGTTAATTTTATTCAGCAATAGCCTGTACAGGTCTATGTTTTGTATTTGTGACCAAACATCGCTGTTGATAACACAACCAGGTTTTAGTTATGGCTGAAGAGCGCCTGCGCAGCGTCGAGGCCTTTTCCATTGCTCCCGCTGCCCTGCTGGCGAACAGTCTGGGGGTGCACAAGAAGCTGGGAGGCGGCACAGCCGCCACAGCTGACCCCAACTGCCCAAAGGCCTATTCCAGACCATACAACGCCGTGCTCAGCAAGAAAATCCAGCGGAAAGGAGGAAGGGGGGACGTTCGGAGTGATGGCATTTGTCTTCCCAAGTCACTGTCACACGTGATGAAACCTTGCTTTCCTCGAAATGGCAAGACGCCTGCCCGCCCATGGGAAGCAGTGAATGAATGCCTGATTTTGCTTTGGGCGTGTGTGCAGCTTTTGCTTTCCCTATTAAGCTGTCTGTGTCTCAGCGCACCAGTGCTCTCCCTTTAACCCTTCCGATTCTCTTCCCCATCCCACTGTGGGGAGCGAGTGGCTCTGTGGGGCTGAGCTGCCAAGCGGGGTTAACCCACAACAGGGCCCAAAACATTCGGCAAGACCCCGAGTGAATACAGGCATCCCCTGCCTCCTGACATTGCCGTGTCTTCGCCCAGATGCTGCCAAGAAAGCAGCTCTGAGGAGTACAAGGAGGAGAACCCACCGTCAAAACTCTCCATCGATTTGGCAGAAGGAAATCTCTTTCCTGACCCCAAAGACAGGGATCAGTTTAGCCCCCAGGCTGTGAGCAGCTCCACAGTTGAAAGCAACCTTCCTACCAGGTCTGGAAGACAGCAGGGAGCAGCAGGCGCCCCACCTCGTTTTCCACCCAAAGATATCAAGCAAGCAGAGACCAAGACAGGCGGCGCTTTCTTAGGGCTGCTGCAGGCAACACCATCCCTGGTAAAAGCCTCTCCCTTCCCAGCAAGGCACTAAAAGTTACCAAGGGGAAGAACCTGGGCTTCAGAAGAGCAAGGCGTTCTCCACCTACCCAGCAAGGGGACGTACTCCGACCTCTTCTTGGTAAGACCCACGCCAAAGATGCTAGAAGCAGGGGAAAAGACAACACAAGTCAATGAGATGGTGAGAAGCCAGGGGACCTAGAGAAGCAGCCTGGCGTGGTAGGGAAGGAGGTGCTCCTCGGGTACCGGCTTTTCTCTGGAGCAGGCTGTTATCCCCTGCACTCTTTCCCAGCCAAAGTTCAAGCTGACACGCTACGACAGCTTCAAGCGTAAAGAAGCCCAGCGGCCACGGTGGGACAGGAGAACATATCAAGAGTCCATCCCCAGAGGCCAAACCCAGAGAAACAGGAGAAGACATGTGAAAGAAGCCAGGGCGTGCTGTTGGCTGGGAGACAGCTTTACCACTTTGGCCAAGAACACCAAGCGTCTTTGAAAGGGGGACTTGTGTCCCTGAAGGGCTTGGGATGCCAAGCACCTGGCACCTTTGGCTCAAGTCTTCCCGCAGTCTCAAAGAGACGGCAGTGGTAACCTTCAAACCGTCCTCTAAAGGGAAGGTGAAATCCTGGCCCAGAAGAGCTGAGATTTCTGCAGGAAGACCTGAGGAAGAGTGTCCCGATGGTCCACGTTTCCCCATGGGGACCAGACTGGCCCAAAGCTTCCTGCTCGGAGCAGCTGGGACAGAAAACTCCTTGGGTCAGCATTCCCAGGGCACGTGGTGGAGCAAGCACAGCAGGGAAAGCACAGCCCAAAGCCCTTTAGACCCAGCCCACAAGGCCAGGTTGTGTCTACCAAGACAGACAAACCTTCCCCATCCCTCTGGTTTCACTCCCGCTCTCTCAGCAGCTGGAGACAGCAGGGGAGAGGGGCAAAAAGCCTGCCACGCCAGGGCTTCCGACCGTCTCAGAGGACACTCACCTCTCCTCGGTGACCCCCACGTATTGACAGACAGGGCCAGGCTGCCTGAGGCCTTTCATCTCTCTCTCCGGCAGCTCCTTGAAGTAGGAAGCGGGCAGCCGGGAGGCGGCGTAGGTCACTGCATCACAGGACACCAGCCCAGGGTAGTGCACTATCATCCGGGCAGCCAAGTTCACCTTCTGGCCAAGGACTGCCAGAGAGAGAGCACGCGTTAGAGAGAGAGAGCATGCGTCGGTGTGGCCCGTGCCGCCAGCCCCGCGGCACCCTTCCAGGCCAATACCTGTGTATTCGTGTCTCAGCGGGTGGCCAGTGACTCCGCAGAACACTGTCCCTCTGGTAACTGCCACAGACATTGTCCTGGCACACAGAGAAACAGCAGGGCTTGAGCAGCGCCCCAGGCGCAGTCCTGCCCGCCTGGCTTCATCCCTTCCCACACCTCCCCTCGGTGCCAGCCTGGGCCACCGGCTGTGCTGCCCTGCCAGCGTGGGTCTCGGGGACGTGGAGAGCTCAGGGGTGCAACATCTGCAGGTTGCAAGGGACAAGGGGCAGGGGCAGAGCACGTGCAGGGCCACAGCCCTCTTGTGAGCAAAGAGAGAGGGAAGAAGGCGCCCGCCATGTCACCGCCTGGCGATGACAGCCACTTGGGATCAGGTGGCTGGGCCCCATCCCCGTTCATGGGGCAGTGGCCCAGAAGGGCCTGCCTCTGGCCGCAGCGGCCTCTGGCCCTCACGAGGGCTCTTTCCAGCGCGGTGGCCAGCAGAGTGTGCTTGGAGGGACTCCGTCTGGCTGCCGTGGGCTGAGCCCAGGGGTTGCCTGCACCTCTCAGGGCACTGCCTCCTTCCTGCCAGGGACAAGGGAGAGCAAGCTAGAAGGCACATCTCTTTCTGTGAAGCCCCCTTGCGCCGTCCCAGGCAGCATGCACCCCGCCGACCCCCGCCACACACTCACTCTCTTTCCTCGAGCATGGTGGAGCACGAGTTGAAGATCTCCAGAGCACTCTGCAGGGCGTGAAGGCTCTCGCAGGGCAGCTTGTTTCCAGGGAGTCCCAGCACGCAGAGGAACGTGCAGCCCTGCCCAGGACAGATGTGGAACATGTTGCTACAGCGCCTAAGAGGGAGCCTCTCCCTCGCGCTCACTGCCCACCCTCTGGCGCTGGGGGAGGCCACCGTTCCCCCCCACTCACTTTATCACACAGGAGGACTTTGTTGATGTGGCCCTTGTGAGGAGAGAGGATTTCTAGCATCACCCTGCTGGCCTCCTTGAGGACGGTGCTGAGATGCACCGAGCTGGTACCTGCAGCAAGCTGCAGCTGGACAAAGATGCAGGTGACTGGCCGTAGCTCAGAGAGGAGATCCATGGGCAGTCCTGCATGGAGCTGGAAGACAAGAGCACGACGGCTTCACCAGCCTGCTCTCCCGGGCTCTTACTGCCCACACCAGTACCGAGGGAGCGCAGGCGTGCTGGCGATAGCGGGTAATAGCAGAGGAAGGGATAAATCCTCCTCTCGGTGCAAAAGGGCGGGCAGGCCGCCCAGCCTGCGGCAGGCAGACGCCGAGTCATAACACAAATGACAAAGGAGAGAAGGCTGCTCCGCTAACACGCCATCTGGGGACCGGTACGGACATGAGGGGAGACCCTCAGGGATGCTCCAGGGACTTCAGGGGAATCTCCCCTTTATCCCACCGTCGTGTCCGCGGCACACCCAGAACCATAGCCACGGAAAAGACAGAGGGACAGGAGTCCTCCTCCTGCCACCCATGTCTCTCTGAGGACAACGCAGACAATGGTGCGGCACCGGTGCCCCTGGGCTCAGTTTCCCTGCGTTGTCATCGCAGGGCGCATTTTCTTTGATTGGTCTGTTCCCGTAAGAGCTCCATCTCTGCAAGGCACCACTTCTTCTGCCCTCCGAAAATGCAGCCCCCAGCAGCGGTGGCCTTGCCGTACCTTCCCGAGAGCAGCGACTGGTATGTACTTCCTAAGCACATCCTTGGCGTTCAGGTCACTGGGCAAGAGAAGAGTAGGCCTCATGGCACCTGAGGAGAGAAAAGGCAGGTGGCCGCTGGGTGGATGGGACTACGAGCCGTTGCAAAGCAGGGCCTAGCCCTGGAACCGGGGGAGAAAGAGTCTTCTGCGCTTGCTCATGTTGCCACCTCCAGATGCTGAGGGCAGAGCTCTCCCCTGGAAGGAGGAGGCGGCAGCAGCCACCGCCCTGGGAGGCCCAACAGCCTGAGTGCTAATGGACAGAGGGAAGAGGGAGGAGGTGGTTCCTCTCTGGCCCCTGAAGCAGCAAAGCCCCACCTTTCGGGACAATCACAGAGCAAGGGGAAGTGGGCACTCACCTTCCCTTTTTGAGCGGTGTCTCACTGGGTCTTGTACGAGCTTGCGTAAGGCGTCTTGGCATTCGGACCAAGGCATCGGATCCACGCCCGTCACCTGAAGACACACAGAATGAAAGCACTGCCACTGGCCTCCCCAGGACTCCCAGGGGACAGAGCCTGCCCTCCACCGTCACTGCCCAGAGAAGGGGAGAAGTAGCCCACCTGGCTGGATGGGACAGCAGTGCTTCCTCAGAAGCACCGGAGCTGGACAGCCATTCTCCAAGCATGCCCATCTCCAAGCAACCACAGCTCCATGGCCCACAGAGGACATTGCTGCTGGGGCTCAAACCCTCCCAGCGCCTCCTGACCCCTCAAAGCAAGAAAGCCCAGCCCACGGTTACCCTTGAGATGGAAGGACAAGACCTTCCCCTGCCTGCCCGCTTTCCCACCTACAACTCTCTCCACATTCATCTCCTCAGCCTTCCAACACCTCCCTCCTTCATGGCCAGGCCCAGGCCCTCAGAATGGCTCTCGAGGCCAACCCATCCACCTGCCTGCACAGCTCTTGTGCCTGCGAGATGCTTGATCCTCAGCCGGTGCTGCTCACAGAGCTCCCAGCAGGTGGCCGAGAGGACAACTTCACCTGCACCCGCAACCTCTTCGGCGTCACGAACTTCAGCCAGGCACGGGCCAAAAATGCAGAAGTGTTGCCAGCTCTCATCTCCGAAAACCGGGAGGCTCATGGTCCCTGCAGAGATCCCTGGGGAGAAGGAGAAGCAGAACTGACACAGGGAACATTTGGAACTCCACAGCCCCCAGCATCTCGGCTGCTCAGAAGCTCCTCTGAAGCCCAGCGGGGAGAGGGGCGTTACAGAGGGGTAGAGCATCCTCCCTCCTCCTCGGGGAGACGCTGACACTAGTCCCTAAAGCAGGCGTCTAGAAATAGACGAACCGAGTTGACATTGAGAATGTGTTGAGTGCGCCAGGCGTCATCCCCAGCTGCCTGCCCCAGAAGCCCAGCAAACCAGAAGCACCCTGTGGCATGGCAGAGTGCCACACAGCTGCGTCTGGCACAGCGCCCGTACCTATCTTCAGTTGGATCTTCTGCCCCACATCTGTGTCACGTCTTCCGTACTTCTTCTGGATCTGCTGGCTACAGTGCAGCACCAGGCTGATGGTCCTGGCCACCTCCTGGGGTGGTGTTCTCCACAGCACCAGCACAGCATCTCCTGGGGAAAGGGAGGGAAGGTAAAGGCTCTGCCGAGACCTGACTCTCCCCGACCTACGGTCTGGTTCTGCAGAGACAGCAGAAACCAGCTGCCGTGCGGAGGAAGATGGGCTTGTGGGAGGCCATCGTCCTGGAGGACCGTGTCCTGGGCACCGGGACACCTCTCCTATCCCGGGCCAGCCACAGCAGCAGACGGCTGGCAGCGGTGACACCCCCTGTCCCGAGCGCTCCTCTGCAGCTGCAGCACTGGAGAGAGGGCACTGCTGGAGGGGTGCGTGCGTGGCCAAAGAGCTGGCTCAAGGCGCTGCACAGAGCCTCTTGAGAAGGAGCGCAGAGCAAACGGCCGCCACAGGAGTTAAATGCTACAGCTCAGTGCCCGAGGTCATCGCCCCCCCAAGAACCTACCAGCAAACTTCAAGATGTCTCCTCCAAAAATCAGGAACTCTGTGGACAGAGGGAAGAAAAGGCAGAGTCACGTGGACACCTTCTTCCAGAAGCCACCGAGCAAGGCCCTCTGCCTGGGGGGAGCACCGGGGCAAGGGTGCACTGTGGGGCACAGCTCAGGAAAGCACCGCTCCGGCCTCTCTCCCAGGCTCACGGTGGTCACAGCCCTTGTACCCGCACAGCAGGCAGGGAGGCAGGGCCTCCAGATGCCACCAGACCTCAGAAAGGTGAAGGCTGGAAGGTACCTCTGGGGTCCATCTGGTCCAGCCCCGCTGCTCAAGCCCGGCTGCACAGAGCCAGCTGACCAGGACGGTGGCTGATGGTTTCCGAATAGCTCTAAGGAGGGAGACTTCACAAGCTCCCTGGGCAACCTCTGCCAGTGCTCAGTCACCCTCACAGTCGAAAAGTGTTTCCTGATGCACAGAGGGAACCTCCTGTTCCACTCTGGGCACCACTGGGGAGAACCTGGCTCTGTCCTCTTTGCACCCTCTCTTCAGGTTGTAGGCACGTTTCTAAGGTCCCCCCCGCAAGCCTTCTCTTCTCCAGGCAAACCAGGCCCAGCTCGCTCAGACTTTCCTCATAGCACAGACGCTCCAGACCCTGGAGCACTTGCTGGATGCCCTCAGCCTGCTCTGGGCCCTGACGCAGCACTGAGATGGCTGTTCACGCCAGAGGCACCGAGGTGGCTACTGAGAAAGTGGGTGCCTCCTCGGCCGCAGCGGGGAGCAGAAAGGACCCGCACTGGTGCTGACCCGCCAGCAGACCCTGGCTGCGCTCGCTGTTCCTCACAGAAAGCCCCAGCCCTTCCAAGGAGGCAGGACCAGGCTGCCTCCACCCTCCACCATCACGGCCCGATGCCACACAGTCCTGCAGCACGGCTCCTACCCTCCAAAATGTCGCACAGGTACTCATTGAGCGTTTGCGCCAGCTCATCAGTGCCTCTGTCCACGCCGCTCCTCTGCACGAATTTCTCGGTCAACGCAGTGAAACCTGGAACAGGGACATCCAGAAATCAGGAAATGCCCATGTGGGCCAAAAGACCTGGCAGCAGTTTCCACGATGCCCGGCCCGAGAGCCTGTAGGGGACACCTTCCCGTGCCAGCTCCGCACTGGTGGCAGCCGTGATGGACCGCCCAAGGTCACCCATCCTGCTCTCTGTGGGCATCCCAGCAGAAGACCTCAGCAGTGACAAGATGACCACTCTGTCTGAGGGGCTCCAAAGGGCCTGCTGTGTCCCCACATGGCTCATGTCCGTGGCTGCTCCTCCCTGCTCCCCCCACCTGAGATATCCGCAAAGAGCAGCACTCCGTGGACACTCTGAGCGGTGTCGTTGCTCCTGAGGGAGCTATCAGCAAGGAGCGAGGGGAGGAAAGCGACTGCTTTCTGCAGGTCCCCGTAGTGACGATTCCTCTCCCAGGCAGAAGCCATCGTCAGCGCCCTGTGGCACACGGGGTACCTCAGGAGAAGACGGCCGTGCCCAGCCGGGAGGAGGACGAGGACCTCACTGCACAGTGCAAGCTGCACACTGAGCCCGGGGCCTCTGTGCGGGGCGACTAGCCCTCCGCCTTCCCGGGGTGGTCACAGTCACCAGGCGGTGGCCTCCTCTGCAGGTCATCGCTTGCCCGGCAACTCACCTCACGCATCACAATTGGCTCGCAGTGACATCTTCCGTCTGTCACCGCCATTACCCGGTGTCCTGCTGTGAGCGACACAGCACTAACTTCTCTTGTAATGCTGGGGAAAACTGCACTTCTAGAACTCTCTTGTCTGAATTTGGGAAAATATGTACTTCATAGCCAGCTAGCCTATGTGGGATTAGCGGTCTCGGTGCTTTTAAGCCTTCCCAGGTGTAGAGATGAGGACTTGAGGCACTTGAAAACTCCCCTCTCCCGAGGGCGCCGCAGATGAGGTGGGACAGCTCCAAACGCCTGTTTTTCATGGAAGACGCTGCCGAGAGCATCGCCCGTTATTCTTTAGTCACTCTCCCACCAAAACCCAGCCATCTCCTTCCCTCGAACATGAAGGCGGGCAAGAAAAGGAGGGAGAGAAGCCCAAAAAGGTGGAATTTTCAACCCATCGTATCCCTGGGTGGGGTGAAAGTGGAAGAGAAGTGTTAGAAAAACCTTTCTCCTGCGTCTCCGGGTTGGTTTCGATGTCGCCCCAGGGTTTCCAGACCAGCGATGCTCCCTCTTCCTCCTCTTCCAAACGGGCTGGGTCCTGGAGGTCGGGAAGCTCCGCTTGGAATTGGTTGCCGATGTTGACGTGCCTGAAAGTGTGAGGAAGAGGAAGTGAGGAAGGCGAGTGGGGAACAGCTGCGGCAGGACAGGGGGAACAGCTGCGGCAGGATAGACGCATGCGTACGTGAGGTGCTGTAATAAATACGGCCCGTATTTCCCAGGAAAGCACTAATTGCTCTCCTCTAACAACTTCTCCAGCAGCATCACGTTACCGCCACTTGAAAGGCTCCATCTCACTTCATTAAACATCCCAAGACTTGAGCTCCTGAAATGATTTCTCAGCCTTTGGCACCGGATTAATTAGTTAATGGTTTTCAGAGCGCCCTGGACACGAGCGCTTTTGAAGTGCTGTTATTGGCGAATCTAGAGCTGTCGACGCTAATAAAAAATGCACTCATTCCTCACGTTACTCTACACTTCTCACTTTAGTATTAATAAAAACACCTGTTTTTATAACGCTTCTCTTGGAGGCCTTTGGTCCTCAAACGACTACATAGCCGCACAAAAACAAGCACAAAACTCCTCATCAGCTTTTCTGCACTGGCAGCAAATTTGCCTTTTCTGCGGCTTTGACGGGGAAGATCTGTAGCGACCCTGAACTCACCAACGTGTCTCGCCCCAGGCATGCGACTACCTGAGCAGTGAGCGGAATCAGCCAGGCAGGGTTTTCTTGCCGTGCCACAGAAGGTGACGCTGGGAAAAGAAGAGAGGAGAAATGAGCCTGTTTGTCACACCCAGCCAAGGGGGATGAGATGGGGGACCCCCACCTCACCTCTGCCCCTCCGGAGCGGGGCTGGGACAGATCCTCCGCGCAGAGAGAAGGGGCCTGGCGCGGATTTCATCTCCAGCCCTCTTCCTCAGCCCAAAGCCACACAACTCCCTCTCTTTCTCAGCCCCAAAACCAGCCACGCCAGCCCCTTTGCCAGCCCCAGCAGCAGGAGTCCCACTCTCCGGGTCAGGCCACAAACCGGCTCCCCCTCTCTGCTTCCCCTCTCTGCTTCGCCCCCCTCTGCAGCCCCCCTGGGCGACGCTGAGGGACAGCAGACACCCCACAGCCCGGCACACCCAGGGCCCCACCGACACTTTGCGGGGAGCGCTGGCAAACTGCGGAGGGCCCGGCCCCGCGTCCCTCCGGGGCGGCACCAGCACGGCCCGAGCATCGCTTTCTTACCACCCTGACGGGCTCCATTTCTCCGCCATCGTCGGCACCGCACCCCAAACCCCCCAGGACCAAGGCACCCTGCGGGGAGCCGGGCCCAGACACCCCCCTCCCACCCGTCAATGCCCCCCCTCAGCCCTCCCAGCCCCACTCAGGGCCCTACCGGCCCCTCCACCACCCCTCGGGGCCGCCCACTCACCTTCACATGCTCCAGCTGCCTCACCACGTGCTCGCAGCGGCCCCGCGGGCCCGGCCCAACCACCCACCCCCGCCGGGCCCTGCTTTCCGCCCCGACCGCCCCGCTCCCCTTTCCAGCCGGCTGCCATTTTCCCCCGGGCCGGCCCGCCCACGACGGGCGCCCATTGGCCACCGCTGCCCCATCGCCCGCCCCCTCCTTCTTGGGTTGCACCGCTCCATTGGCCCGCTGCCACTGTCAATCTCCACATTCGACCAATGGGAGCACAGCACAGCAGTCCAACCTTTTCCTTCCCTTCCCTCCCCTTTGCTTTCTCATTTTACTTCCCTTTTTCCTTCCCCTTTTGTTTCCCCTTCCCCTTTTCCTTCCCTTCTCCTTCCTTTCCAATGAGTCAAATCATGATGAGCCTGAAATGCCATGGATTTTTCATCTCCAAAACCACTTGCAAGGACACGCAGCACAAGGGTTACAAGTGGGAACAGGATTTTACTCTCTTTTGCTCAAATCGGTTGCAGAGCAGATGCTTACAAGCACCATCGCAAAGCAAGAGCTCTCACTCCAGAACAGCTGACGAGAGGCGCAGTCAGATGGGAGAAAACAGCCTTTTATTGTGGACAGACATGAGGTGCGGGAGCCCAGGAATGGCAGGGGTTCGGCTCCTGAAAGGAAATGGGCATCTACAACGAGAGTCGGAAAGCACTGATGAACCTACAAAGGCAGGACTTGGTTGCCCTTTCTTTGGGAAACAGAGTTGACAAGGAGTAGTTTGTAGCCCAGAAGAGAGAGCTCTTGCGGGCATTGCCGAGGGGATGGCTCTGGCACCGTATCCCCCATGGAAATGCCCTTAGAGGCCCCTGCGTGTGCAGAGGTGCTCAGTGCCCCTGTGCCACGCAGCAGGGCTCCATGGGGAGCCCCTGGGGAGCTGCCGTGGAGTTCTTCCCAAACCCTGCGCAGCACCGTCCCTTGCCCTCCCTTGCCAGCCCCTTGGACTGCCTTAGAGCAGTTTCCCCGGCTGGGAAAGATGGGTAGCAGAGCCTGGGACACACCTGGGCTTCTCCCTCCTCTTTTTCCGTCCCCATCTTTTGCGCTCTTCCTTCTTTCCTCTTCTTGCCAGCGTTCCCTCTCCTCATCCCAGGCCTCTTCTCTCTTCCTTTTGGGTTTTCAGTTTCCTGGAGGGAGCCTGCAAAGCTTTCCATCCCCCAGTGGGTTTAGATAGGTAAAGGCAGGATCAACTGGATTCATCACGTCTTGATGGAAGCAAAGCTGACTCCTTTAACCGTCTTTCCTGGGAAAGGCTCTTTAGTTCTTGTGCGCATCCTGGGGCATCTTCCGTGGTCTCTGGGGCAGTTGGAGGCAAAGCGGCGGGTGCCTAAAGCAGAAATGTTGGCGTTAGCAGGTGGCAAGGGACGCCCTACCTAAATCCAACAGAGCAAAAATATCAGGAAGAGGCAGAGCAGCTCCTTGAACTCATCGGGAACCTCCTCCTAGATGAGACGCCTTGTCCCAGGGTTTGTGGACCTGCCCTACCTTTGCCATTTCCCGTCCTCTCACCGCATCTACCCCTGCTGCTTTCTGGAGGACGAGCAGAGAGGGTGGTGCGTCCAGGAAGGCTTTGGCCTGGTGCTCTACATCACCTTCCCCAGCAGGGCCACGTTGCTCTTCCAAAGGCAAATCTGGAAAGCAAAAACTTGTGTAGCCAAGTGACTTGTGGGAAGTGGACAACACCTAAAGCAAAACCCACCCAAAGCCCTCCACCAGCTTTCTGCTCTGGCTGTGAGAACCCTCAGTCCCTCCTCCTACCTCTGGATGTGTCCCTGGCTGCTGGCGACTCCTCAGCTGAGGGACTGAAAAGGCCAGACGTCTTGGCCCCAGTGGTTTTCTAAGAGGAACTCCACCAGCCCCTTCACCTGCACACGAGAGCCTTGCTTTCAGGGCAGGGGGCTGAAAAGTTGTGGAGCAGCCTTTCCCACTCCTCCCCCTTGCCTCCACGCAGAAGGCTGTGGCTGTGGGGCTGCTTTTGCAGGCAGCCAGCCCACCACCTTTTGCTCTTTTAAGCAAGTCCTGTGGTGACATGGTACCCCAGAGAGAATTGAGTCGGACAACGGGACTCATTTCCGAAACAGCCTCATAGACACCTGGGCCAAAGAGCATGGCATTGAGTGGGTATATCACATCCCCTGTCACGCACCAGCCGCCGGGAAGCTAGAACGATACAATGGATCGTTAAAAACTACACCGAGAGCAATAGGTGGTGGGACTTTAAAACATTGGGATACACATCTAGCAAAAGCTACCTGGCTAGTTAACACCAGGGGATCTACCAATGGGGCTGGCCCTGCCCAATCAAAACTTCCACGTACCGTAGAAGGGGATGAAGTCCCCGTAGTGCACATGAAGAATACGCTAGGGAAGACAGTCTGGGTTAGTCCTGCCTCGGGCAAAGGCAAACCCATCCGTGGGATTGCTTTTGCCCAAGGACCTGGGTGCACTTGGTGCGTGATGTGGCAGCATGGGGAAGTCCGACGTATAACTCATGGGGATCTGATTTTGGATGAGAATAGCCAATGAATCAAATTGTGTGCTGTTAATTGCTAAGTAACACTCTCACTGTATGTGAGCGGCCAAGGGGAGTTTGTTGCCTTCCACCACTTCGCCGTCACCAGCAGCCAGGACGGAGGCAGCTGTCGGGACCCTGCCGACGGAGGCGACTCATGCAGCTGGGAGGCCTTGGTGCTGGCTGGAGAAGAGCTGAAGCAGGATAGGACCCACGCCACTGGGGGTACGCTGTGCACCGTGCTCCACAGCCCGGGCCCTCCAGGAGCCCAGGGGTGTATGCTGGGGATCGGCTGGGAGGAGGTCTGCCGGGGACGAGCCCAGGAGCTGAGGACAACCACCGCAGACTTTGCTCAGCGTGTCGGCACCCTCGCAAGGGTCCTTGAAGCCCAGTGGGAGAGCGAGAGCAGCTCTTCCCCTGGGGCAGGCGAGGAGGTGTCTAACCCCCTGTTTTCTTTGCAGATGCCGCAGAGCAGCAGGCTTTCACGGAGGCGGAAACCGGGTGAGCAGACAAGGGTTTGATTCTCTGTAAAGGCAGGGGCCTCAGGGGTCTCCAGAGGAGACCAAGGAAGCGCTGGCATTTGCCTGCCGGTTGTGACTCTAGCTTAAGGAAGAGGCTTTCTGTGAGGTGGGAGCTGGGAAGAGATGGCCACGGAGGTGAGACAGTGCTGGAGGAAGCCCGTGGGCTCCTAGTGATGGTCACACTACGCTGGAGCAGGCCTTGCTTTCCAGTTCCTCGAGAGGAGCGCTACAAAATCTGCAGGCGAAAAGCCACCACAAGGGAGCCAGGTGGTTTGCCTGGGGGAGGTGACAGAAAGCCCAGCTTGTCGTCTTCTCCCTGGCTACAAAGCAGCTGTAGGAGTCATGCCTGCCCGTGGGCTCGCGCTCTCTTTTGAACAAAGGGCTTTTGATGGCCTCTCTGTGGGGTAAAAGACCAGTGTAGGTGATGCCTGTGCATTCTTTGCTCTCTTCTTCCCCTGGGAACGGTGCTCTGACTAGTGTGGCGGAGCGGCTTCTGCCAGAGGGCGAACAGACAACTGAGCTGCCCGACGAGACCGACAGGCAGCACAACGGCACACACTGGTGTGAATGCCGAGCCATCGTGGAATCGGTGCTTGTGCCTTTGGCTCGCCACTACGTGGCAATGGGCAATGCCGACCGAGCCTTTTACTACCTTCTGGAGTGTGCTGCTGCCTACCTGCACGTCTCCAACAGCTACATGGTGAGTTGCCTCGCTCGCCAGTGCCCACCGTGCACGGAGTCCTCTCAGTCAGCTGGCTCTGGGCAGGACAACTTCACTGCTGCAATAGGGCATGCCTTGACGGGGCCTTGGAAGGGACATGCTGGGGTCAGAGCCTGACTTCTTCCTCCGGCTTGCCTCTTCTGTGGACGGAGACACAGGCCACCGTGCCCATAGCAGGAGGGGAATTAGCAGGGAGGGGATCTGAAGGAGCACTGGTGCCTGTGCTCTGAGCCGGCGTGACTGTGTTGGGGCGGGCATCAGCAGGGGGAGAAACGGGCCCTCTTAAGACAGATGCCAGAGGCAACAGGGGAGGACGAGGCCGGCCATGGGCTCTGCATCACGCTCGCCTGCTCTCTCTGTGCTTGCGCAAAGGCCCTCATGAAGCTGAACGAAGCGGAGGTCCTGAGGAAGATGAAAGCCACTGCGATAGCCTGCTTTGAAGAGGCCACCTTCTTCAGCCTCAAAGGGGAGGTAAAGAGATGGGGAGGTCTGGAGGGATGTCCTGGGGGATGCAGCTGGATGCTTTCCCCGGCTGCAGGGGCTATCCCTGGCATCACAAGCCACCGGCAGACTCCGGCAGTCTCTTGGCCGACTCGAGCAGATCAGGGTGTTTCCCTTTTCCTCTGCAGGTTTGCTGGTGTATGCAATGCCTTCAGCTGGCAGAGAAAATGATGAGGGAGGCTTTGAGCTTGCTCAGAAGGAACTTCCCCGAGACCTTCCTTGGCGCCTTTGTCAAGGCTCAGGTGGAAAAGTTGCCTTGTGTCGCTTACGTGAGAAGAGCAGCCTGCCTTCTGCAGAAGGGCCGGTAAGGAGCAGAACTGAGAACCCAGGGGAGGAAGAGCCATTTCCTACCTGGTCCCAGACCTGCCTGGGCTTGAGGCCACACGTGACCTGACGCATGGCCCTTACAGGACCGAGGGGTTAAGGAGCGATGTGCGGGTGGAATGGGGAACGACAGAGCCCCACACTCCCTCCCCCCTGCACGCTCCTTCCCCCCTGGGTAAAAAGCAGCTCACAGCCGGGGCTGTGCCTGCCGGCACGCGTCGACGGCGGCAGGGCCTTGGTGGTGGCTGGGGACAGAGAGCTGCAAACAGGGAGTAGAGGCTGACGAGGGGCAGGGGAAGGAGCAGTGGGTGGTGGTGAGGTGTGAGAGCGAGGAAGCTCAGAGGGCGATAATCCTTTTCTTGCCGGTTCCCAGCTTTGCTTGGGCCCCCGGGCACTGTAGCGCCAACGCGCCCTCTCGAGCGGTCAGCTTCCCCTGGCGGCACTGCTTTGTTTGCCCCCTTCCTCTCCATCAGCTCCCTTTCCTCCCAGGAGGTGCGACTGGCTTGTCCGCCGCCCTGCTTTCCCCCAGCCCTGTCTGATTTAGCGCTGTACAGCGAGAGCCTCTGGGCCCAGCAGTTTCTCTCGTGCAGCAGGATGAAGAGGCTGGCCTGGCTGCTGCAGCAGAGCTGCTGCCTTTCCTTACTGGAGCGCCTCTTCAGCCTGGAGGGCACTTCCAGCGGACGGAGGTTCTCCCGCCTGGCAGCGCGCATGAAGGCCAACACGGACAGGGCGTTGGACTCCTGTTGGCCAGCAGAACTCCCGCCACGCACAGACTTAGGACACAGACAGATGCCAGCACAGACGCAGACACAGGTACAATTGGGCACACAGGCACCGTACAGAGACCTTCACAGACGCCGGCACCAATACAGGCAGGGACACCCGTACTGATACCATCAGAGATACCACCGCCCATTCCGTTGCAGGTGCAGATGCCGTTGTAGAGGCCGTGGCAGACACAGATACCGCTGCAGACGCCCTTGCAGAAACCAGGTAGTCTTTCAGATGCAACTGCAGACGGAGATGCCATGGGAGAGACAGATGCCACACCAGATACCCTTTCGTGCGCCACTGCAGATGTAGACAAAACCGGAGTGCAGAGAGCATTGCAGATGCCCTTGCAGACAGAGGGAGCGTTGCTGATGCAGGTACCATTTCAGAGGAAGGCATCTTTGGGGATGCCGGTGCGGATGCAGATAAAATTGAAGATGGAAACGCAGATGGAGACCACGTTGCAGGTGCTGTTGCAGGTGCAGTTAGCGTGGCAGATGGTTTTCTTAAACAGGGACCATTCAGGACAACTTTACCGACTTCTTCTGTCACCAGAGCTGTATATTTGTTTTCCAAATAAAATGGTTCTTATGAAAACTCTGGAGTTCTGTTCTCCGCCATACAACTCTGCAATGACCAAGTCAAGTGGTATCGCCAGAGCGTTTCAATCTACTAGACTTCAGGAGACATTGATTAGCATTTGTAAAGCAACTTGACAGTGTTCTGGAGGGCTACAAAAGTAGAATTTGTAATGGCATGTTGCAGTTCCTTCTGTGTTGGATGGAGGAGTCAATATTAGTACAATTAGCCACTTCCCATGGCAAGCAGTTTTGAAAGAATCCAGCGTGTTTTGAAAGAATCGGGGAAGGAAGGCACTTCCTTGTGTTTCAAGCCTCTTCTGTCAAGGTACATTGGTACTGAAGTTCAAAAATAAGCACACATATTATGTGAGTTATCTCTGAAATAAGTCCGTTCACTGACAGAGAGCCGCCACAGTTTCTATTGTAATTTCACCAAAGACACCAAAGAGTAAGACATTTGTCAATGTCAGGCAGAGTTTGCCTTTGGTGAAGCCGTGTTGGCTGTCACCAATCACCTCCCTATTTCCCATGTGCCTTAGTAGCGTTTCCAGGAGGATCTGCTCCATGACCTTGCCAGGCACAGAGGTGAGACTGACCGGCCTGTAGTTCCCTGGGTCTTCCTTTTTTCCCTTTTTGAAAATGGGCGTTCTGTTTCCCCTTTTCCAATCAGCAGGAACTTCACCAGGCTGCCACGACTTCTCAAATATAATGGAAAGAGGCTTGGCGACTTCATCTGACAGCTCCCTCAGGACCCGTGGATGGATTTCATCTGGTCCCGTGGACTTATGCACCTTCAGGTTCCTCAGATGGTCCTGAACCTGATCTTCTCCTACAGTGGGCGCTTCTTCATTCTCATAGACCCTGCTTTTGCATCCTGCAACTTGGGTGGTGTGGGTGGAGCCCTTGCTGGTGAAGGCCGAGGCGAGAAAGTCATTCAGCATCTCAGCCTTCTCCGTGTCCTGGGTGACCAGGTCTCCTGTGTGCTTCCTGAGAGGGCCCACACCTTCCCTAGTCTTGCCTGTACCCATGACGTACTCATAGGAGTTTTTCTTGTTATCCTTGATGCCCCTAGCCAGATTTAACCAGGCTGGGAAGTTTTCAAGTGACGTCCCTGACCCCGGCCCCGGGGAGGCAGCATACCTCCCTGTCAAGAGGGTCTGCGCGGCATATTGGGCCTACTACTATAACCCGCCTCTTCTCCCTTGCAGAGGCAGTTTTTAAACTGGGGGTAGGCCTTGCTGGTCCCGGCATCTCTTCTGGTGTAGCCAAACCATCTTCCATGCCATCCATGGGCTGGCCTCCCTCCTCAAGAGCCTCATACCTGTTGTGCAGAGGCACCTGGTTGGGGGATGTGGGCAAGGAGGGAGTTCGCTTCCCTCCCCTCGTAGGGACTAGCCTCCATTCACTGGCCTCCTTTTGGCCACTGCCTTCAGTGGCAGGGCGAAGGGACCAGATCTCCTTCAGCTCGGGGTTTTTTTGGGGGCTCTTCTGGTTTTTGACTCAGGGACCCGGTCAGAGTCTGCTTCCACCAATCCATTCCTTTCTCACTCTCCCTGATGCTCCGCAGCCCTTCTGTTTCCTCTTTCAGCTCTGCTGCCAGGCTGAGCAGATCATCCCCCTGGTGGCACCTCACGCAGCTGTCACCTCTTCTACCACCCACCAGCCCTGGGAGATTAAGGCACTCTCTGCAGCCGGCGACCTGGGGGGCTGCGTGCTTCCAGGGGAGCTCAGTTGGTACGGCCACGTCTGCTCTGGCAGGTGCAGCAGATGCGGGAAGCTGCGTCCTTCAGTTGGAGACCATGGCTGACCTTCCCCCCCGAGCGTCCTGCGCCCTTCCACGCGAACTGACGCGCCATGCCCTGCCTGCCCGCCCTGTTCACCGCACTCCCTTGGGCCGCCTTTGAAGGGGCTGGGGGCTGGCCGCTGCTGCTGCAGGCTCACTTGCCTCAGCCAGTGACCGTTGGTGGCGGTTACGCCTCCTTTAAACCTGCCGCGGCTGCTGCAGGCTCCGCCCCGGCCTCGTCAGACGCTCTCGCATCAGCTGTCAGCTGCGGGCTCCCTGCGGGTCTCTGCCACTGCCCGGTCTTCTCCCGGCCTCAGAAAAACTCGGAAAAAGCCCCTTTTCGCCACCGTTGCCCGGCTCTGCTGCCGACGTGCCAGCACCGGAGCTGTTTGCCTCGGCGAGTGACCTGTGCTTGTAGATTTGCTGGCTTAAACCCTGTTTTTCATTTTACTGAGCCTCCACTGCACCAAGTGAAATTAAATTTCCAGTCTTTCAAGTACTCTTGAGCGTCTCCCTGTGAAGCTGTGAAAGTTACTGCATTGCTCAAAGCAATGATGAGAAGCTCTCTGTGGTTCCAATTTGTAGCTACCACATGCTTGGTGACTTGACATTTCAAAAAATGGGTCTCAGCTGACCCATCCCCACCTGTTTGGCTTCTGAAGGAAAAACACTCATTTTTTAAAAACGCGACATGACGAGGAGAGTATCTTCTCCGTTGTTTTTGGTCCTAGATACAAACATTGGGCTTTTTGTCCTCGAGGTGAGACTGACCCGGAACATCCCACACAGAATCTCAAATACAAGGTTGCCGACTTCGCGCCAAAGGCAATTAGCAAGAAAGAAATACAGTCTCCTCTGTTGACATTCGGGGACAGGTAGAGGAGAGTACTTCATTACTTACCAATGAAGTAATGAAGAAAAAAAACCCAAGGAACACAACACGCGTATTTATGCATGTATCATCACATACTCATCCTTCAGCCCTCGGGTCTGGGCTTTCTGATTCTCGGCACAGTGCTGGATGGTTTGTTTGCCGCACACTACGTTCTCCTCCTCCACAGGAATTCGTAGTTAGTACCAACCGTTTCATTACAGAACCAGAGCACAACACAGAGGGCAGTCAATAAGTAGCGGGTTTTGGTTTGTTACTTAGGATCATAGGTAAGGCATTCTTACCCATGGTAAGAATATAATAAGGTATAAAGAAGAGAACGGTATAACTTCCAAGAGAAATTATGATCTACCAAGGTATAGATATATATACATAGAAAAGTATATATATATCTCAATTAATGTGGAAACATTCTTTGTTTTTATGGGACTGTTGAATTGGGTCTCTAAAGAGTCTCTTCTATCCCTACGGGACAGGAGAACAGCATGAAAGGAATAGGTTAGGGAAAACTGTTTGGGTTTTTCCTGCCTCAGGCAAGGGCAAACCCATTCGTGGGACTGTTTTTGCTCAAGGACCTGGAGGTACTTGGTGGGTGATGCTGGAGAATGGGGAAGCTCAATGTGTACCCCAAGGAAATTCGACCCTGGATGAGAAGACTTAATTCCGAGCTGTATGATATTAACCGTTATATGATGCTAACAGTGTTCTAGAAGTGTTCTTCAGGATAACACAGTAGTGATGAAACCTGAATGTTGTGGTTTGGCCTCAGACGGCAACAAAGAACCATGTGCCGCTCGCTCGGGCCTTCCCAATACAGGACTCTTGGGTTGAGACAAAGGCAGTTTAACAGAACGGCAAAGGGAACAAGCAAACAACAACAATCACACGGACAGAGGAATATACAAACACGATCACGGAACCGCCGCTCCCCGCCGCTCACCGACCAGACCCGGGACGCCCCAGCCTGCTCCAAACGGTGACTTCCTGCCCCCTCCCCGGGCAGCTCAGGGTGGGCATGGCTCACATGGCATGGAATACCAGGAAAAATTAACCCTATCCCCGCCGGAACCAGGACATTATCCACCCCTTATTCCATACCATCTATGCCATGCCCGGATCTTACAGGTTCCAATGAATTGCCACCACTTTCCCCTGTCATATATATATATATACACATATATATTCATGCGGATATAATGCCCTTAGTTTATGGGCCATCCCTCCAAAGCGTCCGTTGAGTTCTTTTAATCTATGGCTTTGGGCTCCACCTGTTAGAACAGTCTCTCAGGGCAGGTGAGATGCTGGGTGGTGCTGGTCTGTTGCATGCTGTATTTTCGGAGGTTGTGACTGGTGCACCCGGTGTGGCTCATGCACACAATCCGTGGGCTGAAGACGTAGATCTTGAGGAAGTTGCTGGGCGCCAGCTGCTGAGGTCAGTTCTTATCCCATCACCCCTGTGCCTTACTCATAGTACAACTGATAGCAATTATAGTAATGAGCACATACAGTGAGAGTGTTACTTAGCAATTAACAGCACACAATTTGATTCATTGGCTATTCTCACCCAAAATCAGATCCCCATGAGGTATACGTCGGACTTCCCCATGCTGCCACATCACACACCAAGTGCACCCAGGTCCTTGGGCAAAAGCAATCCCACGGATGGGTTTGCCTTTGCCCGAGGCAGGACTAACCCAGACTGTCTTCCCTAGCGTATTCTTCATGTGCACTACGGGGACTTCATCCCCTTCTACGGTACGTGGAAGTTTTGATTGGGCAGGGCCAGCCCCATTGGTAGATCCCCTGGTGTTAACTAGCCAGGTAGCTTTTGCTAGATGTATATCCCAATGTTTTAAAGTCCCACCACCTATTGCTCTCAGTGTAGTTTTTAACGATCCATTGTATCGTTCTAGCTTCCCGGCGGCTGGTGCGTGACAGGGGATGTGATATACCCACTCAATGCCATGCTCTTTGGCCCAGGTGTCTATGAGGCTGTTTCGGAAATGAGTCCCGTTGTCCGACTCGATTCTCTCTGGGGTACCATGTCACCACAGGACTTGCTTTTCAAGGCCCAGGATAGTGTTCCGGGCAGTGGCATGGGGCACAGGGTATGTTTCCAGCCATCCAGTGGTTGCTTCCACCATTGTGAGCACATAGCTTATTTGTTAGCTAGGCCTCTTCTAACTCTCTGAAATTAACAGCACGTTGTGTCTGAAACGGTTCGTTCAGAGTGATAAGACAGTTTGTGCCACAGAATGGTGTGCACAGAGACTCTTGATTATACTTATTGCTATAACAACCAAGGTCAGCCGGCTGCAGAGTGTGCCTTCGCCTCTCGGGGCTGGTGGGTGGTAGAAGAGGTGACAGCTGTGTGAGATGCCACCAGGGGGATGATCTACTCAGCCTCAGTGCTTATTTTCAAACTTCAGTACCAATGTACCTTGAGAGAAGAGGCTTGAAACAGTGCCTTCCTTCCCCGATTATCTCCCCGATTATGCAGCACCCTCAGGGGGAAGAGATGGAAACCAGACCGGCAGACACTGCGGCTACTGCAACCCCTGTGACAGCCACTTCGACTACTCCAACCCCCGTAGCAGCCACTGCCACTGAACCAGGGAATGAACCCGTGCCAGTATCAGTTGCCCCCATACAGAAGAAGTACACGAAGAAATCAGTTCGCTTAGTAAGAGATGATGATGAACCAGGGTCATCACGAGAGCAGGAGGAAGAGGCAGAACCAGAGATAATTATTCGATCCCTATCCTTGAGTGATCTGCAGGATATGCAAAAAAATTTTAGCCAACTTTCAGGTGAGCACATTTTCACCTGGCTGCTCCGGTGCTGGGATAACGGGGCCAGTAGCCTGGAATTAGAGAGTAGGGAGGCCAGGCAGCTGGGATCCCTGTCTAGGGAAGGCAGCATTGACAAGGTAATTGGGAAAAAGACCCAAGCCCTCAGCCTCTGGAAACGACTCCTGTCAGGTGTGAGGGAGAGGTACTCCTTCACTGAAGATGTTGTATGTCAACCAAGCAAGTGGACTACCATGGAAACAGGTATCCAGTAACTGAGAGAATTAGCCGTGCGGGAGATGATTTATTATGACTTGGACAATGCAGACTTACCCACAGACCCTGATGAGGTGCAATGCACAAGGCCCATGTGGCAGAAGTTTGTACGGAGCGCACCATCATCATATGCCAACTCACTGGCAGTAATGGAATGGAAAGGTGAAGAGCGACCAATGGTGGATGAGGTGGCTGGCCGGCTCCGGCAATATGAAGAAAGTCTCTCTTCCCCCCTTGTCTCAGCTGTGGAGAAACTGTCGCGGAAGGTCCAGCAACTTGAAGAGAATATCTCCTACTCCCCACCTGTACAGGCCAGTGTCTCAGCTATTAGAAGCAGGCATTTCCCCACTCAAGAGAGAGAGTACAGAGGGTACACACCACGAGGCACCCTGTGGTTCTACCTGCGTGACCACGGAGAGGACATGAGGAAGTGGGATGGACAACCTACTTCGATCCTGCGGACATGGGTAGAGGAGTTGCAAGGAAGGACAACCACAAAAGGGGATCCCTCCAGGAAAAGTGCAGTCCCAGTTTCCAGTGGGACGTTCCCCAGACAGAGCAGAAGGCCTGATGTTGCTTCTGATCCTCTTGAAGGAAGTTCCAAGTCATTTATGCAAGAAGTGAGTAATGGATACTATGACCAGTATTAGAGGGGCCCTGCCTCCGGCCAGGTGGAGGAAAGGGACAACCGGGTTTATTGGACGGTGTGGATTCGATGGCCTGGCACATCAGACCCACAGGAGTATAAGGCTCTAGTGGACACGGGTGCAGAGTGTACTTTAATACCATCAAGCTATAGAGGGGCAGAACCCATTTGTATTTCTGGGGTGACAGGGGGATCCCAAGAGTTGACTGTACTGGAGGCGGAAGTGAGCCTAACTGGGAATGAGTGGCAAAAACATCCCATTGTGCCTGGCCCAGAGGCTCCATGCATCCTTGGTATAGATTACCTCAGGAGAGGGTATTTTAAGGACCCAAAAGGGTACCGTTGGGCCTTTGGCATAGCTGCCTTGGAGACGGAGGAAGTTAAACAGTTGTCTACCTTGCCTGGTCTCTCGGAGGATTCTTCTGTTGTGGGGTTGTTGAGGGTCAAAGAACAACAGGTGCCGATTGCTACCGCAACGGTGCATTGGCGGCAATATCGCATTAACCGAGACTCTCTGATTCCCATCCATAAGCTGATTCGTCAACTAGAGGTTCAAGGAGTGATCAGCAAGACTCGCTCACCCTTTAACAGTCCCATGTGGCCGGTGAGAAAATCTAATGGAGAGTGGAGGCTAACTGTAGACTATCGTGGTCTGAATGAAGTCACACCACCGCTGAGTGCTGCCGTGCCGGACATGGTACAACTCCAGTACGAACTGGAGTCCAAGGCAGCCAAGCGGTATGCTACGACTGATATAGTGAATGCATTCTTCTCAATCCCTTTGGCAGCAGAGTGCAGGCCACAGTTTGCTTTCACTTGGAGGGGCGTCCAATACACCTGGAATCGACTGCCCCAGGGGTGGAAACACAGCCCCACCATTTGCCATGGGCTGATCCAGACTGCTCTGGAACAGGGTGAAGCTCCAGAACATCTGCAGTACATTGATGACATCATTGTATGGGGAAACACAGCAGAAGAAGTTTTTGAGAAAGGGGGTAAAATAGTCTGAATCCTCCTGAAAGCTGGTTTTGCCATAACACGAAGTAAGGTCAAAGGACCTGCGCAGGAGATCCAGTTTTTAGGAATAAAATGGCAAGATGGACGCCGTCAGATCCCAATGGATGTGATCAACAAAATAGCAGCTATGTCTCCACCAACTAGTAAAAAGGAAACACAAGCTTTCTTAGGCATTGTGGGGTTTTGGAGAATGCATATCCCAGATTACAGTCTAATTGTGAGCCCTCTGTATCAAGTAACCCGGAAGAAGAATGACTTTAAATGGGGTCCTGAGCAATGACAAGCTTTTGAACAAATCAAACAGGAAATAGTCCATGCAGTGGCCCTGGGGCCAGTCCGGGCAGGACAAGATGTTAAAAATGTGCTCTACACCGCAGCCGGGGAGAACGGCCCTACCTGGAGCCTCTGGCAGAAAGCACCAGGGGAGACCCGAGGTCAGCCCCTGGGGTTTTGGAGTTGGGGATACAGAGGATCCAAAGCCTGCTACACTCCAACAGAAAAAGAGATATTGGCAGCATATGAAGGGGTTCGAGCTGCTTCGGAAGTGGTTGGCACAGAAGCGCAGCTCCTCCCAGCACCTCGACTGCCGGTGCTGCGCTGGGTGTTCAAAGAAAGGGTCCCCACCACACATCATGCAACTGATGCTACATGGAGTAAGTGGACTGCACTGGTCACACAGCGAACTCGAATGGGAAACCCCAGTCGCCCAGGAATTCTGGAATTGACCATGGACTGGCCAGAAGGCAAGGATTTCGGAATGTCACCAGAGGAGGAGGTGACGTGTGCAGAAGAGTCCCCACCATATAATAAACTGCCAGAAAATGAGAAGAAATATGCCCTGTTCACTGACGGGTCCTGCCGGATTGTGGGAAAGCATCGAAAGTGGAAGGCTGCTGTGTGGAGTCTTACACGAAAAGTTGCAGAAGCCAGTGAAGGAGAGGGTGAATCGAGCCAGTTTGCAGAGGTGAAAGCCATTCAGCTGGCTTTGGACATTGCCGAGCGAGAAAAATGGCCAGTACTTTATCTCTACACTGACTCATGGATGGTGGCAAATGCTCTGTGGGGGTGGTTACAGCAGTGGAAGGCAACTGGCGGCACAGAGGCAAACCCATCTGGGCTGCTGACCTATGGCAAGATATTTCTGCCCGGATAGAGAATCTGGTTGTGAAAGTACGCCATGTAGATGCCCACGTACCGAAGAATCGGGCCACGGAGGAACATCAGAACAACCAGCAGGTGGATCGGGCTGCTAGGATTGAAGTGTCTCAGGTGGATCTGGACTGGCAACATAAGGGTGAACTATTCACAGCTCGATGGGCCCATGACTCCTCAGGCCATCAAGGAAGAGACGCGACATACAGATGGGATCGTGACCAAGGGGTGGACTTGACCATGGACACTATTGCACAGGTCATCCGTGAATGTGAGACATGCGCTGCAATCAAGCAAGTGGAGCGTTTGAAGCCTTTTTGGTATAGAGGACGATGGCTGAAATATAAATATGGGGAGGCCTGGCAGATTGATTATATCACACTGCCACAAACCTGTCAAGGCAAGTGCCATGTGCTCACAATGGTGGAAGCAACCACTGGATGGCTGGAAACATACCCTGTGCCCCATGCCACTGCCCGGAACACTATCCTGGGCCTTGAAAAGCAAGTCCTGTGGTGACATGGTACCCCAGAGAGAATCGAGTCGGACAACGGGACTCATTTCCGAAACAGCCTCATAGACACCTGGGCCAAAGAGCATGGCATTGAGTGGGTATATCACATCCCCTGTCACGCACCAGCCGCCGGGAAGCTAGAACGATACAATGGATCGTTAAAAACTACACCGAGAGCAATGGGTGGTGGGACTTTAAAACATTGGGATACACATCTAGCAAAAGTTAACTACCTGGCTAGTTAACACCAGGGGATCTACCAATGGGGCTGGCCCTGCCCAATCAAAACTTCCACGTACCGTAGAAGGGGATGAAGTCCCCGTAGTGCACATGAAGAATACGCTAGGGAAGACAGTCTGGGTTAGTCCTGCCTCGGGCAAAGGCAAACCCATCCGTGGGATTGCTTTTGCCCAAGGACCTGGGTGCACTTGGTGCGTGATGTGGCAGCATGGGGAAGTCCGACGTATACCTCATGGGGATCTGATTTTGGGTGAGAATAGCCAATGAATCAAATTGTGTGCTGTTAATTGCTAAGTAACACTCTCACTGTATGTGCTCATTACTATAATTGCTATCAGTTGTACTATGAGTAAGGCACAGGGGTGATGGGATAAGAACTGACCTCAGCAGCTGGCGCCCAGCAACTTCCTCAAGATCTACGTCTTCAGCCCACGGATTGTGTGCATGAGCCACACCGGGTGCACCAGTCACAACCTCCGAAAATACAGCATGCAACAGACCAGCACCACCCAGCATCTCACCTGCCCTGAGAGACTGTTCTAACAGGTGGAGCCCAAAGCCATGGATTAAAAGAACTCAACGGACGCTTTGGAGGGATGGCCCATAAACTAAGGGCATTATATCCTCATGAATATATATGTGTATATATATATATATGACAGGGGAAAGTGGTGGCAATTCATTGGAACCTGTAAGATCCGGGCATGGCATAGATGGTATGGAATAAGGGGTGGATAATGTCCTGGTTCCGGCGGGGATAGGGTTAATTTTTCCTGGTATTCCATGCCATGTGAGCCATGCCCACCCTGAGCTGCCCGGGGAGGGGGCAGGAAGTCACCGTTTGGAGCAGGCTGGGGCGTCCCGGGTCTGGTCGGTGAGCGGCGGGGAGCGGCGGTTCCGTGATCGTGTTTGTATATTCCTCTGTCCGTGTGATTGTTGTTGTTTGCTTGTTCCCTTTGCCGTTCTGTTAAACTGTCTTTGTCTCAACCCAAGAGTCCTGTATTGGGAAGGCCCGAGCGAGCGGCACATGGTTCTTTGTTGCCGTCTGAGGCCAAACCACAACATTCAGGTTTCATCACTACTGTGTTATCCTGAAGAACACTTCTAGAACACTGTTAGCATCATATAACGGTTAATATCATACAGCTCGGAATTAAGTCTTCTCACCCAGGGTCGAATTTCCTTGGGGTACACATTGAGCTTCCCCATTCTCCAGCATCACCCACCAAGTACCTCCAGGTCCTTGAGCAAAAACAGTCCCACGAATGGGTTTGCCCTTGCCTGAGGCAGGAAAAACCCAAACAGTTTTCCCTAACCTATTCCTTTCATGCTGTTCTCCTGTCCCGTAGGGATAGAAGAGACTCTTTAGAGACCCAATTCAACAGTCCCATAAAAACAAAGAATGTTTCCACATTAATTGAGATATATATATACTTTTCTATGTATATATATCTATACCTTGGTAGATCATAATTTCTCTTGGAAGTTATACCGTTCTCTTCTTTATACCTTATTATATTCTTACCATGGGTAAGAATGCCTTACCTATGATCCTAAGTAACAAACCAAAACCCGCTACTTATTGACTGCCCTCTGTGTTGTGCTCTGGTTCTGTAATGAAACGGTTGGTACTAACTACGAATTCCTGTGGAGGAGGAGAACGTAGTGTGCGGCAAACAAACCATCCAGCACTGTGCCGAGAATCAGAAAGCCCAGACCCGAGGGCTGAAGGATGAGTATGTGATGATACATGCATAAATACGCGTGTTGTGTTCCTTGGGTTTTTTTCCTTCATTACTTCATTGGTAAGTAATGAAGTACTCTCCTCTACCTGTCCCCGAATGTCAACAGAGGAGACTGTATTTCTTTCTTGCTAATTGCCTTTGGCGTGAAGTCGGCAACCTTGTATTTGAGATTCTGTGTGGGATGTTCCGGGTCAGTCTCACCTCGAGGACAAAAAGCCCAATGTTTGTATCTAGGACCAAAAACAACGGAGAAGATACTCTCCTCGTCATGTCGCGTTTTTAAAAAATGAGTGTTTTTCCTTCAGAAGCCAAACAGGTGGGGATGGGTCAGCTGAGACCCATTTTTTGAAATGTCAAGTCACCAAGCATGTGGTAGCTACAAATTGGAACCACAGAGAGCTTCTCATCATTGCTTTGAGCAATGCAGTAACTTTCACAGCTTCACAGGGAGACGCTCAAGAGTACTTGAAAGACTGGAAATTTAATTTCACTTGGTGCAGTGGAGGCTCAGTAAAATGAAAAACAGGGTTTAAGCCAGCAAATCTACAAGCACAGGTCACTCGCCGAGGCAAACAGCTCCGGTGCTGGCACGTCGGCAGCAGAGCCGGGCAACGGTGGCGAAAAGGGGCTTTTTCCGAGTTTTTCTGAGGCCGGGAGAAGACCGGGCAGTGGCAGGGACCCGCAGGGAGCCCGCAGCTGACAGCTGATGCGAGAGCGTCTGACGAGGCCGGGGCGGAGCCTGCAGCAGCCGCGGCAGGTTTAAAGGAGGCGTAACCGCCACCAACGGTCACTGGCTGAGGCAAGTGAGCCTGCAGCAGCAGCGGCCAGCCCCCAGCCCCTTCAAAGGCGGCCCAAGGGAGTGCGGTGAACAGGGCGGGCAGGCAGGGCATGGCGCGTCAGTTCGCGTGGAAGGGCGCAGGACGCTCGGGGGGGAAGGTCAGCCATGGTCTCCAACTGAAGGACGCAGCTTCCCGCATCTGCTGCACCTGCCAGAGCAGACGTGGCCGTACCAACTGAGCTCCCCTGGAAGCACGCAGCCCCCCAGGTCGCCGGCTGCAGAGAGTGCCTTAATCTCCCAGGGCTGGTGGGTGGTAGAAGAGGTGACAGCTGCGTGAGGTGCCACCAGGGGGATGATCTGCTCAGCCTGGCAGCAGAGCTGAAAGAGGAAACAGAAGGGCTGCGGAGCATCAGGGAGAGTGAGAAAGGAATGGATTGGTGGAAGCAGACTCTGACCGGGTCCCTGAGTCAAAAACCAGAAGAGCCCCCAAAAAAACCCCGAGCTGAAGGAGATCTGGTCCCTTCGCCCTGCCACTGAAGGCAGTGGCCAAAAGGAGGCCAGTGAATGGAGGCTAGTCCCTACGAGGGGAGGGAAGCGAACTCCCTCCTTGCCCACATCCCCCAACCAGGTGCCTCTGCACAACAGGTATGAGGCTCTTGAGGAGGGAGGCCAGCCCATGGATGGCATGGAAGATGGTTTGGCTACACCAGAAGAGATGCCGGGACCAGCAAGGCCTACCCCCAGTTTAAAAACTGCCTCTGCAAGGGAGAAGAGGCGGGTTATAGTAGTAGGCCCAATATGCAGCGCAGACCCTCTTGACAGGGAGGTATGCTGCCTCCCCGGGGCCGGGGTCAGGGACGTCACTTGAAAACTTCCCAGCCTGGTTAAATCTGGCTAGGGGCATCAAGGATAACAAGAAAAACTCCTATGAGTACGTCACGGGTACAGGCAAGACTAGGGAAGGTGTGGGCCCTCTCAGGAAGCACACAGGAGACCTGGTCACCCAGGACACGGAGAAGGCTGAGATGCTGAATGACTTTCTCGCCTCGGCCTTCACCAGCAAGGGCTCCACCCACACCACCCAAGTTGCAGGATGCAAAAGCAGGGTCTATGAGAATGAAGAAGCGCCCACTGTAGGAGAAGATCGGGTTCAGGACCATCTGAGGAACCTGAAGGTGCATAAGTCCACGGGACCAGATGAAATCCATCCACGGGTCCTGAGGGAGCTGTCAGATGAAGTCGCCAAGCCTCTTTCCATTATATTTGAGAAGTCGTGGCAGCCTGGTGAAGTTCCTGCTGATTGGAAAAGGGGAAACAGAACGCCCATTTTCAAAAAGGGAAAAAAGGAAGACCCAGGGAACTACAGGCCGGTCAGTCTCACCTCTGTGCCTGGCAAGGTCATGGAGCAGATCCTCCTGGAAACGCTACTAAGGCACATGGGAAATAGGGAGGTGATTGGTGACAGCCAACACGGCTTCACCAAAGGCAAACTCTGCCTGACATTGACAAATGTCTTACTCTTTGGTGTCTTTGGTGAAATTACAATAGAAACTGTGGCGGCTCTCTGTCAGTGAACGGACTTATTTCAGAGATAACTCACATAATATGTGTGCTTATTTTTGAACTTCAGTACCAATGTACCTTGACAGAAGAGGCTTGAAACACAAGGAAGTGCCTTCCTTCCCCGATTCTTTCAAAACACGCTGGATTCTTTCAAAACTGCTTGCGATGGGAAGTGGCTAATTGTACTAATATTGACTCCTCCATCCAACAAAGAAGGAACTGCAACATGCCATTACAAATTCTACTTTTGTAGCCCTCCAGAACACTGTCAAGTTGCTTTACAAATGCTAATCAATGTCTCCTGAAGTCTAGTAGATTGAAACGCTCTGGCGATACCACTTGACTTGGTCATTGCAGAGTTGTATGGCGGAGAACAGAACTCCAGAGTTTTCATAAGAACCATTTTATTTGGAAAACAAATATACAGCTCTGGTGACAGAAGAAGTCGGTAAAGTTGTCCTGAATGGTCCCTGTTTAAGAAAACCATCTGCCACGCTAACTGCACCTGCAACAGCACCTGCAACGTGGTCTCCATCTGCGTTTCCATCTTCAATTTTATCTGCATCCGCACCGGCATCCCCAAAGATGCCTTCCTCTGAAATGGTACCTGCATCAGCAACGCTCCCTCTGTCTGCAAGGGCATCTGCAATGCTCTCTGCACTCCGGTTTTGTCTACATCTGCAGTGGCGCACGAAAGGGTATCTGGTGTGGCATCTGTCTCTCCCATGGCATCTCCGTCTGCAGTTGCATCTGAAAGACTACCTGGTTTCTGCAAGGGCGTCTGCAGCGGTATCTGTGTCTGCCACGGCCTCTACAACGGCATCTGCACCTGCAACGGAATGGGCGGTGGTATCTCTGATGGTATCAGTACGGGTGTCCCTGCCTGTATTGGTGCCGGCGTCTGTGAAGGTCTCTGTACGGTGCCTGTGTGCCCAATTGTACCTGTGTCTGCGTCTGTGCTGGCATCTGTCTGTGTCCTAAGTCTGTGCGTGGCGGGAGTTCTGCTGGCCAACAGGAGTCCAACGCCCTGTCCGTGTTGGCCTTCATGTGCGCTGCCAGGTGGGAGAACCTCCGTCCGCTGGAAGTGCCCTCCAGGCTGAAGAGGCGCTCCAGTAAGGAAAGGCAGCAGCTCTGCTGCAGCAGCCAGGCCAGCCTCTTCATCCTGCTGCACGAGAGAAACTGCTGGGCCCAGAGGCTCTCGCTGTACAGCGCTAAATCAGACAGGGCTGGGGGAAAGCAGGGCGGCGGACAAGCCAGTCGCACCTCCTGGGAGGAAAGGGAGCTGATGGAGAGGAAGGGGGCAAACAAAGCAGTGCCGCCAGGGGAAGCTGACCGCTCGAGAGGGCGCGTTGGCGCTACAGCGCCCGGGGGCCCAAGCAAAGCTGGGAACCGGCAAGAAAAGGGTTATCGCCCTCTGAGCTTCCTCACTCTCACACCTCACCCCCACCCACTGCTCCTTCCCCGTCTCCTGAGCCCTGCCCCTCGTCAGCCTCTACTCCCTGTTTGCAGCTCTCTGTCCCCAGCCACCACCAAGGCCCTGCCGCCGTCGACGCGTGCCGGCAGGCACAGCCCCGGCTGTGAGCTGCTTTTTACCCAGGGGGGAAGGAGCGTGCAGGGGGGAGGGAGTGTGGGGCTCTGTCGTTCCCCATTCCACCCGCACATCGCTCCTTAACCCCTCGGTCCTGTAAGGGCCATGCGTCAGGTCACGTGTGGCCTCAAGCCCAGGCAGGTCTGGGACCAGGTAGGAAATGGCTCTTCCTCCCCTGGGTTCTCAGTTCTGCTCCTTACCGGCCCTTCTGCAGAAGGCAGGCTGCTCTTCTCACGTAAGCGACACAAGGCAACTTTTCCACCTGAGCCTTGACAAAGGCGCCAAGGAAGGTCTCGGGGAAGTTCCTTCTGAGCAAGCTCAAAGCCTCCCTCATCATTTTCTCTGCCAGCTGAAGGCGTTGCATACACCAGCAAACCTGCAGAGGAAAAGGGAAACACCCTGATCTGCTCGAGTCGGCCAAGAGACTGCCGGAGTCTGCCGGTGGCTTGTGATGCCAGGGATAGCCCCTGCAGCCGGGGAAAGCATCCAGCTCCATCCCCCAGGACATCCCTCCAGACCTCCCCATCTCTTTATCTCCCCTTTGAGGCTGAAGAAGGTGGCCTCTTCAAAGCAGGCTATCGCAGTGGCTTTCATCTTCCTCAGGACCTCCGCTTCGTTCAGCTTCATGAGGGCCTTTGCGCAAGCACAGAGAGAGCAGGCGAGCGTGATGCAGAGCCCATGGCCGGCCTCGTCCTCCCCTGTTGCCTCTGGCATCTGTCTTAAGAGGGCCCGTTTCTCCCCCTGCTGATGCCCGCCCCAACACAGTCACGCCGGCTCAGAGCACAGGCACCAGTGCTCCTTCAGATCCCCTCCCTGCTAATTCCCCTCCTGCTATGGGCACGGTGGCCTGTGTCTCCGTCCACAGAAGAGGCAAGCCGGAGGAAGAAGTCAGGCTCTGACCCCAGCATGTCCCTTCCAAGGCCCCGTCAAGGCATGCCCTATTGCAGCGGTGAAGTTGTCCTGCCCAGAGCCAGCTGACTGAGAGGACTCCGTGCACGGTGGGCGCTGGCGAGCGAGGCAACTCACCATGTAGCTGTTGGAGACGTGCAGGTAGGCAGCAGCACACTCCAGAAGGTAGTAAAAGGCTCGGTCGGCATCGCCCATTGCCACGTAGTGGCGAGCCAAAGGCACAAGCACCGATTCCACGATGGCTCGGCATTCACACCAGTGTGTGCCGTTGTGCTGCCTGTCGGTCTCGTCGGGCAGCTCAGTTGTCTGTTCGCCCTCTGGCAGAAGCCGCTCCGCCACACTAGTCAGAGCACCGTTCCCAGGGGAAGAAGAGAGCAAAGAATGCACAGGCATCACCTACACTGGTCTTTTACCCCACAGAGAGGCCATCAAAAGCCCTTTGTTCAAAAGAGAGCGCGAGCCCACGGGCAGGCATGACTCCTACAGCTGCTTTGTAGCCAGGGAGAAGACGACAAGCTGGGCTTTCTGTCACCTCCCCCAGGCAAACCTCCTGGCTCCCTTGTGGTGGCTTTTCGCCTGCAGATTTTGTAGCGCTCCTCTCGAGGAACTGGAAAGCAAGGCCTGCTCCAGCGTAGTGTGACCATCACTAGGAGCCCACGGGCTTCCTCCAGCACTGTCTCACCTCCGTGGCCATCTCTTCCCAGCTCCCACCTCACAGAAAGCCTCTTCCTTAAGCTAGAGTCACAACCGGCAGGCAAATGCCAGCGCTTCCTTGGTCTCCTCTGGAGACCCCTGAGGCCCCTGCCTTTACAGAGAATCAAACCCTTGTCTGCTCACCCGGTTTCCGCCTCCGTGAAAGCCTGCTGCTCTGCGGCATCTGCAAAGAAAACAGGGGGTTAGACACCTCCTCGCCTGCCCCAGGGGAAGAGCTGCTCTCGCTCTCCCACTGGGCTTCAAGGACCCTTGCGAGGGTGCCGACACGCTGAGCAAAGTCTGCGGTGGTTGTCCTCAGCTCCTGGGCTCGTCCCCGGCAGACCTCCTCCCAGCCGATCCCCAGCATACACCCCTGGGCTCCTGGAGGGCCCGGGCTGTGGAGCACGGTGCACAGCGTACCCCCAGTGGCGTGGGTCCTATCCTGCTTCAGCTCTTCTCCAGCCAGCACCAAGGCCTCCCAGCTGCATGAGTCGCCTCCGTCGGCAGGGTCCCGACAGCTGCCTCCGTCCTGGCTGCTGGTGACGGCGAAGTGGTGGAAGGCGACAAACTCCCCTTGGCCGCAGCTCTTGCATTTGTGCGCGTGCTACTCCAGGAAGGCGGCACACTTGCCGCGCAAGGCGACTCGCTGCCTCCCGGGCCACAGCTCGTACGCAGCCTTCTGCAGCAGCGGGACGCAGAAGGCCAAGACGCCAGGCTGCTGCTCCTCGGTCCTCGTGCTGGGAGAGGGCCTCTGCACACCTGCAAGGCAAAGGGCCTCGGCATCAGCCCCAGCTCAGGGCCGTCGCAGCTGGGGCACGAGAGTCATGCCTTGGCGTGCACCCTTGCCAGCCAACCAGCACTGCTGCATACCGAGCCTTGCAGCACGGGGCAAAAGGGCCCAGCTTGCCTTGCTGACGCTAGCCCAGCCCCGCGGACACAGCGCTCAGCTGCGCTCCAGGCAGGAGCTGGGCATGTCACCACCAGCCCAAGCAAGCCCCGTCCAGCACTTTCTCCCTGCTCTTGGCAAGGCAGTCCCCAGCCTCCTGAGCTTCCTCCTGCGCCACAGGGGAGTCAAAGCTGAATAAAAGCCCGTCAAGGGCCCCGGGGCAACCTGGAGAGCATCTTTGATCAGGTGGCTGGGAGAGGATGTCAGGGGCTCCACACGCCCTCCCGTGCCTGCGCTACGAGCAGCACTCGGGATGGCACTTGGTGGGAACCTCCCTCCAGCGCAAAGCTAGCGGGCTTTGAGACTGACCCGTAAGGTCTTTGAACAACCCATCGCAAAGAGCCGTGCCTGCCTGAGCCCCAGCCACCCCTCACAGCAGGGGAAGCGCACCATGCCCTGGGGAGCCCTGCCGGGACACAGCTGGGAGCTCCCTTGTCCACCTGCCCGCTACCACTTACTGCTCTCCACCTGCGAAGAGGTGGCTGGCCCCTCGGTAGGATCTTGCACATCTTCTGGCACCTCTGTGTTTTTCAGCCACCTCAGGATGTTGTCGCTCACCAGCTCGTCCAACGAGGAATTCATATGGGTCCTGAGGCCAGCGGGAAGGATGTGCAACAGGAGCTGGGTGGTAAACACCGGCCCGATGATGGCTGCAAACTTCACAACCATCCGCGTCAGCGGCTGCATCCGATCCAGCTGAGTCAGCGCAATCTCTGTCAAGAAGAAACAACACGTCTCTCTTGCCTCTTCCCCATGCTGAGGCTGGAGAGGCTGGAAAGTTTCAACCCATGAGATGGGGTAGACTTTGGCCTCCTCTCCTTGCGGCTGCACCTACTGGGCAATCGCAACCCAGGGTAGGCATCTTCAAACTGGCTCCGCTCCTGATGGAATCGCAGGCCATGAGGCCTGGGGAAAAGCCAGATGCTCAAACAAATGCTCCCCCACCGAGGGCAGGGAGGGCAGGACCCAGCAGGTATGCGCATCCCATGATGTGCCCTACCAGATCTGGAGTAGGCTTTTGCCCAACAGCACACACAGAGAACTTTCCCCACATCACAGGTGGACACAGAGCTCCCCACAACGCTTGCCTTAACTTGGCCAGACAATACTATTCCTTTCTCTTGGTTTTCTTTTTTTTTTTTTTTTTTGGACAAAGCCACTTCACAGCAGGAATACTTTAGCATGATGTCTCTTCACAATTCATAACAAATGTCTATGGCCAGAGAGGAGGGACACTCATTGAAAGCTCGCCCATCCAGCTCCCCTGGCTACAGGAGGATTTCCATGCTGATCCGCAGAAAACAAAAAACCAAAACAAAACGAAAAAAAAGAAGAAAAAAGAGAAGAATTTGGTTTGGATTAAGTGCCTTGAGACCAGCATTAGCTGGGGAACTTAAAAAGAGAACAGCAATACAGATGCTGCGTCAAAGTTGGGACAGAGGCAAGTCAAAGCCTTTTCCCAGCAAAGTATTTGTTTTGGTGAGAAAAGGGAGCCATTTCAGTGTTGCACGGATAACCTTTTCTCTCCTACCTGCTGACGGAGAGCAGCCAGCAGGCTCACAGGAGGGGAAAGCGGCTGCCTGCAGCCCCAGGCCTGTTTCTGGTGGGACCGGAGCCGCCTTCCCAGCAGAGCCCCCACGCTGAGAGGGTGACTCTGCAGCACACGGATGCCCGGCCTCCCTCCAGCCCCTGCCCCGGGAAGGAGCCCCAGCACAGCCGACAGCCGGCAGAGCGGCGCTCGGCTCCTTACCTTTCAAGGGGATGGGCAGCGCGGTGTTCTCCAGGGTCACGCCTGGCCTGAGGAGGCAGACCCTCCCGTCATTCTGCGCCTCGGAGCTCCAGGTTGCCGCGAGGGATGAAGCCTCGGCTGCAGATGCTGGGCGGAGCAAGAGAGCACCGATAAGGCAGTTCGCAAAGCGACTCGCAGCTCGCGAGCGCTTCACGATTCACTTGGGATGGGACAAGTCGCCCCTGACATGGTCCAGTGCCTGCCCTGAATGTGGTGGTCATGAAGCAGAGCAAAACAGTTCCCACCAGTTCCCAGCCAGGGAAACTGCTGGTGCTAATGCAAGACGTGGCCTCAGTCCTGGCTCTTCCCAAGGCCGCGGCACTCTGGCTGGCATTGCTCTCTCGGATGGCATTACCACCGTTTTCTTCCGTTACCGGCACTCTTGTGGGGATTTATGGTTTGGCATTCAAGTTTCCTGGGCTCGTCCCTCACCTCAAGCTGGGGTTTGTTCTCAAGTGAGCTAGCCTTTGGCCAAGCTAAACTGCATGCCCATTGGAATGCCTAAGAAACACCACAAGCACATGTGCTTCGGAAGGATTTCCCCTGTGTTTTAGCCCCACAACCCCCGCCCCAAGAATGTAGGTCCCTCCGAGCCACCAGAACTCACTGCCCCTGCTTTGCCTGTCCCAACAGCAAGGCGCACAGGAGCCCACACCTCCGCCAGACCAAGATCCGACTCTGCCCAGAGCCATGGGGGAACAACGGGGCAAGACTCTGCTGTGGAGAACACGCCACAGCAACTCGCTAGTCGCAGCCAAGGTGCTTACTGATCAGGCTCTCCCAGTTGTCCTTTGCTTTTCCAGACTGCCTCCGGGTGCAGAACTGGAGCATGTCGTTGGCACGAAGGCAGCGCAGCAGCTCCTCGCAGTAATATGGGATCCCTGAGCTGGTTCGGATCAGGAACCTGCACAGGAGCAGACCCGTCGGGGACCAGCACAAGGAAAGTAAGGTGAAACACAGTTCAGCTGGGCGGCCAGTCACTCAGGCATACCAGGGTAGCCAGCATCTTCATCACAGCTACGCCTCACTTTGGAAAGGGATCGTCCTCCCACTGCCTTGGGATTTTGTGCCCCCTGAACCCTCCAGCCTTTGCCGAAGTCCACGGGAAAAGAATTGCGGACAATGCCCAAAGCGCAGAGCAGCGAGCCCTGCCTTTCTTCTCCTCAGGAGCCTGGAGAGGATGGACCTCTGCCCCGGGGAATCTCCCCCACAGCCCAGCCACCCAGACCAAGGCCTTTTCTGTTCACACCCAGACACAGCTGGGCTCAGGACTCTTCCTCCCTTCCTCCCTGTGCGGCAGCCAAGGCTGACACCTCCCAGGCTGGGTGTCTCGGGAGTTGCCCGCTCTCAGCGCGCACCCACCAGGGTGAGGCATAACAAGCCGCCCACGCCTGGCACTCGCTAGAGTCCGGGATGCTTCTAGCGGCCCTGCGCTCCCTTGCCTGGGGGCCTGATTCCCTACCACGGTCAGCAGAGGTTCAGGCCCTCAGGAAGAGCTCCCCTGCCTCCAACTTACCTCACCAGATCCCTGGGGATGCTGACCACTCCAAGGTCCTTGCAGACTTTCTGCATCACAACTGAAGCTTTCAGCTTGTCCAGATGAAGATAAGTGATTTTCTGGGACGTGGCGTTGTCTGCTGCGGCTTTGCGAAAGCTCTCGGTTATCTCGTAGCCTGGGGCTAAGCTCATGACCATGAAGAGGGAGACCTTCTGGAGCACGGGTGACATGATGAACCAGGAGTCAGGGTCGATGAAATGGGCATTGTCGATGACAAATATGCCAAAATCTCCTGTAAGGGTCTGAAAAAAAGCAGGTTGCTCTGAGGGGACTCCAGTGGATTCTCAGCTGTCTTGCAGGGGACGAGATTTAGCCTCCGTCTCTTGAGAGGATGCTCTGAAGTCTCTCCCCAGCCACTTTCCCGCTCGGAAGCTTACTGACTCTTTGAGACTGGAGGGTCATACCTAACATCACTTGCCCTGCAGGAGGGAGCTCGGGCAAGGGAACCCAGAAGACATTGCTCCTCCTCCAGGGCACACTTTACGGGAGGAAAGTCCTCGGGTGTGTTTGTGGGGCTGCGGGGGGAAGTGGGGGGGCGAGGGCTTTCTCGGGCTCTGACGGGCCATGACCCAGGTGCGCAGTCATCCCGCCTGCTCACACCTCAGTGGTACAGAGCCCGCAGACGGCAGGGTTTTTCCTTCTCTGACCCAGGGGGAAGGAAGGAGAAATGCTCACCTTCTCCAGCACTTTCACCCGAGTCGAGTGCAATTCCAGTCTTCTTTGAGTTTCATCCATCTCGCGAACATTGTCCGAAATGGGGAACTGGCCAGAAAAGCAGAGTCAGGGAGAAACACGGCTCCGGGGCTCGGCACACCTACCCAGCACGCAAGACCGCAGAGCCCACCGTCTCTGACAGCCTCAGCACCTCACCTCTGCCCAGCACAGGGGCAGGGAGCCGCAGCGGGGACTCCACCCAGAGCCTAAAGCAAAGGCCCTCTGCTGAGGGTCTCTGCAGAGCTGGGGCTTGGGCTGAGCCGGTTCTCTGGCTGTGGGAATCGTGGGCGGGCTGGGGCAGACCCCTCGCACAGCGGTGACCTCGGCACGAGGTCAGGAACAGCCTCTCTCCAGTGCCACTTCCAGGGTGCCGAACAAGGCACCGGGCACTGTGGATGCGGCGCAGGACACCAGCCCCACAGACAGGGAGCCCCCCGGGCCCAGGCATGGCAAATGCACACTGTGACCCCCGCAATGCCCACCCCGGAGCTAAGGCACTCCCAGCAGCGTGCCCACTCAAGGTCAGACCCAGACAAGCTCAGGAGAAGGCCTTCTCAACATCCACAGGGGCCTCTGGCTCTCACCTTGACACTGAAAATGTCATTGAGGAGGCAGTAGCTGCTCTCTTCGATTGTCCCTTGCAGCTTTGTCTTCAGCACGCGCTGCCTGTCGCCGCGCGATTCACAGTCCTGGAGGCCCAGGGCCCTGGCCATCAGCATGCGGAAGGCAGAGAAGGGCTGCCTCGTGTCGATCTCTAGTAGTTCCAGGGCAAACACCCTGCGGTGCAAAAGCAAAAGGCACTGAGATTCCCCACAGCCCCAGCCTTCTAAGACAAGAGGGGTGGAGGTGCCCTTTGGGGGGAGCTCTTCAGCCCCCCATCTCCAAGCGCTTCCCACAGAAGGCCAAGCTTTTCCCTCCTCGTACGAGAAAGGGCACAGAGGGGCAGTTGCTGCCAAGCCAGCGGGAGAGCCGGGTCCAGAGCCTGTGTCTCTGCAGCGCCGGCCTAGGTCTCCCTACGTGCCCCCTGCAGAGGAACTCACGGGGCTGAGAGGCAAGAATGGAGCAAGTGGTGGGTTTGCCTTTGGGCTCCAGACCTTATCGGTCTGCCTGCCAGAGCACAGACCCCCGTGCTCCTCCTGGGAAACACGCCGAGGGCGAGCAGGGCTTCTGAGACAGGCAGCCCTGCTGTCTCTGGGGTCTGGAGTGGGATGAAAAGCACTGAGCTTGGGCTCTTTCCTTCTATCTGCGCCTGACCCAGGGGTGAAGGAGGAAAGGCCGTGGCTCCAGAAGCCACCTCCAACTCCCCAAAGAGGCAGAGGCGGGAGCGGAGCACGCAGGTGCTCCCAGGCAGTGTCTCCAGGAGGCTCTGTCGGGAGGCTGCAGTCCAAGGGCCAGGTACCCTGGCAGAGGGGCTGGAGCGTTCCACGGCTGTCAGGGGATGGGCAGGGGCAGCGTCCCAAAGCTACAGGTGGAAAACCTGTACCTGTGGCCAGCATCCTGGCCTAGAGAGGCCAGTTCAGCAAGTAAGTGGCTCTTTCCACAGCCCATCGTGCCCTCAACCGCCAGGATGTTCCTTTGGCCTGAATCCCTATAGGCGTTCAAGCAGCTGACAAAGAGGTCAGTCTCCTGCTTCCGACCTGCGAAGACAAACCAGAGAACGAGCTGCTGGGGGCGTGCTGAAAAGCAAAGAGCCGTCCCTTTTGCGGGCACCCTCCACCGCAGCTTCCCTCCCCGCTACCACATCGGCCAGCCTGCCGGCACCCAGGCCTCCTTCCCACCTGCTCGTCCACGCTTGGGCACCTCTGCCTTCCTCAGAGCAGTCACGGGGCCACCTGCTTGCCTGCCCCGCAGCGCAGCCCCCTCGCCCTCTCCCCTATCCCACAGGCACGGAGATTCTGCCAGCCCCATGCGACTCCCCGCAGCGATCCAGCACGAGACTGTAAGGGATGACTGCAGCCGGTTCAGGCAGCTGCGTCCCAAACAGACTCAAAGCATCTCCTCGCTGTGCCGTGAGCTGCACAGCACCTCCCAGTAGCTAAGGCAGCGTCGTCAGGCCCGTTCTGGTTTGGTCCGGGCTAGAGTTAATTTTATTCAGCAATAGCCTGTACAGGTCTATGTTTTGTATTTGTGACCAAACATCGCTGTTGATAACACAACCAGGTTTTAGTTATGGCTGAAGAGCGCCTGCGCAGCGTCGAGGCCTTTTCCATTGCTCGCGCTGCCCTGCTGGCGAACAGTCTGGGGGTGCACAAGAAGCTGGGAGGCGGCACAGCCGCCACAGCCACCACAGCTGACCCCAACTGCCCAAAGGCCTATTCCAGACCATACAACGCCGTGCTCAGCAAGAAAATCCGGCGGAAAGGAGGAAGGGGGGACGTTCGGAGTGATGGCATTTGTCTTCCCAAGTCACCGTCACACGTGATGAAACCTTGCTTTCCTCGAAATGGCAAGACGCCTGCCCGCCCATGGGAAGCAGTGAATGAATGCCTGATTTTGCTTTGGGCGTGTGTGCAGCTTTTGCTTTCCCTATTAAGCTGTCTGTGTCTCAGCGCACCAGTGCTCTCACTTTAACCCTTCCGATTCTCTAACCCATCCCACTGTGGGGTGCGAGTGGCTCTGTGGGGCTGAGCTGCCAAGCGGGGTTAACCCACAACAGGGCCCAAAACATTCGGCAAGACCCCGAGTGAATACAGGCATCCCCTGCCTCCTGACATTGCCATGTCTTCGCCCAGATGCTGCCAAGAAAGCAGCTCTGAGGAGTACAAGGAGGAGAACCCACCGTCAAAACTCTCCATCGATTTGGCAGAAGGAAATCTCTTTCCTGACCCCAAAGACAGGGATCAGTTTAGCCCCCAGGCTGTGAGCAGCTCCACAGTTGAAAGCAACCTTCCTACCAGGTCTGGAAGACAGCAGGGAGCAGCAGGCGCCCCACCTCGTTTTCCACCCAAAGATATCAAGCAAGCAGAGACCAAGACAGGCGGCGCTTTCTTAGGGCTGCTGCAGGCAACACCATCCCTGGTAAAAGCCTCTCCCTTCCCAGCAAGGCACTAAAAGTTACCAAGGGGAAGAACCTGGGCTTCAGAAGAGCAAGGCATTCTCCCAGCAAGGGGACGTCCCCCAGCAAGGGGACGTACTCCGACCTCTTCTTGGTAAGACCCACGCCAAAGATGCTAGAAGCAGGGGAAAAGACAACACAAGTCAATGAGATGGTGAGAAGCCAGGGGACCTAGAGAAGCAGCCTGGCGTGGTAGGGAAGGAGGTGCTCCTCGGGTACCGGCTTTTCTCTGGAGCAGGCTGTTATCCCCTGCACTCTTTCCCAGCCAAAGTTCAAGCTGACACGCTACGACACCTTCAAGCGTAAAGAAGCCCAGCGGCCACGGTGGGACAGGAGAACATATCAAGAGTCCATCCCCAGAGGCCAAACCCAGAGAAACAGGAGAAGACATGTGAAAGAAGCCAGGGCGTGCTGTTGGCTGGGAGACAGCTTTACCACTTTGGCCAAGAACACCAAGCGTCTTAGAAAGGGGGACTTGTGTCCCTGAAGGGCTTGGGATGCCAAGCACCTGGCACCTTTGGCTCAAGTCTTCCCGCAGTCTCAAAGAGATGGCAGTGGTAACCTTCAAACCGTCCTCTAAAGGGAAGGTGAAATCCTGGCCCAGAAGAGCTGAGATTTCTGCAGGAAGACCTGAGGAAGAGTGTCCCGATGGTCCACGTTTCCCCATGGGGACCAGACTGGCCCAAAGCTTCCTGCTCAGAGCAGCTGGGACAGAAAACTCCTTGGGTCAGCATTCCCAGGGCATGTGGTGGAGCAAGCACAGCAGGGAAAGCACAGCCCAAAGCCCTTTAGACCCAGCCCACAAGGCCAGGTTGTGTCTACCAAGACAGACAAACCTTCCCCATCCCTCTGGTTTCACTCCCGCTCTCTCAGCAGCTGGAGACAGCAGGGGAGAGGGGCAAAAAGCCTGCCACGCCAGGGCTTCCGACCGTCTCAGAGGACACTCACCTCTCCTCGGTGACCCCCACGTATTGACAGACAGGGCCAGGCTGCCTGAGGCCTTTCATCTCTCTCTCCGGCAGCTCCTTGAAGTAGGAAGCGGGCAGCCGGGAGGCGGCGTAGGTCACTGCATCACAGGACACCAGCCCAGGGTAGTGCACCATCATCCGGGCAGCCAAGTTCACCTTCTGGCCAAGGACTGCCAGAGAGAGAGCAAGCGTTAGAGAGAGAGAGCATGCGTCGGTGTGGCCCGTGCCGCCAGCCCCGCGGCACCCTTCCAGGCCAATACCTGTGTATTCGTGTCTCAGCGGGTGGCCAGTGACTCCGCAGAACATCGTCCCTCTGGTAACTGCCACAGACATTGTCCTGGCACACAGAGAAACAGCAGGGCTTGAGCAGCGCCCCAGGCGCAGTCCTGCCCGCCTGGCTTCATCCCTTCCCACACCTCCCCTCGGTGCCAGCCTGGGCCACCGGCTGTGCTGCCCTGCCAGCGTGGGTCTCGGGGACGTGGAGAGCTCAGGGGTGCAACATCTGCAGGTTGCAAGGGACAAGGGGCAGGGGCAGAGCACGTGCAGGGCCACAGCCCTCTTGTGAGCAAAGAGAGAGGGAAGAAGGCGCCCGCCATGTCACCGCCTGGCGATGACAGCCACTTGGGATCAGGTGGCTGGGCCCCATCCCCGTTCATGGGGCAGTGGCCCAGAAGGGCCTGCCTCTGGCCGCAGCGGCCTCTGGCCCTCACGAGGGCTCTTTCCAGCGCGGTGGCCAGCAGAGTGTGCTTGGAGTTGCCTGCACCTCTCAGGGCACTGCCTCCTTCCTGCCAGGGACAAGGGAGAGCAAGCTAGAAGGCACATCTCTTTCTGTGAAGCCCCCTTGCGCCGTCCCAGGCAGCATGCACCCCGCCGACCCCCGCCACACACTCACTCTCTTTCCTCGAGCATGGTGGAGCACGAGTTGAAGATCTCCAGAGCACTCTGCAGGGCGTGAAGGCTCTCGCAGGGCAGCTTGTTTCCAGGGAGTCCCAGCACGCAGAGGAACGTGCAGCCCTGCCCAGGACAGATGTGGAACATGTTGCTACAGCGCCTAAGAGGGAGTCTCTCCCTCGCGCTCACTGCCCACCCTCTGGCGCTGGGGGAGGCCACCGTTCCCCCCCACTCACTTTATCACACAGGAGGACTTTGTTGATGTGGCCCTTGTGAGGAGAGAGGATTTCTAGCATCACCCTGCTGGCCTCCTTGAGGACGGTGCTGAGATGCACCAAGCTGGTACCTGCAGCAAGCTGCAGCTGGACAAAGATGCAGGTGACTGGCCGTAGCTCAGAGAGGAGATCCATGGGCAGTCCTGCATCGAGCTGGAAGACAAGAGCACGACGGCTTCACCAGCCTGCTCTCCCGGGCTCTTACTGCCCACACCAGTACCGAGGGAGAGCAGGCGTGCTGGCGATAGCGGGTAATAGCAGAGGAAGGGATAAATCCTCCTCTCGGTGCAAAAGGGCGGGCAGGCCGCCCAGCCTGCGGCAGGCAGACGCCGAGTCATAACACAAATGACAAAGGAGAGAAGGCTGCTCCGCTAACACGCCATCTGGGGACCGGTACGGACATGAGGGGAGACCCTCAGGGATGCTCCAGGGACTTCAGGGGAATCTCCCCTTTATCCCACCGTCGTGTCCGCGGCACACCCAGAACCATAGCCACGGAAAAGACAGAGGGACAGGAGTCCTCCTCCTGCCACCCATGTCTCTCTGAGGACAACGCAGACAATGGTGCGGCACCGGTGCCCCTGGGCTCAGTTTCCCTGCGTTGTCATCGCAGGGCGCATTTTCTTTGATTGGTCTGTTCCCGTAAGAGCTCCATCTCTGCAAGGCACCACTTCTTCTGCCCTCCGAAAATGCAGCCCCCAGCAGCGGTGGCCTTGCCGTACCTTCCCGAGAGCAGCGACTGGTATGTACTTCCTAAGCACATCCTTGGCGTTCAGGTCACTGGGCAAGAGAAGAGTAGGCCTCATGGCACCTGAGGAGAGAAAAGGCAGGTGGTCGCTGGGTGGACGGGACTACGAGCTGTTGCAAAGCAGGGCCTGGCCCTGGAAGTGGGGGAGAAAGAGTCTTCTGCGCTTGCTCATGTTGCCACCTCCAGATGCTGAGGGCAGAGCTCTCCCCTGGAAGGAGGAGGCGGCAGCAGCCACCGCCCTGGGAGGCCCAACAGCCTGAGGGCTAATGGACAGAGGGAAGAGGGAGGAGGTGGTTCCTCTCTGGCCCCTGAAGCAGCAAAGCCCCACCTTTCGGGACAATCACAGAGCAAGGGGAAATGGGCACTCACCTTCCCTTTTTGAGCGGTGTCTCACTGGGTCTTGTACGAGCTTGCGTAAGGCGTCTTGGCATTCGGACCAAGGCATCGGATCCATGCCCGTCACCTGAAGACACACAGAATGAAAGCACTGCCACTGGCCTCCCCAGGACTCCCAGGGGACAGAGCCTGCCCTCCACCGTCACTGCCCAGAGAAGGGGAGAAGTAGCCCACCTGGCTGGATGGGACAGCAGTGCTTCCTCAGAAGCACCGGAGCTGGACAGCCATTCTCCAAGCATGCCCATCTCCAAGCAACCACAGCTCCATGGCCCACAGAGGACATTGCTGCTGGGGCTCAAACCCTCCCAGCGCCTCCTGACCCCTCAAAGCAAGAAAGCCCAGCCCACAGTTACCCTTGAGATGGAAGGACAAGACCTTCCCCTGCCTGCCCGCTTTCCCACCTACAACTCTCTCCACATTCATCTCCTCAGCCTTCCAACACCTCCCTCCTTCATGGCCAGGCCCAGGCCCTCAGAATGGCTCTCGAGGCCAACCCATCCACCTGCCTGCACAGCTCTTGTGCCTGCGAGATGCTTGATCCTCAGCCGGTGCTGCTCACAGAGCTCCCAGCAGGTGGCCGAGAGGACAACTTCACCTGCACCCGCAACCTCTTCGGCGTCACGAACTTCAGCCAGGCACGGGCCAAAAATGCAGAAGTGTTGCCAGCTCTCATCTCCGAAAACCGGGAGGCTCATGGTCCCTGCAGAGATCCCTGGGGAGAAGCAGAAGCAGAACTGACACAGGGAACATTTGGAACTCCACAGCCCCCAGCATCTCGGCTGCTCAGAAGCTCCTCTGAAGCCCAGCGGGGAGAGGGGCGTTACAGAGGGGTAGAGCATCCTCCCTCCTCCTCGGGGAGACGCTGACACTAGTCCCTAAAGCAGGCGTCTAGAAATAGACGAACCGAGTTGATATTGAGAATGTGTTGAGTGCGCCAGTCGTCATCCCCAGCTGCCTGCCCCAGAAGCCCAGCAGACCAGAAGCACCCTGTGGCATGGCAGAGTGCCACACAGCTGCGTCTGGCACAGCGCCCGTACCTATCTTCAGTTGGATCTTCTGCCCCACATCTGTGTCACGTCTTCCGTACTTCTTCTGGATCTGCTGGCTACAGTGCAGCACCAGGCTGATGGTCCTGGCCACCTCCTGGGGTGGTGTTCTCCACAGCACCAGCACAGCATCTCCTGGGGAAAGGGAGGGAAGGTAAAGGCTCTGCCGAGACCTGACTCTCCCCGACCTACGGTCTGGTTCTGCAGAGACAGCAGAAACCAGCTGCCGTGCGGAGGAAGATGGGCTTGTGGGAGGCCATCGTCCTGGAGGACTGTGTCCTGGGCACCGGGACACCTCTCCTATCCCGGGCCAGCCACAGCAGCAGACGGCTGGCAGCGGTGACACCCCCTGTCCCGAGCGCTCCTCTGCAGCTGCAGCACTGGAGAGAGGGCACTGCTGGAGGGGTGCGTGCGTGGCCAAAGAGCTGGCTCAAGGCGCTGCACAGAGCCTCTTGAGAAGGAGCGCAGAGCAAACGGCCGCCACAGGAGTTAAATGCTACAGCTCAGTGCCCGAGGTCATCGCCCCAAGAACCTACCAGCAAACTTCAAGATGTCTCCTCCAAAAATCAGGAACTCTGTGGACAGAGGGAAGAAAAGGCAGAGTCACGTGGACACCTTCTTCCAGAAGCCACCGAGCAAGGCCCTCTGCCTGCGGGGAGCACCGGGGCAAGGGTGCACTGTGGGGCACAGCTCAGGAAAGCACCGCTCCGGCCTCTCTCCCAGGCTCACGGTGGTCACAGCCCTTGTACCCGCACAGCAGGCAGGGAGGCAGGGCCTCCAGATGCCACCAGACCTCAGAAAGGTGAAGGCTGGAAGGTACCTCTGGGGTCCATCTGGTCCAGCCCCGCTGCTCAAGCCCGGCTGCACAGAGCCAGCTGACCAGGACGGTGGCTGATGGTTTCCGAATAGCTCTAAGGAGGGAGACTTCACAAGCTCCCTGGGCAACCTCTGCCAGTGCTCAGTCACCCTCACAGTCGAAAAGTGTTTCCTGATGCACAGAGGGAACCTCCTGTTCCACTCTGGGCACCACTGGGGAGAACCTGGCTCTGTCCTCTTTGCACCCTCTCTTCAGGTTGTAGGCACGTTTCTAAGGTCCCCCCCGCAAGCCTTCTCTTCTCCAGGCAAACCAGGCCCAGCTCGCTCAGACTTTCCTCATAGCACAGACGCTCCAGACCCTGGAGCACTTGCTGGATGCCCTCAGCCTGCTCTGGGCCCTGACGCAGCACTGAGACGGCTGTTCACGCCAGAGGCACCGAGGTGGCTGCTGAGAAAGTGGGTGCCTCCTCGGCCGCAGCGGGGAGCAGAAAGGACCCGCGCTGGTGCTGACCCGCCAGCAGACCCTGGCTGCGCTCGCTGTTCCTCACAGAAAGCCCCAGCCCTTCCAAGGAGGCAGGACCAGGCTGCCTCCACCCTCCACCATCACGGCCCGATGCCACACAGTCCTGCAGCACGGCTCCTACCCTCCAAAATGTCGCACAGCACGGCTCCTACCCTCCAAAATGTCGCACAGGTACTCATTGAGCGTTTGCGCCAGCTCATCAGTGCCTCTGTCCACGCCGCTCCTCTGCACGAATTTCTCGGTCAACGCAGTGAAACCTGGAACAGGGACATCCAGAAATCAGGAAATGCCCATGTGGGCCAAAAGACCTGGCAGCAGTTTCCGCGATGCCCGGCCCGAGAGCCTGTAGGGGACACCTTCCCGTGCCAGCTCCGCACTGGTGGCAGCCGTGATGGACCGCCCAAGGTCACCCATCCTGCTCTCTGTGGGCATCCCAGCAGAAGACCTCAGCAGTGACAAGATGACCACTCTGTCTGAGGGGCTCCAAAGGGCCTGCTGTGTCCCCACATGGCTCATGTCCGTGGCTGCTCCTCCCTGCTCCCCCCACCTGAGATATCCGCAAAGAGCAGCACTCCGTGGACACTCTGAGCGGTGTCGTTGCTCCTGAGGGAGCTATCAGCAAGGAGCGAGGGGAGGAAAGCGACTGCTTTCTGCAGGTCCCCGTAGTGACGATTCCTCTCCCAGGCAGAAGCCATCGTCAGCGCCCTGTGGCACACGGGGTACCTCAGGAGAAGACGGCCGTGCCCAGCCGGGAGGAGGACGAGGACCTCACTGCACAGTGCAAGCTGCACACTGAGCCCGGGGCCTCTGTGCGGGGCGACTAGCCCTCCGCCTTCCCGGGGTGGTCACAGTCACCAGGCGGTGGCCTCCTCTGCAGGTCATCGCTTGCCCGGCAACTCACCTCACGCATCACAATCGGCTCGCAGTGACATCTTCCGTCTGTCACCGCCATTACCCGGTGTCCTGCTGTGAGCGACACAGCACTAACTTCTCTTGTAATGCTGGGGAAAACTGCACTTCTAGAACTCTCTTGTCTGAATTTGGGAAAATATGTACTTCATAGCCAGCTAGCCTATGTGGGATTAGCGGTCTCGGTGGTTTTAAGCCTTCCCAGGTGTAGAGATGAGGACTTGAGGCACTTGACGCAGGCTGGCCCACAGCATTAGTTCATACCACGAAATAATTTCATACCATGAAATAATTTCATCCTTAGAGAGAGAGCTTTTTATTTTCGTCTCCTTCTAGATACAGAAATTAATATTATTTTTCAATAGCTATCAAAAGAAGAGCTTGTTCTCTATTTCAGTGCCTCACACCCAGAGTTACAGGTTTGAACGTTTTTTAAACACTGCGACCCCCGCCCAACTTCCAGACATTTTGGGGCCGTGACCCACCTCTTTTGGGGGGAACTCAACATAACCCGCACTTCCCCCCTCGCCTGCTCCTCCGCCGTGTGGGCCGGGGGACGGAGAGACAGGGAAAGACGAGGTGGGCGGAGGGGGAATGGTGGGGGTGGCAGAGCCGGCAGTACCTGGCCATCCCGGCCACCGCCGTCTCGCCCCAGCAGGCCTTTGCCGCCGGCCAGAGCGGCCTGGAGCATCGGCGAGCCGTCCTGGCGCCGGAGAACATGGGCCACATTCTCTCGGCACTCGCTTTCCCACCCCGCCTCCAGAGCCAAACTGCTCAAAACTCATCCCTTTCTATGGAATTTAAAAAATCACTCAGCGCTGCAACATCCCACTTCTTTTTCTTTGTTGAAAAGGAAACAGCCCCCAGGTTTTCTGCTGAAAAACTCCCAGTCCTCCCAGCTGGCAGGGCTGCCGCTGACTCCAGCCTTACTGGGAGGCCCGTCTTCGTTTCCGGAAGGCAGCCGGTTTCCCTTTGGAATCGTTAAGGGCTAGATAAAAACGTTCCTTTGAGGTTTATTTTGAAAAATACAAGCCTTGAGAAGCCCAAGGAGAATGTTCCCACACGCCTTCTGCTTTGGGGACAGGAGTTTATCGAGGCCCAGACCTGAGGATTGGTCCTTTCAAGAGAAAAACAGAACCAAAATATAGATTATTTTTCTTTCCACTGGACATGAATATTCAGCAAAAATTAAACAAAGTCATCAAAATCTGGTGACTCGGAAACAAAAAAAATCAGCCTTTTTTATAATGTTGGGAGAGACAAGATGCCTTTCTTTCCATTTCCTTCCTTCAGCTAATCAAACCCTCCATGTTCCCTCCCAAATGCCATGTTAATTTATGCAAATAAGCACCAATTAATAAAATAAACATGCAACGGGTGCTTTAAATACGACCGAGATGCCTTGCCCAGAGCAAGGACTAGTCCCTGCAGAGAGCGAGCAACCAGTGCTCCCCCAAACTGACCGTCGAGTCACAAGGTCTCTCTTGTGTCTAGAGATCCAGCCGTGGTTGCTACCCGGTCGAAGGCTGCTGTTAAAAAAACTGTGGGCACCCAGACAGAGGCCCCACGCAAACATATGGGCAGCCAGGCCTCTGGCTGCAAAGAGTGCCGGAGCCTGGCACTCGCCATGGAGGGCAGCAGAGACAACACTTGTGTAAGACGTGAACAGGTAAATGATCTGCTCATTCTGGTGGCTGAGCTGAAGGAAGAAGTGGAGAGGTTGAGGAGTATGAGAGAATGCGAGAGGGAGAGTGACTGGTGGACCCGCTCCCGGAGAGAAAGGGAAGAGGGTGAGGCCCCACACAAGTCAGAGGACCCCCTCCCCTCTCGTCACCAGGCAATAGGAGGGGATCGCAGAGACGAGGGGGAATGGAAACCGGTCCCTGCGCGGGGAAGCAGGAGAATGCCCTCCCGGCCCCTCCCACCTTCCCAGTTACCTTTGCAGAACAGATATGAAGCCCTGCAGGAGGAACTGGCTGTTGGAGAGGAGGATGATACACCCAGGCCAGGAACGTCAGAAAGACCAAGTCGCCATGGACCCAGCATCACAGTTGGCTCCAAAAGGAAAAGCAGACGGGTCATTGTGGTGGGTGACTCTCTATTGAGGGGGGTGGAGGGGCCAACATGCCGTCCAGACCCACTTCACAGGGAAGTCTGCTGCCTCCCTGGGGCACGGGTCAGGGATGCGTTAGGCAAACTTCCGGCCCTAGTAAACTCCTCTGACTACTACCCCCTCTTAGTATTTCAGGTGGGTAGTGACGAAGTGGGTAGGAGGAGCCCAAAATCGATTAAAAGAGATTTTAGAGCCTTGGGGCGACGGCTTAAGGGGTCAGGAACACAAGTTGTATTCTCCTCTATCCCTTCAGTGGCAATCATGAATGAGGAAATTAACAGGAAGAGGCAACAGGTCAACTCGCGGCTCCGGGACTGGTGTTACTGGCAGGGCTTTGGGTTTTTTGATCACAGGCTGCTATATGAGTCACCTGGCCTGCTGGTGGCAGGTGGGACGCACCTGTCCCAGAAGGGGAAAAGAATTTTGGGGCAGGAGTTAGCAAGGCTCATTGACAGGGCTTTAAACTAGATATGAGGGGGGAAGGGGAGACAACTGGGCCTGTCAGGAATAAATCCAAGGGAGGCATGCCAGGGCTTGAAGGATGGTGGGCTAGCGAGGACTCTCACTCTGACATTTCATTGGAGAGAAGGGATAGACGCTTAGAAATCATGGAAGCACCTGAAAGGGGTCTGGTGGGAAATGGGGCCCACACTCACAAAAAGGTGCTGGAGTCATTAGCACATCTGAAGTGCATCTATACCAATGCACGCAGTATGCGCAACAAACAGGGGGAGCTTGAAGCCATGATGCACCAGGGAAACTATGACACAGTGGCTATCACAGAAACGTGGTGGGATGCCTCACATGACTGGAGTGCCACAATCGATGGCTACAAGCTCTTCAGGAGGGACAGACAGGAAAGGAGAGGTGGAGGAGTGGCCCTGTATATTAGAGAATGCTACGAGAGCTCAGAAATCGAGTATAGTGATGACGGGGTGGAGAGCGTTTGGATTAGGTTAAGGGCCGATAAAGCTGCTATCGCTGTGCGAGTCTGCTATAGACCTCCCAACCAAAGCAGTGAGGCGGACGAAGCTTTCTATAAGCAGCTGGGGGCAATCTCGCGATCACTTGCCGTTGTTCTTGTGGGGGACTTTGACCTCCCGGATATCTGCTGGGAATACAGCACAGCTGAGAGGGAACAATCCAGGAGGCTCCCGGAATGTGTGGAAGATAACTTCCTCACACAGCTGGTAAGTGAGCCCACCAGGGAAGGTGCCCTCCTGGACCTGCTTCTTGTGAAGAGGGAAGAACTTGTAGGGGAAGTAAAGGTTGGTGGCCGTCTAGGGCACAGTGATCGTGAGATGATCGAGTTTCTGATTCTTGAGGAAACAAGGCGAGGGGTTAGTAAAACTGCCACCTTAGACTTCTGGAGGGCAAATTTTGACCTGTTCAGAAGACTGCTGGACAAAGTCCCTTGGGAGGCTGCCCTGAAGGATATAGGAGCCCAGGAAGGCCGGACGTACTTCAAGAGAGAAGTCTTAAAGGCACAGGAGGAGGCTGTCCCTGTGTGCCGAAAAACAAGTAGGCGGGGAAGGAGACGGGCCTGGCTAAATAGGGACCTTTGGCTGGACCTCAAGAACAAAAGGAGAGTCTATGACCTCTGGAAGAGGGGGCAGGTCTCTCATGAAGACTGTAAGGATATAGCGAAGCTATGCAGGGAGAAAATTAGGAGAGCCAAAGCGCAGCTCGAGCTCAACCTAGCTACAGCTGTTAAGGATAACAAAAAATGTTTCTATAAATTCATTAACAACGAAGGGAGGATTAGGGAAAATCTCCCTCCCTTACTGGATGCAGAGGGAAACATAGTCACAAAGGCTGAGGAAAAGGCTGAGGTGCTCAATGCCTACTTTGCCTCAGTCTTTAGCAGTGGAACTAACTGTTCCCTGGGCACCCAGCCTCGTGAGCTGGGAGACAGGGAGGGGAAGCTGCACGAGGCCATCGCAATGAAAGAGGAAGTGATCTACGACCTGCTACGCCGCTTGGATGCGCACAAGTCTATGGGACCGGATGGGTTACATCCAAGAGTGCTGAAAGAGCTGGCAGACGTGCTCGCCAAGCCACTTTCCGTGATCTACCTGAAGTCATGGCTGACTGGGGAGGTCCCAATGTGTGGGAGGATTTTTAGAACAAAGGGGTCATCCTGTGAACACTCCAAGCACCGAAGAATTGTTAACAACTGTGTAGGCCTTGTAAGTTTGAAGGTTATGTGAAAACATTGTAGCGGTGTTAGAAATGCTGAGACAAACAAGATATGAGAAAGTGTGCTGAACTCAGCGTGCGAAATGCAGAACTTCGCCCAGGATATAGGAGGGGTGATTGTTCGCGTGGACAGATGTTTTAAGGCAATTATAATATGTTGCTTACTGCATGTACAGCTCATGCAACCAATCAGCAAATTGTCGGCGCGTGATGCGGAATCAGAACATCTGTAATTACTGAGCTATCTGTGCAATAAAGTGGCATTAACCTGATCATATTGGTCGTTGTGTTATTGTCCGAGCCTTCCGCGTCGACACCAATGGACTGGAGGGTGGCAAATGTAGCGCCCATCTACAAAAAAGGCAGAAAGGAGGATCCGGGAAACTATAGGCCTGTCAGTCTGACCTTGGTAGCAGGGAAGGTCATGGAGCAGATCATCTTGAGTGCCATTACAACTCATCTAATGGACAAGCAGGGGATCAGGCCTAGTCAGCATGGGTTTAGGAAAGGCAGGACCTGCCTGACAAACCTGATCTCCTTCTATGACAAGATGACCCGATTATTGGATGAGGAAAAGGCTGTGGACATTGTCTACCTAAACTTTCGAAAAGCATTTGACACTGTCCCCCATAGAAATCTCATGGAAAAACTGGCGGCTCATGGCCTGGATGAGCATACGATCTGCTGGATCAAGCACTGGCTGGATGGGCGGTCCCAAAGAGTGGTGGTCAATGGAGTTAAATCCAGCTGGCGGCCGGTCACAAGTGGTGTCCCTCGGGGCTCAGTGTTGGGACCGTTTCTGCTCAACGTCTTTATTGATGACCTTGATAAGGACATAGAGTGTATCATCAGCAAGTTTGCCGCTGACACAAAGCTAAGCGGGAGTGTTGATCTACATGAGGATAGGGAGGCTCTACAGAGAGACTTGGGTAGATTGGACCGATGGGCCAATGCTAACGGTATGAGCTTCAACAAGGCCAAGTGCCGGGTCCTGCACTTGGGCCACAACAACCCCATGCATCGCTACAGGCTTGGGGAAGTGTGGCTGGAGAGCTGCCTGGCAGAAAAGGACCTGGGGGTTCTAATTGACAAGCGGCTGAACATGAGCCAGCAGTGTGCCCAGGTGGCCAAGAGGGCCAATGGCATCCTGGCTTGTATTAGAAATAGTGTGAGCAGCAGAAGGAGGGAGGTGATTGTCCCCCTGTACTCAGCACTGGTGAGGCCGCACCTTGAGTATTGTGTCCAGTTCTGGGCACCTCAATACAAGGGAGATATCGAGGTGCTGGAGCGAGGGCAGAGGAGGGCAACGAAGCTGGTGAAGGGCCTGGAGAATAAATCTGATGAGGGCGATTGAAGGAGCTGGGACTGTTTAGTTTGAGGAAGAGGAGCCTGAGGGGAGACCTCATCGCTCTCTACAACTGCTTGAAAGGCCATTGCAGAGAGGTTGGTGCTGGTCTCTTCTCACAGGTAATTAGCAATAGAACAAGAGGGAATGGCTTCAAGCTGCAACAGGGTAGGTTTAGGCTGGATATAAGGAAAAAATTCTTCACGGAAAGAGTGGTCAGACACTGGAATAGGCTGCCCAGGGAGGTGGTGGAGTCACCATCCCTGGATGTGTTTAAGGCTCGTTTAGATGTGGTGTTAAGGGATATGGTGTAAGGGAGAACTTTGTAGAGTGGAGATGATGGTTGGATTCAATGATCCCAAGGGTCTTTTCCAACCTAAATGATTCTATGATTCTATTCTATGACCCGGGGGTTTGGGGGGGACACGGGTGTTTGGGGAGTCGCGTTTTGGGGGGACGCAGGGGGTTGGGGACAGGGGTGGTTGGGGGGACTGAGGTGTTCAGGGGGGACTCAGGAGGTTTGGGAGGACCGAGGAGATTGGTGAGTTGGATTGTGGCCCCTCACGCACCATCCCCCACCCATCTCCACGCCGTACACCCCACCTCTGCCCCCGCGCCCCCCCCAATCTTCCAGCCCCCCACAAACCCTCGTGCAAGACCTCACGTGAATCTTCATGTGAGTCTCTGTGCGAGCCCTCGTGCAAACACCCTCGTGCACTACCACCCGTCCCCTCCGCACTCCCCCACCCCCAAGCCCAACCCTCGACCCCTCCCCAAAACCCTAACCACCCCCAGGGACCCTTGTGTGAATCCTTGTGGAAATCCTCGTGTGAATCCTCGTTCAGGACCCCCGCACGCACACCCCCCGGCACTCCCCCTCCCTCCAAATCCCCCTTCAACCCCCTCCTTCATCCCCCAAATCACTGCTCCCCCCCAGCACCCTACAACAAGCCCTCGTGGAAGTCCTTGTTGAAGGCCTCGTGCAAAAATGCCTTGCACAACATCCATTCCCTTCCCCACCCCCAAATACCCCCTCAAACCCATCCCCCACCCACAAATCCCCCCACAAATCCTTGTGCAAACCCTTGTGTGAATCCTTGTGTGAGGCCTCGTGCGAATCCTCCTGCAAAATCCCCTCATGGGCCACCGTCCATCCCACTCCCCCCTCCCCCACGCCCTAAGTCCCCCCTCAACCCCCTCCCCAGCCCCTACAAACCCTCGTGCGAATCTTTGTGCGAGCCCCCTCCTGCCTCCCCCCAGCTCCCACACCCCTCCCCCACCCCCAAAGCCACCCCACCCCGTCCCAATCCCCTCTAAGCCCCTCCCCCAACCCCCCCAGTCCCCTAGGAACCGCCATGTGAGTCCTTGTGCGAGGCCTCGAGCAGAATCCCAATCCCACGCCACCAGTCCTGCTACGAACCCTAGTGCAGGGTCTCGTGCGAGCCCCCCCGTACCCCACGTCCTACCCCTCCCACCCCAAATCTCCCCTTCCACCCTCTCCCCCACCCTTGAAACACCCCCAGCCCTACAAACCCTACAAACTCTTGTGCGAGTCCATGTGCAAAATACCCTAAATGCCACCATCCCCCATCCCCCCTCCCCAGCCTCTGAACCCCCCCAAACCCTTGTGCAAACCCACCACCCACACCCCCCAAATTCCATCCAAAAACTTGCCCCAGCCTCCTACAAACCCTCGTGAAAATCCTCCTGCGACCCCCTCATGTGCCAACCCCCAACCTCTGCCCCCACCCCCCGAATCCACAGTGAACCCCCTGCCCCACCCCTTCAAGCGCCTTACAAAGCCTCGTACAAATCCTCGTGCAAACGCTCATCTACCATCAGACACCCCCTCCCCCACCCCCTCAAAATCCCCCTCAAATCCCTCCCTCACCCCTCAACCCCCCCAGCCCCCATGAACTCTTGTGCAAACACTCGTGTGAGACCCCTGCCCTACCCCCCAATCTTCCAGCTCCCCACAAAACCTTGTGCAAACCCTCGTGCGAACCCTTGTGCAAGCCCCTCCTGTGCCACCCTCCCCAAATCCCCCCTCACCCCCTCCCCCCCCACCACGAACACTTGTGCAAACCCTCGTGCAAACGCTCCTGGGAATGCTCCCCCGGCCTCTCAACCCGCCCGAACCTTCGTGTGAACTCACCACCCCCCTCACACGTGTCCCCCCTCAACCCCCTCCCCCACCCTCTACAAACACTTGTGTGAATCCTGCAAGGGCTTGTGTGAATCCTCGTGCGAGCCCCCCTCACGCACTTCCCCCCCCTACTCACCCCCACCCCCCGCCCCCTCCCAACCCCCCAAACCCCTCCCCCACCCCATCAAGTGCCCCCTCAGCCCCCGACGCACCCTCGTGCAAACCTTTGTGCAATACCCACCACGCATCAACGCCCACCCCACCCTGTGCCCCGATCCCCCTCCACCCACCTCCCCCGCCCCCTCATTTCCCCCCAGCCCCTGAAGAGCCCTCGAACAAACCCTGGTGTGAGGCCTGGTGCAAATCCTCGTGCCAAGTCCTGGTGTAAGAAAGGCAGGTATTGCTTTTGCAGAGGAGAAAAGCCGTTGCCATCAGAGGTGACACGATAAGGGAATGACTAAGACAAAGAGGCTCCAGCAAAGGCTTGTAGAACATCTCTTATCACACAGACAGAAGGACAAACTCATTCCTACTGCATTAGTGTCTAGAAGGGCAGTCAAACATTTAACCAGGGCTAATGACATTGAGCAAGTTTTTTGTTACCAAAGAGGAAGGAAATAAACTAGTCAGATAATCCCTCTGGGTGTAGCATAGAGGGAAGTAAACAGAGGCAGGACACCCGGGAAGAATTTTAGGCGCCTTGGACAGACTGTGAACCCTGCAGTACCCAACCAAGGGGAAACAGGGGAGGGAAAAATTCGGCCGGGATTAGGAAATAAAAAGGTGTGTTTCAAGAACTGAAAGTGTGCCTACTTGCTAGGTCACCCGCTCTTGCAAGAACGTGAATAAAAACGTGCTTCACAGAGGATTCTGCCTGAGCCTATTTCATTCGGACCGGAACTTATTTCTCACAATCTGGGGGCTCATCCGGGAGCAGAAGTCATCTTCTTGGGAGTCCCTGTCGCCGAAGGATGGGAAGACGCGCCCCGTTGATTTCAATGGTCTCAGGGATCGTCGGCGGGGATTCCGGGAGGAATCGACTAAGATCTCAAGACCCAGTTGGACGGCAGACTCTGTGAAGCACAGGGGGAAAAGGGATAGGTGCAGTAGGCACAGAGAGTATGACCATGACCAGGCAACTCCGTGCACGGACCAAGGTAAGGAAAATCAGACTGTTAAAGTATTGCCTTGGTGGTCGGGACATTCTAAGAGACTTGTGTGTGAGTGACTGAGACATACTGCGGTACGAAGCGGGTGTGGAATCCGGATCCGCGGTTCTGTAGTCCCGCGAGGGGCGCAGCCGGAGAAGGACGAAGCGAAAGGAAGGGGTGTAAGAAAAGTCTCTGTTCAGAATGGGAAATAAGGGTTCTAGGCCTAGGGATGAAAAAGGGGATACTAAGAAAGACCCCGGGAACATTCCCCCAGACAGTCCTTTAGGGGAGAATGTTGAGGTTTCAAAATGATTCTTCTTGCACAAGGGATAAAGATAAAAAGAAAATGATTTGTTCTGTTTGGACCGCATCCTGGAGGGGCCAGGGGTGGATGGGGGGGCCGTGGACATCCTGGGAAGGGTCTCAGGGTGTCCTAGGGGTCCTGTGTCTGTCTTAGAGGATCCCAGAGGTGTCCCAGGGGGGACATGTTTGCATTTGCATTTGAATTTGTTTGGACCAAAGAACCCATAAGATCTCCTAGTGTATTTTGGCCCAAATTTGGATCTGATGAAGACTGGGTCTGTCAGACTTTAAACATGTATGTGAATAATAAGGAATAATAAGGAATTAGAAGAAGGTGAATATGCTTTTTGCTGGGTCAAGATGAATAGATTCAGGATTCGGGGACGCCCAAATCCATTTTATATGTTCCCAGCCCAGACTGTCGAGGATGTTTCAATCGACAAAGAAATTGAATCCCCGAAGTGGGACCCCTTAGACTATTACTTGGGGGCGAGGAAGAGGGGTGAATAACAGGGGACGAGGACTGCCCCAACCACTCCTACCAGCAGCTCGGGGTTCACCGGCAGGGTGTTATCATTGTGGGAAAATAGGCCATTTGAGGCAGGAGTGCCCTGACTTGAGAAGGGAGGAACGAGTGTTGTCGTTGATGGATTTTGATTATGTAGCATAGGGAAGTCAGGGGTTCCCCAGCTCGAGGTCCCACCGGGAACCCTTGATAAATTTAAAGGTGGGACCTCGGGAAGAGGAAGCCGTCGTCTTAGTCGATACTGGAGCTTCTAGAACTTCTTTGAATTTTATACCCCAAGGGGCAAAATTGTCTAATCAATGCATAGTTGTGTCAGGAATAAAGGGTGAAGGTCTCTCAGTGTAGGTAGTTAGGGTCTGGCGGCCGGAAGATATCGCGCTGTACGGAAAGATAAAGCCCCTCCCCCAATGGCGGTTAGTTGATGATGTAAGCAGACGGAAGTGACGTTGTAAACTCGAGCTATATAAGGCTGTGCCACGTGCTAATAAACGCCATTTGCCGTCCACCACATTGGTGTCTGCGAGTCGATGGACCGAGCGGCCTGTGATTGGTCGCCGTACCGTTCCTGAACCAGGTCACCACGCCTACCCCAGGCAACAAGTGGTGCCGAAACCCGGGAATCGTCACCTGGATTCGGGTGAACGGCGGCCGGAGCGGCTGGACCAGCCCGGCGGGGGAGGTCAGGGGAGGACGCTCCCAGACCAGGACCAACAAGGAGGATGGAAGCCCTTGTGAAGGTCGTATCCCAAGTATATAAACAGTGGGGGATTGATTGTAAGCCCAAAGATTTTACCCTTGCAGTTGCGAGGCTTTTACAGATTGGGGTCATTGACCAGCCGGTGGATATTCTCCACCCAGAAGTGTGGGATAAATGTACTAAAGCGTTAGCTGAGGAGACGATGTCTTCGGGTTGTGGGAAAAATCTTAAATCATGGGGAAAAGTCGTACAGGCTTTGCAGAAGGCCATACAGGAGCAGGATACCTGGAGGGCGGCAAGGGACTGTTTGATGGTTACCCCGAAATTGGGAGTCGGGGCAGCCACACAGACTCCGCGCCCCCCGGACGACGGTAATCCTGCTGAGCCCACGGACTCGCGGGAGGGCGGTACGCCCCCCCAATCCCCGAACCCCGTCCCGCTCGCGGAGGGACAAAATCAAACGAAGCCCTTCTGGGGCGAATTAGCCGAGGAGGCCAGGGGTGCCGCAGGGAAATCAGAGTCTGAGGACCCCTGGGCGAGACCACCCCCCTATGCGCCCCAAGACGGCCCCGGCCGAAGAAGGGAAAGGCGGGGCGAAGATGCCCCCGGCGGGAACAGGGAGGAAGCGTTAAAACCTACAGGTGCTCACGGACAAAGGAAGGGGGAGAATGAGAAAGAGGCAAGCGGCGGGGGCGATCGGGGGGAGGAGGGGAGCGCGAGCGGGGGGGCGGAAAGCCAATCAGAGTGGTCATCTGCACAAATGCCCTCACAGAGCAAACACCCCCCCGGGCAGAAGGCGAGGTGAGCTAAGGGGGAGGGAATGGTCCGCCCGCAAGGTAAATGGGCGGGGCCAGAGCCCAACTAAAAAGCACTGGAACCCGGAAGTGAGCAGTCAGTCGAGCTCCGACTCCGGGTCAGACACTACCTGGAACGAGTGGCGCGCAATCGATTCAGGTTCAGAGGAGGAGGAAATAGGGGTAGACAGAGTCAAAAGCCACAATATCCCAATTCACAATGAAGAGAAAACGCGAAGGGGAAAAATTCCCCTCACGGATTGGAGAAAAATAAAGATTGCATGCGCCGATTGGGCCCCATCGGCCACGCTAGCGTTCCCGGTCCGGGTGGCGGACGGGGGACAAAGGGTCCACTCGCCAATAAATCCTAAGGATATACAAGCGATTGTTAAAGCAATTGCAGACAAAGGGTTTAATTCTGCCATGGTTTCCACCCTCATAGACGGAGTTTTCGGGGGGGACGACATGCTCCCGTTCGATATAAAACAAGCTTGTAGACTGATCTTTGACGGAGCAGGGATGATTGTTTTTAAACAAGAATGGGAGGACAACTGTACGAAGCAACTAGCCCAAATAACCGGAGCAGACCACCCACTACACGGCTCCAGCCTGCAGCGGCTAATGGGTACAGACCCTACAATGGTTACCCCCCAGGCGCAAGCTCAAGGCATGCGGGCCCATGAAGTTATGGCAACCACTCGTGCAGCCAGAGAAGCTATTCGTGTAGCCTCTAGAATTGTCGCCAAGCCATCGCCATGGTCCACAATAAAACAAAATGAAAGTGAGAGCTTTACGCAATTCGTAGACCGCCTTCAGGCAGCAGTCGACTCCTCGACCCTGCCCGCGGAAGCGAAAGGCCCGGTCGTTGCAGACTGCTTACGTCAGCAGTGTAATTCGAAAACCAAAGACATTTTACGATCTCTACCACCGGGGCCAACTATCGCAGACATGATTAGGCATGTCGTGAATGAAGAGCATTTAGCCCCGATTCAAGTGGCTGTTCGCACCGCAATAACTGATCTGATGGCATGTTTTAAATGTGGCCAAGCGGGCCACGTTGTGGCAAACTGCCCTCGGTTGGGGGACCCGCCAACAGCGCTCCCCCCACACCAGAATCGATCTAGAGGGCCATGTTGGTCTTGTGGAAAGAAAGGACATTTCGCTAAGGAATGTAGAACTAAAATTCAGGGAAACGGGATGGGGAGAGGGCATCTGGGCCGCACACAGCCTTCTCCCACACAGCTCTCGCGGCCCAGTCATACCAAGCTTGGGTGGGGCGAGGCGCTTTCGAACCCGTTGCCCCCTCGAGAAGTGACCAGCTTTATGGCCCAACCGATAGTCCAACTGAGTCAGCCCTTATCTCAGGGACAGCAAGGACCACCCCTTGGGGGCGAGACCTTGGGGTGGCCCTGGCAATAAAGTGTGACAACCCACCGGTGGTGTGGGGGATCTGTTCTCTCTATAATATCCCCAGTGGCACCACCATTAAGGTCCCCTTTTTGATTGACACCGGAGCAGATGTTACAGTTCTTCCCGAGTCGAGCTGGCCCCCAGGTTGGAAATTGGAAGACGCCCCCATGGTGGGCGGAGTTGGGGGATTAACCCAAGCTCGGAAGAGCGCCCAATTAATAGCAATTACGCTTCACACTGAAAAGGGACCGGAGAAAACCATCAACCTTTTCCCATATGTCATGCCAGGAGTCCCACCACTATTGGGAAGGGACGCTCTAGCCCTATTAAATGCCAGGGTGACAAATTTACCTTAAGGGCCACTGCCGTACACCCATTTCCACCAATCAGACTGACGTGGAAATCGTCCGATCCAGTGTGGGTCGAGCAGTGGCCCCTGTCGAAGCCTCGAATGGATGCTCTTCTCGAGCTAGTTGATCGAGAGCTACAACGAGGTCACATAGAGCCTTCTACTAGCCCATGGAACACCCCAGTTTTTGTAATACCCAAGCGGAACGGTGAGGGGTTTCGCCTCCTCCATGACCTACGTGAAGTAAACAAAAGAATCCAACCAATGGGTCCTGTCCAAACGCTGTTGCCCATGAACTCTATGATACCGGAAGGGCAACCTTGCGCTGTCCTCGATATTAAAGACTGTTTCTTTTCAATACCTCTGCATGAGGAGGATAAGGAACGGTTTGCCTTTTCCGTCGTGTTTCCAAATAGCCAACGCCCCAACCTACGCTTCCAGTGGAAAGTGCTGCCACAAGGAATGATTAACTCACCTACTATCTGTCAAATCACGGTGGATCAGGCGTTGGCACCGGTCCGACGCAGTGACCCGACTGCGACTATCATTCAATATATGGATGATATTTTGATCGCCGCGCCATCAGGGAGCCAGGTGGACCAGCTGGTGCTAACGGTTTCAGAGACTCTCAAAACAAGCGGGTTTGAGATCGCGAGCGCAAAAATTAAAAAAGGACCATGTGTTAGCTTTTTGGGAGTGGGGATCACAAGCTCCTACGTGACCCCCCCCCAAATGAAAATCCGTCGAAACATCAAAACGCTTCATGACATACAACAGCTAGTAGGGTCCTTGCAATGGCTCCGCAATATCGTCCTGATCCCTCCAGAAACCATGGCCCCCCTATACGATCTTTTAAAAGGACAGCACCCGTGGGAACCAAAAACTCTAACGCCGGAAGCACTGACTTCTCTTGACTTTATCGAGCGTCAGGTATCGTCAAGCTCACTCGCCAGATGGAACCCGGCTGTACCACTCGATCTGTACGTGCATTTCACAAAAGGGGGGGGAGTAGGGGCACTGGCCCAGGGCCCCCCTGAAAAAGCTCAACCGATACAATGGGTAGTCCTGGGAAAACCGTCACGTGCATTCTCCCCGGGAGTCGAGTGCCTTGGTAACCTCATCATGAAAGGCAGAAAACTCGCCCTAAGACATCTAGGCATTGAACCTGCCAGAATATACCTACCCTTCCGCAAACGGCTCCCAACGCAATCAGTGGCAATGTCAGAATATCTAGCTATAGCCCTCATTGGATTTGGTGGGGAAGTCCAGTATGCCACAAGGCCCCCTTGGACTCAATTGCTGGCGATTGTCGATATCGACCTTCCACAGAAGATCATGGACCGGCCCCAGTCGGGACCAACGGTCTTCACAGACGCATCCTCAGCGACCTCAACCGCGGCAGCAGTATGGCAATCGGGAGGAGAATGGCACTGCATTAAAATGACCGATTGTGCGCTTTCAGTCCAACAGCTGGAAGCGGCGGCCGTAGTACTAGCGTGCGGACTGTTTCCAACGGAACATCTCAATATAGTAACTGATTCAATGTTCGTGGCCAAACTTTGCTTAGCCATGTCAGGGCCCGGTGTGTCAACATCTACAGTAGCTCTAATGCTAGAAGAGGCGCTTTTTTCCCGAAAAGGTACCATATCGGTCATCCACATCAACAGCCACACCCCAGTTAAAGGGTTTTTCCAAACCGGTAACGACAAAGCCGATGCCGCTGCTAAAGGATTATGGACACTAAGAGATGCCCGCCAACTACACGAATCTCTCCACATTGGAGCTAAAGCGCTAGCAAAGAGATGTGGGATTTCAGCCACTGACGCGAAACACATAGTAGCTACGTGTCCCCACTGCCAAAAAGTACCACTGTGGTCCAGTGGAGTTAACCCCAGAGGTCTCAAAGCCTCCGAGGTGTGGCAGACGGATTTTACGCTCTGTCAGTTGCTGAAACCTCGAGCGTGGCTAGCGGTAACCGTAGACACATATAGCGGGGTGATCGTAGCTACCCAACACCTTAAGACCGACTCCAAAGCAACTATCCAACATTGGCTGACAGCCATGGCGTGGCTCGGCGTCCCTAATCAAATCAAAACAGACAATGGTCCGAACTTTGTATCTAAGTCAGTCCAAGCGTTCGCTCTGAAATGGGGTATTACTTTATTACGTGGCATCCCGTATAATAGCACAGGACAAGCCATAGTAGAACGAGCGAACCAAACTCTGAAATCTAAATTGGAGGTACTAGCAAAAACAGAAGGTTTTACCAACACTGTTCCCTCAGGAGACCAGGCGCGCTTGCTAGCGACTGCGTTATTGGCACTAAACCAGTTTCCCAGAGGAGAGGAGATGAACAGTCCCGCCCAAAAACATTGGGCCACTCGAGCATTAGAAGAAGGCCCGTTGGTCATAGTTAGAAATGAGCTGGGAGACTGGGAACAAGGGTGGAAATTAGTCCTGACAGGCCGAGGGTATGCTGCAGTCAGAAAAGACGGCAGAATTAAATGGTGTCCGCTTAAGTCTATTAAACCGGACCTTCAGAATAAGACTAACGTAATTAATGAAAACTGTTGAGTTTCTGTTTACAGGACCGGATCATCGGACACCCCCGTAACCCGTATACCCCAGTGGCAAAAGAAGTTGACGAGCCAGCAGGCGCCCTATCTAAGCCTGGGAGCCCCGCATTGGCAGAAACCAAGCGACGACTGCGATGCCTTTGTGTGATTTTGATTTTAGACCTTGTCACCATAGGACAGGTAAAATCAGGTCACCTTCACCACCAGCCATTTAAATGGTCCTTCCTTCGACTAGAGGACCACCAAGTTATCGCAACCCAAATAACATCAGGTGCGCCCAGTTTTAATGCCTCTCTGTGCCAGCTTGTCCCGAGAGACCGATGTTGGGAATACCTAGGATTCTATATGTGTCCTAGCTCGAATCCTGGGAAGGGGTATTGTAACTACCCTAATCAATACTATTGTAGCCGTTGGGGATGTGAGACCATAGCCCCTGCTTGGATACCGGGTAGCGGTAGAGACAGATACCTAAAAGTCCAGTGGGGTCCATATGGGTGCATTCCACCACAGGCATGGCAAGGACGTGGAAATTGCCGATACCTCTTCTTAAATGTTACTGAGCCCCAAGAGGATAGTTGGTTACTTGGGAGAATTTGGGGAATAAGGTACGCAGAACCAGGAACAGACGAGGGTGGCTTAATCCTCATAAAAAAGGAGGTTGTCCCGAACGATCCACTGCCGGTAGGCCCCAGCCAAGCGTTTGTTAATGAAGTAGTTCTGACCACCCCCAGTCAAGATTACATGACTAAAAAGACCAACAACCAGGAAACATCAACAGGAAAATATACTACCACACCGGTAGCGCCCCTCTGGAAAATGATGCAAGCTAGCTACCGAGTATTGAACAAAACTAACCCTAACCTTACGGAACATTGCTGGTTGTGTTACGGACTAAAGCCACCTTTTTATGAGGCTGTAGGGGTAAGGGACATACCTATACAGGTAAATGGTACAAATCCGGCCCAGTGCATATGGGACACAGAAAAGCAAGGCATTACATTGACACAGGTGGTGGGAAGTGGCGTGTGTGTAGGCAAAGTCCCAAAGCACAAAGAACACCTATGTATTAATAAGACACAACTTAAGACCCCAGCAAAGTGGTTAATACCGGCCCAAAATGCCAAGTGGGTTTGTTCTACTATTGGAGTTACACCTTGTCTGTCGCTGGAAAAGTTTAACGAATCTTCAGAGTATTGTGTCCAGGTATCTATAGTCCCTAAGATCTTTTACCATTCCGACGACTTTGTCTACGACTCGCACATCACCCCAGAACATCATCTGTCAAAACGGGAGCCCTTTACAGCAATAACGGTAGCTACTCTAATGCTCATAGGAGGTGTGGGACTAGGTACAGGAGCAGCATCCTTGGTGCAACAGAGTAAAGAATTTAATGCCTTGAGGGTGGCAGTAGACGAGGACTTGGCTAGAATTGAACAATCAATAACTGCATTAGAACAATCAATTAGATCATTATCTGAAGTTGTGTTACAAAATCGAAGAGGATTAGACCTGATGTTTTTACAACAAGGGGGGGGGTGCGCTGCACTGAAAGAAGAGTGCTGTGTGTATGCGGACCACACCGGAATAGCGAGAGACACTATGGCCAAACTGCGAGAAGGATTAGAAAAACGGAAAAAGGAACGAGAGGCACAACAAAACTGGTTCGAATCATGGTTTAACCATTCACCATGGTTAACCACCCTGATATCTACCTTGATAGGGCCGATCGCAATGATCATAATAGCACTGATCTTCGGACCCTGTATACTAAATAGGCTCGTGTCGTTTGTCAAAAGCCGGCTAGAGAAGGTTAACATTCTGTTAGTAGAACGCCGACAACTGCTTTAAGAATGTGTTTACATTGTGTTACTGCCAATTATCCCCCGTTACCTCAAGTTACGCCCTGTTATTACCAGTTACCCCCTAAGTTCCACCTGTTCACTGTGCCTTATGTTTTTTATTCGAGTTTTCTATTTTTCTATTTTAGCTAGTTTGGTTATCCATAGGGAGGGGGGAAATGTAGGTAGTTAGGGTCTGGCGGCCGGAAGATATCGCGCTGTACGGAAAGATAAAGCCCCTCCCCCAATGGCGGTTAGTTGATGATGTAAGCAGACGGAAGTGACGTTGTAAACTCGAGCTATATAAGGCTGTGCCACGTGCTAATAAACGCCATTTGCCGTCCACCACATTGGTGTCTGCGAGTCGATGGACCGAGCGGCCTGTGATTGGTCGCCGTACCGTTCCTGAACCAGGTCGCCACGCCTACCCCAGGCAACATCTCAGTCCCTGTTTTTGAACCCATGATTGTGGGAAGCGAAACTGAAAAAGTGATGGGAACTCTGCTATACATACTGGAAGCTGGGAGTAACCTCCTAGGTAGGGATCTTATCACTGGTTTAGAATTAAAGATAGAAACTTTAAGAGAACAGATAATGGTATCTGTGAAGTTGCTAACAGAACAGGATGAGCAAAAGATAAGTCCCGAGGTATGGGTGAGTGAAGGGAACCGAGGAGGGTTAAAAATAGAACCCCTCAGGGTAAAACTCATTCTGCATTCAAATGTGATTCGACAAAAGCAGTACCCAATTCCCCTTGAGGGCAGGCGAGGGCTGCAACCAGTAATACAAGCACTAGCCAAAGATGGGTTAATAGAACCCTGTATGTCCCCTTTTAACACTCCGATCCTGCCAGTACGAAAAACGGATGGTTCATATGGCTTAGTGCAAGACTTGAGAAAGATTAATGAAATAGTGCAGGCACGACATCCGGTGGTCCCGAATCCCTATACGCTAATGAGTAAAATTCCTCATCATCATAAATGGTTTAGTGTAGTGGATTTAAAAGATGCTTTTTGGGCTTGTCCTCTAGATGAAGGGAGCAGAGATCTATTTGCATTTGAATGGGAAGATCCAGATACAGGGAGAAAGCAACAATATGGATGGACAGTGCTACCACAGGGATTTACAGAATCTCCTAATTTGTTTGGGCAAGTGTTAGAACAAGTGCTTGAACAATTCAAACATCCATCGGGAATAGCCCTGCTTCAGTATGTGGATGATTTGTTAATCTCGGGAGAAGAAGAAAACAAAGTAAAAGAAGCTACCAATGAGTTATTAGATTTTTTAGGTCAGCAGGGGTTAAGAGTCTCAAAACCAAAATTACAGTATGTAGAATCAGAAGTGAAATATTTAGGACATTTGATTAGTGAAGGAAGCCACAAGATAAATCCTGAAAGGATTAAAGGAATAGTGGAATTACCCTTGCCTGAGACCAAAAAGGAATTGAGAAAGTTTTTAGGATTAACCGGGTACTGCAGGCTGTGGATAGAAGGGTATGCACAAAGGACTAAAGGACTGTATTCTAAATTATTAGTAGATGAACCAAATATATTAAGATGGACAGAGGAAGAGAAAAATTTGATATGCGAATTAAAGCAAAGCCTAATAACTGCTCCAGTTTTAGCTTTACCATCCTTGGAGAAACCATTTCAGTTGTTTGTGACTGTAGAAAAAGGGGCTGCACTGGGAATATTAACTCAAGAACGGGGGGATAAACGACAGCCAGTAGCATATTTGTCAAAGCTTCTAGACCCAGTTTCTCGAGGATGGCCCGAATGTGTGCGGGCAGGAGCCGCTACTGCTTTATTAGTAGAAGAAAGCAGGAAGCTTACCTTTGGGGGAATGATAGAAGTTAGCACCCCCCACCAAGTCAAAACCATTTTAGCCCAAACTGAGGGAAAATGGCTAACTGATTCAAGAATACTGAAGTATGAAGGAATTTTAATTGAAAAGGATGATTTGATTTTAACTACCAGCCCTTGCCTTAACCCAGCGAGCTTTTTGTGAAAAAAAAAGAGGCAAAGGATGAAGAACTTACACACGAATGCATAGATGTAATTGAGTACCGGACTAGGATACGACCTGACTTAAGGGAAGAACCCCTATCTGGGGGTCTTCATTTGTTCGTAGACGGTTCTTCAAGAGTGAAAGAAGGAAAGAGGTGTAATGGATATGGGGTGGTGCATGGAGTGAGTTAACCGTGGAATTTGGATAATGAGGTGAAGTCTCTGTGCTCAAAGAGAAATTAAGACTGACTGGCTTTGCTATCTCTTGTGCAGCCCAGGGGAGTGAAGGCCTGTCCAGCTATCACAGGATACATAAATGGTAGTCTTGGGGAGCCAGGACAGCCCTGCTTTTCGTCAGCAGAGACAGTAAAATCAAGATAACAGAGCCACCCCTGTCCCCACTACGAACCCTCGTGCAAACACCTACCATCATCCACCCCATCCCGCAACCCCCAAATTCCCCTCAAATCCCTCCCCCAACCCCCCATCCCCCATGAACCCTTGTGCAAACACTCGTGTGAGCCCCCTCCCCAGCCCAACACTCCCAGCCCCTGACTCTTTGCACGAGGGTTTGCACGAACCCTGATGTGAATCCTCGTGTGAGTCTCCTCACCCACCCCACCCCCAAATCCTCTGCAATTCCCCCCTGAAACCCCTCCCCCACCCTTTCAAACCCCCTGCGAACCCTCGTGCAAATCCTCCTGCAAAAGCTCCTCATGTGCCACCCCCTCCCCACCTCCAAAATCCCAAATCCCCCTTCAAACCCCTCCCCCACCCTTCAATCTCCCAGCCCCCCACAAACCCTTGTGCAAGCCCTTGTGCAAGGTCTCGTGCGAATCCTTGAGTGAATCTTTGTGCGAGCCCTTGGCACAACACCCCCGTGCACCGGCACCCGTCCCCCTCTGCACTCCCCACCCGTCCAGCCCCCCCTCAACCCCTCCCCAACCACCCCCCAGCCCCCTACCATGAGCCCTCCTGGAAATCCTCGTTCCAACCCTTGTGAAAAAAGCCCTCACAGGACACCTTCCCCCCTCCCCTTCTCCCAAATCCCCACTAAACCCCCTCCCCCACCACCCCAACCCCCTCCTACAAACCCTCCTGTAAATCCTTGTGCGAACTCCTGTGCAAGTCCTCGTGAAGGCCCTTCATGTGCCACCCCCAAATCCCCCCTTTTCCCACACCTCCAACCTCCCCCACCTGTACGAGCCCCTGTGCAAACCCTCGTGCAAATGCTCGCGTACCACCCTCCACTCCCTCCCCAACCCCTAAATCCCGCCTAACCCCTCCCCAGCCCCCTGCAAATCCTTGTGCAAATCCTCGTGTGAGCCCCCTTGTTCCCAACCCCCAGCTCCCCCACCCCGAAATCCTGTATCTCTCCAACCTGCGACCCCCCCAGCCCCCTACAAACTCTTGTGCGAGTTGTCGTGCAAGACCTTGCACAAATTCTCATGCGAATCCTTGGGAAAGTCCCCTCATGTCCTGCCGTCCACCCCCATTCCCACCCCCGGAGCCCCCTTAACCCCTCTACCACATCCCCCCACCCCCCATGAATCCTCGTGCAAATCCTTGTGCGAGCCCCCTCCTGTGCCACCACTCACCTGTCCCCCCTCTTCCTCCCCTCGAACCCACCCTCAAACCTCTCCCCCACACCCCCTGAAAAACCCTCATGCGAACCCCCATGCAAAACCTGCTCGTACGCTCTCCACACCCCTCCCCCACCCCTAAAATCCCCCCCAAACCCCTACCCAACCCCAAAACCCCCTCATTCCTCTACGAACCCTTGTTTGAAGCCTCATGCGAATCCTTGTGCAAAACGCCCTAAAGTCTCACCACCCCCTTCCCCCCTCCCCAGCCTCTCAACCCCCCCAAACCCTTGTTTGAACCCACCACCCACCCCCCCATTCCCCAAATCCCCCCAAAGCCCCTCCCCCACCTCCAACCCCCCCGACCCCCTACAGACCCTTCTGTGAACCCTCCTGCAAATCCTTGTGCGAGCCCCCTCATGTGCCAACACCTGACCTCTCCCCCTCCCCACCCCCAAATCCCCCGTGAAACCCCTCCCCCACCCCTTCAAGCCCCCTGTGAAGCCTTGTGAGAACCCTCCTGCAAACCCTCACGTACCATCATCCACCCCTTCCCCCACCCTCAAATCCCTGCCAGCCCCTCCCCCCTCCACCTCCCCATGAACCCTCCTGCAAACCCCTGGCCCAGCCCCCACCCCACCAGCCTCCCTGCCCCCTCCCCCCACAGCCCCTCGCCCAACCCCCATGTTATAGATTGTGGCCCAATAATTGACAGGAACCAGTCCAATTAATCAAATTAGTTTATTAAGCAAGCGGCAGCAAGCAAAACAGCGCTGGGCGGCCGGGGAGTCTTTGCTCCGCCAACGGTGCGCACCCACTTCCCGAAAGTAGCTGATTCTATACTCTTCTGGTTCCCGTATATGTGTCAATCCTGGTATATTCTGTGTCTGAGCGACGTGTTGCTAGGGGGTCGGTCTTGTCCGCCTCCTGGTGGTCGTGAGGCTGAAGGCTCCTCATCTTTATCGGTGTCCTTTGGGTGACTCTTTTCAGCTTATCGCACAACTTAGCTCTTCCCTTTGAAGTGTTAAAGCACACCAGATGCCTGTGATTTAGGTGTTGAGGTGTCAAAGCGCACCAGATAGCACAGCGGATGCCTGTGATTTAAGTATGTGAAGGGTCAAAACATTGTAATTTTTCACCAGCCTTTAAGAAAGCCTGATTTGATTAACAAACATGATTTTATTTATTACAATCCCCCCTTTTTCTTTTACCATTTTGTTCATCAAATCTTTGGAGTTCAGCGTGACTTAAAGCTAATGTTTCTTCTATTGCTGATTCCTTATCTAATGGCTCGTATTTAGCCCTGATAAGCATTAAATGGGCAGCTTCCAGTCTGCCCTTTACAGTTTCAATTACTTTGTTCAATATACAAGGGCCAAATGTTAATCCCCAAATTAATAGTATCATAGGTCCCGCGATGGTAGACAATAGTGTAGTCATCCATGGGGAATAACTGAACCAAGATTCATACCAACTTTGCTGTGCTTCTCTTTCTTTCTTTCTTTTTTCTACTCCTTCTCGTAGTTTTGTCATGGTGTCTCTAACTACTCCAGTGTGATCTGCATATACGCAGCATTCCTCATCCAGAGCAACACACAACCCCCCTTGCTGTGCAAACAATAAGTCCAATCCTCGACGGTTTTGTAATGCTACTTCTGATAAGGATCTCAGGGAGGCTTCTAAAGCACTAATAGATTTCTCACATCCCCAATAAGCACAATAATACTGGTTGGGAGCATTGCAATATGTTCTCCCGGAATTGGAGCTTGGACACAGATAATACCCCATAAGATTTAAACAGGGTTTTATGGGAGCTAACTCACATAAGTGTGTTTTAAATGTCGGTGCCCCAGGACAGTTTGAATCACGTGATGATCCTCCCACCTACTTAATGTCCATTTAAATGGTTGGTGAGAGTATCCGTGTACACCTACAAGATTTAGTAAAATTAGAATTAGAGTGTGGCGAGAAGGGTGGAAACCCGGCGGGTTGATAAGTTTAGTTTGAACACTCACTCCAGTTACCCAGTCCTTTTCAGTGCTATCACTCCTCCCGGGGCATTTCGTGCGATTCCCTTGGTTAACACTGAGGCAGTCCTCCCAGTGTCTTTGTACAGTCCCACTCTTTGGGTTCTGTTCTCCACAGCTTTTTACTCCTCTGCCTCGCTCGTCGACTCGGTTGTTTCGAGCCACGAGGGGTATCATCTTCTCGGCAGCAGGGGTAGTCTTCAGGAGAATAAATGCAATTTTTAGTCGCTTGCTTCTGTGCATTTCAGGTGAATCGCACTGAACCCCTTTAAGTGTCTTGCGACAACACACTTTAATAATGTCAATTACAAATGGAGCAGGTTCGCTAGGGTGATAGCAATAGTACTCGGGTTTAATACCCCGTGCAAATATCTCCCGCCATTCACTAGATTGCTCCTGGATTTCACCATTAAATATTTTTATGTCTAGAGCCAATTTGGTGAGCTCACGCTCTTTGTCCCCACAAGGTTGGCAAACCCCTCGAGGGGGTATCCCGTAACGGCAATGGGTCCCCCTCCGTTCTCGACACCCTTTACAAATAAAACAAATAAAAAGGATAACAGTTACAGCTCAGAATGTCACACTTGATTCTTATGTCCCCTGTATCACCGTAACCGTACCCCACCGATATGCTGTAGTCGCTCACTTGTACCACAGTTATATGTGTGTCCATTTACAACCTCCTGAAGGCAATCTTCAGATCTCCAGGCGGGCTTGTCACTTCCCAAGAATAGTCTTTTAATGGTCCTTTTACGCGGCTCGCATGGGTCCAGCCTCTCTCTGCTGTCCGGATGGCTGTTTCTGTGGTGAGTAAAACGAGATAGGGCCCTTCCCAACGGGGGCGGGGGGGGGGTTAATGAGGACTCTTTCCATGATTTGATTAGCACTTTGTCTCCTGGCTTTATGTTATGCATGGCTACATCCAAGGGGGGTCTCTGTACTACTAAGCCCTTATTCCGCAGCTTTACTCTCCTAGCCATGAGTTGAATTATATAGGGTCTAATTTGTGAATTTTCAAGTTGGGGGTGGTCCTGCGGAATTTCTAAATTGTATGGCATCCCATATAACATTTCAAAGGGGGAAATTCCTACATCAGTTCGGGGCTGTGTTCTTATATTCAATAGTGCTAAGGGGAGGCTCTTTATCCATGACATCTTAGTTTCTAACATCAATTTTGTGAGCTCTTTCTTTATTTCCCCATTTACTCTTTCTACCTTTCCCGAGCTTTGTGGATGCCAGGGAGTATGATATTCCCATTTTGTCCCCAAAGAGGAGAGAGCTTCCCTTGCTATTTTTGAAACAAAATGGGAGCCCCTATCAGAGTCTATTACCTCAATGGATCCATACCTAGGGATTATATTTTCCAGCAAAGTCTTCACTACGGTTTGAGCGGTGGCTCTAGCTGTCGGGAATGCTTCCACAAAATGGGTTAGGTGGTCTATGATTACTAATAAGTATTTATATCGTCCCACCTTTGGAAGTTCAGTGAAGTCTAGCTGGATTTTAGCAAATGGTCTGAGAGCCAGTTCTCTTCGCCCCAGAGCCTTTTCCCGTAACTGATGTTTATTGACCTTTTGCATGTCATACATTCGCTAACTATTCTCTTTGCTATATTGTATACACCAATGCACATATACTTTGTGGCAAATTGATCCACTAACGCCTGAGTTCCCCAATGGGTGTTCTCATGAAATTTTTGCATGATTTTCAAAGCCAGAGGTTTTGGGAGAACTTCCCGGCCATCCGGGAGTTTCCGCTTTCCTTTTTCTGTCTCCCTGATTCCCATCTGAGTCAGCTTATCTTTTTCCTGCACTGTAAAACTCAGGATTGAGTGAATTTTTCCGTGTAGATGGCAATGGCTATACTTGGGGTTGTCACATTCATCATAAATTAGACATCTGCAAGGGACTGCATCGATTCCAAAATCCTTCCAACACTCATAACATGGGAATTCATCTGATTCCTTTCCACAAGTTATACAGTCCTCCCGAGTTCTTTTAGTCTGGATCACCATTAACGCCGCTCTTTTTGCTTCTTGATCAGCAAGATTGTTTCCTCTGACTAATGGGCTTAATCCTTTTTGGTGTCCTTTTAAATGTACTATGGCTATTCCCGCTGGTCCTCGTAATGCTTGTAAGACCTGGATTATTAATTCCTGGTGTATTAAGCCTTTTCCTTGAGAATTTATTAAACCCCTTTCTTCCCAAATTTTTCCAAAAATATGCACTACGCCAAAGGCATATTTTGAATCCGTATATATGGTTCCAATTTTACCTTTTAAAAGTTGCAAGGCTCTTCATACAGCATATAGTTCACAAGCCTGTGCAGACCAACTAGGACTCAGAGGTCCTGATTCTATTACACTAAATGTTTTTCCATCAATGATTGCAAATCCTGATTTTTCTCTTTCCTTCAACTACCCGGGATGATCCATCTACAAATAGCTTTTCTCCTTCTCCAAGTTCTTCCTCATCTAAATCTGGTCTGATTTTCGTTTGCTCCTCAATGTTGTAAAGACAATCATGATTTATTTTGTCACTCGGCTCCCCATACAAAAACTGTGCTGGATTCTGCACGCTTGTTACCTCGAGTTCTAGTTTGGGAGAGGAGATTAGGACGCCTTCATATTTTAGGAGCTGGGCGTCTGTTATCCATTTGTCAGCTTTTTGTTGCAAAATTCCCCTGATGTTGTGAGGTGATAATACCCTCAATTCTCCTCCAAAGGTAATTTTATGGGCTTCCTCTACCAAAAGGGCTGCGGCTACTATCGCTTGAAGGCAGGTAGGCCAACCCCTACTTACGGGGTCCAGGAGTTTAGATAAGTATCCCACAGGTTTCTTTCTTCCTGCCCATTCTTGTGCTAATACCCCAAATGCCGTCCCTTCATCAACATTGATAAATAGATAAAATGGTTTCTTTACATCTGGCAGGCTCAAAACTGGGGCATTTACTAAATCAGTTTTTAGTGTTTCTAATTGTTTATCATCATCCTCCGACCATTTCAATAATCCATCCTTAGTTAATTTGGTATAGAGGAACTTCACCTTTTTGCTATAGTTCTCAATCCATTGCCTGCAATAGCCAAAGAGACCTAATAATTGCCTAACCTGTCTTTTAGTTCTAGGGGCCGGTAATGACAATATGCCATTCACCCTTTCGGGGTCTAATTTCTTAGCTCCCTTGCTTAATCTGTGTCCCAGATATTTTACTTCTTTCTCAACAAATTGTAGTTTTGATTTTGATACCTTCAATCCTTGTAAACTCAAAAAATTTAGTAACTTAATACTCTCCTGCCTCACTTTTTCTTCGCTATCACCAGCTAGGAGCAAATCATCCACATATTGGACCAGTGTGACTCCTTCACTTAACTCATACCCCTTCAGGATTTGTTCTAAGGCTTGTCCGAACAAGTTTGGAGATTCGCTAAACCCTTGGGGCAATACCGTCCACCGTAATGGTTGTTTCCGATGGTTATCTGGGTCTTCCCATTCAAAAGCAAAGTAATCTCGGCAATCTTCTTTGAGAGGGCATGCCCAGAATGCATCCTTCAGATCTATTACACTATACCATTGATTATCGGGCCCTATTTGACTCAGGAGGGTGTGTGGATTCGCCAGCACCGGGAATCTAGCTATTGTTCTCTGGTTAATTTCTCGTAAGTCATGTACTAACCTATATTTTCCATCCGGCTTTTTTTTTTTTACAGGCAGGATGGGAGTATTAAAAGGAGACATACAGGGTTCTAGCAACCCCTTTTCAAGTAATCTTTGGATCTCAGGTTTCAAACCTAGCCACCCTTCTCTAGGAAGCGGGTATTGTTTTATCCTGACTGGTATTTCTGGGTTCCTTATTGGTTACTGAAAAGGGTTCAATATCTAACTTACCTACTGTTTCCGGGGTGTACCAGACTTCAGGATTTATTTTCTCTTCATCTATTACTCGTAAGGGACACAGTTTAATTTTTAGTGTTTCATTTTTCACTTCTAAGCCAATTCCTAATTCAATCATCAAATCTCGGCCCAATAAATTATAGTCTGCTTCAGGCATGAGTAGCAGGGACCCCATCCCTACCTTAGAATGGGTTTCAAAAAACACATTGTAATAAGTAACTAAAGGTGATTTGCTGATCGAACAAGTTAAGCAAGAGGAACGAACCCATTGTGGCAGTCTTGAGAACTCCCTGTTTAACCAGAAGAGACATGTCCACAATGTTATCTTGCTACACCGACATGGGAACTCCTGTTTGACAAAAAGCTTAACCACAATGTTATCAGAATGTATTGTTTTAAGCTGATTCTGTGACCAACATTTTATCTAAACTACCTCAAGCAAGAAGCTACAGAGGGGCGTACCGAAGATGTCGAAACCGAAACCGACCTCCGTGAAGATAAAAAGAGCTGCTCAGCTTGCTTGAATTTGCGAGCCTTTGGGGGAGCTGCGACTCCCCGGCCGCCCAGCGCTGCTTTTGCCTTCCTACCTCAATAAATATTTATTGAATCTATTTCGGACTTGATTTATTTTAAATTCAACTATAACAACATCCTTTATTACGGGTACTCCAAAAGGTTCTCCTTTTGCTCCAATAACCTGTATAATCGCCGAGGATATTTTACATCCTTGGGGCAATTTTTGAACGGTAGATCTTTCTGCTCCCAAGTCCACTAGGAACTCAATTTCTTGTCGCTGGGGACCCACTTTTAGTTTTATCAAGGGCTCTGTTTTTTCTCGGGTTCCCAGCAAATAGAGCCCCTGACACCCCTAGTCTTCTTTGAACATTTTCTCATCCATCATTCTCTTTCTGCAGTCCTTTTTAACATGCCCTTTTCCTCCACAATAAAAACAAACCACAGTTCCCCATTCTCTCCCTCTTAAAGGTTTTCGGGTCTCCTGTCTTATCTGGCGAGCTTCAAACCCTTTTCCAGGGGTTGACGTCCTTTGCCCTTCTCTGACTGCAGCTACCAACATTCTGGCTTGTTTCTTATGTATTTCCTCCTCCCTGCGGACATACACTTTCCGGGCTTCCCTTAGCAATTCATCCAAACCCCTATCCTGCCAATCCTCCATTTTCTCCAGCTTCTTTCTAATGTCCGTCCATGATTTAGCTACAAATTGGATTTTTAACAAGGCTTGCCCTACCGGTGTACTAGGGTCCAGCCCTGAATACAATTGGAGGTTCTTTCTCAATCTCTCTAACCATTCTGTAGGGGTTTCATCTTTCTTTTGATGTTCACTAAAGGCGTTGTTTGTATTCTGTCCCCTAGGGACAGATTCCCTTATCCCCTGGACAATTATGGTCCTCAGATCTTGCATATGGCCTCTGTCTATTTCGTTTTGGTTATTCCAGTTAGGTCTCTGAAGAGGCCATTTGATATCTGCCGCAGGACCCTGCTGGTGTTGTTGGTCCCAAATCCTCATCCCAGCTCTCCTGATCATTTCCCTTTCTTCTGCAGTGAACAATATGCCCAATATGGCCTGCAGTTCATCCCAGGTGTAAATGTTGGGTCCTAGGCACTGGTCTACCCGTTCTGAAACTCCTAGGGGATCCTCTAACAAGTTTCCCATTTCTTTCTTAAATTCCCTAACGTCCCCGGAGTTCAGAGGGACAGAAACATATCCCATGCCAGGTTGCACTCCCCCCAGTGCAACTTCTCTAAGCGGATATAAGTTACTTTTATCCTCCCCCATCCTAGTTTGACTTCGAGTTACTCGTCTAGTTTCAGAAGAACCAGAGGGAGAATCTGTATTGAAAAAGTCTGGCGCTGTTGGGGGCGGTGAAGGCTGTGGCGGTGGTGCTGGTGGTACATAAGGGGGGGGTGAGGTAGGGATTTCATCCTCATCCCGGGGTTTTTTCCTACCCCCCTGTTTCTTCTCTCTCAAGTGATATAGATTTACTCTAGTCTCTGACCTTATCCACAAGTGTACATATTCACTCTCCTCCAGGCTAAAGGGTTCCTTAGAATTAACATTAATATGCGAAGCCTGGCATATCCAGTCTTCAAAGGACCCAAAAACGGGCCAATACAGGTGGTCACTTCTAATTTGTTTCCCACCCCAAACTTCCATACAATAATGTATCATTTTTGCTTTATCCTTACCCTGCCTAGAAGGGTAATCATCCCAATATTTAATCATTAATCCTAACGGACTGTCTGGCGGTATCTGGGGTAACCTAACCTTAGGCACCGACCCACCCATGGGATCAGAAGGCTTGCTTTTCTTCTGTCCCATCTTCCGGAGTGCCTTCACACACACACACAATCTTTTCCCCCTGTTCGTGGCCCAGTCCCTCGCGGGAGATGGGAACCACACTACTAAGGGGTCCGCACTTGCTTCATCCTCAAGTGGACGTCTCACACAGGCACACTCCGGGATACCCAACCCCAACTGAACGGATCACCGGCCTATACTTACTCACTCCTGAGTCTTTGTTCGGGTCTTTGTGCACAAAGTTTACGGGGTTGCCGGCTTCTATTTGCTTGCTGCCGAATTTCGAGTTCGTCAGTAGAGGTTTTGGGTGTAAAAACTCCCAACAGGGGCCGCTTACTCAGCGGGGCGCCCCCCCCGTGAGGTTTACAGCCAAATTGCCTCTATCCGAGTCACGGCACCAAATTTGTTATAGATTGTGGCCCAATAATTGACAGGAACCAGTCCAATTAATCAAATTAGTTTATTAAGCAAGCGGCAGCAAGCAAAACAGCGCTGGGCGGCCGGGGAGTCTTTGCTCCGCCAACGGTGCGCACCCACTTCCCGAAAGTAGCTGATTCTATACTCTTCTGGTTCCCGTATATGTGTCAATCCTGGTATATTCTGTGTCTGAGCGACGTGTTGCTAGGGGGTCGGTCTTGTCCGCCTCCTGGTGGTCGTGAGGCTGAAGGCTCCTCATCTTTATCGGTGTCCTTTGGGTGACTCTTTTCAGCTTATCGCACAACTTAGCTCTTCCCTTTGAAGTGTTAAAGCACACCAGATGCCTGTGATTTAGGTGTTGAGGTGTCAAAGCGCACCAGATAGCACAGCGGATGCCTGTGATTTAAGTATGTGAAGGGTCAAAACATTGTAATTTTTCACCAGCCTTTAAGAAAGCCTGATTTGATTAACAAACATGATTTTATTTATTACAGGGGGGTCATACGAGGGGGTTTTGCACGAGGGTTTACACGAGGATCTCCACGATGACTTGTTGCAGGGGGCTGGGGGGACGGGAGTGGGCATGTGGGGGTGGTGGGAGAGGGGGTTGAGGGGGGATTTGGGGAGTGGGGTGGGGGGTTGTGCGTGGTGACAGGGGGGTTTGGGGAGGAGTTGGGGGGGTTTTGGGGGGCGTGACCTTAGAGGAGGACAGGCTGTGGTGCACTACGATTTACACATGAGGATTTGCACAAAGATTCACACGAGGATTCGCACGAGGCCTTGCAGGGGGCTGGGGGAGGGGTTTGAGGGCGATTTGGAGGGTGGGGGGAAGGGGCAGGGCTGCGGATGATGGTGTGCGGGGGTTCACACAAGGCCTTCCACCATGGTTTGCACGAGGGTTGATGGGGGTTGGGCGAGGGGCTGTGGGGGGAGGGGGCAGGGAGGCTGGTGGGCTGGGGGCTGGGGGCTGGGCCAGGGGTTTGCAGGAGGGTTCATGGGGAGGTGGAGGGGGGGAGGGGCTGTCAGGGATTTGAGGGTGGGGGAAGGGGTGGATGATGGTACGTGAGGGTTTGCAGGAGGGTTCTCACAAGGCTTCACAGGGGGCTTGAAGGGGTGGGGGAGGGGTTTCACGGGGGATTTGGGGGTGGGGAGGGGGAGAGGTCAGGTGTTGGCACATGAGGGGGCTCGCACAAGGATTTGCAGGAGGGTTCACAGAAGGGTCTGTAGGGGGTCGGGGGGGTTGGAGGTGGGGGAGGGGCTTTGGGGGGATTTGGGGAATGGGGGGGTGGGTGGTGGGTTCAAACAAGGGTTTGGGGGGGTTGAGAGGCTGGGGAGGGGGGACGGGGGTGGTGAGACTTTAGGGCGTTTTGCACAAGGATTCGCATGAGGCTTCAAACAAGGGTTCGTAGAGGAATGAGGGGGTTTTGGGGTTGGGTAGGGGTTTGGGGGGGATTTTAGGGGTGGGGGAGGGGTGTGGAGAGCGTACGAGCAGGTTTTGCATGGGGGTTCGCATGAGGGTTTTTCAGGGGGTGTGGGGGAGAGGTTTGAGGGTGGGTTCGAGGGGAGGAAGAGGGGGGACAGGGTGAGTGGTGGCACAGGAGGGGGCTCGCACAAGGATTTGCACGAGGATTCATGGGGGGTGGGGGGATGTGGTAGAGGGGTTAAGGGGGCTCCGGGGGTGGGAATGGGGGTGGACGGCAGGACATGAGGGGACTTCCCCAAGGATTCGCATGAGAATTTGTGCAAGGTCTTGCACGACAACTCGCACAAGAGTTTGTAGGGGGCTGGGGGGGTCGCAGGTTGGAGAGATACAGGATTTCGGGGTGGGGGAGCTGGGGGTTGGGAACAAGGGGGCTCACACGAGGATTTGCACAAGGATTTGCAGGGGGCTGGGGAGGGGTTAGGCGGGATTTAGGGGTTGGGGAGGGAGTGGAGGGTGGTACGCGAGCATTTGCACGAGGGTTTGCACAGGGGCTCGTACAGGTGGGGGAGGTTGGAGGTGTGGGAAAAGGGGGGATTTGGGGGTGGCACATGAAGGGCCTTCACGAGGACTTGCACAGGAGTTCGCACAAGGATTTACAGGAGGGTTTGTAGGAGGGGGTTGGGGTGGTGGGGGAGGGGGTTTAGTGGGGATTTGGGAGAAGGGGAGGGGGGAAGGTGTCCTGTGAGGGCTTTTTTCACAAGGGTTGGAACGAGGATTTCCAGGAGGGCTCGTGGTAGGGGGCTGGGGGGTGGTTGGGGAGGGGTTGAGGGGGGGCTGGACGGGTGGGGAGTGCAGAGGGGGACGGGTGCCGGTGCACGGGGGTGTTGTGCCAAGGGCTCGCACAAAGATTCACTCAAGGATTTGCACGAGACCTTGCACAAGGGCTTGCACAAGGGTTTGTGGGGGGCTGGGAGATTGAAAGGTGGGGGAGGGGTTTGAAGGGGGATTTGGGATTTTGGAGGTGGGGAGGGGGTGGCACATGAGGAGCTTTTGCAGGAGGATTTGCACGAGGGTTCGCAGGGGGTTTGAAAGGGTGGGGGAGGGGTTTCAGGGGGGAATTGCAGAGGATTTGGGGGTGGGGTGGGTGAGGAGACTCACACGAGGATTCACATCAGGGTTCGTGCAAACCCTCGTGCAAAGAGTCAGGGGCTGGGAGTGTTGGGCTGGGGAGGGGGCTCACACGAGTGTTTGCACAAGGGTTCATGGGGGATGGGGGGTTGGGGGAGGGATTTGAGGGGAATTTGGGGGTTGCGGGATGGGGTGGATGATGGTAGGTGTTTGCACGAGGGTTCGTAGTGGGGCCAGGGGTGGCTCTGTTATCTTGATTTTACTGTCTCTGCTGACGAAAAGCAGGGCTGTCCTGGCTCCCCAAGACTACCATTTATGTATCCTGTGATAGCTGGACAGGCCTTCACTCCCCTGGGCTGCACAAGAGATAGCAAAGCCAGTCAGTCTTAATTTCTCTTTGAGCACAGAGACTTCACCTCATTATCCAAATTCCACGGTTAACTCACTCCATGCACCACCCCATATCCATTACACCTCTTTCCTTCTTTCACTCTTGAAGAACCGTCTACGAACAAATGAAGACCCCCAGATAGGGGTTCTTCCCTTAAGTCAGGTCGTATCCTAGTCCGGTACTCAATTACATCTATGCATTCGTGTGTAAGTTCTTCATCCTTTGCCTCTTTTTTTTTCACAAAAAGCTCGCTGGGTTAAGGCAAGGGCTGGTAGTTAAAATCAAATCATCCTTTTCAATTAAAATTCCTTCATACTTCAGTATTCTTGAATCAGTTAGCCATTTTCCCTCAGTTTGGGCTAAAATGGTTTTGACTTGGTGGGGGGTGCTAACTTCTATCATTCCCCCAAAGGTAAGCTTCCTGCTTTCTTCTACTAATAAAGCAGTAGCGGCTCCTGCCCGCACACATTCGGGCCATCCTCGAGAAACTGGGTCTAGAAGCTTTGACAAATATGCTACTGGCTGTCGTTTATCCCCCCGTTCTTGAGTTAATATTCCCAGTGCAGCCCCTTTTTCTACAGTCACAAACAACTGAAATGGTTTCTCCAAGGATGGTAAAGCTAAAACTGGAGCAGTTATTAGGCTTTGCTTTAATTCGCATATCAAATTTTTCTCTTCCTCTGTCCATCTTAATATATTTGGTTCATCTACTAATAATTTAGAATACAGTCCTTTAGTCCTTTGTGCATACCCTTCTATCCACAGCCTGCAGTACCCGGTTAATCCTAAAAACTTTCTCAATTCCTTTTTGGTCTCAGGCAAGGGTAATTCCACTATTCCTTTAATCCTTTCAGGATTTATCTTGTGGCTTCCTTCACTAATCAAATGTCCTAAATATTTCACTTCTGATTCTACATACTGTAATTTTGGTTTTGAGACTCTTAACCCCTGCTGACCTAAAAAATCTAATAACTCATTGGTAGCTTCTTTTACTTTGTTTTCTTCTTCTCCCGAGATTAACAAATCATCCACATACTGAAGCAGGGCTATTCCCGATGGATGTTTGAATTGTTCAAGCACTTGTTCTAACACTTGCCCAAACAAATTAGGAGATTCTGTAAATCCCTGTGGTAGCACTGTCCATCCATATTGTTGCTTTCTCCCTGTATCTGGATCTTCCCATTCAAATGCAAATAGATCTCTGCTCCCTTCATCTAGAGGACAAGCCCAAAAAGCATCTTTTAAATCCACTACACTAAACCATTTATGATGATGAGGAATTTTACTCATTAGCGTATAGGGATTCGGGACCACCGGATGTCGTGCCTGCACTATTTCATTAATCTTTCTCAAGTCTTGCACTAAGCCATATGAACCATCCGTTTTTCGTACTGGCAGGATCGGAGTGTTAAAAGGGGACATACAGGGTTCTATTAACCCATCTTTGGCTAGTGCTTGTATTACTGGTTGCAGCCCTCGCCTGCCCTCAAGGGGAATTGGGTACTGCTTTTGTCGAATCACATTTGAATGCAGAATGAGTTTTACCCTGAGGGGTTCTATTTTTAACCCTCCTCGGTTCCCTTCACTCACCCATACCTCGGGACTTATCTTTTGCTCATCCTGTTCTGTTAGCAACTTCACAGATACCATTATCTGTTCTCTTAAAGTTTCTATCTTTAATTCTAAACCAGTGATAAGATCCCTACCTAGGAGGTTACTCCCAGCTTCCAGTATGTATAGCAGAGTTCCCATCACTTTTTCAGTTTCGCTTCCCACAATCATGGGTTCAAAAACAGGGACTGAGATGTTGCCTGGGGTAGGCGTGGCGACCTGGTTCAGGAACGGTACGGCGACCAATCACAGGCCGCTCGGTCCATCGACTCGCAGACACCAATGTGGTGGACGGCAAATGGCGTTTATTAGCACGTGGCACAGCCTTATATAGCTCGAGTTTACAACGTCACTTCCGTCTGCTTACATCATCAACTAACCGCCATTGGGGGAGGGGCTTTATCTTTCCGTACAGCGCGATATCTTCCGGCCGCCAGACCCTAACTACCTACATTTCCCCCCTCCCTATGGATAACCAAACTAGCTAAAATAGAAAAATAGAAAACTCGAATAAAAAACATAAGGCACAGTGAACAGGTGGAACTTAGGGGGTAACTGGTAATAACAGGGCGTAACTTGAGGTAACGGGGGATAATTGGCAGTAACACAATGTAAACACATTCTTAAAGCAGTTGTCGGCGTTCTACTAACAGAATGTTAACCTTCTCTAGCCGGCTTTTGACAAACGACACGAGCCTATTTAGTATACAGGGTCCGAAGATCAGTGCTATTATGATCATTGCGATCGGCCCTATCAAGGTAGATATCAGGGTGGTTAACCATGGTGAATGGTTAAACCATGATTCGAACCAGTTTTGTTGTGCCTCTCGTTCCTTTTTCCGTTTTTCTAATCCTTCTCGCAGTTTGGCCATAGTGTCTCTCGCTATTCCGGTGTGGTCCGCATACACACAGCACTCTTCTTTCAGTGCAGCGCACCCCCCCCCTTGTTGTAAAAACATCAGGTCTAATCCTCTTCGATTTTGTAACACAACTTCAGATAATGATCTAATTGATTGTTCTAATGCAGTTATTGATTGTTCAATTCTAGCCAAGTCCTCGTCTACTGCCACCCTCAAGGCATTAAATTCTTTACTCTGTTGCACCAAGGATGCTGCTCCTGTACCTAGTCCCACACCTCCTATGAGCATTAGAGTAGCTACCGTTATTGCTGTAAAGGGCTCCCGTTTTGACAGATGATGTTCTGGGGTGATGTGCGAGTCGTAGACAAAGTCGTCGGAATGGTAAAAGATCTTAGGGACTATAGATACCTGGACACAATACTCTGAAGATTCGTTAAACTTTTCCAGCGACAGACAAGGTGTAACTCCAATAGTAGAACAAACCCACTTGGCATTTTGGGCCGGTATTAACCACTTTGCTGGGGTCTTAAGTTGTGTCTTATTAATACATAGGTGTTCTTTGTGCTTTGGGACTTTGCCTACACACACGCCACTTCCCACCACCTGTGTCAATGTAATGCCTTGCTTTTCTGTGTCCCATATGCACTGGGCCGGATTTGTACCATTTACCTGTATAGGTATGTCCCTTACCCCTACAGCCTCATAAAAAGGTGGCTTTAGTCCGTAACACAACCAGCAATGTTCCGTAAGGTTAGGGTTAGTTTTGTTCAATACTCGGTAGCTAGCTTGCATCATTTTCCAGAGGGGCGCTACCGGTGTGGTAGTATATTTTCCTGTTGATGTTTCCTGGTTGTTGGTCTTTTTAGTCATGTAATCTTGACTGGGGGTGGTCAGAACTACTTCATTAACAAACGCTTGGCTGGGGCCTACCGGCAGTGGATCGTTCGGGACAACCTCCTTTTTTATGAGGATTAAGCCACCCTCGTCTGTTCCTGGTTCTGCGTACCTTATTCCCCAAATTCTCCCAAGTAACCAACTATCCTCTTGGGGCTCAGTAACATTTAAGAAGAGGTATCGGCAATTTCCACGTCCTTGCCATGCCTGTGGTGGAATGCACCCATATGGACCCCACTGGACTTTTAGGTATCTGTCTCTACCGCTACCCGGTATCCAAGCAGGGGCTATGGTCTCACATCCCCAACGGCTACAATAGTATTGATTAGGGTAGTTACAATACCCCTTCCCAGGATTCGAGCTAGGACACATATAGAATCCTAGGTATTCCCAACATCGGTCTCTCGGGACAAGCTGGCACAGAGAGGCATTAAAACTGGGCGCACCTGATGTTATTTGGGTTGCGATAACTTGGTGGTCCTCTAGTCGAAGGAAGGACCATTTAAATGGCTGGTGGTGAAGGTGACCTGATTTTACCTGTCCTATGGTGACAAGGTCTAAAATCAAAATCACACAAAGGCATCGCAGTCGTCGCTTGGTTTCTGCCAATGCGGGGCTCCCAGGCTTAGATAGGGCGCCTGCTGGCTCGTCAACTTCTTTTGCCACTGGGGTATACGGGTTACGGGGGTGTCCGATGATCCGGTCCTGTAAACAGAAACTCAACAGTTTTCATTAATTACGTTAGTCTTATTCTGAAGGTCCGGTTTAATAGACTTAAGCGGACACCATTTAATTCTGCCGTCTTTTCTGACTGCAGCATACCCTCGGCCTGTCAGGACTAATTTCCACCCTTGTTCCCAGTCTCCCAGCTCATTTCTAACTATGACCAACGGGCCTTCTTCTAATGCTCGAGTGGCCCAATGTTTTTGGGCGGGACTGTTCATCTCCTCTCCTCTGGGAAACTGGTTTAGTGCCAATAACGCAGTCGCTAGCAAGCGCGCCTGGTCTCCTGAGGGAACAGTGTTGGTAAAACCTTCTGTTTTTGCTAGTACCTCCAATTTAGATTTCAGAGTTTGGTTCGCTCGTTCTACTATGGCTTGTCCTGTGCTATTATACGGGATGCCACGTAATAAAGTAATACCCCATTTCAGAGCGAACGCTTGGACTGACTTAGATACAAAGTTCGGACCATTGTCTGTTTTGATTTGATTAGGGACGCCGAGCCACGCCATGGCTGTCAGCCAATGTTGGATAGTTGCTTTGGAGTCGGTCTTAAGGTGTTGGGTAGCTACGATCACCCCGCTATATGTGTCTACGGTTACCGCTAGCCACGCTCGAGGTTTCAGCAACTGACAGAGCGTAAAATCCGTCTGCCACACCTCGGAGGCTTTGAGACCTCTGGGGTTAACTCCACTGGACCACAGTGGTACTTTTTGGCAGTGGGGACACGTAGCTACTATGTGTTTCGCGTCAGTGGCTGAAATCCCACATCTCTTTGCTAGCGCTTTAGCTCCAATGTGGAGAGATTCGTGTAGTTGGCGGGCATCTCTTAGTGTCCATAATCCTTTAGCAGCGGCATCGGCTTTGTCGTTACCGGTTTGGAAAAACCCTTTAACTGGGGTGTGGCTGTTGATGTGGATGACCGATATGGTACCTTTTCGGGAAAAAAGCGCCTCTTCTAGCATTAGAGCTACTGTAGATGTTGACACATCGGGCCCTGACATGGCTAAGCAAAGTTTGGCCACGAACATTGAATCAGTTACTATATTGAGATGTTCCGTTGGAAACAGTCCGCACGCTAGTACTACGGCCGCCGCTTCCAGCTGTTGGACTGAAAGCGCACAATCGGTCATTTTAATGCAGTGCCATTCTCCTCCCGATTGCCATACTGCTGCCGCGGTTGAGGTCGCTGAGGATGCGTCTGTGAAGACCGTTGGTCCCGACTGGGGCCGGTCCATGATCTTCTGTGGAAGGTCGATATCGACAATCGCCAGCAATTGAGTCCAAGGGGGCCTTGTGGCATACTGGACTTCCCCACCAAATCCGATGAGGGCTATAGCTAGATATTCTGACATTGCCACTGATTGCGTTGGGAGCCGTTTGCGGAAGGGTAGGTATATTCTGGCAGGTTCAATGCCTAGATGTCTTAGGGCGAGTTTTCTGCCTTTCATGATGAGGTTACCAAGGCACTCGACTCCCGGGGAGAATGCACGTGACGGTTTTCCCAGGACTACCCATTGTATCGGTTGAGCTTTTTCAGGGGGGCCCTGGGCCAGTGCCCCTACTCCCCCCCCTTTTGTGAAATGCACGTACAGATCGAGTGGTACAGCCGGGTTCCATCTGGCGAGTGAGCTTGACGATACCTGACGCTCGATAAAGTCAAGAGAAGTCAGTGCTTCCGGCGTTAGAGTTTTTGGTTCCCACGGGTGCTGTCCTTTTAAAAGATCGTATAGGGGGGCCATGGTTTCTGGAGGGATCAGGACGATATTGCGGAGCCATTGCAAGGACCCTACTAGCTGTTGTATGTCATGAAGCGTTTTGATGTTTCGACGGATTTTCATTTGGGGGGGGGTCACGTAGGAGCTTGTGATCCCCACTCCCAAAAAGCTAACACATGGTCCTTTTTTAATTTTTGCGCTCGCGATCTCAAACCCGCTTGTTTTGAGAGTCTCTGAAACCGTTAGCACCAGCTGGTCCACCTGGCTCCCTGATGGCGCGGCGATCAAAATATCATCCATATATTGAATGATAGTCGCAGTCGGGTCACTGCGTCGGACCGGTGCCAACGCCTGATCCACCGTGATTTGACAGATAGTAGGTGAGTTAATCATTCCTTGTGGCAGCACTTTCCACTGGAAGCGTAGGTTGGGGCGTTGGCTATTTGGAAACACGACGGAAAAGGCAAACCGTTCCTTATCCTCCTCATGCAGAGGTATTGAAAAGAAACAGTCTTTAATATCGAGGACAGCGCAAGGTTGCCCTTCCGGTATCATAGAGTTCATGGGCAACAGCGTTTGGACAGGATCCATTGGTTGGATTCTTTTGTTTACTTCACGTAGGTCATGGAGGAGGCGAAACCCCTCACCGTTCCGCTTGGGTATTACAAAAACTGGGGTGTTCCATGGGCTAGTAGAAGGCTCTATGTGACCTCGTTGTAGCTCTCGATCAACTAGCTCGAGAAGAGCATCCATTCGAGGCTTCGACAGGGGCCACTGCTCGACCCACACTGGATCGGACGATTTCCACGTCAGTCTGATTGGTGGAAATGGGTGTACGGCAGTGGCCCTTAAGGTAAATTTGTCACCCTGGCATTTAATAGGGCTAGAGCGTCCCTTCCCAATAGTGGTGGGACTCCTGGCATGACATATGGGAAAAGGTTGATGGTTTTCTCCGGTCCCTTTTCAGTGTGAAGCGTAATTGCTATTAATTGGGCGCTCTTCCGAGCTTGGGTTAATCCCCCAACTCCGCCCACCATGGGGGCGTCTTCCAATTTCCAACCTGGGGGCCAGCTCGACTCGGGAAGAACTGTAACATCTGCTCCGGTGTCAATCAAAAAGGGGACCTTAATGGTGGTGCCACTGGGGATATTATAGAGAGAACAGATCCCCCACACCACCGGTGGGTTGTCACACTTTATTGCCAGGGCCACCCCAAGGTCTCGCCCCCAAGGGGTGGTCCTTGCTGTCCCTGAGATAAGGGCTGACTCAGTTGGACTATCGGTTGGGCCATAAAGCTGGTCACTTCTCGAGGGGTGGCGTTGATGCGTGGTGGGTATTGCACAAAGGTTTGCACGAGGGTGCGTCGGGCCTGAGGGGGCACTTGATGGGGTGGGGGAGGGGTTTGGGGGGTTGGGAGGGGGCGGGGGGTGGGGGTGAGTAGGGGGGGGAAGTGCGTGAGGGGGGCTCGCACGAGGATTCACACAAACCCTTGCAGGATTCACACAAGTGTTTGTAGAGGGTGGGGTAGGGGGTTGAGGGGGGACACGTGTGAGGGGGGTGATGAGTTCACACGAAGGTTCGGGCGGGTTGAGAGGCCGGGGGAGCATTCCCAGGAGCGTTTGCACGAGGGTTTGCACGAGGGTTTGCACAAGTGTTCGTGGTGGGGGGGGAGGGGGTGAGGGGGGATTTGGGGAGGGTGGCACAGGAGGGGCTTGCACAAGGGTTCGCACGAGGGTTTGCACAAGGTTTTGTGGGGAGCTGGAAGATTGGGGGGTAGGGCAGGGGTCTCACACAAGTGTTTGCACAAGAGTTCATGGGGGCTGGGGGGGTTGAGGGGTGAGGGAGGGATTTGAGGGGGATTTTGAGGGGGTGGGGGAGGGGGTGTCTGATGGTAGATGAGCGTTTGCACGAGGATTTGTACGAGGCTTTGTAAGGCGCTTGAAGGGGTGGGGCAGGGGGTTCACTGTGGATTCGGGGGGTGGGGGCAGAGGTTGGGGGTTGGCACATGAGGGGGTCGCAGGAGGATTTTCACGAGGGTTTGTAGGAGGCTGGGGCAGGTTTTTGGATGGAATTTGGGGGGTGTGGGTGGTGGGTTTGCACAAGGGTTTGGGGGGGTTCAGAGGCTGGGGAGGGGGGATGGGGGATGGTGGCATTTAGGGTATTTTGCACATGGACTCGCACAAGAGTTTGTAGGGTTTGTAGGGCTGGGGGTGTTTCAAGGGTGGGGGAGAGGGTGGAAGGGGAGATTTGGGGTGGGAGGGGTAGGACGTGGGGTACGGGGGGGCTCGCACGAGACCCTGCACTAGGGTTCGTAGCAGGACTGGTGGCGTGGGATTGGGATTCTGCTCGAGGCCTCGCACAAGGACTCACATGGTGGTTCCTAGGGGACTGGGGGGGTTGGGGGAGGGGCTTAGAGGGGATTGGGACGGGGTGGGGTGGCTTTGGGGGTGGGGGAGGGGTGTGGGAGCTGGGGGTGAGGCAGGAGGGGGCTCGCACAAAGATTCGCACGAGGGTTTGTAGGGGCTGGGGAGGGGGTTGAGGGGGGACTTAGGGCGTGGGGGAGGGGGGAGTGGGATGGACGGTGGCCCATGAGGGGATTTTGCAGGAGGATTCGCACGAGGCCTCACACAAGGATTCACACAAGGGTTTGCACAAGGATTTGTGGGGGGATTTGTGGGTGGGGGATGGGTTTGAGGGGGTATTTGGGGGTGGGGAAGGGAATGGATGTTATGCAAGGCATTTTTGCACGAGGCCTTCAACAAGGACTTCCACGAGGGCTTGTTGTAGGGTGCTGGGGGGGAGCAGTGATTTGGGGGATGAAGGAGGGGGTTGAAGGGGGATTTGGAGGGAGGGGGAGTGCCGGGGGGTGTGCGTGCGGGGGTCCTGAACGAGGATTCACACGAGGATTTCCACAAGGATTCACACAAGGGTCCCTGGGGGTGGTTGGGGTTTTGGGGAGGGGTCGAGGGTTGGGCTTGGGGGTGGGGGAGTGCGGAGGGGACGGGTGGTAGTGCACGAGGGTGTTTGCACGAGGGCTCGCACAGAGACTCACATGAAGATTCACGTGAGGTCTTGCACGAGGGTTTGTGGGGGGCTGGAAGATTGGGGGGGGGCGCAGGGGCAGAGGTGGGGTGTACGGCGTGGAGATGGGTGGGGGATGGTGCGTGAGGGGCCACAATCCAACTCACCGATCTCCTCGGTCCTCCCAAACCTCCTGAGTCCCCCCTGAACACCTCAGTGCCCCCAACCACCCCTGTCCCCAACCCCCTGCGTCCCCCCAAAACGCGACTCCCCAAACACCCGTGTCCCCCCCAAACCCCCGGGTCATAGAATAGAATCATAGAATCATTTAGGTTGGAAAAGACCCTTGGGATCATTGAATCCAACCATCATCTCCACTCTACAAAGTTCTCCCTTACACCATATCCCTTAACACCACATCTAAACGAGCCTTAAACACATCCAGGGATGGTGACTCCACCACCTCCCTGGGCAGCCTATTCCAGTGTCTGACCACTCTTTCCGTGAAGAATTTTTTCCTTATATCCAGCCTAAACCTACCCTGTTGCAGCTTGAAGCCATTCCCTCTTGTTCTATTGCTAATTACCTGTGAGAAGAGACCAGCACCAACCTCTCTGCAATGGCCTTTCAAGCAGTTGTAGAGAGCGATGAGGTCTCCCCTCAGGCTCCTCTTCCTCAAACTAAACAGTCCCAGCTCCTTCAATCGCCCTCATCAGATTTATTCTCCAGGCCCTTCACCAGCTTCGTTGCCCTCCTCTGCCCTCGCTCCAGCACCTCGATATCTCCCTTGTATTGAGGTGCCCAGAACTGGACACAATACTCAAGGTGCGGCCTCACCAGTGCTGAGTACAGGGGGACAATCACCTCCCTCCTTCTGCTGCTCACACTATTTCTAATACAAGCCAGGATGCCATTGGCCCTCTTGGCCACCTGGGCACACTGCTGGCTCATGTTCAGCCGCTTGTCAATTAGAACCCCCAGGTCCTTTTCTGCCAGGCAGCTCTCCAGCCACACTTCCCCAAGCCTGTAGCGATGCATGGGGTTGTTGTGGCCCAAGTGCAGGACCCGGCACTTGGCCTTGTTGAAGCTCATACCGTTAGCATTGGCCCATCGGTCCAATCTACCCAAGTCTCTCTGTAGAGCCTCCCTATCCTCATGTAGATCAACACTCCCGCTTAGCTTCGTGTCAGCGGCAAACTTGCTGATGATACACTCTATGTCCTTATCAAGGTCATCAATAAAGACGTTGAGCAGAAACGGTCCCAACACTGAGCCCCGAGGGACACCACTTGTGACCAGCCGCCAGCTGGATTTAACTCCATTGATCACCACTCTTTGGGACCGCCCATCCAGCCAGTGCTTGATCCAGCAGATCGTATGCTCATCCAGGCCATGAGCCGCCAGTTTTTCCATGAGATTTCTATGGGGGACAGTGTCAAATGCTTTTCGAAAGTTTAGGTAGACAATGTCCACAGCCTTTTCCTCATCCAATAATCGGGTCATCTTGTCATAGAAGGAGATCAGGTTTGTCAGGCAGGTCCTGCCTTTCCTAAACCCATGCTGACTAGGCCTGATCCCCTGCTTGTCCATTAGATGAGTTGTAATGGCACTCAAGATGATCTGCTCCATGACCTTCCCTGCTACCAAGGTCAGACTGACAGGCCTATAGTTTCCCGGATCCTCCTTTCTGCCTTTTTTGTAGATGGGCGCTACATTTGCCACCCTCCAGTCCATTGGTGTCGACGCGGAAGGCTCGGACAATAACACAACGACCAATATGATCAGGTTAATGCCACTTTATTGCACAGATAGCTCAGTAATTACAGATGTTCTGATGCCGCATCACGCGCCGACAATTTGCTGATTGGTTGCATGAGCTGTACATGCAGTAAGCAACGTATTATAATTGGCTTAAAACATCTGTCCACGCGAACAATCACCCCTCCTATATCCTGGGCGAAGTTCTGCATTTCGCACGCTGAGTTCAGCACACTTTCTCATATCTTGTTTGTCTCAGCATTTCTAACACCGCTACAATGTTTTCACATAACCTTCAAACTTACAAGGCCTACACAGTTGTTAACAATTCTTCGGTGCTTGGAGTGTTCACAGGATGACCCCTTTGTACTAAAAATCCTCCCACAGATCCCCCTTTTTGTTTTTGAACAATCCAAGCACCTGAAAACATTTTTTCTATAGACACTTCTAAAGATCTTTGTCGACAAGAAAACAAACAAGGTAAAATGATCAGCAATATTATTACAACAATCAAAATTACAAGGCCCTGTTTCAAGAAATCTTGTACCCAGCCAGCCAGTCCCCAAGAATTAAACAATTGCTCCAACCACGAATGACCCTGAGTGAGCTTATGCATATTGTGCTCTAACTGGGCTAAGTGGTCATGAATGGAGCGTGAGCGATCAGACAAATTCATACAACACATCCCTTCAAAATCCTCACAACCATGGCCTTGTGCTAACAAAAAATCAATAGCAGCACGATTCTGCAGCACAGCATGTCGTATACTATCAGCATCTGTTAATAAAGCAGAAATCATCTCAGAAGTCAGGTTAAACTGTTTTATACTCCAACAGGCTAGCTTTTCTAGATCCGTTAAAGCCTTGGCTGCAGCCACACCTGGAGCTAAAAAGCCTGCAAAAATTTTTGACGGGCGATGCCAAAACTCGATGCGGTCACTGCACTCAGGGGTAAAATCGGTAATCGTTCGTCGCGATCGCCGTGACTGGTTCCTAAGACTAATAAGACTAATCCTGTCAGGAGCAAACAAGGTAAGTCCGCCTAAATAACACGGTCCTCCTACTGAACGACTAGGGATGCCTCCCCAAGCTCGGTCACCACATATCAAAAAATACCCAGGTGGAAGTAGCTTAGGAAAAGATGCATTATTCCAAATCCCTCCACACGACAGTCCTAGGTCAGCACCTCCGTTTTGACAATAATTACTCTTAATAAATGAAACAGTGGGAGTAACATTTTGCATACCAGTGAGAGCACCTGTCATATTAAACCCATAACCTCTACATAATACTGGATTTTGCCCTCCCAATTCGATACATCCTAAGCTAAAGTTGCCAATATGCCTGCCAGTATTATTTCCAGCATGATGTCCCACTGCTGGAAGTGACCCCAAAAGATCCAATTCCTGCAAAGGGAGAGGAAATGATCGGTTTAAATGATTAATGAGATGACCTTGAAATAGGGGTCCTACTCCTTCTGGGCACCAATAGCTGTCTGCAGATCCTCACAACAGGTTACAAGTGACGTTAACCTGCTCTGATTCTAACAGCAAACTATTTGTTAAATTGACTTGGGATACATAGCCTTCAAAATCCTCCAATCGCAGGAATGGAAAACCAATCAAACATGTTCGGAAAGGATCTGATGGAGTGGCCATGGATAAGCAAAAGGCCGAGTTGCCTGTCTGATTTGCCCATGTTACCCATACGTTCTGCCTAGGGGATATGTTTGTAATACCTTCCACTCCCGGTCCCACTAAACCAATAATCATTATCCCAATTATCCAACCCATGTTGCCGTTATGGTTTTCCCTTTTGCTTCCAACCAAATCGCCTTGCACACTTTTTTTTCGTTTTCTCCCACTCTTCCGGTTTTACCTTCCAAATGCGGGGTATTAAAACGTCTTTGCTACACTTGACTACTAAAGGATCATAGTTATCCTGATACTTCCAAATTGCTCTCACACAACAATGTGTTTCCCAAGCTAACCGACGATTATGATTCTCATCGACGTCATGCCCTGTTAAAATGGCTATACGAACAGCCTGTTGTATCCTTGCATACTGAACTTCCAGGCAAGCCGAACACCAAAACCCTGCTAATCCGGCACGTTGATAGAGCTGTTTCTTGCACTCATTACACTCGCAAAGAACCCACGGTTCACACTCTCTACAAGCTGGACATATGACAGTTGCCAAGCCTGCGAGAGCCAGAGTGGTGAGTTCACGTGGTCATATCACCGTCTCGCGTTCCACTCTCTTGCATTTTAGGTTCCCTCCACGGCTTAATCCAACGTGCTGGTACCCATCTTGGACCTTGATCTGTCAAAACACAAGCATATCTGCGACCAATCATTTTTATCTCCACTGGACCCTTCCATTGCCCTGATTGCCAGTCCTTATACTGTACCCGTCCTGGTGTGGTTGCTTGCAAACCAGACCGTAATGACATGTGATGAATCACTATTGGAGGTGAGTCACGTTCTCCAGTTAACCGCAAACAGTTCAATACATCTAAAGCTTTTGCAAGGCGTTCTGCAGAAGAAGAGGTAATTTCTCCCCCTTTTTGTTTTTGCAAAAGCGCCTTCAGCGTAGTGTGTGCACGCTCAACTATGGCCTGTCCCGTGGGAGAATGAGGAATTCCAGTATGTTTACGTATACCCCATAGAGTACAGAATTTAGCAAATCGTTGAGAAACATAGGCAGGTCCGTTATCGGTTTTAATTTCCTGGGGTACCCCCAAAACTGCTATAGCTGCACACATATGCTTAATAACATGTTTGGCCATTTCTCCAGTTTGTGCTGTGGCCCAGATGGCGTGCGAATAGGTGTCAATGCTTACATGGACATATTTGAGCCCTCCAAATTCAGGAACATGGGTAACATCCATTTGCCATAATTGCAAGGAATGCAACCCACGTGGGTTCACGCCTAGGCCAAGCCCAAAACCAGTCCCTTGGCAATCCGGACAGGATTGCACAATACCACATGTCTCAGAAATAAGTAAATTAAACTGCCTTGCTAATACTCTAGCCAATTGATGAAAAAATTCATGAGACACTCGAGCTTGTTCAAATAAGTTGGTTTGACGGTTCTCCCAGGTTGCTGCAACCAAATGGTCAGCACGATTATTACCAGTGGCCAGGCCATAATCAGGCTGATGGCTACGTATGTGCACTATAAAATAAGGATACGTTCTCTGATTTAACAAATGTAACAATTGTAACAATAACTGACATAAGACAGAATTTCGAAGAGATCGAAGCATCGATCGTTCCAGTCTCATAACAGTACCGACCACATACATAGACTCTGAAACAACATTAATCGGTTCATTCTGCCAGTTTTGAAAAGCCCACACCACTGCCCGTAGTTCTAAAGTCTGTAAAGAATCTTGTAAAACACCATTTAGTACTTTGGAGTGCCATTGTCCATTAAGGCACCAGGTAACCACCGCCCTTTTTGATTTCTTTCCGGCATCTGTAAATACCGTGAGTCCAGACACCGGAGAATTCGAACGTCGTGGAGTCTCTTCAAAAGTTTGATTTCGAATTAATGGCAAAAGTTTCATTGGTGGGTAGGCATTAGTTATCTGTCCGGAAAAATCCGTTAATGCATATTGTAAAACCTCTGAGGAAGAGAGAAGCCAATCCAGATAACTCTGGGTAATCGGAACATATATAACCTCTGGCTCATGTCCAGTTAAGTCAACGATACGACGTCTGCCCTTTATAATAAGGTTTGCAAACATTTATATACGAGTGCAGACAGTATTCTTAGGTTGGTAAGATAGAAAACCCCATTCTATTATAGACACCGTACAATTGACCTGTTGTACTAACAAACCTATCAAATGTTCTCTGCCAGACCCAGAATTTATCACAATCAATTGTAGGGGAACTCCTGTTAAGCGTTGCACGCACCCAGTCATGATTTTTTGAACAATGAAATCTAAAGCCTTTTCTTGAGTTGGTGAGAGTTGCCGACAAACTTCAGCCTGTGTAGAGGTGCCTAGCAATGACATCAGAGGAGCCAGGTCATCACTGGTGATACCGGATACGGATCGCCCCCATTGAATATCTCCTATTAATTTCTGTACATCCGTTAAAGTTTTAATTTTGGTCGTTAGCTGAATCTTTTGAGGCTTAACAGTACTTTGAGTAATAATCCAACCCAAATAGTGCCATGGTGCATTCTTTTGTACCTTTTCAGGAGCAATTTTCAGACCCTTTTGCTCTATGGTTTCAGTTAACTCCTTCAAGGTTGCTTCAACATCCAAATTTGGGCCTGCCACTAAAATATCATCCATATAATGATATACAAGCAAAAATGGATTATTTTCCCTAAACAGACGTAAGGCCCAGGCCACAAACATTTGACACAAGGTGGGAGAATTCTTCATTCCTTGTGGCAGAACAACCCAATGATACCGCTTAGCTGGTTCTTTCTTATTTGTTGATGGCACGGAAGAGGCAAATTTTTCTGCATCTTCCGGATGCAACGGTATAGTAAAGAAACAGTCTTTTAAATCTACAATAAACAAGTTCCATTCTTTTGGTATCATCGCAGGTGATAGTAAACCTGGCTGTAATGCCCCCATATCCTGCATTACCGCATTAATGGCTCGGAGATCGTGTAATAGGCGCCATTTTCCTGATTTTTTTTGGAATAGTAAAAATAGGGGTATTCCAAGGGCTCGTTGAGGGTACAATATGACCTGCCTCCAACTGTTCCTGTACTAACATTTGAACAATATGCAGCCGATCCTCTTTTAGAGGCCACTGGTCCACCCACACAGGACTTGTAGTGGTCCAGGTGAGCTTCAATGTTGGCTGCTCGACCGTGACCGCTCCTAAAAAGGCGATGTCACAAGTCGAGCCCCAAGCTGAGAAAGCACATCTCTACCTATCGAGGTGACAGGTAGCTGCATCACGTATGTCTTGACTGAGACTACGGTTCCATCCATAAATGTAAAAGAAACTAAAGTTTGGCTGATCATTGTCCTTTGTGGACCCCCTACCCCGACTACACTCGTCGCAGCAGGAGCAAGGGGCCACGCTGATGGCCAGCTAGAAATAGGCACAATCGTAACATCAGCACCTGTGTCTATCAACATAGTCAGGGTAATAGACGTTCCTGAAGGATGCGTCACAACCACCTTTTCTTCAGGCTTGCCTCGTGCAATATCAATAGCTAATAAGACATCAGGAGACCCTGTTGAGCCAAAACCTCCGGCACCCCTCTGTTTTGGCAGCGACCTCGGGACCATTAATCGAAATAATATCAATTGTGCAATTTTTGACCCCTGAGGAATGGTAATCGGGGGGGTCAGCGTATATACCATAATCTTTATAATCCCTGTATAATCAGCATCGATAAGGCTCGGTACAATAAAAATGCCCTGACGGGACACGGAGGAGCGCCCAATTAACAGAGCACTCAGTCCATGGCCCAGCGGTCCTCGTTGATCTGAATCAATTAGAGTGACCGCCGTTGTGACTAAAGTGGTATCTACTGCTGTTGCCAGGTCCATTCCCACGCTTCCTGCAGTGGCGGTGGCGCAACGGTCCAGGCACCCTATACCGCCTCCTGTACTTGTGTCATAGTGCGAGGAGGATGCATCGCGCTTGGTACCCGGTTTCCCGATCGCCTACACTCCGCAGAATTATGGGTGGCGCTTCGACAATTCACACACCATCTACCTCCACTCTGACGTGGGGAGCTTACTTGCCCGCTCGCTTGTCCCTTACTTGCGTTTCTGCACTCTTTACGAAAATGACCTGATTTTCCGCAATTATAACATTTCTTATCATTATTATTACATTTTCCTTTTGATTGCTGTTGCACCAACGGACGTACCGCTGCTCCAACAGCAGCAGCCATAACCGTAGCCTGTTCTTGGGAAAGCACCCGTTCTGCTGTTTCCAGCAGCTGAGCAGTGGTACTGCCTCGAGGTAGGGTACCAAGAGCTTTCTTGGTTTTATCGTTCGCATTATCAAAAGCAAGTAAGTCTAAAAACTTAGCTTTCATGGTCTCATCAAGGTCAGGGTGAGCAGAAATAGCTGCATGCAATCTATCAACAAACCCAGAACAAGGCTCCGTAGGTCCTCGGCGAACATTTGTAAAAGCAGGAGGGTTTTTTTCCCCTCTAATCCCCAACAAAGCCCTGTGAGCTAGCTGTTGACTGAGTTGCAAAACCTCCACAGCAAAATTAGCTTGCCAGTCAGTTCGAACGTAAGGTCCCGTCCCCATTAACATCTGTGTCTGTACCCCATACAAAGGATCACCTTGAGGACGCCGGGTGGCAGCAGCCTGATCACATAGGTTCTGCCACACACTGAAAAACTGCAACTGCTGAGAAGGGGTGAGCAACATTTGAGAAATCTGCTTTGAATCATGTGGTGTGAGTAAATTTGCAGTAAATAAATGCTCCACTATAGCCCTAGTATAGGGAGAGCCTAGTCCATATTAACTAACAGCCTGTTTCGCCTCCTTTAACAATTTCCAATCAAACGGTTCCCAATCCTTTCCACCCCCAGCATTAGCAAACACCGGAAACGCCATAGGCTCAAGAAACACGCCCTCAATTGCCGCGTCTCTGATTTCTCCCCTCCATCGGTTTTTCAATCCTTCCTCCCCTCCTACCGCTCCCCCATGCCCCTCAAATCCCGACAATGGCGGCCACGACAAGGCATGATGAGGCAGTGGCAAAGGAGCAGGGTAAGCTGGAGGAGCTCGTGAACTGGATTGATCGTCTAGACGAGCTTCCAACGCTTCCAACTTTTTTAACAACTCCCAGAACTGAAGGTCTGTCAGTCCACCAGGTGGTACTCTAGTGCTGCTGCCAGGTGATGGCGGAGTAGAGGGCGGCAGAGGAGGGTACGGCGTTGGCTGATCCCTGGAATCCTCAGGGCGGTCTCCTTCGGTACTTTCGACAACAGTGTCTTTGGGAGGGGGAGGAGGAAACGTAGTTTCTTCCTCTTTTCCACTTTCATAAACAGGCATCTCAAGAGGGTCTGTAGCGGGAGTAGGCTGGCTCGGGGCAGTAACGGCATGACTCACTACATTCCCCGGTGTTATTCTGCAGCCCCGGGGTTGAGGGACGACAGCTTCTGGCGATCCCCCAAAAGAAAGGCTCGTGGGGGAAACATCCTTAACTCTGGGTGTTAATGCTGCAAAGGCAGAGGCGGCCGCAGCACGTTCTGCCTGCATTGTTTTCAAAGTCTCTGATACTAACCTCCACACGGTGGAGAGTTTCTGTGCCTCCTTGGATCCTTTACTTACTTCATCCCACAACACCGCTCCTATTTTAGCCCACGTATCTTGAGCAAAAGCGGCAGCAACAGTGGGGATAAGTCCTTTATCCCGCGCCCATGCTAAGAGCGCCTTCAAGGTAGGCGTATCATACTTCAGTCCTCTCGTAGAGAGTATATGTTGGAGGAGCTTAACTACCGCCTCTTCTTCTTTGGAGTGCATAGACCACATCTCCTCCCCGGCTGCTCGCTTGGCCAGAGTGAGATTCCCTAACTTGATGCGCTAGCGTCTTCCCGAGTGCCGGGGCAGCACTCACCTATCGACCGGCTTCTTCTGCCCCCTCCGTCCGTTGGTTGCTCATCGGGTATTCGCTGATCCCAACACCGATCTGAGGGTCCCTGTTCGGGCGCCACTTGTCGACGCAGAAGGCTCGGACAGTAACACCACGACCAATATGATCAGGTTAATGCCACTTTATTGCACAGATAGCTCAGTTATTATAGACATTCTGATTCCGCATCACACGCCGACAATTTGCTGATTGGTTGCATGAGCTGTACATGCAGTAAGCAACATATTATAATTGCCTTAAAACATCTGTCCACGCGAACAATCACCCCTCCTATATCCTGGGCGAAGTTCTGCATTTTGCACGCTGAGTTCAGCACACTTTCTCATATCTTGTTTGTCTCAGCATTTCTAACACCGCTACAATGTTTTCACATAACCTTCAAACTTACAAGGCCTACACAGTTGTTAACAATTCTTCGGTGCTTGGAGTGTTCACAGGATGACCCCTTTGTACTAAAAATCCTCCCACACATTGGGACCTCCCCAGTCAGCCATGACTTCAGGTAGATCACGGAAAGTGGCTTGGCGAGCACGTCTGCCAGCTCTTTCAGCACTCTTGGATGTAACCCATCCGGTCCCATAGACTTGTGCGCATCCAAGCGGCGTAGCAGGTCGTAGATCACTTCCTCTTTCATTGCGATGGCCTCGTGCAGCTTCCCCTCCCTGTCTCCCAGCTCACGAGGCTGGGTGCCCAGGGAACAGTTAGTTCCACTGCTAAAGACTGAGGCAAAGTAGGCATTGAGCACCTCAGCCTTTTCCTCAGCCTTTGTGACTATGTTTCCCTCTGCATCCAGTAAGGGAGGGAGATTTTCCCTAATCCTCCCTTCGTTGTTAATGAATTTATAGAAACATTTTTTGTTATCCTTAACAGCTGTAGCTAGGTTGAGCTCGAGCTGCGCTTTGGCTCTCCTAATTTTCTCCCTGCATAGCTTCGCTATATCCTTACAGTCTTCATGAGAGACCTGCCCCCTCTTCCAGAGGTCATAGACTCTCCTTTTGTTCTTGAGGTCCAGCCAAAGGTCCCTATTTAGCCAGGCCCGTCTCCTTCCCCGCCTACTTGTTTTTCGGCACACAGGGACAGCCTCCTCCTGTGCCTTTAAGACTTCTCTCTTGAAGTACGTCCGGCCTTCCTGGGCTCCTATATCCTTCAGGGCAGCCTCCCAAGGGACTTTGTCCAGCAGTCTTCTGAACAGGTCAAAATTTGCCCTCCAGAAGTCTAAGGTGGCAGTTTTACTAACCCCTCGCCTTGTTTCCTCAAGAATCAGAAACTCGATCATCTCACGATCACTGTGCCCTAGACGGCCACCAACCTTTACTTCCCCTACAAGTTCTTCCCTCTTCACAAGAAGCAGGTCCAGGAGGGCACCTTCCCTGGTGGGCTCACTTACCAGCTGTGTGAGGAAGTTATCTTCCACACATTCCGGGAGCCTCCTGGATTGTTCCCTCTCAGCTGTGCTGTATTCCCAGCAGATATCCGGGAGGTCAAAGTCCCCCACAAGAACAACGGCAAGTGATCGCGAGATTGCCCCCAGCTGCTTATAGAAAGCTTCGTCCGCCTCACTGCTTTGGTTGGGAGGTCTATAGCAGACTCGCACAGCGATAGCAGCTTTATCGGCCCTTAACCTAATCCAAACGCTCTCCACCCCGTCATCACTATACTCGATTTCTGAGCTCTCGTAGCATTCTCTAATATACAGGGCCACTCCTCCACCTCTCCTTTCCTGTCTGTCCCTCCTGAAGAGCTTGTAGCCATCGATTGTGGCACTCCAGTCATGTGAGGCATCCCACCACGTTTCTGTGATAGCCACTGTGTCATAGTTTCCCTGGTGCATCATGGCTTCAAGCTCCCCCTGTTTGTTGCGCATACTGCGTGCATTGGTATAGATGCACTTCAGATGTGCTAATGACTCCAGCACCTTTTTGTGAGTGTGGGCCCCATTTCCCACCAGACCCCTTTCAGGTGCTTCCATGATTTCTAAGCGTCTATCCCTTCTCTCCAATGAAATGTCAGAGTGAGAGTCCTCGCTAGCCCACCATCCTTCAAGCCCTGGCATGCCTCCCTTGGATTTATTCCTGACAGGCCCAGTTGTCTCCCCTTCCCCCCTCATATCTAGTTTAAAGCCCTGTCAATGAGCCTTGCTAACTCCTGCCCCAAAATTCTTTTCCCCTTCTGGGACAGGTGCGTCCCACCTGCCACCAGCAGGCCAGGTGACTCATATAGCAGCCTGTGATCAAAAAACCCAAAGCCCTGCCAGTAACACCAGTCCCGGAGCCGCGAGTTGACCTGTTGCCTCTTCCTGTTAATTTCCTCATTCATGATTGCCACTGAAGGGATAGAGGAGAATACAACTTGTGTTCCTGACCCCTTAAGCCGTCGCCCCAAGGCTCTAAAATCTCTTTTAATCGATTTTGGGCTCCTCCTACCCACTTCGTCACTACCCACCTGAAATACTAAGAGGGGGTAGTAGTCAGAGGAGTTTACTAGGGCCGGAAGTTTGCCTAACGCATCCCTGACCCGTGCCCCAGGGAGGCAGCAGACTTCCCTGTGAAGTGGGTCTGGACGGCATGTTGGCCCCTCCACCCCCCTCAATAGAGAGTCACCCACCACAATGACCCGTCTGCTTTTCCTTTTGGAGCCAACTGTGATGCTGGGTCCATGGCGACTTGGTCTTTCTGACGTTCCTGGCCTGGGTGTATCATCCTCCTCTCCAACAGCCAGTTCCTCCTGCAGGGCTTCATATCTGTTCTGCAAAGGTAACTGGGAAGGTGGGAGGGGCCGGGAGGGCATTCTCCTGCTTCCCCGCGCAGGGACCGGTTTCCATTCCCCCTCGTCTCTGCGATCCCCTCCTATTGCCTGGTGACGAGAGGGGAGGGGGTCCTCTGACTTGTGTGGGGCCTCACCCTCTTCCCTTTCTCTCCGGGAGCGGGTCCACCAGTCACTCTCCCTCTCGCATTCTCTCATACTCCTCAACCTCTCCACTTCTTCCTTCAGCTCAGCCACCAGAATGAGCAGATCATTTACCTGTTCACGTCTTACACAAGTGTTGTCTCTGCTGCCCTCCATGGCGAGTGCCAGGCTCCGGCACTCTTTGCAGCCAGAGGCCTGGCTGCCCATATGTTTGCGTGGGGCCTCTGTCTGGGTGCCCACAGTTTTTTTAACAGCAGCCTTCGACCGGGTAGCAACCACGGCTGGATCTCTAGACACAAGAGAGACCTTGTGACTCGACGGTCAGTTTGGGGGAGCACTGGTTGCTCGCTCTCTGCAGGGACTAGTCCTTGCTCTGGGCAAGGCATCTCGGTCGTATTTAAAGCACCCGTTGCATGTTTATTTTATTAATTGGTGCTTATTTGCATAAATTAACATGGCATTTGGGAGGGAACATGGAGGGTTTGATTAGCTGAAGGAAGGAAATGGAAAGAAAGGCATCTTGTCTCTCCCAACATTATAAAAAAGGCTGATTTTTTTTGTTTCCGAGTCACCAGATTTTGATGACTTTGTTTAATTTTTGCTGAATATTCATGTCCAGTGGAAAGAAAAATAATCTATATTTTGGTTCTGTTTTTCTCTTGAAAGGACCAATCCTCAGGTCTGGGCCTCGATAAACTCCTGTCCCCAAAGCAGAAGGCGTGTGGGAACATTCTCCTTGGGCTTCTCAAGGCTTGTATTTTTCAAAATAAACCTCAAAGGAACGTTTTTATCTAGCCCTTAACGATTCCAAAGGGAAACCGGCTGCCTTCCGGAAACAAAGACGGGCCTCCCAGTAAGGCTGGAGTCAGCGGCAGCCCTGCCAGCTGGGAGGACTGGGAGTTTTTCAGCAGAAAACCTGGGGGCTGTTTCCTTTTCAACAAAGAAAAAGAAGTGGGATGTTGCAGCGCTGAGTGATTTTTTAAATTCCATAGAAAGGGATGAGTTTTGAGCAGTTTGGCTCTGGAGGCGGGGTGGGAAAGCGAGTGCCGAGAGAATGTGGCCCATGTTCTCCGGCGCCAGGACGGCTCGCCGATGCTCCAGGCCGCTCTGGCCGGCGGCAAAGGCCTGCTGGGGCGAGACGGCGGTGGCCGGGAAGGCCAGGTACTGCCGGCTCTGCCACCCCCACCATTCCCCCTCCGCCCACCTCGTCTCTCCCTGTCTCTCTGTCCCCCGGCCCACACGGCGGAGGAGCAGGCGAGGGGGGAAGTGCGGGTTATGCTGAGTTCCCCCCAAAAGAGGTGGGTCACGGCCCCAAAATGTCTGGAAGTTGGGCGGGGGTCGCAGTGTTTAAAAAACGTTCAAACCTGTAACTCTGGGTGTGAGGCACTGAAATAGAGAACAAGCTCTTCTTTTGATAGCTATTGAAAAATAATATTAATTTCTGTATCTAGAAGGAGACGAAAATAAAAAGCTCTCTCTCTAAGGATGAAATTATTTCATGGTATGAAATTATTTCGTGGTATGAACTAATGCTGTGGGCCAGCCTGCGTCAAGTGCCTCAAGTCCTCATCTCTACACCTGGGAAGGCTTAAAAGCACCGAGACCGCTGATCCCACATAGGCTAGCTGGCTATGAAGTACATATTTTCCCAAATTCAGACAAGAGAGTTCTAGAAGTGCAGTTTTCCCCAGCATTACAAGAGAAGTTAGTGCTGTGTCGCTCACAGCAGGACACCGGGTAATGGCGGTGACAGACGGAAGATGTCACTGCGAGCCGATTGTGATGCGTGAGGTGAGTTGCCGGGCAAGCGATGACCTGCAGAGGAGGCCACCGCCTGGTGACTGTGACCACCCCGGGAAGGCGGAGGGCTAGTCGCCCCGCACAGAGGCCCTGGGCTCAGTGTGCAGCTTGCACTGTGCAGTGAGGTCCTCGTCCTCCTCCCGGCTGGGCACGGCCGTCTTCTCCTGAGGTACCCCGTGTGCCACAGGGCGCTGACGATGGCTTCTGCCTGGGAGAGGAATCGTCACTACGGGGACCTGCAGAAAGCAGTCGCTTTCCTCCCCTCGCTCCTTGCTGATAGCTCCCTCAGGAGCAACGACACCGCTCAGAGTGTCCACGGAGTGCTGCTCTTTGCGGATATCTCAGGTGGGGGGAGCAGGGAGGAGCAGCCACGGACATGAGCCATGTGGGGACACAGCAGGCCCTTTGGAGCCCCTCAGACAGAGTGGTCATCTTGTCACTGCTGAGGTCTTCTGCTGGGATGCCCACAGAGAGCGGGATGGGTGACCTTGGGCGGTCCATCATGGCTGCCACCAGTGCGGAGCTGGCACGGGAAGGTGTCCCCTACAGGCTCTCGGGCCGGGCATCGTGGAAACTGCTGCCAGGTCTTTTGGCCCACATGGGCATTTCCTGATTTCTGGATGTCCCTGTTCCAGGTTTCACTGCGTTGACCGAGAAATTCGTGCAGAGGAGCGGCGTGGACAGAGGCACTGATGAGCTGGCGCAAACGCTCAATGAGTACCTGTGCAACATTTTGGAGGGTAGGAGCCGTGCTGCAGGACTGTGTGGCATCGGGCCGTGATGGTGGAGGGTGGAGGCAGCCTGGTCCTGCCTCCTTGGAAGGGCTGGGGCTTTCTGTGAGGAACAGCGAGCGCAGCCAGGGTCTGCTGGCGGGTCAGCACCAGCGCGGGTCCTTTCTGCTCCCCGCTGCGGCCGAGGAGGCACCCACTTTCTCAGCAGCCACCTCGGTGCCTCTGGCGTGAACAGCCGTCTCAGTGCTGCGTCAGGGCCCAGAGCAGGCTGAGGGCATCCAGCAAGTGCTCCAGGGTCTGGAGCGTCTGTGCTATGAGGAAAGTCTGAGCGAGCTGGGCCTGGTTTGCCTGGAGAAGAGAAGGCTTGCGGGGGGGACCTTAGAAACGTGCCTACAACCTGAAGAGAGGGTGCAAAGAGGACAGAGCCAGGTTCTCCCCAGTGGTGCCCAGAGTGGAACAGGAGGTTCCCTCTGTGCATCAGGAAACACTTTTCGACTGTGAGGGTGACTGAGCACTGGCAGAGGTTGCCCAGGGAGCTTGTGAAGTCTCCCTCCTTAGAGCTATTCGGAAACCATCAGCCACCGTCCTGGTCAGCTGGCTCTGTGCAGCCGGGCTTGAGCAGCGGGGCTGGACCAGATGGACCCCAGAGGTACCTTCCAGCCTTCACCTTTCTGAGGTCTGGTGGCATCTGGAGGCCCTGCCTCCCTGCCTGCTGTGCGGGTACAAGGGCTGTGACCACCGTGAGCCTGGGAGAGAGGCCGGAGCGGTGCTTTCCTGAGCTGTGCCCCACAGTGCACCCTTGCCCCGGTGCTCCCCGCAGGCAGAGGGCCTTGCTCGGTGGCTTCTGGAAGAAGGTGTCCACGTGACTCTGCCTTTTCTTCCCTCTGTCCACAGAGTTCCTGATTTTTGGAGGAGACATCTTGAAGTTTGCTGGTAGGTTCTTGGGGCGATGACCTCGGGCACTGAGCTGTAGCATTTAACTCCTGTGGCGGCCGTTTGCTCTGCGCTCCTTCTCAAGAGGCTCTGTGCAGCGCCTTGAGCCAGCTCTTTGGCCACGCACGCACCCCTCCAGCAGTGCCCTCTCTCCAGTGCTGCAGCTGCAGAGGAGCGCTCGGGACAGGGGGTGTCACCGCTGCCAGCCGTCTGCTGCTGTGGCTGGCCCGGGATAGGAGAGGTGTCCCGGTGCCCAGGACACAGTCCTCCAGGACGATGGCCTCCCACAAGCCCATCTTCCTCCGCACGGCAGCTGGTTTCTGCTGTCTCTGCAGAACCAGACCGTAGGTCGGGGAGAGTCAGGTCTCGGCAGAGCCTTTACCTTCCCTCCCTTTCCCCAGGAGATGCTGTGCTGGTGCTGTGGAGAACACCACCCCAGGAGGTGGCCAGGACCATCAGCCTGGTGCTGCACTGTAGCCAGCAGATCCAGAAGAAGTACGGAAGACGTGACACAGATGTGGGGCAGAAGATCCAACTGAAGATAGGTACGGGCGCTGTGCCAGACGCAGCTGTGTGGCACTCTGCCATGCCACAGGGTGCTTCTGGTTTGCTGGGCTTCTGGGGCAGGCAGCTGGGGATGACGCCTGGCGCACTCAACACATTCTCAATGTCAACTTGGTTCGTCTATTTCTAGACGCCTGCTTTAGGGACTAGTGTCAGCGTCTCCCCGAGGAGGAGGGAGGATGCTCTACCCCTCCGTAACGCCCCTCTCCCCGCTGGGCTTCAGAGGAGCTTCTGAGCAGCCGAGATGCTGGGGGCTGTGGAGTTCCAAATGTTCCCTGTGTCAGTTCTGCTTCTCCTTCTCCCCAGGGATCTCTGCAGGGACCATGAGCCTCCCGGTTTTCGGAGATGAGAGCTGGCAACACTTCTGCATTTTTGGCCCGTGCCTGGCTGAAGTTCGTGACGCCGAAGAGGTTGCGGGTGCAGGTGAAGTTGTCCTCTCGGCCACCTGCTGGGAGCTCTGTGAGCAGCACCGGCTGAGGATCAAGCATCTCGCAGGCACAAGAGCTGTGCAGGCAGGTGGATGGGTTGGCCTCGAGAGCCATTCTGAGGGCCTGGGCCTGGCCATGAAGGAGGGAGGTGTTGGAAGGCTGAGGAGATGAATGTGGAGAGAGTTGTAGGTGGGAAAGCGGGCAGGCAGGGGAAGGTCTTGTCCTTCCATCTCAAGGGTAACCGTGGGCTGGGCTTTCTTGCTTTGAGGGGTCAGGAGGCGCTGGGAGGGTTTGAGCCCCAGCAGCAATGTCCTCTGTGGGCCATGGAGCTGTGGTTGCTTGGAGATGGGCATGCTTGGAGAATGGCTGTCCAGCTCCGGTGCTTCTGAGGAAGCATTGCTGTCCCATCCAGCCAGGTGGGCTACTTCTCCCCTTCTCTGGGCAGTGACGGTGGAGGGCAGGCTCTGTCCCCTGGGAGTCCTGGGGAGGCCAGTGGCAGTGCTTTCATTCTGTGTGTCTTCAGGTGACGGGCATGGATCCGATGCCTTGGTCCGAATGCCAAGACGCCTTACGCAAGCTCGTACAAGACCCAGTGAGACACCGCTCAAAAAGGGAAGGTGAGTGCCCACTTCCCCTTGCTCTGTGATTGTCCCGAAAGGTGGGGCTTTGCTGCTTCAGGGGCCAGAGAGGAACCACCTCCTCCCTCTTCCCTCTGTCCGTTAGCACTCAGGCTGTTGGGCCTCCCAGGGCGGTGGCTGCTGCCGCCTCCTCCTTCCAGGGGAGAGCTCTGCCCTCAGCATCTGGAGGTGGCAACATGAGCAAGCGCAGAAGACTCTTTCTCCCCCGGTTCCAGGGCCAGGCCCTGCTTTGCAACGGCTCGTAGTCCCATCCACCCAGCGACCACCTGCCTTTTCTCTCCTCAGGTGCCATGAGGCCTACTCTTCTCTTGCCCAGTGACCTGAACGCCAAGGATGTGCTTAGGAAGTACATACCAGTCGCTGCTCTCGGGAAGGTACGGCAAGGCCACCGCTGCTGGGGGCTGCATTTTCGGAGGGCAGAAGAAGTGGTGCCTTGCAGAGATGGAGCTCTTACGGGAACAGACCAATCAAAGAAAATGCGCCCTGCGATGACAACGCAGGGAAACTGAGCCCAGGGGCACCGGTGCCGCACCATTGTCTGCGTTGTCCTCAGAGAGACATGGGTGGCAGGAGGAGGACTCCTGTCCCTCTGTCTTTTCCGTGGCTATGGTTCTGGGTGTGCCGCGGACACGACGGTGGGATAAAGGGGAGATTCCCCTGAAGTCCCTGGAGCATCCCTGAGGGTCTCCCCTCATGTCCGTACCGGTCCCCAGATGGCGTGTTAGCGGAGCAGCCTTCTCTCCTTTGTCATTTGTGTTATGACTCGGCGTCTGCCTGCCGCAGGCTGGGCGGCCTGCCCGCCCTTTTGCACCGAGAGGAGGATTTATCCCTTCCTCTGCTATTACCCGCTATCGCCAGCACGCCTGCGCTCCCTCGGTACTGGTGTGGGCAGTAAGAGCCCGGGAGAGCAGGCTGGTGAAGCCGTCGTGCTCTTGTCTTCCAGCTCCATGCAGGACTGCCCATGGATCTCCTCTCTGAGCTACGGCCAGTCACCTGCATCTTTGTCCAGCTGCAGCTTGCTGCAGGTACCAGCTCGGTGCATCTCAGCACCGTCCTCAAGGAGGCCAGCAGGGTGATGCTAGAAATCCTCTCTCCTCACAAGGGCCACATCAACAAAGTCCTCCTGTGTGATAAAGTGAGTGGGGGGGAACGGTGGCCTCCCCCAGCGCCAGAGGGTGGGCAGTGAGCGCGAGGGAGAGACTCCCTCTTAGGCGCTGTAGCAACATGTTCCACATCTGTCCTGGGCAGGGCTGCACGTTCCTCTGCGTGCTGGGACTCCCTGGAAACAAGCTGCCCTGCGAGAGCCTTCACGCCCTGCAGAGTGCTCTGGAGATCTTCAACTCGTGCTCCACCATGCTCGAGGAAAGAGAGTGAGTGTGTGGCGGGGGTCGGCGGGGTGCATGCTGCCTGGGACGGCGCAAGGGGGCTTCACAGAAAGAGATGTGCCTTCTAGCTTGCTCTCCCTTGTCCCTGGCAGGAAGGAGGCAGTGCCCTGAGAGGTGTAGGCAACCCCTGGGCTCAGCCCACGGCAGCCAGACAGAGTCCCTCCAAGCACACTCTGCTGGCCACCGCGCTGGAAAGAGCCCTCGTGAGGGCCAGAGGCCGCTGTGGCCAGAGGCAGGCCCTTCTGGGCCACTGCCCCATGAACGGTGATGGGGCCCAGCCACCTGATCCCAAGTGGCTGTCATCGCCAGGCGGTGACATGGCGGGCGCCTTCTTCCCTCTCTCTTTGCTCACAAGAGGGCTGTGGCCCTGCACGTGCTCTGCCCCTGCCCCTTGTCCCTTGCAACCTGCAGATGTTGCACCCCTGAGCTCTCCACGTCCCCGAGACCCACGCTGGCAGGGCAGCACAGCCGGTGGCCCAGGCTGGCACCGAGGGGAGGTGTGGGAAGGGATGAAGCCAGGCGGGCAGGACTGCGCCTGGGGCGCTGCTCAAGCCCTGCTGTTTCTCTGTGTGCCAGGACAATGTCTGTGGCAGTTACCAGAGGGACGATGTTCTGCGGAGTCACTGGCCACCCGCTGAGACACGAATACACAGGTATTGGCCTGGAAGGGTGCCGCGGGGCTGGCGGCACGGGCCACACCGACGCATGCTCTCTCTCTCTAACGCGTGCTCTCTCTCTGGCAGTCTTTGGCCAGAAGGTGAACTTGGCTGCCCGGATGATGGTGCACTACCCTGGGCTGGTGTCCTGTGATGCAGTGACCTACGCCGCCTCCCGGCTGCCCGCTTCCTACTTCAAGGAGCTGCCGGAGAGAGAGATGAAAGGCCTCAGGCAGCCTGGCCCTGTCTATCAATACGTGGGGGTCACCGAGGAGAGGTGAGTGTCCTCTGAGACGGTCGGAAGCCCTGGCGTGGCAGGCTTTTTGCCCCTCTCCCCTGCTGTCTCCAGCTGCTGAGAGAGCGGGAGTGAAACCAGAGGGATGGGGAAGGTTTGTCTGTCTTGGTAGACACAACCTGGCCTTGTGGGCTGGGTCTAAAGGGCTTTGGGCTGTGCTTTCCCTGCTGTGCTTGCTCCACCACGTGCCCTGGGAATGCTGACCCAAGGAGTTTTCTGTCCCAGCTGCTCCGAGCAGGAAGCTTTGGGCCAGTCTGGTCCCCATGGGGAAATGTGGACCATCGGGACACTCTTCCTCAGGTCTTCCTGCAGAAATCTCAGCTCTTCTGGGCCAGGATTTCACCTTCCCTTTAGAGGACGGTTTGAAGGTTACCACTGCCGTCTCTTTGAGACTGCGGGAAGACTTGAGCCAAAGGTGCCAGGTGCTTGGCATCCCAAGCCCTTCAGGGACACAAGTCCCCCTTTCAAAGACGCTTGGTGTTCTTGGCCAAAGTGGTAAAGCTGTCTCCCAGCCAACAGCACGCCCTGGCTTCTTTCACGTGTCTTCTCCTGTTTCTCTGGGTTTGGCCTCTGGGGATGGACTCTTGATATGTTCTCCTGTCCCACCGTGGCCGCTGGGCTTCTTTACGCTTGAAGCTGTCGTAGCGTGTCAGCTTGAACTTTGGCTGGGAAAGAGTGCAGGGGATAACAGCCTGCTCCAGAGAAAAGCCGGTACCCGAGGAGCACCTCCTTCCCTACCACGCCAGGCTGCTTCTCTAGGTCCCCTGGCTTCTCACCATCTCATTGACTTGTGTTGTCTTTTCCCCTGCTTCTAGCATCTTTGGCGTGGGTCTTACCAAGAAGAGGTCGGAGTACGTCCCCTTGCTGGGTAGGTGGAGAACGCCTTGCTCTTCTGAAGCCCAGGTTCTTCCCCTTGGTAACTTTTAGTGCCTTGCTGGGAAGGGAGAGGCTTTTACCAGGGATGGTGTTGCCTGCAGCAGCCCTAAGAAAGCGCCGCCTGTCTTGGTCTCTGCTTGCTTGATATCTTTGGGTGGAAAACGAGGTGGGGCGCCTGCTGCTCCCTGCTGTCTTCCAGACCTGGTAGGAAGGTTGCTTTCAACTGTGGAGCTGCTCACAGCCTGGGGGCTAAACTGATCCCTGTCTTTGGGGTCAGGAAAGAGATTTCCTTCTGCCAAATCGATGGAGAGTTTTGACGGTGGGTTCTCCTCCTTGTACTCCTCAGAGCTGCTTTCTTGGCAGCATCTGGGCGAAGACATGGCAATGTCAGGAGGCAGGGGATGCCTGTATTCACTCGGGGTCTTGCCGAATGTTTTGGGCCCTGTTGTGGGTTAACCCCGCTTGGCAGCTCAGCCCCACAGAGCCACTCGCACCCCACAGTGGGATGGGGAAGAGAATCGGAAGGGTTAAAGGGAGAGCACTGGTGCGCTGAGACACAGACAGCTTAATAGGGAAAGCAAAAGCTGCACACACGCCCAAAGCAAAATCAGGCATTCATTCACTGCTTCCCATGGGCGGGCAGGCGTCTTGCCATTTCGAGGAAAGCAAGGTTTCATCACGTGTGACAGTGACTTGGGAAGACAAATGCCATCACTCCGAACGTCCCCCCTTCCTCCTTTCCGCCGGATTTTCTTGCTGAGCACGGCGTTGTATGGTCTGGAATAGGCCTTTGGGCAGTTGGGGTCAGCTGTGGCGGCTGTGCCGCCTCCCAGCTTCTTGTGCACCCCCAGACTGTTCGCCAGCAGGGCAGCGGGAGCAATGGAAAAGGCCTCGACGCTGCGCAGGCGCTCTTCAGCCATAACTAAAACCTGGTTGTGTTATCAACAGCGATGTTTGGTCACAAATACAAAACATAGACCTGTACAGGCTATTGCTGAATAAAATTAACTGTAGCCCGGACCAAACCAGAACGGGACTGACGACGCTGCCTTAGCTACTGGGAGGTGCTGTGCAGCTCACTGCACAGCGAGGAGATGCTGTGAGTCTGTCTGGGACGCAGCTGCCTGAACCGGCTGCAGTCATTCCTTACAGTCTCGTGCTGGATCGCTGCGGGGAGTCGCATGGGGCCGGCAGAATCTCCGTGCCTGTGGGATAGGGGAGAGGGCGAGGGGGCTGCGCTGCGGGGCAGGCAAGCAGGTGGCCCCGTGACTGCTCTGAGGAAGGCAGAGGTGCCCAAGCGTGGACGAGCAGGTGGGAAGGAGGCCTGGGTGCCGGCAGGCTGGCCGATGTGGTAGCGGGGAGGGAAGCTGCGGTGGAGGGTGCCCGCAAAAGGGACGGCTCTTTGCTTTTCAGCACGCCCCCAGCAGCTCGTTCTCTGGTTTGTCTTCGCAGGTCGGAAGCAGGAGACTGACCTCTTTGTCAGCTGCTTGAACGCCTATAGGGATTCAGGCCAAAGGAACATCCTGGCGGTTGAGGGCACGATGGGCTGTGGAAAGAGCCACTTACTTGCTGAACTGGCCTCTCTAGGCCAGGATGCTGGCCACAGGTACAGGTTTTCCACCTGTAGCTTTGGGACGCTGCCCCTGCCCATCCCCTGACAGCCGTGGAACGCTCCAGCCCCTCTGCCAGGGTACCTGGCCCTTGGACTGCAGCCTCCCGACAGAGCCTCCTGGAGACACTGCCTGGGAGCACCTGCGTGCTCCGCTCCCGCCTCTGCCTCTTTGGGGAGTTGGAGGTGGCTTCTGGAGCCACGGCCTTTCCTCCTTCACCCCTGGGTCAGGCGCAGATAGAAGGAAAGAGCCCAAGCTCAGTGCTTTTCATCCCACTCCAGACCCCAGAGACAGCAGGGCTGCCTGTCTCAGAAGCCCTGCTCGCCCTCGGCGTGTTTCCCAGGAGGAGCACGGGGGCCTGTGCTCTGGCAGGCAGACCGATAAGGTCTGGAGCCCAAAGGCAAACCCACCACTTGCTCCATTCTTGCCTCTCAGCCCCGTGAGTTCCTCTGCAGGGGGCACGTAGGGAGACCTAGGCCGGCGCTGCAGAGACACAGGCTCTGGACCCGGCTCTCCCGCTGGCTTGGCAGCAACTGCCCCTCTGTGCCCTTTCTCGTACGAGGAGGGAAAAGCTTGGCCTTCTGTGGGAAGCGCTTGGAGATGGGGGGCTGAAGAGCTCCCCCCAAAGGGCACCTCCACCCCTCTTGTCTTAGAAGGCTGGGGCTGTGGGGAATCTCAGTGCCTTTTGCTTTTGCACCGCAGGGTGGTTGCCCTGGAACTGCTGGAGATCGACACGAGGCAGCCCTTCTCTGCCATCCGCATGCTGATGGCCAGGGCCCTGGGCCTCCAGGACTGTGAATCGCGCGGCGACAGGCAGCGCGTGCTGAAGACAAAGCTGCAAGGGACAATCGAAGAGAGCAGCTACTGCCTCCTCAATGACATTTTCGGTGTCAAGGTGAGAGCCAGAGGCCCCTGTGGACGTTGAGAAGGCCTTCTCCTGAGCTTGTCTGGGTCTGACCTTGAGTGGGCACGCTACTGGGAGTGCCTTAGCTCCGGGGTGGGCATTGCGGGGGTCACAGTGTGCATTTGCCATGCCTGGGCCCGGGGGGCTCCCTGTCTGTGGGGCTGGTGTCCTGCGCCGCATCCGCAGTGCCCGGTGCCTTGTTCGGCACCCTGGAAGTGGCACTGGAGAGAGGCTGTTCCTGACCTCGTGCCGAGGTCACCGCTGTGCGAGGGGTCTGCCCCAGCCAGCCCACGATTCCCACAGCCAGAGAACCGGCTCAGCCCAAGCCCCAGCTCTGCAGAGACCCTCAGCAGAGGGCCTTTGCTTTAGGCTCTGGGTGGAGTCCCCGCTGCGGCTCCCTGCCCCTGTGCTGGGCAGAGGTGAGGTGCTGAGGCTGTCAGAGACGGTGGGCTCTGCGGTCTTGCGTGCTGGGTAGGTGTGCCGAGCCCCGGAGCCGTGTTTCTCCCTGACTCTGCTTTTCTGGCCAGTTCCCCATTTCGGACAATGTTCGCGAGATGGATGAAACTCAAAGAAGACTGGAATTGCACTCGACTCGGGTGAAAGTGCTGGAGAAGGTGAGCATTTCTCCTTCCTTCCCCCTGGGTCAGAGAAGGAAAAACCCTGCCGTCTGCGGGCTCTGTACCACTGAGGTGTGAGCAGGCGGGATGACTGCGCACCTGGGTCATGGCCCGTCAGAGCCCGAGAAAGCCCTCGCCCCCCCACTTCCCCCCGCAGCCCCACAAACACACCCGAGGACTTTCCTCCCGTAAAGTGTGCCCTGGAGGAGGAACAATGTCTTCTGGGTTCCCTTGCCCGAGCTCCCTCCTTCTGCAGGGCAAGTGATGTTAGGTATGACCCTCCAGTCTCAAAGAGTCAGTAAGCTTCCGAGCGGGAAAGTGGCTGGGGAGAGACTTCAGAGCATCCTCTCAAGAGACGGAGGCTAAATCTCGTCCCCTGCAAGACAGCTGAGAATCCACTGGATTCCCCTCAGAGCAACCTGCTTTTTTTCAGACCCTTACAGGAGATTTTGGCATATTTGTCATCGACAATGCCCATTTCATCGACCCTGACTCCTGGTTCATCATGTCACCCGTGCTCCAGAAGGTCTCCCTCTTCATGGTCATGAGCTTAGCCCCAGGCTACGAGATAACCGAGAGCTTTCGCAAAGCCGCAGCAGACAACGCCACGTCCCAGAAAATCACTTATCTTCATCTGGACAAGCTGAAAGCTTCAGTTGTGATGCAGAAAGTCTGCAAGGACCTCGGAGTGGTCAGCATCCCCAGGGATCTGGTGAGGTAAGTTGGAGGCAGGGGAGCTCTTCCTGAGGGCCTGAACCTCTGCTGACCGTGGTAGGGAATCAGGCCCCCAGGCAAGGGAGCGCAGGGCCGCTAGAAGCATCCCGGACTCTAGCGAGTGCCAGGCGTGGGCGGCTTGTTATGCCTCACCCTGGTGGGTGCGCGCTGAGAGCGGGCAACTCCCGAGACACCCAGCCTGGGAGGTGTCAGCCTTGGCTGCCGCACAGGGAGGAAGGGAGGAAGAGTCCTGAGCCCAGCTGTGTCTGGGTGTGAACAGAAAAGGCCTTGGTCTGGGTGGCTGGGCTGTGGGGGAGATTCCCCGGGGCAGAGGTCCATCCTCTCCAGGCTCCTGAGGAGAAGAAAGGCAGGGCTCGCTGCTCTGCGCTTTGGGCATTGTCCGCAATTCTTTTCCCGTGGACTTCGGCAAAGGCTGGAGGGTTCAGGGGGCACAAAATCCCAAGGCAGTGGGAGGACGATCCCTTTCCAAAGTGAGGCGTAGCTGTGATGAAGATGCTGGCTACCCTGGTATGCCTGAGTGACTGGCCGCCCAGCTGAACTGTGTTTCACCTTACTTTCCTTGTGCTGGTCCCCGACGGGTCTGCTCCTGTGCAGGTTCCTGATCCGAACCAGCTCAGGGATCCCATATTACTGCGAGGAGCTGCTGCGCTGCCTTCGTGCCAACGACATGCTCCAGTTCTGCACCCGGAGGCAGTCTGGAAAAGCAAAGGACAACTGGGAGAGCCTGATCAGTAAGCACCTTGGCTGCGACTAGCGAGTTGCTGTGGCGTGTTCTCCACAGCAGAGTCTTGCCCCGTTGTTCCCCCATGGCTCTGGGCAGAGTCAGATCTTGGTCTGGCGGAGGTGTGGGCTCCTGTGCGCCTTGCTGTTGGGACAGGCAAAGCAGGGGCAGTGAGTTCTGGTGGCTCGGAGGGACCTACATTCTTGGGGCGGGGGTTGTGGGGCTAAAACACAGGGGAAATCCTTCCGAAGCACATGTGCTTGTGGTGTTTCTTAGGCATTCCAATGGGCATGCAGTTTAGCTTGGCCAAAGGCTAGCTCACTTGAGAACAAACCCCAGCTTGAGGTGAGGGACGAGCCCAGGAAACTTGAATGCCAAACCATAAATCCCCACAAGAGTGCCGGTAACGGAAGAAAACGGTGGTAATGCCATCCGAGAGAGCAATGCCAGCCAGAGTGCCGCGGCCTTGGGAAGAGCCAGGACTGAGGCCACGTCTTGCATTAGCACCAGCAGTTTCCCTGGCTGGGAACTGGTGGGAACTGTTTTGCTCTGCTTCATGACCACCACATTCAGGGCAGGCACTGGACCATGTCAGGGGCGACTTGTCCCATCCCAAGTGAATCGTGAAGCGCTCGCGAGCTGCGAGTCGCTTTGCGAACTGCCTTATCGGTGCTCTCTTGCTCTGCCCAGCATCTGCAGCCGAGGCTTCATCCCTCGCAGCAACCTGGAGCTCCGAGGCGCGGAATGACGGGAGGGTCTGCCTCCTCAGGCCAGGCGTGACCCTGGAGAACACCGCGCTGCCCATCCCCTTGAAAGGTAAGGAGCCGAGCGCCACTCTGCCGGCTGTCAGCTGTGCTGGGGCTCCTTCCCGGGGCAGGGGCTGGAGGGAGGCCGGGCATCCGTGTGCTGCAGAGTCACCCTCTCAGCGTGGGGGCTCTGCTGGGAAGGCGGCTCCGGTCCCACCAGAAACAGGCCTGGGGCTGCAGGCAGCTGCTTTCCCCTCCTGTGAGCCTGCTGGCTGCTCTCCGTCAGCAGGTAGGAGAGAAAAGGTTATCCGTGCAACACTGAAATGGCTCCCTTTTCTCACCAAAACAAATACTTTGCTGGGAAAAGGCTTTGACTTGCCTCTGTCCCAACTTTGACGCAGCATCTGTGTTGCTGTTCTCTTTTTAAGTTCCCCAGCTAATGCTGGTCTCAAGGCACTTAATCCAAACCAAATCCTTCTCTTTTTTCTTCTTTTTTTTCATTTTGTTTTGGTTTTTTGTTTTCTGCGGATCGGCATGGAAATCCTCCTGTAGCCAGGGGAGCTGGATGGGGGAGCTTTCAATGAGTGTCCCTCCTCTCTGGCCATAGACATTTGTTATGAATTGTGAAGAGACATCATGCTAAAGTATTCCTGCTGTGAAGTGGCTTTGTCCAAAAAAAAAAAAAAAAAAAAAAGAAAACCAAGAGAAAGGAATAGTATTGTCTGGCCAAGTTAAGGCAAGCGTTGTGGGGAGCTCTGTGTCCACCTGTGATGTGGGGAAAGTTCTCTGTGTGTGCTGTTGGGCAAAAGCCTACTCCAGATCTGGTAGGGCACATCATGGGATGCGCATACCTGCTGGGTCCTGCCCTCCCTGCCCTCGGTGGGGGAGCATTTGTTTGAGCATCTGGCTTTTCCCCAGGCCTCATGGCCTGCGATTCCATCAGGAGCGGAGCCAGTTTGAAGATGCCTACCCTGGGTTGCGATTGCCCAGTAGGTGCAGCCGCAAGGAGAGGAGGCCAAAGTCTACCCCATCTCATGGGTTGAAACTTTCCAGCCTCTCCAGCCTCAGCATGGGGAAGAGGCAAGAGAGACGTGTTGTTTCTTCTTGACAGAGATTGCGCTGACTCAGCTGGATCGGATGCAGCCGCTGACGCGGATGGTTGTGAAGTTTGCAGCCATCATCGGGCCGGTGTTTACCACCCAGCTCCTGTTGCACATCCTTCCCACTGGCCTCAGGACCCATATGAATTCCTCGTTGGACGAGCTGGTGAGCGACAACATCCTGAGGTGGCTGAAAAACACAGAGGTGCCAGAAGATGTGCAAGATCCTACCGAGGGGCCAGCCACCTCTTCGCAGGTGGAGAGCAGTAAGTGGTAGCAGGCAGGTGGACAAGGGAGCTCCCAGCTGTGTCCCGGCAGGGCTCCCCAGGGCATGGTGCGCTTCCCCTGCTGTGAGGGGTGGCTGGGGCTCAGGCAGGCACGGCTCTTTGCGATGGGTTGTTCAAAGACCTTACGGGTCAGTCTCAAAGCCCGCTAGCTTTGCGCTGGAGGGAGGTTCCCACCAAGTGCCATCCCGAGTGCTGCTCGTAGCGCAGGCACGGGAGGGCGTGTGGAGCCCCTGACATCCTCTCCCAGCCACCTGATCAAAGATGCTCTCCAGGTTGCCCCGGGGCCCTTGACGGGCTTTTATTCAGCTTTGACTCCCCTGTGGCGCAGGAGGAAGCTCAGGAGGCTGGGGACTGCCTTGCCAAGAGCAGGGAGAAAGTGCTGGACGGGGCTTGCTTGGGCTGGTGGTGACATGCCCAGCTCCTGCCTGGAGCGCAGCTGAGCGCTGTGTCCGCGGGGCTGGGCTAGCGTCAGCAAGGCAAGCTGGGCCCTTTTGCCCCGTGCTGCAAGGCTCGGTATGCAGCAGTGCTGGTTGGCTGGCAAGGGTGCACGCCAAGGCATGACTCTCGTGCCCCAGCTGCGACGGCCCTGAGCTGGGGCTGATGCCGAGGCCCTTTGCCTTGCAGGTGTGCAGAGGCCCTCTCCCAGCACGAGGACCGAGGAGCAGCAGCCTGGCGTCTTGGCCTTCTGCGTCCCGCTGCTGCAGAAGGCTGCGTACGAGCTGTGGCCCGAGAGGCAGCGAGTCGCCTTGCGCGGCAAGTGTGCCGCCTTCCTGGAGTAGCACGCGCACAAATGCAAGAGCTGCGGCCAAGGGGAGTTTGTCGCCTTCCACCACTTTGCCGTCACCAGCAGCCAGGACGGAGGCAGCTGTCGGGACCCTGCCGACGGAGGCGACTCATGCAGCTGGGAGGCCTTGGTGCTGGCTGGAGAAGAGCTGAAGCAGGATAGGACCCACGCCACTGGGGGTACGCTGTGCACCGTGCTCCACAGCCCGGGCCCTCCAGGAGCCCAGGGGTGTATGCTGGGGATCGGCTGGGAGGAGGTCTGCCGGGGACGAGCCCAGGAGCTGAGGACAACCACCGCAGACTTTGCTCAGCGTGTCGGCACCCTCGCAAGGGTCCTTGAAGCCCAGTGGGAGAGCGAGAGCAGCTCTTCCCCTGGGGCAGGCGAGGAGGTGTCTAACCCCCTGTTTTCTTTGCAGATGCCGCAGAGCAGCAGGCTTTCACAGAGGCGGAAACCGGGTGAGCAGACAAGGGTTTGATTCTCTGTAAAGGCAGGGGCCTCAGGGGTCTCCAGAGGAGACCAAGGAAGCGCTGGCATTTGCCTGCCGGTTGTGACTCTAGCTTAAGGAAGAGGCTTTCTGTGAGGTGGGAGCTGGGAAGAGATGGCCACGGAGGTGAGACAGTGCTGGAGGAAGCCCGTGGGCTCCTAGTGATGGTCACACTACGCTGGAGCAGGCCTTGCTTTCCAGTTCCTCGAGAGGAGCGCTACAAAATCTGCAGGCGAAAAGCCACCACAAGGGAGCCGGGTGGTTTGCCTGGGGGAGGTGACAGAAAGCCCAGCTTGTCTTCTTCTCCCTGGCTACAAAGCAGCTGTAGGAGTCATGCCTGCCCGTGGGCTCGCGCTCTCTTTTGAACAAAGGGCTTTTGATGGCCTCTCTGTGGGGCAAAAGACCAGTGTAGGTGATGCCTGTGCATTCTTTGCTCTCTTCTTCCCCTGGGAACGGTGCTCTGACTAGTGTGGCGGAGCGGCTTCTGCCAGAGGGCGAACAGACAACTGAGCTGCCCGACGAGACCGACAGGCAGCACAACGGCACACACTGGTGTGAATGCCGAGCCATCGTGGAATCGGTGCTTGTGCCTTTGGCTCGCCACTACGTGGCAATGGGCGATGCCGACCGAGCCTTTTACTACCTTCTGGAGTGTGCTGCTGCCTACCTGCACGTCTCCAACAGCTACATGGTGAGTTGCCTCGCTCGCCAGTGCCCACCGTGCACGGAGTCCTCTCAGTCAGCTGGCTCTGGGCAGGACAACTTCACCGCTGCAATAGGGCATGCCTTGACGGGGCCTTGGAAGGGACATGCTGGGGTCAGAGCCTGACTTCTTCCTCCGGCTTGCCTCTTCTGTGGACGGAGACACAGGCCACCGTGCCCATAGCAGGAGGGGAATTAGCAGGGAGGGGATCTGAAGGAGCACTGGTGCCTGTGCTCTGAGCCGGCGTGACTGTGTTGGGGCGGGCATCAGCAGGGGGAGAAACGGGCCCTCTTAAGACAGATGCCAGAGGCAACAGGGGAGGACGAGGCCGGCCATGGGCTCTGCATCACGCTCGCCTGCTCTCTCTGTGCTTGCGCAAAGGCCCTCATGAAGCTGAACGAAGCGGAGGTCCTGAGGAAGATGAAAGCCACTGCGATAGCCTGCTTTGAAGAGGCCACCTTCTTCAGCCTCAAAGGGGAGGTAAAGAGATGGGGAGGTCTGGAGGGATGTCCTGGGGGATGGAGCTGGATGCTTTCCCCGGCTGCAGGGGCTATCCCTGGCATCACAAGCCACCGGCAGACTCCGGCAGTCTCTTGGCCGACTCGAGCAGATCAGGGTGTTTCCCTTTTCCTCTGCAGGTTTGCTGGTGTATGCAACGCCTTCAGCTGGCAGAGAAAATGATGAGGGAGGCTTTGAGCTTGCTCAGAAGGAACTTCCCCGAGACCTTCCTTGGCGCCTTTGTCAAGGCTCAGGTGGAAAAGTTGCCTTGTGTCGCTTACGTGAGAAGAGCAGCCTGCCTTCTGCAGAAGGGCCGGTAAGGAACAGAACTGAGAACCCAGGGGAGGAAGAGCCATTTCCTACCTGGTCCCAGACCTGCCTGGGCTTGAGGCCACACGTGACCTGACGCATGGCCCTTACAGGACCGAGGGGTTAAGGAGCGATGTGCGGGTGGAATGGGGAACGACAGAGCCCCACACTCCCTCCCCCCTGCACGCTCCTTCCCCCCTGGGTAAAAAGCAGCTCACAGCCGGGGCTGTGCCTGCCGGCACGCGTCGACGGCGGCAGGGCCTTGGTGGTGGCTGGGGACAGAGAGCTGCAAACAGGGAGTAGAGGCTGACGAGGGGCAGGGGAAGGAGCAGTGGGTGGGGGTGAGGTGTGAGAGCGAGGAAGCTCAGAGGGCGATAACCCTTTTCTTGCCGGTTCCCAGCTTTGCTTGGGCCCCCGGGCGCTGTAGCGCCAACGCGCCCTCTCGAGCGGTCAGCTTCCCCTGGCGGCACTGCTTTGTTTGCCCCCTTCCTCTCCATCAGCTCCCTTTCCTCCCAGGAGGTGCGACTGGTTTGTCCGCCGCCCTGCTTTCCCCCAGCCCTGTCTGATTTAGCGCTGTACAGCGAGAGCCTCTGGGCCCAGCAGTTTCTCTCGTGCAGCAGGATGAAGAGGCTGGCCTGGCTGCTGCAGCAGAGCTGCTGCCTTTCCTTACTGGAGCGCCTCTTCAGCCTGGAGGGCACTTCCAGCGGACGGAGGTTCTCCCGCCTGGCAGCGCGCATGAAGGCCAACACGGACAGGGCGTTGGACTCCTGTTGGACAGCAGAACTCCCGCCACGCACAGACTTAGGACACAGACAGATGCCAGCACAGACGCAGACACAGGTACAATTGGGCACACAGGCACCGTACAGAGACCTTCACAGACGCCGGCACCAATACAGGCAGGGACACCCGTACTGATACCATCAGAGATACCACCGCCCATTCCGTTGCAGGTGCAGATGCCGTTGTAGAGGCCGTGGCAGACACAGATACCGCTGCAGACGCCCTTGCAGAAACCAGGTAGTCTTTCAGATGCAACTGCAGACGGAGATGCCATGGGAGAGACAGATGCCACACCAGATACCCTTTCGTGCGCCACTGCAGATGTAGACAAAACCGGAGTGCAGAGAGCATTGCAGATGCCCTTGCAGACAGAGGGAGCGTTGCTGATGCAGGTACCATTTCAGAGGAAGGCATCTTTGGGGATGCCGGTGCGGATGCAGATAAAATTGAAGATGGAAACGCAGATGGAGACCACGTTGCAGGTGCTGTTGCAGGTGCTGTTAGCGTGGCAGATGGTTTTCTTAAACAGGGACCATTCAGGACAACTTTACCGACTTCTTCTGTCACCAGAGCTGTATATTTGTTTTCCAAATAAAATGGTTCTTATGAAAACTCTGGAGTTCTGTTCTCCGCCATACAACTCTGCAATGACCAAGTCAAGTGGTATCGCCAGAGCGTTTCAATCTACTAGACTTCAGGAGACATTGATTAGCATTTGTAAAGCAACTTGACAGTGTTCTGGAGGGCTACAAAAGTAGAATTTGTAATGGCATGTTGCAGTTCCTTCTTTGTTGGATGGAGGAGTCAATATTAGTACAATTAGCCACTTCCCATCGCAAGCAGTTTTGAAAGAATCCAGCGTGTTTTGAAAGAATCGGGGAAGGAAGGCACTTCCTTGTGTTTCAAGCCTCTTCTGTCAAGGTACATTGGTACTGAAGTTCAAAAATAAGCACACATATTATGTGAGTTATCTCTGAAATAAGTCCGTTCACTGACAGAGAGCCGCCACAGTTTCTATTGTAATTTCACCAAAGGCACCAAAGAGTAAGACATTTGTCAATGTCAGGCAGAGTTTGCCTTTGGTGAAGCCGTGTTGGCTGTCACCAATCACCTCCCTATTTCCCATGTGCCTTAGTAGCGTTTCCAGGAGGATCTGCTCCATGACCTTGCCAGGCACAGAGGTGAGACTGACCGGCCTGTAGTTCCCTGGGTCTTCCTTTTTTCCCTTTTTGAAAATGGGCGTTCTGTTTCCCCTTTTCCAATCAGCAGGAACTTCACCAGGCTGCCACGACTTCTCAAATATAATGGAAAGAGGCTTGGCGACTTCATCTGACAGCTCCCTCAGGACCCGTGGATGAATTTCATCTGGTCCCGTGGACTTATGCACCTTCAGGTTCCTCAGATGGTCCTGAACCTGATCTTCTCCTACAGTGGGCGCTTCTTCATTCTCATAGACCCTGCTTTTGCATCCTGCAACTTGGGTGGTGTGGGTGGAGCCCTTGCTGGTGAAGGCCGAGGCGAGAAAGTCATTCAGCATCTCAGCCTTCTCCGTGTCCTGGGTGACCAGGTCTCCTGTGTGCTTCCTGAGAGGGCCCACACCTTCCCTAGTCTTGCCTGTACCCGTGACGTACTCATAGGAGTTTTTCTTGTTATCCTTGATGCCCCTAGCCAGATTTAACCAGGCTGGGAAGTTTTCAAGTGACGTCCCTGACCCCGGCCCCGGGGAGGCAGCATACCTCCCTGTCAAGAGGGTCTGCGCGGCATATTGGGCCTACTACTATAACCCGCCTCTTCTCCCTTGCAGAGGCAGTTTTTAAACTGGGGGTAGGCCTTGCTGGTCCCGGCATCTCTTCTGGTGTAGCCAAACCATCTTCCATGCCATCCATGGGCTGGCCTCCCTCCTCAAGAGCCTCATACCTGTTGTGCAGAGGCACCTGGTTGGGGGATGTGGGCAAGGAGGGAGTTCGCTTCCCTCCCCTCGTAGGGACTAGCCTCCATTCACTGGCCTCCTTTTGGCCACTGCCTTCAGTGGCAGGGCGAAGGGACCAGATCTCCTTCAGCTCGGGGTTTTTTTGGGGGCTCTTCTGGTTTTTGACTCAGGGACCCGGTCAGAGTCTGCTTCCACCAATCCATTCCTTTCTCACTCTCCCTGATGCTCCGCAGCCCTTCTGTTTCCTCTTTCAGCTCTGCTGCCAGGCTGAGCAGATCATCCCCCTGGTGGCACCTCACGCAGCTGTCACCTCTTCTACCACCCACCAGCCCTGGGAGATTAAGGCACTCTCTGCAGCCGGCGACCTGGGGGGCTGCGTGCTTCCAGGGGAGCTCAGTTGGTACGGCCACGTCTGCTCTGGCAGGTGCAGCAGATGCAGGAAGCTGCGTCCTTCAGTTGGAGACCATGGCTGACCTTCCCCCCCCGAGCGTCCTGCGCCCTTCCACGCGAACTGACGCGCCATGCCCTGCCTGCCCGCCCTGTTCACCGCACTCCCTTGGGCCGCCTTTGAAGGGGCTGGGGGCTGGCCGCTGCTGCTGCAGGCTCACTTGCCTCAGCCAGTGACCGTTGGTGGCGGTTACGCCTCCTTTAAACCTGCCGCGGCTGCTGCAGGCTCCGCCCCGGCCTCGTCAGACGCTCTCGCATCAGCTGTCAGCTGCGGGCTCCCTGCGGGTCCCTGCCACTGCCCGGTCTTCTCCCGGCCTCAGAAAAACTCGGAAAAAGCCCCTTTTCGCCACCGTTGCCCGGCTCTGCTGCCGACGTGCCAGCACCGGAGCTGTTTGCCTCGGCGAGTGACCTGTGCTTGTAGATTTGCTGGCTTAAACCCTGTTTTTCATTTTACTGAGCCTCCACTGCACCAAGTGAAATTAAATTTCCAGTCTTTCAAGTACTCTTGAGCGTCTCCCTGTGAAGCTGTGAAAGTTACTGCATTGCTCAAAGCAATGATGAGAAGCTCTCTGTGGTTCCAATTTGTAGCTACCACATGCTTGGTGACTTGACATTTCAAAAAATGGGTCTCAGCTGACCCATCCCCACCTGTTTGGCTTCTGAAGGAAAAACACTCATTTTTTAAAAACGCGACATGACGAGGAGAGTATCTTCTCCGTTGTTTTTGGTCCTAGATACAAACATTGGGCTTTTTGTCCTCGAGGTGAGACTGACCCGGAACATCCCACACAGAATCTCAAATACAAGGTTGCCGACTTCACGCCAAAGGCAATTAGCAAGAAAGAAATACAGTCTCCTCTGTTGACATTCGGGGACAGGTAGAGGAGAGTACTTCATTACTTACCAATGAAGTAATGAAGAAAAAAAACCCAAGGAACACAACACGCGTATTTATGCATGTATCATCACATACTCATCCTTCAGCCCTCGGGTTTGGGCTTTCTGATTCTCGGCACAGTGCTGGATGGTTTGTTTGCCGCACACTACGTTCTCCTCCTCCACAGGAATTCGTAGTTAGTACCAACCGTTTCATTACAGAACCAGAGCACAACACAGAGGGCAGTCAATAAGTAGCGGGTTTTGGTTTGTTACTTAGGATCATAGGTAAGGCATTCTTACCCATGGTAAGAATATAATAAGGTATAAAGAAGAGAACGGTATAACTTCCAAGAGAAATTATGATCTACCAAGGTATAGATATATATACATAGAAAAGTATATATATATCTCAATTAATGTGGAAACATTCTTTGTTTTTATGGGACTGTTGAATTGGGTCTCTAAAGAGTCTCTTCTATCCCTACGGGACAGGAGAACAGCATGAAAGGAATAGGTTAGGGAAAACTGTTTGGGTTTTTCCTGCCTCAGGCAAGGGCAAACCCATTCGTGGGACTGTTTTTGCTCAAGGACCTGGAGGTACTTGGTGGGTGATGCTGGAGAATGGGGAAGCTCAATGTGTACCCCAAGGAAATTCGACCCTGGGTGAGAAGACTTAATTCCGAGCTGTATGATATTAACCGTTATATGATGCTAACAGTGTTCTAGAAGTGTTCTTCAGGATAACACAGTAGTGATGAAACCTGAATGTTGTGGTTTGGCCTCAGACGGCAACAAAGAACCATGTGCCGCTCGCTCGGGCCTTCCCAATACAGGACTCGGGTTGAGACAAAGGCAGTTTAACAGAACGGCAAAGGGAACAAGCAAACAACAACAATCACACGGACAGAGGAATATACAAACACGATCACGGAACCGCCGCTCCCCGCCGCTCCCCGACCAGACCCGGGACGCCCCAGCCTGCTCCAAACGGTGACTTCCTGCCCCCTCCCTGGGCAGCTCAGGGTGGGCATGGCTCACATGGCATGGAATACCAGGAAAAATTAACCCTATCCCCGCCGGAACCAGGACATTATCCACCCCTTATTCCATACCATCTATGCCATGCCCGGATCTTACAGGTTCCAATGAATTGCCACCACTTTCCCCTGTCATATATATATATACACACATATATATTCATGCGGATATAATGCCCTTAGTTTATGGGCCATCCCTCCAAAGCGTCCGTTGAGTTCTTTTAATCCATGGCTTTGGGCTCCACCTGTTAGAACAGTCTCTCAGGGCAGGTGAGATGCTGGGTGGTGCTGGTCTGTTGCATGCTGTATTTTCGGAGGTTGTGACTGGTGCACCCGGTGTGGCTCATGCACACAATCCGTGGGCTGAAGACGTAGATCTTGAGGAAGTTGCTGGGCGCCAGCTGCTGAGGTCAGTTCTTATCCCATCACCCCTGTGCCTTACTCATAGTACAACTGATAGCAATTATAGTAATGAGCACATACAGTGAGAGTGTTACTTAGCAATTAACAGCACACAATTTGATTCATTGGCTATTCTCACCCAAAATCAGATCCCCATGAGGTATACGTCGGACTTCCCCATGCTGCCACATCACGCACCAAGTGCACCCAGGTCCTTGGGCAAAAGCAATCCCACGGATGGGTTTGCCTTTGCCCGAGGCAGGACTAACCCAGACTGTCTTCCCTAGCGTATTCTTCATGTGCACTACGGGGACTTCATCCCCTTCTACGGTACGTGGAAGTTTTGATTGGGCAGGGCCAGCCCCATTGGTAGATCCCCTGGTGTTAACTAGCCAGGTAGCTTTTGCTAGATGTATATCCCAATGTTTTAAAGTCCCACCACCCATTGCTCTCGGTGTAGTTTTTAACGATCCATTGTATCGTTCTAGCTTCCCGGCGGCTGGTGCGTGACAGGGGATGTGATATACCCACTCAATGCCATGCTCTTTGGCCCAGGTGTCTATGAGGCTGTTTCGGAAATGAGTCCCGTTGTCCGACTCGATTCTCTCTGGGGTACCATGTCACCACAGGACTTGCTTTTCAAGGCCCAGGATAGTGTTCCGGGCAGTGGCATGGGGCACAGGGTATGTTTCCAGCCATCCAGTGGTTGCTTCCACCATTGTGAGCACATGGCACTTGCCTTGACGGGTTTGTGGCAGTGTGATATAATCAATCTGCCAGGCCTCCCCATATTTATATTTCAGCCATCGTCCTCTATACCAAAAAGGCTTCAAACGCTCCACTTGCTTGATTGCAGCGCATGTCTCACATTCACGGATGACCTGTGCAATAGTGTCCATGGTCAAGTCCACCCCTTGGTCACGATCCCATCTGTATGTCGCGTCTCTTCCTTGATGGCCTGAGGAGTCATGGGCCCATCGAGCTGTGAATAGTTCACCCTTATGTTGCCAGTCCAGATCCACCTGAGACACTTCAATCCTAGCAGCCCGATCCACCTGCTGGTTGTTCTGATGTTCCTCCGTGGCCCGATTCTTCGGTACGTGGGCATCTACATGGCGTACTTTCACAACCAGATTCTCTATCCGGGCAGAAATATCTTGCCATAGGTCAGCAGCCCAGATGGGTTTGCCTCTGTGCCGCCAGTTGCCTTCCACTGCTGTAACCACCCCCACAGAGCATTTGCCACCATCCATGAGTCAGTGTAGAGATAAAGTACTGGCCATTTTTCTCGCTCGGCAATGTCCAAAGCCAGCTGAATGGCTTTCACCTCTGCAAACTGGCTCGATTCACCCTCTCCTTCACTGGCTTCTGCAACTTTTCGTGTAAGACTCCACACAGCAGCCTTCCACTTTCGATGCTTTCCCACAATCCGGCAGGACCCGTCAGTGAACAGGGCATATTTCTTCTCATTTTCTGGCAGTTTATTATATGGTGGGGACTCTTCTGCACGCGTCACCTCCTCCTCTGGTGACATTCCGAAATCCTTGCCTTCTGGCCAGTCCATGGTCACTTCCAGAATTCCTGGGCGACTGGGGTTTCCCATTCGAGTTCGCTGTGTGACCAGTGCAGTCCACTTACTCCATGTAGCATCAGTTGCATGATGTGTGGTGGGGACCCTTTCTTTGAACACCCAGCGCAGCACCGGCAGTCGAGGTGCTGGGAGGAGCTGCGCTTCTGTGCCAACCACTTCCGAAGCAGCTCGAACCCCTTCATATGCTGCCAATATCTCTTTTTCTGTTGGAGTGTAGCAGGCTTTGGATCCTCTGTATCCCCAACTCCAAAACCCCAGGGGCTGACCTCGGGTCTCCCCTGGTGCTTTCTGCCAGAGGCTCCAGGTAGGGCCGTTCTCCCCGGCTGCGGTGTAGAGCACATTTTTAACATCTTGTCCTGCCCGGACTGGCCCCAGGGCCACTGCATGGACTATTTCCTGTTTGATTTGTTCAAAAGCTTGTCATTGCTCAGGACCCCATTTAAAGTCATTCTTCTTCCGCGTTACTTGATACAGAGGGCTCACAATTAGACTGTAATCTGGGATATGCATTCTCCAAAAACCCACAATGCCTAAGAAAGCTTGTGTTTCCTTTTTACTAGTTGGTGGAGACATAGCTGCTATTTTGTTGATCACATCCATTGGGATCTGACGGCGTCCATCTTGCCATTTTATTCCTAAAAACTGGATCTCCTGCGCAGGTCCCTTGACCTTACTTCGTGTTATGGCAAAACCAGCTTTCAGGAGGATTCAGACTATTTTACCCCCTTTCTCAAAAACTTCTTCTGCTGTGTTTCCCCATACAATGATGTCATCAATGTACTGCAGATGTTCTGGAGCTTCACCCTGTTCCAGAGCAGTCTGGATCAGCCCATGGCAAATGGTGGGGCTGTGTTTCCACCCCTGGGGCAGTCGATTCCAGGTGTATTGGACGCCCCTCCAAGTGAAAGCAAACTGTGGCCTGCACTCTGCTGCCAAAGGGATTGAGAAGAATGCATTCACTATATCAGTCGTAGCATACCGCTTGGCTGCCTTGGACTCCAGTTCGTACTGGAGTTGTACCATGTCCGGCACGGCAGCACTCAGCGGTGGTGTGACTTCATTCAGACCACGATAGTCTACAGTTAGCCTCCACTCTCCATTAGATTTTCTCACCGGCCACATGGGACTGTTAAAGGGTGAGCGAGTCTTGCTGATCACTCCTTGAACCTCTAGTTGACGAATCAGCTTATGGATGGGAATCAGAGAGTCTCGGTTAATGCGATATTGCCGCCAATGCACCGTTGCGGTAGCAATCGGCACCTGTTGTTCTTTGACCCTCAACAACCCCACAACAGAAGAATCCTCCGAGAGACCAGGCAAGGTAGACAACTGTTTAACTTCCTCCGTCTCCAAGGCAGCTATGCCAAAGGCCCAACGGTACCCTTTTGGGTCCTTAAAATACCCTCTCCTGAGGTAATCTATACCAAGGATGCATGGAGCCTCTGGGCCAGGCACAATGGGATGTTTTTGCCACTCATTCCCAGTTAGGCTCACTTCCGCCTCCAGTACAGTCAACTCTTGGGATCCCCCTGTCACCCCAGAAATACAAATGGGTTCTGCCCCTCTATAGCTTGATGGTATTAAAGTACACTCTGCACCCGTGTCCACTAGAGCCTTATACTCCTGTGGGTCTGATGTGCCAGGCCATCGAATCCACACCGTCCAATAAACCCGGTTGTCCCTTTCCTCCACCTGGCCGGAGGCAGGGCCCCTCTAATACTGGTCATAGTATCCATTACTCACTTCTTGCATAAATGACTTGGAACTTCCTTCAAGAGGATCAGAAGCAACATCAGGCCTTCTGCTCTGTCTGGGGAACGTCCCACTGGAAACTGGGACCGCACTTTTCCTGGAGGGATCCCCTTTTGTGGTTGTCCTTCCTTGCAACTCCTGTACCCATGTCCGCAGGATCGAAGTAGGTTGTCCATCCCACTTCCTCATGTCCTCTCCGTGGTCACGCAGGTAGAACCACAGGGTGCCTCGTGGTGTGTACCCTCTGTACTCTCTCTCTTGAGTGGGGAAATGCCTGCTTCTAATAGCTGAGACACTGGCCTGTACAGGTGGGGAGTAGGAGATATTCTCTTCAAGTTGCTGGACCTTCCGCGACAGTTTCTCCACAGCTGAGACAAGGGGGGAAGAGAGACTTTCTTCATATTGCCGGAGCCGGCCAGCCACCTCATCCACCGTTGGTCGCTCTTCACCTTTCCATTCCATTACTGCCAGTGAGTTGGCATATGATGATGGTGCACTCCGTACAAACTTCTGCCACATGGGCCTTGTGCATTGCACCTCATCAGGGTCTGTGGGTAAGTCTGCATTGTCCAAGTCATAATAAATCATCTCCCGCACGGCTAATTCTCTCAGTTACTGGATACCTGTTTCCATGGTAGTCCACTTGCTTGGTTGACATACAACATCTTCAGTGAAGGAGTACCTCTCCCTCACACCTGACAGGAGTCGTTTCCAGAGGCTGAGGGCTTGGGTCTTTTTCCCAATTACCTTGTCAATGCTGCCTTCCCTAGACAGGGATCCCAGCTGCCTGGCCTCCCTACTCTCTAATTCCAGGCTACTGGCCCCGTTATCCCAGCACCGGAGCAGCCAGGTGAAAATGTGCTCACCTGAAAGTTGGCTAAAATTTTTTTGCATATCCTGCAGATCACTCAAGGATAGGGATCGAATAATTATCTCTGGTTCTGCCTCTTCCTCCTGCTCTCGTGATGACCCTGGTTCATCATCATCTCTTACTAAGCGAACTGATTTCTTCGTGTACTTCTTCTGTATGGGGGCAACTGATACTGGCACGGGTTCATTCCCTGGTTCAGTGGCAGTGGCTGCTACGGGGGTTGGAGTAGTCGAAGTGGCTGTCACAGGGGTTGCAGTAGCCGCAGTGTCTGCCGGTCTGGTTTCCATCTCTTCCCCCTGAGGGTGCTGCATAATCGGGGAGATAATCGGGGAAGGAAGGCACTGTTTCAAGCCTCTTCTCTCAAGGTACATTGGTACTGAAGTTTGAAAATAAGCACTGAGGCTGAGTAGATCATCCCCCTGGTGGCATCTCACACAGCTGTCACCTCTTCTACCACCCACCAGCCCCGAGAGGCGAAGGCACACTCTGCAGCCGGCTGACCTTGGTTGTTATAGCAATAAGTATAATCAAGAGTCTCTGTGCACACCATTCTGTGGCACAAACTGTCTTATCACTCTGAACGAACCGTTTCAGACACAACGTGCTGTTAATTTCAGAGAGTTAGAAGAGGCCTAGCTAACAAATAAGCTATGTGCTCACAATGGTGGAAGCAACCACTGGATGGCTGGAAACATACCCTGTGCCCCATGCCACTGCCCGGAACACTATCCTGGGCCTTGAAAAGCAAGTCCTGTGGTGACATGGTACCCCAGAGAGAATCGAGTCGGACAACGGGACTCATTTCCGAAACAGCCTCATAGACACCTGGGCCAAAGAGCATGGCATTGAGTGGGTATATCACATCCCCTGTCACGCACCAGCCGCCGGGAAGCTAGAACGATACAATGGATCGTTAAAAACTACACTGAGAGCAATAGGTGGTGGGACTTTAAAACATTGGGATATACATCTAGCAAAAGCTACCTGGCTAGTTAACACCAGGGGATCTACCAATGGGGCTGGCCCTGCCCAATCAAAACTTCCACGTACCGTAGAAGGGGATGAAGTCCCCGTAGTGCACATGAAGAATACGCTAGGGAAGACAGTCTGGGTTAGTCCTGCCTCGGGCAAAGGCAAACCCATCCGTGGGATTGCTTTTGCCCAAGGACCTGGGTGCACTTGGTGCGTGATGTGGCAGCATGGGGAAGTCCGACGTATACCTCATGGGGATCTGATTTTGGGTGAGAATAGCCAATGAATCAAATTGTGTGCTGTTAATTGCTAAGTAACACTCTCACTGTATGTGCTCATTACTATAATTGCTATCAGTTGTACTATGAGTAAGGCACAGGGGTGATGGGATAAGAACTGACCTCAGCAGCTGGCGCCCAGCAACTTCCTCAAGATCTACGTCTTCAGCCCACGGATTGTGTGCATGAGCCACACCGGGTGCACCAGTCACAACCTCCGAAAATACAGCATGCAACAGACCAGCACCACCCAGCATCTCACCTGCCCTGAGAGACTGTTCTAACAGGTGGAGCCCAAAGCCATGGATTAAAAGAACTCAACGGACGCTTTGGAGGGATGGCCCATAAACTAAGGGCATTATATCCGCATGAATATATATGTGTGTATATATATATATGACAGGGGAAAGTGGTGGCAATTCATTGGAACCTGTAAGATCCGGGCATGGCATAGATGGTATGGAATAAGGGGTGGATAATGTCCTGGTTCCGGCGGGGATAGGGTTAATTTTTCCTGGTATTCCATGCCATGTGAGCCATGCCCACCCTGAGCTGACCGGGGAGGGGGCAGGAAGTCACCGTTTGGAGCAGGCTGGGGCGTCCCGGGTCTGGTCGGTGAGCGGCGGGGAGCGGCGGTTCCGTGATCGTGTTTGTATATTCCTCTGTCCGTGTGATTGTTGTTGTTTGCTTGTTCCCTTTGCCGTTCTGTTAAACTGCCTTTGTCTCAACCCAAGAGTCCTGTATTGGGAAGGCCCGAGCGAGCGGCACATGGTTCTTTGTTGCCGTCTGAGGCCAAACCACAACATTCAGGTTTCATCACTACTGTGTTATCCTGAAGAACACTTCTAGAACACTGTTAGCATCATATAACGGTTAATATCATACAGCTCGGAATTAAGTCTTCTCACCCAGGGTCGAATTTCCTTGGGGTACACATTGAGCTTCCCCATTCTCCAGCATCACCCACCAAGTACCTCCAGGTCCTTGAGCAAAAACAGTCCCACGAATGGGTTTGCCCTTGCCTGAGGCAGGAAAAACCCAAACAGTTTTCCCTAACCTATTCCTTTCATGCTGTTCTCCTGTCCCGTAGGGATAGAAGAGACTCTTTAGAGACCCAATTCAACAGTCCCATAAAAACAAAGAATGTTTCCACATTAATTGAGATATATATATACTTTTCTATGTATATATATCTATACCTTGGTAGATCATAATTTCTCTTGGAAGTTATACCGTTCTCTTCTTTATACCTTATTATATTCTTACCATGGGTAAGAATGCCTTACCTATGATCCTAAGTAACAAACCAAAACCCGCTACTTATTGACTGCCCTCTGTGTTGTGCTCTGGTTCTGTAATGAAACGGTTGGTACTAACTACGAATTCCTGTGGAGGAGGAGAACGTAGTGTGCGGCAAACAAACCATCCAGCACTGTGCCGAGAATCAGAAAGCCCAAACCCGAGGGCTGAAGGATGAGTATGTGATGATACATGCATAAATACGCGTGTTGTGTTCCTTGGGTTTTTTTTCTTCATTACTTCATTGGTAAGTAATGAAGTACTCTCCTCTACCTGTCCCCGAATGTCAACAGAGGAGACTGTATTTCTTTCTTGCTAATTGCCTTTGGCGTGAAGTCGGCAACCTTGTATTTGAGATTCTGTGTGGGATGTTCCGGGTCAGTCTCACCTCGAGGACAAAAAGCCCAATGTTTGTATCTAGGACCAAAAACAACGGAGAAGATACTCTCCTCGTCATGTCGCGTTTTTAAAAAATGAGTGTTTTTCCTTCAGAAGCCAAACAGGTGGGGATGGGTCAGCTGAGACCCATTTTTTGAAATGTCAAGTCACCAAGCATGTGGTAGCTACAAATTGGAACCACAGAGAGCTTCTCATCATTGCTTTGAGCAATGCAGTAACTTTCACAGCTTCACAGGGAGACGCTCAAGAGTACTTGAAATACTGGAAATTTAATTTCACTTGGTGCAGTGGAGGCTCAGTAAAATGAAAAACAGGGTTTAAGCCAGCAAACCTACAAGCACAGGTCACTCGCCGAGGCAAACAGCTCCGGTGCTGGCACGTCGGCAGCAGAGCCGGGCAACGGTGGCGAAAAGGGGCTTTTTCCGAGTTTTTCTGAGGCCGGGAGAAGACCGGGCAGTGGCAGGGACCCGCAGGGAGCCCGCAGCTGACAGCTGATGCGAGAGCGTCTGACGAGGCCGGGGCGGAGCCTGCAGCAGCCGCGGCAGGTTTAAAGGAGGCGTAACCGCCACCAACGGTCACTGGCTGAGGCAAGTGAGCCTGCAGCAGCAGCGGCCAGCCCCCAGCCCCTTCAAAGGCGGCCCAAGGGAGTGCGGTGAACAGGGCGGGCAGGCAGGGCATGGCGCGTCAGTTCGCGTGGAAGGGCGCAGGACGCTCGGGGGGGAAGGTCAGCCATGGTCTCCAACTGAAGGACGCAGCTTCCCGCATCTGCTGCACCTGCCAGAGCAGACGTGGCCGTACCAACTGAGCTCCCCTGGAAGCACGCAGCCCCCCAGGTCGCCGGCTGCAGAGAGTGCCTTAATCTCCCAGGGCTGGTGGGTGGTAGAAGAGGTGACAGCTGCGTGAGGTGCCACCAGGGGGATGATCTGCTCAGCCTGGCAGCAGAGCTGAAAGAGGAAACAGAAGGGCTGCGGAGCATCAGGGAGAGTGAGAAAGGAATGGATTGGTGGAAGCAGACTCTGACCGGGTCCCTGAGTCAAAAACCAGAAGAGCCCCCAAAAAAACCCCGAGCTGAAGGAGATCTGGTCCCTTCGCCCTGCCACTGAAGGCAGTGGCCAAAAGGAGGCCAGTGAATGGAGGCTAGTCCCTACGAGGGGAGGGAAGCGAACTCCCTCCTTGCCCACATCCCCCAACCAGGTGCCTCTGCACAACAGGTATGAGGCTCTTGAGGAGGGAGGCCAGCCCATGGATGGCATGGAAGATGGTTTGGCTACACCAGAAGAGATGCCGGGACCAGCAAGGCCTACCCCCAGTTTAAAAACTGCCTCTGCAAGGGAGAAGAGGCGGGTTATAGTAGTAGGCCCAATATGCCGCGCAGACCCTCTTGACAGGGAGGTATGCTGCCTCCCCGGGGCCGGGGTCAGGGACGTCACTTGAAAACTTCCCAGCCTGGTTAAATCTGGCTAGGGGCATCAAGGATAACAAGAAAAACTCCTATGAGTACGTCACGGGTACAGGCAAGACTAGGGAAGGTGTGGGCCCTCTCAGGAAGCACACAGGAGACCTGGTCACCCAGGACACGGAGAAGGCTGAGATGCTGAATGACTTTCTCGCCTCGGCCTTCACCAGCAAGGGCTCCACCCACACCACCCAAGTTGCAGGATGCAAAAGCAGGGTCTATGAGAATGAAGAAGCGCCCACTGTAGGAGAAGATCAGGTTCAGGACCATCTGAGGAACCTGAAGGTGCATAAGTCCACGGGACCAGATGAAATCCATCCACGGGTCCTGAGGGAGCTGTCAGATGAAGTCGGCAAGCCTCTTTCCATTATATTTGAGAAGTCGTGGCAGCCTGGTGAAGTTCCTGCTGATTGGAAAAGGGGAAACAGAACGCCCATTTTCAAAAAGGGAAAAAAGGAAGACCCAGGGAACTACAGGCCGGTCAGTCTCACCTCTGTGCCTGGCAAGGTCATGGAGCAGATCCTCCTGGAAACGCTACTGAGGCACATGGGAAATAGGGAGGTGATTGGTGACAGCCAACACGGCTTCACCAAAGGCAAACTCTGCCTGACATTGACAAATGTCTTACTCTTTGGTGTCTTTGGTGAAATTACAATAGAAACTGTGGCGGCTCTCTGTCAGTGAACGGACTTATTTCAGAGATAACTCACATAATATGTGTGCTTATTTTTGAACTTCAGTACCAATGTACCTTGACAGAAGAGGCTTGAAACACAAGGAAGTGCCTTCCTTCCCCGATTCTTTCAAAACACGCTGGATTCTTTCAAAACTGCTTGCCATGGGAAGTGGCTAATTGTACTAATATTGACTCCTCCATCCAACAAAGAAGGAACTGCAACATGCCATTACAAATTCTACTTTTGTAGCCCTCCAGAACACTGTCAAGTTGCTTTACAAATGCTAATCAGTGTCTCCTGAAGTCTAGTAGATTGAAACGCTCTGGCGATACCACTTGACTTGGTCATTGCAGAGTTGTATGGCGGAGAACAGAACTCCAGAGTTTTCATAAGAACCATTTTATTTGGAAAACAAATATACAGCTCTGGTGACAGAAGAAGTCGGTAAAGTTGTCCTGAATGGTCCCTGTTTAAGAAAACCATCTGCCACGCTAACTGCACCTGCAACAGCACCTGCAACGTGGTCTCCATCTGCGTTTCCATCTTCAATTTTATCTGCATCCGCACCGGCATCCCCAAAGATGCCTTCCTCTGAAATGGTACCTGCATCAGCAACGCTCCCTCTGTCTGCAAGGGCATCTGCAATGCTCTCTGCACTCCGGTTTTGTCTACATCTGCAGTGGCGCACGAAAGGGTATCTGGTGTGGCATCTGTCTCTCCCATGGCATCTCCGTCTGCAGTTGCATCTGAAAGACTACCTGGTTTCTGCAAGGGCGTCTGCAGCGGTATCTGTGTCTGCCACGGCCTCTACAACGGCATCTGCACCTGCAACGGAATGGGCGGTGGTATCTCTGATGGTATCAGTACGGGTGTCCCTGCCTGTATTGGTGCCGGCGTCTGTGAAGGTCTCTGTACGGTGCCTGTGTGCCCAATTGTACCTGTGTCTGCGTCTGTGCTGGCATCTGTCTGTGTCCTAAGTCTGTGCGTGGCGGGAGTTCTGCTGTCCAACAGGAGTCCAACGCCCTGTCCGTGTTGGCCTTCATGCGCGCTGCCAGGCGGGAGAACCTCCGTCCGCTGGAAGTGCCCTCCAGGCTGAAGAGGCGCTCCAGTAAGGAAAGGCAGCAGCTCTGCTGCAGCAGCCAGGCCAGCCTCTTCATCCTGCTGCACGAGAGAAACTGCTGGGCCCAGAGGCTCTCGCTGTACAGCGCTAAATCAGACAGGGCTGGGGGAAAGCAGGGCGGCGGACAAGCCAGTCGCACCTCCTGGGAGGAAAGGGAGCTGATGGAGAGGAAGGGGGCAAACAAAGCAGTGCCGCCAGGGGAAGCTGACCGCTCGAGAGGGCGCGTTGGCGCTACAGCGCCCGGGGGCCCAAGCAAAGCTGGGAACCGGCAAGAAAAGGGTTATCGCCCTCTGAGCTTCCTCACTCTCACACCTCACCCCCACCCACTGCTCCTTCCCCTGCCCCTCGTCAGCCTCTACTCCCTGTTTGCAGCTCTCTGTCCCCAGCCACCACCAAGGCCCTGCCGCCGTCGACGCGTGCCGGCAGGCACAGCCCCGGCTGTGAGCTGCTTTTTACCCAGGGGGGAAGGAGCGTGCAGGGGGGAGGGAGTGTGGGGCTCTGTCGTTCCCCATTCCACCCGCACATCGCTCCTTAACCCCTCGGTCCTGTAAGGGCCGTGCGTCAGGTCATGTGTGGTTCAAGCCCAGGCAGGTCTGGGACCAGGTAGGAAATGGCTCTTCCTCCCCTGGGTTCTCAGTTCTGCTCCTTACCGGCCCTTCTGCAGAAGGCAGGCTGCTCTTCTCACGTAAGCGACACAAGGCAACTTTTCCACCTGAGCCTTGACAAAGGCGCCAAGGAAGGTCTCGGGGAAGTTCCTTCTGAGCAAGCTCAAAGCCTCCCTCATCATTTTCTCTGCCAGCTGAAGGCGTTGCATACACCAGCAAACCTGCAGAGGAAAAGGGAAACACCCTGATCTGCTCGAGTCGGCCAAGAGACTGCCGGAGTCTGCCGGTGGCTTGTGATGCCAGGGATAGCCCCTGCAGCCGGGGAAAGCATCCAGCTGCATCCCCCAGGACATCCCTCCAGACCTCCCCATCTCTTTACCTCCCCTTTGAGGCTGAAGAAGGTGGCCTCTTCAAAGCAGGCTATCGCAGTGGCTTTCATCTTCCTCAGGACCTCCGCTTCGTTCAGCTTCATGAGGGCCTTTGCGCAAGCACAGAGAGAGCAGGCGAGCGTGATGCAGAGCCCATGGCCGGCCTCGTCCTCCCCTGTTGCCTCTGGCATCTGTCTTAAGAGGGCCCGTTTCTCCCCCTGCTGATGCCCGCCCCAACACAGTCACGCCGGCTCAGAGCACAGGCACCAGTGCTCCTTCAGATCCCCTCCCTGCTAATTCCCCTCCTGCTATGGGCACGGTGGCCTGTGTCTCCGTCCACAGAAGAGGCAAGCCGGAGGAAGAAGTCAGGCTCTGACCCCAGCATGTCCCTTCCAAGGCCCCGTCAAGGCATGCCCTATTGCAGCGGTGAAGTTGTCCTGCCCAGAGCCAGCTGACTGAGAGGACTCCGTGCACGGTGGGCACTGGCGAGCGAGGCAACTCACCATGTAGCTGTTGGAGACGTGCAGGTAGGCAGCAGCACACTCCAGAAGGTAGTAAAAGGCTCGGTCGGCATCGCCCATTGCCACGTAGTGGCGAGCCAAAGGCACAAGCACCGATTCCACGATGGCTCGGCATTCACACCAGTGTGTGCCGTTGTGCTGCCTGTCGGTCTCGTCGGGCAGCTCAGTTGTCTGTTCGCCCTCTGGCAGAAGCCGCTCCGCCACACTAGTCAGAGCACCGTTCCCAGGGGAAGAAGAGAGCAAAGAATGCACAGGCATCACCTACACTGGTCTTTTGCCCCACAGAGAGGCCATCAAAAGCCCTTTGTTCAAAAGAGAGCACGAGCCCACGGGCAGGCATGACTCCTACAGCTGCTTTGTAGCCAGGGAGAAGAAGACAAGCTGGGCTTTCTGTCACCTCCCCCAGGCAAACCACCCGGCTCCCTTGTGGTGGCTTTTCGCCTGCAGATTTTGTAGCGCTCCTCTCGAGGAACTGGAAAGCAAGGCCTGCTCCAGCGTAGTGTGACCATCACTAGGAGCCCACGGGCTTCCTCCAGCACTGTCTCACCTCCGTGGCCATCTCTTCCCAGCTCCCACCTCACAGAAAGCCTCTTCCTTAAGCTAGAGTCACAACCCGCAGGCAAATGCCAGCGCTTCCTTGGTCTCCTCTGGAGACCCCTGAGGCCCCTGCCTTTACAGAGAATCAAACCCTTGTCTGCTCACCCGGTTTCCGCCTCTGTGAAAGCCTGCTGCTCTGCGGCATCTGCAAAGAAAACAGGGGGTTAGACACCTCCTCGCCTGCCCCAGGGGAAGAGCTGCTCTCGCTCTCCCACTGGGCTTCAAGGACCCTTGCGAGGGTGCCGACACGCTGAGCAAAGTCTGCGGTGGTTGTCCTCAGCTCCTGGGCTCGTCCCCGGCAGACCTCCTCCCAGCCGATCCCCAGCATACACCCCTGGGCTCCTGGAGGGCCCGGGCTGTGGAGCACAGTGCACAGCGTACCCCCAGTGGCGTGGGTCCTATCCTGCTTCAGCTCTCATCACCTTCCCCACATCAGCCCCTACATCACCTATCCTGCCCAAGGACCTGGGTGCACTTGGTGCGTGATGTGGCAGCATGGGGAAGTCCGACGTATACCTCATGGGGATCTGATTTTGGGTGAGAATAGCCAATGAATCAAATTGTGTGCTGTTAATTGCTAAGTAACACTCTCACTGTATGTGCTCATTACTATAATTGCTATCAGTTGTACTACGAGTAAGGCACAGGGGTGATGGGATAAGAACTGACCTCAGCAGCTGGCGCCCAGCAACTTCCTCAAGATCTACGTCTTCAGCCCACGGATTGTGTGCATGAGCCACACCGGGTGCACCAGTCACAACCTCCGAAAATACAGCATGCAACAGACCAGCACCACCCAGCATCTCACCTGCCCTGAGAGACTGTTCTAACAGGTGGAGCCCAAAGCCATGGATTAAAAGAACTCAACGGACGCTTTGGAGGGATGGCCCATAAACTAAGGGCATTATATCCGCATGAATATATATGTGTGTATATATATATATGACAGGGGAAAGTGGTGGCAATTCATTGGAACCTGTAAGATCCGGGCATGGCATAGATGGTATGGAATAAGGGGTGGATAATGTCCTAGTTCCGGCGGGGATAGGGTTAATTTTTCCTGGTATTCCATGCCATGTGAGCCATGCCCACCCTGAGCTGCCCGGGGAGGGGGCAGGAAGTCACCGTTCGGAGCAGGCTGGGGCGTCCCGGGTCCGGTCGGGTAGCGGCGGGGAGCGGCGGTTCCGTGATCGTGTTTGTATATTCCTCTGTCCGTGTGATTGTTGTTGTTTGCTTGTTCCCTTTGCCGTTCTGTTAAACTGCCTTTGTCTCAACCCAAGAGTCCTGTATTGGGAAGGCCCGAGCGAGCGGCACATGGTTCTTTGTTGCCGTCTGAGGCCAAACCACAACATTCAGGTTTCATCACTACTGTGTTATCCTGAAGAACACTTCTAGAACACTGTTAGCATCATATAACGGTTAATATCATACAGCTCGGAATTAAGTCTTCTCACCCAGGGTCGAATTTCCTTGGGGTACACATTGAGCTTCCCCATTCTCCAGCATCACCCACCAAGTACCTCCAGGTCCTTGAGCAAAAACAGTCCCATGAATGGGTTTGCCCTTGCCTGAGGCAGGAAAAACCCAAACAGTTTTCCCTAACCTATTCCTTTCATGCTGTTCTCCTGTCCCGTAGGGATAGAAGAGACTCTTTAGAGACCCAATTCAACAGTCCCATAAAAACAAAGAATGTTTCCACATTAATTGAGATATATATATACTTTTCTATGTATATATATCTATACCTTGGTAGATCATAATTTCTCTTGGAAGTTATACCGTTCTCTTCTTTATACCTTATTATATTCTTACCATGGGTAAGAATGCCTTACCTATGATCCTAAGTAACAAACCAAAACCCGCTACTTATTGACTGCCCTCTGTGTTGTGCTCTGGTTCTGTAATGAAACGGTTGGTACTAACTACGAATTCCTGTGGAGGAGGAGAACGTAGTGTGCGGCAAACAAACCATCCAGCACTGTGCCGAGAATCAGAAAGCCCAGACCCGAGGGCTGAAGGATGAGTATGTGATGATACATGCATAAATACGCGTGTTGTGTTCCTTGGGTTTTTTTTCTTCATTACTTCATTGGTAAGTAATGAAGTACTCTCCTCTACCTGTCCCCGAATGTCAACAGAGGAGACTGTATTTCTTTCTTGCTAATTGCCTTTGGCGTGAAGTCGGCAACCTTGTATTTGAGATTCTGTGTGGGATGTTCCGGGTCAGTCTCACCTCGAGGACAAAAAGCCCAATGTTTGTATCTAGGACCAAAAACAACGGAGAAGATACTCTCCTCGTCATGTCGCGTTTTTAAAAAATGAGTGTTTTTCCTTCAGAAGCCAAACAGGTGGGGATGGGTCAGCTGAGACCCATTTTTTGAAATGTCAAGTCACCAAGCATGTGGTAGCTACAAATTGGAACCACAGAGAGCTTCTCATCATTGCTTTGAGCAATGCAGTAACTTTCACAGCTTCACAGGGAGACGCTCAAGAGTACTTGAAATACTGGAAATTTAATTTCACTTGGTGCAGTGGAGGCTCAGTAAAATGAAAAACAGGGTTTAAGCCAGCAAACCTACAAGCACAGGTCACTCGCCGAGGCAAACAGCTCCGGTGCTGGCACGTCGGCAGCAGAGCCGGGCAACGGTGGCGAAAAGGGGCTTTTTCCGAGTTTTTCTGAGGCCGGGAGAAGACCGGGCAGTGGCAGGGACCCGCAGGGAGCCCGCAGCTGACAGCTGATGCGAGAGCGTCTGACGAGGCCGGGGCGGAGCCTGCAGCAGCCGCGGCAGGTTTAAAGGAGGCGTAACCGCCACCAACGGTCACTGGCTGAGGCAAGTGAGCCTGCAGCAGCAGCGGCCAGCCCCCAGCCCCTTCAAAGGCGGCCCAAGGGAGTGCGGTGAACAGGGCGGGCAGGCAGGGCATGGCGCGTCAGTTCGCGTGGAAGGGCGCAGGACGCTCGGGGGGGAAGGTCAGCCATGGTCTCCAACTGAAGGACGCAGCTTCCCGCATCTGCTGCACCTGCCAGAGCAGACGTGGCCGTACCAACTGAGCTCCCCTGGAAGCACGCAGCCCCCCAGGTCGCCGGCTGCAGAGAGTGCCTTAATCTCCCAGGGCTGGTGGGTGGTAGAAGAGGTGACAGCTGCGTGAGGTGCCACCAGGGGGATGATCTGCTCAGCCTGGCAGCAGAGCTGAAAGAGGAAACAGAAGGGCTGCGGAGCATCAGGGAGAGTGAGAAAGGAATGGATTGGTGGAAGCAGACTCTGACCGGGTCCCTGAGTCAAAAACCAGAAGAGCCCCCAAAAAAACCCCGAGCTGAAGGAGATCTGGTCCCTTCGCCCTGCCACTGAAGGCAGTGGCCAAAAGGAGGCCAGTGAATGGAGGCTAGTCCCTACGAGGGGAGGGAAGCGAACTCCCTCCTTGCCCACATCCCCCAACCAGGTGCCTCTGCACAACAGGTATGAGGCTCTTGAGGAGGGAGGCCAGCCCATGGATGGCATGGAAGATGGTTTGGCTACACCAGAAGAGATGCCGGGACCAGCAAGGCCTACCCCCAGTTTAAAAACTGCCTCTGCAAGGGAGAAGAGGCGGGTTATAGTAGTAGGCCCAATATGCCGCGCAGACCCTCTTGACAGGGAGGTATGCTGCCTCCCCGGGGCCGGGGTCAGGGACGTCACTTGAAAACTTCCCAGCCTGGTTAAATCTGGCTAGGGGCATCAAGGATAACAAGAAAAACTCCTATGAGTACGTCACGGGTACAGGCAAGACTAGGGAAGGTGTGGGCCCTCTCAGGAAGCACACAGGAGACCTGGTCACCCAGGACACGGAGAAGGCTGAGATGCTGAATGACTTTCTCGCCTCGGCCTTCACCAGCAAGGGCTCCACCCACACCACCCAAGTTGCAGGATGCAAAAGCAGGGTCTATGAGAATGAAGAAGCGCCCACTGTAGGAGAAGATCAGGTTCAGGACCATCTGAGGAACCTGAAGGTGCATAAGTCCACGGGACCAGATGAAATCCATCCACGGGTCCTGAGGGAGCTGTCAGATGAAGTCGGCAAGCCTCTTTCCATTATATTTGAGAAGTCGTGGCAGCCTGGTGAAGTTCCTGCTGATTGGAAAAGGGGAAACAGAACGCCCATTTTCAAAAAGGGAAAAAAGGAAGACCCAGGGAACTACAGGCCGGTCAGTCTCACCTCTGTGCCTGGCAAGGTCATGGAGCAGATCCTCCTGGAAACGCTACTGAGGCACATGGGAAATAGGGAGGTGATTGGTGACAGCCAACACGGCTTCACCAAAGGCAAACTCTGCCTGACATTGACAAATGTCTTACTCTTTGGTGTCTTTGGTGAAATTACAATAGAAACTGTGGCGGCTCTCTGTCAGTGAACGGACTTATTTCAGAGATAACTCACATAATATGTGTGCTTATTTTTGAACTTCAGTACCAATGTACCTTGACAGAAGAGGCTTGAAACACAAGGAAGTGCCTTCCTTCCCCGATTCTTTCAAAACACGCTGGATTCTTTCAAAACTGCTTGCGATGGGAAGTGGCTAATTGTACTAATATTGACTCCTCCATCCAACAAAGAAGGAACTGCAACATGCCATTACAAATTCTACTTTTGTAGCCCTCCAGAACACTGTCAAGTTGCTTTACAAATGCTAATCAGTGTCTCCTGAAGTCTAGTAGATTGAAACGCTCTGGCGATACCACTTGACTTGGTCATTGCAGAGTTGTATGGCGGAGAACAGAACTCCAGAGTTTTCATAAGAACCATTTTATTTGGAAAACAAATATACAGCTCTGGTGACAGAAGAAGTCGGTAAAGTTGTCCTGAATGGTCCCTGTTTAAGAAAACCATCTGCCACGCTAACTGCACCTGCAACAGCACCTGCAACGTGGTCTCCATCTGCGTTTCCATCTTCAATTTTATCTGCATCCGCACCGGCATCCCCAAAGATGCCTTCCTCTGAAATGGTACCTGCATCAGCAACGCTCCCTCTGTCTGCAAGGGCATCTGCAATGCTCTCTGCACTCCGGTTTTGTCTACATCTGCAGTGGCGCACGAAAGGGTATCTGGTGTGGCATCTGTCTCTCCCATGGCATCTCCGTCTGCAGTTGCATCTGAAAGACTACCTGGTTTCTGCAAGGGCGTCTGCAGCGGTATCTGTGTCTGCCACGGCCTCTACAACGGCATCTGCACCTGCAACGGAATGGGCGGTGGTATCTCTGATGGTATCAGTACGGGTGTCCCTGCCTGTATTGGTGCCGGCGTCTGTGAAGGTCTCTGTACGGTGCCTGTGTGCCCAATTGTACCTGTGTCTGCGTCTGTGCTGGCATCTGTCTGTGTCCTAAGTCTGTGCGTGGCGGGAGTTCTGCTGTCCAACAGGAGTCCAACGCCCTGTCCGTGTTGGCCTTCATGCGCGCTGCCAGGCGGGAGAACCTCCGTCCGCTGGAAGTGCCCTCCAGGCTGAAGAGGCGCTCCAGTAAGGAAAGGCAGCAGCTCTGCTGCAGCAGCCAGGCCAGCCTCTTCATCCTGCTGCACGAGAGAAACTGCTGGGCCCAGAGGCTCTCGCTGTACAGCGCTAAATCAGACAGGGCTGGGGGAAAGCAGGGCGGCGGACAAGCCAGTCGCACCTCCTGGGAGGAAAGGGAGCTGATGGAGAGGAAGGGGGCAAACAAAGCAGTGCCGCCAGGGGAAGCTGACCGCTCGAGAGGGCGCGTTGGCGCTACAGCGCCCGGGGGCCCAAGCAAAGCTGGGAACCGGCAAGAAAAGGGTTATCGCCCTCTGAGCTTCCTCACTCTCACACCTCACCCCCACCCACTGCTCCTTCCCCTGCCCCTCGTCAGCCTCTACTCCCTGTTTGCAGCTCTCTGTCCCCAGCCACCACCAAGGCCCTGCCGCCGTCGACGCGTGCCGGCAGGCACAGCCCCGGCTGTGAGCTGCTTTTTACCCAGGGGGGAAGGAGCGTGCAGGGGGGAGGGAGTGTGGGGCTCTGTCGTTCCCCATTCCACCCGCACATCGCTCCTTAACCCCTCGGTCCTGTAAGGGCCGTGCGTCAGGTCATGTGTGGTTCAAGCCCAGGCAGGTCTGGGACCAGGTAGGAAATGGCTCTTCCTCCCCTGGGTTCTCAGTTCTGCTCCTTACCGGCCCTTCTGCAGAAGGCAGGCTGCTCTTCTCACGTAAGCGACACAAGGCAACTTTTCCACCTGAGCCTTGACAAAGGCGCCAAGGAAGGTCTCGGGGAAGTTCCTTCTGAGCAAGCTCAAAGCCTCCCTCATCATTTTCTCTGCCAGCTGAAGGCGTTGCATACACCAGCAAACCTGCAGAGGAAAAGGGAAACACCCTGATCTGCTCGAGTCGGCCAAGAGACTGCCGGAGTCTGCCGGTGGCTTGTGATGCCAGGGATAGCCCCTGCAGCCGGGGAAAGCATCCAGCTGCATCCCCCAGGACATCCCTCCAGACCTCCCCATCTCTTTACCTCCCCTTTGAGGCTGAAGAAGGTGGCCTCTTCAAAGCAGGCTATCGCAGTGGCTTTCATCTTCCTCAGGACCTCCGCTTCGTTCAGCTTCATGAGGGCCTTTGCGCAAGCACAGAGAGAGCAGGCGAGCGTGATGCAGAGCCCATGGCCGGCCTCGTCCTCCCCTGTTGCCTCTGGCATCTGTCTTAAGAGGGCCCGTTTCTCCCCCTGCTGATGCCCGCCCCAACACAGTCACGCCGGCTCAGAGCACAGGCACCAGTGCTCCTTCAGATCCCCTCCCTGCTAATTCCCCTCCTGCTATGGGCACGGTGGCCTGTGTCTCCGTCCACAGAAGAGGCAAGCCGGAGGAAGAAGTCAGGCTCTGACCCCAGCATGTCCCTTCCAAGGCCCCGTCAAGGCATGCCCTATTGCAGCGGTGAAGTTGTCCTGCCCAGAGCCAGCTGACTGAGAGGACTCCGTGCACGGTGGGCACTGGCGAGCGAGGCAACTCACCATGTAGCTGTTGGAGACGTGCAGGTAGGCAGCAGCACACTCCAGAAGGTAGTAAAAGGCTCGGTCGGCATCGCCCATTGCCACGTAGTGGCGAGCCAAAGGCACAAGCACCGATTCCACGATGGCTCGGCATTCACACCAGTGTGTGCCGTTGTGCTGCCTGTCGGTCTCGTCGGGCAGCTCAGTTGTCTGTTCGCCCTCTGGCAGAAGCCGCTCCGCCACACTAGTCAGAGCACCGTTCCCAGGGGAAGAAGAGAGCAAAGAATGCACAGGCATCACCTACACTGGTCTTTTGCCCCACAGAGAGGCCATCAAAAGCCCTTTGTTCAAAAGAGAGCACGAGCCCACGGGCAGGCATGACTCCTACAGCTGCTTTGTAGCCAGGGAGAAGAAGACAAGCTGGGCTTTCTGTCACCTCCCCCAGGCAAACCACCCGGCTCCCTTGTGGTGGCTTTTCGCCTGCAGATTTTGTAGCGCTCCTCTCGAGGAACTGGAAAGCAAGGCCTGCTCCAGCGTAGTGTGACCATCACTAGGAGCCCACGGGCTTCCTCCAGCACTGTCTCACCTCCGTGGCCATCTCTTCCCAGCTCCCACCTCACAGAAAGCCTCTTCCTTAAGCTAGAGTCACAACCCGCAGGCAAATGCCAGCGCTTCCTTGGTCTCCTCTGGAGACCCCTGAGGCCCCTGCCTTTACAGAGAATCAAACCCTTGTCTGCTCACCCGGTTTCCGCCTCTGTGAAAGCCTGCTGCTCTGCGGCATCTGCAAAGAAAACAGGGGGTTAGACACCTCCTCGCCTGCCCCAGGGGAAGAGCTGCTCTCGCTCTCCCACTGGGCTTCAAGGACCCTTGCGAGGGTGCCGACACGCTGAGCAAAGTCTGCGGTGGTTGTCCTCAGCTCCTGGGCTCGTCCCCGGCAGACCTCCTCCCAGCCGATCCCCAGCATACACCCCTGGGCTCCTGGAGGGCCCGGGCTGTGGAGCACAGTGCACAGCGTACCCCCAGTGGCGTGGGTCCTATCCTGCTTCAGCTCTCATCACCTTCCCCACATCAGCCCCTACATCACCTATCCTGCCCAAGGACCTGGGTGCACTTGGTGCGTGATGTGGCAGCATGGGGAAGTCCGACGTATACCTCATGGGGATCTGATTTTGGGTGAGAATAGCCAATGAATCAAATTGTGTGCTGTTAATTGCTAAGTAACACTCTCACTGTATGTGCTCATTACTATAATTGCTATCAGTTGTACTACGAGTAAGGCACAGGGGTGATGGGATAAGAACTGACCTCAGCAGCTGGCGCCCAGCAACTTCCTCAAGATCTACGTCTTCAGCCCACGGATTGTGTGCATGAGCCACACCGGGTGCACCAGTCACAACCTCCGAAAATACAGCATGCAACAGACCAGCACCACCCAGCATCTCACCTGCCCTGAGAGACTGTTCTAACAGGTGGAGCCCAAAGCCATGGATTAAAAGAACTCAACGGACGCTTTGGAGGGATGGCCCATAAACTAAGGGCATTATATCCGCATGAATATATATGTGTGTATATATATATATGACAGGGGAAAGTGGTGGCAATTCATTGGAACCTGTAAGATCCGGGCATGGCATAGATGGTATGGAATAAGGGGTGGATAATGTCCTAGTTCCGGCGGGGATAGGGTTAATTTTTCCTGGTATTCCATGCCATGTGAGCCATGCCCACCCTGAGCTGCCCGGGGAGGGGGCAGGAAGTCACCGTTCGGAGCAGGCTGGGGCGTCCCGGGTCCGGTCGGGTAGCGGCGGGGAGCGGCGGTTCCGTGATCGTGTTTGTATATTCCTCTGTCCGTGTGATTGTTGTTGTTTGCTTGTTCCCTTTGCCGTTCTGTTAAACTGCCTTTGTCTCAACCCAAGAGTCCTGTATTGGGAAGGCCCGAGCGAGCGGCACATGGTTCTTTGTTGCCGTCTGAGGCCAAACCACAACATTCAGGTTTCATCACTACTGTGTTATCCTGAAGAACACTTCTAGAACACTGTTAGCATCATATAACGGTTAATATCATACAGCTCGGAATTAAGTCTTCTCACCCAGGGTCGAATTTCCTTGGGGTACACATTGAGCTTCCCCATTCTCCAGCATCACCCACCAAGTACCTCCAGGTCCTTGAGCAAAAACAGTCCCATGAATGGGTTTGCCCTTGCCTGAGGCAGGAAAAACCCAAACAGTTTTCCCTAACCTATTCCTTTCATGCTGTTCTCCTGTCCCGTAGGGATAGAAGAGACTCTTTAGAGACCCAATTCAACAGTCCCATAAAAACAAAGAATGTTTCCACATTAATTGAGATATATATATACTTTTCTATGTATATATATCTATACCTTGGTAGATCATAATTTCTCTTGGAAGTTATACCGTTCTCTTCTTTATACCTTATTATATTCTTACCATGGGTAAGAATGCCTTACCTATGATCCTAAGTAACAAACCAAAACCCGCTACTTATTGACTGCCCTCTGTGTTGTGCTCTGGTTCTGTAATGAAACGGTTGGTACTAACTACGAATTCCTGTGGAGGAGGAGAACGTAGTGTGCGGCAAACAAACCATCCAGCACTGTGCCGAGAATCAGAAAGCCCAGACCCGAGGGCTGAAGGATGAGTATGTGATGATACATGCATAAATACGCGTGTTGTGTTCCTTGGGTTTTTTTTCTTCATTACTTCATTGGTAAGTAATGAAGTACTCTCCTCTACCTGTCCCCGAATGTCAACAGAGGAGACTGTATTTCTTTCTTGCTAATTGCCTTTGGCGTGAAGTCGGCAACCTTGTATTTGAGATTCTGTGTGGGATGTTCCGGGTCAGTCTCACCTCGAGGACAAAAAGCCCAATGTTTGTATCTAGGACCAAAAACAACGGAGAAGATACTCTCCTCGTCATGTCGCGTTTTTAAAAAATGAGTGTTTTTCCTTCAGAAGCCAAACAGGTGGGGATGGGTCAGCTGAGACCCATTTTTTGAAATGTCAAGTCACCAAGCATGTGGTAGCTACAAATTGGAACCACAGAGAGCTTCTCATCATTGCTTTGAGCAATGCAGTAACTTTCACAGCTTCACAGGGAGACGCTCAAGAGTACTTGAAATACTGGAAATTTAATTTCACTTGGTGCAGTGGAGGCTCAGTAAAATGAAAAACAGGGTTTAAGCCAGCAAACCTACAAGCACAGGTCACTCGCCGAGGCAAACAGCTCCGGTGCTGGCACGTCGGCAGCAGAGCCGGGCAACGGTGGCGAAAAGGGGCTTTTTCCGAGTTTTTCTGAGGCCGGGAGAAGACCGGGCAGTGGCAGGGACCCGCAGGGAGCCCGCAGCTGACAGCTGATGCGAGAGCGTCTGACGAGGCCGGGGCGGAGCCTGCAGCAGCCGCGGCAGGTTTAAAGGAGGCGTAACCGCCACCAACGGTCACTGGCTGAGGCAAGTGAGCCTGCAGCAGCAGCGGCCAGCCCCCAGCCCCTTCAAAGGCGGCCCAAGGGAGTGCGGTGAACAGGGCGGGCAGGCAGGGCATGGCGCGTCAGTTCGCGTGGAAGGGCGCAGGACGCTCGGGGGGGAAGGTCAGCCATGGTCTCCAACTGAAGGACGCAGCTTCCCGCATCTGCTGCACCTGCCAGAGCAGACGTGGCCGTACCAACTGAGCTCCCCTGGAAGCACGCAGCCCCCCAGGTCGCCGGCTGCAGAGAGTGCCTTAATCTCCCAGGGCTGGTGGGTGGTAGAAGAGGTGACAGCTGCGTGAGGTGCCACCAGGGGGATGATCTGCTCAGCCTGGCAGCAGAGCTGAAAGAGGAAACAGAAGGGCTGCGGAGCATCAGGGAGAGTGAGAAAGGAATGGATTGGTGGAAGCAGACTCTGACCGGGTCCCTGAGTCAAAAACCAGAAGAGCCCCCAAAAAAACCCCGAGCTGAAGGAGATCTGGTCCCTTCGCCCTGCCACTGAAGGCAGTGGCCAAAAGGAGGCCAGTGAATGGAGGCTAGTCCCTACGAGGGGAGGGAAGCGAACTCCCTCCTTGCCCACATCCCCCAACCAGGTGCCTCTGCACAACAGGTATGAGGCTCTTGAGGAGGGAGGCCAGCCCATGGATGGCATGGAAGATGGTTTGGCTACACCAGAAGAGATGCCGGGACCTACAAGGCCTACCCCCAGTTTAAAAACTGCCTCTGCAAGGGAGAAGAGGCGGGTTATAGTAGTAGGCCCAATATGCCGCGCAGACCCTCTTGACAGGGAGGTATGCTGCCTCCCCGGGGCCGGGGTCAGGGACGTCACTTGAAAACTTCCCAGCCTGGTTAAATCTGGCTAGGGGCATCAAGGATAACAAGAAAAACTCCTATGAGTACGTCACGGGTACAGGCAAGACTAGGGAAGGTGTGGGCCCTCTCAGGAAGCACACAGGAGACCTGGTCACCCAGGACACGGAGAAGGCTGAGATGCTGAATGACTTTCTCGCCTCGGCCTTCACCAGCAAGGGCTCCACCCACACCACCCAAGTTGCAGGATGCAAAAGCAGGGTCTATGAGAATGAAGAAGCGCCCACTGTAGGAGAAGATCAGGTTCAGGACCATCTGAGGAACCTGAAGGTGCATAAGTCCACGGGACCAGATGAAATCCATCCACGGGTCCTGAGGGAGCTGTCAGATGAAGTCGCCAAGCCTCTTTCCATTATATTTGAGAAGTCGTGGCAGCCTGGTGAAGTTCCTGCTGATTGGAAAAGGGGAAACAGAACGCCCATTTTCAAAAAGGGAAAAAAGGAAGACCCAGGGAACTACAGGCCGGTCAGTCTCACCTCTGTGCCTGGCAAGGTCATGGAGCAGATCCTCCTGGAAACGCTACTGAGGCACATGGGAAATAGGGAGGTGATTGGTGACAGCCAACACGGCTTCACCAAAGGCAAACTCTGCCTGACATTGACAAATGTCTTACTCTTTGGTGTCTTTGGTGAAATTACAATAGAAACTGTGGCGGCTCTCTGTCAGTGAACGGACTTATTTCAGAGATAACTCACATAATATGTGTGCTTATTTTTGAACTTCAGTACCAATGTACCTTGACAGAAGAGGCTTGAAACACAAGGAAGTGCCTTCCTTCCCCGATTCTTTCAAAACACGCTGGATTCTTTCAAAACTGCTTGCCATGGGAAGTGGCTAATTGTACTAATATTGACTCCTCCATCCAACAAAGAAGGAACTGCAACATGCCATTACAAATTCTACTTTTGTAGCCCTCCAGAACACTGTCAAGTTGCTTTACAAATGCTAATCAGTGTCTCCTGAAGTCTAGTAGATTGAAACGCTCTGGCGATACCACTTGACTTGGTCATTGCAGAGTTGTATGGCGGAGAACAGAACTCCAGAGTTTTCATAAGAACCATTTTATTTGGAAAACAAATATACAGCTCTGGTGACAGAAGAAGTCGGTAAAGTTGTCCTGAATGGTCCCTGTTTAAGAAAACCATCTGCCACGCTAACTGCACCTGCAACAGCACCTGCAACGTGGTCTCCATCTGCGTTTCCATCTTCAATTTTATCTGCATCCGCACCGGCATCCCCAAAGATGCCTTCCTCTGAAATGGTACCTGCATCAGCAACGCTCCCTCTGTCTGCAAGGGCATCTGCAATGCTCTCTGCACTCCGGTTTTGTCTACATCTGCAGTGGCGCACGAAAGGGTATCTGGTGTGGCATCTGTCTCTCCCATGGCATCTCCGTCTGCAGTTGCATCTGAAAGACTACCTGGTTTCTGCAAGGGCGTCTGCAGCGGTATCTGTGTCTGCCACGGCCTCTACAACGGCATCTGCACCTGCAACGGAATGGGCGGTGGTATCTCTGATGGTATCAGTACGGGTGTCCCTGCCTGTATTGGTGCCGGCGTCTGTGAAGGTCTCTGTACGGTGCCTGTGTGCCCAATTGTACCTGTGTCTGCGTCTGTGCTGGCATCTGTCTGTGTCCTAAGTCTGTGCGTGGCGGGAGTTCTGCTGTCCAACAGGAGTCCAACGCCCTGTCCGTGTTGGCCTTCATGCGCGCTGCCAGGCGGGAGAACCTCCGTCCGCTGGAAGTGCCCTCCAGGCTGAAGAGGCGCTCCAGTAAGGAAAGGCAGCAGCTCTGCTGCAGCAGCCAGGCCAGCCTCTTCATCCTGCTGCACGAGAGAAACTGCTGGGCCCAGAGGCTCTCGCTGTACAGCGCTAAATCAGACAGGGCTGGGGGAAAGCAGGGCGGCGGACAAGCCAGTCGCACCTCCTGGGAGGAAAGGGAGCTGATGGAGAGGAAGGGGGCAAACAAAGCAGTGCCGCCAGGGGAAGCTGACCGCTCGAGAGGGCGCGTTGGCGCTACAGCGCCCGGGGGCCCAAGCAAAGCTGGGAACCGGCAAGAAAAGGGTTATCGCCCTCTGAGCTTCCTCGCTCTCACACCTCACCCCCACCCACTGCTCCTTCCCCTGCCCCTCGTCAGCCTCTACTCCCTGTTTGCAGCTCTCTGTCCCCAGCCACCACCAAGGCCCTGCCGCCGTCGACGCGTGCCGGCAGGCACAGCCCCGGCTGTGAGCTGCTTTTTACCCAGGGGGGAAGGAGCGTGCAGGGGGGAGGGAGTGTGGGGCTCTGTCGTTCCCCATTCCACCCGCACATCGCTCCTTAACCCCTCGGTCCTGTAAGGGCCATGCGTCAGGTCACGTGTGGCCTCAAGCCCAGGCAGGTCTGGGACCAGGTAGGAAATGGCTCTTCCTCCCCTGGGTTCTCAGTTCTGCTCCTTACCGGCCCTTCTGCAGAAGGCAGGCTGCTCTTCTCACGTAAGCGACACAAGGCAACTTTTCCACCTGAGCCTTGACAAAGGCGCCAAGGAAGGTCTCGGGGAAGTTCCTTCTGAGCAAGCTCAAAGCCTCCCTCATCATTTTCTCTGCCAGCTGAAGGCGTTGCATACACCAGCAAACCTGCAGAGGAAAAGGGAAACACCCTGATCTGCTCGAGTCGGCCAAGAGACTGCCGGAGTCTGCCGGTGGCTTGTGATGCCAGGGATAGCCCCTGCAGCCGGGGAAAGCATCCAGCTGCATCCCCCAGGACATCCCTCCAGACCTCCCCATCTCTTTACCTCCCCTTTGAGGCTGAAGAAGGTGGCCTCTTCAAAGCAGGCTATCGCAGTGGCTTTCATCTTCCTCAGGACCTCCGCTTCGTTCAGCTTCATGAGGGCCTTTGCGCAAGCACAGAGAGAGCAGGCGAGCGTGATGCAGAGCCCATGGCCGGCCTCGTCCTCCCCTGTTGCCTCTGGCATCTGTCTTAAGAGGGCCCGTTTCTCCCCCTGCTGATGCCCGCCCCAACACAGTCACGCCGGCTCAGAGCACAGGCACCAGTGCTCCTTCAGATCCCCTCCCTGCTAATTCCCCTCCTGCTATGGGCACGGTGGCCTGTGTCTCCGTCCACAGAAGAGGCAAGCCGGAGGAAGAAGTCAGGCTCTGACCCCAGCATGTCCCTTCCAAGGCCCCGTCAAGGCATGCCCTATTGCAGCGGTGAAGTTGTCCTGCCCAGAGCCAGCTGACTGAGAGGACTCCGTGCACGGTGGGCACTGGCGAGCGAGGCAACTCACCATGTAGCTGTTGGAGACGTGCAGGTAGGCAGCAGTACACTCCAGAAGGTAGTAAAAGGCTCGGTCGGCATCGCCCATTGCCACGTAGTGGCGAGCCAAAGGCACAAGCACCGATTCCACGATGGCTCGGCATTCACACCAGTGTGTGCCGTTGTGCTGCCTGTCGGTCTCGTCGGGCAGCTCAGTTGTCTGTTCGCCCTCTGGCAGAAGCCGCTCCGCCACACTAGTCAGAGCACCGTTCCCAGGGGAAGAAGAGAGCAAAGAATGCACAGGCATCACCTACACTGGTCTTTTGCCCCACAGAGAGGCCATCAAAAGCCCTTTGTTCAAAAGAGAGCGCGAGCCCACGGGCAGGCATGACTCCTACAGCTGCTTTGTAGCCAGGGAGAAGAAGACAAGCTGGGCTTTCTGTCACCTCCCCCAGGCAAACCACCCGGCTCCCTTGTGGTGGCTTTTCGCCTGCAGATTTTGTAGCGCTCCTCTCGAGGAACTGGAAAGCAAGGCCTGCTCCAGCGTAGTGTGACCATCACTAGGAGCCCACGGGCTTCCTCCAGCACTGTCTCACCTCCGTGGCCATCTCTTCCCAGCTCCCACCTCACAGAAAGCCTCTTCCTTAAGCTAGAGTCACAACCGGCAGGCAAATGCCAGCGCTTCCTTGGTCTCCTCTGGAGACCCCTGAGGCCCCTGCCTTTACAGAGAATCAAACCCTTGTCTGCTCACCCGGTTTCCGCCTCCGTGAAAGCCTGCTGCTCTGCGGCATCTGCAAAGAAAACAGGGGGTTAGACACCTCCTCGCCTGCCCCAGGGGAAGAGCTGCTCTCGCTCTCCCACTGGGCTTCAAGGACCCTTGCGAGGGTGCCGACACGCTGAGCAAAGTCTGCGGTGGTTGTCCTCAGCTCCTGGGCTCGTCCCCGGCAGACCTCCTCCCAGCCGATCCCCAGCATACACCCCTGGGCTCCTGGAGGGCCCGGGCTGTGGAGCACGGTGCACAGCGTACCCCCAGTGGCGTGGGTCCTATCCTGCTTCAGCTCTTCTCCAGCCAGCACCAAGGCCTCCCAGCTGCATGAGTCGCCTCCGTCGGCAGGGTCCCGACAGCTGCCTCCGTCCTGGCTGCTGGTGACGGCGAAGTGGTGGAAGGCGACAAACTCCCCTTGGCCGCAGCTCTTGCATTTGTGCGCGTGCTACTCCAGGAAGGCGGCACACTTGCCGCGCAAGGCGACTCGCTGCCTCCCGGGCCACAGCTCGTACGCAGCCTTCTGCAGCAGCGGGACGCAGAAGGCCAAGACGCCAGGCTGCTGCTCCTCGGTCCTCGTGCTGGGAGAGGGCCTCTGCACACCTGCAAGGCAAAGGGCCTCGGCATCAGCCCCAGCTCAGGGCCGTCGCAGCTGGGGCACGAGAGTCATGCCTTGGCGTGCACCCTTGCCAGCCAACCAGCACTGCTGCATACCAAGCCTTGCAGCACGGGGCAAAAGGGCCCAGCTTGCCTTGCTGACGCTAGCCCAGCCCCGCGGACACAGCGCTCAGCTGCGCTCCAGGCAGGAGCTGGGCATGTCACCACCAGCCCAAGCAAGCCCCGTCCAGCACTTTCTCCCTGCTCTTGGCAAGGCAGTCCCCAGCCTCCTGAGCTTCCTCCTGCGCCACAGGGGAGTCAAAGCTGAATAAAAGCCCGTCAAGGGCCCCGGGGCAACCTGGAGAGCATCTTTGATCAGGTGGCTGGGAGAGGATGTCAGGGGCTCCACACGCCCTCCCGTGCCTGCGCTACGAGCAGCACTCGGGATGGCACTTGGTGGGAACCTCCCTCCAGCGCAAAGCTAGCGGGCTTTGAGACTGACCCGTAAGGTCTTTGAACAACCCATCGCAAAGAGCCGTGCCTGCCTGAGCCCCAGCCACCCCTCACAGCAGGGGAAGCGCACCATGCCCTGGGGAGCCCTGCCGGGACACAGCTGGGAGCTCCCTTGTCCACCTGCCTGCTACCACTTACTGCTCTCCACCTGCGAAGAGGTGGCTGGCCCCTCGGTAGGATCTTGCACATCTTCTGGCACCTCTGTGTTTTTCAGCCACCTCAGGATGTTGTCGCTCACCAGCTCGTCCAACAAGGAATTCATATGGGTCCTGAGGCCAGTGGGAAGGATGTGCAACAGGAGCTGGGTGGTAAACACCGGCCCGATGATGGCTGCAAACTTCACAACCATCCGCGTCAGCGGCTGCATCCGATCCAGCTGAGTCAGCGCAATCTCTGTCAAGAAGAAACAACACGTCTCTCTTGCCTCTTCCCCATGCTGAGGCTGGAGAGGCTGGAAAGTTTCAACCCATGAGATGGGGTAGACTTTGGCCTCCTCTCCTTGCGGCTGCACCTACTGGGCAATCGCAACCCAGGGTAGGCATCTTCAAACTGGCTCCGCTCCTGATGGAATCGCAGGCCATGAGGCCTGGGGAAAAGCCAGATGCTCAAACAAATGCTCCCCCACCGAGGGCAGGGAGGGCAGGACCCAGCAGGTATGCGCATCCCATGATGTGCCCTACCAGATCTGGAGTAGGCTTTTGCCCAACAGCACACACAGAGAACTTTCCCCACATCACAGGTGGACACAGAGCTCCCCACAACGCTTGCCTTAACTTGGCCAGACAATACTATTCCTTTCTCTTGGTTTTCTTTTTTTTTTTTTTTTTTTTTTTTGGACAAAGCCACTTCACAGCAGGAATACTTTAGCATGATGTCTCTTCACAATTCATAACAAATGTCTATGGCCAGAGAGGAGGGACACTCATTGAAAGCTCCCCCATCCAGCTCCCCTGGCTACAGGAGGATTTCCATGCCGATCCGCAGAAAACAAAAAACCAAAACAAAACGAAAAAAAAGAAGAAAAAAGAGAAGGATTTGGTTTGGATTAAGTGCCTTGAGACCAGCATTAGCTGGGGAACTTAAAAAGAGAACAGCAACACAGATGCTGCGTCAAAGTTGGGACAGAGGCAAGTCAAAGCCTTTTCCCAGCAAAGTATTTGTTTTGGTGAGAAAAGGGAGCCATTTCAGTGTTGCACGGATAACCTTTTCTCTCCTACCTGCTGACGGAGAGCAGCCAGCAGGCTCACAGGAGGGGAAAGCAGCTGCCTGCAGCCCCAGGCCTGTTTCTGGTGGGACCGGAGCCGCCTTCCCAGCAGAGCCCCCACGCTGAGAGGGTGACTCTGCAGCACACGGATGCCCGGCCTCCCTCCAGCCCCTGCCCCGGGAAGGAGCCCCAGCACAGCTGACAGCCGGCAGAGCGGCGCTCGGCTCCTTACCTTTCAAGGGGATGGGCAGCGCGGTGTTCTCCAGGGTCACGCCTGGCCTGAGGAGGCAGACCCTCCCGTCGTTCCGCGCCTCGGAGCTCCAGGTTGCTGCGAGGGATGAAGCCTCGGCTGCAGATGCTGGGCGGAGCAAGAGAGCACCAATAAGGCAGTTCGCAAAGCGACTTGCAGCTCGCGAGCGCTTCACGATTCACTTGGGATGGGACAAGTCGCCCCTGACATGGTCCAGTGCCTGCCCTGAATGTGGTGGTCATGAAGCAGAGCAAAACAGTTCCCACCAGTTCCCAGCCAGGGAAACTGCTGGTGCTAATGCAAGACGTGGCCTCAGTCCTGGCTCTTCCCAAGGCCGCGGCACTCTGGCTGGCATTGCTCTCTCGGATGGCATTACCACCGTTTTCTTCCGTTACCGGCACTCTTGTGGGGATTTATGGTTTGGCATTCAAGTTTCCTGGGCTCGTCCCTCACCTCAAGCTGGGGTTTGTTCTCAAGTGAGCTAGCCTTTGGCCAAGCTAAACTGCATGCCCATTGGAATGCCTAAGAAACACCACAAGCACATGTGCTTCGGAAGGATTTCCCCTGTGTTTTAGCCCCACAACCCCCGCCCCAAGAATGTAGGTCCCTCCGAGCCACCAGAACTCACTGCCCCTGCTTTGCCTGTCCCAACAGCAAGGCGCACAGGAGCCCACACCTCCGCCAGACCAAGATCTGACTCTGCCCAGAGCCATGGGGGAACAACGGGGCAAGACTCTGCTGTGGAGAACACGCCACAGCAACTCGCTAGTCGCAGCCAAGGTGCTTACTGATCAGGCTCTCCCAGTTGTCCTTTGCTTTTCCAGACTGCCTCCGGGTGCAGAACTGGAGCATGTCGTTGGCACGAAGGCAGCGCAGCAGCTCCTCGCAGTAATATGGGATCCCTGAGCTGGTTCGGATCAGGAACCTGCACAGGAGCAGACCCGTCGGGGACCAGCACAAGGAAAGTAAGGTGAAACACAGTTCAGCTGGGCGGCCAGTCACTCAGGCATACCAGGGTAGCCAGCATCTTCATCACAGCTACGCCTCACTTTGGAAAGGGATCGTCCTCCCACTGCCTTGGGATTTTGTGCCCCCTGAACCCTCCAGCCTTTGCCGAAGTCCACGGGAAAAGAATTGCGGACAATGCCCAAAGCGCAGAGCAGCGAGCCCTGCCTTTCTTCTCCTCAGGAGCCTGGAGAGGATGGACCTCTGCCCCGGGGAATCTCCCCCACAGCCCAGCCACCCAGACCAAGGCCTTTTCTGTTCACACCCAGACACAGCTGGGCTCAGGACTCTTCCTCCCTTCCTCCCTGTGCGGCAGCCAAGGCTGACACCTCCCAGGCTGGGTGTCTCGGGAGTTGCCCGCTCTCAGCGCGCACCCACCAGGGTGAGGCATAACAAGCCGCCCACGCCTGGCACTCGCTAGAGTCCGGGATGCTTCTAGCGGCCCTGTGCTCCCTTGCCTGGGGGCCTGATTCCCTACCACGGTCAGCAGAGGTTCAGGCCCTCAGGAAGAGCTCCCCTGCCTCCAACTTACCTCACCAGATCCCTGGGGATGCTGACCACTCCGAGGTCCTTGCAGACTTTCTGCATCACAACTGAAGCTTTCAGCTTGTCCAGATGAAGATAAGTGATTTTCTGGGACGTGGCGTTGTCTGCTGCGGCTTTGCGAAAGCTCTCGGTTATCTCGTAGCCTGGGGCTAAGCTCATGACCATGAAGAGGGAGACCTTCTGGAGCACGGGTGACATGATGAACCAGGAGTCAGGGTCGATGAAATGGGCATTGTCGATGACAAATATGCCAAAATCTCCTGTAAGGGTCTGAAAAAAAGCAGGTTGCTCTGAGGGGAATCCAGTGGATTCTCAGCTGTCTTGCAGGGGACGAGATTTAGCCTCCGTCTCTTGAGAGGATGCTCTGAAGTCTCTCCCCAGCCACTTTCCCGCTCGGAAGCTTACTGACTCTTTGAGACTGGAGGGTCATACCTAACATCACTTGCCCTGCAGAAGGAGGGAGCTCGGGCAAGGGAACCCAGAAGACATTGCTCCTCCTCCAGGGCACACTTTACGGGAGGAAAGTCCTCGGGTGTGTTTGTGGGGCTGCGGGGGGAAGTGGGGGGGCGAGGGCTTTCTCGGGCTCTGACGGGCCATGACCCAGGTGCGCAGTCATCCCGCCTGCTCACACCTCAGTGAGAGCCCGCAGACGGCAGGGTTTTTCCTTCTCTGACCCAGGGGGAAGGAAGGAGAAATGCTCACCTTCTCCAGCACTTTCACCCGAGTCGAGTGCAATTCCAGTTGTCTTTGAGTTTCATCCATCTCGCGAACATTGTCCGAAATGGGGAACTGGCCAGAAAAGCAGAGTCAGGGAGAAACACGGCTCCGGGGCTCGGCACACCTACCCAGCACGCAAGACCGCAGAGCCCACCGTCTCTGACAGCCTCAGCACCTCACCTCTGCCCAGCACAGGGGCAGGGAGCCGCAGCGGGGACTCCACCCAGAGCCTAAAGCAAAGGCCCTCTGCTGAGGGTCTCTGCAGAGCTGGGGCTTGGGCTGAGCCGGTTCTCTGGCTGTGGGAATCGTGGGCTGGCTGGGGCAGACCCCTCGCACAGCGGTGACCTCGGCACGAGGTCAGGAACAGCCTCTCTCCAGTGCCACTTCCAGGGTGCCGAACAAGGCACCGGGCACTGCGGATGCGGCGCAGGACACCAGCCCCACAGACAGGGAGCCCCCCGGGCCCAGGCATGGCAAATGCACACTGTGACCCCCGCAATGCCCACCCCGGAGCTAAGGCACTCCCAGCAGCGTGCCCACTCAAGGTCAGACCCAGACAAGCTCAGGAGAAGGCCTTCTCAACGTCCACAGGGGCCTCTGGCTCTCACCTTGACACCGAAAATGTCATTGAGGAGGCAGTAGCTGCTCTCTTCGATTGTCCCTTGCAGCTTTGTCTTCAGCACGCGCTGCCTGTCGCCGCGCGATTCACAGTCCTGGAGGCCCAGGGCCCTGGCCATCAGCATGCGGATGGCAGAGAAGGGCTGCCTCGTGTCGATCTCTAGTAGTTCCAGGGCAAACACCCTGCGGTGCAAAAGCAAAAGGCACTGAGATTCCCCACAGCCCCAGCCTTCTAAGACAAGAGGGGTGGAGGTGCCCTTTGGGGGGAGCTCTTCAGCCCCCCATCTCCAAGCGCTTCCCACAGAAGGCCAAGCTTTTCCCTCCTCGTACGAGAAAGGGCACAGAGGGGCAGTTGCTGCCAAGCCAGCGGGAGAGCCGGGTCCAGAGCCTGTGTCTCTGCAGCGCCGGCCTAGGTCTCCCTACGTGCCCCCTGCAGAGGAACTCACGGGGCTGAGAGGCAAGAATGGAGCAAGTGGTGGGTTTGCCTTTGGGCTCCAGACCTTATCGGTCTGCCTGCCAGAGCACAGGCCCCCGTGCTCCTCCTGGGAAACACGCCGAGGGCGAGCAGGGCTTCTGAGACAGGCAGCCCTGCTGTCTCTGGGGTCTGGAGTGGGATGAAAAGCACTGAGCTTGGGCTCTTTCCTTCTATCTGCGCCTGACCCAGGGGTGAAGGAGGAAAGGCCGTGGCTCCAGAAGCCACCTCCAACTCCCCAAAGAGGCAGAGGCGGGAGCGGAGCACGCAGGTGCTCCCAGGCAGTGTCTCCAGGAGGCTCTGTCGGGAGGCTGCAGTCCAAGGGCCAGGTACCCTGGCAGAGGGGCTGGAGCGTTCCACGGCTGTCAGGGGATGGGCAGGGGCAGCGTCCCAAAGCTACAGGTGGAAAACCTGTACCTGTGGCCAGCATCCTGGCCTAGAGAGGCCAGTTCAGCAAGTAAGTGGCTCTTTCCACAGCCCATCGTGCCCTCAACCGCCAGGATGTTCCTTTGGCCTGAATCCCTATAGGCGTTCAAGCAGCTGACAAAGAGGTCAGTCTCCTGCTTCCGACCTGCGAAGACAAACCAGAGGACGAGCTGCTGGGGGCGTGCTGAAAAGCAAAGAGCCGTCCCTTTTGCGGGCACCCTCCACCGCAGCTTCCCTCCCCGCTACCACATCGGCCAGCCTGCCGGCACCCAGGCCTCCTTCCCACCTGCTCGTCCACGCTTGGGCACCTCTGCCTTCCTCAGAGCAGTCACGGGGCCACCTGCTTGCCTGCCCCGCAGCGCAGCCCCCTCGCCCTCTCCCCTATCCCACAGGCACGGAGATTCTGCCGGCCCCATGCGACTCCCCGCAGCGATCCAGCACGAGACTGTAAGGGATGACTGCAGCCGGTTCAGGCAGCTGCGTCCCAGACAGACTCAAAGCATCTCCTCGCTGTGCCGTGAGCTGCACAGCACCTCCCAGTAGCTAAGGCAGCGTCGTCAGTCCCGTTCTGGTTTGGTCCGGGCTACAGTTAATTTTATTCAGCAATAGCCTGTACAGGTCTATGTTTTGTATTTGTGACCAAACATCGCTGTTGATAACACAACCAGGTTTTAGTTATGGCTGAAGAGCGCCTGCGCAGCGTCGAGGCCTTTTCCATTGCTCACGCTGCCCCGCTGGCGAACAGTCTGGGGGTGCACAAGAAGCTGGGAGGCGGCACAGCCGCCACAGCCACCACAGCTGACCCCAACTGCCCAAAGGCCTATTCCAGACCATACAACGCCGTGCTCAGCAAGAAAATCCGGCGGAAAGGAGGAAGGGGGGACATTCGGAGTGATGGCATTTGTCTTCCCAAGTCACCGTCACACGTGATGAAACCTTGCTTTCCTCGAAATGGCAAGACGCCTGCCCGCCCATGGGAAGCAGTGAATGAATGCCTGATTTTGCTTTGGGCGTGTGTGCAGCTTTTGCTTTCCCTATTAAGCTGTCTGTGTCTCAGCGCACCAGTGCTCTCACTTTAACCCTTCCGATTCTCTAACCCATCCCACTGTGGGGAGCGAGTGGCTCTGTGGGGCTGAGCTGCCAAGCGGGGTTAACCCACAACAGGGCCCAAAACATTCGGCAAGACCCCGAGTGAATACAGGCATCCCCTGCCTCCTGACATTGCCGTGTCTTCGCCCAGATGCTGCCAAGAAAGCAGCTCTGAGGAGTACAAGGAGGAGAACCCACCGTCAAAACTCTCCATCGATTTGGCAGAAGGAAATCTCTTTCCTGACCCCAAAGACAGGGATCAGTTTAGCCCCCAGGCTGTGAGCAGCTCCACAGTTGAAAGCAACCTTCCTACCAGGTCTGGAAGACAGCAGGGAGCAGCAGGCGCCCCACCTCGTTTTCCACCCAAAGATATCAAGCAAGCAGAGACCAAGACAGGCGGCGCTTTCTTAGGGCTGCTGCAGGCAACACCATCCCTGGTAAAAGCCTCTCCCTTCCCAGCAAGGCACTAAAAGTTACCAAGGGGAAGAACCTGGGCTTCAGAAGAGCAAGGCGTTCTCCACCTACCCAGCAAGGGGACGTACTCCGACCTCTTCTTGGTAAGACCCACGCCAAAGATGCTAGAAGCAGGGGAAAAGACAACACAAGTCAATGAGACGGTGAGAAGCCAGGGGACCTAGAGAAGCAGCCTGGCGTGGTAGGGAAGGAGGTGCTCCTCGGGTACCGGCTTTTCTCTGGAGCAGGCTGTTATCCCCTGCACGCTTTCCCAGCCAAAGTTCAAGCTGACACGCTACGACAGCTTCAAGCGTAAAGAAGCCCAGCGGCCACGGTGGGACAGGAGAACATATCAAGAGTCCATCCCCAGAGGCCAAACCCAGAGAAACAGGAGAAGACATGTGAAAGAAGCCAGGGCGTGCTGTTGGCTGGGAGACAGCTTTACCACTTTGGCCAAGAACACCAAGCGTCTTTGAAAGGGGGACTTGTGTCCCTGAAGGGCTTGGGATGCCAAGCACCTGGCACCTTTGGCTCAAGTCTTCCCGCAGTCTCAAAGAGACGGCAGTGGTAACCTTCAAACCGTCCTCTAAAGGGAAGGTGAAATCCTGGCCCAGAAGAGCTGAGATTTCTGCAGGAAGACCTGAGGAAGAGTGTCCCGATGGTCCACGTTTCCCCATGGGGACCAGACTGGCCCAAAGCTTCCTGCTCGGAGCAGCTGGGACAGAAAACTCCTTGGGTCAGCATTCCCAGGGCATGTGGTGGAGCAAGCACAGCAGGGAAAGCACAGCCCAAAGCCCTTTAGACCCAGCCCACAAGGCCAGGTTGTGTCTACCAAGACAGACAAACCTTCCCCATCCCTCTGGTTTCACTCCCGCTCTCTCAGCGGCTGGAGACAGCAGGGGAGAGGGGCAAAAAGCCTGCCATGCCAGGGCTTCCGACCGTCTCAGAGGACACTCACCTCTCCTCGGTGACCCCCACGTATTGATAGACAGGGCCAGGCTGCCTGAGGCCTTTCATCTCTCTCTCCGGCAGCTCCTTGAAGTAGGAAGCGGGCAGCCGGGAGGCGGCGTAGGTCACTGCATCACAGGACACCAGCCCAGGGTAGTGCACCATCATCCGGGCAGCCAAGTTCACCTTCTGGCCAAGGACTGCCAGAGAGAGAGCACGCGTTAGAGAGAGAGAGCATGCGTCGGTGTGGCCCGTGCCGCCAGCCCCGCGGCACCCTTCCAGGCCAATACCTGTGTATTCGTGTCTCAGCGGGTGGCCAGTGACTCCGCAGAACATCGTCCCTCTGGTAACTGCCACAGACATTGTCCTGGCACACAGAGAAACAGCAGGGCTTGAGCAGCGCCCCAGGCGCAGTCCTGCCCGCCTGGCTTCATCCCTTCCCACACCTCCCCTCGGTGCCAGCCTGGGCCACCGGCTGTGCTGCCCTGCCAGCGTGGGTCTCGGGGACGTGGAGAGCTCAGGGGTGCAACATCTGCAGGTTGCAAGGGACAAGGGGCAGGGGCAGAGCACGTGCAGGGCCACAGCCCTCTTGTGAGCAAAGAGAGAGGGAAGAAGGCACCCGCCATGTCACCGCCTGGCGATGACAGCCACTTGGGATCAGGTGGCTGGGCCCCATCCCCGTTCATAGGGCAGTGGCCCAGAAGGGCCTGCCTCTGGCCGCAGCGGCCTCTGGCCCTCACGAGGGCTCTTTCCAGCGCGGTGGCCAGCAGAGTGTGCTTGGAGGGACTCCGTCTGGCTGCCGTGGGCTGAGCCCAGGGGTTGCCTGCACCTCTCAGGGCACTGCCTCCTTCCTGCCAGGGACAAGGGAGAGCAAGCTAGAAGGCACATCTCTTTCTGTGAAGCCCCCTTGCGCCGTCCCAGGCAGCATGCACCCCGCCGACCCCCGCCACACACTCACTCTCTTTCCTCGAGCATGGTGGAGCACGAGTTGAAGATCTCCAGAGCACTCTGCAGGGCGTGAAGGCTCTCGCAGGGCAGCTTGTTTCCAGGGAGTCCCAGCACGCAGAGGAACGTGCAGCCCTGCCCAGGACAGATGTGGAACATGTTGCTACAGCGCCTAAGAGGGAGTCTCTCCCTCGCGCTCACTGCCCACCCTCTGGCGCTGGGGGAGGCCACCGTTCCCCCCCACTCACTTTATCACACAGGAGGACTTTGTTGATGTGGCCCTTGTGAGGAGAGAGGATTTCTAGCATCACCCTGCTGGCCTCCTTGAGGACGGTGCTGAGATGCACCGAGCTGGTACCTGCAGCAAGCTGCAGCTGGACAAAGATGCAGGTGACTGGCCGTAGCTCAGAGAGGAGATCCATGGGCAGTCCTGCATCGAGCTGGAAGACAAGAGCACGACGGCTTCACCAGCCTGCTCTCCCGGGCTCTTACTGCCCACACCAGTACCGAGGGAGCGCAGGCGTGCTGGCGATAGCGGGTAATAGCAGAGGAAGGGATAAATCCTCCTCTCGGTGCAAAAGGGCGGGCAGGCCGCCCAGCCTGCGGCAGGCAGACGCCGAGTCATAACACAAATGACAAAGGAGAGAAGGCTGCTCCGCTAACACGCCATCTGGGGACCGGTACGGACATGAGGGGAGACCCTCAGGGATGCTCCAGGGACTTCAGGGGAATCTCCCCTTTATCCCACCGTCGTGTCTGCGGCACACCCAGAACCATAGCCACGGAAAAGACAAAGGGACAGGAGTCCTCCTCCTGCCACCCATGTCTCTCTGAGGACAACGCAGACAATGGTGCAGCACCGGTGCCCCTGGGCTCAGTTTCCCTGCGTTGTCATCGCAGGGCGCATTTTCTTTGATTGGTCTGTTCCCGTAAGAGCTCCATCTCTGCAAGGCACCACTTCTTCTGCCCTCCGAAAATGCAGCCCCCAGCAGCGGTGGCCTTGCCGTACCTTCCCGAGAGCAGCGACTGGTATGTACTTCCTAAGCACATCCTTGGCGTTCAGGTCACTGGGCAAGAGAAGAGTAGGCCTCATGGCACCTGAGGAGAGAAAAGGCAGGTGGTCGCTGGGTGGACGGGACTACGAGCTGTTGCAAAGCAGGGCCTGGCCCTCGAAGTGGGGGAGAAAGAGTCTTCTGCGCTTGCTCATGTTGCCACCTCCAGATGCTGAGGGCAGAGCTCTCCCCTGGAAGGAGGAGGCGGCAGCAGCCACCGCCCTGGGAGGCCCAACAGCTTGAGTGCTAACGGACAGAGGGAAGAGGGAGGAGGTGGTTCCTCTCTGGCCCCTGAAGCAGCAAAGCCCCACCTTTCGGGACAATCACAGAGCAAGGGGAAGTGGGCACTCACCTTCCCTTTTTGAGCAGTGTCTCACTGGGTCTTGTACGAGCTTGCATAAGGCGTCTTGGCATTCGGACCAAGGCATCGGATCCATGCCCGTCACCTGAAGACGCACAGAATGAAAGCACTGCCACTGGCCTCCCCAGGACTCCCAGGGGACAGAGCCTGCCCTCCACCGTCACTGCCCAGAGAAGGGGAGAAGTAGCCCACCTGGCTGGATGGGACAGCAGTGCTTCCTCAGAAGCACCGGAGCTGGACAGCCATTCTCCAAGCATGCCCATCTCCAAGCAACCACAGCTCCATGGCCCACAGAGGACATTGCTGCTGGGGCTCAAACCCTCCCAGCGCCTCCTGACCCCTCAAAGCAAGAAAGCCCAGCCCACGGTTACCCTTGAGATGGAAGGACAAGACCTTCCCCTGCCTGCCCGCTTTCCCACCTACAACTCTCTCCACATTCATCTCCTCAGCCTTCCAACACCTCCCTCCTTCATGGCCAGGCCCAGGCCCTCAGAATGGCTCTCGAGGCCAACCCATCCACCTGCCTGCACAGCTCTTGTGCCTGCGAGATGCTTGATCCTCAGCCGGTGCTGCTCACAGAGCTCCCAGCAGGTGGCCGAGAGGACAACTTCACCTGCACCCGCAACCTCTTTGGCGTCACGAACTTCAGCCAGGCACGGGCCAAAAATGCAGAAGTGTTGCCAGCTCTCATCTCCGAAAACCGGGAGGCTCATGGTCCCTGCAGAGATCCCTGGGGAGAAGGAGAAGCAGAACTGACACAGGGAACATTTGGAACTCCACAGCCCCCAGCATCTCGGCTGCTCAGAAGCTCCTCTGAAGCCCAGCGGGGAGAGGGGCGTTACGGAGGGGTAGAGCATCCTCCCTCCTCCTCGGGGAGACGCTGACACGATTCCCTAAAACAGGCGTCTAGAAATAGACGAACCGAGTTGACATTGAGAATGTGTTGAGTGCGCCAGGCGTCATCCCCAGCTGCCTGCCCCAGAAGCCCAGCAAACCAGAAGCACCCTGTGGCATGGCAGAGTGCCACACAGCTGCGTCTGGCACAGCACCCGTACCTATCTTCAGTTGGATCTTCTGCCCCACATCTGTGTCACGTCTTCCGTACTTCTTCTGGATCTGCTGGCTACAGTGCAGCACCAGGCTGATGGTCCTGGCCACCTCCTGGGGTGGTGTTCTCCACAGCACCAGCACAGCATCTCCTGGGGAAAGGGAGGGAAGGTAAAGGCTCTGCCAAGACCTGACTCTCCCCGACCTACAGTCTGGTTCTGCAGAGACAGCAGAAACCAGCTGCCGTGCGGAGGAAGATGGGCTTGTGGGAGGCCATCGTCCTGGAGGACCGTGTCCTGGGCACCGGGACACCTCTCCTATCCCGGGCCAGCCACAGCAGCAGACGGCTGGCAGCGGTGACACCCCCTGTCCCGAGCGCTCCTCTGCAGCTGCAGCACTGGAGAGAGGGCACTGCTGGAGGGGTGCGTGCGTGGCCAAAGAGCTGGCTCAAGGCGCTGCACAGAGCCTCTTGAGAAGGAGCGCAGAGCAAACGGCCGCCACAGGAGTTAAATGCTACAGCTCAGTGCCCGAGGTTATCGTCGTCCCAAGAACCTACCAGCAAACTTCAAGATGTCTCCTCCAAAAATCAGGAACTCTGTGGACAGAGGGAAGAAAAGGCAGAGTCACGTGGACACCTTCTTCCAGAAGCCACCGAGCAAGGCCCTCTGCCTGCGGGGAGCACCGGGGCAAGGGTGCACTGTGGGGCACAGCTCAGGAAAGCACCGCTCCGGCCTCTCTCCCAGGCTCACGGTGGTCACAGCCCTTGTACCCGCACAGCAGGCAGGGAGGCAGGGCCTCCAGATGCCACCAGACCTCAGAAAGGTGAAGGCTGGAAGGTACCTCTGGGGTCCATCTGGTCCAGCCCCGCTGCTCAAGCCCGGCTGCACAGAGCCAGCTGACCAGGACGGTGGCTGATGGTTTCCGAATAGCTCTAAGGAGGGAGACTTCACAAGCTCCCTGGGCAACCTCTGCCAGTGCTCAGTCACCCTCACAGTCGAAAAGTGTTTCCTGATGCACAGAGGGAACCTCCTGTTCCACTCTGGGCACCACTGGGGAGAACCTGGCTCTGTCCTCTTTGCACCCTCTCTTCAGGTTGTAGGCACGTTTCTAAGGTCCCCCCCGCAAGCCTTCTCTTCTCCAGGCAAACCAGGCCCAGCTCGCTCAGACTTTCCTCATAGCACAGACGCTCCAGACCCTGGAGCACTTGCTGGATGCCCTCAGCCTGCTCTGGGCCCTGACGCAGCACTGAGACGGCTGTTCACGCCAGAGGCACCGAGGTGGCTGCTGAGAAAGTGGGTGCCTCCTCGGCCGCAGCGGGGAGCAGAAAGGACCCGCGCTGGTGCTGACCCGCCAGCAGACCCTGGCTGCGCTCGCTGTTCCTCACAGAAAGCCCCAGCCCTTCCAAGGAGGCAGGACCAGGCTGCCTCCACCCTCCACCATCACGGCCCGATGCCACACAGTCCTGCAGCACGGCTCCTACCCTCCAAAATGTCGCACAGGTACTCATTGAGCGTTTGCGCCAGCTCATCAGTGCCTCTGTCCACGCCGCTCCTCTGCACGAATTTCTCGGTCAACGCAGTGAAACCTGGAACAGGGACATCCAGAAATCAGGAAATGCCCATGTGGGCCAAAAGACCTGGCAGCAGTTTCCACGATGCCCGGCCCGAGAGCCTGTAGGGGACACCTTCCCGTGCCAGCTCCGCACTGGTGGCAGCCGTGATGGACCGCCCAAGGTCACCCATCCCGCTCTCTGTGGGCATCCCAGCAGAAGACCTCAGCAGTGACAAGATGACCACTCTGTCTGAGGGGCTCCAAAGGGCCTGCTGTGTCCCCACATGGCTCATGTCCGTGGCTGCTCCTCCCTGCTCCCCCCACCTGAGATATCCGCAAAGAGCAGCACTCCGTGGACACTCTGAGCGGTGTCGTTGCTCCTGAGGGAGCTATCAGCAAGGAGCGAGGGGAGGAAAGCGACTGCTTTCTGCAGGTCCCCGTAGTGACGATTCCTCTCCCAGGCAGAAGCCATCGTCAGCGCCCTGTGGCACACGGGGTACCTCAGGAGAAGACGGCCGTGCCCAGCCGGGAGGAGGACGAGGACCTCACTGCACAGTGCAAGCTGCACACTGAGCCCGGGGCCTCTGTGCGGGGCGACTAGCCCTCCGCCTTCCCGGGGTGGTCACAGTCACCAGGCGGTGGCCTCCTCTGCAGGTCATCGCTTGCCCGGCAACTCACCTCACGCATCACAATTGGCTCGCAGTGACATCTTCCGTCTGTCACCGCCATTACCCGGTGTCCTGCTGTGAGCGACACAGCACTAACTTCTCTTGTAATGCTGGGGAAAACTGCACTTCTAGAACTCTCTTGTCTGAATTTGGGAAAATATGTACTTCATAGCCAGCTAGCCTATGTGGGATTAGCGGTCTCGGTGCTTTTAAGCCTTCCCAGGTGTAGAGATGAGGACTTGAGGCACTTGAAAACTCCCCTCTCCCGAGGGCGCCGCAGATGAGGTGGGACAGCTCCAAACGCCTGTTTTTCATGGAAGACGCTGCCGAGAGCATCGCCCGTTATTCTTTAGTCACTCTCCCACCAAAACCCAGCCATCTCCTTCCCTCGAACATGAAGGCGGGCAAGAAAAGGAGGGAGAGAAGCCCAAAAAGGTGGAATTTTCAACCCATCGTATCCCTGGGTGGGGTGAAAGTGGAAGAGAAGCGTTAGAAAAACCTTTCTCCTGCGTCTCCGGGTTGGTTTCGATGTCGCCCCAGGGTTTCCAGACCAGCGACGCTCCCTCTTCCTCCTCTTCCAAACGGGCTGGGTCCTGGAGGTCGGGAAGCTCCGCTTGGAATTGGTTGCTGATGCTGACGTGCCTGAAAGTGTGAGGAAGAGGAAGTGAGGAAGGCGAGTGGGGAACAGCTGCGGCAGGACAGGGGGAACAGCTGCGGCAGGATAGACGCATGCGTACGTGAGGTGCTGTAATAAATACGGCCCGTATTTCCCAGGAAAGCACTAATTGCTCTCCTCTAACAACTTCTCCAGCAGCATCACGTTACCGCCACTTGAAAGGCTCCATCTCACTTCATTAAACATCCCAAGACTTGAGCTCCTGAAATGATTTCTCAGCCTTTGGCACCGGATTAATTAGTTAATGGTTTTCAGAGCGCCCTGGACACGAGCGCTTTTGAAGTGCTGTTATTGGCGAATCTAGAGCTGTCGACGCTAATAAAAAATGCACTCATTCCTCGCGTTACTCTACACTTCTCACTTTAGTATTAATAAAAACACCTGTTTTTATAACGCTTCTCTTGGAGGCCTTTGGTCCTCAAACGACTACATAGCCGCACAAAAACAAGCACAAAACTCCTCATCAGCTTTTCTGCACTGGCAGCAAATTTGCCTTTTCTGCGGCTTTGACGGGGAAGATCTGTAGCGACCCTGAACTCACCAACGTGTCTCGCCCCAGGCATGCGACTACCTGAGCAGTGAGCGGAATCAGCCATGCAGGGTTTTCTTGCCGTGCCGCAGAAGGTGACGCTGGGAAAAGAAGAGAGGAGAAATGAGCCTGTTTGTCACACCCAGCCAAGGGGGATGAGATGGGGGACCCCCACCTCACCTCTGCCCCTCCGGAGCGGGGCTGGGACAGATCCTCCGCGCAGAGAGAAGGGGCCTGGCGCGGATTTCATCTCCAGCCCTCTTCCTCAGCCCAAAGCCACACAACTCCCTCTCTTTCTCAGCCCCAAAACCAGCCACGCCAGCCCCTTTGCCAGCCCCAGCAGCAGGAGTCCCACTCTCCGGGTCAGGCCACAAACCGGCTCCCCCTCTCTGCTTCCCCTCTCTGCTTCGCCCCCCTCTGCAGCCCCCCTGGGCGACGCTGAGGGACAGCAGACACCCCACAGCCCGGCACACCCAGGGCCCCACCGACACTTTGCGGGGAGCGCTGGCAAACTGCGGAGGGCCCGGCCCCGCGTCCCTCCGGGGCGGCACCAGCACGGCCCGAGCATCGCTTTCTTACCACCCTGACGGGCTCCATTTCTCCGCCATCGCCGGCACCGCACCCCAAACCCCCCAGGACCAAGGCACCCTGCGGGGAGCCGGGCCCAGACACCCCCCTCCCACCCGTCAATGCCCCCCCTCAGCCCTCCCAGCCCCACTCAGGGCCCTACCGGCCCCTCCACCACCCCTCGGGGCCGCCCACTCACCTTCACATGCTCCAGCTGCCTCACCACGTGCTCGCAGCGGCCCCGCGGGCCCGGCCCAACCACCCACCCCCGCCGGGCCCTGCTTTCCGCCCCGACCGCCCCGCTCCCCTTTCCAGCCGGCTGCCATTTTCCCCCGGGCCGGCCCGCCCACGACGGGCGCCCATTGGCCACCGCTGCCCCATCGCCCGCCCCCTCCTTCTTGGGTTGCACCGCTCCATTGGCCCGCTGCCACTGTCAATCTCCACATTCGACCAATGGGAGCACAGCACAGCAGTCCAACCTTTTCCTTCCCTTCCCTCCCCTTTGCTTTCTCATTTTACTTCCCTTTTTCCTTCCCCTTTTGTTTCCCCTTCCCCTTTTCCTTCCCTTCTCCTTCCTTTCCAATGAGTCAAATCATGATGAGCCTGAAATGCCATGGATTTTTCATCTCCAAAACCACTTGCAAGGACACGCAGCACAAGGGTTACAAGTGGGAACAGGATTTTACTCTCTTTTGCTCAAATCGGTTGCAGAGCAGATGCTTACAAGCACCATCGCAAAACAAGAGCTCTCACTCCAGAACAGCTGACGAGAGGCGCAGTCAGATGGGAGAAAACAGCCTTTTATTGTGGACAGACATGAGGTGCGGGAGCCCAGGAATGGCAGGGGTTCGGCTCCTGAAAGGAAATGGGCATCTACAACGAGAGTCGGAAAGCACTGATGAACCCACAAAGGCAGGACTTGGTTGCCCTTTCTTTGGGAAACAGAGTTGACAAGGAGTAGTTTGTAGCCCAGAAGAGAGAGCTCTTGCGGGCATTGCCGAGGGGATGGCTCTGGCACCGTATCCCCCATGGAAATGCCCTTAGAGGCCCCTGCGTGTGCAGAGGTGCTCAGTGCCCCTGTGCCACGCAGCAGGGCTCCATGGGGAGCCCCTGGGGAGCTGCCGTGGAGTTCTTCCCAAACCCTGCGCAGCACCGTCCCTTGCCCTCCCTTGCCAGCCCCTTGGACTGCCTTAGAGCAGTTTCCCCGGCTGGGAAAGATGGGTAGCAGAGCCTGGGACACACCTGGGCTTCTCCCTCCTCTTTTTCCGTCCCCATCTTTTGCGCTCTTCCTTCTTTCCTCTTCTTGCCAGCGTTCCCTCTCCTCATCCCAGGCCTCTTCTCTCTTCCTTTTGGGTTTTCAGTTTCCTGGAGGGAGCCTGCAAAGCTTTCCATCCCCCAGTGGGTTTAGATAGGTAAAGGCAGGATCAACTGGATTCATCACGTCTTGATGGAAGCAAAGCTGACTCCTTTAACCGTCTTTCCTGGGAAAGGCTCTTTAGTTCTTGTGCGCATCCTGGGGCATCTTCCGTGGTCTCTGGGGCAGTTGGAGGCAAAGCGGCGGGTGCCTAAAGCAGAAATGTTGGCGTTAGCAGGTGGCAAGGGACGCCCTACCTAAATCCAACAGAGCAAAAATATCAGGAAGAGGCAGAGCAGCTCCTTGAACTCATCGGGAACCTCCTCCTAGATGAGACGCCTTGTCCCAGGGTTTGTGGACCTGCCCTACCTTTGCCATTTCCCGTCCTCTCACCGCATCTACCCCTGCTGCTTTCTGGAGGACGAGCAGAGAGGGTGGTGCGTCCAGGAAGGCTTTGGCCTGGTGCTCTACATCACCTTCCCCAGCAGGGCCACGTTGCTCTTCCAAAGGCAAATCTGGAAAGCAAAAACTTGTGTAGCCAAGTGACTTGTGGGAAGTGGACAACACCTAAAGCAAAACCCACCCAAAGCCCTCCACCAGCTTTCTGCTCTGGCTGTGAGAACCCTCAGTCCCTCCTCCTACCTCTGGATGTGTCCCTGGCTGCTGGCGACTCCTCAGCTGAGGGACTGAAAAGGCCAGACGTCTTGGCCCCAGTGGTTTTCTAAGAGGAACTCCACCAGCCCCTTCACCTGCACACGAGAGCCTTGCTTTCAGGGCAGGGGGCTGAAAAGTTGTGGAGCAGCCTTTCCCACTCCTCCCCCTTGCCTCCACGCAGAAGGCTGTGGCTGTGGGGCTGCTTTTGCAGGCAGCCAGCCCACCACCTTTTGCTCTTTTAAGCAAGTCCTGTGGTGACATGGTACCCCAGAGAGAATTGAGTCGGACAACGGGACTCATTTCCGAAACAGCCTCATAGACACCTGGGCCAAAGAGCATGGCATTGAGTGGGTATATCACATCCCCTGTCACGCACCAGCCGCCGGGAAGCTAGAACGATACAATGGATCGTTAAAAACTACACCGAGAGCAATAGGTGGTGGGACTTTAAAACATTGGGATACACATCTAGCAAAAGCTACCTGGCTAGTTAACACCAGGGGATCTACCAATGGGGCTGGCCCTGCCCAATCAAAACTTCCACGTACCGTAGAAGGGGATGAAGTCCCCGTAGTGCACATGAAGAATACGCTAGGGAAGACAGTCTGGGTTAGTCCTGCCTCGGGCAAAGGCAAACCCATCCGTGGGATTGCTTTTGCCCAAGGACCTGGGTGCACTTGGTGCGTGATGTGGCAGCATGGGGAAGTCCGACGTATACCTCATGGGGATCTGATTTTGGGTGAGAATAGCCAATGAATCAAATTGTGTGCTGTTAATTGCTAAGTAACACTCTCACTGTATGTGCTCATTACTATAATTGCTATCAGTTGTACTACGAGTAAGGCACAGGGGTGATGGGATAAGAACTGACCTCAGCAGCTGGCGCCCAGCAACTTCCTCAAGATCTACGTCTTCAGCCCACGGATTGTGTGCATGAGCCACACCGGGTGCACCAGTCACAACCTCCGAAAATACAGCATGCAACAGACCAGCACCACCCAGCATCTCACCTGCCCTGAGAGACTGTTCTAACAGGTGGAGCCCAAAGCCATGGATTAAAAGAACTCAACGGACGCTTTGGAGGGATGGCCCATAAACTAAGGGCATTATATCCGCATGAATATATATGTGTGTATATATATATATATATGACAGGGGAAAGTGGTGGCAATTCATTGGAACCTGTAAGATCCGGGCATGGCATAGATGGTATGGAATAAGGGGTGGATAATGTCCTGGTTCCGGCGGGGATAGGGTTAATTTTTCCTGGTATTCCATGCCATGTGAGCCATGCCCACCCTGAGCTGCCCGGGGAGGGGGCAGGAAGTCACCGTTTGGAGCAGGCTGGGGCGTCCCGGGTCTGGTCGGTGAGCGGCGGGGAGCGGCGGTTCCGTGATCGTGTTTGTATATTCTTCTGTCCGTGTGATTGTTGTTGTTTGCTTGTTCCCTTTGCCGTTCTGTTAAACTGCCTTTGTCTCAACCCAAGAGTCCTGTATTGGGAAGGCCCGAGCGAGCGGCACATGGTTCTTTGTTGCCGTCTGAGGCCAAACCACAACATTCAGGTTTCATCACTACTGTGTTATCCTGAAGAACACTTCTAGAACACTGTTAGCATCATATAACGGTTAATATCATACAGCTCGGAATTAAGTCTTCTCACCCAGGGTCGAATTTCCTTGGGGTACACATTGAGCTTCCCCATTCTCCAGCATCACCCACCAAGTACCTCCAGGTCCTTGAGCAAAAACAGTCCCACGAATGGGTTTGCCCTTGCCTGAGGCAGGAAAAACCCAAACAGTTTTCCCTAACCTATTCCTTTCATGCTGTTCTCCTGTCCCGTAGGGATAGAAGAGACTCTTTAGAGACCCAATTCAACAGTCCCATAAAAACAAAGAATGTTTCCACATTAATTGAGATATATATATACTTTTCTATGTATATATATCTATACCTTGGTAGATCATAATTTCTCTTGGAAGTTATACCGTTCTCTTCTTTATACCTTATTATATTCTTACCATGGGTAAGAATGCCTTACCTATGATCCTAAGTAACAAACCAAAACCCGCTACTTATTGACTGCCCTCTGTGTTGTGCTCTGGTTCTGTAATGAAACGGTTGGTACTAACTACGAATTCCTGTGGAGGAGGAGAACGTAGTGTGCGGCAAACAAACCATCCAGCACTGTGCCGAGAATCAGAAAGCCCAGACCCGAGGGCTGAAGGATGAGTATGTGATGATACATGCATAAATACGCGTGTTGTGTTCCTTGGGTTTTTTTTCTTCATTACTTCATTGGTAAGTAATGAAGTACTCTCCTCTACCTGTCCCTGAATGTCAACAGAGGAGACTGTATTTCTTTCTTGCTAATTGCCTTTGGCGTGAAGTCGGCAACCTTGTATTTGAGATTCTGTGTGGGATGTTCCGGGTCAGTCTCACCTCGAGGACAAAAAGCCCAATGTTTGTATCTAGGACCAAAAACAACGGAGAAGATACTCTCCTCGTCATGTCGCGTTTTTAAAAAATGAGTGTTTTTCCTTCAGAAGCCAAACAGGTGGGGATGGGTCAGCTGAGACCCATTTTTTGAAATGTCAAGTCACCAAGCATGTGGTAGCTACAAATTGGAACCACAGAGAGCTTCTCATCATTGCTTTGAGCAATGCAGTAACTTTCACAGCTTCACAGGGAGACGCTCAAGAGTACTTGAAATACTGGAAATTTAATTTCACTTGGTGCAGTGGAGGCTCAGTAAAATGAAAAACAGGGTTTAAGCCAGCAAATCTACAAGCACAGGTCACTCGCCGAGGCAAACAGCTCCGGTGCTGGCACGTCGGCAGCAGAGCCGGGCAACGGTGGCGAAAAGGGGCTTTTTCCGAGTTTTCCTGAGGCCGGGAGAAGACCGGGCAGTGGCAGGGACCCGCAGGGAGCCCGCAGCTGACAGCTGATGCGAGAGCGTCTGACGAGGCCGGGGCGGAGCCTGCAGCAGCCGCGGCAGGTTTAAAGGAGGCGTAACCGCCACCAACGGTCACTGGCTGAGGCAAGTGAGCCTGCAGCAGCAGCGGCCAGCCCCCAGCCCCTTCAAAGGCGGCCCAAGGGAGTGCGGTGAACAGGGCGGGCAGGCAGGGCATGGCGCGTCAGTTCGCGTGGAAGGGCGCAGGACGCTCGGGGGGGAAGGTCAGCCATGGTCTCCAACTGAAGGACGCAGCTTCCCGCATCTGCTGCACCTGCCAGAGCAGACGTGGCCATACCAACTGAGCTCCCCTGGAAGCACGCAGCCCCCCAGGTCGCCGGCTGCAGAGAGTGCCTTAATCTCCCAGGGCTGGTGGGTGGTAGAAGAGGTGACAGCTGCGTGAGGTGCCACCAGGGGGATGATCTGCTCAGCCTGGCAGCAGAGCTGAAAGAGGAAACAGAAGGGCTGCGGAGCATCAGGGAGAGCGAGAAAGGAATGGATTGGTGGAAGCAGACTCTGACCTCCCTGAGTCAAAAACCAGAGGAGCCCCCAAAAAAGCCCCGAGCTGAAGGAGATCTGGTCCCTTCGCCCTGCCACTGAAGGCAGTGGCCAAAAGGAGGCCAGTGAATGGAGGCTAGTCCCTACGAGGGGAGGGAAGCGAACTCCCTCCTTGCCCACATCCCCCAACCAGGTGCCTCTGCACAACAGGTATGAGGCTCTTGAGGAGGGAGGCCAGCCTATGGATGGCATGGAAGATGGTTTGGCTACACCAGAAGAGATGCCGGGACCAGCAAGGCCTACCCCCAGTTTAAAAACTGCCTCTGCAAGGGAGAAGAGGCGGGTTATAGTAGTAGGCCCAATATGCCGCGCAGACCCTCTTGACAGGGAGGTATGCTGCCTCCCCGGGGCCGGGGTCAGGGACGTCACTTGAAAACTTCCCAGCCTGGTTAAATCTGGCTAGGGGCATCAAGGATAACAAGAAAAACTCCTATGAGTACGTCACGGGTACAGGCAAGACTAGGGAAGGTGTGGGCCCTCTCAGGAAGCACACAGGAGACCTGGTCACCCAGGACACGGAGAAGGCTGAGATGCTGAATGACTTTCTCGCCTCGGCCTTCACCAGCAAGGGCTCCACCCACACCACCCAAGTTGCAGGATGCAAAAGCAGGGTCTATGAGAATGAAGAAGCGCCCACTGTAGGAGAAGATCAGGTTCAGGACCATCTGAGGAACCTGAAGGTGCATAAGTCCACGGGACCAGATGAAATCCATCCACGGGTCCTGAGGGAGCTGTCAGATGAAGTCGGCAAGCCTCTTTCCATTATATTTGAGAAGTCGTGGCAGCCTGGTGAAGTTCCTGCTGATTGGAAAAGGGGAAACAGAACGCCCATTTTCAAAAAGGGAAAAAAGGAAGACCCAGGGAACTACAGGCCGGTCAGTCTCACCTCTGTGCCTGGCAAGGTCATGGAGCAGATCCTCCTGGAAACGCTACTGAGGCACATGGGAAATAGGGAGGTGATTGGTGACAGCCAACACGGCTTCACCAAAGGCAAACTCTGCCTGACATTGACAAATGTCTTACTCTTTGGTGTCTTTGGTGAAATTACAATAGAAACTGTGGCGGCTCTCTGTCAGTGAACGGACTTATTTCAGAGATAACTCACATAATATGTGTGCTTATTTTTGAACTTCAGTACCAATGTACCTTGACAGAAGAGGCTTGAAACACAAGGAAGTGCCTTCCTTCCCCGATTCTTTCAAAACACGCTGGATTCTTTCAAAACTGCTTGCGATGGGAAGTGGCTAATTGTACTAATATTGACTCCTCCATCCAACAAAGAAGGAACTGCAACATGCCATTACAAATTCTACTTTTGTAGCCCTCCAGAACACTGTCAAGTTGCTTTACAAATGCTAATCAATGTCTCCTGAAGTCTAGTAGATTGAAACGCTCTGGCGATACCACTTGACTTGGTCATTGCAGAGTTGTATGGCGGAGAACAGAACTCCAGAGTTTTCATAAGAACCATTTTATTTGGAAAACAAATATACAGCTCTGGTGACAGAAGAAGTCGGTAAAGTTGTCCTGAATGGTCCCTGTTTAAGAAAACCATCTGCCACGCTAACAGCACCTGCAACGTGGTCTCCATCTGCGTTTCCATCTTCAATTTTATCTGCATCCGCACCGGCATCCCCAAAGATGCCTTCCTCTGAAATGGTACCTGCATCAGCAACGCTCCCTCTGTCTGCAAGGGCATCTGCAATGCTCTCTGCACTCCGGTTTTGTCTACATCTGCAGTGGCGCACGAAAGGGTATCTGGTGTGGCATCTGTCTCTCCCATGGCATCTCCGTCTGCAGTTGCATCTGAAAGACTACCTGGTTTCTGCAAGGGCGTCTGCAGCGGTATCTGTGTCTGCCACGGCCTCTACAACGGCATCTGCACCTGCAACGGAATGGGCGGTGGTATCTCTGATGGTATCAGTACGGGTGTCCCTGCCTGTATTGGTGCCGGCGTCTGTGAAGGTCTCTGTACGGTGCCTGTGTGCCCAATTGTACCTGTGTCTGCGTCTGTGCTGGCATCTGTCTGTGTCCTAAGTCTGTGCGTGGCGGGAGTTCTGCTGTCCAACAGGAGTCCAACGCCCTGTCCGTGTTGGCCTTCATGCGCGCTGCCAGGCGGGAGAACCTCCGTCCGCTGGAAGTGCCCTCCAGGCTGAAGAGGCGCTCCAGTAAGGAAAGGCAGCAGCTCTGCTGCAGCAGCCAGGCCAGCCTCTTCATCCTGCTGCACGAGAGAAACTGCTGGGCCCAGAGGCTCTCGCTGTACAGCGCTAAATCAGACAGGGCTGGGGGAAAGCAGGGCGGCGGACAAGCCAGTCGCACCTCCTGGGAGGAAAGGGAGCTGATGGAGAGGAAGGGGGCAAACAAAGCAGTGCTGCCAGGGGAAGCTGACCGCTCGAGAGGGCGCGTTGGCGCTACAGCGCCCGGGGGCCCAAGCAAAGCTGGGAACCGGCAAGAAAAGGGTTATCGCCCTCTGAGCTTCCTCGCTCTCACACCTCACCCCCACCCACTGCTCCTTCCCCTGCCCCTCGTCAGCCTCTACTCCCTGTTTGCAGCTCTCTGTCCCCAGCCACCACCAAGGCCCTGCCGCCGTCGACGCGTGCCGGCAGGCACAGCCCCGGCTGTGAGCTGCTTTTTACCCAGGGGGGAAGGAGCGTGCAGGGGGGAGGGAGTGTGGGGCTCTGTCGTTCCCCATTCCACCCGCACATCGCTCCTTAACCCCTCGGTCCTGTAAGGGCCATGCGTCAGGTCACGTGTGGCCTCAAGCCCAGGCAGGTCTGGGACCAGGTAGGAAATGGCTCTTCCTCCCCTGGGTTCTCAGTTCTGTTCCTTACCGGCCCTTCTGCAGAAGGCAGGCTGCTCTTCTCACGTAAGCGACACAAGGCAACTTTTCCACCTGAGCCTTGACAAAGGCGCCAAGGAAGGTCTCGGGGAAGTTCCTTCTGAGCAAGCTCAAAGCCTCCCTCATCATTTTCTCTGCCAGCTGAAGGCGTTGCATACACCAGCAAACCTGCAGAGGAAAAGGGAAACACCCTGATCTGCTCGAGTCGGCCAAGAGACTGCCGGAATCTGCCGGTGGCTTGTGATGCCAGGGATAGCCCCTGCAGCCGGGGAAAGCATCCAGCTCCATCCCCCAGGACATCCCTCCAGACCTCCCCATCTCTTTACCTCCCCTTTGAGGCTGAAGAAGGTGGCCTCTTCAAAGCAGGCTATCGCAGTGGCTTTCATCTTCCTCAGGACCTCCGCTTCGTTCAGCTTCATGAGGGCCTTTGCGCAAGCACAGAGAGAGCAGGCGAGCGTGATGCAGAGCCCATGGCCGGCCTCGTCCTCCCCTGTTGCCTCTGGCATCTGTCTTAAGAGGGCCCGTTTCTCCCCCTGCTGATGCCCGCCCCAACACAGTCACGCCGGCTCAGAGCACAGGCACCAGTGCTCCTTCAGATCCCCTCCCTGCTAATTCCCCTCCTGCTATGGGCACGGTGGCCTGTGTCTCCGTCCACAGAAGAGGCAAGCCGGAGGAAGAAGTCAGGCTCTGACCCCAGCATGTCCCTTCCAAGGCCCCGTCAAGGCATGCCCTATTGCAGCGGTGAAGTTGTCCTGCCCAGAGCCAGCTGACTGAGAGGACTCCGTGCACGGTGGGCACTGGCGAGCGAGGCAACTCACCATGTAGCTGTTGGAGACGTGCAGGTAGGCAGCAGCACACTCCAGAAGGTAGTAAAAGGCTCGGTCGGCATCGCCCATTGCCACGTAGTGGCGAGCCAAAGGCACAAGCACCGATTCCACGATGGCTCGGCATTCACACCAGTGTGTGCCGTTGTGCTGCCTGTCGGTCTCGTCGGGCAGCTCAGTTGTCTGTTCGCCCTCTGGCAGAAGCCGCTCCGCCACACTAGTCAGAGCACCGTTCCCAGGGGAAGAAGAGAGCAAAGAATGCACAGGCATCACCTACACTGGTCTTTTGCCCCACAGAGAGGCCATCAAAAGCCCTTTGTTCAAAAGAGAGCGCGAGCCCACGGGCAGGCATGACTCCTACAGCTGCTTTGTAGCCAGGGAGAAGAAGACAAGCTGGGCTTTCTGTCACCTCCCCCAGGCAAACCACCCGGCTCCCTTGTGGTGGCTTTTCGCCTGCAGATTTTGTAGCGCTCCTCTCGAGGAACTGGAAAGCAAGGCCTGCTCCAGCGTAGTGTGACCATCACTAGGAGCCCACGGGCTTCCTCCAGCACTGTCTCACCTCCGTGGCCATCTCTTCCCAGCTCCCACCTCACAGAAAGCCTCTTCCTTAAGCTAGAGTCACAACCGGCAGGCAAATGCCAGCGCTTCCTTGGTCTCCTCTGGAGACCCCTGAGGCCCCTGCCTTTACAGAGAATCAAACCCTTGTCTGCTCACCCGGTTTCCGCCTCCGTGAAAGCCTGCTGCTCTGCGGCATCTGCAAAGAAAACAGGGGGTTAGACACCTCCTCGCCTGCCCCAGGGGAAGAGCTGCTCTCGCTCTCCCACTGGGCTTCAAGGACCCTTGCGAGGGTGCCGACACGCTGAGCAAAGTCTGCGGTGGTTGTCCTCAGCTCCTGGGCTCGTCCCCGGCAGACCTCCTCCCAGCCGATCCCCAGCATACACCCCTGGGCTCCTGGAGGGCCCGGGCTGTGGAGCACGGTGCACAGCGTACCCCCAGTGGCGTGGGTCCTATCCTGCTTCAGCTCTTCTCCAGCCAGCACCAAGGCCTCCCAGCTGCATGAGTCGCCTCCGTCGGCAGGGTCCCGACAGCTGCCTCCGTCCTGGCTGCTGGTGATGGCGAAGTGGTGGAAGGCGACAAACTCCCCTTGGCCGCAGCTCCTGCATTTGTGCGCGTGCTGCTCCAGGAAGGCGGCACACTTGCCGTGCAAGGCGACTCGCTGCCTCTCGGGCCACAGCTCGTACGCAGCCTTCTGCAGCAGCGGGACACAGAAGGCCAAGACGCCAGGCTGCTGCTCCTCGGTCCTCGTGCTGGGAGAGGGCCTCTGCACACCTGCAAGGCAAAGGGCCTCGGCATCAGCCCCAGCTCAGGGCCGTCGCAGCCGGGGCACGAGAGTCATGCCTTGGCGTGCACCCTTGCCAGCCAACCAGCACTGCTGCACACCGAGCCTTGCAGCACGGGGCAAAAGGGCCCAGCTTGCCTTGCTGACGCTAGCCCAGCCCCGCGGACACAGCGCTCAGCTGCGCTCCAGGCAGGAGCTGGGCATGTCACCACCAGCCCAAGCAAGCCCCGTCCAGCACTTTCTCCCTGCTCTTGGCAAGGCAGTCCCCAGCCTCCTGAGCTTCCTCCTGCGCCACAGGGGAGTCAAAGCTGAATAAAAGCCCGTCAAGGGCCCCGGGGCAACCTGGAGAGCATCTTTGATCAGGTGGCTGGGAGAGGATGTCAGGGGCTCCACACGCCCTCCCATGCCTGCGCTACGAGCAGCACTCGGGATGGCACTTGGTGGGAACCTCCCTCCAGCGCAAAGCTAGCGGGCTTTGAGACTGACCCGTAAGGTCTTTGAACAACCCATCGCAAAGAGCCGTGCCTGCCTGAGCCCCAGCCACCCCTCACAGCAGGGGAAGCGCACCATGCCCTGGGGAGCCCTGCCGGGACACAGCTGGGAGCTCCCTTGTCCACCTGCCCGCTACCACTTACTGCTCTCCACCTGCGAAGAGGTGGCTGGCCCCTCGGTAGGATCTTGCACATCTTCTGGCACCTCTGTGTTTTTCAGCCACCTCAGGATGTTGTCGCTCACCAGCTCGTCCAACGAGGAATTCATATGGGTCCTGAGGCCAGTGGGAAGGATGTGCAACAGGAGCTGGGTGGTAAACACCGGCCCGATGATGGCTGCAAACTTCACAACCATCCGCGTCAGTGGCTGCATCCGATCCAGCTGAGTCAGCGCAATCTCTGTCAAGAAGAAACAACACGTCTCTCTTGCCTCTTCCCCATGCTGAGGCTGGAGAGGCTGGAAAGTTTCAACCCATGAGATGGGGTAGACTTTGGCCTCCTCTCCTTGCGGCTGCACCTACTGGGCAATCGCAACCCAGGGTAGGCATCTTCAAACTGGCTCCGCTCCTGATGGAATCGCAGGCCATGAGGCCTGGGGAAAAGCCAGATGCTCAAACAAATGCTCCCCCACCGAGGGCAGGGAGGGCAGGACCCAGCAGGTATGCGCATCCCATGATGTGCCCTACCAGATCTGGAGTAGGCTTTTGCCCAACAGCACACACAGAGAACTTTCCCCACATCACAGGTGGACACAGAGCTCCCCACAACGCTTGCCTTAACTTGGCCAGACAATACTATTCCTTTCTCTTGGTTTTCTTTTTTTTTTTTTTTTTTTGGACAAAGCCACTTCACAGCAGGAATACTTTAGCATGATGTCTCTTCACAGTTCATAACAAATGTCTATGGCCAGAGAGGAGGGACACTCATTGAAAGCTCCCCCATCCAGCTCCCCTGGCTACAGGAGGATTTCCATGCCGATCCGCAGAAAACAAAAAACCAAAACAAAACGAAAAAAAAGAAGAAAAAAGAGAAGGATTTGGTTTGGATTAAGTGCCTTGAGACCAGCATTAGCTGGGGAACTTAAAAAGAGAACAGCAACACAGATGCTGCGTCAAAGTTGGGACAGAGGCAAGTCAAAGCCTTTTCCCAGCAAAGTATTTGTTTTGGTGAGAAAAGGGAGCCATTTCAGTGTTGCACGGATAACCTTTTCTCTCCTACCTGCTGACGGAGAGCAGCCAGCAGGCTCACAGGAGGGGAAAGCGGCTGCCTGCAGCCCCAGGCCTGTTTCTGGTGGGACCGGAGCCGCCTTCCCAGCAGAGCCCCCACGCTGAGAGGGTGACTCTGCAGCACACGGATGCCCGGCCTCCCTCCAGCCCCTGCCCCGGGAAGGAGCCCCAGCACAGCCAACAGCCGGCAGAGCGGCGCTCGGCTCCTTACCTTTCAAGGGGATGGGCAGCGCGGTGTTCTCCAGGGTCACGCCTGGCCTGAGGAGGCAGACCCTCCCGTCATTCCGCGCCTCGGAGCTCCAGGTTGCTGCGAGGGATGAAGCCTCGGCTGCAGATGCTGGGCGGAGCAAGAGAGCACCGATAAGGCAGTTCGCAAAGCGACTCGCAGCTCGCGAGCGCTTCACGATTCACTTGGGATGGGACAAGTCGCCCCTGACATGGTCCAGTGCCTGCCCTGAATGTGGTGGTCATGAAGCAGAGCAAAACAGTTCCCACCAGTTCCCAGCCAGGGAAACTGCTGGTGCTAATGCAAGACGTGGCCTCAGTCCTGGCTCTTCCCAAGGCCGCGGCACTCTGGCTGGCATTGCTCTCTCGGATGGCATTACCACCGTTTTCTTCCGTTACCGGCACTCTTGTGGGGATTTATGGTTTGGCATTCAAGTTTCCTGGGCTCGTCCCTCACCTCAAGCTGGGGTTTGTTCTCAAGTGAGCTAGCCTTTGGCCAAGCTAAACTGCATGCCCATTGGAATGCCTAAGAAACACCACAAGCACATGTGCTTCGGAAGGATTTCCCCTGTGTTTTAGCCCCACAACCCCCGCCCCAAGAATGTAGGTCCCTCCGAGCCACCAGAACTCACTGCCCCTGCTTTGCCTGTCCCAACAGCAAGGCGCACAGGAGCCCACACCTCCGCCAGACCAAGATCCGACTCTGCCCAGAGCCATGGGGGAACAACGGGGCAAGACTCTGCTGTGGAGAACACGCCACAGCAACTCGCTAGTCGCAGCCAAGGTGCTTACTGATCAGGCTCTCCCAGTTGTCCTTTGCTTTTCCAGACTGCCTCCGGGTGCAGAACTGGAGCATGTCGTTGGCACGAAGGCAGCTCAGCAGCTCCTCGCAGTAATATGGGATCCCTGAGCTGGTTCGGATCAGGAACCTGCACAGGAGCAGACCCGTCGGGGACCAGCACAAGGAAAGTAAGGTGAAACACAGTTCAGCTGGGTGGCCAGTCACTCAGGCATACCAGGGTAGCCAGCATCTTCATCACAGCTACGCCTCACTTTGGAAAGGGATCGTCCTCCCACTGCCTTGGGATTTTGTGCCCCCTGAACCCTCCAGCCTTTGCCGAAGTCCACGGGAAAAGAATTGCGGACAATGCCCAAAGCGCAGAGCAGCGAGCCCTGCCTTTCTTCTCCTCAGGAGCCTGGAGAGGATGGACCTCTGCCCCGGGGAATCTCCCCCACAGCCCAGCCACCCAGACCAAGGCCTTTTCTGTTCACACCCAGACACAGCTGGGCTCAGGACTCTTCCTCCCTTCCTCCCTGTGCGGCAGCCAAGGCTGACACCTCCCAGGCTGGGTGTCTCGGGAGTTGCCCGCTCTCAGCGCGCACCCACCAGGGTGAGGCATAACAAGCCGCCCACGCCTGGCACTCGCTAGAGTCCGGGATGCTTCTAGCGGCCCTGCGCTCCCTTGCCTGGGGGCCTGATTCCCTACCACGGTCAGCAGAGGTTCAGGCCCTCAGGAAGAGCTCCCCTGCCTCCAACTTACCTCACCAGATCCCTGGGGATGCTGACCACTCCGAGGTCCTTGCAGACTTTCTGCATCACAACTGAAGCTTTCAGCTTGTCCAGATGAAGATAAGTGATTTTCTGGGACGTGGCGTTGTCTGCTGCGGCTTTGCGAAAGCTCTCGGTTATCTCGTAGCCTGGGGCTAAGCTCATGACCATGAAGAGGGAGACCTTCTGGAGCACGGGTGACATGATGAACCAGGAGTCAGGGTCGATGAAATGGGCATTGTCGATGACAAATATGCCAAAATCTCCTGTAAGGGTCTGAAAAAAAGCAGGTTGCTCTGAGGGGAATCCAGTGGATTCTCAGCTGTCTTGCAGGGGACGAGATTTAGCCTCCGTCTCTTGAGAGGATGCTCTGAAGTCTCTCCCCAGCCACTTTCCCGCTCGGAAGCTTACTGACTCTTTGAGACTGGAGGGTCATACCTAACATCACTTGCCCTGCAGAAGGAGGGAGCTCGGGCAAGGGAACCCAGAAGACATTGTTCCTCCTCCAGGGCACACTTTACGGGAGGAAAGTCCTCGGGTGTGTTTGTGGGGCTGCGGGGGGAAGTGGGGGGGCGAGGGCTTTCTCGGGCTCTGACGGGCCATGACCCAGGTGCGCAGTCATCCTGCCTGCTCACACCTCAGTGGTACAGAGCCCGCAGACGGCAGGGTTTTTCCTTCTCTGACCCAGGGGGAAGGAAGGAGAAATGCTCACCTTCTCCAGCACTTTCACCCGAGTCGAGTGCAATTCCAGTTGTCTTTGAGTTTCATCCATCTCGCGAACATTGTCCGAAATGGGGAACTGGCCAGAAAAGCAGAGTCAGGGAGAAACACGGCTCCGGGGCTCGGCACACCTACCCAGCACGCAAGACCGCAGAGCCCACCGTCTCTGACAGCCTCAGCACCTCACCTCTGCCCAGCACAGGGGCAGGGAGCCGCAGCGGGGACTCCACCCAGAGCCTAAAGCAAAGGCCCTCTGCTGAGGGTCTCTGCAGAGCTGGGGCTTGGGCTGAGCCGGTTCTCTGGCTGTGGGAATCGTGGGCTGGCTGGGGCAGACCCCTCGCACAGCGGTGACCTCGGCACGAGGTCAGGAACAGCCTCTCTCCAGTGCCACTTCCAGGGTGCCGAACAAGGCACCGGGCACTGCGGATGCGGCGCAGGACACCAGCCCCACAGACAGGGAGCCCCCCGGGCCCAGGCATGGCAAATGCACACTGTGACCCCTGCAATGCCCACCCCGGAGCTAAGGCACTCCCAGCAGCGTGCCCACTCAAGGTCAGACCCAGACAAGCTCAGGAGAAGGCCTTCTCAACATCCACAGGGGCCTCTGGCTCTCACCTTGACACCGAAAATGTCATTGAGGAGGCAGTAGCTGCTCTCTTCGATTGTCCCTTGCAGCTTTGTCTTCAGCACGCGCTGCCTGTCGCCGCGCGATTCACAGTCCTGGAGGCCCAGGGCCCTGGCCATCAGCATGCGGATGGCAGAGAAGGGCTGCCTCGTGTCGATCTCCAGCAGTTCCAGGGCAACCACCCTGCGGTGCAAAAGCAAAAGGCACTGAGATTCCCCACAGCCCCAGCCTTCTAAGACAAGAGGGGTGGAGGTGCCCTTTGGGGGGAGCTCTTCAGCCCCCCATCTCCAAGCGCTTCCCACAGAAGGCCAAGCTTTTCCCTCCTCGTACGAGAAAGGGCACAGAGGGGCAGTTGCTGCCAAGCCAGCGGGAGAGCCGGGTCCAGAGCCTGTGTCTCTGCAGCGCCGGCCTAGGTCTCCCTACGTGCCCCCTGCAGAGGAACTCACGGGGCTGAGAGGCAAGAATGGAGCAAGTGGTGGGTTTGCCTTTGGGCTCCAGACCTTATCGGTCTGCCTGCCAGAGCACAGGCCCCCGTGCTCCTCCTGGGAAACACGCCGAGGGCGAGCAGGGCTTCTGAGACAGGCAGCCCTGCTGTCTCTGGGGTCTGGAGTGGGATGAAAAGCACTGAGCTTGGGCTCTTTCCTTCTATCTGCGCCTGACCCAGGGGTGAAGGAGGAAAGGCCGTGGCTCCAGAAGCCACCTCCAACTCCCCAAAGAGGCAGAGGCAGGAGCGGAGCACACAGGTGCTCCCAGGCAGTGTCTCCAGGAGGCTCTGTCGGGAGGCTGCAGTCCAAGGGCCAGGTACCCTGGCAGAGGGGCTGGAGCGTTCCACGGCTGTCAGGGGATGGGCAGGGGCAGCGTCCCAAAGCTACAGGTGGAAAACCTGTACCTGTGGCCAGCATCCTGGCCTAGAGAGGCCAGTTCAGCAAGTAAGTGGCTCTTTCCACAGCCCATCGTGCCCTCAACCGCCAGGATGTTCCTTTGGCCTGAATCCCTATAGGCGTTCAAGCAGCTGACAAAGAGGTCAGTCTCCTGCTTCCGACCTGCGAAGACAAACCAGAGAACGAGCTGCTGGGGGCGTGCTGAAAAGCAAAGAGCCGTCCCTTTTGCGGGCACCCTCCACCGCAGCTTCCCTCCCCGCTACCACATCGGCCAGCCTGCCGGCACCCAGGCCTCCTTCCCACCTGCTCGTCCACGCTTGGGCACCTCTGCCTTCCTCAGAGCAGTCACGGGGCCACCTGCTTGCCTGCCCCGCAGCGCAGCCCCCTCGCCCTCTCCCCTATCCCACAGGCACGGAGATTCTGCCGGCCCCATGCGACTCCCCGCAGCGATCCAGCACGAGACTGTAAGGGATGACTGCAGCCGGTTCAGGCAGCTGCGTCCCAGACAGACTCAAAGCATCTCCTCGCTGTGCCGTGAGCTGCACAGCACCTCCCAGTAGCTAAGGCAGCGTCGTCAGTCCCGTTCTGGTTTGGTCCGGGCTACAGTTAATTTTATTCAGCAATAGCCTGTACAGGTCTATGTTTTGTATTTGTGACCAAACATCGCTGTTGATAACACAACCAGGTTTTAGTTATGGCTGAAGAGCGCCTGCGCAGCGTCGAGGCCTTTTCCATTGCTCGCGCTGCCCCGCTGGCGAACAGTCTGGGGGTGCACAAGAAGCTGGGAGGCGGCACAGCCGCCACAGCCACCACAGCTGACCCCAACTGCCCAAAGGCCTATTCCAGACCATACAACGCCGTGCTCAGCAAGAAAATCCGGCGGAAAGGAGGAAGGGGGGACGTTCGGAGTGATGGCATTTGTCTTCCCAAGTCACTGTCACACGTGATGAAACCTTGCTTTCCTCGAAATGGCAAGACGCCTGCCCGCCCATGGGAAGCAGTGAATGAATGCCTGATTTTGCTTTGGGCGTGTGTGCAGCTTTTGCTTTCCCTATTAAGCTGTCTGTGTCTCAGCGCACCAGTGCTCTCCCTTTAACCCTTCCGATTCTCTTCCCCATCCCACTGTGGGGTGCGAGTGGCTCTGTGGGGCTGAGCTGCCAAGCGGGGTTAACCCACAACAGGGCCCAAAACATTCGGCAAGACCCCGAGTGAATACAGGCATCCCCTGCCTCCTGACATTGCCGTGTCTTCGCCCAGATGCTGCCAAGAAAGCAGCTCTGAGGAGTACAAGGAGGAGAACCCACTGTCAAAACTCTCCATCGATTTGGCAGAAGGAAATCTCTTTCCTGACCCCAAAGACAGGGATCAGTTTAGCCCCCAGGCTGTGAGCAGCTCCACAGTTGAAAGCAACCTTCCTACCAGGTCTGGAAGACAGCAGGGAGCAGCAGGCGCCCCACCTCGTTTTCCACCCAAAGATATCAAGCAAGCAGAGACCAAGACAGGCGGCGCTTTCTTAGGGCTGCTGCAGGCAACACCATCCCTGGTAAAAGCCTCTCCCTTCCCAGCAAGGCACTAAAAGTTACCAAGGGGAAGAACCTGGGCTTCAGAAGAGCAAGGCGTTCTCCACCTACCCAGCAAGGGGACGTACTCCGACCTCTTCTTGGTAAGACCCACGCCAAAGATGCTAGAAGCAGGGGAAAAGACAACACAAGTCAATGAGATGGTGAGAAGCCAGGGGACCTAGAGAAGCAGCCTGGCGTGGTAGGGAAGGAGGTGCTCCTCGGGTACCGGCTTTTCTCTGGAGCAGGCTGTTATCCCCTGCACGCTTTCCCAGCCAAAGTTCAAGCTGACACGCTACGACAGCTTCAAGCGTAAAGAAGCCCAGCGGCCACGGTGGGACAGGAGAACATATCAAGAGTCCATCCCCAGAGGCCAAACCCAGAGAAACAGGAGAAGACATGTGAAAGAAGCCAGGGCGTGCTGTTGGCTGGGAGACAGCTTTACCACTTTGGCCAAGAACACCAAGCGTCTTTGAAAGGGGGACTTGTGTCCCTGAAGGGCTTGGGATGCCAAGCACCTGGCACCTTTGGCTCAAGTCTTCCCGCAGTCTCAAAGAGACGGCAGTGGTAACCTTCAAACCGTCCTCTAAAGGGAAGGTGAAATCCTGGCCCAGAAGAGCTGAGATTTCTGCAGGAAGACCTGAGGAAGAGTGTCCCGATGGTCCACGTTTCCCCATGGGGACCAGACTGGCCCAAAGCTTCCTGCTCGGAGCAGCTGGGACAGAAAACTCCTTGGGTCAGCATTCCCAGGGCATGTGGTGGAGCAAGCACAGCAGGGAAAGCACAGCCCAAAGCCCTTTAGACCCAGCCCACAAGGCCAGGTTGTGTCTACCAAGACAGACAAACCTTCCCCATCCCTCTGGTTTCACTCCCGCTCTCTCAGCAGCTGGAGACAGCAGGGGAGAGGGGCAAAAAGCCTGCCATGCCAGGGCTTCCGACCGTCTCAGAGGACACTCACCTCTCCTCGGTGACCCCCACGTATTGATAGACAGGGCCAGGCTGCCTGAGGCCTTTCATCTCTCTCTCCGGCAGCTCCTTGAAGTAGGAAGCGGGCAGCCGGGAGGCGGCGTAGGTCACTGCATCACAGGACACCAGCCCAGGGTAGTGCACCATCATCCGGGCAGCCAAGTTCACCTTCTGGCCAAGGACTGCCAGAGAGAGAGCACGCGTTAGAGAGAGAGAGCATGCGTCGGTGTGGCCCGTGCCGCCAGCCCCGCGGCACCCTTCCAGGCCAATACCTGTGTATTCGTGTCTCAGCGGGTGGCCAGTGACTCCGCAGAACATCGTCCCTCTGGTAACTGCCACAGACATTGTCCTGGCACACAGAGAAACAGCAGGGCTTGAGCAGCGCCCCAGGCGCAGTCCTGCCCGCCTGGCTTCATCCCTTCCCACACCTCCCCTCGGTGCCAGCCTGGGCCACCGGCTGTGCTGCCCTGCCAGCGTGGGTCTCGGGGACGTGGAGAGCTCAGGGGTGCAACATCTGCAGGTTGCAAGGGACAAGGGGCAGGGGCAGAGCACGTGCAGGGCCACAGCCCTCTTGTGAGCAAAGAGAGAGGGAAGAAGGCACCCGCCATGTCACCGCCTGGCGATGACAGCCACTTGGGATCAGGTGGCTGGGCCCCATCCCCGTTCATAGGGCAGTGGCCCAGAAGGGCCTGCCTCTGGCCGCAGCGGCCTCTGGCCCTCACGAGGGCTCTTTCCAGCGCGGTGGCCAGCAGAGTGTGCTTGGAGGGACTCCGTCTGGCTGCCGTGGGCTGAGCCCAGGGGTTGCCTGCACCTCTCAGGGCACTGCCTCCTTCCTGCCAGGGACAAGGGAGAGCAAGCTAGAAGGCACATCTCTTTCTGTGAAGCCCCCTTGCGCCGTCCCAGGCAGCATGCACCCCGCCGACCCCCGCCACACACTCACTCTCTTTCCTCGAGCATGGTGGAGCACGAGTTGAAGATCTCCAGAGCACTCTGCAGGGCGTGAAGGCTCTCGCAGGGCAGCTTGTTTCCAGGGAGTCCCAGCACGCAGAGGAACGTGCAGCCCTGCCCAGGACAGATGTGGAACATGTTGCTACAGCGCCTAAGAGGGAGTCTCTCCCTCGCGCTCACTGCCCACCCTCTGGCGCTGGGGGAGGCCACCGTTCCCCCCCACTCACTTTATCACACAGGAGGACTTTGTTGATGTGGCCCTTGTGAGGAGAGAGGATTTCTAGCATCACCCTGCTGGCCTCCTTGAGGACGGTGCTGAGATGCACCGAGCTGGTACCTGCAGCAAGCTGCAGCTGGACAAAGATGCAGGTGACTGGCCGTAGCTCAGAGAGGAGATCCATGGGCAGTCCTGCATCGAGCTGGAAGACAAGAGCACGACGGCTTCACCAGCCTGCTCTCCCGGGCTCTTACTGCCCACACCAGTACCGAGGGAGCGCAGGCGTGCTGGCGATAGCGGGTAATAGCAGAGGAAGGGATAAATCCTCCTCTCGGTGCAAAAGGGCGGGCAGGCCGCCCAGCCTGCGGCAGGCAGACGCCGAGTCATAACACAAATGACAAAGGAGAGAAGGCTGCTCCGCTAACACGCCATCTGGGGACCGGTACGGACATGAGGGGAGACCCTCAGGGATGCTCCAGGGACTTCAGGGGAATCTCCCCTTTATCCCACCGTCGTGTCTGCGGCACACCCAGAACCATAGCCACGGAAAAGACAAAGGGACAGGAGTCCTCCTCCTGCCACCCATGTCTCTCTGAGGACAACGCAGACAATGGTGCAGCACCGGTGCCCCTGGGCTCAGTTTCCCTGCGTTGTCATCGCAGGGCGCATTTTCTTTGATTGGTCTGTTCCCGTAAGAGCTCCATCTCTGCAAGGCACCACTTCTTCTGCCCTCCGAAAATGCAGCCCCCAGCAGCGGTGGCCTTGCCGTACCTTCCCGAGAGCAGCGACTGGTATGTACTTCCTAAGCACATCCTTGGCGTTCAGGTCACTGGGCAAGAGAAGAGTAGGCCTCATGGCACCTGAGGAGAGAAAAGGCAGGTGGTCGCTGGGTGGACGGGACTACGAGCTGTTGCAGAGCAGGGCCTGGCCCTGGAACCGGGGGAGAAAGAGTCTTCTGCGCTTGCTCATGTTGCCACCTCCAGATGCTGAGGGCAGAGCTCTCCCCTGGAAGGAGGAGGCGGCAGCAGCCACCGCCCTGGGAGGCCCAACAGCTTGAGTGCTAACGGACAGAGGGAAGAGGGAGGAGGTGGTTCCTCTCTGGCCCCTGAAGCAGCAAAGCCCCACCTTTCGGGACAATCACAGAGCAAGGGGAAGTGGGCACTCACCTTCCCTTTTTGAGCAGTGTCTCACTGGGTCTTGTACGAGCTTGCATAAGGCGTCTTGGCATTCGGACCAAGGCATCGGATCCATGCCCGTCACCTGAAGACACACAGAATGAAAGCACTGCCACTGGCCTCCCCAGGACTCCCAGGGGACAGAGCCTGCCCTCCACCGTCACTGCCCAGAGAAGGGGAGAAGTAGCCCACCTGGCTGGATGGGACAGCAGTGCTTCCTCAGAAGCACCGGAGCTGGACAGCCATTCTCCAAGCATGCCCATCTCCAAGCAACCACAGCTCCATGGCCCACAGAGGACATTGCTGCTGGGGCTCAAACCCTCCCAGCGCCTCCTGACCCCTCAAAGCAAGAAAGCCCAGCCCACGGTTACCCTTGAGATGGAAGGACAAGACCTTCCCCTGCCTGCCCGCTTTCCCACCTACAACTCTCTCCACATTCATCTCCTCAGCCTTCCAACACCTCCCTCCTTCATGGCCAGGCCCAGGCCCTCAGAATGGCTCTCGAGGCCAACCCATCCACCTGCCTGCACAGCTCTTGTGCCTGCGAGATGCTTGATCCTCAGCCGGTGCTGCTCACAGAGCTCCCAGCAGGTGGCCGAGAGGACAACTTCACCTGCACCCGCAACCTCTTCAGCGTCACGAACTTCAGCCAGGCACGGGCCAAAAATGCAGAAGTGTTGCCAGCTCTCATCTCCGAAAACCGGGAGGCTCATGGTCCCTGCAGAGATCCCTGGGGAGAAGGAGAAGCAGAACTGACACAGGGAACATTTGGAACTCCACAGCCCCCAGCATCTCGGCTGCTCAGAAGCTCCTCTGAAGCCCAGCGGGGAGAGGGGCATTACGGAGGGGTAAAGCGTCCTCCCTCCTCCTCGGGGAGACGCTGACACGATTCCCTAAAACAGGCGTCTAGAAATAGACGAACCGAGTTGACATTGAGAATGTGTTGAGTGCGCCAGGCGTCATCCCCAGCTGCCTGCCCCAGAAGCCCAGCAAACCAGAAGCACCCTGTGGCATGGCAGAGTGCCACACAGCTGCGTCTGGCACAGCGCCCGTACCTATCTTCAGTTGGATCTTCTGCCCCACATCTGTGTCACGTCTTCCGTACTTCTTCTGGATCTGCTGGCTACAGTGCAGCACCAGGCTGATGGTCCTGGCCACCTCCTGGGGTGGTGTTCTCCACAGCACCAGCACAGCATCTCCTGGGGAAAGGGAGGGAAGGTAAAGGCTCTGCTGAGACCTGACTCTCCCCGACCTACGGTCTGGTTCTGCAGAGACAGCAGAAACCAGCTGCCGTGCGGAGGAAGATGGGCTTGTGGGAGGCCATCATCCTGGAGGACTGTGTCCTGGGCACCGGGACACCTCTCCTATCCCGGGCCAGCCACAGCAGCAGACGGCTGGCAGCGGTGACACCCCCTGTCCCGAGCGCTCCTCTGCAGCTGCAGCACTGGAGAGAGGGCACTGCTGGAGGGGTGCGTGCGTGGCCAAAGAGCTGGCTCAAGGCGCTGCACAGAGCCTCTTGAGAAGGAGCGCAGAGCAAACGGCCGCCACGGGAGTTAAATGCTACAGCTCAGTGCCCGATGTCATCGCCCCCCCAAGAACCTACCAGCAAACTTCAAGATGTCTCCTCCAAAAATCAGGAACTCTGTGGACAGAGGGAAGAAAAGGCAGAGTCATGTGGACACCTTCTTCCAGAAGCCACCGAGCAAGGCCCTCTGCCTGCGGGGAGCACCGGGGCAAGGGTGCACTGTGGGGCACAGCTCAGGAAAGCACCGCTCCGGCCTCTCTCCCAGGCTCATGGTGGTCACAGCCCTTGTACCCGCACAGCAGGCAGGGAGGCAGGGCCTCCAGATGCCACCAGACCTCAGAAAGGTGAAGGCTGGAAGGTACCTCTGGGGTCCATCTGGTCCAACCCCGCTGCTCAAGCCCGGCTGCACAGAGCCAGCTGACCAGGACGGTGGCTGATGGTTTCCGAATAGCTCTAAGGAGGGAGACTTCACAAGCTCCCTGGGCAACCTCTGCCAGTGCTCAGTCACCCTCACAGTCGAAAAGTGTTTCCTGATGCACAGAGGGAACCTCCTGTTCCACTCTGGGCACCACTGGGGAGAACCTGGCTCTGTCCTCTTTGCACCCTCTCTTCAGGTTGTAGGCACGTTTCTAAGGTCCCCCCCGCAAGCCTTCTCTTCTCCAGGCAAACCAGGCCCAGCTCGCTCAGACTTTCCTCATAGCACAGACGCTCCAGACCCTGGAGCACTTGCTGGATGCCCTCAGCCTGCTCTGGGCCCTGACGCAGCACTGAGACGGCTGTTCACGCCAGAGGCACCGAGGTGGCTGCTGAGAAAGTGGGTGCCTCCTCGGCCGCAGCGGGGAGCAGAAAGGACCCGCGCTGGTGCTGACCCGCCAGCAGACCCTGGCTGCGCTCGCTGTTCCTCACAGAAAGCCCCAGCCCTTCCAAGGAGGCAGGACCAGGCTGCCTCCACCCTCCACCATCACGGCCCGATGCCACACAGTCCTGCAGCACGGCTCCTACCCTCCAAAATGTTGCACAGGTACTCATTGAGCGTTTGCGCCAGCTCATCAGTGCCTCTGTCCACGCCGCTCCTCTGCACGAATTTCTCGGTCAACGCAGTGAAACCTGGAACAGGGACATCCAGAAATCAGGAAATGCCCATGTGGGCCAAAAGACCTGGCAGCAGTTTCCACGATGCCCGGCCCGAGAGCCTGTAGGGGACACCTTCCCGTGCCAGCTCCGCACTGGTGGCAGCCGTGATGGACCGCCCAAGGTCACCCATCCCGCTCTCTGTGGGCATCCCAGCAGAAGACCTCAGCAGTGACAAGATGACCACTCTGTCTGAGGGGCTCCAAAGGGCCTGCTGTGTCCCCACATGGCTCATGTCCGTGGCTGCTCCTCCCTGCTCCCCCCACCTGAGATATCCGCAAAGAGCAGCACTCCGTGGACACTCTGAGCGGTGTCGTTGCTCCTGAGGGAGCTATCAGCAAGGAGCGAGGGGAGGAAAGCGACTGCTTTCTGCAGGTCCCCGTAGTGACGATTCCTCTCCCAGGCAGAAGCCATCGTCAGCGCCCTGTGGCACACGGGGTACCTCAGGAGAAGATGGCCGTGCCCAGCCGGGAGGAGGACGAGGACCTCACTGCACAGTGCAAGCTGCACACTGAGCCCGGGGCCTCTGTGCGGGGCGACTAGCCCTCCGCCTTCCCGGGGTGGTCACAGTCACCAGGCGGTGGCCTCCTCTGCAGGTCATCGCTTGCCCGGCAACTCACCTCACGCATCACAATCGGCTCGCAGTGACATCTTCCGTCTGTCACCGCCATTACCCGGTGTCCTGCTGTGAGCGACACAGCACTAACTTCTCTTGTAATGCTGGGGAAAACTGCACTTCTAGAACTCTCTTGTCTGAATTTGGGAAAATATGTACTTCATAGCCAGCTAGCCTATGTGGGATTAGCGGTCTCGGTGCTTTTAAGCCTTCCCAGGTGTAGAGATGAGGACTTGAGGCACTTGACGCAGGCTGGCCCACAGCATTAGTTCATACCACGAAATAATTTCATACCATGAAATAATTTCATCCTTAGAGAGAGAGCTTTTTATTTTCGTCTCCTTCTAGATACAGAAATTAATATTATTTTTCAATAGCTATCAAAAGAAGAGCTTGTTCTCTATTTCAGTGCCTCACACCCAGAGTTACAGGTTTGAACGTTTTTTAAACACTGCGACCCCCGCCCAACTTCCAGACATTTTGGGGCCGTGACCCACCTCTTTTGGGGGGAACTCAGCATAACCCGCACTTCCCCCCTCGCCTGCTCCTCCGCCGTGTGGGCCGGGGGACAGAGAGACAGGGAGAGACGAGGTGGGCGGAGGGGGAATGGTGGGGGTGGCAGAGCCGGCAGTACCTGGCCTTCCCGGCCACCGCCGTCTCGCCCCAGCAGGCCTTTGCCGCCGGCCAGAGCGGCCTGGAGCATCGGCGAGCCGTCCTGGCGCCGGAGAACATGGGCCACATTCTCTCGGCACTCGCTTTCCCACCCCGCCTCCAGAGCCAAACTGCTCAAAACTCATCCCTTTCTATGGAATTTAAAAAATCACTCAGCGCTGCAACATCCCACTTCTTTTTCTTTGTTGAAAAGGAAACAGCCCCCAGGTTTTCTGCTGAAAAACTCCCAGTCCTCCCAGCTGGCAGGGCTGCCGCTGACTCCAGCCTTACTGGGAGGCCCGTCTTTGTTTCCGGAAGGCAGCCGGTTTCCCTTTGGAATCGTTAAGGGCTAGATAAAAACGTTCCTTTGAGGTTTATTTTGAAAAATACAAGCCTTGAGAAGCCCAAGGAGAATGTTCCCACACGCCTTCTGCTTTGGGGACAGGAGTTTATCGAGGCCCAGACCTGAGGATTGGTCCTTTCAAGAGAAAAACAGAACCAAAATATAGATTATTTTTCTTTCCACTGGACATGAATATTCAGCAAAAATTAAACAAAGTCATCAAAATCTGGTGACTCGGAAACAAAAAAAATCAGCCTTTTTTATAATGTTGGGAGAGACAAGATGCCTTTCTTTCCATTTCCTTCCTTCAGCTAATCAAACCCTCCATGTTCCCTCCCAAATGCCATGTTAATTTATGCAAATAAGCACCAATTAATAAAATAAACATGCAACGGGTGCTTTAAATACGACCGAGATGCCTTGCCCAGAGCAAGGACTAGTCCCTGCAGAGAGCGAGCAACCAGTGCTCCCCCAAACTGACCGTCGAGTCACAAGGTCTCTCTTGTGTCTAGAGATCCAGCCGTGGTTGCTACCCGGTCGAAGGCTGCTGTTAAAAAAACTGTGGGCACCCAGACAGAGGCCCCACGCAAACATATGGGCAGCCAGGCCTCTGGCTGCAAAGAGTGCCGGAGCCTGGCACTCGCCATGGAGGGCAGCAGAGACAACACTTGTGTAAGACGTGAACAGGTAAATGATCTGCTCATTCTGGTGGCTGAGCTGAAGGAAGAAGTGGAGAGGTTGAGGAGTATGAGAGAATGCGAGAGGGAGAGTGACTGGTGGACCCGCTCCCGGAGAGAAAGGGAAGAGGGTGAGGCCCCACACAAGTCAGAGGACCCCCTCCCCTCTCGTCACCAGGCAATAGGAGGGGATCGCAGAGACGAGGGGGAATGGAAACCGGTCCCTGCGCGGGGAAGCAGGAGAATGCCCTCCCGGCCCCTCCCACCTTCCCAGTTACCTTTGCAGAACAGATATGAAGCCCTGCAGGAGGAACTGGCTGTTGGAGAGGAGGATGATACACCCAGGCCAGGAACGTCAGAAAGACCAAGTCGCCATGGACCCAGCATCACAGTTGGCTCCAAAAGGAAAAGCAGACGGGTCATTGTGGTGGGTGACTCTCTATTGAGGGGGGTGGAGGGGCCAACATGCCGTCCAGACCCACTTCACAGGGAAGTCTGCTGCCTCCCTGGGGCACGGGTCAGGGATGCGTTAGGCAAACTTCCGGCCCTAGTAAACTCCTCTGACTACTACCCCCTCTTAGTATTTCAGGTGGGTAGTGACGAAGTGGGTAGGAGGAGCCCAAAATCGATTAAAAGAGATTTTAGAGCCTTGGGGCGACGGCTTAAGGGGTCAGGAACACAAGTTGTATTCTCCTCTATCCCTTCAGTGGCAATCATGAATGAGGAAATTAACAGGAAGAGGCAACAGGTCAACTCGCGGCTCCGGGACTGGTGTTACTGGCAGGGCTTTGGGTTTTTTGATCACAGGCTGCTATATGAGTCACCTGGCCTGCTGGTGGCAGGTGGGACGCACCTGTCCCAGAAGGGGAAAAGAATTTTGGGGCAGGAGTTAGCAAGGCTCATTGACAGGGCTTTAAACTAGATATGAGGGGGGAAGGGGAGACAACTGGGCCTGTCAGGAATAAATCCAAGGGAGGCATGCCAGGGCTTGAAGGATGGTGGGCTAGCGAGGACTCTCACTCTGACATTTCATTGGAGAGAAGGGATAGACGCTTAGAAATCATGGAAGCACCTGAAAGGGGTCTGGTGGGAAATGGGGCCCACACTCGCAAAAAGGTGCTGGTGCATCTATACCAATGCACGCAGTATGCGCAACAAACAGGGGGAGCTTGAAGCCATGATGCACCAGGGAAACTATGACACGGTGGCTATCACAGAAACGTGGTGGGATGCCTCACATGACTGGAGTGCCACAATCGATGGCTACAAGCTCTTCAGGAGGGACAGACAGGAAAGGAGAGGTGGAGGAGTGGCCCTGTATATTAGAGAATGCTACGAGAGCTCAGAAATCGAGTATAGTGATGACGGGGTGGAGAGCGTTTGGATTAGGTTAAGGGCCGATAAAGCTGCTATCGCTGTGCGAGTCTGCTATAGACCTCCCAACCAAAGCAGTGAGGCGGACGAAGCTTTCTATAAGCAGCTGGGGGAAATCTCGCGATCACTTGCCGTTGTTCTTGTGGGGGACTTTGACCTCCCGGATATCTGCTGGGAATACAGCACAGCTGAGAGGGAACAATCCAGGAGGCTCCCGGAATGTGTGGAAGATAACTTCCTCACACAGCTGGTAGGTGAGCCCACCAGGGAAGGTGCCCTCCTGGACCTGCTTCTTGTGAAGAGGGAAGAACTTGTAGGGGAAGTAAAGGTTGGTGGCCGTCTAGGGCACAGTGATCGTGAGATGATCGAGTTTCTGATTCTTGAGGAAACAAGGCGAGGGGTTAGTAAAACTGCCACCTTAGACTTCCGGAGGGCAAATTTTGACCTGTTCAGAAGACTGCTGGACAAAGTCCCTTGGGAGGCTGCCCTGAAGGATATAGGAGCCCAGGAAGGCCGGACGTACTTCAAGAGAGAAGTCTTAAAGGCACAGGAGGAGGCTGTCCCTGTGTGCCGAAAAACAAGTAGGCGGGGAAGGAGACGGGCCTGGCTAAATAGGGACCTTTGGCCGGACCTCAAGAACAAAAGGAGAGTCTATGACCTCTGGAAGAGGGGGCAGGTCTCTCATGAAGACTGTAAAGATATAGCGAAGCTATGCAGGGAGAAAATTAGGAGAGCCAAAGCGCAGCTCGAGCTCAACCTAGCTACAGCTGTTAAGGATAACAAAAAATGTTTCTATAAATTCATTAACAACGAAGGGAGGATTAGGGAAAATCTCCCTCCCTTACTGGATGCAGAGGGAAACATAGTCACAAAGGCTGAGGAAAAGGCTGAGGTGCTCAATGCCTACTTTGCCTCAGTCTTTAGCAGTGGAACTAACTGTTCCCTGGGCACCCAGCCTCGTGAGCTGGGAGACAGGGAGGGGAAGCTGCACGAGGCCATCGCAATGAAAGAGGAAGTGATCTACGACCTGCTACGCCGCTTGGATGCGCACAAGTCTATGGGACCGGATGGGTTACATCCAAGAGTGCTGAAAGAGCTGGCAGACGTGCTCGCCAAGCCACTTTCCGTGATCTACCTGAAGTCATGGCTGACTGGGGAGGTCCCAATGTGTGGGAGGATTTTTAGTACAAAGGGGTCATCCTGTGAACACTCCAAGCACCGAAGAATTGTTAACAACTGTGTAGGCCTTGTAAGTTTGAAGGTTATGTGAAAACATTGTAGCAGTGTTAGAAATGCTGAGACAAACAAGATATGAGAAAGTGTGCTGAACTCAGCGTGCAAAATGCAGAACTTCGCCCAGGATATAGGAGGGGTGATTGTTCGCGTGGACAGATGTTTTAAGGCAATTATAATATGTTGCTTACTGCATGTACAGCTCATGCAACCAATCAGCAAATTGTCGGCGCGTGATGCGGAATCAGAATGTCTATAATAACTGAGCTATCTGTGCAATAAAGTGGCATTAACCTGATCATATTGGTCGTGGTGTTACTGTCCGAGCCTTCTGCGTCGACAAGTGGCGCCCGAACAGGGACCCTCAGATCGGTGTTGGGATCAGCGAATACCCGATGAGCAACCAACGGACGGAGGGGGCAGAAGAAGCCGGTCGATAGGTGAGTGCTGCCCCGGCACTCGGGAAGACGCTAGCGCATCAAGTTAGGGAATCTCACTCTGGCCAAGCGAGCGGCCGGGGAGGAGATGTGGTCTATGCACTCCAAAGAAGAAGAGGCGGTAGTTAAGCTCCTCCAACATATACTCTCTACGAGAGGACTGAAGTATGATACGCCTACCTTGAAGGCGCTCTTAGCATGGGCGCGGGATAAAGGACTTATCCCCACTGTTGCTGCCGCTTTTGCTCAAGATACGTGGGCTAAAATAGGAGCGGTGTTGTGGGATGAAGTAAGTAAAGGATCCAAGGAGGCACAGAAACTCTCCACCGTGTGGAGGTTAGTATCAGAGACTTTGAAAACAATGCAGGCAGAACGTGCTGCGGCCGCCTCTGCCTTTGCAGCATTAACACCCAGAGTTAAGGATGTTTCCCCCACGAGCCTTTCTTTTGGGGGATCGCCAGAAGCTGTCGTCCCTCAACCCCGGGGCTGCAGAATAACACCGGGGAATGTAGTGAGTCATGCCGTTACTGCCCCGAGCCAGCCTACTCCCGCTACAGACCCTCTTGAGATGCCTGTTTATGAAAGTGGAAAAGAGGAAGAAACTACGTTTCCTCCTCCCCCTCCCAAAGACACTGTTGTCGAAAGTACCGAAGGAGACCGCCCTGAGGATTCCAGGGATCAGCCAACGCCGTACCCTCCTCTGCCGCCCTCTACTCCGCCATCACCTGGCAGCAGCACTAGAGTACCACCTGGTGGACTGACAGACCTTCAGTTCTGGGAGTTGTTAAAAAAGTTGGAAGCGTTGGAAGCTCGTCTAGACGATCAATCCAGTTCACGAGCTCCTCCAGCTTACCCTGCTCCTTTGCCACTGCCTCATCATGCCTTGTCGTGGCCGCCATTGTCGGGATTTGAGGGGCATGGGGGAGCGGTAGGAGGGGAGGAAGGATTGAAAAACCGATGGAGGGGAGAAATTAGAGACGCGGCAATTGAGGGCGTGTTTCTTGAGCCTATGGCGTTTCCGGTGTTTGCTAATGCTGGGGGTGGAAAGGATTGGGAACCGTTTGATTGGAAATTGTTAAAGGAGGCGAAACAGGCTGTTAGTTAATATGGACTAGGCTCTCCCTATACTAGGGCTATAGTGGAGCATTTATTTACTGCAAATTTACTCACACCACATGATTCAAAGCAGATTTCTCAAATGTTGCTCACCCCTTCTCAGCAGTTGCAGTTTTTCAGTGTGTGGCAGAACCTATGTGATCAGGCTGCTGCCACCCGGCGTCCTCAAGGTGATCCTTTGTATGGGGTACAGACACAGATGTTAATGGGGACGGGACCTTACGTTCGAACTGACTGGCAAGCTAATTTTGCTGTGGAGGTTTTGCAACTCAGTCAACAGCTAGCTCACAGGGCTTTGTTGGGGATTAGAGGGGAAAAAAACCCTCCTGCTTTTACAAATGTTCGCCGAGGACCTACGGAGCCTTGTTCTGGGTTTGTTGATAGATTGCATGCAGCTATTTCTGCTCACCCTGACCTTGATGAGACCATGAAAGCTAAGTTTTTAGACTTACTTGCTTTTGATAATGCGAACGATAAAACCAAGAAAGCTCTTGGTACCCTACCTCGAGGCAGTACCACTGCTCAGCTGCTGGAAACAGCAGAACGGGTGCTTTCCCAAGAACAGGCTACGGTTATGGCTGCTGCTGTTGGAGCAGCGGTACGTCCGTTGGTGCAACAGCAATCAAAAGGAAAATGTAATAATAATGATAAGAAATGTTATAATTGCGGAAAATCAGGTCATTTTCGTAAAGAGTGCAGAAACGCAAGTAAGGGACAAGCGAGCGGGCAAGTAAGCTCCCCACGTCAGAGTGGAGGTAGATGGTGTGTGAATTGTCGAAGCGCCACCCATAATTCTGCGGAGTGTAGGCGATCGGGAAACCGGGTACCAAGCGCGATGCATCCTCCTCGCACTATGACACAAGTACAGGAGGCGGTATAGGGTGCCTGGACCGTTGCGCCACCGCCACTGCAGGAAGCGTGGGAATGGACCTGGCAACAGCAGTAGATACCACTTTAGTCACAACGGCGGTCACTCTAATTGATTCAGATCAACGAGGACCGCTGGGCCATGGACTGAGTGCTCTGTTAATTGGGCGCTCCTCCGTGTCCCGTCAGGGCATTTTTATTGTACCGAGCCTTATCGATGCTGATTATACAGGGATTATAAAGATTATGGTATATACGCTGACCCCCCCGATTACCATTCCTCAGGGGTCAAAAATTGCACAATTGATATTATTTCGATTAATGGTCCCGAGGTCGCTGCCAAAACAGAGGGGTGCCGGAGGTTTTGGCTCAACAGGGTCTCCTGATGTCTTATTAGCTATTGATATTGCACGAGGCAAGCCTGAAGAAAAGGTGGTTGTGACGCATCCTTCAGGAACGTCTATTACCCTGACTATGTTGATAGACACAGGTGCTGATGTTACGATTGTGCCTATTTCTAGCTGGCCATCAGCGTGGCCCCTTGCTCCTGCTGCGACGAGTGTAGTCGGGGTAGGGGGTCCACAAAGGACAATGATCAGCCAAACTTTAGTTTCTTTTACATTTATGGATGGAACCGTAGTCTCAGTCAAGACATACGTGATGCAGCTACCTGTCACCTCGATAGGTAGAGATGTGCTTTCTCAGCTTGGGGCTCGACTTGTGACATCGCCTTTTTAGGAGCGGTCACGGTCGAGCAGCCAACATTGAAGCTCACCTGGACCACTACAAGTCCTGTGTGGGTGGACCAGTGGCCTCTAAAAGAGGATCGGCTGCATATTGTTCAAATGTTAGTACAGGAACAGTTGGAGGCAGGTCATATTGTACCCTCAACGAGCCCTTGGAATACCCCTATTTTTACTATTCCAAAAAAAATCAGGAAAATGGCGCCTATTACACGATCTCCGAGCCATTAATGCAGTAATGCAGGATATGGGGGCATTACAGCCAGGTTTACTATCACCTGCGATGATACCAAAAGAATGGAACTTGTTTATTGTAGATTTAAAAGACTGTTTCTTTACTATACCGTTGCATCCGGAAGATGCAGAAAAATTTGCCTCTTCCGTGCCATCAACAAATAAGAAAGAACCAGCTAAGCGGTATCATTGGGTTGTTCTGCCACAAGGAATGAAGAATTCTCCCACCTTGTGTCAAATGTTTGTGGCCTGGGCCTTACGTCTGTTTAGGGAAAATAATCCATTTTTGCTTGTATATCATTATATGGATGATATTTTAGTGGCAGGCCCAAATTTGGATGTTGAAGCAACCTTGAAGGAGTTAACTGAAACCATAGAGCAAAAGGGTCTGAAAATTGCTCCTGAAAAGGTACAAAAGAATGCACCATGGCACTATTTGGGTTGGATTATTACTCAAAGTACTGTTAAGCCTCAAAAGATTCAGCTAACGATCAAAATTAAAACTTTAACGGATGTACAGAAATTAATAGGAGATATTCAATGGGGGCGATCCGTATCCGGTATCACCAATGATGACCTGGCTCCTCTGATGTCATTGCTAGGCACCTCTACACAGGCTGAAGTTTGTCGGCAACTCTCACCAACTCAAGAAAAGGCTTTAGATTTCATTGTTCAAAAAATCATGACTGGGTGCGTGCAACGCTTAACAGGAGTTCCCCTACAATTGATTGTGATAAATTCTGGGTCTGGCAGAGAACATTTGATAGGTTTGTTAGTACAACAGGTCAATTGTACGGTGTCTATAATAGAATGGGGTTTTCTATCTTACCAACCTAAGAATACTGTCTGCACTCGTATATAAATGTTTGCAAACCTTATTATAAAGGGCAGACGTCGTATCGTTGACTTAACTGGACATGAGCCAGAGGTTATATATGTTCCGATTACCCAGAGTTATCTGGATTGGCTTCTCTCTTCCTCAGAGGTTTTACAATATGCATTAACGGATTTTTCCAGACAGATAACTAATGCCTACCCACCAATGAAACTTTTGCCATTAATTCGAAATCAAACTTTTGAAGAGACTCCACGACGTTCGAATTCTCCGGTGTCTGGACTCACGGTATTTACAGATGCCGGAAAGAAATCAAAAAGGGCGGTGGTTACCTGGTGCCTTAACGGACAATGGCACTCCAAAGTACTAAATGGTGTTTTACAAGATTCTTTACAGACTTTAGAACTACGGGCAGTGGTGTGGGCTTTTCAAAACTGGCAGAATGAACCGATTAATGTTGTTTCAGATTCTATGTATGTGGTCGGTACTGTTATGAGACTGGAACGATCGATGCTTCGATCTCTTCGAAATTCTGTCTTATATCAGTTATTGTTACAATTGTTACATTTGTTAAATCAGAGAACGTATCCTTATTTTATAGTGCACATACGTAGCCATCAGCCTGATTATGGCCTGGCCATTGGTAATAATCGTGCTGACCATTTGGTTGCAGCAACCTGGGAGAACCGTCAAACCAACTTATTTGAACAAGCTCGAGTGTCTCATGAATTTTTTCATCAATTGGCTAGAGTATTAGCAAGGCAGTTTAATTTACCTATTTCTGAGACATGTGGTATTGTGCAATCCTGTCCGGATTGCCAAGGGACTGGTTTTGGGCTTGGCCTAGGCGTGAACCCACGTGGGTTGCATTCCTTGCAATTATGGCAAATGGATGTTACCCATGTTCCTGAATTTGGAGGGCTCAAATATGTCCATGTAAGCATTGACACCTATTCGCACGCCATCTGGGCCACAGCACAAACTGGAGAAATGGCCAAACATGTTATTAAGCATATGTGTGCAGCTATAGCAGTTTTGGGGGTACCCCAGGAAATTAAAACCGATAACGGACCTGCCTATGTTTCTCAACGATTTGCTAAATTCTGTACTCTATGGGGTATACGTAAACATACTGGAATTCCTCATTCTCCCACGGGACAGGCCATAGTCGAGCGTGCACACACTACGCTGAAGGCGCTTTTGCAAAAACAAAAAGGGTGAGAAATTACCTCTTCTTCTGCAGAACGCCTTGCAAAAGCTTTAGATGTATTGAACTGTTTGCGGTTAACTGGAGAACGTGACTCACCTCCAATAGTGATTCATCACATGTCATTACGGTCTGGTTTGCAAGCAACCACACCAGGACGGGTACAGTATAAGGACTGGCAATCAGGGCAATGGAAGGGTCCAGTGGAGATAAAAATGATTGGTCGCAGATATGCTTGTGTTTTGACAGATCAAGGTCCAAGATGGGTACCAGCACGTTGGATTAAGCCGTGGAGGGAACCTAAAATGCAAGAGAGTGGAACGCGAGACGGTGATATGACCACGTGAACTCACCACTCTGGCTCTCGCAGGCTTGGCAACTGTCATATGTCCAGCTTGTAGAGAGTGTGAACCGTGGGTTCTTTGCGAGTGTAATGAGTGCAAGAAACAGCTCTATCAACGTGCCGGATTAGCAGGGTTTTGGTGTTCGGCTTGCCTGGAAGTTCAGTATGCAAGGATACAACAGGCTGTTCGTATAGCCATTTTAACAGGGCATGACGTCGATGAGAATCATAATCGTCGGTTAGCTTGGGAAACACATTGTTGTGTGAGAGCAATTTGGAAGTATCAGGATAACTATGATCCTTTAGTAGTCAAGTGTAGCAAAGACGTTTTAATACCCCGCATTTGGAAGGTAAAACCGGAAGAGTGGGAGAAAACGAAAAAAAAGTGTGCAAGGCGATTTGGTTGGAAGCAAAAGGGAAAACCATAACGGCAACATGGGTTGGATAATTGGGATAATGATTATTGGTTTAGTGGGACCGGGAGTGGAAGGTATTACAAACATATCCCCTAGGCAGAACGTATGGGTAACATGGGCAAATCAGACAGGCAACTCGGCCTTTTGCTTATCCATGGCCACTCCATCAGATCCTTTCCGAACATGTTTGATTGGTTTTCCATTCCTGCGATTGGAGGATTTTGAAGGCTATGTATCCCAAGTCAATTTAACAAATAGTTTGCTGTTAGAATCAGAGCAGGTTAACGTCACTTGTAACCTGTTGTGAGGATCTGCAGACAGCTATTGGTGTCCAGAAGGAGTAGGACCCCTATTTCAAGGTCATCTCATTAATCATTTAAACCGATCATTTCCTCTCCCTTTGCAGGAATTGGATCTTTTGGGGTCACTTCCAGCAGTGGGACATCATGCTGGAAATAATACTGGCAGGCATATTGGCAACTTTAGCTTAGGATGTATCGAATTGGGAGGGCAAAATCCAGTATTATGTAGAGGTTATGGGTTTAATATGACAGGTGCTCTCACTGGTATGCAAAATGTTACTCCCACTGTTTCATTTATTAAGAGTAATTATTGTCAAAACGGAGGTGCTGACCTAGGACTGTCGTGTGGAGGGATTTGGAATAATGCATCTTTTCCTAAGCTACTTCCACCTGGGTATTTTTTGATATGTGGTGACCGAGCTTGGGGAGGCATCCCTAGTCGTTCAGTAGGAGGACCGTGTTATTTAGGCGGACTTACCTTGTTTGCTCCTGACAGGATTAGTCTTATTAGTCTTAGGAACCAGTCACGGCGATCGCGACGAACGATTACCGATTTTACCCCTGAGTGCAGTGACCGCATCGAGTTTTGGCATCGCCCGTCAAAAATTTTTGCAGGCTTTTTAGCTCCAGGTGTGGCTGCAGCCAAGGCTTTAACGGATCTAGAAAAGCTAGCCTGTTGGAGTATAAAACAGTTTAACCTGACTTCTGAGATGATTTCTGCTTTATTAACAGATGCTGATAGTATACGACATGCTGTGCTGCAGAATCGTGCTGCTATTGATTTTTTGTTAGCACAAGGCCATGGTTGTGAGGATTTTGAAGGGATGTGTTGTATGAATTTGTCTGATCGCTCACGCTCCATTCATGACCACTTAGCCCAGTTAGAGCACAATATGCATAAGCTCACTCAGGGTCATTCGTGGTTGGAGCAATTGTTTAATTCTTGGGGACTGGCTGGCTGGGTACAAGATTTCTTGAAACAGGGCCTTGTAATTTTGATTGTTGTAATAATATTGCTGATCATTTTACCTTGTTTGTTTTCTTGTCGACAAAGATCTTTAGAAGTGTCTATAGAAAAAATGTTTTCAGGTGCTTGGATTGTTCAAAAACAAAAAGGGGGATCTGTGGGAGGATTTTTAGTACAAAGGGGTCATCCTGTGAACACTCCAAGCACCGAAGAATTGTTAACAACTGTGTAGGCCTTGTAAGTTTGAAGGTTATGTGAAAACATTGTAGCGGTGTTAGAAATGCTGAGACAAACAAGATATGAGAAAGTGTGCTGAACTCAGCGTGCGAAATGCAGAACTTCGCCCAGGATATAGGAGGGGTGATTGTTCGCGTGGACAGATGTTTTAAGCCAATTATAATACGTTGCTTACTGCATGTACAGCTCATGCAACCAATCAGCAAATTGTCGGCGCGTGATGCGGAATCAGAACATCTGTAATTACTGAGCTGTCTGTGCAATAAAGTGGCATTAACCTGATCATATTGGTCGTTGTGTTATTGTCCGAGCCTTCCGCGTCGACACCAATGGACTGGAGGGTGGCAAATGTAGCGCCCATCTACAAAAAAGGCAGAAAGGAGGATCCGGGAAACTATAGGCCTGTCAGTCTGACCTTGGTAGCAGGGAAGGTCATGGAGCAGATCATCTTGAGTGCCATTACAACTCATCTAATGGACAAGCAGGGGATCAGGCCTAGTCAGCATGGGTTTAGGAAAGGCAGGACCTGCCTGACAAACCTGATCTCCTTCTATGACAAGATGACCCGATTATTGGATGAGGAAAAGGCTGTGGACATTGTCTACCTAAACTTTCGAAAAGCATTTGACACTGTCCCCCATAGAAATCTCATGGAAAAACTGGCGGCTCATGGCCTGGATGAGCATACGATCTGCTGGATCAAGCACTGGCTGGATGGGCGGTCCCAAAGAGTGGTGGTCAATGGAGTTAAATCTAGCTGGCGGCCGGTCACAAGTGGTGTCCCTCGGGGCTCAGTGTTGGGACCGTTTCTGCTCAACGTCTTTATTGATGACCTTGATAAGGACATAGAGTGTATCATCAGCAAGTTTGCCGCTGACACGAAGCTAAGCGGGAGTGTTGATCTACATGAGGATAGGGAGGCTCTACAGAGAGACTTGGGTAGATTGGACCGATGGGCCAATGCTAACGGTATGAGCTTCAACAAGGCCAAGTGCCGGGTCCTGCACTTGGGCCACAACAACCCCATGCATCGCTACAGGCTTGGGGAAGTGTGGCTGGAGAGCTGCCTGGCAGAAAAGGACCTGGGGGTTCTAATTGACAAGCGGCTGAACATGAGCCAGCAGTGTGCCCAGGTGGCCAAGAGGGCCAATGGCATCCTGGCTTGTATTAGAAATAGTGTGAGCAGCAGAAGGAGGGAGGTGATTGTCCCCCTGTACTCAGCACTGGTGAGGCCGCACCTTGAGTATTGTGTCCAGTTCTGGGCACCTCAATACAAGGGAGATATCGAGGTGCTGGAGCGAGGGCAGAGGAGGGCAACGAAGCTGGTGAAGGGCCTGGAGAATAAATCTGATGAGGGCGATTGAAGGAGCTGGGACTGTTTAGTTTGAGGAAGAGGAGCCTGAGGGGAGACCTCATCGCTCTCTACAACTGCTTGAAAGGCCATTGCAGAGAGGTTGGTGCTGGTCTCTTCTCACAGGTAATTAGCAATAGAACAAGAGGGAATGGCTTCAAGCTGCAACAGGGTAGGTTTAGGCTGGATATAAGGAAAAAATTCTTCACGGAAAGAGTGGTCAGACACTGGAATAGGCTGCCCAGGGAGGTGGTGGAGTCACCATCCCTGGATGTGTTTAAGGCTCGTTTAGATGTGGTGTTAAGGGATATGGTGTAAGGGAGAACTTTGTAGAGTGGAGATGATGGTTGGATTCAATGATCCCAAGGGTCTTTTCCAACCTAAATGATTCTATGATTCTATTCTATGACCCAGGGGTTTGGGGGGGACACGGGTGTTTGGGGAGTCGCGTTTTGGGGGGACGCAGGGGGTTGGGGACAGGGGTGGTTGGGGGGACTGAGGTGTTCAGGGGGGACTCAGGAGGTTTGGGAGGACCGCGGAGATCGGTGAGTTGGATTGTGGCCCCTCACGCACCATCCCCCACCCATCTCCACGCCGTACACCCCACCTCTGCCCCCGCGCCCCCCCCAATCTTCCAGCCCCCCACAAACCCTCGTGCAAGACCTCACGTGAATCTTCATGTGAGTCTCTGTGCGAGCCCTCGTGCAAACACCCTCGTGCACTACCACCCGTCCCCTCCGCACTCCCCCACCCCCAAGCCCAACCCTCGACCCCTCCCCAAAACCCCAACCACCCCCAGGGACCCTTGTGTGAATCCTTGTGGAAATCCTCGTGTGAATCCTCGTTCAGGACCCCCGCACGCACACCCCCCGGCACTCCCCCTCCCTCCAAATCCCCCTTCAACCCCCTCCTTCATCCCCCAAATCACTGCTCCCCCCCAGCACCCTACAACAAGCCCTCGTGGAAGTCCTTGTTGAAGGCCTCGTGCAAAAATGCCTTGCACAACATCCATTCCCTTCCCCACCCCCAAATACCCCCTCAAACCCATCCCCCACCCACAAATCCCCCCACAAATCCTTGTGCAAACCCTTGTGTGAATCCTTGTGTGAGGCCTCGTGCGAATCCTCCTGCAAAATCCCCTCATGGGCCACCGTCCATCCCACTCCCCCCTCCCCCACGCCCTAAGTCCCCCCTCAACCCCCTCCCCAGCCCCTACAAACCCTCGTGCGAATCTTTGTGCGAGCCCCCTCCTGCCTCACCCCCAGCTCCCACACCCCTCCCCCACCCCCAAAGCCACCCCACCCCGTCCCAATCCCCTCTAAGCCCCTCCCCCAACCCCCCCAGTCCCCTAGGAACCGCCATGTGAGTCCTTGTGCGAGGCCTCGAGCAGAATCCCAATCCCACGCCACCAGTCCTGCTACGAACCCTAGTGCAGGGTCTCGTGCGAGCCCCCCCGTACCCCACGTCCTACCCCTCCCACCCCAAATCTCCCCTTCCACCCTCTCCCCCACCCTTGAAACACCCCCAGCCCTACAAACCCTACAAACTCTTGTGCGAGTCCATGTGCAAAATACCCTAAATGCCACCATCCCCCATCCCCCCTCCCCAGCCTCTGAACCCCCCCAAACCCTTGTGCAAACCCACCACCCACACCCCCCAAATTCCATCCAAAAACTTGCCCCAGCCTCCTACAAACCCTCGTGAAAATCCTCCTGCGACCCCCTCATGTGCCAACCCCCAACCTCTGCCCCCACCCCCCGAATCCACAGTGAACCCCCTGCCCCACCCCTTCAAGCGCCTTACAAAGCCTCGTACAAATCCTCGTGCAAACGCTCATCTACCATCAGACACCCCCTCCCCCACCCCCTCAAAATCCCCCTCAAATCCCTCCCTCACCCCTCAACCCCCCCAGCCCCCATGAACTCTTGTGCAAACACTCGTGTGAGACCCCTGCCCTACCCCCCAATCTTCCAGCTCCCCACAAAACCTTGTGCAAACCCTCGTTCGAACCCTTGTGCAAGCCCCTCCTGTGCCACCCTCCCCAAATCCCCCCTCACCCCCTCCCCCCCCACCACGAACACTTGTGCAAACCCTCGTGCAAACGCTCCTGGGAATGCTCCCCCGGCCTCTCAACCCGCCCGAACCTTCGTGTGAACTCACCACCCCCCTCACACGTGTCCCCCCTCAACCCCCTCCCCCACCCTCTACAAACACTTGTGTGAATCCTGCAAGGGCTTGTGTGAATCCTCGTGCGAGCCCCCCTCACGCACTTCCCCCCCCTACTCACCCCCACCCCCCGCCCCCTCCCAACCCCCCAAACCCCTCCCCCACCCCATCAAGTGCCCCCTCAGCCCCCGACGCACCCTCGTGCAAACCTTTGTGCAATACCCACCACGCATCAACGCCCACCCCACCCTGTGCCCCGATCCCCCTCCACCCACCTCCCCCGCCCCCTCATTTCCCCCCAGCCCCTGAAGAGCCCTCGAACAAACCCTGGTGTGAGGCCTGGTGCAAATCCTCGTGCCAAGTCCTGGTGTAAGAAAGGCAGGTATTGCTTTTGCAGAGGAGAAAAGCCGTTGCCATCAGAGGTGACACGATAAGGGAATGACTAAGACAAAGAGGCTCCAGCAAAGGCTTGTAGAACATCTCTTATCACACAGACAGAAGGACAAACTCATTCCTACTGCATTAGTGTCTAGAAGGGCAGTCAAACATTTAACCAGGGCTAATGACATTGAGCAAGTTTTTTGTTACCAAAGAGGAAGGAAATAAACTAGTCAGATAATCCCTCTGGGTGTAGCATAGAGGGAAGTAAACAGAGGCAGGACACCCGGGAAGAATTTTAGGCGCCTTGGACAGACTGTGAACCCTGCAGTACCCAACCAAGGGGAAACAGGGGAGGGAAAAATTCGGCCGGGATTAGGAAATAAAAAGGTGTGTTTCAAGAACTGAAAGTGTGCCTACTTGCTAGGTCACCCGCTCTTGCAAGAACGTGAATAAAAACGTGCTTCACAGAGGATTCTGCCTGAGCCTATTTCATTCGGACCGGAACTTATTTCTCACAATCTGGGGGCTCATCCGGGAGCAGAAGTCATCTTCTTGGGAGTCCCTGTCGCCGAAGGATGGGAAGACGCGCCCCGTTGATTTCAATGGTCTCAGGGATCGTCGGCGGGGATTCCGGGAGGAATCGACTAAGATCTCAAGACCCAGTTGGACGGCAGACTCTGTGAAGCACAGGGGGAAAAGGGATAGGTGCAGTAGGCACAGAGAGTATGACCATGACCAGGCAACTCCGTGCACGGACCAAGGTAAGGAAAATCGGACTGTTAAAGTATTGCCTTGGTGGTCGGGACATTCTAAGAGACTTGTGTGTGAGTGACTGAGACATACTGCGGTACGAAGCGGGTGTGGAATCCGGATCCGCGGTTCTGTAGTCCCGCGAGGGGCGCAGCCGGAGAAGGACGAAGCGAAAGGAAGGGGTGTAAGAAAAGTCTCTGTTCAGAATGGGAAATAAGGGTTCTAGGCCTAGGGATGAAAAAGGGGATACTAAGAAAGACCCCGGGAACATTCCCCCAGACAGTCCTTTAGGGGAGAATGTTGAGGTTTCAAAATGATTCTTCTTGCACGAGGGATAAAGATAAAAAGAAAATGATTTGTTCTGTTTGGACCACATCCTGGAGGGGCCAGGGGTGGATGGGGGGGCCGTGGACATCCTGGGAAGGGTCTCAGGGTGTCCTAGGGGTCCTGTGTCTGTCTTAGAGGATCCCAGAGGTGTCCCAGGGGGGACATGTTTGCATTTGCATTTGAATTTGTTTGGACCAAAGAACCCATAAGATCTCCTAGTGTATTTTGGCCCAAATTTGGATCTGATGAAGACTGGGTCTGTCAGACTTTAAACATGTATGTGAATAATAAGGAATAATAAGGAATTAGAAGAAGGTGAATATGCTTTTTGCTGGGTCAAGATGAATAGATTCAGGATTCGGGGACGCCCAAATCCATTTTATATGTTCCCAGCCCAGACTGTCGAGGATGTTTCAATCGACAAAGAAATTGAATCCCCGAAGTGGGACCCCTTAGACTATTACTTGGGGGCGAGGAAGAGGGGTGAATAACAGGGGACGAGGACTGCCCCAACCACTCCTACCAGCAGCTCGGGGTTCACCGGCAGGGTGTTATCATTGTGGGAAAATAGGCCATTTGAGGCAGGAGTGCCCTGACTTGAGAAGGGAGGAACGAGTGTTGTCGTTGATGGATTTTGATTATGTAGCATAGGGAAGTCAGGGGTTCCCCAGCTCGAGGTCCCACCGGGAACCCTTGATAAATTTAAAGGTGGGACCTCGGGAAGAGGAAGCCGTCGTCTTAGTCGATACTGGAGCTTCTAGAACTTCTTTGAATTTTATACCCCAAGGGGCAAAATTGTCTAATCAATGCATAGTTGTGTCAGGAATAAAGGGTGAAGGTCTCTCAGTCCCTGTTTTTGAACCCATGATTGTGGGAAGCGAAACTGAAAAAGTGATGGGAACTCTGCTATACATACTGGAAGCTGGGAGTAACCTCCTAGGTAGGGATCTTATCACTGGTTTAGAATTAAAGATAGAAACTTTAAGAGAACAGATAATGGTATCTGTGAAGTTGCTAACAGAACAGGATGAGCAAAAGATAAGTCCCGAGGTATGGGTGAGTGAAGGGAACCGAGGAGGGTTAAAAATAGAACCCCTCAGGGTAAAACTCATTCTGCATTCAAATGTGATTCGACAAAAGCAGTACCCAATTCCCCTTGAGGGCAGGCGAGGGCTGCAACCAGTAATACAAGCACTAGCCAAAGATGGGTTAATAGAACCCTGTATGTCCCCTTTTAACACTCCGATCCTGCCAGTACGAAAAACGGATGGTTCATATGGCTTAGTGCAAGACTTGAGAAAGATTAATGAAATAGTGCAGGCACGACATCCGGTGGTCCCGAATCCCTATACGCTAATGAGTAAAATTCCTCATCATCATAAATGGTTTAGTGTAGTGGATTTAAAAGATGCTTTTTGGGCTTGTCCTCTAGATGAAGGGAGCAGAGATCTATTTGCATTTGAATGGGAAGATCCAGATACAGGGAGAAAGCAACAATATGGATGGACAGTGCTACCACAGGGATTTACAGAATCTCCTAATTTGTTTGGGCAAGTGTTAGAACAAGTGCTTGAACAATTCAAACATCCATCGGGAATAGCCCTGCTTCAGTATGTGGATGATTTGTTAATCTCGGGAGAAGAAGAAAACAAAGTAAAAGAAGCTACCAATGAGTTATTAGATTTTTTAGGTCAGCAGGGGTTAAGAGTCTCAAAACCAAAATTACAGTATGTAGAATCAGAAGTGAAATATTTAGGACATTTGATTGGTGAAGGAAGCCACAAGATAAATCCTGAAAGGATTAAAGGAATAGTGGAATTACCCTTGCCTGAGACCAAAAAGGAATTGAGAAAGTTTTTAGGATTAACCGGGTACTGCAGGCTGTGGATAGAAGGGTATGCACAAAGGACTAAAGGACTGTATTCTAAATTATTAGTAGATGAACCAAATATATTAAGATGGACAGAGGAAGAGAAAAATTTGATATGCGAATTAAAGCAAAGCCTAATAACTGCTCCAGTTTTAGCTTTACCATCCTTGGAGAAACCATTTCAGTTGTTTGTGACTGTAGAAAAAGGGGCTGCACTGGGAATATTAACTCAAGAACGGGGGGATAAACGACAGCCAGTAGCATATTTGTCAAAGCTTCTAGACCCAGTTTCTCGAGGATGGCCCGAATGTGTGCGGGCAGGAGCCGCTACTGCTTTATTAGTAGAAGAAAGCAGGAAGCTTACCTTTGGGGGAATGATAGAAGTTAGCACCCCCCACCAAGTCAAAACCATTTTAGCCCAAACTGTGGGAAAATGGCTAACTGATTCAAGAATACTGAAGTATGAAGGAATTTTAATTGAAAAGGATGATTTGATTTTAACTACCAGCCCTTGCCTTAACCCAGCGAGCTTTTTGTGAAAAAAAAAGAGGCAAAGGATGAAGAACTTACACACGAATGCATAGATGTAATTGAGTACCGGACTAGGATACGACCTGACTTAAGGGAAGAACCCCTATCTGGGGGTCTTCATTTGTTCGTAGACGGTTCTTCAAGAGTGAAAGAAGGAAAGAGGTGTAATGGATATGGGGTGGTGCATGGAGTGAGTTAACCGTGGAATTTGGATAATGAGGTGAAGTCTCTGTGCTCAAAGAGAAATTAAGACTGACTGGCTTTGCTATCTCTTGTGCAGCCCAGGGGAGTGAAGGCCTGTCCAGCTATCACAGGATACATAAATGGTAGTCTTGGGGAGCCAGGACAGCCCTGCTTTTCGTCAGCAGAGACAGTAAAATCAAGATAACAGAGCCACCCCTGGCCCCACTACGAACCCTCGTGCAAACACCTACCATCATCCACCCCATCCCGCAACCCCCAAATTCCCCTCAAATCCCTCCCCCAACCCCCCATCCCCCATGAACCCTTGTGCAAACACTCGTGTGAGCCCCCTCCCCAGCCCAACACTCCCAGCCCCTGACTCTTTGCACGAGGGTTTGCACGAACCCTGATGTGAATCCTCGTGTGAGTCTCCTCACCCACCCCACCCCCAAATCCTCTGCAATTCCCCCCTGAAACCCCTCCCCCACCCTTTCAAACCCCCTGCGAACCCTCGTGCAAATCCTCCTGCAAAAGCTCCTCATGTGCCACCCCCTCCCCACCTCCAAAATCCCAAATCCCCCTTCAAACCCCTCCCCCACCCTTCAATCTCCCAGCCCCCCACAAACCCTTGTGCAAGCCCTTGTGCAAGGTCTCGTGCGAATCCTTGAGTGAATCTTTGTGCGAGCCCTTGGCACAACACCCCCGTGCACCGGCACCCGTCCCCCTCTGCACTCCCCACCCGTCCAGCCCCCCCTCAACCCCTCCCCAACCACCCCCCAGCCCTCTACCATGAGCCCTCCTGGAAATCCTCGTTCCAACCCTTGTGAAAAAAGCCCTCACAGGACACCTTCCCCCCTCCCCTTCTCCCAAATCCCCACTAAACCCCCTCCCCCACCACCCCAACCCCCTCCTACAAACCCTCCTGTAAATCCTTGTGCGAACTCCTGTGCAAGTCCTCGTGAAGGCCCTTCATGTGCCACCCCCAAATCCCCCCTTTTCCCACACCTCCAACCTCCCCCACCTGTACGAGCCCCTGTGCAAACCCTCGTGCAAATGCTCGCGTACCACCCTCCACTCCCTCCCCAACCCCTAAATCCCGCCTAACCCCTCCCCAGCCCCCTGCAAATCCTTGTGCAAATCCTCGTGTGAGCCCCCTTGTTCCCAACCCCCAGCTCCCCCACCCCGAAATCCTGTATCTCTCCAACCTGCGACCCCCCCAGCCCCCTACAAACTCTTGTGCGAGTTGTCGTGCAAGACCTTGCACAAATTCTCATGCGAATCCTTGGGGAAGTCCCCTCATGTCCTGCCGTCCACCCCCATTCCCACCCCCGGAGCCCCCTTAACCCCTCTACCACATCCCCCCACCCCCCATGAATCCTCGTGCAAATCCTTGTGCGAGCCCCCTCCTGTGCCACCACTCACCCTGTCCCCCCTCTTCCTCCCCTCGAACCCACCCTCAAACCTCTCCCCCACACCCCCTGAAAAACCCTCATGCGAACCCCCATGCAAAACCTGCTCGTACGCTCTCCACACCCCTCCCCCACCCCTAAAATCCCCCCCAAACCCCTACCCAACCCCAAAACCCCCTCATTCCTCTACGAACCCTTGTTTGAAGCCTCATGCGAATCCTTGTGCAAAACGCCCTAAAGTCTCACCACCCCCGTCCCCCCTCCCCAGCCTCTCAACCCCCCCAAACCCTTGTTTGAACCCACCACCCACCCCCCCATTCCCCAAATCCCCCCAAAGCCCCTCCCCCACCTCCAACCCCCCTGACCCCCTACAGACCCTTCTGTGAACCCTCCTGCAAATCCTTGTGCGAGCCCCCTCATGTGCCAACACCTGACCTCTCCCCCTCCCCACCCCCAAATCCCCCGTGAAACCCCTCCCCCACCCCTTCAAGCCCCCTGTGAAGCCTTGTGAGAACCCTCCTGCAAACCCTCACGTACCATCATCCACCCCTTCCCCCACCCTCAAATCCCTGCCAGCCCCTCCCCCCCTCCACCTCCCCATGAACCCTCCTGCAAACCCCTGGCCCAGCCCCCAGCCCCCAGCCCACCAGCCTCCCTGCCCCCTCCCCCCACAGCCCCTCGCCCAACCCCCATCAACCCTCGTGCAAACCATGGTGGAAGGCCTTGTGTGAACCCCCGCACACCATCATCCGCAGCCCTGCCCCTTCCCCCCACCCTCCAAATCGCCCTCAAACCCCTCCCCCAGCCCCCTGCAAGGCCTCGTGCGAATCCTCGTGTGAATCTTTGTGCAAATCCTCATGTGTAAATCGTAGTGCACCACAGCCTGTCCTCCTCTAAGGTCACGCCCCCCAAAACCCCCCCAACTCCTCCCCAAACCCCCCTGTCACCACGCACAACCCCCCACCCCACTCCCCAAATCCCCCCTCAACCCCCTCTCCCACCACCCCCACATGCCCACTCCCGTCCCCCCAGCCCCCTGCAACAAGTCATCGTGGAGATCCTCGTGTAAACCCTCGTGCAAAACCCCCTCGTATGACCCCCCTGTAATAAATAAAATCATGTTTGTTAATCAAATCAGGCTTTCTTAAAGGCTGGTGAAAAATTACAATGTTTTGACCCTTCACATACTTAAATCACAGGCATCCGCTGTGCTATCTGGTGCGCTTTGACACCTCAACACCTAAATCACAGGCATCTGGTGTGCTTTAACACTTCAAAGGGAAGAGCTAAGTTGTGCGATAAGCTGAAAAGAGTCACCCAAAGGACACCGATAAAGATGAGGAGCCTTCAGCCTCACGACCACCAGGAGGCGGACAAGACCGACCCCCTAGCAACACGTCGCTCAGACACAGAATATACCAGGATTGACACATATACGGGAACCAGAAGAGTATAGAATCAGCTACTTTCGGGAAGTGGGTGCGCACCGTTGGCGGAGCAAAGACTCCCCGGCCGCCCAGCGCTGTTTTGCTTGCTGCCGCTTGCTTAATAAACTAATTTGATTAATTGGACTGGTTCCTGTCAATTATTGGGCCACAATCTATAACATGGGGGTTGGGCGAGGGGCTGTGGGGGGAGGGGGCAGGGAGGCTGGTGGGGTGGGGGCTGGGGGCTGGGCCAGGGGTTTGCAGGAGGGTTCATGGGGAGGTGGAGGGGGGAGGGGCTGGCAGGGATTTGAGGGTGGGGGAAGGGGTGGATGATGGTACGTGAGGGTTTGCAGGAGGGTTCTCACAAGGCTTCACAGGGGGCTTGAAGGGGTGGGGGAGGGGTTTCACGGGGGATTTGGGGGTGGGGTGGGGAGGGGGAGAGGTCAGGTGTTGGCACATGAGGGGGCTCGCACAAGGATTTGCAGGAGGGTTCACAGAAGGGTCTGTAGGGGGTCGGGGGGGTTGGAGGTGGGGGAGGGGCTTTGGGGGGATTTGGGGAATGGGGGGGTGGGTGGTGGGTTCAAACAAGGGTTTGGGGGGGTTGAGAGGCTGGGGAGGGGGGACGGGGGTGGTGAGACTTTAGGGCGTTTTGCACAAGGATTCGCATGAGGCTTCAAACAAGGGTTCGTAGAGGAATGAGGGGGTTTTGGGGGTGGGTAGGGGTTTGGGGGGGATTTTAGGGGTGGGGGAGGGGTGTGGAGAGCGTACGAGCAGGTTTTGCATGGGGGTTCGCATGAGGGTTTTTCAGGGGGTGTGGGGGAGAGGTTTGAGGGTGGGTTCGAGGGGAGGAAGAGGGGGGACAGGTGAGTGGTGGCACAGGAGGGGGCTCGCACAAGGATTTGCACGAGGATTCATGGGGGGTGGGGGGATGTGGTAGAGGGGTTAAGGGGGCTCCGGGGGTGGGAATGGGGGTGGACGGCAGGACATGAGGGGACTTCCCCAAGGATTCGCATGAGAATTTGTGCAAGGTCTTGCACGACAACTCGCACAAGAGTTTGTAGGGGGCTGGGGGGGTCGCAGGTTGGAGAGATACAGGATTTCGGGGTGGGGGAGCTGGGGGTTGGGAACAAGGGGGCTCACACGAGGATTTGCACAAGGATTTGCAGGGGGCTGGGGAGGGGTTAGGCGGGATTTAGGGGTTGGGGAGGGAGTGGAGGGTGGTACGCGAGCATTTGCACGAGGGTTTGCACAGGGGCTCGTACAGGTGGGGGAGGTTGGAGGTGTGGGAAAAGGGGGGATTTGGGGGTGGCACATGAAGGGCCTTCACGAGGACTTGCACAGGAGTTCGCACAAGGATTTACAGGAGGGTTTGTAGGAGGGGGTTGGGGTGGTGGGGGAGGGGGTTTAGTGGGGATTTGGGAGAAGGGGAGGGGGGAAGGTGTCCTGTGAGGGCTTTTTTCACAAGGGTTGGAACGAGGATTTCCAGGAGGGCTCGTGGTAGGGGGCTGGGGGGTGGTTGGGGAGGGGTTGAGGGGGGGCTGGACGGGTGGGGAGTGCAGAGGGGGACGGGTGCCGGTGCACGGGGGTGTTGTGCCAAGGGCTCGCACAAAGATTCACTCAAGGATTCGCACGAGACCTTGCACAAGGGCTTGCACAAGGGTTTGTGGGGGGCTGGGAGATTGAAGGGTGGGGGAGGGGTTTGAAGGGCGATTTGGGATTTTGGAGGTGGGGAGGGGGTGGCACATGAGGAGCTTTTGCAGGAGGATTTGCACGAGGGTTCGCAGGGGGTTTGAAAGGGTGGGGGAGGGGTTTCAGGGGGGAATTGCAGAGGATTTGGGGGTGGGGTGGGTGAGGAGACTCACACGAGGATTCACATCAGGGTTCGTGCAAACCCTCGTGCAAAGAGTCAGGGGCTGGGAGTGTTGGGCTGGGGAGGGGGCTCACACGAGTGTTTGCACAAGGGTTCATGGGGGATGGGGGGTTGGGGGAGGGATTTGAGGGGAATTTGGGGGTTGCGGGATGGGGTGGATGATGGTAGGTGTTTGCACAAGGGTTCGTAGTGGGGCCAGGGGTGGCTCTGTTATCTTGATTTTACTGTCTCTGCTGACGAAAAGCAGGGCTGTCCTGGCTCCCCAAGACTACCATTTATGTATCCTGTGATAGCTGGACAGGCCTTCACTCCCCTGGGCTGCACAAGAGATAGCAAAGCCAGTCTTAATTTCTCTTTGAGCACAGAGACTTCACCTCATTATCCAAATTCCACGGTTAACTCACTCCATGCACCACCCCATATCCATTACACCTCTTTCCTTCTTTCACTCTTGAAGAACCGTCTACGAACAAATGAAGACCCCCAGATAGGGGTTCTTCCCTTAAGTCAGGTCGTATCCTAGTCCGGTACTCAATTACATCTATGCATTCGTGTGTAAGTTCTTCATCCTTTGCCTCTTTTTTTTTCACAAAAAGCTCGCTGGGTTAAGGCAAGGGCTGGTAGTTAAAATCAAATCATCCTTTTCAATTAAAATTCCTTCATACTTCAGTATTCTTGAATCAGTTAGCCATTTTCCCACAGTTTGGGCTAAAATGGTTTTGACTTGGTGGGGGGTGCTAACTTCTATCATTCCCCCAAAGGTAAGCTTCCTGCTTTCTTCTACTAATAAAGCAGTAGCGGCTCCTGCCCGCACACATTCGGGCCATCCTCGAGAAACTGGGTCTAGAAGCTTTGACAAATATGCTACTGGCTGTCGTTTATCCCCCCGTTCTTGAGTTAATATTCCCAGTGCAGCCCCTTTTTCTACAGTCACAAACAACTGAAATGGTTTCTCCAAGGATCGTAAAGCTAAAACTGGAGCAGTTATTAGGCTTTGCTTTAATTCGCATATCAAATTTTTCTCTTCCTCTGTCCATCTTAATATATTTGGTTCATCTACTAATAATTTAGAATACAGTCCTTTAGTCCTTTGTGCATACCCTTCTATCCACAGCCTGCAGTACCCAGTTAATCCTAAAAACTTTCTCAATTCCTTTTTGGTCTCAGGCAAGGGTAATTCCACTATTCCTTTAATCCTTTCAGGATTTATCTTGTGGCTTCCTTCACCAATCAAATGTCCTAAATATTTCACTTCTGATTCTACATACTGTAATTTTGGTTTTGAGACTCTTAACCCCTGCTGACCTAAAAAATCTAATAACTCATTGGTAGCTTCTTTTACTTTGTTTTCTTCTTCTCCCGAGATTAACAAATCATCCACATACTGAAGCAGGGCTATTCCCGATGGATGTTTGAATTGTTCAAGCACTTGTTCTAACACTTGCCCAAACAAATTAGGAGATTCTGTAAATCCCTGTGGTAGCACTGTCCATCCATATTGTTGCTTTCTCCCTGTATCTGGATCTTCCCATTCAAATGCAAATAGATCTCTGCTCCCTTCATCTAGAGGACAAGCCCAAAAAGCATCTTTTAAATCCACTACACTAAACCATTTATGATGATGAGGAATTTTACTCATTAGCGTATAGGGATTCGGGACCACCGGATGTCGTGCCTGCACTATTTCATTAATCTTTCTCAAGTCTTGCACTAAGCCATATGAACCATCCGTTTTTCGTACTGGCAGGATCGGAGTGTTAAAAGGGGACATACAGGGTTCTATTAACCCATCTTTGGCTAGTGCTTGTATTACTGGTTGCAGCCCTCGCTTGCCCTCAAGGGGAATTGGGTACTGCTTTTGTCGAATCACATTTGAATGCAGAATGAGTTTTACCCTGAGGGGTTCTATTTTTAACCCTCCTCGGTTCCCTTCACTCACCCATACCTCGGGACTTATCTTTTGCTCATCCTGTTCTGTTAGCAACTTCATAGATACCATTATCTGTTCTCTTAAAGTTTCTATCTTTAATTCTAAACCAGTGATAAGATCCCTACCTAGGAGGTTACTCCCAGCTTCCAGTATGTATAGCAGAGTTCCCATCACTTTTTCAGTTTCGCTTCCCACAATCATGGGTTCAAAAACAGGGACTGAGAGACCTTCACCCTTTATTCCTGACACAACTATGCATTGATTAGACAATTTTGCCCCTTGGGGTATAAAATTCAAAGAAGTTCTAGAAGCTCCAGTATCGACTAAGACGACGGCTTCCTCTTCCCGAGGTCCCACCTTTAAATTTATCAAGGGTTCCCGGTGGGACCTCGAGCTGGGGAACCCCTGACTTCCCTATGCTACATAATCAAAATCCATCAACGACAACACTCGTTCCTCCCTTCTCAAGTCAGGGCACTCCTGCCTCAAATGGCCTATTTTCCCACAATGATAACACCCTGCCGGTGAACCCCGAGCTGCTGGTAGGAGTGGTTGGGGCAGTCCTCGTCCCCTGTTATTCACCCCTCTTCCTCGCCCCCAAGTAATAGTCTAAGGGGTCCCACTTCGGGGATTCAATTTCTTTGTTGATTGAAACATCCTCGACAGTCTGGGCTGGGAACATATAAAATGGATTTGGGCGTCCCCGAATCCTGAATCTATTCATCTTGACCCAGCAAAAAGCATATTCACCTTCTTCTAATTCCTTATTATTCCTTATTATTCACATACATGTTTAAAGTCTGACAGACCCAGTCTTCATCAGATCCAAATTTGGGCCAAAATACACTAGGAGATCTTATGGGTTCTTTGGTCCAAACAAATTCAAATGCAAATGCAAACATGTCCCCCCTGGGACACCTCTGGGATCCTCTAAGACAGACACAGGACCCCTAGGACACCCTGAGACCCTTCCCAGGATGTCCACGGCCCCCCCATCCACCCCTGGCCCCTCCAGGATGCGGTCCAAACAGAACAAATCATTTTCTTTTTATCTTTATCCCTCGTGCAAGAAGAATCATTTTGAAACCTCAACATTCTCCCCTAAAGGACTGTCTGGGGGAATGTTCCCGGGGTCTTTCTTAGTATCCCCTTTTTCATCCCTAGGCCTAGAACCCTTATTTCCCATTCTGAACAGAGACTTTTCTTACACCCCTTCCTTTCGCTTCGTCCTTCTCCGGCTGCGCCCCTCGCGGGACTACAGAACCGCGGATCCGGATTCCACACCCGCTTCGTACCGCAGTATGTCTCAGTCACTCACACACAAGTCTCTTAGAATGTCCCGACCACCAAGGCAATACTTTAACAGTCCGATTTTCCTTACCTTGGTCCGTGCACGGAGTTGCCTGGTCATGGTCATACTCTCTGTGCCTACTGCACCTATCCCTTTTCCCCCTGTGCTTCACAGAGTCTGCCGTCCAACTGGGTCTTGAGATCTTAGTCGATTCCTCCCGGAATCCCCGCCGACGATCCATGAGACCATTGAAATCAACGGGGCGCGTCTTCCCATCCTTCGGTGACAGGGACTCCCAAGAAGATGACTTCTGCTCCCGGATGAGCCCCCAGATTGTGAGAAATAAGTTCCGGTCCGAATGAAATAGGCTCAGGCAGAATCCTCTGTGAAGCACGTTTTTATTCACGTTCTTGCAAGAGCGGGTGACCTAGCAAGTAGGCACACTTTCAGTTCTTGAAACACACCTTTTTATTTCCTAATCCCGGCCGAATTTTTCCCTCCCCTGTTTCCCCTTGGTTGGGTACTGCAGGGTTCACAGTCTGTCCAAGGCGCCTAAAATTCTTCCCGGGTGTCCTGCCTCTGTTTACTTCCCTCTATGCTACACCCAGAGGGATTATCTGACTAGTTTATTTCCTTCCTCTTTGGTAACAAAAAACTTGCTCAGTGTCATTAGCCCTGGTTAAATGTTTGACTGCCCTTCTCGACACTAATGCAGTAGGAATGAGTTTGTCCTTCTGTCTGTGTGATAAGAGATGTTCTACAAGCCTTTGCTGGAGCCTCTTTGTCTTAGTCATTCCCTTATCGTGTCACCTCTGATGGCAACGGCTTTTCTCCTCTGCAAAAGCAATACCTGCCTTTCTTACACCAGGACTTGGCACGAGGATTTGCACCAGGCCTCACACCAGGGTTTGTTCGAGGGCTCTTCAGGGGCTGGGGGGAAATGAGGGGGCGGGGGAGGTGGGTGGAGGGGGATCGGGGCACAGGGTGGGGTGGGCGTTGATGCGTGGTGGGTATTGCACAAAGGTTTGCACGAGGGTGCGTCGGGGGCTGAGGGGGCACTTGATGGGGTGGGGGAGGGGTTTGGGGGGTTGGGAGGGGGCGGGGGGTGGGGGTGAGTAGGGGGGGGAAGTGCGTGAGGGGGGCTCGCACGAGGATTCACACAAGCCCTTGCAGGATTCACACAAGTGTTTGTAGAGGGTGGGGGAGGGGGTTGAGGGGGGACACGTGTGAGGGGGGTGGTGAGTTCACACGAAGGTTCGGGCGGGTTGAGAGGCCGGGGGAGCATTCCCAGGAGCGTTTGCACGAGGGTTTGCACAAGTGTTCGTGGTGGGGGGGGAGGGGGTGAGGGGGGATTTGGGGAGGGTGGCACAGGAGGGGCTTGCACAAGGGTTCGAACGAGGGTTTGCACAAGGTTTTGTGGGGAGCTGGAAGATTGGGGGGTAGGGCAGGGGTCTCACACGAGTGTTTGCACAAGAGTTCATGGGGGCTGGGGGGGTTGAGGGGTGAGGGAGGGATTTGAGGGGGATTTTGAGGGGGTGGGGGAGGGGGTGTCTGATGGTAGATGAGCGTTTGCACGAGGATTTGTACGAGGCTTTGTAAGGCGCTTGAAGGGGTGGGGCAGGGGGTTCACTGTGGATTCGGGGGGTGGGGGCAGAGGTTGGGGGTTGGCACATGAGGGGGTCGCAGGAGGATTTTCACGAGGGTTTGTAGGAGGCTGGGGCAAGTTTTTGGATGGAATTTGGGGGGTGTGGGTGGTGGGTTTGCACAAGGGTTTGGGGGGGTTCAGAGGCTGGGGAGGGGGGATGGGGGATGGTGGCATTTAGGGTATTTTGCACATGGACTCGCACAAGAGTTTGTAGGGTTTGTAGGGCTGGGGGTGTTTCAAGGGTGGGGGAGAGGGTGGAAGGGGAGATTTGGGGTGGGAGGGGTAGGACGTGGGGTACGGGGGGGCTCGCACGAGACCCTGCACTAGGGTTCGTAGCAGGACTGGTGGCGTGGGATTGGGATTCTGCTCGAGGCCTCGCACAAGGACTCACATGGCGGTTCCTAGGGGACTGGGGGGGTTGGGGGAGGGGCTTAGAGGGGATTGGGACGGGGTGGGGTGGCTTTGGGGGTGGGGGAGGGGTGTGGGAGCTGGGGGTGAGGCAGGAGGGGGCTCGCACAAAGATTCGCACGAGGGTTTGTAGGGGCTGGGGAGGGGGTTGAGGGGGGACTTAGGGCGTGGGGGAGGGGGGAGTGGGATGGACGGTGGCCCATGAGGGGATTTTGCAGGAGGATTCGCACGAGGCCTCACACAAGGATTCACACAAGGGTTTGCACAAGGATTTGTGGGGGGATTTGTGGGTGGGGGATGGGTTTGAGGGGGTATTTGGGGGTGGGGAAGGGAATGGATGTTATGCAAGGCATTTTTGCACGAGGCCTTCAACAAGGACTTCCACGAGGGCTTGTTGTAGGGTGCTGGGGGGGAGCAGTGATTTGGGGGATGAAGGAGGGGGTTGAAGGGGGATTTGGAGGGAGGGGGAGTGCCGGGGGGTGTGCGTGCGGGGGTCCTGAACGAGGATTCACACGAGGATTTCCACAAGGATTCACACAAGGGTCCCTGGGGGTGGTTGGGGTTTTGGGGAGGGGTCGAGGGTTGGGCTTGGGGGTGGGGGAGTGCGGAGGGGACGGGTGGTAGTGCACGAGGGTGTTTGCACGAGGGCTCGCACAGAGACTCACATGAAGATTCACGTGAGGTCTTGCACGAGGGTTTGTGGGGGGCTGGAAGATTGGGGGGGGCGCGGGGGCAGAGGTGGGGTGTACGGCGTGGAGATGGGTGGGGGATGGTGCGTGAGGGGCCACAATCCAACTCACCGATCTCCGCGGTCCTCCCAAACCTCCTGAGTCCCCCCTGAACACCTCAGTCCCCCCAACCACCCCTGTCCCCAACCCCCTGCGTCCCCCCAAAACGCGACTCCCCAAACACCCGTGTCCCCCCCAAACCCCCGGGTCATAGAATAGAATCATAGAATCATTTAGGTTGGAAAAGACCCTTGGGATCATTGAATCCAACCATCATCTCCACTCTACAAAGTTCTCCCTTACACCATATCCCTTAACACCACATCTAAACGAGCCTTAAACACATCCAGGGATGGTGACTCCACCACCTCCCTGGGCAGCCTATTCCAGTGTCTGACCACTCTTTCTGTGAAGAATTTTTTCCTTATATCCAGCCTAAACCTACCCTGTTGCAGCTTGAAGCCATTCCCTCTTGTTCTATTGCTAATTACCTGTGAGAAGAGACCAGCACCAACCTCTCTGCAATGGCCTTTCAAGCAGTTGTAGAGAGCGATGAGGTCTCCCCTCAGGCTCCTCTTCCTCAAACTAAACAGTCCCAGCTCCTTCAATCGCCCTCATCAGATTTATTCTCCAGGCCCTTCACCAGCTTCGTTGCCCTCCTCTGCCCTCGCTCCAGCACCTCGATATCTCCCTTGTATTGAGATGCCCAGAACTGGACACAATACTCAAGGTGCGGCCTCACCAGTGCTGAGTACAGGGGGACAATCACCTCCCTCCTTCTGCTGCTCACACTATTTCTAATACAAGCCAGGATGCCATTGGCCCTCTTGGCCACCTGGGCACACTGCTGGCTCATGTTCAGCCGCTTGTCAATTAGAACCCCCAGGTCCTTTTCTGCCAGGCAGCTCTCCAGCCACACTTCCCCAAGCCTGTAGCGATGCATGGGGTTGTTGTGGCCCAAGTGCAGGACCCGGCACTTGGCCTTGTTGAAGCTCATACCGTTAGCATTGGCCCATCGGTCCAATCTACCCAAGTCTCTCTGTAGAGCCTCCCTATCCTCATGTAGATCAACACTCCCGCTTAGCTTCGTGTCAGCGGCAAACTTGCTGATGATACACTCTATGTCCTTATCAAGGTCATCAATAAAGACGTTGAGCAGAAACGGTCCCAACACTGAGCCCCGAGGGACACCACTTGTGACCGGCCGCCAGCTGGATTTAACTCCATTGACCACCACTCTTTGGGACCGCCCATCCAGCCAGTGCTTGATCCAGCAGATCGTATGCTCATCCAGGCCATGAGCCGCCAGTTTTTCCATGAGATTTCTATGGGGGACAGTGTCAAATGCTTTTCGAAAGTTTAGGTAGACAATGTCCACAGCCTTTTCCTCATCCAATAATCGGGTCATCTTGTCATAGAAGGAGATCAGGTTTGTCAGGCAGGTCCTGCCTTTCCTAAACCCATGCTGACTAGGCCTGATCCCCTGCTTGTCCATTAGATGAGTTGTAATGGCACTCAAGATGATCTGCTCCATGACCTTCCCTGCTACCAAGGTCAGACTGACAGGCCTATAGTTTCCCGGATCCTCCTTTCTGCCTTTTTTGTAGATGGGCGCTACATTTGCCACCCTCCAGTCCATTGGTGTCGACGCGGAAGGCTCGGACAATAACACAACGACCAATATGATCAGGTTAATGCCACTTTATTGCACAGACAGCTCAGTAATTACAGATGTTCTGATTCCGCATCACGCGCCGACAATTTGCTGATTGGTTGCATGAGCTGTACATGCAGTAAGCAACGTATTATAATTGCCTTAAAACATCTGTCCACGCGAACAATCACCCCTCCTATATCCTGGGCGAAGTTCTGCATTTCGCACGCTGAGTTCAGCACACTTTCTCATATCTTGTTTGTCTCAGCATTTCTAACACCGCTACAATGTTTTCACATAACCTTCAAACTTACAAGGCCTACACAGTTGTTAACAATTCTTCGGTGCTTGGAGTGTTCACAGGATGACCCCTTTGTACTAAAAATCCTCCCACAGATCCCCCTTTTTGTTTTTGAACAATCCAAGCACCTGAAAACATTTTTTCTATAGACACTTCTAAAGATCTTTGTCGACAAGAAAACAAACAAGGTAAAATGATCAGCAATATTATTACAACAATCAAAATTACAAGGCCCTGTTTCAAGAAATCTTGTACCCAGCCAGCCAGTCCCCAAGAATTAAACAATTGCTCCAACCACGAATGACCCTGAGTGAGCTTATGCATATTGTGCTCTAACTGGGCTAAGTGGTCATGAATGGAGCGTGAGCGATCAGACAAATTCATACAACACATCCCTTCAAAATCCTCACAACCATGGCCTTGTGCTAACAAAAAATCAATAGCAGCACGATTCTGCAGCACAGCATGTCGTATACTATCAGCATCTGTTAATAAAGCAGAAATCATCTCAGAAGTCAGGTTAAACTGTTTTATACTCCAACAGGCTAGCTTTTCTAGATCCGTTAAAGCCTTGGCTGCAGCCACACCTGGAGCTAAAAATCCTGCAAAAATTTTTGACGGGCAATGCCAAAACTCGATGCGGTCACTGCACTCAGGGGTAAAATCGGTAATCGTTCGTCGCGATCGCCGTGACTGGTTCCTAAGACTAATAAGACTAATCCCGTCAGGAGCAAACAAGGTAAGTCCGCCTAAATAACACGGTCCTCCTACTGAACGACTAGGGATGCCTCCCCAAGCTCGGTCACCACATATCAAAAAATACCCAGGTGGAAGTAGCTTAGGAAAAGATGCATTATTCCAAATCCCTCCACACGACAGTCCTAGGTCAGCACCTCCGTTTTGACAATAATTACTCTTAATAAATGAAACAGTGGGAGTAACATTTTGCATACCAGTGAGAGCACCTGTCATATTAAACCCATAACCTCTACATAATACTGGATTTTGCCCTCCCAATTCGATACATCCTAAGCTAAAGTTGCCAATATGCCTGCCAGTATTATTTCCAGCATGATGTCCCACTGCTGGAAGTGACCCCAAAAGATCCAATTCCTGCAAAGGGAGAGGAAATGATCGGTTTAAATGATTAATGAGATGACCTTGAAATAGGGGTCCTACTCCTTCTGGACACCAATAGCTGTCTGCAGATCCTCACAACAGGTTACAAGTGACGTTAACCTGCTCTGATTCTAACAGCAAACTATTTGTTAAATTGACTTGGGATACATAGCCTTCAAAATCCTCCAATCGCAGGAATGGAAAACCAATCAAACATGTTCGGAAAGGATCTGATGGAGTGGCCATGGATAAGCAAAAGGCCGAGTTGCCTGTCTGATTTGCCCATGTTACCCATACGTTCTGCCTAGGGGATATGTTTGTAATACCTTCCACTCCCGGTCCCACTAAACCAATAATCATTATCCCAATTATCCAACCCATGTTGCCGTTATGGTTTTCCCTTTTGCTTCCAACCAAATCGCCTTGCACACTTTTTTTTCGTTTTCTCCCACTCTTCCGGTTTTACCTTCCAAATGCGGGGTATTAAAACGTCTTTGCTACACTTGACTACTAAAGGATCATAGTTATCCTGATAACTTCCAAATTGCTCTCACACAACAATGTGTTTCCCAAGCTAACCGACGATTATGATTCTCATCGACGTCATGCCCTGTTAAAATGGCTATACGAACAGCCTGTTGTATCCTTGCATACTGAACTTCCAGGCAAGCCGAACACCAAAACCCTGCTAATCCGGCACGTTGATAGAGCTGTTTCTTGCACTCATTACACTCGCAAAGAACCCACGGTTCACACTCTCTACAAGCTGCACATATGACAGTTGCCAAGCCTGCGAGAGCCAGAGTGGTGAGTTCACGTGGTCATATCACCGTCTCGCGTTCCACTCTCTTGCATTTTAGGTTCCCTCCACGGCTTAATCCAACGTGCTGGTACCCATCTTGGACCTTGATCTGTCAAAACACAAGCATATCTGCGACCAATCATTTTTATCTCCACTGGACCCTTCCATTGCCCTGATTGCCAGTCCTTATACTGTACCCGTCCTGGTGTGGTTGCTTGCAAACCAGACCGTAATGACATGTGATGAATCACTATTGGAGGTGAGTCACGTTCTCCAGTTAACCGCAAACAGTTCAATACATCTAAAGCTTTTGCAAGGCGTTCTGCAGAAGAAGAGGTAATTTCTCCCCCTTTTTGTTTTTGCAAAAGTGCCTTCAGCGTAGTGTGTGCACGCTCGACTATGGCCTGTCCCGTGGGAGAATGAGGAATTCCAGTATGTTTACGTATACCCCATAGAGTACAGAATTTAGCAAATCGTTGAGAAACATAGGCAGGTCCGTTATCGGTTTTAATTTCCTGGGGTACCCCCAAAACTGCTATAGCTGCACACATATGCTTAATAACATGTTTGGCCATTTCTCCAGTTTGTGCTGTGGCCCAGATGGCGTGCGAATAGGTGTCAATGCTTACATGGACATATTTGAGCCCTCCAAATTCAGGAACATGGGTAACATCCATTTGCCATAATTGCAAGGAATGCAACCCACGTGGGTTCACGCCTAGGCCAAGCCCAAAACCAGTCCCTTGGCAATCCGGACAGGATTGCACAATACCACATGTCTCAGAAATAGGTAAATTAAACTGCCTTGCTAATACTCTAGCCAATTGATGAAAAAATTCATGAGACACTCGAGCTTGTTCAAATAAGTTGGTTTGACGGTTCTCCCAGGTTGCTGCAACCAAATGGTCAGCACGATTATTACCAATGGCCAGGCCATAATCAGGCTGATGGCTACGTATGTGCACTATAAAATAAGGATACGTTCTCTGATTTAACAAATGTAACAATTGTAACAATAACTGATATAAGACAGAATTTTGAAGAGATCGAAGCATCGATCGTTCCAGTCTCATAACAGTACCGACCACATACATAGAATCTGAAACAACATTAATCGGTTCATTCTGCCAGTTTTGAAAAGCCCACACCACTGCCCGTAGTTCTAAAGTCTGTAAAGAATCTTGTAAAACACCATTTAGTACTTTGGAGTGCCATTGTCCGTTAAGGCACCAGGTAACCACCGCCCTTTTTGATTTCTTTCTGGCATCTGTAAATACCGTGAGTCCAGACACCGGAGAATTCGAACGTCGTGGAGTCTCTTCAAAAGTTTGATTTCGAATTAATGGCAAAAGTTTCATTGGTGGGTAGGCATTAGTTATCTGTCCGGAAAAATCCGTTAATGCATATTGTAAAACCTCTGAGGAAGAGAGAAGCCAATCCAGATAACTCTGGGTAATCGGAACATATATAACCTCTGGCTCATGTCCAGTTAAGTCAACGATACGACGTCTGCCCTTTATAATAAGGTTTGCAAACATTTATATACGAGTGCAGACAGTATTCTTAGGTTGGTAAGATAGAAAACCCCATTCTATTATAGACACCGTACAATTGACCTGTTGTACTAACAAACCTATCAAATGTTCTCTGCCAGACCCAGAATTTATCACAATCAATTGTAGGGGAACTCCTGTTAAGCGTTGCACGCACCCAGTCATGATTTTTTGAACAATGAAATCTAAAGCCTTTTCTTGAGTTGGTGAGAGTTGCCGACAAACTTCAGCCTGTGTAGAGGTGCCTAGCAATGACATCAGAGGAGCCAGGTCATCACTGGTGATACCGGATACGGATCGCCCCCATTGAATATCTCCTATTAATTTCTGTACATCCGTTAAAGTTTTAATTTTGGTCGTTAGCTGAATCTTTTGAGGCTTAACAGTACTTTGAGTAATAATCCAACACAAATAGTGCCATGGTGCATTCTTTTGTACCTTTTCAGGAGCAATTTTCAGACCCTTTTGCTCTATGGTTTCAGTTAACTCCTTCAAGGTTGCTTCAACATCCAAATTTGGGCCTGCCACTAAAATATCGTCCATATAATGATATACAAGCAAAAATGGATTATTTTCCCTAAACAGACGTAAGGCCCAGGCCACAAACATTTGACACAAGGTGGGAGAATTCTTCATTCCTTGTGGCAGAACAACCCAATGATACCGCTTAGCTGGTTCTTTCTTATTTGTTGATGGCACGGAAGAGGCAAATTTTTCTGCATCTTCCGGATGCAACGGTATAGTAAAGAAACAGTCTTTTAAATCTACAATAAACAAGTTCCATTCTTTTGGTATCATCGCAGGTGATAGTAAACCTGGCTGTAATGCCCCCATTTCCTGCATTACCGCATTAATGGCTCGGAGATCGTGTAATAGGCGCCATTTTCCTGATTTTTTTTGGAATAGTAAAAATAGGGGTATTCCAAGGGCTCGTTGAGGGTACAATATGACCTGCCTCCAACTGTTCCTGTACTAACATTTGAACAATATGCAGCCGATCCTCTTTTAGAGGCCACTGGTCCACCCACACAGGACTTGTAGTGGTCCAGGTGAGCTTCAATGTTGGCTGCTCGACCGTGACCGCTCCTAAAAAGGCCATGTCACAAGTCGAGCCCCAAGCTGAGAAAGCACATCTCTACCTATCGAGGTGACAGGTAGCTGCATCACGTATGTCTTGACTGAGACTACGGTTCCATCCATAAATGTAAAAGAAACTAAAGTTTGGCTGATCATTGTCCTTTGTGGACCCCCTACCCCGACTACACTCGTCGCAGCAGGAGCAAGGGGCCACGCTGATGGCCAGCTAGAAATAGGCACAATCGTAACATCAGCACCTGTGTCTATCAACATAGTCAGGGTAATAGACGTTCCTGAAGGATGCGTCACAACCACCTTTTCTTCAGGCTTGCCTCGTGCAATATCAATAGCTAATAAGACATCAGGAGACCCTGTTGAGCCAAAACCTCCGGCACCCCTCTGTTTTGGCAGCGACCTCGGGACCATTAATCGAAATAATATCAATTGTGCAATTTTTGACCCCTGAGGAATGGTAATCGGGGGGGTCAGCGTATATACCATAATCTTTATAATCCCTGTATAATCAGCATCGATAAGGCTCGGTACAATAAAAATGCCCTGACGGGACACGGAGGAGCGCCCAATTAACAGAGCACTCAGTCCATGGCCCAGCGGTCCTCGTTGATCTGAATCAATTAGAGTGACCGCCGTTGTGACTAAAGTGGTATCTACTGCTGTTGCCAGGTCCATTCCCACGCTTCCTGCAGTGGCGGTGGCGCAACGGTCCAGGCACCCTATACCGCCTCCTGTACTTGTGTCATAGTGCGAGGAGGATGCATCGCGCTTGGTACCCGGTTTCCCGATCGCCTACACTCCGCAGAATTATGGGTGGCGCTTCGACAATTCACACACCATCTACCTCCACTCTGACGTGGGGAGCTTACTTGCCCACTCGCTTGTCCCTTACTTGCGTTTCTGCACTCTTTACGAAAATGACCTGATTTTCCGCAATTATAACATTTCTTATCATTATTATTACATTTTCCTTTTGATTGCTGTTGCACCAACGGACGTACCGCTGCTCCAACAGCAGCAGCCATAACCGTAGCCTGTTCTTGGGAAAGCACCCGTTCTGCTGTTTCCAGCAGCTGAGCAGTGGTACTGCCTCGAGGTAGGGTACCAAGAGCTTTCTTGGTTTTATCGTTCGCATTATCAAAAGCAAGTAAGTCTAAAAACTTAGCTTTCATGGTCTCATCAAGGTCAGGGTGAGCAGAAATAGCTGCATGCAATCTATCAACAAACCCAGAACAAGGCTCCGTAGGTCCTCGGCGAACATTTGTAAAAGCAGGAGGGTTTTTTTCCCCTCTAATCCCCAACAAAGCCCTGTGAGCTAGCTGTTGACTGAGTTGCAAAACCTCCACAGCAAAATTAGCTTGCCAGTCAGTTCGAACGTAAGGTCCCGTCCCCATTAACATCTGTGTCTGTACCCCATACAAAGGATCACCTTGAGGACGCCGGGTGGCAGCAGCCTGATCACATAGGTTCTGCCACACACTGAAAAACTGCAACTGCTGAGAAGGGGTGAGCAACATTTGAGAAATCTGCTTTGAATCATGTGGTGTGAGTAAATTTGCAGTAAATAAATGCTCCACTATAGCCCTAGTATAGGGAGAGCCTAGTCCATATTAACTAACAGCCTGTTTCGCCTCCTTTAACAATTTCCAATCAAACGGTTCCCAATCCTTTCCACCCCCAGCATTAGCAAACACCGGAAACGCCATAGGCTCAAGAAACACGCCCTCAATTGCCGCGTCTCTAATTTCTCCCCTCCATCGGTTTTTCAATCCTTCCTCCCCTCCTACCGCTCCCCCATGCCCCTCAAATCCCGACAATGGCGGCCACGACAAGGCATGATGAGGCAGTGGCAAAGGAGCAGGGTAAGCTGGAGGAGCTCGTGAACTGGATTGATCGTCTAGACGAGCTTCCAACGCTTCCAACTTTTTTAACAACTCCCAGAACTGAAGGTCTGTCAGTCCACCAGGTGGTACTCTAGTGCTGCTGCCAGGTGATGGCGGAGTAGAGGGCGGCAGAGGAGGGTACGGCGTTGGCTGATCCCTGGAATCCTCAGGGCGGTCTCCTTCGGTACTTTCGACAACAGTGTCTTTGGGAGGGGGAGGAGGAAACGTAGTTTCTTCCTCTTTTCCACTTTCATAAACAGGCATCTCAAGAGGGTCTGTAGCGGGAGTAGGCTGGCTCGGGGCAGTAACGGCATGACTCACTACATTCCCCGGTGTTATTCTGCAGCCCCGGGGTTGAGGGACGACAGCTTCTGGCGATCCCCCAAAAGAAAGGCTCGTGGGGGAAACATCCTTAACTCTGGGTGTTAATGCTGCAAAGGCAGAGGCGGCCGCAGCACGTTCTGCCTGCATTGTTTTCAAAGTCTCTGATACTAACCTCCACACGGTGGAGAGTTTCTGTGCCTCCTTGGATCCTTTACTTACTTCATCCCACAACACCGCTCCTATTTTAGCCCACGTATCTTGAGCAAAAGCGGCAGCAACAGTGGGGATAAGTCCTTTATCCCGCGCCCATGCTAAGAGCGCCTTCAAGGTAGGCGTATCATACTTCAGTCCTCTCGTAGAGAGTATATGTTGGAGGAGCTTAACTACCGCCTCTTCTTCTTTGGAGTGCATAGACCACATCTCCTCCCCGGCCGCTCGCTTGGCCAGAGTGAGATTCCCTAACTTGATGCGCTAGCGTCTTCCCGAGTGCCGGGGCAGCACTCACCTATCGACCGGCTTCTTCTGCCCCCTCCGTCCGTTGGTTGCTCATCGGGTATTCGCTGATCCCAACACCGATCTGAGGGTCCCTGTTCGGGCGCCACTTGTCGACGCAGAAGGCTCGGACAGTAACACCACGACCAATATGATCAGGTTAATGCCACTTTATTGCACAGATAGCTCAGTTATTATAGACATTCTGATTCCGCATCACGCGCCGACAATTTGCTGATTGGTTGCATGAGCTGTACATGCAGTAAGCAACATATTATAATTGCCTTAAAACATCTGTCCACGCGAACAATCACCCCTCCTATATCCTGGGCGAAGTTCTGCATTTTGCACGCTGAGTTCAGCACACTTTCTCATATCTTGTTTGTCTCAGCATTTCTAACACCGCTACAATGTTTTCACATAACCTTCAAACTTACAAGGCCTACACAGTTGTTAACAATTCTTCGGTGCTTGGAGTGTTCACAGGATGACCCCTTTGTACTAAAAATCCTCCCACACATTGGGACCTCCCCAGTCAGCCATGACTTCAGGTAGATCACGGAAAGTGGCTTGGCGAGCACGTCTGCCAGCTCTTTCAGCACTCTTGGATATAACCCATCCGGTCCCATAGACTTGTGCGCATCCAAGCGGCGTAGCAGGTCGTAGATCACTTCCTCTTTCATTGCGATGGCCTCGTGCAGCTTCCCCTCCCTGTCTCCCAGCTCACGAGGCTGGGTGCCCAGGGAACAGTTAGTTCCACTGCTAAAGACTGAGGCAAAGTAGGCATTGAGCACCTCAGCCTTTTCCTCAGCCTTTGTGACTATGTTTCCCTCTGCATCCAGTAAGGGAGGGAGATTTTCCCTAATCCTCCCTTCGTTGTTAATGAATTTATAGAAACATTTTTTGTTATCCTTAACAGCTGTAGCTAGGTTGAGCTCGAGCTGCGCTTTGGCTCTCCTAATTTTCTCCCTGCATAGCTTCGCTATATCCTTACAGTCTTCATGAGAGACCTGCCCCCTCTTCCAGAGGTCATAGACTCTCCTTTTGTTCTTGAGGTCCAGCCAAAGGTCCCTATTTAGCCAGGCCCGTCTCCTTCCCCGCCTACTTGTTTTTCGGCACACAGGGACAGCCTCCTCCTGTGCCTTTAAGACTTCTCTCTTGAAGTACGTCCGGCCTTCCTGGGCTCCTATATCCTTCAGGGCAGCCTCCCCAAGGGACTTTGTCCAGCAGTCTTCTGAACAGGTCAAAATTTGCCCTCCGGAAGTCTAAGGTGGCAGTTTTACTAACCCCTCGCCTTGTTTCCTCAAGAATCAGAAACTCGATCATCTCACGATCACTGTGCCCTAGACGGCCACCAACCTTTACTTCCCCTACAAGTTCTTCCCTCTTCACAAGAAGCAGGTCCAGGAGGGCACCTTCCCTGGTGGGCTCACCTACCAGCTGTGTGAGGAAGTTATCTTCCACACATTCCGGGAGCCTCCTGGATTGTTCCCTCTCAGCTGTGCTGTATTCCCAGCAGATATCCGGGAGGTCAAAGTCCCCCACAAGAACAACGGCAAGTGATCGCGAGATTTCCCCCAGCTGCTTATAGAAAGCTTCGTCCGCCTCACTGCTTTGGTTGGGAGGTCTATAGCAGACTCGCACAGCGATAGCAGCTTTATCGGCCCTTAACCTAATCCAAACGCTCTCCACCCCGTCATCACTATACTCGATTTCTGAGCTCTCGTAGCATTCTCTAATATACAGGGCCACTCCTCCACCTCTCCTTTCCTGTCTGTCCCTCCTGAAGAGCTTGTAGCCATCGATTGTGGCACTCCAGTCATGTGAGGCATCCCACCACGTTTCTGTGATAGCCACTGTGTCATAGTTTCCCTGGTGCATCATGGCTTCAAGCTCCCCCTGTTTGTTGCGCATACTGCGTGCATTGGTATAGATGCACTTCAGATGTGCTAATGACTCCAGCACCTTTTTGCGAGTGTGGGCCCCATTTCCCACCAGACCCCTTTCAGGTGCTTCCATGATTTCTAAGCGTCTATCCCTTCTCTCCAATGAAATGTCAGAGTGAGAGTCCTCGCTAGCCCACCATCCTTCAAGCCCTGGCATGCCTCCCTTGGATTTATTCCTGACAGGCCCAGTTGTCTCCCCTTCCCCCCTCATATCTAGTTTAAAGCCCTGTCAATGAGCCTTGCTAACTCCTGCCCCAAAATTCTTTTCCCCTTCTGGGACAGGTGCGTCCCACCTGCCACCAGCAGGCCAGGTGACTCATATAGCAGCCTGTGATCAAAAAACCCAAAGCCCTGCCAGTAACACCAGTCCTGGAGCCGCGAGTTGACCTGTTGCCTCTTCCTGTTAATTTCCTCATTCATGATTGCCACTGAAGGGATAGAGGAGAATACAACTTGTGTTCCTGACCCCTTAAGCCGTCGCCCCAAGGCTCTAAAATCTCTTTTAATCGATTTTGGGCTCCTCCTACCCACTTCGTCACTACCCACCTGAAATACTAAGAGGGGGTAGTAGTCAGAGGAGTTTACTAGGGCCGGAAGTTTGCCTAACGCATCCCTGACCCGTGCCCCAGGGAGGCAGCAGACTTCCCTGTGAAGTGGGTCTGGACGGCATGTTGGCCCCTCCACCCCCCTCAATAGAGAGTCACCCACCACAATGACCCGTCTGCTTTTCCTTTTGGAGCCAACTGTGATGCTGGGTCCATGGCGACTTGGTCTTTCTGACGTTCCTGGCCTGGGTGTATCATCCTCCTCTCCAACAGCCAGTTCCTCCTGCAGGGCTTCATATCTGTTCTGCAAAGGTAACTGGGAAGGTGGGAGGGGCCGGGAGGGCATTCTCCTGCTTCCCCGCGCAGGGACCGGTTTCCATTCCCCCTCGTCTCTGCGATCCCCTCCTATTGCCTGGTGACGAGAGGGGAGGGGGTCCTCTGACTTGTGTGGGGCCTCACCCTCTTCCCTTTCTCTCCGGGAGCGGGTCCACCAGTCACTCTCCCTCTCGCATTCTCTCATACTCCTCAACCTCTCCACTTCTTCCTTCAGCTCAGCCACCAGAATGAGCAGATCATTTACCTGTTCACGTCTTACACAAGTGTTGTCTCTGCTGCCCTCCATGGCGAGTGCCAGGCTCCGGCACTCTTTGCAGCCAGAGGCCTGGCTGCCCATATGTTTGCGTGGGGCCTCTGTCTGGGTGCCCACAGTTTTTTTAACAGCAGCCTTCGACCGGGTAGCAACCACGGCTGGATCTCTAGACACAAGAGAGACCTTGTGACTCGACGGTCAGTTTGGGGGAGCACTGGTTGCTCGCTCTCTGCAGGGACTAGTCCTTGCTCTGGGCAAGGCATCTCGGTCGTATTTAAAGCACCCGTTGCATGTTTATTTTATTAATTGGTGCTTATTTGCATAAATTAACATGGCATTTGGGAGGGAACATGGAGGGTTTGATTAGCTGAAGGAAGGAAATGGAAAGAAAGGCATCTTGTCTCTCCCAACATTATAAAAAAGGCTGATTTTTTTTGTTTCCGAGTCACCAGATTTTGATGACTTTGTTTAATTTTTGCTGAATATTCATGTCCAGTGGAAAGAAAAATAATCTATATTTTGGTTCTGTTTTTCTCTTGAAAGGACCAATCCTCAGGTCTGGGCCTCGATAAACTCCTGTCCCCAAAGCAGAAGGCGTGTGGGAACATTCTCCTTGGGCTTCTCAAGGCTTGTATTTTTCAAAATAAACCTCAAAGGAACGTTTTTATCTAGCCCTTAACGATTCCAAAGGGAAACCGGCTGCCTTCCGGAAACGAAGACGGGCCTCCCAGTAAGGCTGGAGTCAGCGGCAGCCCTGCCAGCTGGGAGGACTGGGAGTTTTTCAGCAGAAAACCTGGGGGCTGTTTCCTTTTCAACAAAGAAAAAGAAGTGGGATGTTGCAGCGCTGAGTGATTTTTTAAATTCCATAGAAAGGGATGAGTTTTGAGCAGTTTGGCTCTGGAGGCGGGGTGGGAAAGCGAGTGCCGAGAGAATGTGGCCCATGTTCTCCGGCGCCAGGACGGCTCGCCGATGCTCCAGGCCGCTCTGGCCGGCAGCAAAGGCCTGCTGGGGCGAGACGGCGGTGGCCGGGATGGCCAGGTACTGCCGGCTCTGCCACCCCCACCATTCCCCCTCCGCCCACCTCGTCTCTCCCTGTCTCTCCGTCCCCCGGCCCACACGGCGGAGGAGCAGGCGAGGGGGGAAGTGCGGGTTATGCTGAGTTCCCCCCAAAAGAGGTGGGTCACGGCCCCAAAATGTCTGGAAGTTGGGCGGGGGTCGCAGTGTTTAAAAAACGTTCAAACCTGTAACTCTGGGTGTGAGGCACTGAAATAGAGAACAAGCTCTTCTTTTGATAGCTATTGAAAAATAATATTAATTTCTGTATCTAGAAGGAGACGAAAATAAAAAGCTCTCTCTCTAAGGATGAAATTATTTCATGGTATGAAATTATTTCGTGGTATGAACTAATGCTGTGGGCCAGCCTGCGTCAAGTGCCTCAAGTCCTCATCTCTACACCTGGGAAGGCTTAAAAGCACCGAGACCGCTAATCCCACATAGGCTAGCTGGCTATGAAGTACATATTTTCCCAAATTCAGACAAGAGAGTTCTAGAAGTGCAGTTTTCCCCAGCATTACAAGAGAAGTTAGTGCTGTGTCGCTCACAGCAGGACACCGGGTAATGGCGGTGACAGACGGAAGATGTCACTGCGAGCCGATTGTGATGCGTGAGGTGAGTTGCCGGGCAAGCGATGACCTGCAGAGGAGGCCACCGCCTGGTGACTGTGACCACCCCGGGAAGGCGGAGGGCTAGTCGCCCCACACAGAGGCCCCGGGCTCAGTGTGCAGCTTGCACTGTGCAGTGAGGTCCTCGTCCTCCTCCCGGCTGGGCACGGCCGTCTTCTCCTGAGGTACCCCGTGTGCCACAGGGCGCTGACGATGGCTTCTGCCTGGGAGAGGAATCGTCACTACGGGGACCTGCAGAAAGCAGTCGCTTTCCTCCCCTCGCTCCTTGCTGATAGCTCCCTCAGGAGCAACGACACCGCTCAGAGTGTCCACGGAGTGCTGCTCTTTGCGGATATCTCAGGTGGGGGGAGCAGGGAGGAGCAGCCACGGACATGAGCCATGTGGGGACACAGCAGGCCCTTTGGAGCCCCTCAGACAGAGTGGTCATCTTGTCACTGCTGAGGTCTTCTGCTGGGATGCCCACAGAGAGCGGGATGGGTGACCTTGGGCGGTCCATCACGGCTGCCACCAGTGCGGAGCTGGCACGGGAAGGTGTCCCCTACAGGCTCTCGGGCCGGGCATCGCGGAAACTGCTGCCAGGTCTTTTGGCCCACATGGGCATTTCCTGATTTCTGGATGTCCCTGTTCCAGGTTTCACTGCGTTGACCGAGAAATTCGTGCAGAGGAGCGGCGTGGACAGAGGCACTGATGAGCTGGCGCAAACGCTCAATGAGTACCTGTGCAACATTTTGGAGGGTAGGAGCCGTGCTGCAGGACTGTGTGGCATCGGGCCGTGATGGTGGAGGGTGGAGGCAGCCTGGTCCTGCCTCCTTGGAAGGGCTGGGGCTTTCTGTGAGGAACAGCGAGCGCAGCCAGGGTCTGCTGGCGGGTCAGCACCAGCGCGGGTCCTTTCTGCTCCCCGCTGCGGCCGAGGAGGCACCCACTTTCTCAGCAGCCACCTCGGTGCCTCTGGCGTGAACAGCCGTCTCAGTGCTGCGTCAGGGCCCAGAGCAGGCTGAGGGCATCCAGCAAGTGCTCCAGGGTCTGGAGCGTCTGTGCTATGAGGAAAGTCTGAGCGAGCTGGGCCTGGTTTGCCTGGAGAAGAGAAGGCTTGCGGGGGGGACCTTAGAAACGTGCCTACAACCTGAAGAGAGGGTGCAAAGAGGACAGAGCCAGGTTCTCCCCAGTGGTGCCCAGAGTGGAACAGGAGGTTCCCTCTGTGCATCAGGAAACACTTTTCGACTGTGAGGGTGACTGAGCACTGGCAGAGGTTGCCCAGGGAGCTTGTGAAGTCTCCCTCCTTAGAGCTATTCGGAAACCATCAGCCACCGTCCTGGTCAGCTGGCTCTGTGCAGCCGGGCTTGAGCAGCGGGGTTGGACCAGATGGACCCCAGAGGTACCTTCCAGCCTTCACCTTTCTGAGGTCTGGTGGCATCTGGAGGCCCTGCCTCCCTGCCTGCTGTGCGGGGTACAAGGGCTGTGACCACCATGAGCCTGGGAGAGAGGCCGGAGCGGTGCTTTCCTGAGCTGTGCCCCACAGTGCACCCTTGCCCCGGTGCTCCCCCCAGGCAGAGGGCCTTGCTCGGTGGCTTCTGGAAGTCCACATGACTCTGCCTTTTCTTCCCTCTGTCCACAGAGTTCCTGATTTTTGGAGGAGACATCTTGAAGTTTGCTGGTAGGTTCTTGGGGGGGCGATGACATCGGGCACTGAGCTGTAGCATTTAACTCCCGTGGCGGCCGTTTGCTCTGCGCTCCTTCTCAAGAGGCTCTGTGCAGCGCCTTGAGCCAGCTCTTTGGCCACGCACGCACCCCTCCAGCAGTGCCCTCTCTCCAGTGCTGCAGCTGCAGAGGAGCGCTCGGGACAGGGGGTGTCACCGCTGCCAGCCGTCTGCTGCTGTGGCTGGCCCGGGATAGGAGAGGTGTCCCGGTGCCCAGGACACAGTCCTCCAGGATGATGGCCTCCCACAAGCCCATCTTCCTCCGCACGGCAGCTGGTTTCTGCTGTCTCTGCAGAACCAGACCGTAGGTCGGGGAGAGTCAGGTCTCAGCAGAGCCTTTACCTTCCCTCCCTTTCCCCAGGAGATGCTGTGCTGGTGCTGTGGAGAACACCACCCCAGGAGGTGGCCAGGACCATCAGCCTGGTGCTGCACTGTAGCCAGCAGATCCAGAAGAAGTACGGAAGACGTGACACAGATGTGGGGCAGAAGATCCAACTGAAGATAGGTACGGGCGCTGTGCCAGACGCAGCTGTGTGGCACTCTGCCATGCCACAGGGTGCTTCTGGTTTGCTGGGCTTCTGGGGCAGGCAGCTGGGGATGACGCCTGGCGCACTCAACACATTCTCAATGTCAACTCGGTTCGTCTATTTCTAGACGCCTGTTTTAGGGAATCGTGTCAGCGTCTCCCCGAGGAGGAGGGAGGACGCTTTACCCCTCCGTAATGCCCCTCTCCCCGCTGGGCTTCAGAGGAGCTTCTGAGCAGCCGAGATGCTGGGGGCTGTGGAGTTCCAAATGTTCCCTGTGTCAGTTCTGCTTCTCCTTCTCCCCAGGGATCTCTGCAGGGACCATGAGCCTCCCGGTTTTCGGAGATGAGAGCTGGCAACACTTCTGCATTTTTGGCCCGTGCCTGGCTGAAGTTCGTGACGCCGAAGAGGTTGCGGGTGCAGGTGAAGTTGTCCTCTCGGCCACCTGCTGGGAGCTCTGTGAGCAGCACCGGCTGAGGATCAAGCATCTCGCAGGCACAAGAGCTGTGCAGGCAGGTGGATGGGTTGGCCTCGAGAGCCATTCTGAGGGCCTGGGCCTGGCCATGAAGGAGGGAGGTGTTGGAAGGCTGAGGAGATGAATGTGGAGAGAGTTGTAGGTGGGAAAGCGGGCAGGCAGGGGAAGGTCTTGTCCTTCCATCTCAAGGGTAACCGTGGGCTGGGCTTTCTTGCTTTGAGGGGTCAGGAGGCGCTGGGAGGGTTTGAGCCCCAGCAGCAATGTCCTCTGTGGGCCATGGAGCTGTGGTTGCTTGGAGATGGGCATGCTTGGAGAATGGCTGTCCAGCTCCGGTGCTTCTGAGGAAGCACTGCTGTCCCATCCAGCCAGGTGGGCTACTTCTCCCCTTCTCTGGGCAGTGACGGTGGAGGGCAGGCTCTGTCCCCTGGGAGTCCTGGGGAGGCCAGTGGCAGTGCTTTCATTCTGTGTGTCTTCAGGTGACGGGCATGGATCCGATGCCTTGGTCCGAATGCCAAGACGCCTTACGCAAGCTCGTACAAGACCCAGTGAGACACCGCTCAAAAAGGGAAGGTGAGTGCCCACTTCCCCTTGCTCTGTGATTGTCCCGAAAGGTGGGGCTTTGCTGCTTCAGGGGCCAGAGAGGAACCACCTCCTCCCTCTTCCCTCTGTCCGTTAGCACTCAAGCTGTTGGGCCTCCCAGGGCGGTGGCTGCTGCCGCCTCCTCCTTCCAGGGGAGAGCTCTGCCCTCAGCATCTGGAGGTGGCAACATGAGCAAGCGCAGAAGACTCTTTCTCCCCCACTTCGAGGGCCAGGCCCTGCTTTGCAACAGCTCGTAGTCCCGTCCACCCAGCGACCACCTGCCTTTTCTCTCCTCAGGTGCCATGAGGCCTACTCTTCTCTTGCCCAGTGACCTGAACGCCAAGGATGTGCTTAGGAAGTACATACCAGTCGCTGCTCTCGGGAAGGTACGGCAAGGCCACCGCTGCTGGGGGCTGCATTTTCGGAGGGCAGAAGAAGTGGTGCCTTGCAGAGATGGAGCTCTTACGGGAACAGACCAATCAAAGAAAATGCGCCCTGCGATGACAACGCAGGGAAACTGAGCCCAGGGGCACCGGTGCTGCACCATTGTCTGCGTTGTCCTCAGAGAGACATGGGTGGCAGGAGGAGGACTCCTGTCCCTCTGTCTTTTCCGTGGCTATGGTTCTGGGTGTGCCGCGGACACGACGGTGGGATAAAGGGGAGATTCCCCTGAAGTCCCTGGAGCATCCCTGAGGGTCTCCCCTCATGTCCGTACCGGTCCCCAGATGGCGTGTTAGCGGAGCAGCCTTCTCTCCTTTGTCATTTGTGTTATGACTCGGCGTCTGCCTGCCGCAGGCTGGGCGGCCTGCCCGCCCTTTTGCACCGAGAGGAGGATTTATCCCTTCCTCTGCTATTACCCGCTATCGCCAGCACGCCTGCGCTCCCTCGGTACTGGTGTGGGCAGTAAGAGCCCGGGAGAGCAGGCTGGTGAAGCCGTCGTGCTCTTGTCTTCCAGCTCGATGCAGGACTGCCCATGGATCTCCTCTCTGAGCTACGGCCAGTCACCTGCATCTTTGTCCAGCTGCAGCTTGCTGCAGGTACCAGCTCGGTGCATCTCAGCACCGTCCTCAAGGAGGCCAGCAGGGTGATGCTAGAAATCCTCTCTCCTCACAAGGGCCACATCAACAAAGTCCTCCTGTGTGATAAAGTGAGTGGGGGGGAACGGTGGCCTCCCCCAGCGCCAGAGGGTGGGCAGTGAGCGCGAGGGAGAGACTCCCTCTTAGGCGCTGTAGCAACATGTTCCACATCTGTCCTGGGCAGGGCTGCACGTTCCTCTGCGTGCTGGGACTCCCTGGAAACAAGCTGCCCTGCGAGAGCCTTCACGCCCTGCAGAGTGCTCTGGAGATCTTCGACTCGTGCTCCACCATGCTCGAGGAAAGAGAGTGAGTGTGTGGCGGGGGTCGGCGGGGTGCATGCTGCCTGGGACGGCGCAAGGGGGCTTCACAGAAAGAGATGTGCCTTCTAGCTTGCTCTCCCTTGTCCCTGGCAGGAAGGAGGCAGTGCCCTGAGAGGTGCAGGCAACTCCAAGCACACTCTGCTGGCCACCGCGCTGGAAAGAGCCCTCGTGAGGGCCAGAGGCCGCTGCGGCCAGAGGCAGGCCCTTCTGGGCCACTGCCCCATGAACGGGGATGGGGCCCAGCCACCTGATCCCAAGTGGCTGTCATCGCCAGGCGGTGACATGGCGGGCACCTTCTTCCCTCTCTCTTTGCTCACAAGAGGGCTGTGGCCCTGCACATGCTCTGCCCCTGCCCCTTGTATTCACTCGGGGTCTTGCCGAATGTTTTGGGCCCTGTTGTGGGTTAACCCCGCTTGGCAGCTCAGCCCCACAGAGCCACTCGCTCCCCACAGTGGGATGGGTTAGAGAATCGGAAGGGTTAAAGTGAGAGCACTGGTGCGCTGAGACACAGACAGCTTAATAGGGAAAGCAAAAGCTGCACACACGCCCAAAGCAAAATCAGGCATTCATTCACTGCTTCCCATGGGCGGGCAGGCGTCTTGCCATTTCGAGGAAAGCAAGGTTTCATCACGTGTGACGGTGACTTGGGAAGACAAATGCCATCACTCCGAACGTCCCCCCTTCCTCCTTTCTGCCGGATTTTCTTGCTGAGCACGGCGTTGTATGGTCTGGAATAGGCCTTTGGGCAGTTGGGGTCAGCTGTGGTGGCTGTGGCGGCTGTGCCGCCTCCCAGCTTCTTGTGCACCCCCAGACTGTTTGCCAGCGGGGCAGCGCGAGCAATGGAAAAGGCCTCGATGCTGCGCAGGCGCTCTTCAGCCATAACTAAAACCTGGTTGTGTTATCAACAGCGATGTTTGGTCACAAATACAAAACATAGACCTGTACAGGCTATTGCTGAATAAAATTAACTGTAGCCCGGACCAAACCAGAACGGGACTGACGACGCTGCCTTAGCTACTGGGAGGTGCTGTGCAGCTCACGGCACAGCGAGGAGATGCTTTGAGTCTGTTTGGGACGCAGCTGCCTGAACCGGCTGCAGTCATCCCTTACAGTCTCGTGCTGGATCGCTGCGGGGAGTCGCATGGGGCCGGCAGAATCTCCGTGCCTGTGGGATAGGGGAGAGGGCGAGGGGGCTGCGCTGCGGGGCAGGCAAGCAGGTGGCCCCGTGACTGCTCTGAGGAAGGCAGAGGTGCCCAAGCGTGGACAAGCAGGTGGGAAGGAGGCCTGGGTGCCGGCAGGCTGGCCGATGTGGTAGCGGGGAGGGAAGCTGCGGTGGAGGGTGCCCGCAAAAGGGACGGCTCTTTGCTTTTCAGCACGCCCCCAGCAGCTCGTTCTCTGGTTTGTCTTCGCAGGTCGGAAGCAGGAGACTGACCTCTTTGTCAGCTGCTTGAACGCCTATAGGGATTCAGGCCAAAGGAACATCCTGGCGGTTGAGGGCACGATGGGCTGTGGAAAGAGCCACTTACTTGCTGAACTGGCCTCTCTAGGCCAGGATGCTGGCCACAGGTACAGGTTTTCCACCTGTAGCTTTGGGACGCTGCCCCTGCCCATCCCCTGACAGCCGTGGAACGCTCCAGCCCCTCTGCCAGGGTACCTGGCCCTTGGACTGCAGCCTCCCGACAGAGCCTCCTGGAGACACTGCCTGGGAGCACCTGCGTGCTCCGCTCCCGCCTCTGCCTCTTTGGGGAGTTGGAGGTGGCTTCTGGAGCCACGGCCTTTCCTCCTTCACCCCTGGGTCAGGCGCAGATAGAAGGAAAGAGCCCAAGCTCAGTGCTTTTCATCCCACTCCAGACCCCAGAGACAGCAGGGCTGCCTGTCTCAGAAGCCCTGCTCGCCCTCGGCGTGTTTCCCAGGAGGAGCACGGGGGCCTGTGCTCTGGCAGGCAGACCGATAAGGTCTGGAGCCCAAAGGCAAACCCACCACTTGCTCCATTCTTGCCTCTCAGCCCCGTGAGTTCCTCTGCAGGGGGCACGTAGGGAGACCTAGGCCGGCGCTGCAGAGACACAGGCTCTGGACCCGGCTCTCCCGCTGGCTTGGCAGCAACTGCCCCTCTGTGCCCTTTCTCGTACGAGGAGGGAAAAGCTTGGCCTTCTGTGGGAAGCGCTTGGAGATGGGGGGCTGAAGAGCTCCCCCCAAAGGGCACCTCCGCCCCTCTTGTCTTAGAAGGCTGGGGCTGTGGGGAATCTCAGTGCCTTTTGCTTTTGCACCGCAGGGTGGTTGCCCTGGAACTGCTGGAGATCGACACGAGGCAGCCCTTCTCTGCCATCCGCATGCTGATGGCCAGGGCCCTGGGCCTCCAGGACTGTGAATCGCGCGGCGACAGGCAGCGCGTGCTGAAGACAAAGCTGCAAGGGACAATCGAAGAGAGCAGCTACTGCCTCCTCAATGACATTTTCGGTGTCAAGGTGAGAGCCAGAGGCCCCTGTGGACGTTAAGAAGGCCTCTCCTGAGCTTGTCTGGGTCTGACCTTGAGTGGGCACGCTGCTGGGAGTGCCTTAGCTCCGGGGTGGGCATTGCGGGGGTCACAGTGTGCATTTGCCATGCCTGGGCCCAGGGGGCTCCCTGTCTGTGGGGCTGGTGTCCTGCGCCGCATCCGCAGTGCCCGGTGCCTTGTTCGGCACCCTGGAAGTGGCACTGGAGAGAGGCTGTTCCTGACCTCGTGCCGAGGTCACCGCTGTGCGAGGGGTCTGCCCCAGCCAGCCCACGATTCCCACAGCCAGAGAACCGGCTCAGCCCAAGCCCCAGCTCTGCAGAGACCCTCAGCAGAGGGCCTTTGCTTTAGGCTCTGGGTGGAGTCCCCGCTGCGGCTCCCTGCCCCTGTGCTGGGCAGAGGTGAGGTGCTGAGGCTGTCAGAGACGGTGGGCTCTGCGGTCTTGCGTGCTGGGTAGGTGTGCCGAGCCCCGGAGCCGTGTTTCTCCCTGACTCTGCTTTTCTGGCCAGTTCCCCATTTCGGACAATGTTCGCGAGATGGATGAAACTCAAAGAAGACTGGAATTGCACTCGACTCGGGTGAAAGTGCTGGAGAAGGTGAGCATTTCTCCTTCCTTCCCCCTGGGTCAGAGAAGGAAAAACCCTGCCGTCTGCGGGCTCTGTACCACTGAGGTGTGAGCAGGCGGGATGACTGCGCACCTGGGTCATGGCCCGTCAGAGCCCGAGAAAGCCCTCGCCCCCCCACTTCCCCCCGCAGCCCCACAAACACACCCGAGGACTTTCCTCCCGTAAAGTGTGCCCTGGAGGAGGAGCAATGTCTTCTGGGTTCCCTTGCCCGAGCTCCCTCCTTCTGCAGGGCAAGTGATGTTAGGTATGACCCTCCAGTCTCAAAGAGTCAGTAAGCTTCCGAGCGGGAAAGTGGCTGGGGAGAGACTTCAGAGCATCCTCTCAAGAGACGGAGGCTAAATCTCGTCCCCTGCAAGACAGCTGAGAATCCACTGGATTCCCCTCAGAGCAACCTGCTTTTTTTCAGACCCTTACAGGAGATTTTGGCATATTTGTCATCGACAATGCCCATTTCATCGACCCTGACTCCTGGTTCATCATGTCACCCGTGCTCCAGAAGGTCTCCCTCTTCATGGTCATGAGCTTAGCCCCAGGCTACGAGACAACCGAGAGCTTTCGCAAAGCCGCAGCAGACAACGCCACGTCCCAGAAAATCACTTATCTTCATCTGGACAAGCTGAAAGCTTCAGTTGTGATGCAGAAAGTCTGCAAGGACCTCGGAGTGGTCAGCATCCCCAGGGATCTGGTGAGGTAAGTTGGAGGCAGGGGAGCTCTTCCTGAGGGCCTGAACCTCTGCTGACCGTGGTAGGGAATCAGGCCCCCAGGCAAGGGAGCGCAGGGCCGCTAGAAGCATCCCGGACTCTAGCGAGTGCCAGGCGTGGGCGGCTTGTTATGCCTCACCCTGGTGGGTGTGCGCTGAGAGCGGGCAACTCCCAAGACACCCAGCCTGGGAGGTGTCAGCCTTGGCTGCTGCACAGGGAGGAAGGGAGGAAGAGTCCTGAGCCCAGCTGTGTCTGGGTGTGAACAGAAAAGGCCTTGGTCTGGGTGGCTGGGCTGTGGGGGAGATTCCCCGGGGCAGAGGTCCATCCTCTCCAGGCTCCTGAGGAGAAGAAAGGCAGGGCTCGCTGCTCTGCGCTTTGGGCATTGTCCGCAATTCTTTTCCCGTGGACTTCGGCAAAGGCTGGAGGGTTCAGGGGGCACAAAATCCCAAGGCAGTGGGAGGACGATCCCTTTCCAAAGTGAGGCGTAGCTGTGATGAAGATGCTGGCTACCCTGGTATGCCTGAGTGACTGGCCGCCCAGCTGAACTGTGTTTCACCTTACTTTCCTTGTGCTGGTCCCCGACGGGTCTGCTCCTGTGCAGGTTCCTGATCCGAACCAGCTCAGGGATCCCATATTACTGCGAGGAGCTGCTGCGCTGCCTTCGTGCCAACGACATGCTCCAGTTCTGCACCCGGAGGCAGTCTGGAAAAGCAAAGGACAACTGGGAGAGCCTGATCAGTAAGCACCTTGGCTGCGACTAGCGAGTTGCTGTGGCGTGTTCTCCACAGCAGAGTCTTGCCCCGTTGTTCCCCCATGGCTCTGGGCAGAGTCGGATCTTGGTCTGGCGGAGGTGTGGGCTCCTGCGCGCCTTGCTGTTGGGACAGGCAAAGCAGGGGCAGTGAGTTCTGGTGGCTCGGAGGGACCTACATTCTTGGGGCGGGGGTTGTGGGGCTAAAACACAGGGGAAATCCTTCCGAAGCACATGTGCTTGTGGTGTTTCTTAGGCATTCCAATGGGCATGCAGTTTAGCTTGGCCAAAGGCTAGCTCACTTGAGAACAAACCCCAGCTTGAGGTGAGGGACGAGCCCAGGAAACTTGAATGCCAAACCATAAATCCCCACAAGAGTGCCGGTAACGGAAGAAAACGGTGGTAATGCCATCCGAGAGAGCAATGCCAGCCAGAGTGCCGCGGCCTTGGGAAGAGCCAGGACTGAGGCCACGTCTTGCATTAGCACCAGCAGTTTCCCTGGCTGGGAACTGGTGGGAACTGTTTTGCTCTGCTTCATGACCACCACATTCAGGGCAGGCACTGGACCATGTCAGGGGCGACTTGTCCCATCCCAAGTGAATCGTGAAGCGCTCGCGAGCTGCGAGTCGCTTTGCGAACTGCCTTATCGGTGCTCTCTTGCTCCGCCCAGCATCTGCAGCCGAGGCTTCATCCCTCGCGGCAACCTGGAGCTCCGAGGCGCGGAATGACGGGAGGGTCTGCCTCCTCAGGCCAGGCGTGACCCTGGAGAACACCGCGCTGCCCATCCCCTTGAAAGGTAAGGAGCCGAGCGCCGCTCTGCCGGCTGTCGGCTGTGCTGGGGCTCCTTCCCGGGGCAGGGGCTGGAGGGAGGCCGGGCATCCGTGTGCTGCAGAGTCACCCTCTCAGCGTGGGGGCTCTGCTGGGAAGGCGGCTCCGGTCCCACCAGAAACAGGCCTGGGGCTGCAGGCAGCCGCTTTCCCCTCCTGTGAGCCTGCTGGCTGCTCTCCGTCTGCAGGTAGGAGAGAAAAGGTTATCCGTGCAACACTGAAATGGCTCCCTTTTCTCACCAAAACAAATACTTTGCTGGGAAAAGGCTTTGACTTGCCTCTGTCCCAACTTTGACGCAGCATCTGTATTGCTGTTCTCTTTTTAAGTTCCCCAGCTAATGCTGGTCTCAAGGCACTTAATCCAAACCAAATCCTTCTCTTTTTTCTTCTTTTTTTTCGTTTTGTTTTGGTTTTTTGTTTTCTGCGGATCGGCATGGAAATCCTCCTGTAGCCAGGGGAGCTGGATGGGGGAGCTTTCAATGAGTGTCCCTCCTCTCTGGCCATAGACATTTGTTATGAATTGTGAAGAGACATCATGCTAAAGTATTCCTGCTGTGAAGTGGCTTTGTCCAAAAAAAAAAAAAAAAAAAAAAGAAAACCAAGAGAAAGGAATAGTATTGTCTGGCCAAGTTAAGGCAAGCGTTGTGGGGAGCTCTGTGTCCACCTGTGATGTGGGGAAAGTTCTCTGTGTGTGCTGTTGGGCAAAAGCCTACTCCAGATCTGGTAGGGCACATCATGGGATGCGCATACCTGCTGGGTCCTGCCCTCCCTGCCCTCGGTGGGGGAGCATTTGTTTGAGCATCTGGCTTTTCCCCAGGCCTCATGGCCTGCGATTCCATCAGGAGCGGAGCCAGTTTGAAGATGCCTACCCTGGGTTGCGATTGCCCAGTAGGTGCAGCCGCAAGGAGAGGAGGCCAAAGTCTACCCCATCTCATGGGTTGAAACTTTCCAGCCTCTCCAGCCTCAGCATGGGGAAGAGGCAAGAGAGACGTGTTGTTTCTTCTTGACAGAGATTGCGCTGACTCAGCTGGATCGGATGCAGCCACTGACGCGGATGGTTGTGAAGTTTGCAGCCATCATCGGGCCGGTGTTTACCACCCAGCTCCTGTTGCACATCCTTCCCACTGGCCTCAGGACCCATATGAATTCCTCGTTGGACGAGCTGGTGAGCGACAACATCCTGAGGTGGCTGAAAAACACAGAGGTGCCAGAAGATGTGCAAGATCCTACCGAGGGGCCAGCCACCTCTTCGCAGGTGGAGAGCAGTAAGTGGTAGCGGGCAGGTGGACAAGGGAGCTCCCAGCTGTGTCCCGGCAGGGCTCCCCAGGGCATGGTGCGCTTCCCCTGCTGTGAGGGGTGGCTGGGGCTCAGGCAGGCACGGCTCTTTGCGATGGGTTGTTCAAAGACCTTACGGGTCAGTCTCAAAGCCCGCTAGCTTTGCGCTGGAGGGAGGTTCCCACCAAGTGCCATCCCGAGTGCTGCTCGTAGCACAGGCACGGGAGGGCGTGTGGAGCCCCTGACATCCTCTCCCAGCCACCTGATCAAAGATGCTCTCCAGGTTGCCCCGGGGCCCTTGACGGGCTTTTATTCAGCTTTGACTCCCCTGTGGCGCAGGAGGAAGCTCAGGAGGCTGGGGACTGCCTTGCCAAGAGCAGGGAGAAAGTGCTGGACGGGGCTTGCTTGGGCTGGTGGTGACATGCCCAGCTCCTGCCTGGAGCGCAGCTGAGCGCTGTGTCCGCGGGGCTGGGCTAGCGTCAGCAAGGCAAGCTGGGCCCTTTTGCCCCGTGCTGCAAGGCTCGGTATGCAGCAGTGCTGGTTGGCTGGCAAGGGTGCACGCCAAGGCATGACTCTCGTGCCCCGGCTGCGACGGCCCTGAGCTGGGGCTGATGCCGAGGCCCTTTGCCTTGCAGGCGTGCAGAGGCCCTCTCCCAGCACGAGGACCGAGGAGCAGCAGCCTGGCGTCTTGGCCTTCTGCGTCCCGCTGCTGCAGAAGGCTGCGTACGAGCTGTGGCCCGGGAGGCAGCGAGTCGCCTTGCGAGGCAAGTGTGCCGCCTTCCTGGAGTAGCACGCGCACAAATGCAAGAGCTGCGGCCAAGGGGAGTTTGTCGCCTTCCACCACTTCGCCGTCACCAGCAGCCAGGACGGAGGCAGCTGTCGGGACCCTGCCGACGGAGGCGACTCATGCAGCTGGGAGGCCTTGGTGCTGGCTGGAGAAGAGCTGAAGCAGGATAGGACCCACGCCACTGGGGGTACGCTGTGCACCGTGCTCCACAGCCCGGGCCCTCCAGGAGCCCAGGGGTGTATGCTGGGGATCGGCTGGGAGGAGGTCTGCCGGGGACGAGCCCAGGAGCTGAGGACAACCACCGCAGACTTTGCTCAGCGTGTCAGCACCCTCGCAAGGGTCCTTGAAGCCCAGTGGGAGAGCGAGAGCAGCTCTTCCCCTGGGGCAGGCGAGGAGGTGTCTAACCCCCTGTTTTCTTTGCAGATGCCGCAGAGCAGCAGGCTTTCACGGAGGCGGAAACCGGGTGAGCAGACAAGGGTTTGATTCTCTGTAAAGGCAGGGGCCTCAGGGGTCTCCAGAGGAGACCAAGGAAGCGCTGGCATTTGCCTGCCGGTTGTGACTCTAGCTTAAGGAAGAGGCTTTCTGTGAGGTGGGAGCTGGGAAGAGATGGCCACGGAGGTGAGACAGTGCTGGAGGAAGCCCGTGGGCTCCTAGTGATGGTCACACTACGCTGGAGCAGGCCTTGCTTTCCAGTTCCTCGAGAGGAGCGCTACAAAATCTGCAGGCGAAAAGCCACCACAAGGGAGCCAGGTGGTTTGCCTGGGGGAGGTGACAGAAAGCCCAGCTTGTCGTCTTCTCCCTGGCTACAAAGCAGCTGTAGGAGTCATGCCTGCCCGTGGGCTCGCGCTCTCTTTTGAACAAAGGGCTTTTGATGGCCTCTCTGTGGGGCAAAAGACCAGTGTAGGTGATGCCTGTGCATTCTTTGCTCTCTTCTTCCCCTGGGGACAGGTCCTCTGACTAGTGTGGCGGAGCGGCTTCTGCCAGAGGGCGAACAGACAACTGAGCTGCCCGACGAGACCGACAGGCAGCACAACGGCACACACTGGTGTGAATGCCGAGCCATCGTGGAATCGGTGCTTGTGCCTTTGGCTCGCCACTACGTGGCAATGGGCGATGCCGACCGAGCCTTTTACTACCTTCTGGAGTGTGCTGCTGCCTACCTGCACGTCTCCAACAGCTACATGGTGAGTTGCCTCGCTCGCCAGCGCCCACCGTGCACGGAGTCCTCTCAGTCAGCTGGCTCTGGGCAGGACAACTTCACCGCTGCAATAGGGCATGCCTTGACGGGGCCTTGGAAGGGACATGCTGGGGTCAGAGCCTGACTTCTTCCTCCGGCTTGCCTCTTCTGTGGACGGAGACACAGGCCACCGTGCCCATAGCAGGAGGGGAATTAGCAGGGAGGGGATCTGAAGGAGCACTGGTGCCTGTGCTCTGAGCCGGCGTGACTGAGTTGGGGCGGGCATCAGCAGGGGGAGAAACGGGCCCTCTTAAGACAGATGCCAGAGGCAACAGGGGAGGACGAGGCCGGCCATGGGCTCTGCATCACGCTCGCCTGCTCTCTCTGTGCTTGCGCAAAGGCCCTCATGAAGCTGAACGAAGCGGAGGTCCTGAGGAAGATGAAAGCCACTGCGATAGCCTGCTTTGAAGAGGCCACCTTCTTCAGCCTCAAAGGGGAGGTAAAGAGATGGGGAGGTCTGGAGGGATGTCCTGGGGGATGGAGCTGGATGCTTTCCCCGGCTGCAGGGGCTATCCCTGGCATCACAAGCCACCGGCAGACTCCGGCAGTCTCTTGGCCGACTCGAGCAGATCAGGGTGTTTCCCTTTTCCTCTGCAGGTTTGCTGGTGTATGCAACGCCTTCAGCTGGCAGAGAAAATGATGAGGGAGGCTTTGAGCTTGCTCAGAAGGAACTTCCCCGAGACCTTCCTTGGCGCCTTTGTCAAGGCTCAGGTGGAAAAGTTGCCTTGTGTCGCTTACGTGAGAAGAGCAGCCTGCCTTCTGCAGAAGGGCCGGTAAGGAACAGAACTGAGAACCCAGGGGAGGAAGAGCCATTTCCTACCTGGTCCCAGACCTGCCTGGGCTTGAGGCCACACGTGACCTGACGCATGGCCCTTACAGGACCGAGGGGTTAAGGAGCGATGTGCGGGTGGAATGGGGAACGACAGAGCCCCACACTCCCTCCCCCCTGCACGCTCCTTCCCCCCTGGGTAAAAAGCAGCTCACAGCCGGGGCTGTGCCTGCCGGCACGCGTCGACGGCGGCAGGGCCTTGGTGGTGGCTGGGGACAGAGAGCTGCAAACAGGGAGTAGAGGCTGACGAGGGGCAGGGCTCAGGAGACGGGGAAGGAGCAGTGGGTGGGGGTGAGGTGTGAGAGTGAGGAAGCTCAGAGGGCGATAACCCTTTTCTTGCCGGTTCCCAGCTTTGCTTGGGCCCCCGGGCGCTGTAGCGCCAACGCGCCCTCTTGAGCGGTCAGCTTCCCCTGGCGGCACTGCTTTGTTTGCCCCCTTCCTCTCCATCAGCTCCCTTTCCTCCCAGGAGGTGCGACTGGCTTGTCCGCCGCCCTGCTTTCCCCCAGCCCTGTCTGATTTAGCGCTGTACAGCGAGAGCCTCTGGGCCCAGCAGTTTCTCTCGTGCAGCAGGATGAAGAGGCTGGCCTGGCTGCTGCAGCAGAGCTGCTGCCTTTCCTTACTGGAGCGCCTCTTCAGCCTGGAGGGCACTTCCAGCGGACGGAGGTTCTCCCACCTGGCAGCGCACATGAAGGCCAACACGGACAGGGCGTTGGACTCCTGTTGGACAGCAGAACTCCCGCCACGCACAGACTTAGGACACAGACAGATGCCAGCACAGACGCAGACACAGGTACAATTGGGCACACAGGCACCGTACAGAGACCTTCACAGACGCCGGCACCAATACAGGCAGGGACACCCGTACTGATACCATCAGAGATACCACCGCCCATTCCGTTGCAGGTGCAGATGCCGTTGTAGAGGCCGTGGCAGACACAGATACCGCTGCAGACGCCCTTGCAGAAACCAGGTAGTCTTTCAGATGCAACTGCAGACGGAGATGCCATGGGAGAGACAGATGCCACACCAGATACCCTTTCGTGCGCCACTGCAGATGTAGACAAAACCGGAGTGCAGAGAGCATTGCAGATGCCCTTGCAGACAGAGGGAGCGTTGCTGATGCAGGTACCATTTCAGAGGAAGGCATCTTTGGGGATGCCGGTGCGGATGCAGATAAAATTGAAGATGGAAACGCAGATGGAGACCACGTTGCAGGTGCTGTTGCAGGTGCAGTTAGCGTGGCAGATGGTTTTCTTAAACAGGGACCATTCAGGACAACTTTACCGACTTCTTCTGTCACCAGAGCTGTATATTTGTTTTCCAAATAAAATGGTTCTTATGAAAACTCTGGAGTTCTGTTCTCCGCCATACAACTCTGCAATGACCAAGTCAAGTGGTATCGCCAGAGCGTTTCAATCTACTAGACTTCAGGAGACATTGATTAGCATTTGTAAAGCAACTTGACAGTGTTCTGGAGGGCTACAAAAGTAGAATTTGTAATGGCATGTTGCAGTTCCTTCTTTGTTGGATGGAGGAGTCAATATTAGTACAATTAGCCACTTCCCATCGCAAGCAGTTTTGAAAGAATCCAGCGTGTTTTGAAAGAATCGGGGAAGGAAGGCACTTCCTTGTGTTTCAAGCCTCTTCTGTCAAGGTACATTGGTACTGAAGTTCAAAAATAAGCACACATATTATGTGAGTTATCTCTGAAATAAGTCCGTTCACTGACAGAGAGCCGCCACAGTTTCTATTGTAATTTCACCAAAGACACCAAAGAGTAAGACATTTGCCAATGTCAGGCAGAGTTTGCCTTTGGTGAAGCCGTGTTGGCTGTCACCAATCACCTCCCTATTTCCCATGTGCCTTAGTAGCGTTTCCAGGAGGATCTGCTCCATGACCTTGCCAGGCACAGAGGTGAGACTGACCGGCCTGTAGTTCCCTGGGTCTTCCTTTTTTCCCTTTTTGAAAATGGGCGTTCTGTTTCCCCTTTTCCAATCAGCAGGAACTTCACCAGGCTGCCACGACTTCTCAAATATAATGGAAAGAGGCTTGGCGACTTCATCTGACAGCTCCCTCAGGACCCGTGGATGGATTTCATCTGGTCCCGTGGACTTATGCACCTTCAGGTTCCTCAGATGGTCCTGAACCCGATCTTCTCCTACAGTGGGCGCTTCTTCATTCTCATAGACCCTGCTTTTGCATCCTGCAACTTGGGTGGTGTGGGTGGAGCCCTTGCTGGTGAAGGCCGAGGCGAGAAAGTCATTCAGCATCTCAGCCTTCTCCGTGTCCTGGGTGACCAGGTCTCCTGTGTGCTTCCTGAGAGGGCCCACACCTTCCCTAGTCTTGCCTGTACCCGTGACGTACTCATAGGAGTTTTTCTTGTTATCCTTGATGCCCCTAGCCAGATTTAACCAGGCTGGGAAGTTTTCAAGTGACGTCCCTGACCCCGGCCCCGGGGAGGCAGCATACCTCCCTGTCAAGAGGGTCTGCGCGGCATATTGGGCCTACTACTATAACCCGCCTCTTCTCCTTTGCAGAGGCAGTTTTTAAACTGGGGGTAGGCCTTGCTGGTCCCGGCATCTCTTCTGGTGTAGCCAAACCATCTTCCATGCCATCCATGGGCTGGCCTCCCTCCTCAAGAGCCTCATACCTGTTGTGCAGAGGCACCTGGTTGGGGGATGTGGGCAAGGAGGGAGTTCGCTTCCCTCCCCTCGTAGGGACTAGCCTCCATTCACTGGCCTCCTTTTGGCCACTGCCTTCAGTGGCAGGGCGAAGGGACCAGATCTCCTTCAGCTCGGGGTTTTTTTGGGGGCTCTTCTGGTTTTTGACTCAGGGAGGTCAGAGTCTGCTTCCACCAATCCATTCCTTTCTCACTCTCCCTGATGCTCCGCAGCCCTTCTGTTTCCTCTTTCAGCTCTGCTGCCAGGCTGAGCAGATCATCCCCCTGGTGGCACCTCACGCAGCTGTCACCTCTTCTACCACCCACCAGCCCTGGGAGATTAAGGCACTCTCTGCAGCCGGCGACCTGGGGGGCTGCGTGCTTCCAGGGGAGCTCAGTTGGTACGGCCACGTCTGCTCTGGCAGGTGCAGCAGATGCGGGAAGCTGCGTCCTTCAGTTGGAGACCATGGCTGACCTTCCCCCCCGAGCGTCCTGCGCCCTTCCACGCGAACTGACGCGCCATGCCCTGCCTGCCCGCCCTGTTCACCGCACTCCCTTGGGCCGCCTTTGAAGGGGCTGGGGGCTGGCCGCTGCTGCTGCAGGCTCACTTGCCTCAGCCAGTGACCGTTGGTGGCGGTTACGCCTCCTTTAAACCTGCCGCGGCTGCTGCAGGCTCCGCCCCGGCCTCGTCAGACGCTCTCGCATCAGCTGTCAGCTGCGGGCTCCCTGCGGGTCCCTGCCACTGCCCGGTCTTCTCCCGGCCTCAGAAAAACTCGGAAAAAGCCCCTTTTCGCCACCGTTGCCCGGCTCTGCTGCCGACGTGCCAGCACCGGAGCTGTTTGCCTCGGCGAGTGACCTGTGCTTGTAGATTTGCTGGCTTAAACCCTGTTTTTCATTTTACTGAGCCTCCACTGCACCAAGTGAAATTAAATTTCCAGTCTTTCAAGTACTCTTGAGCGTCTCCCTGTGAAGCTGTGAAAGTTACTGCATTGCTCAAAGCAATGATGAGAAGCTCTCTGTGGTTCCAATTTGTAGCTACCACATGCTTGGTGACTTGACATTTCAAAAAATGGGTCTCAGCTGACCCATCCCCACCTGTTTGGCTTCTGAAGGAAAAACACTCATTTTTTAAAAACGCGACATGACGAGGAGAGTATCTTCTCCGTTGTTTTTGGTCCTAGATACAAACATTGGGCTTTTTGTCCTCGAGGTGAGACTGACCCGGAACATCCCACACAGAATCTCAAATACAAGGTTGCCGACTTCACGCCAAAGGCAATTAGCAAGAAAGAAATACAGTCTCCTCTGTTGACATTCGGGGACAGGTAGAGGAGAGTACTTCATTACTTACCAATGAAGTAATGAAGGAAAAAAACCCAAGGAACACAACACGCGTATTTATGCATGTATCATCACATACTCATCCTTCAGCTCTCGGGTTTGGGCTTTCTGATTCTCGGCACAGTGCTGGATGGTTTGTTTGCCGCACACTACGTTCTCCTCCTCCACAGGAATTCGTAGTTAGTACCAACCGTTTCATTACAGAACCAGAGCACAACACAGAGGGCAGTCAATAAGTAGCGGGTTTTGGTTTGTTACTTAGGATCATAGGTAAGGCATTCTTACCCATGGTAAGAATATAATAAGGTATAAAGAAGAGAACGGTATAACTTCCAAGAGAAATTATGATCTACCAAGGTATAGATATATATACATAGAAAAGTATATATATATCTCAATTAATGTGGAAACATTCTTTGTTTTTATGGGACTGTTGAATTGGGTCTCTAAAGAGTCTCTTCTATCCCTACGGGACAGGAGAACAGCATGAAAGGAATAGGTTAGGGAAAACTGTTTGGGTTTTTCCTGCCTCAGGCAAGGGCAAACCCATTCGTGGGACTGTTTTTGCTCAAGGACCTGGAGGTACTTGGTGGGTGATGCTGGAGAATGGGGAAGCTCAATGTGTACCCCAAGGAAATTCGACCCTGGGTGAGAAGACTTAATTCCGAGCTGTATGATATTAACCGTTATATGATGCTAACAGTGTTCTAGAAGTGTTCTTCAGGATAACACAGTAGTGATGAAACCTGAATGTTGTGGTTTGGCCTCAGACGGCAACAAAGAACCATGTGCCGCTCGCTCGGGCCTTCCCAATACAGGACTCTTGGGTTGAGACAAAGGCAGTTTAACAGAACGGCAAAGGGAACAAGCAAACAACAACAATCACACGGACAGAGGAATATACAAACACGATCACGGAACCGCCGCTCCCCGCCGCTCCCCGACCGGACCCGGGACGCCCCAGCCTGCTCCGAACGGTGACTTCCTACCCCTCCCCGGGCAGCTCAGGGTGGGCATGGCTCACATGGCATGGAATACCAGGAAAAATTAACCCTATCCCCGCCGGAACCAGGACATTATCCACCCCTTATTCCATACCATCTATGCCATGCCCGGATCTTACAGGTTCCAATGAATTGCCACCACTTTCCCCTGTCATATATATATATACACACATATATATTCATGCGGATATAATGCCCTTAGTTTATGGGCCATCCCTCCAAAGCGTCCGTTGAGTTCTTTTAATCCATGGCTTTGGGCTCCACCTGTTAGAACAGTCTCTCAGGGCAGGTGAGATGCTGGGTGGTGCTGGTCTGTTGCATGCTGTATTTTCGGAGGTTGTGACTGGTGCACCCGGTGTGGCTCATGCACACAATCCGTGGGCTGAAGATGTAGATCTTGAGGAAGTTGCTGGGCGCCAGCTGCTGAGGTCAGTTCTTATCCCATCACCCCTGTGCCTTACTCATAGTACAACTGATAGCAATTATAGTAATGAGCACATACAGTGAGAGTGTTACTTAGCAATTAACAGCACACAATTTGATTCATTGGCTATTCTCACCCAAAATCAGATCCCCATGAGGTATACGTCGGACTTCCCCATGCTGCCACATCACGCACCAAGTGCACCCAGGTCCTTGGGCAAAAGCAATCCCACGGATGGGTTTGCCTTTGCCCGAGGCAGGACTAACCCAGACTGTCTTCCCTAGCGTATTCTTCATGTGCACTACGGGGACTTCATCCCCTTCTACGGTACGTGGAAGTTTTGATTGGGCAGGGCCAGCCCCATTGGTAGATCCCCTGGTGTTAACTAGCCAGGTAGCTTTTGCTAGATGTGTATCCCAATGTTTTAAAGTCCCACCACCCATTGCTCTCGGTGTAGTTTTTAACGATCCATTGTATCGTTCTAGCTTCCCGGCGGCTGGTGCGTGACAGGGGATGTGATATACCCACTCAATGCCATGCTCTTTGGCCCAGGTGTCTATGAGGCTGTTTCGGAAATGAGTCCCGTTGTCCGACTCGATTCTCTCTGGGGTACCATGTCACCACAGGACTTGCTTTTCAAGGCCCAGGATAGTGTTCCGGGCAGTGGCATGGGGCACAGGGTATGTTTCCAGCCATCCAGTGGTTGCTTCCACCATTGTGAGCACATGGCACTTGCCTTGACGGGTTTGTGGCAGTGTGATATAATCAATCTGCCAGGCCTCCCCATATTTATATTTCAGCCATCGTCCTCTATACCAAAAAGGCTTCAAACGCTCCACTTGCTTGATTGCAGCGCATGTCTCACATTCACGGATGACCTGTGCAATAGTGTCCATGGTCAAGTCCACCCCTTGGTCACGATCCCATCTGTATGTCGCGTCTCTTCCTTGATGGCCTGAGGAGTCATGGGCCCATCGAGCTGTGAATAGTTCACCCTTATGTTGCCAGTCCAGATCCACCTGAGACACTTCAATCCTAGCAGCCCGATCCACCTGCTGGTTGTTCTGATGTTCCTCCGTGGCCCGATTCTTTGGTACGTGGGCATCTACATGGCGTACTTTCACAACCAGATTCTCTATCCGGGCAGAAATATCTTGCCATAGGTCAGCAGCCCAGATGGGTTTGCCTCTGTGCCGCCAGTTGCCTTCCACTGCTGTAACCACCCCCACAGAGCATTTGCCACCATCCATGAGTCAGTGTAGAGATAAAGTACTGGCCATTTTTCTCGCTCGGCAATGTCCAAAGCCAGCTGAATGGCTTTCACCTCTGCAAACTGGCTCGATTCACCCTCTCCTTCACTGGCTTCTGCAACTTTTCGTGTAAGACTCCACACAGCAGCCTTCCACTTTCGATGCTTTCCCACAATCCGGCAGGACCCGTCAGTGAACAGGGCATATTTCTTCTCATTTTCTGGCAGTTTATTATATGGTGGGGACTCTTCTGCACGCGTCACCTCCTCCTCTGGTGACATTCCGAAATCCTTGCCTTCTGGCCAGTCCATGGTCACTTCCAGAATTCCTGGGCGACTGGGGTTTCCCATTCGAGTTCGCTGTGTGACCAGTGCAATCCACTTACTCCATGTAGCATCAGTTGCATGATGTGTGGTGGGGACCCTTTCTTTGAACACCCAGCGCAGCACCGGCAGTCGAGGTGCTGGGAGGAGCTGCGCTTCTGTGCCAACCACTTCCGAAGCAGCTCGAACCCCTTCATATGCTGCCAATATCTCTTTTTCTGTTGGAGTGTAGCAGGCTTTGGATCCTCTGTATCCCCAACTCCAAAACCCCAGGGGCTGACCTCGGGTCTCCCCTGGTGCTTTCTGCCAGAGGCTCCAGGTAGGGCCGTTCTCCCCGGCTGCGGTGTAGAGCACATTTTTAACATCTTGTCCTGCCCGGACTGGCCCCAGGGCCACTGCATGGACTATTTCCTGTTTGATTTGTTCAAAAGCTTGTCATTGCTCAGGACCCCATTTAAAGTCATTCTTCTTCCGGGTTACTTGATACAGAGGGCTCACAATTAGACTGTAATCTGGGATATGCATTCTCCAAAAACCCACAATGCCTAAGAAAGCTTGTGTTTCCTTTTTACTAGTTGGTGGAGACATAGCTGCTATTTTGTTGATCACATCCATTGGGATCTGACGGCGTCCATCTTGCCATTTTATTCCTAAAAACTGGATCTCCTGCGCAGGTCCCTTGACCTTACTTCGTGTTATGGCAAAACCAGCTTTCAGGAGGATTCAGACTATTTTACCCCCTTTCTCAAAAACTTCTTCTGCTGTGTTTCCCCATACAATGATGTCATCAATGTACTGCAGATGTTCTGGAGCTTCACCCTGTTCCAGTGCAGTCTGGATCAGCCCATGGCAAATGGTGGGGCTGTGTTTCCACCCCTGGGGCAGTCGATTCCAGGTGTATTGGACGCCCCTCCAAGTGAAAGCAAACTGTGGCCTGCACTCTGCTGCCAAAGGGATTGAGAAGAATGCATTCACTATATCAGTCGTAGCATACCGCTTGGCTGCCTTGGACTCCAGTTTGTACTGGAGTTGTACCATGTCCGGCACGGCAGCACTCAGCGGTGGTGTGACTTCATTCAGACCACGATAGTCTACAGTTAGCTTCCACTCTCCATTAGATTTTCTCACCGGCCACATGGGACTGTTAAAGGGTGAGCGAGTCTTGCTGATCACTCCTTGAACCTCTAGTTGACGAATCAGCTTATGGATGGGAATCAGAGAGTCTCGGTTAATGCGATATTGCCGCCAATGCACCGTTGCGGTAGCAATCGGCACCTGTTGTTCTTTGACCCTCAACAACCCCACAACAGAAGAATCCTCCGAGAGACCAGGCAAGGTAGACAACTGTTTAACTTCCTCCGTCTCCAAGGCAGCTATGCCAAAGGCCCAACGGTACCCTTTTGGGTCCTTAAAATACCCTCTCCTGAGGTAATCTATACCAAGGATGCATGGAGCCTCTGGGCCAGGCACAATGGGATGTTTTTGCCACTCATTCCCAGTTAGGCTCACTTCCGCCTCCAGTACAGTCAACTCTTGGGATCCCCCTGTCACCCCAGAAATACAAATGGGTTCTGCCCCTCTATAGCTTGATGGTATTAAAGTACACTCTGCACCCGTGTCCACTAGAGCCTTATACTCCTGTGGGTCTGATGTGCCAGGCCATCGAATCCACACCGTCCAATAAACCCGGTTGTCCCTTTCCTCCACCTGGCCGGAGGCAGGGCCCCTCTAATACTGGTCATAGTATCCATTACTCACTTCTTGCATAAATGACTTGGAACTTCCTTCAAGAGGATCAGAAGCAACATCAGGCCTTCTGCTCTGTCTGGGGAACGTCCCACTGGAAACTGGGACCGCACTTTTCCTGGAGGGATCCCCTTTTGTGGTTGTCCTTCCTTGCAACTCCTCTACCCATGTCCGCAGGATCGAAGTAGGTTGTCCATCCCACTTCCTCATGTCCTCTCCGTGGTCATGCAGGTAGAACCACAGGGTGCCTCGTGGTGTGTACCCTCTGTACTCTCTCTCTTGAGTGGGGAAATGCCTGCTTCTAATAGCTGAGACACTGGCCTGTACAGGTGGGGAGTAGGAGATATTCTCTTCAAGTTGCTGGACCTTCCGCGACAGTTTCTCCACAGCTGAGACAAGGGGGGAAGAGAGACTTTCTTCATATTGCCGGAGCCGGCCAGCCACCTCATCCACCATTGGTCGCTCTTCACCTTTCCATTCCATTACTGCCAGTGAGTTGGCATATGATGATGGTGCGCTCCGTACAAACTTCTGCCACATGGGCCTTGTGCATTGCACCTCATCAGGGTCTGTGGGTAAGTCTGCATTGTCCAAGTCATAATAAATCATCTCCCGCACGGCTAATTCTCTCAGTTACTGGATACCTCTTTCCATGGTAGTCCACTTGCTTGGTTGACATACAACATCTTCAGTGAAGGAGTACCTCTCCCTCACACCTGACAGGAGTCGTTTCCAGAGGCTGAGGGCTTGGGTCTTTTTCCCAATTACCTTGTCAATGCTGCCTTCCCTAGACAGGGATCCCAGCTGCCTGGCCTCCCTACTCTCTAATTCCAGGCTACTGGCCCCGTTATCCCAGCACCGGAGCAGCCAGGTGAAAATGTGCTCACCTGAAAGTTGGCTAAAATTTTTTTGCATATCCTGCAGATCACTCAAGGATAGGGATCGAGTAATTATCTCTGGTTCTGCCTCTTCCTCCTGCTCTCGTGATGACCCTGGTTCATCATCATCTCTTACTAAGCGAACTGATTTCTTCGTGTACTTCTTCTGTATGGGGGCAACTGATACTGGCACGGGTTCATTCCCTGGTTCAGTGGCAGTGGCTGCTACGGGGGTTGGAGTAGTCGAAGTGGCTGTCACAGGGGTTGCAGTAGCCGCAGTGTCTGCCGGTCTGGTTTCCATCTCTTCCCCCTGAGGGTGCTGCATAATCGGGGAGATAATCGGGGAAGGAAGGCACTGTTTCAAGCCTCTTCTCTCAAGGTACATTGGTACTGAAGTTTGAAAATAAGCACTGAGGCTGAGTAGATCATCCCCCTGGTGGCATCTCACACAGCTGTCACCTCTTCTACCACCCACCAGCCCCGAGAGGCGAAGGCACACTCTGCAGCCGGCTGACCTTGGTTGTTATAGCAATAAGTATAATCAAGAGTCTCTGTGCACACCATTCTGTAGAAGGGGATGAAGTCCCCGTAGTGCACATGAAGAATACGCTAGGGAAGACAGTCTGGGTTAGTCCTGCCTCGGGCAAAGGCAAACCCATCCGTGGGATTGCTTTTGCCCAAGGACCTGGGTGCACTTGGTGCGTGATGTGGCAGCATGGGGAAGTCCGACGTATACCTCATGGGGATCTGATTTTGGGTGAGAATAGCCAATGAATCAAATTGTGTGCTGTTAATTGCTAAGTAACACTCTCACTGTATGTGCTCATTACTATAATTGCTATCAGTTGTACTATGAGTAAGGCACAGGGGTGATGGGATAAGAACTGACCTCAGCAGCTGGCGCCCAGCAACTTCCTCAAGATCTACATCTTCAGCCCACGGATTGTGTGCATGAGCCACACCGGGTGCACCAGTCACAACCTCCGAAAATACAGCATGCAACAGACCAGCACCACCCAGCATCTCACCTGCCCTGAGAGACTGTTCTAACAGGTGGAGCCCAAAGCCATGGATTAAAAGAACTCAACGGACTCTTTGGAGGGATGGCCCATAAACTAAGGGCATTATATCCGCATGAATATATATGTGTGTATATATATATATGACAGGGGAAAGTGGTGGCAATTCATTGGAACCTGTAAGATCCGGGCATGGCATAGATGGTATGGAATAAGGGGTGGATAATGTCCTGGTTCCGGCGGGGATAGGGTTAATTTTTCCTGGTATTCCATGCCATGTGAGCCATGCCCACCCTGAGCTGCCCGGGGAGGGGTAGGAAGTCACCGTTCGGAGCAGGCTGGGGCGTCCCGGGTCCGGTCGGGGAGCGGCGGGGAGCGGCGGTTCCGTGATCGTGTTTGTATATTCCTCTGTCCGTGTGATTGTTGTTGTTTGCTTGTTCCCTTTGCCGTTCTGTTAAACTGCCTTTGTCTCAACCCAAGAGTCCTGTATTGGGAAGGCCCGAGCAAGCGGCACATGGTTCTTTGTTGCCGTCTGAGGCCAAACCACAACATTCAGGTTTCATCACTACTGTGTTATCCTGAAGAACACTTCTAGAACACTGTTAGCATCATATAACGGTTAATATCATACAGCTCGGAATTAAGTCTTCTCACCCAGGGTCGAATTTCCTTGGGGTACACATTGAGCTTCCCCATTCTCCAGCATCACCCACCAAGTACCTCCAGGTCCTTGAGCAAAAACAGTCCCACGAATGGGTTTGCCCTTGCCTGAGGCAGGAAAAACCCAAACAGTTTTCCCTAACCTATTCCTTTCATGCTGTTCTCCTGTCCCGTAGGGATAGAAGAGACTCTTTAGAGACCCAATTCAACAGTCCCATAAAAACAAAGAATGTTTCCACATTAATTGAGATATATATATACTTTTCTATGTATATATATCTATACCTTGGTAGATCATAATTTCTCTTGGAAGTTATACCGTTCTCTTCTTTATACCTTATTATATTCTTACCATGGGTAAGAATGCCTTACCTATGATCCTAAGTAACAAACCAAAACCCGCTACTTATTGACTGCCCTCTGTGTTGTGCTCTGGTTCTGTAATGAAACGGTTGGTACTAACTACGAATTCCTGTGGAGGAGGAGAACGTAGTGTGCGGCAAACAAACCATCCAGCACTGTGCCGAGAATCAGAAAGCCCAAACCCGAGAGCTGAAGGATGAGTATGTGATGATACATGCATAAATACGCGTGTTGTGTTCCTTGGGTTTTTTTCCTTCATTACTTCATTGGTAAGTAATGAAGTACTCTCCTCTACCTGTCCCCGAATGTCAACAGAGGAGACTGTATTTCTTTCTTGCTAATTGCCTTTGGCGTGAAGTCGGCAACCTTGTATTTGAGATTCTGTGTGGGATGTTCCGGGTCAGTCTCACCTCGAGGACAAAAAGCCCAATGTTTGTATCTAGGACCAAAAACAACGGAGAAGATACTCTCCTCGTCATGTCGCGTTTTTAAAAAATGAGTGTTTTTCCTTCAGAAGCCAAACAGGTGGGGATGGGTCAGCTGAGACCCATTTTTTGAAATGTCAAGTCACCAAGCATGTGGTAGCTACAAATTGGAACCACAGAGAGCTTCTCATCATTGCTTTGAGCAATGCAGTAACTTTCACAGCTTCACAGGGAGACGCTCAAGAGTACTTGAAAGACTGGAAATTTAATTTCACTTGGTGCAGTGGAGGCTCAGTAAAATGAAAAACAGGGTTTAAGCCAGCAAATCTACAAGCACAGGTCACTCGCCGAGGCAAACAGCTCCGGTGCTGGCACGTCGGCAGCAGAGCCGGGCAACGGTGGCGAAAAGGGGCTTTTTCCGAGTTTTTCTGAGGCCGGGAGAAGACCGGGCAGTGGCAGGGACCCGCAGGGAGCCCGCAGCTGACAGCTGATGCGAGAGCGTCTGACGAGGCCGGGGCGGAGCCTGCAGCAGCCGCGGCAGGTTTAAAGGAGGCGTAACCGCCACCAACGGTCACTGGCTGAGGCAAGTGAGCCTGCAGCAGCAGCGGCCAGCCCCCAGCCCCTTCAAAGGCGGCCCAAGGGAGTGCGGTGAACAGGGCGGGCAGGCAGGGCATGGCGCGTCAGTTCGCGTGGAAGGGCGCAGGACGCTCGGGGGGGAAGGTCAGCCATGGTCTCCAACTGAAGGACGCAGCTTCCCGCATCTGCTGCACCTGCCAGAGCAGACGTGGCCGTACCAACTGAGCTCCCCTGGAAGCACGCAGCCCCCCAGGTCGCCGGCTGCAGAGAGTGCCTTAATCTCCCAGGGCTGGTGGGTGGTAGAAGAGGTGACAGCTGCGTGAGGTGCCACCAGGGGGATGATCTGCTCAGCCTGGCAGCAGAGCTGAAAGAGGAAACAGAAGGGCTGCGGAGCATCAGGGAGAGTGAGAAAGGAATGGATTGGTGGAAGCAGACTCTGACCTCCCTGAGTCAAAAACCAGAGGAGCCCCCAAAAAAACCCCGAGCTGAAGGAGATCTGGTCCCTTCGCCCTGCCACTGAAGGCAGTGGCCAAAAGGAGGCCAGTGAATGGAGGCTAGTCCCTACGAGGGGAGGGAAGCGAACTCCCTCCTTGCCCACATCCCCCAACCAGGTGCCTCTGCACAACAGGTATGAGGCTCTTGAGGAGGGAGGCCAGCCCATGGATGGCATGGAAGATGGTCTGGCTACACCAGAAGAGATGCCGGGACCAGCAAGGCCTACCCCCAGTTTAAAAACTGCCTCTGCAAGGGAGAAGAGGCGGGTTATAGTAGTAGGCCCAATATGCCGCGCAGACCCTCTTGACAGGGAGGTATGCTGCCTCCCCGGGGCCGGGGTCAGGGACGTCACTTGAAAACTTCCCAGCCTGGTTAAATCTGGCTAGGGGCATCAAGGATAACAAGAAAAACTCCTATGAGTACGTCACGGGTACAGGCAAGACTAGGGAAGGTGTGGGCCCTCTCAGGAAGCACACAGGAGACCTGGTCACCCAGGACACGGAGAAGGCTGAGATGCTGAATGACTTTCTCGCCTCGGCCTTCACCAGCAAGGGCTCCACCCACACCACCCAAGTTGCAGGATGCAAAAGCAGGGTCTATGAGAATGAAGAAGCGCCCACTGTAGGAGAAGATCAGGTTCAGGACCATCTGAGGAACCTGAAGGTGCATAAGTCCACGGGACCAGATGAAATCCATCCACGGGTCCTGAGGGAGCTGTCAGATGAAGTCGCCAAGCCTCTTTCCATTATATTTGAGAAGTCGTGGCAGCCTGGTGAAGTTCCTGCTGATTGGAAAAGGGGAAACAGAACGCCCATTTTCAAAAAGGGAAAAAAGGAAGACCCAGGGAACTACAGGCCGGTCAGTCTCACCTCTGTGCCTGGCAAGGTCATGGAGCAGATCCTCCTGGAAACGCTACTAAGGCACATGGGAAATAGGGAGGTGATTGGTGACAGCCAACACGGCTTCACCAAAGGCAAACTCTGCCTGACATTGACAAATGTCTTACTCTTTGGTGTCTTTGGTGAAATTACAATAGAAACTGTGGCGGCTCTCTGTCAGTGAACGGACTTATTTCAGAGATAACTCACATAATATGTGTGCTTATTTTTGAACTTCAGTACCAATGTACCTTGACAGAAGAGGCTTGAAACACAAGGAAGTGCCTTCCTTCCCCGATTCTTTCAAAACACGCTGGATTCTTTCAAAACTGCTTGCCATGGGAAGTGGCTAATTGTACTAATATTGACTCCTCCATCCAACAAAGAAGGAACTGCAACATGCCATTACAAATTCTACTTTTGTAGCCCTCCAGAACACTGTCAAGTTGCTTTACAAATGCTAATCAATGTCTCCTGAAGTCTAGTAGATTGAAACGCTCTGGCGATACCACTTGACTTGGTCATTGCAGAGTTGTATGGCGGAGAACAGAACTCCAGAGTTTTCATAAGAACCATTTTATTTGGAAAACAAATATACAGCTCTGGTGACAGAAGAAGTCGGTAAAGTTGTCCTGAATGGTCCCTGTTTAAGAAAACCATCTGCCACGCTAACTGCACCTGCAACAGCACCTGCAACGACAGCACCTGCAACGTGGTCTCCATCTGCGTTTCCATCTTCAATTTTATCTGCATCCGCACCGGCATCCCCAAAGATGCCTTCCTCTGAAATGGTACCTGCATCAGCAACGCTCCCTCTGTCTGCAAGGGCATCTGCAATGCTCTCTGCACTCCGGTTTTGTCTACATCTGCAGTGGCGCACGAAAGGGTATCTGGTGTGGCATCTGTCTCTCCCATGGCATCTCCGTCTGCAGTTGCATCTGAAAGACTACCTGGTTTCTGCAAGGGCGTCTGCAGCGGTATCTGTGTCTGCCACGGCCTCTACAACGGCATCTGCACCTGCAACGGAATGGGCGGTGGTATCTCTGATGGTATCAGTACGGGTGTCCCTGCCTGTATTGGTGCCGGCGTCTGTGAAGGTCTCTGTACGGTGCCTGTGTGCCCAATTGTACCTGTGTCTGCGTCTGTGCTGGCATCTGTCTGTGTCCTAAGTCTGTGCGTGGCGGGAGTTCTGCTGTCCAACAGGAGTCCAACGCCCTGTCCGTGTTGGCCTTCATGCGCGCTGCCAGGCGGGAGAACCTCCGTCCGCTGGAAGTGCCCTCCAGGCTGAAGAGGCGCTCCAGTAAGGAAAGGCAGCAGCTCTGCTGCAGCAGCCAGGCCAGCCTCTTCATCCTGCTGCACGAGAGAAACTGCTGGGCCCAGAGGCTCTCGCTGTACAGCGCTAAATCAGACAGGGCTGGGGGAAAGCAGGGCGGCGGACAAGCCAGTCGCACCTCCTGGGAGGAAAGGGAGCTGATGGAGAGGAAGGGGGCAAACAAAGCAGTGCCGCCAGGGGAAGCTGACCGCTCGAGAGGGCGCGTTGGCGCTACAGCGCCCGGGGGCCCAAGCAAAGCTGGGAACCGGCAAGAAAAGGGTTATCGCCCTCTGAGCTTCCTCACTCTCACACCTCACCCCCACCCACTGCTCCTTCCCCGTCTCCTGAGCCCTGCCCCTCGTCAGCCTCTACTCCCTGTTTGCAGCTCTCTGTCCCCAGCCACCACCAAGGCCCTGCCGCCGTCGACGCGTGCCGGCAGGCACAGCCCCGGCTGTGAGCTGCTTTTTACCCAGGGGGGAAGGAGCGTACAGGGGGGAGGGAGTGTGGGGCTCTGTCGTTCCCCATTCCACCCGCACATCGCTCCTTAACCCCTCGGTCCTGTAAGGGCCGTGCGTCAGGTCACGTGTGGCCTCAAGCCCAGGCAGGTCTGGGACCAGGTAGGAAATGGCTCTTCCTCCCCTGGGTTCTCAGTTCTGCTCCTTACCGGCCCTTCTGCAGAAGGCAGGCTGCTCTTCTCACGTAAGCGACACAAGGCAACTTTTCCACCTGAGCCTTGACAAAGGCGCCAAGGAAGGTCTCGGGGAAGTTCCTTCTGAGCAAGCTCAAAGCCTCCCTCATCATTTTCTCTGCCAGCTGAAGGCGTTGCATACACCAGCAAACCTGCAGAGGAAAAGGGAAACACCCTGATCTGCTCGAGTCGGCCAAGAGACTGCCAGAGTCTGCCGGTGGCTTGTGATGCCAGGGATAGCCCCTGCAGCCGGGGAAAGCATCCAGCTCCATCCCCCAGGACATCCCTCCAGACCTCCCCATCTCTTTACCTCCCCTTTGAGGCTGAAGAAGGTGGCCTCTTCAAAGCAGGCTATCGCAGTGGCTTTCATCTTCCTCAGGACCTCCGCTTCGTTCAGCTTCATGAGGGCCTTTGCGCAAGCACAGAGAGAGCAGGCGAGCGTGATGCAGAGCCCATGGCCGGCCTCGTCCTCCCCTGTTGCCTCTGGCATCTGTCTTAAGAGGGCCCGTTTCTCCCCCTGCTGATGCCCGCCCCAACACAGTCACGCCGGCTCAGAGCACAGGCACCAGTGCTCCTTCAGATCCCCTCCCTGCTAATTCCCCTCCTGCTATGGGCACGGTGGCCTGTGTCTCCGTCCACAGAAGAGGCAAGCCGGAGGAAGAAGTCAGGCTCTGACCCCAGCATGTCCCTTCCAAGGCCCCGTCAAGGCATGCCCTATTGCAGCGGTGAAGTTGTCCTGCCCAGAGCCAGCTGACTGAGAGGACTCCGTGCACGGTGGGCGCTGGCGAGCGAGGCAACTCACCATGTAGCTGTTGGAGACGTGCAGGTAGGCAGCAGCACACTCCAGAAGGTAGTAAAAGGCTCGGTCGGCATCGCCCATTGCCACGTAGTGGCGAGCCAAAGGCACAAGCACCGATTCCACGATGGCTCGGCATTCACACCAGTGTGTGCCGTTGTGCTGCCTGTCGGTCTCGTCGGGCAGCTCAGTTGTCTGTTCGCCCTCTGGCAGAAGCCGCTCCGCCACACTAGTCAGAGGACCTGTCCCCAGGGGAAGAAGAGAGCAAAGAATGCACAGGCATCACCTACACTGGTCTTTTGCCCCACAGAGAGGCCATCAAAAGCCCTTTGTTCAAAAGGGAGCGCGAGCCCACGGGCAGGCATGACTCCTACAGCTGCTTTGTAGCCAGGGAGAAGAAGACAAGCTGGGCTTTCTGTCACCTCCCCCAGGCAAACCACCCGGCTCCCTTGTGGTGGCTTTTCGCCTGCAGATTTTGTAGCGCTCCTCTCGAGGAACTGGAAAGCAAGGCCTGCTCCAGCGTAGTGTGACCATCACTAGGAGCCCACGGGCTTCCTCCAGCACTGTCTCACCTCCGTGGCCATCTCTTCCCAGCTCCCACCTCACAGAAAGCCTCTTCCTTAAGCTAGAGTCACAACCGGCAGGCAAATGCCAGCGCTTCCTTGGTCTCCTCTGGAGACCCCTGAGGCCCCTGCCTTTACAGAGAATCAAACCCTTGTCTGCTCACCCGGTTTCCGCCTCCGTGAAAGCCTGCTGCTCTGCGGCATCTGCAAAGAAAACAGGGGGTTAGACACCTCCTCGCCTGCCCCAGGGGAAGAGCTGCTCTCGCTCTCCCACTGGGCTTCAAGGACCCTTGCGAGGGTGCCGACACGCTGAGCAAAGTCTGCGGTGGTTGTCCTCAGCTCCTGGGCTCGTCCCCGGCAGACCTCCTCCCAGCCGATCCCCAGCATACACCCCTGGGCTCCTGGAGGGCCCGGGCTGTGGAGCACGGTGCACAGCGTACCCCCAGTGGCGTGGGTCCTATCCTGCTTCAGCTCTTCTCCAGCCAGCACCAAGGCCTCCCAGCTGCATGAGTCGCCTCCGTCGGCAGGGTCCCGACAGCTGCCTCCGTCCTGGCTGCTGGTGACGGCAAAGTGGTGGAAGGCGACAAACTCCCCTTGGCCGCAGCTCCTGCATTTGTGCGCGTGCTGCTCCAGGAAGGCGGCACACTTGCCTCGCAAGGCGACTCGCTGCCTCCCGGGCCACAGCTCGTACGCAGCCTTCTGCAGCAGCGGGACGCAGAAGGCCAAGACGCCAGGCTGCTGCTCCTCGGTCCTCGTGCTGGGAGAGGGCCTCTGCACACCTGCAAGGCAAAGGGCCTCGGCATCAGCCCCAGCTCAGGGCCGTCGCAGCCGGGGCACGAGAGTCATGCCTTGGCGTGCACCCTTGCCAGCCAACCAGCACTGCTGCACACCGAGCCTTGCAGCACGGGGCAAAAGGGCCCAGCTTGCCTTGCTGACGCTAGCCCAGCCCCGCGGACACAACGCTCAGCTGCGCTCCAGGCAGGAGCTGGGCATGTCACCACCAGCCCAAGCAAGCCCCGTCCAGCACTTTCTCCCTGCTCTTGGCAAGGCAGTCCCCAGCCTCCTGAGCTTCCTCCTGCGCCACAGGGGAGTCAAAGCTGAATAAAAGCCCGTCAAGGGCCCCGGGGCAACCTGGAGAGCATCTTTGATCAGGTGGCTGGGAGAGGATGTCAGGGGCTCCACACGCCCTCCCGTGCCTGCGCTACGAGCAGCACTCGGGATGGCACTTGGTGGGAACCTCCCTCCAGCGCAAAGCTAGCGGGCTTTGAGACTGACCCGTAAGGTCTTTGAACAACCCATCGCAAAGAGCCGTGCCTGCCTGAGCCCCAGCCACCCCTCACAGCAGGGGAAGCGCACCATGCCCTGGGGAGCCCTGCCGGGACACAGCTGGGAGCTCCCTTGTCCACCTGCCCGCTACCACTTACTGCTCTCCACCTGCGAAGAGGTGGCTGGCCCCTCGGTAGGATCTTGCACATCTTCTGGCACCTCTGTGTTTTTCAGCCACCTCAGGATGTTGTCGCTCACCAGCTCATCCAACAAGGAATTCATATGGGTCCTGAGGCCAGTGGGAAGGATGTGCAACAGGAGCTGGGTGGTAAACACCGGCCCGATGATGGCTGCAAACTTCACAACCATCCGCGTCAGCGGCTGCATCCGATCCAGCTGAGTCAGCGCAATCTCTGTCAAGAAGAAACAACACGTCTCTCTTGCCTCTTCCCCATGCTGAGGCTGGAGAGGCTGGAAAGTTTCAACCCATGAGATGGGGTAGACTTTGGCCTCCTCTCCTTGCGGCTGCACCTACTGGGCAATCGCAACCCAGGGTAGGCATCTTCAAACTGGCTCCGCTCCTGATGGAATCGCAGGCCATGAGGCCTGGGGAAAAGCCAGATGCTCAAACAAATGCTCCCCCACCGAGGGCAGGGAGGGCAGGACCCAGCAGGTATGCGCATCCCATGATGTGCCCTACCAGATCTGGAGTAGGCTTTTGCCCAACAGCGCACACAGAGAACTTTCCCCACATCACAGGTGGACACAGAGCTCCCCACAACGCTTGCCTTAACTTGGCCAGACAATACTATTCCTTTCTCTTGGTTTTCTTTTTTTTTTTTTTTTTTTTTTTTGGACAAAGCCACTTCACAGCAGGAATACTTTAGCATGATGTCTCTTCACAATTCATAACAAATGTCTATGGCCAGAGAGGAGGGACACTCATTGAAAGCTCCCCCATCCAGCTCCCCTGGCTACAGGAGGATTTCCATGCCGATCCGCAGAAAACAAAAAACCAAAACAAAACGAAAAAAAAGAAGAAAAAAGAGAAGGATTTGGTTTGGATTAAGTGCCTTGAGACCAGCATTAGCTGGGGAACTTAAAAAGAGAACAGCAATACAGATGCTGCATCAAAGTTGGGACAGAGGCAAGTCAAAGCCTTTTCCCAGCAAAGTATTTGTTTTGGTGAGAAAAGGGAGCCATTTCAGTGTTGCACGGATAACCTTTTCTCTCCTACCTGCAGACGGAGAGCAGCCAGCAGGCTCACAGGAGGGGAAAGCGGCTGCCTGCAGCCCCAGGCCTGTTTCTGGTGGGACCGGAGCCGCCTTCCCAGCAGAGCCCCCACGCTGAGAGGGTGACTCTGCAGCACACGGATGCCCGGCCTCCCTCCAGCCCCTGCCCCGGGAAGGAGCCCCAGCACAGCCGACAGCCGGCAGAGCGGCGCTCGGCTCCTTACCTTTCAAGGGGATGGGCAGCGCGGTGTTCTCCAGGGTCACGCCTGGCCTGAGGAGGCAGACCCTCCCGTCATTCCGCGCCTCGGAGCTCCAGGTTGCCGCGAGGGATGAAGCCTCGGCTGCAGATGCTGGGCGGAGCAAGAGAGCACCGATAAGGCAGTTCGCAAAGCGACTCGCAGCTCGCGAGCGCTTCACGATTCACTTGGGATGGGACAAGTCGCCCCTGACATGGTCCAGTGCCTGCCCTGAATGTGGTGGTCATGAAGCAGAGCAAAACAGTTCCCACCAGTTCCCAGCCAGGGAAACTGCTGGTGCTAATGCAAGACGTGGCCTCAGTCCTGGCTCTTCCCAAGGCCGCGGCACTCTGGCTGGCATTGCTCTCTCGGATGGCATTACCACCGTTTTCTTCCGTTACCGGCACTCTTGTGGGGATTTATGGTTTGGCATTCAAGTTTCCTGGGCTCGTCCCTCACCTCAAGCTGGGGTTTGTTCTCAAGTGAGCTAGCCTTTGGCCAAGCTAAACTGCATGCCCATTGGAATGCCTAAGAAACACCACAAGCACATGTGCTTCGGAAGGATTTCCCCTGTGTTTTAGCCCCACAACCCCCGCCCCAAGAATGTAGGTCCCTCCGAGCCACCAGAACTCACTGCCCCTGCTTTGCCTGTCCCAACAGCAAGGCGCGCAGGAGCCCACACCTCCGCCAGACCAAGATCCGACTCTGCCCAGAGCCATGGGGGAACAACGGGGCAAGACTCTGCTGTGGAGAACACGCCACAGCAACTCGCTAGTCGCAGCCAAGGTGCTTACTGATCAGGCTCTCCCAGTTGTCCTTTGCTTTTCCAGACTGCCTCCGGGTGCAGAACTGGAGCATGTCGTTGGCACGAAGGCAGCGCAGCAGCTCCTCGCAGTAATATGGGATCCCTGAGCTGGTTCGGATCAGGAACCTGCACAGGAGCAGACCCGTCGGGGACCAGCACAAGGAAAGTAAGGTGAAACACAGTTCAGCTGGGCGGCCAGTCACTCAGGCATACCAGGGTAGCCAGCATCTTCATCACAGCTACGCCTCACTTTGGAAAGGGATCGTCCTCCCACTGCCTTGGGATTTTGTGCCCCCTGAACCCTCCAGCCTTTGCCGAAGTCCACGGGAAAAGAATTGCGGACAATGCCCAAAGCGCAGAGCAGCGAGCCCTGCCTTTCTTCTCCTCAGGAGCCTGGAGAGGATGGACCTCTGCCCCGGGGAATCTCCCCCACAGCCCAGCCACCCAGACCAAGGCCTTTTCTGTTCACACCCAGACACAGCTGGGCTCAGGACTCTTCCTCCCTTCCTCCCTGTGCGGCAGCCAAGGCTGACACCTCCCAGGCTGGGTGTCTCGGGAGTTGCCCGCTCTCAGCGCACACCCACCAGGGTGAGGCATAACAAGCCGCCCACGCCTGGCACTCGCTAGAGTCCGGGATGCTTCTAGCGGCCCTGCGCTCCCTTGCCTGGCGGCCTGATTCCCTACCACGGTCAGCAGAGGTTCAGGCCCTCAGGAAGAGCTCCCCTGCCTCCAACTTACCTCACCAGATCCCTGGGGATGCTGACCACTCCGAGGTCCTTGCAGACTTTCTGCATCACAACTGAAGCTTTCAGCTTGTCCAGATGAAGATAAGTGATTTTCTGGGACGTGGCGTTGTCTGCTGCGGCTTTGCGAAAGCTCTCGGTTATCTCGTAGCCTGGGGCTAAGCTCATGACCATGAAGAGGGAGACCTTCTGGAGCACGGGTGACATGATGAACCAGGAGTCAGGGTCGATGAAATGGGCATTGTCGATGACAAATATGCCAAAATCTCCTGTAAGGGTCTGAAAAAAAGCAGGTTGCTCTGAGGGGAATCCAGTGGATTCTCAGCTGTCTTGCAGGGGACGAGATTTAGCCTCCGTCTCTTGAGAGGATGCTCTGAAGTCTCTCCCCAGCCACTTTCCCGCTCGGAAGCTTACTGACTCTTTGAGACTGGAGGGTCATACCTAACATCACTTGCCCTGCAGAAGGAGGGAGCTCGGGCAAGGGAACCCAGAAGACATTGTTCCTCCTCCAGGGCACACTTTACGGGAGGAAAGTCCTCGGGTGTGTTTGTGGGGCTGCGGGGGGAAGTGGGGGGGCGAGGGCTTTCTCGGGCTCTGATGGGCCATGACCCAGGTGCGCAGCCATCCCGCCTGCTCACACCTCAGTGGTACAGAGCCCGCAGATGGCAGGGTTTTTCCTTCTCTGACCCAGGGGGAAGGAAGGAGAAATGCTCACCTTCTCCAGCACTTTCACCCGAGTCGAGTGCAATTCCAGTCGTCTTTGAGTTTCATCCATCTCGCGAACATTGTCCGAAATGGGGAACTGGCCAGAAAAGCAGAGTCAGGGAGAAACACGGCTCCGGGGCTCGGCACACCTACCCAGCACACAAGACCGCAGAGCCCACCGTCTCTGACAGCCTCAGCACCTCACCTCTGCCCAGCACAGGGGCAGGGAGCCGCAGCGGGGACTCCACCCAGAGCCTAAAGCAAAGGCCCTCTGCTGAGGGTCTCTGCAGAGCTGGGGCTTGGGCTGAGCCGGTTCTCTGGCTGTGGGAATCGTGGGCTGGCTGGGGCAGACCCCTCGCACAGCGGTGACCTCGGCACGAGGTCAGGAACAGCCTCTCTCCAGTGCCACTTCCAGGGTGCCGAACAAGGCACCGGGCACTGCGGATGCGGCGCAGGACACCAGCCCCACAGACAGGGAGCCCCCCGGGCCCAGGCATGGCAAATGCACACTGTGACCCCCGCAATGCCCACCCCGGAGCTAAGGCACTCCCAGCAGCGTGCCCACTCAAGGTCAGACCCAGACAAGCTCAGGAGAAGGCCTTCTCAACATCCACAGGGGCCTCTGGCTCTCACCTTGACACCGAAAATGTCATTGAGGAGGCAGTAGCTGCTCTCTTCGATTGTCCCTTGCAGCTTTGTCTTCAGCACGCGCTGCCTGTCGCCGCGCGATTCACAGTCCTGGAGGCCCAGGGCCCTGGCCATCAGCATGCGGATGGCAGAGAAGGGCTGCCTCGTGTCGATCTCCAGCAGTTCCAGGGCAACCACCCTGCGGTGCAAAAGCAAAAGGCACTGAGATTCCCCACAGCCCCAGCCTTCTAAGACAAGAGGGGCGGAGGTGCCCTTTGGGGGGAGCTCTTCAGCCCCCCATCTCCAAGCGCTTCCCACAGAAGGCCAAGCTTTTCCCTCCTCGTACGAGAAAGGGCACAGAGGGGCAGTTGCTGCCAAGCCAGCGGGAGAGCCGGGTCCAGAGCCTGTGTCTCTGCAGCGCCGGCCTAGGTCTCCCTACGTGCCCCCTGCAGAGGAACTCACGGGGCTGAGAGGCAAGAATGGAGCAAGTGGTGGGTTTGCCTTTGGGCTCCAGACCTTATCGGTCTGCCTGCCAGAGCACAGGCCCCCGTGCTCCTCCTGGGAAACACGCCGAGGGCGAGCAGGGCTTCTGAGACAGGCAGCCCTGCTGTCTCTGGGGTCTGGAGTGGGATGAAAAGCACTGAGCTTGGGCTCTTTCCTTCTATCTGCGCCTGACCCAGGGGTGAAGGAGGAAAGGCCGTGGCTCCAGAAGCCACCTCCAACTCCCCAAAGAGGCAGAGGCGGGAGCGGAGCACGCAGGTGCTCCCAGGCAGTGTCTCCAGGAGGCTCTGTCGGGAGGCTGCAGTCCAAGGGCCAGGTACCCTGGCAGAGGGGCTGGAGCGTTCCACGGCTGTCAGGGGATGGGCAGGGGCAGCGTCCCAAAGCTACAGGTGGAAAACCTGTACCTGTGGCCAGCATCCTGGCCTAGAGAGGCCAGTTCAGCAAGTAAGTGGCTCTTTCCACAGCCCATCGTGCCCTCAACCGCCAGGATGTTCCTTTGGCCTGAATCCCTATAGGCGTTCAAGCAGCTGACAAAGAGGTCAGTCTCCTGCTTCCGACCTGCGAAGACAAACCAGAGAACGAGCTGCTGGGGGCGTGCTGAAAAGCAAAGAGCCGTCCCTTTTGCGGGCACCCTCCACCGCAGCTTCCCTCCCCGCTACCACATCGGCCAGCCTGCCGGCACCCAGGCCTCCTTCCCACCTGCTCGTCCACGCTTGGGCACCTCTGCCTTCCTCAGAGCAGTCACGGGGCCACCTGCTTGCCTGCCCCGCAGCGCAGCCCCCTCGCCCTCTCCCCTATCCCACAGGCACGGAGATTCTGCCGGCCCCATGCGACTCCCCGCAGCGATCCAGCACGAGACTGTAAGGGATGACTGCAGCCGGTTCAGGCAGCTGCGTCCCAAACAGACTCAAAGCATCTCCTCGCTGTGCCGTGAGCTGCACAGCACCTCCCAGTAGCTAAGGCAGCGTCGTCAGTCCCGTTCTGGTTTGGTCCGGGCTACAGTTAATTTTATTCAGCAATAGCCTGTACAGGTCTATGTTTTGTATTTGTGACCAAACACCGCTGTTGATAACACAACCAGGTTTTAGTTATGGCTGAAGAGCGCCTGCGCAGCGTCGAGGCCTTTTCCATTGCTCGCGCTGCCCTGCTGGCGAACAGTCTGGGGGTGCACAAGAAGCTGGGAGGCGGCACAGCCGCCACAGCTGCCACAGCTGACCCCAACTGCCCAAAGGCCTATTCCAGACCATACAACGCCGTGCTCAGCAAGAAAATCCGGCGGAAAGGAGGAAGGGGGGACGTTCGGAGTGATGGCATTTGTCTTCCCAAGTCACCGTCACACGTGATGAAACCTTGCTTTCCTCGAAATGGCAAGACGCCTGCCCGCCCATGGGAAGCAGTGAATGAATGCCTGATTTTGCTTTGGGCGTGTGTGCAGCTTTTGCTTTCCCTATTAAGCTGTCTGTGTCTCAGCGCACCAGTGCTCTCCCTTTAACCCTTCCGATTCTCTTCCCCATCCCACTGTGGGGTGCGAGTGGCTCTGTGGGGCTGAGCTGCCAAGCAGGGTTAACCCACAACAGGGCCCAAAACATTCGGCAAGACCCCGAGTGAATACAGGCATCCCCTGCCTCCTGACACTGCCGTGTCTTCGCCCAGATGCTGCCAAGAAAGCAGCTCTGAGGAGTACAAGGAGGAGAACCCACCGTCAAAACTCTCCATCGATTTGGCAGAAGGAAATCTCTTTCCTGACCCCAAAGACAGGGATCAGTTTAGCCCCCAGGCTGTGAGCAGCTCCACAGTTGAAAGCAACCTTCCTACCAGGTCTGGAAGACAGCAGGGAGCAGCAGGCGCCCCACCTCGTTTTCCACCCAAAGATATCAAGCAAGCAGAGACCAAGACAGGCGGCGCTTTCTTAGGGCTGCTGCAGGCAACACCATCCCTGGTAAAAGCCTCTCCCTTCCCAGCAAGGCACTAAAAGTTACCAAGGGGAAGAACCTGGGCTTCAGAAGAGCAAGGCGTTCTCCACCTACCCAGCAAGGGGACGTACTCCGACCTCTTCTTGGTAAGACCCACGCCAAAGATGCTAGAAGCAGGGGAAAAGACAACACAAGTCAATGAGACGGTGAGAAGCCAGGGGACCTAGAGAAGCAGCCTGGCGTGGTAGGGAAGGAGGTGCTCCTCGGGTACCGGCTTTTCTCTGGAGCAGGCTGTTATCCCCTGCACTCTTTCCCAGCCAAAGTTCAAGCTGACACGCTACGACAGCTTCAAGCGTAAAGAAGCCCAGCGGCCACGGTGGGACAGGAGAACATATCAAGAGTCCATCCCCAGAGGCCAAACCCAGAGAAACAGGAGAAGACACGTGAAAGAAGCCAGGGCGTGCTGTTGGCTGGGAGACAGCTTTACCACTTTGGCCAAGAACACCAAGCGTCTTTGAAAGGGGGACTTGTGTCCCTGAAGGGCTTGGGATGCCAAGCACCTGGCACCTTTGGCTCAAGTCTTCCCGCAGTCTCAAAGAGACGGCAGTGGTAACCATCAAACCGTCCTCTAAAGGGAAGGTGAAATCCTGGCCCAGAAGAGCTGAGATTTCTGCAGGAAGACCTGAGGAAGAGTGTCCCGATGGTCCACATTTCCCCATGGGGACCAGACTGGCCCAAAGCTTCCTGCTCGGAGCAGCTGGGACAGAAAACTCCTTGGGTCAGCATTCCCAGGGCATGTGGTGGAGCAAGCACAGCAGGGAAAGCACAGCCCAAAGCCCTTTAGACCCAGCCCACAAGGCCAGGTTGTGTCTACCAAGACAGACAAACCTTCCCCATCCCTCTGGTTTCACTCCCGCTCTCTCAGCAGCTGGAGACAGCAGGGGAGAGGGGCAAAAAGCCTGCCATGCCAGGGCTTCCAACCGTCTCAGAGGACACTCACCTCTCCTCGGTGACCCCCACGTATTGATAGACAGGGCCAGGCTGCCTGAGGCCTTTCATCTCTCTCTCCGGCAGCTCCTTGAAGTAGGAAGCGGGCAGCCGGGAGGCGGCGTAGGTCACTGCATCACAGGACACCAGCCCAGGGTAGTGCACCATCATCCGGGCAGCCAAGTTCACCTTCTGGCCAAAGACTGCCAGAGAGAGAGCACGCGTTAGAGAGAGAGAGCATGCGTCGGTGTGGCCCGTGCCGCCAGCCCCGCGGCACCCTTCCAGGCCAATACCTGTGTATTCGTGTCTCAGCGGGTGGCCAGTGACTCCGCAGAACATCGTCCCTCTGGTAACTGCCACAGACATTGTCCTGGCACACAGAGAAACAGCAGGGCTTGAGCAGCGCCCCAGGCGCAGTCCTGCCCGCCTGGCTTCATCCCTTCCCACACCTCCCCTCGGTGCCAGCCTGGGCCACCGGCTGTGCTGCCCTGCCAGCGTGGGTCTCGGGGACGTGGAGAGCTCAGGGGTGCAACATCTGCAGGTTGCAAGGGACAAGGGGCAGGGGCAGAGCACGTGCAGGGCCACAGCCCTCTTGTGAGCAAAGAGAGAGGGAAGAAGGCGCCCGCCATGTCACCGCCTGGCGATGACAGCCACTTGGGATCAGGTGGCTGGGCCCCATCCCCGTTCATGGGGCAGTGGCCCAGAAGGGCCTGCCTCTGGCCGCAGCGGCCTCTGGCCCTCACGAGGGCTCTTTCCAGCGCGGTGGCCAGCAGAGTGTGCTTGGAGGGACTCCGTCTGGCTGCCGTGGGCTGAGCGCAGGGGTTGCCTGCACCTCTCAGGGCACTGCCTCCTTCCTGCCAGGGACAAGGGAGAGCAAGCTAGAAGGCACATCTCTTTCTGTGAAGCCCCCTTGCGCCGTCCCAGGCAGCATGCACCCCGCCGACCCCCGCCACACACTCACTCTCTTTCCTCGAGCATGGTGGAGCACGAGTTGAAGATCTCCAGAGCACTCTGCAGGGCGTGAAGGCTCTCGCAGGGCAGCTTGTTTCCAGGGAGTCCCAGCACGCAGAGGAACGTGCAGCCCTGCCCAGGACAGATGTGGAACATGTTGCTACAGCGCCTAAGAGGGAGTCTCTCCCTCGCGCTCACTGCCCACCCTCTGGCGCTGGGGGAGGCCACCGTTCCCCCCCACTCACTTTATCACACAGGAGGACTTTGTTGATGTGGCCCTTGTGAGGAGAGAGGATTTCTAGCATCACCCTGCTGGCCTCCTTGAGGACGGTGCTGAGATGCACCGAGCTGGTACCTGCAGCAAGCTGCAGCTGGACAAAGATGCAGGTGACTGGCCGTAGCTCAGAGAGGAGATCCATGGGCAGTCCTGCATCGAGCTGGAAGACAAGAGCACGACGGCTTCACCAGCCTGCTCTCCCGGGCTCTTACTGCCCACACCAGTACCGAGGGAGCGCAGGCGTGCTGGAGATAGCGGGTAATAGCAGAGGAAGGGATAAATCCTCCTCTCGGTGCAAAAGGGCGGGCAGGCCGCCCAGCCTGCGGCAGGCAGACGCCGAGTCATAACACAAATGACAAAGGAGAGAAGGCTGCTCCGCTAACACGCCATCTGGGGACCGGTACGGACATGAGGGGAGACCCTCAGGGATGCTCCAGGGACTTCAGGGGAATCTCCCCTTTATCCCACCGTCGTGTCCGCGGCACACCCAGAACCATAGCCATGGAAAAGACAGAGGGACAGGAGTCCTCCTCCTGCCACCCATGTCTCTCTGAGGACAACGCAGACAATGGTGCGGCACCGGTGCCCCTGGGCTCAGTTTCCCTGCGTTGTCATCGCAGGGCGCATTTTCTTTGATTGGTCTGTTCCCGTAAGAGCTCCATCTCTGCAAGGCACCACTTCTTCTGCCCTCCGAAAATGCAGCCCCCAGCAGCGGTGGCCTTGCCGTACCTTCCCGAGAGCAGCGACTGGTATGTACTTCCTAAGCACATCCTTGGCGTTCAGGTCACTGGGCAAGAGAAGAGTAGGCCTCATGGCACCTGAGGAGAGAAAAGGCAGGTGGTCGCTGGGTGGATGGGACTACGAGCTGTTGCAAAGCAGGGCCTGGCCCTCGAAGTGGGGGAGAAAGAGTCTTCTGCGCTTGCTCATGTTGCCACCTCCAGATGCTGAGGGCAGAGCTCTCCCCTGGAAGGAGGAGGCGGCAGCAGCCACCGCCCTGGGAGGCCCAACAGCCTGAGTGCTAACGGACAGAGGGAAGAGGGAGGAGGTGGTTCCTCTCTGGCCCCTGAAGCAGCAAAGCCCCACCTTTCGGGACAATCACAGAGCAAGGGGAAGTGGGCACTCACCTTCCCTTTTTGAGCGGTGTCTCACTGGGTCTTGTACGAGCTTGCGTAAGGCGTCTTGGCATTCAGACCAAGGCATCGGATCCACGCCCGTCACCTGAAGACACACAGAATGAAAGTACTGCCACTGGCCTCCCCAGGACTCCCAGGGGACAGAGCCTGCCCTCCACCGTCACTGCCCAGAGAAGGGGAGAAGTAGCCCACCTGGCTGGATGGGACAGCAGTGCTTCCTCAGAAGCACCGGAGCTGGACAGCCATTCTCCAAGCATGCCCATCTCCAAGCAACCACAGCTCCATGGCCCACAGAGGACATTGCTGCTGGGGCTCAAACCCTCCCAGCGCCTCCTGACCCCTCAAAGCAAGAAAGCCCAGCCCACGGTTACCCTTGAGATGGAAGGACAAGACCTTCCCCTGCTTTCCCACCTACAACTCTCTCCACATTCATCTCCTCAGCCTTCCAACACCTCCCTCCTTCATGGCCAGGCCCAGGCCCTCAGAATGGCTCTCGAGGCCAACCCATCCACCTGCCTGCACAGCTCTTGTGCCTGCGAGATGCTTGATCCTCAGCCGGTGCTGCTCACAGAGCTCCCAGCAGGTGGCCGAGAGGACAACTTCACCTGCACCCGCAACCTCTTCGGCGTCACGAACTTCAGCCAGGCACGGGCCAAAAATGCAGAAGTGTTGCCAGCTCTCATCTCCGAAAACCGGGAGGCTCATGGTCCCTGCAGAGATCCCTGGGGAGAAGCAGAAGCAGAACTGACACAGGGAACATTTGGAACTCCACAGCCCCCAGCATCTCGGCTGCTCAGAAGCTCCTCTGAAGCCCAGCGGGGAGAGGGGCGTTACGGAGGGGTAGAGCATCCTCCCTCCTCCTCGGGGAGACGCTGACACGATTCCCTAAAACAGGCGTCTAGAAATAGACGAACCGAGTTGACATTGAGAATGTGTTGAGTGCGCCAGGCGTCATCCCCAGCTGCCTGCCCCAGAAGCCCAGCAAACCAGAAGCACCCTGTGGCATGGCAGAGTGCCACACAGCTGCGTCTGGCACAGCGCCCGTACCTATCTTCAGTTGGATCTTCTGCCCCACATCTGTGTCACGTCTTCCGTACTTCTTCTGGATCTGCTGGCTACAGTGCAGCACCAGGCTGATGGTCCTGGCCACCTCCTGGGGTGGTGTTCTCCACAGCACCAGCACAGCATCTCCTGGGGAAAGGGAGGGAAGGTAAAGGCTCTGCCGAGACCTGACTCTCCCCGACCTACGGTCTGGTTCTGCAGAGACAGCAGAAACCAGCTGCCGTGCGGAGGAAGATGGGCTTGTGGGAGGCCATCGTCCTGGAGGACCGTGTCCTGGGCACCGGGACACCTCTCCTATCCCGGGCCAGCCACAGCAGCAGACGGCTGGCAGCGGTGACACCCCCTGTCCCGAGCGCTCCTCTGCAGCTGCAGCACTGGAGAGAGGGCACTGCTGGAGGGGTGCGTGCGTGGCCAAAGAGCTGGCTCAAGGCGCTGCACAGAGCCTCTTGAGAAGGAGCGCAGAGCAAACGGCCGCCACGGGAGTTAAATGCTACAGCTCAGTGCCCGAGGTCATCGCCCCCCCAAGAACCTACCAGCAAACTTCAAGATGTCTCCTCCAAAAATCAGGAACTCTGTGGACAGAGGGAAGAAAAGGCAGAGTCATGTGGACACCTTCTTCCAGAAGCCACCGAGCAAGGCCCTCTGCCTGGGGGGAGCACCGGGGCAAGGGTGCACTGTGGGGCACAGCTCAGGAAAGCACCGCTCCGGCCTCTCTCCCAGGCTCACAGTGGTCACAGCCCTTGTACCCGCATAGCAGGCAGGGAGGCAGGGCCTCCAGATGCCACCAGACCTCAGAAAGGTGAAGGCTGGAAGGTACCTCTGGGGTCCATCTGGTCCAGCCCCGCTGCTCAAGCCCGGCTGCACAGAGCCAGCTGACCAGGACGGTGGCTGATGGTTTCCGAATAGCTCTAAGGAGGGAGACTTCACAAGCTCCCTGGGCAACCTCTGCCAGTGCTCAGTCACCCTCACAGTCGAAAAGTGTTTCCTGATGCACAGAGGGAACCTCCTGTTCCACTCCGGGCACCACTGGGGAGAACCTGGCTCTGTCCTCTTTGGACCCTCTCTTCAGGTTGTAGGCACGTTTCTAAGGTCCCCCCCGCAAGCCTTCTCTTCTCCAGGCAAACCAGGCCCAGCTCGCTCAGACTCTCCTCATAGCACAGACGCTCCAGACCCTGGAGCACTTGCTGGATGCCCTCAGCCTGCTCTGGGCCCTGACGCAGCACTGAGACGGCTGTTCACGCCAGAGGCACCGAGGTGGCTGCTGAGAAAGTGGGTGCCTCCTCGGCCGCAGCGGGGAGCAGAAAGGACCCGCGCTGGTGCTGACCCGCCAGCAGACCCTGGCTGCGCTCGCTGTTCCTCACAGAAAGCCCCAGCCCTTCCAAGGAGGCAGGACCAGGCTGCCTCCACCCTCCACCATCACGGCCCGATGCCACACAGTCCTGCAGCACGGCTCCTACCCTCCAAAATGTCGCACAGGTACTCATTGAGCGTTTGCGCCAGCTCATCAGTGCCTCTGTCCACGCCGCTCCTCTGCACGAATTTCTCGGTCAACGCAGTGAAACCTGGAACAGGGACATCCAGAAATCAGGAAATGCCCATGTGGGCCAAAAGACCTGGCAGCAGTTTCCACGATGCCCGGCCCGAGAGCCTGTAGGGGACACCTTCCCGTGCCAGCTCCGCACTGGTGGCAGCCGTGATGGACCGCCCAAGGTCACCCATCCCGCTCTCTGTGGGCATCCCAGCAGAAGACCTCAGCAGTGACAAGATGACCACTCTGTCTGAGGGGCTCCAAAGGGCCTGCTGTGTCCCCACATGGCTCATGTCCGTGGCTGCTCCTCCCTGCTCCCCCCACCTGAGATATCCGCAAAGAGCAGCACTCCGTGGACACTCTGAGCGGTGTCGTTGCTCCTGAGGGAGCTATCAGCAAGGAGCGAGGGGAGGAAAGCGACTGCTTTCTGCAGGTCCCCGTAGTGACGATTCCTCTCCCAGGCAGAAGCCATCGTCAGCGCCCTGTGGCACACAGGGTACCTCAGGAGAAGACGGCCGTGCCCAGCCGGGAGGAGGACGAGGACCTCACTGCACAGTGCAAGCTGCACACTGAGCCCGGGGCCTCTGTGCGGGGCGACTAGCCCTCCGCCTTCCCGGGGTGGTCACAGTCACCAGGCGGTGGCCTCCTCTGCAGGTCATCGCTTGCCCGGCAACTCACCTCACGCATCACAATTGGCTCGCAGTGACATCTTCCGTCTGTCACCGCCATTACCCGGTGTCCTGCTGTGAGCGACACAGCACTAACTTCTCTTGTAATGCTGGGGAAAACTGCACTTCTAGAACTCTCTTGTCTGAATTTGGGAAAATATGTACTTCATAGCCAGCTAGCCTATGTGGGATTAGCGGTCTCGGTGCTTTTAAGCCTTCCCAGGTGTAGAGATGAGGACTTGAGGCACTTGAAAACTCCCCTCTCCCGAGGGCGCCGCAGATGAGGTGGGACAGCTCCAAACGCCTGTTTTTCATGGAAGACGCTGCCGAGAGCATCGCCCGTTATTCTTTAGTCACTCTCCCACCAAAACCCAGCCATCTCCTTCCCTCGAACATGAAGGCGGGCAAGAAAAGGAGGGAGAGAATCCCAAAAAGGTGGAATTTTCAACCCATCATATCCCTGGGTGGGGTGAAAGTGGAAGAGAAGCGTTAGAAAAACCTTTCTCCTGCGTCTCCGGGTTGGTTTCGATGTCGCCCCAGGGTTTCCAGACCAGCGACGCTCCCTCTTCCTCCTCTTCCAAACGGGCTGGGTCCTGGAGGTCGGGAAGCTCCGCTTGGAATTGGTTGCTGATGCTGACGTGCCTGAAAGTGTGAGGAAGAGGAAGTGAGGAAGGCGAGTGGGGAACAGCTGCGGCAGGACAGGGGGAACAGCTGCGGCAGGATAGACGCATGCGTACGTGAGGTGCTGTAATAAATACGGCCCGTATTTCCCAGGAAAGCACTAATTGCTCTCCTCTAACAACTTCTCCAGCAGCATCACGTTACCGCCACTTGAAAGGCTCCATCTCACTTCATTAAACATCCCAAGACTTGAGCTCCTGAAATGATTTCTCAGCCTTTGGCACCGGATTAATTAGTTAATGGTTTTCAGAGCGCCCTGGACACGAGCGCTTTTGAAGTGCTGTTATTGGCGAATCTAGAGCTGTCGACGCTAATAAAAAATGCACTCATTCCTCGCGTTACTCTACACTTCTCACTTTAGTATTAATAAAAACACCTGTTTTTATAACGCTTCTCTTGGAGGCCTTTGGTCCTCAAACGACTACATAGCCGCACAAAAACAAGCACAAAACTCCTCATCAGCTTTTCTGCACTGGCAGCAAATTTGCCTTTTCTGCGGCTTTGACGGGGAAGATCTGTAGCGACCCTGAACTCACCAACGTGTCTCGCCCCAGGCATGCGACTACCTGAGCAGTGAGCGGAATCAGCCATGCAGGGTTTTCTTGCCGTGCCGCAGAAGGTGACGCTGGGAAAAGAAGAGAGGAGAAATGAGCCTGTTTGTCACACCCAGCCAAGGGGGATGAGATGGGGGACCCCCACCTCACCTCTGCCCCTCAGGAGCGGGGCTGGGACAGATCCTCCGCGCAGAGAGAAGGGGCCTGGCGCGGATTTCATCTCCAGCCCTCTTCCTCAGCCCAAAGCCACACAACTCCCTCTCTTTCTCAGCCCCAAAACCAGCCACGCCAGCCCCTTTGCCAGCCCCAGCAGCAGGAGTCCCACTCTCCGGGTCAGGCCACAAACCGGCTCCCCCTCTCTGCTTCCCCTCTCTGCTTCGCCCCCCTCTGCAGCCCCCCTGGGCGACGCTGAGGGACAGCAGACACCCCACAGCCCGGCACACCCAGGGCCCCACCGACACTTTGCGGGGAGCGCTGGCAAACTGCGGAGGGCCCGGCCCCGCGTCCCTCCGGGGCGGCACCAGCACGGCCCGAGCATCGCTTTCTTACCACCCTGACGGGCTCCATTTCTCCGCCATCGCCGGCACCGCACCCCAAACCCCCCAGGACCAAGGCACCCTGCGGGGAGCCGGGCCCAGACACCCCCCTCCCACCCGTCAATGCCCCCCCTCAGCCCTCCCAGCCCCACTCAGGGCCCTACCGGCCCCTCCACCACCCCTCGGGGCCGCCCACTCACCTTCACATGCTCCAGCTGCCTCACCACGTGCTCGCAGCGGCCCCGCGGGCCCGGCCCAACCACCCACCCCCGCCGGGCCCTGCTTTCCGCCCCGACCGCCCCGCTCCCCTTTCCAGCCGGCTGCCATTTTCCCCCGGGCCGGCCCGCCCACGACGGGCGCCCATTGGCCACCGCTGCCCCATCACCCGCCCCCTCCTTCTTGGGTTGCACCGCTCCATTGGCCCGCTGCCACTGTCAATCTCCACATTCGACCAATGGGAGCACAGCACAGCAGTCCAACCTTTTCCTTCCCTTCCCTCCCCTTTGCTTTCTCATTTTACTTCCCTTTTTCCTTCCCCTTTTGTTTCCCCTTCCCCTTTTCCTTCCCTTCTCCTTCCTTTCCAATGAGTCAAATCATGATGAGCCTGAAATGCCATGGATTTTTCATCTCCAAAACCACTTGCAAGGACACGCAGCACAAGGGTTACAAGTGGGAACAGGATTTTACTCTCTTTTGCTCAAATCGGTTGCAGAGCAGATGCTTACAAGCACCATCGCAAAACAAGAGCTCTCACTCCAGAACAGCTGACGAGAGGCGCAGTCAGATGGGAGAAAACAGCCTTTTATTGTGGACAGACATGAGGTGCGGGAGCCCAGGAATGGCAGGGGTTCGGCTCCTGAAAGGAAATGGGCATCTACAACGAGAGTCGGAAAGCACTGATGAACCCACAAAGGCAGGACTTGGTTGCCCTTTCTTTGGGAAACAGAGTTGACAAGGAGTAGTTTGTAGCCCAGAAGAGAGAGCTCTTGCGGGCATTGCCGAGGGGATGGCTCTGGCACCGTATCCCCCATGGAAATGCCCTTAGAGGCCCCTGCGTGTGCAGAGGTGCTCAGTGCCCCTGTGCCACGCAGCAGGGCTCCATGGGGAGCCCCTGGGGAGCTGCCGTGGAGTTCTTCCCAAACCCTGCGCAGCACCGTCCCTTGCCCTCCCTTGCCAGCCCCTTGGACTGCCTTAGAGCAGTTTCCCCGGCTGGGAAAGATGGGTAGCAGAGCCTGGGACACACCTGGGCTTCTCCCTCCTCTTTTTCCGTCCCCATCTTTTGCGCTCTTCCTTCTTTCCTCTTCTTGCCAGCGTTCCCTCTCCTCATCCCAGGCCTCTTCTCTCTTCCTTTTGGGTTTTCAGTTTCCTGGAGGGAGCCTGCAAAGCTTTCCATCCCCCAGTGGATTTAGATAGGTAAAGGCAGGATCAACTGGATTCATCACGTCTTGATGGAAGCAAAGCTGACTCCTTTAACCATCTTTCCTGGGAAAGGCTCTTTAGTTCTTGTGCGCATCCTGGGGCATCTTCCGTGGTCTCTGGGGCAGTTGGAGGCAAAGCGGCGGGTGCCTAAAGCAGAAATGTTGGCGTTAGCAGGTGGCAAGGGACGCCCTACCTAAATCCAACAGAGCAAAAATATCAGGAAGAGGCAGAGCAGCTCCTTGAACTCATCGGGAACCTCCTCCTAGATGAGACGCCTTGTCCCAGGGTTTGTGGACCTGCCCTACCTTTGCCATTTCCCGTCCTCTCACCGCATCTACCCCTGCTGCTTTCTGGAGGACGAGCAGAGAGGGTGGTGCGTCCAGGAAGGCTTTGGCCTGGTGCTCTACATCACCTTCCCCAGCAGGGCCACGTTGCTCTTCCAAAGGCAAATCTGGAAAGCAAAAACTTGTGTAGCCAAGTGACTTGTGGGAAGTGGACAACACCTAAAGCAAAACCCACCCAAAGCCCTCCACCAGCTTTCTGCTCTGGCTGTGAGAACCCTCAGTCCCTCCTCCTACCTCTGGATGTGTCCCTGACTGCTGGCGACTCCTCGGCTGAGGGACTGGAAAGGCCAGACGTCTTGGCCCCAGTGGTTTTCTAAGAGGAACTCCACCAGCCCCTTCACCTGCACACGAGAGCCTTGCTTTCAGGGCAGGGGGCTGAAAAGTTGTGGAGCAGCCTTTCCCACTCCTCCCCCTTGCCTCCACGCAGAAGGCTGTGGCTGTGGGGCTGCTTTTGCAGGCAGCCAGCCCACCACCTTTTGCTCTTCTAAGCAAGTCCTGTGGTGACATGGTACCCCAGAGAGAATTGAGTCGGACAACGGGACTCATTTCCGAAACAGCCTCATAGACACCTGGGCCAAAGAGCATGGCATTGAGTGGGTATATCACATCCCCTGTCACGCACCAGCCGCCGGGAAGCTAGAATGATACAATGGATCGTTAAAAACTACACCGAGAGCAATAGGTGGTGGGACTTTAAAACATTGGGATACACATCTAGCAAAAGCTACCTGGCTAGTTAACACCAGGGGATCTACCAATGGGGCTGGCCCTGCCCAATCAAAACTTCCACGTACCGTAGAAGGGGATGAAGTCCCCGTAGTGCACATGAAGAATACGCTAGGGAAGACAGTCTGGGTTAGTCCTGCCTCGGGCAAAGGCAAACCCATCCGTGGGATTGCTTTTGCCCAAGGACCTGGGTGCACTTGGTGCGTGATGTGGCAGCATGGGGAAGTCCGACGTATACCTCATGGGGATCTGATTTTGGATGAGAATAGCCAATGAATCAAATTGTGTGCTGTTAATTGCTAAGTAACACTCTCACTGTATGTGCTCATTACTATAATTGCTATCAGTTGTACTACGAGTAAGGCACAGGGGTGATGGGATAAGAACTGACCTCAGCAGCTGGCGCCCAGCAACTTCCTCAAGATCTACGTCTTCAGCCCACGGATTGTGTGCATAAGCCACACCGGGTGCACCAGTCACAACCTCCGAAAATACAGCATGCAACAGACCAGCACCACCCAGCATCTCACCTGCCCTGAGAGACTGTTCTAACAGGTGGAGCCCAAAGCCATGGATTAAAAGAACTCAACGGACGCTTTGGAGGGATGGCCCATAAACTAAGGGCATTATATCCGCATGAATATATATGTGTGTATATATATATATGACAGGGGAAAGTGGTGGCAATTCATTGGAACCTGTAAGATCCGGGCATGGCATAGATGGTATGGAATAAGGGGTGGATAATGTCCTGGTTCCGGCGGGGATAGGGTTAATTTTTCCTGGTATTCCATGCCATGTGAGCCATGCCCACCCTGAGCTGCCCGGGGAGGGGGCAGGAAGTCACCGTTCGGAGCAGGCTAGGGCGTCCCGGGTCCGGTCGGGGAGCGGCGGGGAGCGGCGGTTCCGTGATCGTGTTTGTATATTCCTCTGTCCGTGTGATTGTTGTTGTTTGCTTGTTCCCTTTGCCGTTCTGTTAAACTGCCTTTGTCTCAACCCAAGAGTCCTGTATTGGGAAGGCCCGAGCGAGCGGCACATGGTTCTTTGTTGCCGTCTGAGGCCAAACCACAACATTCAGGTTTCATCACTACTGTGTTATCCTGAAGAACACTTCTAGAACACTGTTAGCATCATATAACGGTTAATATCATACAGCTCGGAATTAAGTCTTCTCACCCAGGGTCGAATTTCCTTGGGGTACACATTGAGCTTCCCCATTCTCCAGCATCACCCACCAAGTACCTCCAGGTCCTTGAGCAAAAACAGTCCCACGAATGGGTTTGCCCTTGCCTGAGGCAGGAAAAACCCAAACAGTTTTCCCTAACCTATTCCTTTCATGCTGTTCTCCTGTCCCGTAGGGATAGAAGAGACTCTTTAGAGACCCAATTCAACAGTCCCATAAAAACAAAGAATGTTTCCACATTAATTGAGATATATATATACTTTTCTATGTATATATATCTATACCTTGGTAGATCATAATTTCTCTTGGAAGTTATACCGTTCTCTTCTTTATACCTTATTATATTCTTACCATGGGTAAGAATGCCTTACCTATGATCCTAAGTAACAAACCAAAACCCGCTACTTATTGACTGCCCTCTGTGTTGTGCTCTGGTTCTGTAATGAAACGGTTGGTACTAACTACGAATTCCTGTGGAGGAGGAGAACGTAGTGTGCGGCAAACAAACCATCCAGCACTGTGCCGAGAATCAGAAAGCCCAAACCCGAGGGCTGAAGGATGAGTATGTGATGATACATGCATAAATACGCGTGTTGTGTTCCTTGGGTTTTTTTCCTTCATTACTTCATTGGTAAGTAATGAAGTACTCTCCTCTACCTGTCCCCGAATGTCAACAGAGGAGACTGTATTTCTTTCTTGCTAATTGCCTTTGGCGTGAAGTCGGCAACCTTGTATTTGAGATTCTGTGTGGGATGTTCCGGGTCAGTCTCACCTCGAGGACAAAAAGCCCAATGTTTGTATCTAGGACCAAAAACAACGGAGAAGATACTCTCCTCGTCATGTCGCGTTTTTAAAAAATGAGTGTTTTTCCTTCAGAAGCCAAACAGGTGGGGATGGGTCAGCTGAGACCCATTTTTTGAAATGTCAAGTCACCAAGCATGTGGTAGCTACAAATTGGAACCACAGAGAGCTTCTCATCATTGCTTTGAGCAATGCAGTAACTTTCACAGCTTCACAGGGAGACGCTCAAGAGTACTTGAAATACTGGAAATTTAATTTCACTTGGTGCAGTGGAGGCTCAGTAAAATGAAAAACAGGGTTTAAGCCAGCAAATCTACAAGCACAGGTCACTCGCCGAGGCAAACAGCTCCGGTGCTGGCACGTCGGCAGCAGAGCCGGGCAACGGTGGCGAAAAGGGGCTTTTTCCGAGTTTTTCTGAGGCCGGGAGAAGACCGGGCAGTGGCAGGGACCCGCAGGGAGCCCGCAGCTGACAGCTGATGCGAGAGCGTCTGACGAGGCCGGGGCGGAGCCTGCAGCAGCCGCGGCAGGTTTAAAGGAGGCGTAACCGCCACCAACGGTCACTGGCTGAGGCAAGTGAGCCTGCAGCAGCAGCGGCCAGCCCCCAGCCCCTTCAAAGGCGGCCCAAGGGAGTGCGGTGAACAGGGCGGGCAGGCAGGGCATGGCGCGTCAGTTCGCGTGGAAGGGCGCAGGACGCTCGGGGGGGAAGGTCAGCCATGGTCTCCAACTGAAGGACGCAGCTTCCCGCATCTGCTGCACCTGCCAGAGCAGACGTGGCCGTACCAACTGAGCTCCCCTGGAAGCACGCAGCCCCCCAGGTCGCCGGCTGCAGAGAGTGCCTTAATCTCCCAGGGCTGGTGGGTGGTAGAAGAGGTGACAGCTGCGTGAGGTGCCACCAGGGGGATGATCTGCTCAGCCTGGCAGCAGAGCTGAAAGAGGAAACAGAAGGGCTGCGGAGCATCAGGGAGAGTGAGAAAGGAATGGATTGGTGGAAGCAGACTCTGACCGGGTCCCTGAGTCAAAAACCAGAAGAGCCCCCAAAAAAACCCCGAGCTGAAGGAGATCTGGTCCCTTCGCCCTGCCACTGAAGGCAGTGGCCAAAAGGAGGCCAGTGAATGGAGGCTAGTCCCTACGAGGGGAGGGAAGCGAACTCCCTCCTTGCCCACATCCCCCAACCAGGTGCCTCTGCACAACAGGTATGAGGCTCTTGAGGAGGGAGGCCAGCCCATGGATGGCATGGAAGATGGTTTGGCTACACCAGAAGAGATGCCGGGACCAGCAAGGCCTACCCCCAGTTTAAAAACTGCCTCTGCAAGGGAGAAGAGGCGGGTTATAGTAGTAGGCCCAATATGCCGCGCAGACCCTCTTGACAGGGAGGTATGCTGCCTCCCCGGGGCCGGGGTCAGGGACGTCACTTGAAAACTTCCCAGCCTGGTTAAATCTGGCTAGGGGCATCAAGGATAACAAGAAAAACTCCTATGAGTACGTCACGGGTACAGGCAAGACTAGGGAAGGTGTGGGCCCTCTCAGGAAGGACACAGGAGACCTGGTCACCCAGGACACGGAGAAGGCTGAGATGCTGAATGACTTTCTCGCCTCGGCCTTCACCAGCAAGGGCTCCACCCACACCACCCAAGTTGCAGGATGCAAAAGCAGGGTCTATGAGAATGAAGAAGCGCCCACTGTAGGAGAAGATCGGGTTCAGGACCATCTGAGGAACCTGAAGGTGCATAAGTCCACGGGACCAGATGAAATCCATCCACGGGTCCTGAGGGAGCTGTCAGATGAAGTCGCCAAGCCTCTTTCCATTATATTTGAGAAGTCGTGGCAGCCTGGTGAAGTTCCTGCTGATTGGAAAAGGGGAAACAGAACGCCCATTTTCAAAAAGGGAAAAAAGGAAGACCCAGGGAACTACAGGCCGGTCAGTCTCACCTCTGTGCCTGGCAAGGTCATGGAGCAGATCCTCCTGGAAACGCTACTAAGGCACATGGGAAATAGGGAGGTGATTGGTGACAGCCAACACGGCTTCACCAAAGGCAAACTCTGCCTGACATTGGCAAATGTCTTACTCTTTGGTGTCTTTGGTGAAATTACAATAGAAACTGTGGCGGCTCTCTGTCAGTGAACGGACTTATTTCAGAGATAACTCACATAATATGTGTGCTTATTTTTGAACTTCAGTACCAATGTACCTTGACAGAAGAGGCTTGAAACACAAGGAAGTGCCTTCCTTCCCCGATTCTTTCAAAACACGCTGGATTCTTTCAAAACTGCTTGCGATGGGAAGTGGCTAATTGTACTAATATTGACTCCTCCATCCAACAAAGAAGGAACTGCAACATGCCATTACAAATTCTACTTTTGTAGCCCTCCAAAACACTGTCAAGTTGCTTTACAAATGCTAATCAATGTCTCCTGAAGTCTAGTAGATTGAAACGCTCTGGCGATACCACTTGACTTGGTCATTGCAGAGTTGTATGGCGGAGAACAGAACTCCAGAGTTTTCATAAGAACCATTTTATTTGGAAAACAAATATACAGCTCTGGTGACAGAAGAAGTCGGTAAAGTTGTCCTGAATGGTCCCTGTTTAAGAAAACCATCTGCCACGCTAACTGCACCTGCAACAGCACCTGCAACGACAGCACCTGCAACGTGGTCTCCATCTGCGTTTCCATCTTCAATTTTATCTGCATCCGCACCGGCATCCCCAAAGATGCCTTCCTCTGAAATGGTACCTGCATCAGCAACGCTCCCTCTGTCTGCAAGGGCATCTGCAATGCTCTCTGCACTCCGGTTTTGTCTACATCTGCAGTGGCGCACGAAAGGGTATCTGGTGTGGCATCTGTCTCTCCCATGGCATCTCCGTCTGCAGTTGCATCTGAAAGACTACCTGGTTTCTGCAAGGGCGTCTGCAGTGGTATCTGTGTCTGCCACGGCCTCTACAACGGCATCTGCACCTGCAACGGAATGGGCGGTGGTATCTCTGATGGTATCAGTACGGGTGTCCCTGCCTGTATTGGTGCCGGCGTCTGTGAAGGTCTCTGTACGGTGCCTGTGTGCCCAATTGTACCTGTGTCTGCGTCTGTGCTGGCATCTGTCTGTGTCCTAAGTCTGTGCGTGGCGGGAGTTCTGCTGTCCAACAGGAGTCCAACGCCCTGTCCGTGTTGGCCTTCATGCGCGCTGCCAGGCGGGAGAACCTCCGTCCGCTGGAAGTGCCCTCCAGGCTGAAGAGGCGCTCCAGTAAGGAAAGGCAGCAGCTCTGCTGCAGCAGCCAGGCCAGCCTCTTCATCCTGCTGCACGAGAGAAACTGCTGGGCCCAGAGGCTCTCGCTGTACAGCGCTAAATCAGACAGGGCTGGGGGAAAGCAGGGCGGCGGACAAGCCAGTCGCACCTCCTGGGAGGAAAGGGAGCTGATGGAGAGGAAGGGGGCAAACAAAGCAGTGCCGCCAGGGGAAGCTGACCGCTCGAGAGGGCGCGTTGGCGCTACAGCGCCCGGGGGCCCAAGCAAAGCTGGGAACCGGCAAGAAAAGGGTTATCGCCCTCTGAGCTTCCTCGCTCTCACACCTCACCCCCACCCACTGCTCCTTCCCCTGCCCCTCGTCAGCCTCTACTCCCTGTTTGCAGCTCTCTGTCCCCAGCCACCACCAAGGCCCTGCCGCTGTCGACGCGTGCCGGCAGGCACAGCCCCGGCTGTGAGCTGCTTTTTACCCAGGGAGGAAGGAGCGTGCAGGGGGGAGGGAGTGTGGGGCTCTGTCGTTCCCCATTCCACCCGCACATCGCTCCTTAACCCCTCGGTCCTGTAAGGGCCGTGCGTCAGGTCACGTGTGGCCTCAAGCCCAGGCAGGTCTGGGACCAGGTAGGAAATGGCTCTTCCTCCCCTGGGTTCTCAGTTCTGCTCCTTACCGGCCCTTCTGCAGAAGGCAGGCTGCTCTTCTCACGTAAGCGACACAAGGCAACTTTTCCACCTGAGCCTTGACAAAGGCGCCAAGGAAGGTCTCGGGGAAGTTCCTTCTGAGCAAGCTCAAAGCCTCCCTCATCATTTTCTCTGCCAGCTGAAGGCGTTGCATACACCAGCAAACCTGCAGAGGAAAAGGGAAACACCCTGATCTGCTCGAGTCGGCCAAGAGACTGCCGGAGTCTGCCGGTGGCTTGTGATGCCAGGGATAGCCCCTGCAGCCGGGGAAAGCATCCAGCTCCATCCCCCAGGACATCCCTCCAGACCTCCCCATCTCTTTACCTCCCCTTTGAGGCTGAAGAAGGTGGCCTCTTCAAAGCAGGCTATCGCAGTGGCTTTCATCTTCCTCAGGACCTCCGCTTCGTTCAGCTTCATGAGGGCCTTTGCGCAAGCACAGAGAGAGCAGGCGAGCGTGATGCAGAGCCCATGGCCGGCCTCGTCCTCCCCTGTTGCCTCTGGCATCTGTCTTAAGAGGGCCCGTTTCTCCCCCTGCTGATGCCCGCCCCAACACAGTCACGCCGGCTCAGAGTACAGGCACCAGTGCTCCTTCAGATCCCCTCCCTGCTAATTCCCCTCCTGCTATGGGCACGGTGGCCTGTGTCTCCGTCCACAGAAGAGGCAAGCCGGAGGAAGAAGTCAGGCTCTGACCCCAGCATGTCCCTTCCAAGGCCCCGTCAAGGCATGCCCTATTGCAGCGGTGAAGTTGTCCTGCCCAGAGCCAGCTGACTGAGAGGACTCCGTGCACGGTGGGCGCTGGCGAGCGAGGCAACTCACCATGTAGCTGTTGGAGACGTGCAGGTAGGCAGCAGCACACTCCAGAAGGTAGTAAAAGGCTCGGTCGGCATCGCCCATTGCCACGTAGTGGCGAGCCAAAGGCACAAGCACCGATTCCACGATGGCTCGGCATTCACACCAGTGTGTGCCGTTGTGCTGCCTGTCGGTCTCGTCGGGCAGCTCAGTTGTCTGTTTGCCCTCTGGCAGAAGCCGCTCCGCCACACTAGTCAGAGCACCGTTCCCAGGGGAAGAAGAGAGCAAAGAATGCACAGGCATCACCTACACTGGTCTTTTGCCCCACAGAGAGGCCATCAAAAGCCCTTTGTTCAAAAGGGAGCGCGAGCCCACGGGCAGGCATGACTCCTACAGCTGCTTTGTAGCCAGGGAGAAGAAGACAAGCTGGGCTTTCTGTCACCTCCCCCAGGCAAACCACCTGGCTCCCTTGTGGTGGCTTTTCGCCTGCAGATTTTGTAGCGCTCCTCTCGAGGAACTGGAAAGCAAGGCCTGCTCCAGCGTAGTGTGACCATCACTAGGAGCCCACGGGCTTCCTCCAGCACTGTCTCACCTCCGTGGCCATCTCTTCCCAGCTCCCACCTCACAGAAAGCCTCTTCCTTAAGCTAGAGTCACAACCGGCAGGCAAATGCCAGCGCTTCCTTGGTCTCCTCTGGAGACCCCTGAGGCCCCTGCCTTTACAGAGAATCAAACCCTTGTCTGCTCACCCGGTTTCCGCCTCCGTGAAAGCCTGCTGCTCTGCGGCATCTGCAAAGAAAACAGGGGGTTAGACACCTCCTCGCCTGCCCCAGGGGAAGAGCTGCTCTCGCTCTCCCACTGGGCTTCAAGGACCCTTGCGAGGGTGCCGACACGCTGAGCAAAGTCTGCGGTGGTTGTCCTCAGCTCCTGGGCTCGTCCCCGGCAGACCTCCTCCCAGCCGATCCCCAGCATACACCCCTGGGCTCCTGGAGGGCCCGGGCTGTGGAGCACGGTGCACAGCGTACCCCCAGTGGCGTGGGTCCTATCCTGCTTCAGCTCTTCTCCAGCCAGCACCAAGGCCTCCCAGCTGCATGAGTCGCCTCCGTCGGCAGGGTCCCGACAGCTGCCTCCGTCCTGGCTGCTGGTGACGGCGAAGTGGTGGAAGGCGACAAACTCCCCTTGGCCGCAGCTCCTGCATTTGTGCGCGTGCTGCTCCAGGAAGGCGGCACACTTGCCGTGCAAGGCGACTCGCTGCCTCTCGGGCCACAGCTCGTACGCAGCCTTCTGCAGCAGCGGGACGCAGAAGGCCAAGACGCCAGGCTGCTGCTCCTCGGTCCTCGTGCTGGGAGAGGGCCTCTGCACACCTGCAAGGCAAAGGGCCTCGGCATCAGCCCCAGCTCAGGGCCGTCGCAGCCGGGGCACGAGAGTCATGCCTTGGCGTGCACCCTTGCCAGCCAACCAGCACTGCTGCACACCGAGCCTTGCAGCACGGGGCAAAAGGGCCCAGCTTGCCTTGCTGACGCTAGCCCAGCCCCGCGGACACAGCGCTCAGCTGCGCTCCAGGCAGGAGCTGGGCATGTCACCACCAGCCCAAGCAAGCCCCGTCCAGCACTTTCTCCCTGCTCTTGGCAAGGCAGTCCCCAGCCTCCTGAGCTTCCTCCTGCGCCACAGGGGAGTCAAAGCTGAATAAAAGCCCGTCAAGGGCCCCGGGGCAACCTGGAGAGCATCTTTGATCAGGTGGCTGGGAGAGGATGTCAGGGGCTCCACACGCCCTCCCGTGCCTGCGCTACGAGCAGCACTCGGGATGGCACTTGGTGGGAACCTCCCTCCAGCGCAAAGCTAGCGGGCTTTGAGACTGACCCGTAAGGTCTTTGAACAACCCATCGCAAAGAGCCGTGCCTGCCTGAGCCCCAGCCACCCCTCACAGCAGGGGAAGCGCACCATGCCCTGGGGAGCCCTGCCGGGACACAGCTGGGAGCTCCCTTGTCCACCTGCCCGCTACCACTTACTGCTCTCCACCTGCGAAGAGGTGGCTGGCCCCTCGGTAGGATCTTGCACATCTTCTGGCACCTCTGTGTTTTTCAGCCACCTCAGGATGTTGTCGCTCACCAGCTCGTCCAACAAGGAATTCATATGGGTCCTGAGGCCAGTGGGAAGGATGTGCAACAGGAGCTGGGTGGTAAACACCGGCCCGATGATGGCTGCAAACTTCACAACCATCCGCGTCAGCGGCTGCATCCGATCCAGCTGAGTCAGCGCAATCTCTGTCAAGAAGAAACAACACGTCTCTCTTGCCTCTTCCCCATGCTGAGGCTGGAGAGGCTGGAAAGTTTCAACCCATGAGATGGGGTAGACTTTGGCCTCCTCTCCTTGCGGCTGCACCTACTGGGCAATCGCAACCCAGGGTAGGCATCTTCAAACTGGCTCCGCTCCTGATGGAATCGCAGGCCATGAGGCCTGGGGAAAAGCCAGATGCTCAAACAAATGCTCCCCCACCGAGGGCAGGGAGGGCAGGACCCAGCAGGTATGTGCATCCCATGATGTGCCCTACCAGATCTGGAGTAGGCTTTTGCCCAACAGCGCACACAGAGAACTTTCCCCACATCACAGGTGGACACAGAGCTCCCCACAACGCTTGCCTTAACTTGGCCAGACAATACTATTCCTTTCTCTTGGTTTTCTTTTTTTTTTTTTTTTTTTTTTTTGGACAAAGCCACTTCACAGCAGGAATACTTTAGCATGATGTCTCTTCACAATTCATAACAAATGTCTATGGCCAGAGAGGAGGGACACTCATTGAAAGCTCCCCCATCCAGCTCCCCTGGCTACAGGAGGATTTCCATGCCGATCCGCAGAAAACAAAAAACCAAAACAAAACGAAAAAAAAGAAGAAAAAAGAGAAGGATTTGGTTTGGATTAAGTGCCTTGAGACCAGCATTAGCTGGGGAACTTAAAAAGAGAACAGCAACACAGATGCTGCATCAAAGTTGGGACAGAGGCAAGTCAAAGCCTTTTCCCAGCAAAGTATTTGTTTTGGTGAGAAAAGGGAGCCATTTCAGTGTTGCACGGATAACCTTTTCTCTCCTACCTGCAGACGGAGAGCAGCCAGCAGGCTCACAGGAGGGGAAAGCGGCTGCCTGCAGCCCCAGGCCTGTTTCTGGTGGGACCGGAGCCGCCTTCCCAGCAGAGCCCCCACGCTGAGAGGGTGACTCTGCAGCACACGGATGCCCGGCCTCCCTCCAGCCCCTGCCCCGGGAAGGAGCCCCAGCACAGCCGACAGCCGGCAGAGCGGCGCTCGGCTCCTTACCTTTCAAGGGGATGGGCAGCGCGGTGTTCTCCAGGGTCACGCCTGGCCTGAGGAGGCAGACCCTCCCGTCATTCCGCGCCTCGGAGCTCCAGGTTGCCGCGAGGGATGAAGCCTCGGCTGCAGATGCTGGGCGGAGCAAGAGAGCACCGATAAGGCAGTTCGCAAAGCGACTCGCAGCTCGCGAGCGCTTCACGATTCACTTGGGATGGGACAAGTCGCCCCTGACATGGTCCAGTGCCTGCCCTGAATGTGGTGGTCATGAAGCAGAGCAAAACAGTTCCCACCAGTTCCCAGCCAGGGAAACTGCTGGTGCTAATGCAAGACGTGGCCTCAGTCCTGGCTCTTCCCAAGGCCGCGGCACTCTGGCTGGCATTGCTCTCTCGGATGGCATTACCACCGTTTTCTTCCGTTACCGGCACTCTTGTGGGGATTTATGGTTTGGCATTCAAGTTTCCTGGGCTCGTCCCTCACCACAAGCTGGGGTTTGTTCTCAAGTGAGCTAGCCTTTGGCCAAGCTAAACTGCATGCCCATTGGAATGCCTAAGAAACACCACAAGCACATGTGCTTCGGAAGGATTTCCCCTGTGTTTTAGCCCCACAACCCCCGCCCCAAGAATGTAGGTCCCTCCGAGCCACCAGAACTCACTGCCCCTGCTTTGCCTGTCCCAACAGCAAGGCGCACAGGAGCCCACACCTCCGCCAGACCAAGATCTGACTCTGCCCAGAGCCATGGGGGAACAACGGGGCAAGACTCTGCTGTGGAGAACACGCCACAGCAACTCGCTAGTCGCAGCCAAGGTGCTTACTGATCAGGCTCTCCCAGTTGTCCTTTGCTTTTCCAGACTGCCTCCGGGTGCAGAACTGGAGCATGTCGTTGGCACGAAGGCAGCGCAGCAGCTCCTCGCAGTAATATGGGATCCCTGAGCTGGTTCGGATCAGGAACCTGCACAGGAGCAGACCCGTCGGGGACCAGCACAAGGAAAGTAAGGTGAAACACAGTTCAGCTGGGCGGCCAGTCACTCAGGCATACCAGGGTAGCCAGCATCTTCATCACAGCTACGCCTCACTTTGGAAAGGGATCGTCCTCCCACTGCCTTGGGATTTTGTGCCCCCTGAACCCTCCAGCCTTTGCCGAAGTCCACGGGAAAAGAATTGCGGACAATGCCCAAAGCGCAGAGCAGCGAGCCCTGCCTTTCTTCTCCTCAGGAGCCTGGAGAGGATGGACCTCTGCCCCGGGGAATCTCCCCCACAGCCCAGCCACCCAGACCAAGGCCTTTTCTGTTCACACCCAGACACAGCTGGGCTCAGGACTCTTCCTCCCTTCCTCCCTGTGCGGCAGCCAAGGCTGACACCTCCCAGGCTGGGTGTCTCGGGAGTTGCCCGCTCTCAGCGCGCACCCACCAGGGTGAGGCATAACAAGCCGCCCACGCCTGGCACTCGCTAGAGTCCGGGATGCTTCTAGTGGCCCTGCGCTCCCTTGCCTGGGGGCCTGATTCCCTACCACGGTCAGCAGAGGTTCAGGCCCTCAGGAAGAGCTCCCCTGCCTCCAACTTACCTCACCAGATCCCTGGGGATGCTGACCACTCCGAGGTCCTTGCAGACTTTCTGCATCACAACTGAAGCTTTCAGCTTGTCCAGATGAAGATAAGTGATTTTCTGGGACGTGGCGTTGTCTGCTGCGGCTTTGCGAAAGCTCTCGGTTATCTCGTAGCCTGGGGCTAAGCTCATGACCATGAAGAGGGAGACCTTCTGGAGCACGGGTGACATGATGAACCAGGAGTCAGGGTCGATGAAATGGGCATTGTCGATGACAAATATGCCAAAATCTCCTGTAAGGGTCTGAAAAAAAGCAGGTTGCTCTGAGGGGAATCCAGTGGATTCTCAGCTGTCTTGCAGGGGACGAGATTTAGCCTCCGTCTCTTGAGAGGATGCTCTGAAGTCTCTCCCCAGCCACTTTCCCGCTCGGAAGCTTACTGACTCTTTGAGACTGGAGGGTCATACCTAACATCACTTGCCCTGCAGAAGGAGGGAGCTCGGGCAAGGGAACCCAGAAGACATTGTTCCTCCTCCAGGGCACACTTTACGGGAGGAAAGTCCTCGGGTGTGTTTGTGGGGCTGCGGGGGGAAGTCGGGGGGCGAGGGCTTTCTCGGGCTCTGACGGGCCATGACCCAGGTGCGCAGTCATCCTGCCTGCTCACACCTCAGTGGTACAGAGCCCGCAGACGGCAGGGTTTTTCCTTCTCTGACCCAGGGGGAAGGAAGGAGAAATGCTCACCTTCTCCAGCACTTTCACCCGAGTCGAGTGCAATTCCAGTTGTCTTTGAGTTTCATCCATCTCGCGAACATTGTCCGAAATGGGGAACTGGCCAGAAAAGCAGAGTCAGGGAGAAACACGGCTCCGGGGCTCGGCACACCTACCCAGCACGCAAGACCGCAGAGCCCACCGTCTCTGACAGCCTCAGCACCTCACCTCTGCCCAGCACAGGGGCAGGGAGCCGCAGCGGGGACTCCACCCAGAGCCTAAAGCAAAGGCCCTCTGCTGAGGGTCTCTGCAGAGCTGGGGCTTGGGCTGAGCCGGTTCTCTGGCTGTGGGAATCGTGGGCTGGCTGGGGCAGACCCCTCGCACAGCGGTGACCTCGGCACGAGGTCAGGAACAGCCTCTCTCCAGTGCCACTTCCAGGGTGCCGAACAAGGCACCGGGCACTGCGGATGCGGCGCAGGACACCAGCCCCACAGACAGGGAGCCCCCTGGGCCCAGGCATGGCAAATGCACACTGTGACCCCCGCAATGCCCACCCCGGAGCTAAGGCACTCCCAGCAGCGTGCCCACTCAAGGTCAGACCCAGACAAGCTCAGGAGAAGGCCTTCTCAACGTCCACAGGGGCCTCTGGCTCTCACCTTGACACCGAAAATGTCATTGAGGAGGCAGTAGCTGCTCTCTTCGATTGTCCCTTGCAGCTTTGTCTTCAGCACGCGCTGCCTGTCGCCGCGCGATTCACAGTCCTGGAGGCCCAGGGCCCTGGCCATCAGCATGTGGATGGCAGAGAAGGGCTGCCTCGTGTCGATCTCCAGCAGTTCCAGGGCAACCACCCTGCGGTGCAAAAGCAAAAGGCACTGAGATTCCCCACAGCCCCAGCCTTCTAAGACAAGAGGGGTGGAGGTGCCCTTTGGGGGGAGCTCTTCAGCCCCCCATCTCCAAGCGCTTCCCACAGAAGGCCAAGCTTTTCCCTCCTCGTACGAGAAAGGGCACAGAGGGGCAGTTGCTGCCAAGCCAGCGGGAGAGCCGGGTCCAGAGCCTGTGTCTCTGCAGCGCCGGCCTAGGTCTCCCTACGTGCCCCCTGCAGAGGAACTCACGGGGCTGAGAGGCAAGAATGGAGCAAGTGGTGGGTTTGCCTTTGGGCTCCAGACCTTATCGGTCTGCCTGCCAGAGCACAGGCCCCCGTGCTCCTCCTGGGAAACACGCCGAGGGCGAGCAGGGCTTCTGAGACAGGCAGCCCTGCTGTCTCTGGGGTCTGGAGTGGGATGAAAAGCACTGAGCTTGGGCTCTTTCCTTCTATCTGCGCCTGACCCAGGGGTGAAGGAGGAAAGGCCGTGGCTCCAGAAGCCACCTCCAACTCCCCAAAGAGGCAGAGGCGGGAGCGGAGCACGCAGGTGCTCCCAGGCAGTGTCTCCAGGAGGCTCTGTCGGGAGGCTGCAGTCCAAGGGCCAGGTACCCTGGCAGAGGGGCTGGAGCGTTCCACGGCTGTCAGGGGATGGGCAGGGGCAGTGTCCCAAAGCTACAGGTGGAAAACCTGTACCTGTGGCCAGCATCCTGGCCTAGAGAGGCCAGTTCAGCAAGTAAGTGGCTCTTTCCACAGCCCATCGTGCCCTCAACCGCCAGGATGTTCCTTTGGCCTGAATCCCTATAGGCGTTCAAGCAGCTGACAAAGAGGTCAGTCTCCTGCTTCCGACCTGCGAAGACAAACCAGAGAACGAGCTGCTGGGGGCGTGCTGAAAAGCAAAGAGCCGTCCCTTTTGCGGGCACCCTCCACCGCAGCTTCCCTCCCCGCTACCACATCGGCCAGCCTGCCGGCACCCAGGCCTCCTTCCCACCTGCTCGTCCACGCTTGGGCACCTCTGCCTTCCTCAGAGCAGTCACGGGGCCACCTGCTTGCCTGCCCCGCAGCGCAGCCCCCTCGCCCTCTCCCCTATCCCACAGGCACGGAGATTCTGCCGGCCCCATGCGACTCCCCGCAGCGATCCAGCACGAGACTGTAAGGGATGACTGCAGCCGGTTCAGGCAGCTGCGTCCCAAACAGACTCAAAGCATCTCCTCGCTGTGCCGTGAGCTGCACAGCACCTCCCAGTAGCTAAGGCAGCGTCGTCAGTCCCGTTCTGGTTTGGTCCGGGCTACAGTTAATTTTATTCAGCAATAGCCTGTACAGGTCTATGTTTTGTATTTGTGACCAAACACCGCTGTTGATAACACAACCAGGTTTTAGTTATGGCTGAAGAGCGCCTGCGCAGCGTCGAGGCCTTTTCCATTGCTCACGCTGCCCCGCTGGCGAACAGTCTGGGGGTGCACAAGAAGCTGGGAGGCGGCACAGCCGCCACAGCCGCCACAGCTGACCCCAACTGCCCAAAGGCCTATTCCAGACCATACAACGCCGTGCTCAGCAAGAAAATCCGGCGGAAAGGAGGAAGGGGGGACGTTCGGAGTGATGGCATTTGTCTTCCCAAGTCACTGTCACACGTGATGAAACCTTGCTTTCCTCGAAATGGCAAGACGCCTGCCCGCCCATGGGAAGCAGTGAATGAATGCCTGATTTTGCTTTGGGCGTGTGTGCAGCTTTTGCTTTCCCTATTAAGCTGTCTGTGTCTCAGCGCACCAGTGCTCTCACTTTAACCCTTCCGATTCTCTAACCCATCCCACTGTGGGGAGCGAGTGGCTCTGTGGGGCTGAGCTGCCAAGCGGGGTTAACCCACAACAGGGCCCAAAACATTCGGCAAGACCCCGAGTGAATACAGGCATCCCCTGCCTCCTGACATTGCCATGTCTTCGCCCAGATGCTGCCAAGAAAGCAGCTCTGAGGAGTACAAGGAGGAGAACCCACCGTCAAAACTCTCCATCGATTTGGCAGAAGGAAATCTCTTTCCTGACCCCAAAGACAGGGATCAGTTTAGCCCCCAGGCTGTGAGCAGCTCCACAGTTGAAAGCAACCTTCCTACCAGGTCTGGAAGACAGCAGGGAGCAGCAGGCGCCCCACCTCGTTTTCCACCCAAAGATATCAAGCAAGCAGAGACCAAGACAGGCGGCGCTTTCTTAGGGCTGCTGCAGGCAACACCATCCCTGGTAAAAGCCTCTCCCTTCCCAGCAAGGCACTAAAAGTTACCAAGGGGAAGAACCTGGGCTTCAGAAGAGCAAGGCGTTCTCCACCTACCCAGCAAGGGGACGTACTCCGACCTCTTCTTGGTAAGACCCACGCCAAAGATGCTAGAAGCAGGGGAAAAGACAACACAAGTCAATGAGACGGTGAGAAGCCAGGGGACCTAGAGAAGCAGCCTGGCGTGGTAGGGAAGGAGGTGCTCCTCGGGTACCGGCTTTTCTCTGGAGCAGGCTGTTATCCCCTGCACGCTTTCCCAGCCAAAGTTCAAGCTGACACGCTACGACAGCTTCAAGCGTAAAGAAGCCCAGCGGCCACGGTGGGACAGGAGAACATATCAAGAGTCCATCCCCAGAGGCCAAACCCAGAGAAACAGGAGAAGACACGTGAAAGAAGCCAGGGCGTGCTGTTGGCTGGGAGACAGCTTTACCACTTTGGCCAAGAACACCAAGCGTCTTTGAAAGGGGGACTTGTGTCCCTGAAGGGCTTGGGATGCCAAGCACCTGGCACCTTTGGCTCAAGTCTTCCCGCAGTCTCAAAGAGACGGCAGTGGTAACCTTCAAACCGTCCTCTAAAGGGAAGGTGAAATCCTGGCCCAGAAGAGCTGAGATTTCTGCAGGAAGACCTGAGGAAGAGTGTCCCGATGGTCCACGTTTCCCCATGGGGACCAGACTGGCCCAAAGCTTCCTGCTCGGAGCAGCTGGGACAGAAAACTCCTTGGGTCAGCATTCCCAGGGCACGTGGTGGAGCAAGCACAGCAGGGAAAGCACAGCCCAAAGCCCTTTAGACCCAGCCCACAAGGCCAGGTTGTGTCTACCAAGACAGACAAACCTTCCCCATCCCTCTGGTTTCACTCCCGCTCTCTCAGCAGCTGGAGACAGCAGGGGAGAGGGGCAAAAAGCCTGCCATGCCAGGGCTTCCGACCGTCTCAGAGGACACTCACCTCTCCTCGGTGACCCCCACGTATTGATAGACAGGGCCAGGCTGCCTGAGGCCTTTCATCTCTCTCTCCGGCAGCTCCTTGAAGTAGGAAGCGGGCAGCCGGGAGGCGGCGTAGGTCACTGCATCACAGGACACCAGCCCAGGGTAGTGCACCATCATCCGGGCAGCCAAGTTCACCTTCTGGCCAAGGACTGCCAGAGAGAGAGCACGCGTTAGAGAGAGAGAGCATGCGTCGGTGTGGCCCGTGCCGCCAGCCCCGCGGCACCCTTCCAGGCCAATACCTGTGTATTCGTGTCTCAGCGGGTGGCCAGTGACTCCGCAGAACATCGTCCCTCTGGTAACTGCCACAGACATTGTCCTGGCACACAGAGAAACAGCAGGGCTTGAGCAGCGCCCCAGGCGCAGTCCTGCCCGCCTGGCTTCATCCCTTCCCACACCTCCCCTCGGTGCCAGCCTGGGCCACCGGCTGTGCTGCCCTGCCAGCGTGGGTCTCGGGGATGTGGAGAGCTCAGGGGTGCAACATCTGCAGGTTGCAAGGGACAAGGGGCAGGGGCAGAGCACGTGCAGGGCCACAGCCCTCTTGTGAGCAAAGAGAGAGGGAAGAAGGCGCCCGCCATGTCACCGCCTGGCGATGACAGCCACTTGGGATCAGGTGGCTGGGCCCCATCCCCGTTCATGGGGCAGTGGCCCAGAAGGGCCGGCCTCTGGCCCTCACGAGGGCTCTTTCCAGCGCGGTGGCCAGCAGAGTGTGCTTGGAGGGACTCCGTCTGGCTGCCGTGGGCTGAGCCCAGGGGTTGCCTGCACCTCTCAGGGCACTGCCTCCTTCCTGCCAGGGACAAGGGAGAGCAAGCTAGAAGGCACATCTCTTTCTGTGAAGCCCCCTTGCGCCGTCCCAGGCAGCATGCACCCCGCCGACCCCCGCCACACACTCACTCTCTTTCCTCGAGCATGGTGGAGCACGAGTCGAAGATCTCCAGAGCACTCTGCAGGGCGTGAAGGCTCTCGCAGGGCAGCTTGTTTCCAGGGAGTCCCAGCACGCAGAGGAACGTGCAGCCCTGCCCAGGACAGATGTGGAACATGTTGCTACAGCGCCTAAGAGGGAGTCTCTCCCTCGCGCTCACTGCCCACCCTCTGGCGCTGGGGGAGGCCACCGTTCCCCCCCACTCACTTTATCACACAGGAGGACTTTGTTGATGTGGCCCTTGTGAGGAGAGAGGATTTCTAGCATCACCCTGCTGGCCTCCTTGAGGACGGTGCTGAGATGCACCGAGCTGGTACCTGCAGCAAGCTGCAGCTGGACAAAGATGCAGGTGACTGGCCGTAGCTCAGAGAGGAGATCCATGGGCAGTCCTGCATCGAGCTGGAAGACAAGAGCACGACGGCTTCACCAGCCTGCTCTCCCGGGCTCTTACTGCCCACACCAGTACCGAGGGAGAGCAGGCGTGCTGGCGATAGCGGGTAATAGCAGAGGAAGGGATAAATCCTCCTCTCGGTGCAAAAGGGCGGGCAGGCCGCCCAGCCTGTGGCAGGCAGACGCCGAGTCATAACACAAATGACAAAGGAGAGAAGGCTGCTCCGCTAACACGCCATCTGGGGACCGGTACGGACATGAGGGGAGACCCTCAGGGATGCTCCAGGGACTTCAGGGGAATCTCCCCTTTATCCCACCGTCGTGTCCGCGGCACACCCAGAACCATAGCCACGGAAAAGACAGAGGGACAGGAGTCCTCCTCCTGCCACCCATGTCTCTCTGAGGACAACGCAGACAATGGTGCAGCACCGGTGCCCCTGGGCTCAGTTTCCCTGCGTTGTCATCGCAGGGCGCATTTTCTTTGATTGGTCTGTTCCCGTAAGAGCTCCACCTCTGCAAGGCACCACTTCTTCTGCCCTCCGAAAATGCAGCCCCCAGCAGCGGTGGCCTTGCCGTACCTTCCCGAGAGCAGCGACTGGTATGTACTTCCTAAGCACATCCTTGGCGTTCAGGTCACTGGGCAAGAGAAGAGTAGGCCTCATGGCACCTGAGGAGAGAAAAGGCAGGTGGTCGCTGGGTGGACGGGACTACGAGCTGTTGCAAAGCAGGGCCTGGCCCTCGAAGTGGGGGAGAAAGAGTCTTCTGCGCTTGCTCATGTTGCCACCTCCAGATGCTGAGGGCAGAGCTCTCCCCTGGAAGGAGGAGGCGGCAGCAGCCACCGCCCTGGGAGGCCCAACAGCCTGAGTGCTAACGGACAGAGGGAAGAGGGAGGAGGTGGTTCCTCTCTGGTCCCTGAAGCAGCAAAGCCCCACCTTTCGGGACAATCACAGAGCAAGGGGAAGTGGGCACTCACCTTCCCTTTTTGAGCGGTGTCTCACTGGGTCTTGTACGAGCTTGCGTAAGGCGTCTTGGCATTCGGACCAAGGCATCGGATCCATGCCCGTCACCTGAAGACACACAGAATGAAAGCACTGCCACTGGCCTCCCCAGGACTCCCAGGGGACAGAGCCTGCCCTCCACCGTCACTGCCCAGAGAAGGGGAGAAGTAGCCCACCTGGCTGGATGGGACAGCAGTGCTTCCTCAGAAGCACCGGAGCTGGACAGCCATTCTCCAAGCATGCCCATCTCCAAGCAACCACAGCTCCATGGCCCACAGAGGACATTGCTGCTGGGGCTCAAACCCTCCCAGCGCCTCCTGACCCCTCAAAGCAAGAAAGCCCAGCCCACGGTTACCCTTGAGATGGAAGGACAAGACCTTCCCCTGCCTGCCCGCTTTCCCACCTACAACTCTCTCCACATTCATCTCCTCAGCCTTCCAACACCTCCCTCCTTCATGGCCAGGCCCAGGCCCTCAGAATGGCTCTCGAGGCCAACCCATCCACCTGCCTGCACAGCTCTTGTGCCTGCGAGATGCTTGATCCTCAGCCGGTGCTGCTCACAGAGCTCCCAGCAGGTGGCCGAGAGGACAACTTCACCTGCACCCGCAACCTCTTCGGCGTCACGAACTTCAGCCAGGCACGGGCCAAAAATGCAGAAGTGTTGCCAGCTCTCATCTCCGAAAACCGGGAGGCTCATGGTCCCTGCAGAGATCCCTGGGGAGAAGGAGAAGCAGAACTGACACAGGGAACATTTGGAACTCCACAGCCCCCAGCATCTCGGCTGCTCAGAAGCTCCTCTGAAGCCCAGTGGGGAGAGGGGCGTTACGGAGGGGTAAAGCATCCTCTCTCCTCCTCGGGGAGACGCTGACACGATTCCCTAAAACAGGCGTCTAGAAATAGACGAACCGAGTTGACATTGAGAATGTGTTGAGTGCGCCAGGCGTCATCCCCAGCTGCCTGCCCCAGAAGCCCAGCAAACCAGAAGCACCCTGTGGCATGGCAGAGTGCCACACAGCTGCGTCTGGCACAGCGCCCGTACCTATCTTCAGTTGGATCTTCTGCCCCACATCTGTGTCACGTCTTCCGTACTTCTTCTGGATCTGCTGGCTACAGTGCAGCACCAGGCTGATGGTCCTGGCCACCTCCTGGGGTGGTGTTCTCCACAGCACCAGCACAGCATCTCCTGGGGAAAGGGAGGGAAGGTAAAGGCTCTGCCGAGACCTGACTCTCCCCGACCTACGGTCTGGTTCTGCAGAGACAGCAGAAACCAGCTGCCGTGCGGAGGAAGATGGGCTTGTGGGAGGCCATCGTCCTGGAGGACCGTGTCCTGGGCACCGGGACACCTCTCCTATCCCGGGCCAGCCACAGCAGCAGACGGCTGGCAGCGGTGACACCCCCTGTCCCGAGCGCTCCTCTGCAGCTGCAGCACTGGAGAGAGGGCACTGCTGGAGGGGTGCGTGCGTGGCCAAAGAGCTGGCTCAAGGCGCTGCACAGAGCCTCTTGAGAAGGAGCGCAGAGCAAACGGCCGCCACGGGAGTTAAATGCTACAGCTCAGTGCCCGAGGTCATCGCCCCCCCAAGAACCTACCAGCAAACTTCAAGATGTCTCCTCCAAAAATCAGGAACTCTGTGGACAGAGGGAAGAAAAGGCAGAGTCATGTGGACACCTTCTTCCAGAAGCCACCGAGCAAGGCCCTCTGCCTGGGGGGAGCACCGGGGCAAGGGTGCACTGTGGGGCACAGCTCAGGAAAGCACCGCTCCGGCCTCTCTCCCAGGCTCACGGTGGTCACAGCCCTTGTACCCGCACAGCAGGCAGGGAGGCAGGGCCTCCAGATGCCACCAGACCTCAGAAAGGTGAAGGCTGGAAGGTACCTCTGGGGTCCATCTGGTCCAACCCCGCTGCTCAAGCCCGGCTGCACAGAGCCAGCTGACCAGGACGGTGGCTGATGGTTTCCGAATAGCTCTAAGGAGGGAGACTTCACAAGCTCCCTGGGCAACCTCTGCCAGTGCTCAGTCACCCTCACAGTCGAAAAGTGTTTCCTGATGCACAGAGGGAACCTCCTGTTCCACTCTGGGCACCACTGGGGAGAACCTGGCTCTGTCCTCTTTGCACCCTCTCTTCAGGTTGTAGGCACGTTTCTAAGGTCCCCCCCGCAAGCCTTCTCTTCTCCAGGCAAACCAGGCCCAGCTCTCTCAGACTTTCCTCATAGCACAGACGCTCCAGACCCTGGCGCACTTGCTGGATGCCCTCAGCCTGCTCTGGGCCCTGACGCAGCACTGAGACGGCTGTTCACGCCAGAGGCACCGAGGTGGCTGCTGAGAAAGTGGGTGCCTCCTCGGCCGCAGCGGGGAGCAGAAAGGACCCGCGCTGGTGCTGACCCGCCAGCAGACCCTGGCTGCGCTCGCTGTTCCTCACAGAAAGCCCCAGCCCTTCCAAGGAGGCAGGACCAGGCTGCCTCCACCCTCCACCATCACGGCCCGATGCCACACAGTCCTGCAGCACGGCTCCTACCCTCCAAAATGTTGCACAGGTACTCATTGAGCGTTTGCGCCAGCTCATCAGTGCCTCTGTCCACGCCGCTCCTCTGCACGAATTTCTCGGTCAACGCAGTGAAACCTGGAACAGGGACATCCAGAAATCAGGAAATGCCCATGTGGGCCAAAAGACCTGGCAGCAGTTTCCGCGATGCCCGGCCCGAGAGCCTGTAGGGGACACCTTCCCGTGCCAGCTCCGCACTGGTGGCAGCCGTGATGGACCGCCCAAGGTCACCCATCCCGCTCTCTGTGGGCATCCCAGCAGAAGACCTCAGCAGTGACAAGATGACCACTCTGTCTGAGGGGCTCCAAAGGGCCTGCTGTGTCCCCACATGGCTCATGTCCGTGGCTGCTCCTCCCTGCTCCCCCCACCTGAGATATCCGCAAAGAGCAGCACTCCGTGGACACTCTGAGCGGTGTCGTTGCTCCTGAGGGAGCTATCAGCAAGGAGCGAGGGGAGGAAAGCGACTGCTTTCTGCAGGTCCCCGTAGTGACGATTCCTCTCCCAGGCAGAAGCCATCGTCAGCGCCCTGTGGCACACGGGGTACCTCAGGAGAAGATGGCCGTGCCCAGCCGGGAGGAGGACGAGGACCTCACTGCACAGTGCAAGCTGCACACTGAGCCCAGGGCCTCTGTGCGGGGCGACTAGCCCTCCGCCTTCCCGGGGTGGTCACAGTCACCAGGCGGTGGCCTCCTCTGCAGGTCATCGCTTGCCCGGCAACTCACCTCACGCATCACAATCGGCTCGCAGTGACATCTTCCGTCTGTCACCGCCATTACCCGGTGTCCTGCTGTGAGCGACACAGCACTAACTTCTCTTGTAATGCTGGGGAAAACTGCACTTCTAGAACTCTCTTGTCTGAATTTGGGAAAATATGTACTTCATAGCCAGCTAGCCTATGTGGGATTAGCGGTCTCGGTGCTTTTAAGCCTTCCCAGGTGTAGAGATGAGGACTTGAGGCACTTGACGCAGGCTGGCCCACAGCATTAGTTCATACCACGAAATAATTTCATATCATGAAATAATTTCATCCTTAGAGAGAGAGCTTTTTATTTTCGTCTCCTTCTAGATACAGAAATTAATATTATTTTTCAATAGCTATCAAAAGAAGAGCTTGTTCTCTATTTCAGTGCCTCACACCCAGAGTTACAGGTTTGAACGTTTTTTAAACACTGCGACCCCCGCCCAACTTCCAGACATTTTGGGGCCGTGACCCACCTCTTTTGGGGGGAACTCAGCATAACCCGCACTTCCCCCCTCGCCTGCTCCTCCGCCGTGTGGGCCGGGGGACGGAGAGACAGGGAGAGACGAGGTGGGCGGAGGGGGAATGGTGGGGGTGGCAGAGCCGGCAGTACCTGGCCATCCCGGCCACCGCCGTCTCGCCCCAGCAGGCCTTTGCCGCCGGCCAGAGCGGCCTGGAGCATCGGCGAGCCGTCCTGGCGCCGGAGAACATGGGCCACATTCTCTCGGCACTCGCTTTCCCACCCCGCCTCCAGAGCCAAACTGCTCAAAACTCATCCCTTTCTATGGAATTTAAAAAATCACTCAGCGCTGCAACATCCCACTTCTTTTTCTTTGTTGAAAAGGAAACAGCCCCCAGGTTTTCTGCTGAAAAACTCCCAGTCCTCCCAGCTGGCAGGGCTGCCGCTGACTCCAGCCTTACTGGGAGGCCCATCTTCGTTTCCGGAAGGCAGCCGGTTTCCCTTTGGAATCGTTAAGGGCTAGATAAAAACGTTCCTTTGAGGTTTATTTTGAAAAATACAAGCCTTGAGAAGCCCAAGGAGAATGTTCCCACACGCCTTCTGCTTTGGGGACAGGAGTTTATCGAGGCCCAGACCTGAGGATTGGTCCTTTCAAGAGAAAAACAGAACCAAAATATAGATTATTTTTCTTTCCACTGGACATGAATATTCAGCAAAAATTAAACAAAGTCATCAAAATCTGGTGACTCGGAAACAAAAAAAATCAGCCTTTTTTATAATGTTGGGAGAGACAAGATGCCTTTCTTTCCATTTCCTTCCTTCAGCTAATCAAACCCTCCATGTTCCCTCCCAAATGCCATGTTAATTTATGCAAATAAGCACCAATTAATAAAATAAACATGCAACGGGTGCTTTAAATACGACCGAGATGCCTTGCCCAGAGCAAGGACTAGTCCCTGCAGAGAGCGAGCAACCAGTGCTCCCCCAAACTGACCGTCGAGTCACAAGGTCTCTCTTGTGTCTAGAGATCCAGCCGTGGTTGCTACCCGGTCGAAGGCTGCTGTTAAAAAAACTGTGGGCACCCAGACAGAGGCCCCACGCAAACATATGGGCAGCCAGGCCTCTGGCTGCAAAGAGTGCCGGAGCCTGGCACTCGCCATGGAGGGCAGCAGAGACAACACTTGTGTAAGACGTGAACAGGTAAATGATCTGCTCATTCTGGTGGCTGAGCTGAAGGAAGAAGTGGAGAGGTTGAGGAGTATGAGAGAATGCGAGAGGGAGAGTGACTGGTGGACCCGCTCCCGGAGAGAAAGGGAAGAGGGTGAGGCCCCACACAAGTCAGAGGACCCCCTCCCTTCTCGTCACCAGGCAATAGGAGGGGATCGCAGAGACGAGGGGGAATGGAAACCGGTCCCTGCGCGGGGAAGCAGGAGAATGCCCTCCCGGCCCCTCCCACCTTCCCAGTTACCTTTGCAGAACAGATATGAAGCCCTGCAGGAGGAACTGGCTGTTGGAGAGGAGGATGATACACCCAGGCCAGGAACGTCAGAAAGACCAAGTCGCCATGGACCCAGCATCACAGTTGGCTCCAAAAGGAAAAGCAGACGGGTCATTGTGGTGGGTGACTCTCTATTGAGGGGGGTGGAGGGGCCAACATGCCGTCCAGACCCACTTCACAGGGAAGTCTGCTGCCTCCCTGGGGCACGGGTCAGGGATGCGTTAGGCAAACTTCCGGCCCTAGTAAACTCCTCTGACTACTACCCCCTCTTAGTATTTCAGGTGGGTAGTGACGAAGTGGGTAGGAGGAGCCCAAAATCGATTAAAAGAGATTTTAGAGCCTTGGGGCGACGGCTTAAGGGGTCAGGAACACAAGTTGTATTCTCCTCTATCCCTTCAGTGGCAATCATGAATGAGGAAATTAACAGGAAGAGGCAACAGGTCAACTCGCGGCTCCAGGACTGGTGTTACTGGCAGGGCTTTGGGTTTTTTGATCACAGGCTGCTATATGAGTCACCTGGCCTGCTGGTGGCAGGTGGGACGCACCTGTCCCAGAAGGGGAAAAGAATTTTGGGGCAGGAGTTAGCAAGGCTCATTGACAGGGCTTTAAACTAGATATGAGGGGGGAAGGGGAGACAACTGGGCCTGTCAGGAATAAATCCAAGGGAGGCATGCCAGGGCTTGAAGGATGGTGGGCTAGCGAGGACTCTCACTCTGACATTTCATTGGAGAGAAGGGATAGACGCTTAGAAATCATGGAAGCACCTGAAAGGGGTCTGGTGGGAAATGGGGCCCACACTCGCAAAAAGGTGCTGGAGTCATTAGCACATCTGAAGTGCATCTATACCAATGCACGCAGTATGCGCAACAAACAGGGGGAGCTTGAAGCCATGATGCACCAGGGAAACTATGACACAGTGGCTATCACAGAAACGTGGTGGGATGCCTCACATGACTGGAGTGCCACAATCGATGGCTACAAGCTCTTCAGGAGGGACAGACAGGAAAGGAGAGGTGGAGGAGTGGCCCTGTATATTAGAGAATGCTACGAGAGCTCAGAAATCGAGTATAGTGATGACGGGGTGGAGAGCGTTTGGATTAGGTTAAGGGCCGATAAAGCTGCTATCGCTGTGCGAGTCTGCTATAGACCTCCCAACCAAAGCAGTGAGGCGGACGAAGCTTTCTATAAGCAGCTGGGGGCAATCTCGCGATCACTTGCCGTTGTTCTTGTGGGGGACTTTGACCTCCCGGATATCTGCTGGGAATACAGCACAGCTGAGAGGGAACAATCCAGGAGGCTCCCGGAATGTGTGGAAGATAACTTCCTCACACAGCTGGTAGGTGAGCCCACCAGGGAAGGTGCCCTCCTGGACCTGCTTCTTGTGAAGAGGGAAGAACTTGTAGGGGAAGTAAAGGTTGGTGGCCGTCTAGGGCACAGTGATCGTGAGATGATCGAGTTTCTGATTCTTGAGGAAACAAGGCGAGGGGTTAGTAAAACTGCCACCTTAGACTTCCGGAGGGCAAATTTTGACCTGTTCAGAAGACTGCTGGACAAAGTCCCTTGGGGAGGCTGCCCTGAAGGATATAGGAGCCCAGGAAGGCCGGACGTACTTCAAGAGAGAAGTCTTAAAGGCACAGGAGGAGGCTGTCCCTGTGTGCCGAAAAACAAGTAGGCGGGGAAGGAGACGGGCCTGGCTAAATAGGGACCTTTGGCTGGACCTCAAGAACAAAAGGAGAGTCTATGACCTCTGGAAGAGGGGGCAGGTCTCTCATGAAGACTGTAAGGATATAGCGAAGCTATGCAGGGAGAAAATTAGGAGAGCCAAAGCGCAGCTCGAGCTCAACCTAGCTACAGCTGTTAAGGATAACAAAAAATGTTTCTATAAATTCATTAACAACGAAGGGAGGATTAGGGAAAATCTCCCTCCCTTACTGGATGCAGAGGGAAACATAGTCACAAAGGCTGAGGAAAAGGCTGAGGTGCTCAATGCCTACTTTGCCTCAGTCTTTAGCAGTGGAACTAACTGTTCCCTGGGCACCCAGCCTCGTGAGCTGGGAGACAGGGAGGGGAAGCTGCACGAGGCCATCGCAATGAAAGAGGAAGTGATCTACGACCTGCTACGCCGCTTGGATGCGCACAAGTCTATGGGACCGGATGGGTTATATCCAAGAGTGCTGAAAGAGCTGGCAGACGTGCTCGCCAAGCCACTTTCCGTGATCTACCTGAAGTCATGGCTGACTGGGGAGGTCCCAATGTGTGGGAGGATTTTTAGTACAAAGGGGTCATCCTGTGAACACTCCAAGCACCGAAGAATTGTTAACAACTGTGTAGGCCTTGTAAGTTTGAAGGTTATGTGAAAACATTGTAGCGGTGTTAGAAATGCTGAGACAAACAAGATATGAGAAAGTGTGCTGAACTCAGCGTGCAAAATGCAGAACTTCGCCCAGGATATAGGAGGGGTGATTGTTCGCGTGGACAGATGTTTTAAGGCAATTATAATATGTTGCTTACTGCATGTACAGCTCATGCAACCAATCAGCAAATTGTCGGCGCGTGATGCGGAATCAGAATGTCTATAATAACTGAGCTATCTGTGCAATAAAGTGGCATTAACCTGATCATATTGGTCGTGGTGTTACTGTCCGAGCCTTCTGCGTCGACAAGTGGCGCCCGAACAGGGACCCTCAGATCGGTGTTGGGATCAGCGAATACCCGATGAGCAACCAACGGACGGAGGGGGCAGAAGAAGCCGGTCGATAGGTGAGTGCTGCCCCGGCACTCGGGAAGACGCTAGCGCATCAAGTTAGGGAATCTCACTCTGGCCAAGCGAGCGGCCGGGGAGGAGATGTGGTCTATGCACTCCAAAGAAGAAGAGGCGGTAGTTAAGCTCCTCCAACATATACTCTCTACGAGAGGACTGAAGTATGATACGCCTACCTTGAAGGCGCTCTTAGCATGGGCGCGGGATAAAGGACTTATCCCCACTGTTGCTGCCGCTTTTGCTCAAGATACGTGGGCTAAAATAGGAGCGGTGTTGTGGGATGAAGTAAGTAAAGGATCCAAGGAGGCACAGAAACTCTCCACCGTGTGGAGGTTAGTATCAGAGACTTTGAAAACAATGCAGGCAGAACGTGCTGCGGCCGCCTCTGCCTTTGCAGCATTAACACCCAGAGTTAAGGATGTTTCCCCCACGAGCCTTTCTTTTGGGGGATCGCCAGAAGCTGTCGTCCCTCAACCCCGGGGCTGCAGAATAACACCGGGGAATGTAGTGAGTCATGCCGTTACTGCCCCGAGCCAGCCTACTCCCGCTACAGACCCTCTTGAGATGCCTGTTTATGAAAGTGGAAAAGAGGAAGAAACTACGTTTCCTCCTCCCCCTCCCAAAGACACTGTTGTCGAAAGTACCGAAGGAGACCGCCCTGAGGATTCCAGGGATCAGCCAACGCCGTACCCTCCTCTGCCGCCCTCTACTCCGCCATCACCTGGCAGCAGCACTAGAGTACCACCTGGTGGACTGACAGACCTTCAGTTCTGGGAGTTGTTAAAAAAGTTGGAAGCGTTGGAAGCTCGTCTAGACGATCAATCCAGTTCACGAGCTCCTCCAGCTTACCCTGCTCCTTTGCCACTGCCTCATCATGCCTTGTCGTGGCCGCCATTGTCGGGATTTGAGGGGCATGGGGGAGCGGTAGGAGGGGAGGAAGGATTGAAAAACCGATGGAGGGGAGAAATTAGAGACGCGGCAATTGAGGGCGTGTTTCTTGAGCCTATGGCGTTTCCGGTGTTTGCTAATGCTGGGGGTGGAAAGGATTGGGAACCGTTTGATTGGAAATTGTTAAAGGAGGCGAAACAGGCTGTTAGTTAATATGGACTAGGCTCTCCCTATACTAGGGCTATAGTGGAGCATTTATTTACTGCAAATTTACTCACACCACATGATTCAAAGCAGATTTCTCAAATGTTGCTCACCCCTTCTCAGCAGTTGCAGTTTTTCAGTGTGTGGCAGAACCTATGTGATCAGGCTGCTGCCACCCGGCGTCCTCAAGGTGATCCTTTGTATGGGGTACAGACACAGATGTTAATGGGGACGGGACCTTACGTTCGAACTGACTGGCAAGCTAATTTTGCTGTGGAGGTTTTGCAACTCAGTCAACAGCTAGCTCACAGGGCTTTGTTGGGGATTAGAGGGGAAAAAAACCCTCCTGCTTTTACAAATGTTCGCCGAGGACCTACGGAGCCTTGTTCTGGGTTTGTTGATAGATTGCATGCAGCTATTTCTGCTCACCCTGACCTTGATGAGACCATGAAAGCTAAGTTTTTAGACTTACTTGCTTTTGATAATGCGAACGATAAAACCAAGAAAGCTCTTGGTACCCTACCTCGAGGCAGTACCACTGCTCAGCTGCTGGAAACAGCAGAACGGGTGCTTTCCCAAGAACAGGCTACGGTTATGGCTGCTGCTGTTGGAGCAGCGGTACGTCCGTTGGTGCAACAGCAATCAAAAGGAAAATGTAATAATAATGATAAGAAATGTTATAATTGCGGAAAATCAGGTCATTTTCGTAAAGAGTGCAGAAACGCAAGTAAGGGACAAGCGAGTGGGCAAGTAAGCTCCCCACGTCAGAGTGGAGGTAGATGGTGTGTGAATTGTCGAAGCGCCACCCATAATTCTGCGGAGTGTAGGCGATCGGGAAACCGGGTACCAAGCGCGATGCATCCTCCTCGCACTATGACACAAGTACAGGAGGCGGTATAGGGTGCCTGGACCGTTGCGCCACCGCCACTGCAGGAAGCGTGGGAATGGACCTGGCAACAGCAGTAGATACCACTTTAGTCACAACGGCGGTCACTCTAATTGATTCAGATCAACGAGGACCGCTGGGCCATGGACTGAGTGCTCTGTTAATTGGGCGCTCCTCCGTGTCCCGTCAGGGCATTTTTATTGTACCGAGCCTTATCGATGCTGATTATACAGGGATTATAAAGATTATGGTATATACGCTGACCCCCCCGATTACCATTCCTCAGGGGTCAAAAATTGCACAATTGATATTATTTCGATTAATGGTCCCGAGGTCGCTGCCAAAACAGAGGGGTGCCGGAGGTTTTGGCTCAACAGGGTCTCCTGATGTCTTATTAGCTATTGATATTGCACGAGGCAAGCCTGAAGAAAAGGTGGTTGTGACGCATCCTTCAGGAACGTCTATTACCCTGACTATGTTGATAGACACAGGTGCTGATGTTACGATTGTGCCTATTTCTAGCTGGCCATCAGCGTGGCCCCTTGCTCCTGCTGCGACGAGTGTAGTCGGGGTAGGGGGTCCACAAAGGACAATGATCAGCCAAACTTTAGTTTCTTTTACATTTATGGATGGAACCGTAGTCTCAGTCAAGACATACGTGATGCAGCTACCTGTCACCTCGATAGGTAGAGATGTGCTTTCTCAGCTTGGGGCTCGACTTGTGACATGGCCTTTTTAGGAGCGGTCACGGTCGAGCAGCCAACATTGAAGCTCACCTGGACCACTACAAGTCCTGTGTGGGTGGACCAGTGGCCTCTAAAAGAGGATCGGCTGCATATTGTTCAAATGTTAGTACAGGAACAGTTGGAGGCAGGTCATATTGTACCCTCAACGAGCCCTTGGAATACCCCTATTTTTACTATTCCAAAAAAAATCAGGAAAATGGCGCCTATTACACGATCTCCGAGCCATTAATGCGGTAATGCAGGAAATGGGGGCATTACAGCCAGGTTTACTATCACCTGCGATGATACCAAAAGAATGGAACTTGTTTATTGTAGATTTAAAAGACTGTTTCTTTACTATACCGTTGCATCCGGAAGATGCAGAAAAATTTGCCTCTTCCGTGCCATCAACAAATAAGAAAGAACCAGCTAAGCGGTATCATTGGGTTGTTCTGCCACAAGGAATGAAGAATTCTCCCACCTTGTGTCAAATGTTTGTGGCCTGGGCCTTACGTCTGTTTAGGGAAAATAATCCATTTTTGCTTGTATATCATTATATGGACGATATTTTAGTGGCAGGCCCAAATTTGGATGTTGAAGCAACCTTGAAGGAGTTAACTGAAACCATAGAGCAAAAGGGTCTGAAAATTGCTCCTGAAAAGGTACAAAAGAATGCACCATGGCACTATTTGTGTTGGATTATTACTCAAAGTACTGTTAAGCCTCAAAAGATTCAGCTAACGACCAAAATTAAAACTTTAACGGATGTACAGAAATTAATAGGAGATATTCAATGGGGGCGATCCGTATCCGGTATCACCAGTGATGACCTGGCTCCTCTGATGTCATTGCTAGGCACCTCTACACAGGCTGAAGTTTGTCGGCAACTCTCACCAACTCAAGAAAAGGCTTTAGATTTCATTGTTCAAAAAATCATGACTGGGTGCGTGCAACGCTTAACAGGAGTTCCCCTACAATTGATTGTGATAAATTCTGGGTCTGGCAGAGAACATTTGATAGGTTTGTTAGTACAACAGGTCAATTGTACGGTGTCTATAATAGAATGGGGTTTTCTATCTTACCAACCTAAGAATACTGTCTGCACTCGTATATAAATGTTTGCAAACCTTATTATAAAGGGCAGACGTCGTATCGTTGACTTAACTGGACATGAGCCAGAGGTTATATATGTTCCGATTACCCAGAGTTATCTGGATTGGCTTCTCTCTTCCTCAGAGGTTTTACAATATGCATTAACGGATTTTTCCGGACAGATAACTAATGCCTACCCACCAATGAAACTTTTGCCATTAATTCGAAATCAAACTTTTGAAGAGACTCCACGACGTTCGAATTCTCCGGTGTCTGGACTCACGGTATTTACAGATGCCGGAAAGAAATCAAAAAGGGCGGTGGTTACCTGGTGCCTTAACGGACAATGGCACTCCAAAGTACTAAATGGTGTTTTACAAGATTCTTTACAGACTTTAGAACTACGGGCAGTGGTGTGGGCTTTTCAAAACTGGCAGAATGAACCGATTAATGTTGTTTCAGAGTCTATGTATGTGGTCGGTACTGTTATGAGACTGGAACGATCGATGCTTCGATCTCTTCGAAATTCTGTCTTATATCAGTTATTGTTACAATTGTTACATTTGTTAAATCAGAGAACGTATCCTTATTTTATAGTGCACATACGTAGCCATCAGCCTGATTATGGCCTGGCCATTGGTAATAATCGTGCTGACCATTTGGTTGCAGCAACCTGGGAGAACCGTCAAACCAACTTATTTGAACAAGCTCGAGTGTCTCATGAATTTTTTCATCAATTGGCTAGAGTATTAGCAAGGCAGTTTAATTTACCTATTTCTGAGACATGTGGTATTGTGCAATCCTGTCCGGATTGCCAAGGGACTGGTTTTGGGCTTGGCCTAGGCGTGAACCCACGTGGGTTGCATTCCTTGCAATTATGGCAAATGGATGTTACCCATGTTCCTGAATTTGGAGGGCTCAAATATGTCCATGTAAGCATTGACACCTATTCGCACGCCATCTGGGCCACAGCACAAACTGGAGAAATGGCCAAACATGTTATTAAGCATATGTGTGCAGCTATAGCAGTTTTGGGGGTACCCCAGGAAATTAAAACCGATAACGGACCTGCCTATGTTTCTCAACGATTTGCTAAATTCTGTACTCTATGGGGTATACGTAAACATACTGGAATTCCTCATTCTCCCACGGGACAGGCCATAGTCGAGCGTGCACACACTACGCTGAAGGCGCTTTTGCAAAAACAAAAAGGGGGAGAAATTACCTCTTCTTCTGCAGAACGCCTTGCAAAAGCTTTAGATGTATTGAACTGTTTGCGGTTAACTGGAGAACGTGACTCACCTCCAATAGTGATTCATCACATGTCATTACGGTCTGGTTTGCAAGCAACCACACCAGGACGGGTACAGTATAAGGACTGGCAATCAGGGCAATGGAAGGGTCCAGTGGAGATAAAAATGATTGGTCGCAGATATGCTTGTGTTTTGACAGATCAAGGTCCAAGATGGGTACCAGCACGTTGGATTAAGCCGTGGAGGGAACCTAAAATGCAAGAGAGTGGAACGCGAGACGGTGATATGACCACGTGAACTCACCACTCTGGCTCTCGCAGGCTTGGCAACTGTCATATGTGCAGCTTGTAGAGAGTGTGAACCGTGGGTTCTTTGCGAGTGTAATGAGTGCAAGAAACAGCTCTATCAACGTGCCGGATTAGCAGGGTTTTGGTGTTCGGCTTGCCTGGAAGTTCAGTATGCAAGGATACAACAGGCTGTTCGTATAGCCATTTTAACAGGGCATGACGTCGACGAGAATCATAATCGTCGGTTAGCTTGGGAAACACATTGTTGTGTGAGAGCAATTTGGAAGTATCAGGATAACTATGATCCTTTAGTAGTCAAGTGTAGCAAAGACGTTTTAATACCCCGCATTTGGAAGGTAAAACCGGAAGAGTGGGAGAAAACGAAGAAAAAGTGTGCAAGGCGATTTGGTTGGAAGCAAAAGGGAAAACCATAATGGCAACATGGGTTGGATAATTGGGATAATGATTATTGGTTTAGTGGGACCGGGAGTGGAAGGTATTACAAACATATCCCCTAGGCAGAACGTATGGGTAACATGGGCAAATCAGACAGGCAACTCGGCCTTTTGCTTATCCATGGCCACTCCATCAGATCCTTTCCGAACATGTTTGATTGGTTTTCCATTCCTGCGATTGGAGGATTTTGAAGGCTATGTATCCCAAGTCAATTTAACAAATAGTTTGCTGTTAGAATCAGAGCAGGTTAACGTCACTTGTAACCTGTTGTGAGGATCTGCAGACAGCTATTGGTGTCCAGAAGGAGTAGGACCCCTATTTCAAGGTCATCTCATTAATCATTTAAACCGATCATTTCCTCTCCCTTTGCAGGAATTGGATCTTTTGGGGTCACTTCCAGCAGTGGGACATCATGCTGGAAATAATACTGGCAGGCATATTGGCAACTTTAGCTTAGGATGTATCGAATTGGGAGGGCAAAATCCAGTATTATGTAGAGGTTATGGGTTTAATATGACAGGTGCTCTCACTGGTATGCAAAATGTTACTCCCACTGTTTCATTTATTAAGAGTAATTATTGTCAAAACGGAGGTGCTGACCTAGGACTGTCGTGTGGAGGGATTTGGAATAATGCATCTTTTCCTAAGCTACTTCCACCTGGGTATTTTTTGATATGTGGTGACCGAGCTTGGGGAGGCATCCCTAGTCGTTCAGTAGGAGGACCGTGTTATTTAGGCGGACTTACCTTGTTTGCTCCTGACAGGATTAGTCTTATTAGTCTTAGGAACCAGTCACGGCGATCGCGACGAACGATTACCGATTTTACCCCTGAGTGCAGTGACCGCATCGAGTTTTGGCATCGCCCGTCAAAAATTTTTGCAGGCTTTTTAGCTCCAGGTGTGGCTGCAGCCAAGGCTTTAACGGATCTAGAAAAGCTAGCCTGTTGGAGTATAAAACAGTTTAACCTGACTTCTGAGATGATTTCTGCTTTATTAACAGATGCTGATAGTATACGACATGCTGTGCTGCAGAATCGTGCTGCTATTGATTTTTTGTTAGCACAAGGCCATGGTTGTGAGGATTTTGAAGGGATGTGTTGTATGAATTTGTCTGATCGCTCACGCTCCATTCATGACCACTTAGCCCAGTTAGAGCACAATATGCATAAGCTCACTCAGGGTCATTCGTGGTTGGAGCAATTGTTTAATTCTTGGGGACTGGCTGGCTGGGTACAAGATTTCTTGAAACAGGGCCTTGTAATTTTGATTGTTGTAATAATATTGCTGATCATTTTACCTTGTTTGTTTTCTTGTCGACAAAGATCTTTAGAAGTGTCTATAGAAAAAATGTTTTCAGGTGCTTGGATTGTTCAAAAACAAAAAGGGGGATCTGTGGGAGGATTTTTAGTACAAAGGGGTCATCCTGTGAACACTCCAAGCACCGAAGAATTGTTAACAACTGTGTAGGCCTTGTAAGTTTGAAGGTTATGTGAAAACATTGTAGCGGTGTTAGAAATGCTGAGACAAACAAGATATGAGAAAGTGTGCTGAACTCAGCGTGCGAAATGCAGAACTTCGCCCAGGATATAGGAGGGGTGATTGTTCGCGTGGACAGATGTTTTAAGCCAATTATAATACGTTGCTTACTGCATGTACAGCTCATGCAACCAATCAGCAAATTGTCGGCACGTGATGCGGAATCAGAACATCTGTAATTACTGAGCTATCTGTGCAATAAAGTGGCATTAACCTGATCATATTGGTCGTTGTGTTATTGTCCGAGCCTTCCGCGTCGACACCAATGGACTGGAGGGTGGCAAATGTAGCGCCCATCTACAAAAAAGGCAGAAAGGAGGATCCGGGAAACTATAGGCCTGTCAGTCTGACCTTGGTAGCAGGGAAGGTCATGGAGCAGATCATCTTGAGTGCCATTACAACTCATCTAATGGACAAGCAGGGGATCAGGCCTAGTCAGCATGGGTTTAGGAAAGGCAGGACCTGCCTGACAAACCTGATCTCCTTCTATGACAAGATGACCCGATTATTGGATGAGGAAAAGGCTGTGGACATTGTCTACCTAAACTTTCGAAAAGCATTTGACACTGTCCCCCATAGAAATCTCATGGAAAAACTGGCGGCTCATGGCCTGGATGAGCATACGATCTGCTGGATCAAGCACTGGCTGGATGGGCGGTCCCAAAGAGTGGTGGTCAATGGAGTTAAATCCAGCTGGCGGCCGGTCACAAGTGGTGTCCCTCGGGGCTCAGTGTTGGGACCGTTTCTGCTCAACGTCTTTATTGATGACCTTGATAAGGACATAGAGTGTATCATCAGCAAGTTTGCCGCTGACACGAAGCTAAGCGGGAGTGTTGATCTACATGAGGATAGGGAGGCTCTACAGAGAGACTTGGGTAGATTGGACCGATGGGCCAATGCTAACGGTATGAGCTTCAACAAGGCCAAGTGCCGGGTCCTGCACTTGGGCCACAACAACCCCATGCATCGCTACAGGCTTGGGGAAGTGTGGCTGGAGAGCTGCCTGGCAGAAAAGGACCTGGGGGTTCTAATTGACAAGCGGCTGAACATGAGCCAGCAGTGTGCCCAGGTGGCCAAGAGGGCCAATGGCATCCTGGCTTGTATTAGAAATAGTGTGAGCAGCAGAAGGAGGGAGGTGATTGTCCCCCTGTACTCAGCACTGGTGAGGCCGCACCTTGAGTATTGTGTCCAGTTCTGGGCACCTCAATACAAGGGAGATATCGAGGTGCTGGAGCGAGGGCAGAGGAGGGCAACGAAGCTGGTGAAGGGCCTGGAGAATAAATCTGATGAGGGCGATTGAAGGAGCTGGGACTGTTTAGTTTGAGGAAGAGGAGCCTGAGGGGAGACCTCATCGCTCTCTACAACTGCTTGAAAGGCCATTGCAGAGAGGTTGGTGCTGGTCTCTTCTCACAGGTAATTAGCAATAGAACAAGAGGGAATGGCTTCAAGCTGCAACAGGGTAGGTTTAGGCTGGATATAAGGAAAAAATTCTTCACGGAAAGAGTGGTCAGACACTGGAATAGGCTGCCCAGGGAGGTGGTGGAGTCACCATCCCTGGATGTGTTTAAGGCTCGTTTAGATGTGGTGTTAAGGGATATGGTGTAAGGGAGAACTTTGTAGAGTGGAGATGATGGTTGGATTCAATGATCCCAAGGGTCTTTTCCAACCTAAATGATTCTATGATTCTATTCTATGACCCGGGGGTTTGGGGGGGACACGGGTGTTTGGGGAGTCGCGTTTTGGGGGGACGCAGGGGGTTGGGGACAGGGGTGGTTGGGGGGACTGAGGTGTTCAGGGGGGACTCAGGAGGTTTGGGAGGACCGAGGAGATCGGTGAGTTGGATTGTGGCCCCTCACGCACCATCCCCCACCCATCTCCACGCCGTACACCCCACCTCTGCCCCCGCGCCCCCCCCAATCTTCCAGCCCCCCACAAACCCTCGTGCAAGACCTCACGTGAATCTTCATGTGAGTCTCTGTGCGAGCCCTCGTGCAAACACCCTCGTGCACTACCACCCGTCCCCTCCGCACTCCCCCACCCCCAAGCCCAACCCTCGACCCCTCCCCAAAACCCTAACCACCCCCAGGGACCCTTGTGTGAATCCTTGTGGAAATCCTCGTGTGAATCCTCGTTCAGGACCCCCGCACGCACACCCCCCGGCACTCCCCCTCCCTCCAAATCCCCCTTCAACCCCCTCCTTCATCCCCCAAATCACTGCTCCCCCCCAGCACCCTACAACAAGCCCTCGTGGAAGTCCTTGTTGAAGGCCTCGTGCAAAAATGCCTTGCACAACATCCATTCCCTTCCCCACCCCCAAATACCCCCTCAAACCCATCCCCCACCCACAAATCCCCCCACAAATCCTTGTGCAAACCCTTGTGTGAATCCTTGTGTGAGGCCTCGTGCGAATCCTCCTGCAAAATCCCCTCATGGGCCACCGTCCATCCCACTCCCCCCTCCCCCACGCCCTAAGTCCCCCCTCAACCCCCTCCCCAGCCCCTACAAACCCTCGTGCGAATCTTTGTGCGAGCCCCCTCCTGCCTCACCCCCAGCTCCCACACCCCTCCCCCACCCCCAAAGCCACCCCACCCCGTCCCAATCCCCTCTAAGCCCCTCCCCCAACCCCCCCAGTCCCCTAGGAACCGCCATGTGAGTCCTTGTGCGAGGCCTCGAGCAGAATCCCAATCCCACGCCACCAGTCCTGCTACGAACCCTAGTGCAGGGTCTCGTGCGAGCCCCCCCGTACCCCACGTCCTACCCCTCCCACCCCAAATCTCCCCTTCCACCCTCTCCCCCACCCTTGAAACACCCCCAGCCCTACAAACCCTACAAACTCTTGTGCGAGTCCATGTGCAAAATACCCTAAATGCCACCATCCCCCATCCCCCCTCCCCAGCCTCTGAACCCCCCCAAACCCTTGTGCAAACCCACCACCCACACCCCCCAAATTCCATCCAAAAACCTGCCCCAGCCTCCTACAAACCCTCGTGAAAATCCTCCTGCGACCCCCTCATGTGCCAACCCCCAACCTCTGCCCCCACCCCCCGAATCCACAGTGAACCCCCTGCCCCACCCCTTCAAGCGCCTTACAAAGCCTCGTACAAATCCTCGTGCAAACGCTCATCTACCATCAGACACCCCCTCCCCCACCCCCTCAAAATCCCCCTCAAATCCCTCCCTCACCCCTCAACCCCCCCAGCCCCCATGAACTCTTGTGCAAACACTCGTGTGAGACCCCTGCCCTACCGCCCAATCTTCCAGCTCCCCACAAAACCTTGTGCAAACCCTCGTGCGAACCCTTGTGCAAGCCCCTCCTGTGCCACCCTCCCCAAATCCCCCCTCACCCCCTCCCCCCCCACCACGAACACTTGTGCAAACCCTCGTGCAAACGCTCCTGGGAATGTTCCCCCGGCCTCTCAACCCGCCCGAACCTTCGTGTGAACTCACCACCCCCCTCACACGTGTCCCCCCTCAACCCCCTCCCCCACCCTCTACAAACACTTGTGTGAATCCTGCAAGGGCTTGTGTGAATCCTCGTGCGAGCCCCCCTCACGCACTTCCCCCCCCTACTCACCCCCGCCCCCTCCCAACCCCCCAAACCCCTCCCCCACCCCATCAAGTGCCCCCTCAGCCCCCGACGCACCCTCGTGCAAACCTTTGTGCAATACCCACCACGCATCAACGCCCACCCCACCCTGTGCCCCGATCCCCCTCCACCCACCTCCCCCGCCCCCTCATTTCCCCCCAGCCCCTGAAGAGCCCTCGAACAAACCCTGGTGTGAGGCCTGGTGCAAATCCTCGTGCCAAGTCCTGGTGTAAGAAAGGCAGGTATTGCTTTTGCAGAGGAGAAAAGCCGTTGCCATCAGAGGTGACACGATAAGGGAATGACTAAGACAAAGAGGCTCCAGCAAAGGCTTGTAGAACATCTCTTATCACACAGACAGAAGGACAAACTCATTCCTACTGCATTAGTGTCTAGAAGGGCAGTCAAACATTTAACCAGGGCTAATGACATTGAGCAAGTTTTTTGTTACCAAAGAGGAAGGAAATAAACTAGTCAGATAATCCCTCTGGGTGTAGCATAGAGGGAAGTAAACAGAGGCAGGACACCCGGGAAGAATTTTAGGCGCCTTGGACAGACTGTGAACCCTGCAGTACCCAACCAAGGGGAAACAGGGGAGGGAAAAATTCGGCCGGGATTAGGAAATAAAAAGGTGTGTTTCAAGAACTGAAAGTGTGCCTACTTGCTAGGTCACCCGCTCTTGCAAGAACGTGAATAAAAACGTGCTTCACAGAGGATTCTGCCTGAGCCTATTTCATTCGGACCGGAACTTATTTCTCACAATCTGGGGGCTCATCCGGGAGCAGAAGTCATCTTCTTGGGAGTCCCTGTCGCCGAAGGATGGGAAGACGCGCCCCGTTGATTTCAATGGTCTCAGGGATCGTCGGCGGGGATTCCGGGAGGAATCGACTAAGATCTCAAGACCCAGTTGGACGGCAGACTCTGTGAAGCACAGGGGGAAAAGGGATAGGTGCAGTAGGCACAGAGAGTATGACCATGACCAGGCAACTCCGTGCACGGACCAAGGTAAGGAAAATCGGACTGTTAAAGTATTGCCTTGGTGGTCGGGACATTCTAAGAGACTTGTGTGTGAGTGACTGAGACATACTGCGGTACGAAGCGGGTGTGGAATCCGGATCCGCGGTTCTGTAGTCCCGTGAGGGGCGCAGCCGGAGAAGGACGAAGCGAAAGGAAGGGGTGTAAGAAAAGTCTCTGTTCAGAATGGGAAATAAGGGTTCTAGGCCTAGGGATGAAAAAGGGGATACTAAGAAAGACCCCGGGAACATTCCCCCAGACAGTCCTTTAGGGGAGAATGTTGAGGTTTCAAAATGATTCTTCTTGCACAAGGGATAAAGATAAAAAGAAAATGATTTGTTCTGTTTGGACCGCATCCTGGAGGGGCCAGGGGTGGATGGGGGGGCCGTGGACATCCTGGGAAGGGTCTCAGGGTGTCCTAGGGGTCCTGTGTCTGTCTTAGAGGATCCCAGAGGTGTCCCAGGGGGGACATGTTTGCATTTGCATTTGAATTTGTTTGGACCAAAGAACCCATAAGATCTCCTAGTGTATTTTGGCCCAAATTTGGATCTGATGAAGACTGGGTCTGTCAGACTTTAAACATGTATGTGAATAATAAGGAATAATAAGGAATTAGAAGAAGGTGAATATGCTTTTTGCTGGGTCAAGATGAATAGATTCAGGATTCGGGGACGCCCAAATCCATTTTATATGTTCCCAGCCCAGACTGTCGATGATGTTTCAATCGACAAAGAAATTGAAACCCCGAAGTGGGACCCCTTAGACTATTACTTGGGGGCGAGGAAGAGGGGTGAATAACAGGGGACGAGGACTGCCCCAACCACTCCTACCAGCAGCTCGGGGTTCACCGGCAGGGTGTTATCATTGTGGGAAAATAGGCCATTTGAGGCAGGAGTGCCCTGACTTGAGAAGGGAGGAACGAGTGTTGTCGTTGATGGATTTTGATTATGTAGCATAGGGAAGTCAGGGGTTCCCCAGCTCGAGGTCCCACCATGAACCCTTGATAAATTTAAAGGTGGGACCTCGGGAAGAGGAAGCCGTCGTCTTAGTCGATACTGGAGCTTCTAGAACTTCTTTGAATTTTATACCCCAAGGGGCAAAATTGTCTAATCAATGCATAGTTGTGTCAGGAATAAAGGGTGAAGGTCTCTCAGTCCCTGTTTTTGAACCCATGATTGTGGGAAGCGAAACTGAAAAAGTGATGGGAACTCTGCTATACATACTGGAAGCTGGGAGTAACCTCCTAGGTAGGGATCTTATCACTGGTTTAGAATTAAAGATAGAAACTTTAAGAGAACAGATAATGGTATCTGTGAAGTTGCTAACAGAACAGGATGAGCAAAAGATAAGTCCCGAGGTATGGGTGAGTGAAGGGAACCGAGGAGGGTTAAAAATAGAACCCCTCAGGGTAAAACTCATTCTGCATTCAAATGTGATTCGACAAAAGCAGTACCCAATTCCCCTTGAGGGCAGGCGAGGGCTGCAACCAGTAATACAAGCACTAGCCAAAGATGGGTTAATAGAACCCTGTATGTCCCCTTTTAACACTCCGATCCTGCCAGTACGAAAAACGGATGGTTCATATGGCTTAGCGCAAGACTTGAGAAAGATTAATGAAATAGTGCAGGCACGACATCCGGTGGTCCCGAATCCCTATACGCTAATGAGTAAAATTCCTCATCATCATAAATGGTTTAGTGTAGTGGATTTAAAAGATGCTTTTTGGGCTTGTCCTCTAGATGAAGGGAGCAGAGATCTATTTGCATTTGAATGGGAAGATCCAGATACAGGGAGAAAGCAACAATATGGATGGACAGTGCTACCACAGGGATTTACAGAATCTCCTAATTTGTTTGGGCAAGTGTTAGAACAAGTGCTTGAACAATTCAAACATCCATCGGGAATAGCCCTGCTTCAGTATGTGGATGATTTGTTAATCTCGGGAGAAGAAGAAAACAAAGTAAAAGAAGCTACCAATGAGTTATTAGATTTTTTAGGTCAGCAGGGGTTAAGAGTCTCAAAACCAAAATTACAGTATGTAGAATCAGAAGTGAAATATTTAGGACATTTGATTGGTGAAGGAAGCCACAAGATAAATCCTGAAAGGATTAAAGGAATAGTGGAATTACCCTTGCCTGAGACCAAAAAGGAATTGAGAAAGTTTTTAGGATTAACTGGGTACTGCAGGCTGTGGATAGAAGGGTATGCACAAAGGACTAAAGGACTGTATTCTAAATTATTAGTAGATGAACCAAATATATTAAGATGGACAGAGGAAGAGAAAAATTTGATATGTGAATTAAAGCAAAGCCTAATAACTGCTCCAGTTTTAGCTTTACCATCCTTGGAGAAACCATTTCAGTTGTTTGTGACTGTAGAAAAAGGGGCTGCACTGGGAATATTAACTCAAGAACGGGGGGATAAACGACAGCCAGTAGCATATTTGTCAAAGCTTCTAGACCCAGTTTCTCGAGGATGGCCCGAATGTGTGCGGGCAGGAGCCGCTACTGCTTTATTAGTAGAAGAAAGCAGGAAGCTTACCTTTGGGGGAATGATAGAAGTTAGCACCCCCCACCAAGTCAAAACCATTTTAGCCCAAACTGTGGGAAAATGGCTAACTGATTCAAGAATACTGAAGTATGAAGGAATTTTAATTGAAAAGGATGATTTGATTTTAACTACCAGCCCTTGCCTTAACCCAGCGAGCTTTTTGTGAAAAAAAAAGAGGCAAAGGATGAAGAACTTACACACGAATGCATAGATGTAATTGAGTACCGGACTAGGATACGACCTGACTTAAGGGAAGAACCCCTATCTGGGGGTCTTCATTTGTTCGTAGACGGTTCTTCAAGAGTGAAAGAAGGAAAGAGGTGTAATGGATATGGGGTGGTGCATGGAGTGAGTTAACCGTGGAATTTGGATAATGAGGTGAAGTCTCTGTGCTCAAAGAGAAATTAAGACTGACTGGCTTTGCTATCTCTTGTGCAGCCCAGGGGAGTGAAGGCCTGTCCAGCTATCACAGGATACATAAATGGTAGTCTTGGGGAGCCAGGACAGCCCTGCTTTTCGTCAGCAGAGACAGTAAAATCAAGATAACAGAGCCACCCCTGGCCCCACTACGAACCCTCGTGCAAACACCTACCATCATCCACCCCATCCCGCAACCCCCAAATTCCCCTCAAATCCCTCCCCCAACCCCCCATCCCCCATGAACCCTTGTGCAAACACTCGTGTGAGCCCCCTCCCCAGCCCAACACTCCCAGCCCCTGACTCTTTGCACGAGGGTTTGCACGAACCCTGATCTGAATCCTCGTGTGAGTCTCCTCACCCACCCCACCCCCAAATCCTCTGCAATTCCCCCCTGAAACCCCTCCCCCACCCTTTCAAACCCCCTGCGAACCCTCCTGCAAATCCTCCTGCAAAAGCTCCTCATGTGCCACCCCCTCCCCACCTCCAAAATCCCAAATCCCCCTTCAAACCCCTCCCCCACCCTTCAATCTCCCAGCCCCCCACAAACCCTTGTGCAAGCCCTTGTGCAAGGTCTCGTGCGAATCCTTGAGTGAATCTTTGTGCGAGCCCTTGGCACAACACCCCCGTGCACCGGCACCCGTCCCCCTCTGCACTCCCCACCCGTCCAGCCCCCCCTCAACCCCTCCCCAACCACCCCCCAGCCCCCTACCACGAGCCCTCCTGGAAATCCTCGTTCCAACCCGTGTGAAAAAAGCCCTCACAGGACACCTTCCCCCCTCCCCTTCTCCCAAATCCCCACTAAACCCCCTCCCCCACCACCCCAACCCCCTCCTACAAACCCTCCTGTAAATCCTTGTGCGAACTCCTGTGCAAGTCCTCGTGAAGGCCCTTCATGTGCCACCCCCAAATCCCCCCTTTTCCCACACCTCCAACCTCCCCCACCTGTACGAGCCCCTGTGCAAACCCTCGTGCAAATGCTCGCGTACCACCCTCCACTCCCTCCCCAACCCCTAAATCCCGCCTAACCCCTCCCCAGCCCCCTGCAAATCCTTGTGCAAATCCTCGTGTGAGCCCCCTTGTTCCCAACCCCCAGCTCCCCCACCCCGAAATCCTGTATCTCTCCAACCTGCGACCCCCCCAGCCCCCTACAAACTCTTGTGCGAGTTGTCGTGCAAGACCTTGCACAAATTCTCATGCGAATCCTTGGGGAAGTCCCCTCATGTCCTGCCGTCCACCCCCATTCCCACCCCCGGAGCCCCCTTAACCCCTCTACCACATCCCCCCACCCCCCATGAATCCTCGTGCAAATCCTTGTGCGAGCCCCCTCCTGTGCCACCACTCACCTGTCCCCCCTCTTCCTCCCCTCGAACCCACCCTCAAACCTCTCCCCCACACCCCCTGAAAAACCCTCATGCGAACCCCCATGCAAAACCTGCTCGTACACTCTCCACACCCCTCCCCCACCCCTAAAATCCCCCCCAAACCCCTACCCACCCCCAAAACCCCCTCATTCCTCTACGAACCCTTGTTTGAAGCCTCATGCGAATCCTTGTGCAAAACGCCCTAAAGTCTCACCACCCCCGTCCCCCCTCCCCAGCCTCTCAACCCCCCCAAACCCTTGTTTGAACCCACCACCCACCCCCCCATTCCCCAAATCCCCCCAAAGCCCCTCCCCCACCTCCAACCCCCCCGACCCCCTACAGACCCTTCTGTGAACCCTCCTGCAAATCCTTGTGCGAGCCCCCTCATGTGCCAACACCTGACCTCTCCCCCTCCCCACCCCCAAATCCCCCGTGAAACCCCTCCCCCACCCCTTCAAGCCCCCTGTGAAGCCTTGTGAGAACCCTCCTGCAAACCCTCACGTACCATCATCCACCCCTTCCCCCACCCTCAAATCCCTGCCAGCCCCTCCCCCCTCCACCTCCCCATGAACCCTCCTGCAAACCCCTGGCCCAGCCCCCACCCCACCAGCCTCCCTGCCCCCTCCCCCCACAGCCCCTCGCCCAACCCCCATGTTATAGATTGTGGCCCAATAATTGACAGGAACCAGTCCAATTAATCAAATTAGTTTATTAAGCAAGCGGCAGCAAGCAAAACAGCGCTGGGCGGCCGGGGAGTCTTTGCTCCGCCAACGGTGCGCACCCACTTCCCGAAAGTAGCTGATTCTATACTCTTCTGGTGGTTCCCGTATATGTGTCAATCCTGGTATATTCTGTGTCTGAGCGACGTGTTGCTAGGGGGTCGGTCTTGTCCGCCTCCTGGTGGTCGTGAGGCTGAAGGCTCCTCATCTTTATCGGTGTCCTTTGGGTGACTCTTTTCAGCTTATCGCACAACTTAGCTCTTCCCTTTGAAGTGTTAAAGCACACCAGATGCCTGTGATTTAGGTGTTGAGGTGTCAAAGCGCACCAGATAGCACAGCGGATGCCTGTGATTTAAGTATGTGAAGGGTCAAAACATTGTAATTTTTCACCAGCCTTTAAGAAAGCCTGATTTGATTAACAAACATGATTTTATTTATTACAGGGGGGTCATACGAGGGGGTTTTGCACGAGGGTTTACACGAGGATCTCCACGATGACTTGTTGCAGGGGGCTGGGGGGACGGGAGTGGGCATGTGGGGGTGGTGGGAGAGGGGGTTGAGGGGGGATTTGGGGAGTGGGGTGGGGGGTTGTGCGTGGTGACAGGGGGGTTTGGGGAGGAGTTGGGGGGGTTTTGGGGGGCGTGACCTTAGAGGAGGACAGGCTGTGGTGCACTACGATTTACACATGAGGATTTGCACAAAGATTCACACGAGGATTCGCACGAGGCCTTGCAGGGGGCTGGGGGAGGGGTTTGAGGGCGATTTGGAGGGTGGGGGGAAGGGGCAGGGCTGCGGATGATGGTGTGCGGGGGTTCACACAAGGCCTTCCACCATGGTTTGCACGAGGGTTGATGGGGGTTGGGCGAGGGGCTGTGGGGGGAGGGGGCAGGGAGGCTGGTGGGCTGGGGGCTGGGGGCTGGGCCAGGGGTTTGCAGGAGGGTTCATGGGGAGGTGGAGGGGGGGAGGGGCTGGCAGGGATTTGAGGGTGGGGGAAGGGGTGGATGATGGTACGTGAGGGTTTGCAGGAGGGTTCTCACAAGGCTTCACAGGGGGCTTGAAGGGGTGGGGGAGGGGTTTCACGGGGGATTTGGGGGTGGGGAGGGGGAGAGGTCAGGTGTTGGCACATGAGGGGGCTCGCACAAGGATTTGCAGGAGGGTTCACAGAAGGGTCTGTAGGGGGTCGGGGGGGTTGGAGGTGGGGGAGGGGCTTTGGGGGGATTTGGGGAATGGGGGGGGGGGTGGTGGGTTCAAACAAGGGTTTGGGGGGGTTGAGAGGCTGGGGAGGGGGGACGGGGGTGGTGAGACTTTAGGGCGTTTTGCACAAGGATTCGCATGAGGCTTCAAACAAGGGTTCGTAGAGGAATGAGGGGGTTTTGGGGGTGGGTAGGGGTTTGGGGGGGATTTTAGGGGTGGGGGAGGGGTGTGGAGAGCGTACGAGCAGGTTTTGCATGGGGGTTCGCATGAGGGTTTTTCAGGGGGTGTGGGGGAGAGGTTTGAGGGTGGGTTCGAGGGGAGGAAGAGGGGGGACAGGTGAGTGGTGGCACAGGAGGGGGCTCGCACAAGGATTTGCACGAGGATTCATGGGGGGTGGGGGGATGTGGTAGAGGGGTTAAGGGGGCTCTGGGGGTGGGAATGGGGGTGGACGGCAGGACATGAGGGGACTTCCCCAAGGATTCGCATGAGAATTTGTGCAAGGTCTTGCACGACAACTCGCACAAGAGTTTGTAGGGGGCTGGGGGGGTCGCAGGTTGGAGAGATACAGGATTTCGGGGTGGGGGAGCTGGGGGTTGGGAACAAGGGGGCTCACACGAGGATTTGCACAAGGATTTGCAGGGGGCTGGGGAGGGGTTAGGCGGGATTTAGGGGTTGGGGAGGGAGTGGAGGGTGGTACGCGAGCATTTGCACGAGGGTTTGCACAGGGGCTCGTACAGGTGGGGGAGGTTGGAGGTGTGGGAAAAGGGGGGATTTGGGGGTGGCACATGAAGGGCCTTCACGAGGACTTGCACAGGAGTTCGCACAAGGATTTACAGGAGGGTTTGTAGGAGGGGGTTGGGGTGGTGGGGGAGGGGGTTTAGTGGGGATTTGGGAGAAGGGGAGGGGGGAAGGTGTCCTGTGAGGGCTTTTTTCACAAGGGTTGGAACGAGGATTTCCAGGAGGGCTCGTGGTAGGGGGCTGGGGGGTGGTTGGGGAGGGGTTGAGGGGGGGCTGGACGGGTGGGGAGTGCAGAGGGGGACGGGTGCCGGTGCACGGGGGTGTTGTGCCAAGGGCTCGCACAAAGATTCACTCAAGGATTCGCACGAGACCTTGCACAAGGGCTTGCACAAGGGTTTGTGGGGGGCTGGGAGATTGAAGGGTGGGGGAGGGGTTTGAAGGGGGATTTGGGATTTTGGAGGTGGGGAGGGGGTGGCACATGAGGAGCTTTTGCAGGAGGATTTGCACGAGGGTTCGCAGGGGGTTTGAAAGGGTGGGGGAGGGGTTTCAGGGGGGAATTGCAGAGGATTTGGGGGTGGGGTGGGTGAGGAGACTCACACGAGGATTCACATCAGGGTTCGTGCAAACCCTCGTGCAAAGAGTCAGGGGCTGGGAGTGTTGGGCTGGGGAGGGGGCTCACACGAGTGTTTGCACAAGGGTTCATGGGGGATGGGGGGTTGGGGGAGGGATTTGAGGGGAATTTGGGGGTTGCGGGATGGGGTGGATGATGGTAGGTGTTTGCACGAGGGTTCGTAGTGGGGCCAGGGGTGGCTCTGTTATCTTGATTTTACTGTCTCTGCTGACGAAAAGCAGGGCTGTCCTGGCTCCCCAAGACTACCATTTATGTATCCTGTGATAGCTGGACAGGCCTTCACTCCCCTGGGCTGCACAAGAGATAGCAAAGCCAGTCAGTCTTAATTTCTCTTTGAGCACAGAGACTTCACCTCATTATCCAAATTCCACGGTTAACTCACTCCATGCACCACCCCATATCCATTACACCTCTTTCCTTCTTTCACTCTTGAAGAACCGTCTACGAACAAATGAAGACCCCCAGATAGGGGTTCTTCCCTTAAGTCAGGTCGTATCCTAGTCCGGTACTCAATTACATCTATGCATTCGTGTGTAAGTTCTTCATCCTTTGCCTCTTTTTTTTTTCACAAAAAGCTCGCTGGGTTAAGGCAAGGGCTGGTAGTTAAAATCAAATCATCCTTTTCAATTAAAATTCCTTCATACTTCAGTATTCTTGAATCAGTTAGCCATTTTCCCACAGTTTGGGCTAAAATGGTTTTGACTTGGTGGGGGGTGCTAACTTCTATCATTCCCCCAAAGGTAAGCTTCCTGCTTTCTTCTACTAATAAAGCAGTAGCGGCTCCTGCCCGCACACATTCGGGCCATCCTCGAGAAACTGGGTCTAGAAGCTTTGACAAATATGCTACTGGCTGTCGTTTATCCCCCCGTTCTTGAGTTAATATTCCCAGTGCAGCCCCTTTTTCTACAGTCACAAACAACTGAAATGGTTTCTCCAAGGATGGTAAAGCTAAAACTGGAGCAGTTATTAGGCTTTGCTTTAATTCGCATATCAAATTTTTCTCTTCCTCTGTCCATCTTAATATATTTGGTTCATCTACTAATAATTTAGAATACAGTCCTTTAGTCCTTTGTGCATACCCTTCTATCCACAGCCTGCAGTACCCAGTTAATCCTAAAAACTTTCTCAATTCCTTTTTGGTCTCAGGCAAGGGTAATTCCACTATTCCTTTAATCCTTTCAGGATTTATCTTGTGGCTTCCTTCACCAATCAAATGTCCTAAATATTTCACTTCTGATTCTACATACTGTAATTTTGGTTTTGAGACTCTTAACCCCTGCTGACCTAAAAAATCTAATAACTCATTGGTAGCTTCTTTTACTTTGTTTTCTTCTTCTCCCGAGATTAACAAATCATCCACATACTGAAGCAGGGCTATTCCCGATGGATGTTTGAATTGTTCAAGCACTTGTTCTAACACTTGCCCAAACAAATTAGGAGATTCTGTAAATCCCTGTGGTAGCACTGTCCATCCATATTGTTGCTTTCTCCCTGTATCTGGATCTTCCCATTCAAATGCAAATAGATCTCTGCTCCCTTCATCTAGAGGACAAGCCCAAAAAGCATCTTTTAAATCCACTACACTAAACCATTTATGATGATGAGGAATTTTACTCATTAGCGTATAGGGATTCGGGACCACCGGATGTCGTGCCTGCACTATTTCATTAATCTTTCTCAAGTCTTGCGCTAAGCCATATGAACCATCCGTTTTTCGTACTGGCAGGATCGGAGTGTTAAAAGGGGACATACAGGGTTCTATTAACCCATCTTTGGCTAGTGCTTGTATTACTGGTTGCAGCCCTCGCCTGCCCTCAAGGGGAATTGGGTACTGCTTTTGTCGAATCACATTTGAATGCAGAATGAGTTTTACCCTGAGGGGTTCTATTTTTAACCCTCCTCGGTTCCCTTCACTCACCCATACCTCGGGACTTATCTTTTGCTCATCCTGTTCTGTTAGCAACTTCACAGATACCATTATCTGTTCTCTTAAAGTTTCTATCTTTAATTCTAAACCAGTGATAAGATCCCTACCTAGGAGGTTACTCCCAGCTTCCAGTATGTATAGCAGAGTTCCCATCACTTTTTCAGTTTCGCTTCCCACAATCATGGGTTCAAAAACAGGGACTGAGATGTTGCCTGGGGTAGGCGTGGCGACCTGGTTCAGGAACGGTACGGCGACCAATCACAGGCCGCTCGGTCCATCGACTCGCAGACACCAATGTGGTGGACGGCAAATGGCGTTTATTAGCACGTGGCACAGCCTTATATAGCTCGAGTTTACAACGTCACTTCCGTCTGCTTACATCATCAACTAACCGCCATTGGGGGAGGGGCTTTATCTTTCCGTACAGCGCGATATCTTCCGGCCGCCAGACCCTAACTACCTACATTTCCCCCCTCCCTATGGATAACCAAACTAGCTAAAATAGAAAAATAGAAAACTCGAATAAAAAACATAAGGCACAGTGAACAGGTGGAACTTAGGGGGTAACTGGTAATAACAGGGCGTAACTTGAGGTAACGGGGGATAATTGGCAGTAACACAATGTAAACACATTCTTAAAGCAGTTGTCGGCGTTCTACTAACAGAATGTTAACCTTCTCTAGCCGGCTTTTGACAAACGACACGAGCCTATTTAGTATACAGGGTCCGAAGATCAGTGCTATTATGATCATTGCGATCGGCCCTATCAAGGTAGATATCAGGGTGGTTAACCATGGTGAATGGTTAAACCATGATTCGAACCAGTTTTGTTGTGCCTCTCGTTCCTTTTTCCGTTTTTCTAATCCTTCTCGCAGTTTGGCCATAGTGTCTCTCGCTATTCCGGTGTGGTCCGCATACACACAGCACTCTTCTTTCAGTGCAGCGCACCCCCCCCCTTGTTGTAAAAACATCAGGTCTAATCCTCTTCGATTTTGTAACACAACTTCAGATAATGATCTAATTGATTGTTCTAATGCAGTTATTGATTGTTCAATTCTAGCCAAGTCCTCGTCTACTGCCACCCTCAAGGCATTAAATTCTTTACTCTGTTGCACCAAGGATGCTGCTCCTGTACCTAGTCCCACACCTCCTATGAGCATTAGAGTAGCTACCGTTATTGCTGTAAAGGGCTCCCGTTTTGACAGATGATGTTCTGGGGTGATGTGCGAGTCGTAGACAAAGTCGTCGGAATGGTAAAAGATCTTAGGGACTATAGATACCTGGACACAATACTCTGAAGATTCGTTAAACTTTTCCAGCGACAGACAAGGTGTAACTCCAATAGTAGAACAAACCCACTTGGCATTTTGGGCCGGTATTAACCACTTTGCTGGGGTCTTAAGTTGTGTCTTATTAATACATAGGTGTTCTTTGTGCTTTGGGACTTTGCCTACACACACGCCACTTCCCACCACCTGTGTCAATGTAATGCCTTGCTTTTCTGTGTCCCATATGCACTGGGCCGGATTTGTACCATTTACCTGTATAGGTATGTCCCTTACCCCTACAGCCTCATAAAAAGGTGGCTTTAGTCCGTAACACAACCAGCAATGTTCCGTAAGGTTAGGGTTAGTTTTGTTCAATACTCGGTAGCTAGCTTGCATCATTTTCCAGAGGGGCGCTACCGGTGTGGTAGTATATTTTCCTGTTGATGTTTCCTGGTTGTTGGTCTTTTTAGTCATGTAATCTTGACTGGGGGTGGTCAGAACTACTTCATTAACAAACGCTTGGCTGGGGCCTACCGGCAGTGGATCGTTCGGGACAACCTCCTTTTTTATGAGGATTAAGCCACCCTCGTCTGTTCCTGGTTCTGCGTACCTTATTCCCCAAATTCTCCCAAGTAACCAACTATCCTCTTGGGGCTCAGTAACATTTAAGAAGAGGTATCGGCAATTTCCACGTCCTTGCCATGCCTGTGGTGGAATGCACCCATATGGACCCCACTGGACTTTTAGGTATCTGTCTCTACCGCTACCCGGTATCCAAGCAGGGGCTATGGTCTCACATCCCCAACGGCTACAATAGTATTGATTAGGGTAGTTACAATACCCCTTCCCAGGATTCGAGCTAGGACACATATAGAATCCTAGGTATTCCCAACATCGGTCTCTCGGGACAAGCTGGCACAGAGAGGCATTAAAACTGGGCGCACCTGATGTTATTTGGGTTGCGATAACTTGGTGGTCCTCTAGTCGAAGGAAGGACCATTTAAATGGCTGGTGGTGAAGGTGACCTGATTTTACCTGTCCTATGGTGACAAGGTCTAAAATCAAAATCACACAAAGGCATCGCAGTCGTCGCTTGGTTTCTGCCAATGCGGGGCTCCCAGGCTTAGATAGGGCGCCTGCTGGCTTGTCAACTTCTTTTGCCACTGGGGTATACGGGTTACGGGGGTGTCCGATGATCCGGTCCTGTAAACAGAAACTCACAGTTTTCATTAATTACGTTAGTCTTATTCTGAAGGTCCGGTTTAATAGACTTAAGCGGACACCATTTAATTCTGCCGTCTTTTCTGACTGCAGCATACCCTCGGCCTGTCAGGACTAATTTCCACCCTTGTTCCCAGTCTCCCAGCTCATTTCTAACTATGACCAACGGGCCTTCTTCTAATGCTCGAGTGGCCCAATGTTTTTGGGCGGGACTGTTCATCTCCTCTCCTCTGGGAAACTGGTTTAGTGCCAATAACGCAGTCGCTAGCAAGCGCGCCTGGTCTCCTGAGGGAACAGTGTTGGTAAAACCTTCTGTTTTTGCTAGTACCTCCAATTTAGATTTCAGAGTTTGGTTCGCTCGTTCTACTATGGCTTGTCCTGTGCTATTATACGGGATGCCACGTAATAAAGTAATACCCCATTTCAGAGCGAACGCTTGGACTGACTTAGATACAAAGTTCGGACCATTGTCTGTTTTGATTTGATTAGGGACGCCGAGCCACGCCATGGCTGTCAGCCAATGTTGGATAGTTGCTTTGGAGTCGGTCTTAAGGTGTTGGGTAGCTACGATCACCCCGCTATATGTGTCTACGGTTACCGCTAGCCACGCTCGAGGTTTCAGCAACTGACAGAGCGTAAAATCCGTCTGCCACACCTCGGAGGCTTTGAGACCTCTGGGGTTAACTCCACTGGACCACAGTGGTACTTTTTGGCAGTGGGGACACGTAGCTACTATGTGTTTCGCGTCAGTGGCTGAAATCCCACATCTCTTTGCTAGCGCTTTAGCTCCAATGTGGAGAGATTCGTGTAGTTGGCGGGCATCTCTTAGTGTCCATAATCCTTTAGCAGCGGCATCGGCTTTGTCGTTACCGGTTTGGAAAAACCCTTTAACTGGGGTGTGGCTGTTGATGTGGATGACCGATATGGTACCTTTTCGGGAAAAAAGCGCCTCTTCTAGCATTAGAGCTACTGTAGATGTTGACACACCGGGCCCTGACATGGCTAAGCAAAGTTTGGCCACGAACATTGAATCAGTTACTATATTGAGATGTTCCGTTGGAAACAGTCCGCACGCTAGTACTACGGCCGCCGCTTCCAGCTGTTGGACTGAAAGCGCACAATCGGTCATTTTAATGCAGTGCCATTCTCCTCCCGATTGCCATACTGCTGCCGCGGTTGAGGTCGCTGAGGATGCGTCTGTGAAGACCGTTGGTCCCGACTGGGGCCGGTCCATGATCTTCTGTGGAAGGTCGATATCGACAATCGCCAGCAATTGAGTCCAAGGGGGCCTTGTGGCATACTGGACTTCCCCACCAAATCCGATGAGGGCTATAGCTAGATATTCTGACATTGCCACTGATTGCGTTGGGAGCCGTTTGCGGAAGGGTAGGTATATTCTGGCAGGTTCAATGCCTAGATGTCTTAGGGCGAGTTTTCTGCCTTTCATGATGAGGTTACCAAGGCACTCGACTCCCGGGGAGAATGCACGTGACGGTTTTCCCAGGACTACCCATTGTATCGGTTGAGCTTTTTCAGGGGGGCCCTGGGCCAGTGCCCCTACTCCCCCCCCTTTTGTGAAATGCACGTACAGATCGAGTGGTACAGCCGGGTTCCATCTGGCGAGTGAGCTTGACGATACCTGACGCTCGATAAAGTCAAGAGAAGTCAGTGCTTCCGGCGTTAGAGTTTTTGGTTCCCACGGGTGCTGTCCTTTTAAAAGATCGTATAGGGGGGCCATGGTTTCTGGAGGGATCAGGACAATATTGCGGAGCCATTGCAAGGACCCTACTAGCTGTTGTATGTCATGAAGCGTTTTGATGTTTCGACGGATTTTCATTTGGGGGGGGGTCACGTAGGAGCTTGTGATCCCCACTCCCAAAAAGCTAACACATGGTCCTTTTTTAATTTTTGCGCTCGCGATCTCAAACCCGCTTGTTTTGAGAGTCTCTGAAACCGTTAGCACCAGCTGGTCCACCTGGCTCCCTGATGGCGCGGCGATCAAAATATCATCCATATATTGAATGATAGTCGCAGTCGGGTCACTGCGTCGGACCGGTGCCAACGCCTGATCCACCGTGATTTGACAGATAGTAGGTGAGTTAATCATTCCTTGTGGCAGCACTTTCCACTGGAAGCGTAGGTTGGGGCGTTGGCTATTTGGAAACACGACGGAAAAGGCAAACCGTTCCTTATCCTCCTCATGCAGAGGTATTGAAAAGAAACAGTCTTTAATATCGAGGACAGCGTAAGGTTGCCCTTCCGGTATCATAGAGTTCATGGGCAACAGCGTTTGGACAGGACCCATTGGTTGGATTCTTTTGTTTACTTCACGTAGGTCATGGAGGAGGCGAAACCCCTCACCGTTCCGCTTGGGTATTACAAAAACTGGGGTGTTCCATGGGCTAGTAGAAGGCTCTATGTGACCTCGTTGTAGCTCTCGATCAACTAGCTCGAGAAGAGCATCCATTCGAGGCTTCGACAGGGGCCACTGCTCGACCCACACTGGATCGGACGATTTCCACGTCAGTCTGATTGGTGGAAATGGGTGTACGGCAGTGGCCCTTAAGGTAAATTTGTCACCCTGGCATTTAATAGGGCTAGAGCGTCCCTTCCCAATAGTGGTGGGACTCCTGGCATGACATATGGGAAAAGGTTGATGGTTTTCTCCGGTCCCTTTTCAGTGTGAAGCGTAATTGCTATTAATTGGGCGCTCTTCCGAGCTTGGGTTAATCCCCCAACTCCGCCCACCATGGGGGCGTCTTCCAATTTCCAACCTGGGGGCCAGCTCGACTCGGGAAGAACTGTAACATCTGCTCCGGTGTCAATCAAAAAGGGGACCTTAATGGTGGTGCCACTGGGGATATTATAGAGAGAACAGATCCCCCACACCACCGGTGGGTTGTCACACTTTATTGCCAGGGCCACCCCAAGGTCTCGCCCCCAAGGGGTGGTCCTTGCTGTCCCTGAGATAAGGGCTGACTCAGTTGGACTATCGGTTGGGCCATAAAGCTGGTCACTTCTCGAGGGGGCAACGGGTTCGAAAGCGCCTCGCCCCACCCAAGGTTGGTATGACTGGGCCGCGAGAGCTGTGTGGGAGAAGGCTGTGTGCGGCCCAGATGCCCTCTCCCCATCCCGTTTCCCTGAATTTTAGTTCTACATTCCTTAGCGAAATGTCCTTTCTTTCCACAAGACCAACATGGCCCTCTAGATCGATTCTGGTGTGGGGGGAGCGCTGTTGGCGGGTCCCCCAACCGAGGGCAGTTTGCCACAACGTGGCCCGCTTGGCCACATTTAAAACATGCCATCAGATCAGTTATTGCGGTGCGAACAGCCACTTGAATCGGGGCTAAATGCTCTTCATTCACGACATGCCTAATCATGTCTGCGATAGTTGACCCCGGTGGTAGAGATCGTAAAATGTCTTTGGTTTTCGAATTACACTGCTGACGTAAGCAGTCTGCAACGACCGGGCCTTTCGCTTCCGCGGGCAGGGTCGAGGAGTCGACTGCTGCCTGAAGGCGGTCTACGAATTGCGTAAAGCTCTCACTTTCATTTTGTTTTATTGTGGACCATGGCGATGGCTTGGCGACAATTCTAGAGGCTACACGAATAGCTTCTCTGGCTGCACGAGTGGTTGCCGTAACTTCATGGGCCCGCATGCCTTGAGCTTGCGCCTGGGGGGTAACCATTGTAGGGTCTGTACCCATTAGCCGCTGCAGGCTGGAGCCGTGTAGTGGGTGGTCTGCTCCGGTTATTTGGGCTAGTTGCTTCGTACAGTTGTCCTCCCATTCTTGTTTAAAAACAATCATCCCTGCTCCGTCAAAGATCAATCTACAAGCTTGTTTTATATCGAACGGGAGCATGTCGTCCCCCCCGAAAACTCCGTCTATGAGGGTGGAAACCATGGCAGAATTAAACCCTTTGTCTGCAATTGCTTTAACAATCGCTTGTATATCCTTAGGATTTATTGGCGAGTGGACCCTTTGTTCCCCGTCCGCCACCCGGACCGGGAACGCTAGCGTGGCCGATGGGGCCCAATCGGCGCATGCGATCTTTATTTTTCTCCAATCCGTGAGGGGAATTTTTCCCCTTCGCGTTTTCTCTTCATTGTGAATTGGGATATTGTGGCTTTTGACTCTGTCTACCCCTATTTCCTCCTCCTCTGAACCTGAATCGATTGCGCGCCACTCGTTCCAGGTAGTGTCTGACCCGGAGTCGGAGCTCGACTGACTGCTCACTTCCGGGTTCCAGTGCTTTTTAGTTGGGCTCTGGCCCCGCCCATTTACCTTGCGGGCGGACCATTCCCTCCCCCTTAGCTCACCTCGCCTTCTGCCCGGGGGGGTGTTTGCTCTGTGAGGGCATTTGTGCAGATGACCACTCTGATTGGCTTTCCGCCCCCCGCTCGCGCTCCCCTCCTCCCCCCGATCGCCCCCGCCGCTTGCCTCTTTCTCATTCTCCCCCTTCCTTTGTCCGTGAGCACCTGTAGGTTTTAACGCTTCCTCCCTGTTCCCGCCGGGGGCATCTTCGCCCCGCCTTTCCCTTCTTCGGCCGGGGCCGTCTTGGGGCGCATAGGGGGGTGGTCTCGCCCAGGGGTCCTCAGACTCTGATTTCCCTGCGGCACCCCTGGCCTCCTCGGCTAATTCGCCCCAGAAGGGCTTCGTTTGATTTTGTCCCTCCGCGAGCGGGACGGGGTTCGGGGATTGGGGGGGCGTACCGCCCTCCCGCGAGTCCGTGGGCTCAGCAGGATTACCGTCGTCCGGGGGGCGCGGAGTCTGTGTGGCTGCCCCGACTCCCAATTTCGGGGTAACCATCAAACAGTCCCTTGCCGCCCTCCAGGTATCCTGCTCCTGTATGGCCTTCTGCAAAGCCTGTACGACTTTTCCCCATGACTTAAGATTTTTCCCACAACCCGAAGACATCGTCTCCTCAGCTAACGCTTTAGTACATTTATCCCACACTTCTGGGTGGAGAATATCCACCGGCTGGTCAATGACCCCAATCTGTAAAAGCCTCGCAACTGCAAGGGTAAAATCTTTGGGCTTACAATCAATCCCCCACTGTTTATATACTTGGGATACGACCTTCACAAGGGCTTCCATCCTCCTTGTTGGTCCTGGTCTGGGAGCGTCCTCCCCTGACCTCCCCCGCCGGGCTGGTCCAGCCGCTCCGGCCGCCGTTCACCCGAATCCAGGTGACGATTCCCGGGTTTCGGCACCACTTGTTGCCTGGGGTAGGCGTGGCGACCTGGTTCAGGAACGGTACGGCGACCAATCACAGGCCGCTCGGTCCATCGACTCGCAGACACCAATGTGGTGGACGGCAAATGGCGTTTATTAGCACGTGGCACAGCCTTATATAGCTCGAGTTTACAACGTCACTTCCGTCTGCTTACATCATCAACTAACCGCCATTGGGGGAGGGGCTTTATCTTTCCGTACAGCGCGATATCTTCCGGCCGCCAGACCCTAACTACCTACACTGAGAGACCTTCACCCTTTATTCCTGACACAACTATGCATTGATTAGACAATTTTGCCCCTTGGGGTATAAAATTCAAAGAAGTTCTAGAAGCTCCAGTATCGACTAAGACGACGGCTTCCTCTTCCCGAGGTCCCACCTTTAAATTTATCAAGGGTTCCCGGTGGGACCTCGAGCTGGGGAACCCCTGACTTCCCTATGCTACATAATCAAAATCCATCAACGACAACACTCGTTCCTCCCTTCTCAAGTCAGGGCACTCCTGCCTCAAATGGCCTATTTTCCCACAATGATAACACCCTGCCGGTGAACCCCGAGCTGCTGGTAGGAGTGGTTGGGGCAGTCCTCGTCCCCTGTTATTCACCCCTCTTCCTCGCCCCCAAGTAATAGTCTAAGGGGTCCCACTTCAGGGATTCAATTTCTTTGTCGATTGAAACATCCTCGACAGTCTGGGCTGGGAACATATAAAATGGATTTGGGCGTCCCCGAATCCTGAATCTATTCATCTTGACCCAGCAAAAAGCATATTCACCTTCTTCTAATTCCTTATTATTCCTTATTATTCACATACATGTTTAAAGTCTGACAGACCCAGTCTTCATCAGATCCAAATTTGGGCCAAAATACACTAGGAGATCTTATGGGTTCTTTGGTCCAAACAAATTCAAATGCAAATGCAAACATGTCCCCCCTGGGACACCTCTGGGATCCTCTAAGACAGACACAGGACCCCTAGGACACCCTGAGACCCTTCCCAGGATGTCCACGGCCCCCCCATCCACCCCTGGCCCCTCCAGGATGCGGTCCAAACAGAACAAATCATTTTCTTTTTATCTTTATCCCTTGTGCAAGAAGAATCATTTTGAAACCTCAACATTCTCCCCTAACGGACTGTCTGGGGGAATGTTCCCGGGGTCTTTCTTAGTATCCCCTTTTTCATCCCTAGGCCTAGAACCCTTATTTCCCATTCTGAACAGAGACTTTTCTTACACCCCTTCCTTTCGCTTCGTCCTTCTCCGGCTGCGCCCCTCGCGGGACTACAGAACCGCGGATCCGGATTCCACACCCGCTTCGTACCGCAGTATGTCTCAGTCACTCACACACAAGTCTCTTAGAATGTCCCGACCACCAAGGCAATACTTTAACAGTCCGATTTTCCTTACCTTGGTCCGTGCACGGAGTTGCCTGGTCATGGTCATACTCTCTGTGCCTACTGCACCTATCCCTTTTCCCCCTGTGCTTCACAGAGTCTGCCGTCCAACTGGGTCTTGAGATCTTAGTCGATTCCTCCCGGAATCCCCGCCGACGATCCCTGAGACCATTGAAATCAACGGGGCGCGTCTTCCCATCCTTCGGCGACAGGGACTCCCAAGAAGATGACTTCTGCTCCCGGATGAGCCCCCAGATTGTGAGAAATAAGTTCCGGTCCGAATGAAATAGGCTCAGGCAGAATCCTCTGTGAAGCACGTTTTTATTCACGTTCTTGCAAGAGCGGGTGACCTAGCAAGTAGGCACACTTTCAGTTCTTGAAACACACCTTTTTATTTCCTAATCCCGGCCGAATTTTTCCCTCCCCTGTTTCCCCTTGGTTGGGTACTGCAGGGTTCACAGTCTGTCCAAGGCGCCTAAAATTCTTCCCGGGTGTCCTGCCTCTGTTTACTTCCCTCTATGCTACACCCAGAGGGATTATCTGACTAGTTTATTTCCTTCCTCTTTGGTAACAAAAAACTTGCTCAATGTCATTAGCCCTGGTTAAATGTTTGACTGCCCTTCTAGACACTAATGCAGTAGGAATGAGTTTGTCCTTCTGTCTGTGTGATAAGAGATGTTCTACAAGCCTTTGCTGGAGCCTCTTTGTCTTAGTCATTCCCTTATCGTGTCACCTCTGATGGCAACGGCTTTTCTCCTCTGCAAAAGCAATACCTGCCTTTCTTACACCAGGACTTGGCACGAGGATTTGCACCAGGCCTCACACCAGGGTTTGTTCGAGGGCTCTTCAGGGGCTGGGGGGAAATGAGGGGGCGGGGGAGGTGGGTGGAGGGGGATCGGGGCACAGGGTGGGGTGGGCGTTGATGCGTGGTGGGTATTGCACAAAGGTTTGCACGAGGGTGCGTCGGGGGCTGAGGGGGCACTTGATGGGGTGGGGGAGGGGTTTGGGGGGTTGGGAGGGGGCGGGGGGTGGGGGTGAGTAGGGGGGGGAAGTGCGTGAGGGGGGCTCGCACGAGGATTCACACAAGCCCTTGCAGGATTCACACAAGTGTTTGTAGAGGGTGGGGGAGGGGGTTGAGGGGGGACACGTGTGAGGGGGGTGGTGAGTTCACACGAAGGTTCGGGCGGGTTGAGAGGCCGGGGGAGCATTCCCAGGAGCGTTTGCACGAGGGTTTGCACAAGTGTTCGTGGTGGGGGGGGAGGGGGTGAGGGGGGATTTGGGGAGGGTGGCACAGGAGGGGCTTGCACAAGGGTTCGCACGAGGGTTTGCACAAGGTTTTGTGGGGAGCTGGAAGATTGGGGGGTAGGGCAGGGGTCTCACACGAGTGTTTGCACAAGAGTTCATGGGGGCTGGGGGGGTTGAGGGGTGAGGGAGGGATTTGAGGGGGATTTTGAGGGGGTGGGGGAGGGGGTGTCTGATGGTAGATGAGCGTTTGCACGAGGATTTGTACGAGGCTTTGTAAGGCGCTTGAAGGGGTGGGGCAGGGGGTTCACTGTGGATTCGGGGGGTGGGGGCAGAGGTTGGGGGTTGGCACATGAGGGGGTCGCAGGAGGATTTTCACGAGGGTTTGTAGGAGGCTGGGGCAGGTTTTTGGATGGAATTTGGGGGGTGTGGGTGGTGGGTTTGCACAAGGGTTTGGGGGGGTTCAGAGGCTGGGGAGGGGGGATGGGGGATGGTGGCATTTAGGGTATTTTGCACATGGACTCGCACAAGAGTTTGTAGGGTTTGTAGGGCTGGGGGTGTTTCAAGGGTGGGGGAGAGGGTGGAAGGGGAGATTTGGGGTGGGAGGGGTAGGACGTGGGGTACGGGGGGGCTCGCACGAGACCCTGCACTAGGGTTCGTAGCAGGACTGGTGGCGTGGGATTGGGATTCTGCTCGAGGCCTCGCACAAGGACTCACATGGCGGTTCCTAGGGGACTGGGGGGGTTGGGGGAGGGGCTTAGAGGGGATTGGGACGGGGTGGGGTGGCTTTGGGGGTGGGGGAGGGGTGTGGGAGCTGGGGGTGAGGCAGGAGGGGGCTCGCACAAAGATTCGCACGAGGGTTTGTAGGGGCTGGGGAGGGGGTTGAGGGGGGACTTAGGGCGTGGGGGAGGGGGGAGTGGGATGGACGGTGGCCCATGAGGGGATTTTGCAGGAGGATTCGCACGAGGCCTCACACAAGGATTCACACAAGGGTTTGCACAAGGATTTGTGGGGGGATTTGTGGGTGGGGGATGGGTTTGAGGGGGTATTTGGGGGTGGGGAAGGGAATGGATGTTGTGCAAGGCATTTTTGCACGAGGCCTTCAACAAGGACTTCCACGAGGGCTTGTTGTAGGGTGCTGGGGGGGAGCAGTGATTTGGGGGATGAAGGAGGGGGTTGAAGGGGGATTTGGAGGGAGGGGGAGTGCCGGGGGGTGTGCGTGCGGGGGTCCTGAACGAGGATTCACACGAGGATTTCCACAAGGATTCACACAAGGGTCCCTGGGGGTGGTTGGGGTTTTGGGGAGGGGTCGAGGGTTGGGCTTGGGGGTGGGGGAGTGCGGAGGGGACGGGTGGTAGTGCACGAGGGTGTTTGCACGAGGGCTCGCACAGAGACTCACATGAAGATTCACGTGAGGTCTTGCACGAGGGTTTGTGGGGGGCTGGAAGATTGGGGGGGGCGCGGGGGCAGAGGTGGGGTGTACGGCGTGGAGATGGGTGGGGGATGGTGCGTGAGGGACCACAATCCAACTCACCGATCTCCTCGGTCCTCCCAAACCTCCTGAGTCCCCCCTGAACACCTCAGTCCCCCCAACCACCCCTGTCCCCAACCCCCTGCGTCCCCCCAAAACGCGACTCCCCAAACACCCGTGTCCCCCCCAAACCCCCGGGTCATAGAATAGAATCATAGAATCATTTAGGTTGGAAAAGACCCTTGGGATCATTGAATCCAACCATCATCTCCACTCTACAAAGTTCTCCCTTACACCATATCCCTTAACACCACATCTAAACGAGCCTTAAACACATCCAGGGATGGTGACTCCACCACCTCCCTGGGCAGCCTATTCCAGTGTCTGACCACTCTTTCCGTGAAGAATTTTTTCCTTATATCCAGCCTAAACCTACCCTGTTGCAGCTTGAAGCCATTCCCTCTTGTTCTATTGCTAATTACCTGTGAGAAGAGACCAGCACCAACCTCTCTGCAATGGCCTTTCAAGCAGTTGTAGAGAGCGATGAGGTCTCCCCTCAGGCTCCTCTTCCTCAAACTAAACAGTCCCAGCTCCTTCAATCGCCCTCATCAGATTTATTCTCCAGGCCCTTCACCAGCTTCGTTGCCCTCCTCTGCCCTCGCTCCAGCACCTCGATATCTCCCTTGTATTGAGGTGCCCAGAACTGGACACAATACTCAAGGTGCGGCCTCACCAGTGCTGAGTACAGGGGGACAATCACCTCCCTCCTTCTGCTGCTCACACTATTTCTAATACAAGCCAGGATGCCATTGGCCCTCTTGGCCACCTGGGCACACTGCTGGCTCATGTTCAGCCGCTTGTCAATTAGAACCCCCAGGTCCTTTTCTGCCAGGCAGCTCTCCAGCCACACTTCCCCAAGCCTGTAGCGATGCATGGGGTTGTTGTGGCCCAAGTGCAGGACCCGGCACTTGGCCTTGTTGAAGCTCATACCGTTAGCATTGGCCCATCGGTCCAATCTACCCAAGTCTCTCTGTAGAGCCTCCCTATCCTCATGTAGATCAACACTCCCGCTTAGCTTCGTGTCAGCGGCAAACTTGCTGATGATACACTCTATGTCCTTATCAAGGTCATCAATAAAGACGTTGAGCAGAAACGGTCCCAACACTGAGCCCCGAGGGACACCACTTGTGACCGGCCGCCAGCTGGATTTAACTCCATTGACCACCACTCTTTGGGACCGCCCATCCAGCCAGTGCTTGATCCAGCAGATCGTATGCTCATCCAGGCCATGAGCCGCCAGTTTTTCCATGACATTTCTATGGGGGACAGTGTCAAATGCTTTTCGAAAGTTTAGGTAGACAATGTCCACAGCCTTTTCCTCATCCAATAATCGGGTCATCTTGTCATAGAAGGAGATCAGGTTTGTCAGGCAGGTCCTGCCTTTCCTAAACCCATGCTGACTAGGCCTGATCCCCTGCTTGTCCATTAGATGAGTTGTAATGGCACTCAAGATGATCTGCTCCATGACCTTCCCTGCTACCAAGGTCAGACTGACAGGCCTATAGTTTCCCGGATCCTCCTTTCTGCCTTTTTTGTAGATGGGCGCTACATTTGCCACCCTCCAGTCCATTGGTGTCGACGCGGAAGGCTCGGACAATAACACAACGACCAATATGATCAGGTTAATGCCACTTTATTGCACAGATAGCTCAGTAATTACAGATGTTCTGATTCCGCATCACGCGCCGACAATTTGCTGATTGGTTGCATGAGCTGTACATGCAGTAAGCAACGTATTATAATTGGCTTAAAACATCTGTCCACGCGAACAATCACCCCTCCTATATCCTGGGCGAAGTTCTGCATTTCGCACGCTGAGTTCAGCACACTTTCTCATATCTTGTTTGTCTCAGCATTTCTAACACCGCTACAATGTTTTCACATAACCTTCAAACTTACAAGGCCTACACAGTTGTTAACAATTCTTCGGTGCTTGGAGTGTTCACAGGATGACCCCTTTGTACTAAAAATCCTCCCACAGATCCCCCTTTTTGTTTTTGAACAATCCAAGCACCTGAAAACATTTTTTCTATAGACACTTCTAAAGATCTTTGTCGACAAGAAAACAAACAAGGTAAAATGATCAGCAATATTATTACAACAATCAAAATTACAAGGCCCTGTTTCAAGAAATCTTGTACCCAGCCAGCCAGTCCCCAAGAATTAAACAATTGCTCCAACCACGAATGACCCTGAGTGAGCTTATGCATATTGTACTCTAACTGGGCTAAGTGGTCATGAATGGAGCGTGAGCGATCAGACAAATTCATACAACACATCCCTTCAAAATCCTCACAACCATGGCCTTGTGCTAACAAAAAATCAATAGCAGCACGATTCTGCAGCACAGCATGTCGTATACTATCAGCATCTGTTAATAAAGCAGAAATCATCTCAGAAGTCAGGTTAAACTGTTTTATACTCCAACAGGCTAGCTTTTCTAGATCCGTTAAAGCCTTGGCTGCAGCCACACCTGGAGCTAAAAAGCCTGCAAAAATTTTTGACGGGCGATGCCAAAACTCGATGCGGTCACTGCACTCAGGGGTAAAATCGGTAATCATTCGTCGCGATCGCCGTGACTGGTTCCTAAGACTAATAAGACTAATCCTGTCAGGAGCAAACAAGGTAAGTCCGCCTAAATAACACGGTCCTCCTACTGAACGACTAGGGATGCCTCCCCAAGCTCGGTCACCACATATCAAAAAATACCCAGGTGGAAGTAGCTTAGGAAAAGATGCATTATTCCAAATCCCTCCACACGACAGTCCTAGGTCAGCACCTCCGTTTTGACAATAATTACTCTTAATAAATGAAACAGTGGGAGTAACATTTTGCATACCAGTGAGAGCACCTGTCATATTAAACCCATAACCTCTACATAATACTGGATTTTGCCCTCCCAATTCGATACATCCTAAGCTAAAGTTGCCAATATGCCTGCCAGTATTATTTCCAGCATGATGTCCCACTGCTGGAAGTGACCCCAAAAGATCCAATTCCTGCAAAGGGAGAGGAAATGATCGGTTTAAATGATTAATGAGATGACCTTGAAATAGGGGTCCTACTCCTTCTGGACACCAATAGCTGTCTGCAGATCCTCACAACAGGTTACAAGTGACGTTAACCTGCTCTGATTCTAACAGCAAACTATTTGTTAAATTGACTTGGGATACATAGCCTTCAAAATCCTCCAATCGCAGGAATGGAAAACCAATCAAACATGTTCGGAAAGGATCTGATGGAGTGGCCATGGATAAGCAAAAGGCCGAGTTGCCTGTCTGATTTGCCCATGTTACCCATACGTTCTGCCTAGGGGATATGTTTGTAATACCTTCCACTCCCGGTCCCACTAAACCAATAATCATTATCCCAATTATCCAACCCATGTTGCCATTATGGTTTTCCCTTTTGCTTCCAACCAAATCGCCTTGCACACTTTTTCTTCGTTTTCTCCCACTCTTCCGGTTTTACCTTCCAAATGCGGGGTATTAAAACGTCTTTGCTACACTTGACTACTAAAGGATCATAGTTATCCTGATACTTCCAAATTGCTCTCACACAACAATGTGTTTCCCAAGCTAACCGACGATTATGATTCTCGTCGACGTCATGCCCTGTTAAAATGGCTATACGAACAGCCTGTTGTATCCTTGCATACTGAACTTCCAGGCAAGCCGAACACCAAAACCCTGCTAATCCGGCACGTTGATAGAGCTGTTTCTTGCACTCATTACACTCGCAAAGAACCCACGGTTCACACTCTCTACAAGCTGGACATATGACAGTTGCCAAGCCTGCGAGAGCCAGAGTGGTGAGTTCACGTGGTCATATCACCGTCTCGCGTTCCACTCTCTTGCATTTTAGGTTCCCTCCACGGCTTAATCCAACGTGCTGGTACCCATCTTGGACCTTGATCTGTCAAAACACAAGCATATCTGCGACCAATCATTTTTATCTCCACTGGACCCTTCCATTGCCCTGATTGCCAGTCCTTATACTGTACCCGTCCTGGTGTGGTTGCTTGCAAACCAGACCGTAATGACATGTGATGAATCACTATTGGAGGTGAGTCACGTTCTCCAGTTAACCGCAAACAGTTCAATACATCTAAAGCTTTTGCAAGGCGTTCTGCAGAAGAAGAGGTAATTTCTCCCCCTTTTTGTTTTTGCAAAAGCGCCTTCAGCGTAGTGTGTGCACGCTCGACTATGGCCTGTCCCGTGGGAGAATGAGGAATTCCAGTATGTTTACGTATACCCCATAGAGTACAGAATTTAGCAAATCGTTGAGAAACATAGGCAGGTCCGTTATCGGTTTTAATTTCCTGGGGTACCCCCAAAACTGCTATAGCTGCACACATATGCTTAATAACATGTTTGGCCATTTCTCCAGTTTGTGCTGTGGCCCAGATGGCATGCGAATAGGTGTCAATGCTTACATGGACATATTTGAGCCCTCCAAATTCAGGAACATGGGTAACATCCATTTGCCATAATTGCAAGGAATGCAACCCACGTGGGTTCACGCCTAGGCCAAGCCCAAAACCAGTCCCTTGGCAATCCGGACAGGATTGCACAATACCACATGTCTCAGAAATAGGTAAATTAAACTGCCTTGCTAATACTCTAGCCAATTGATGAAAAAATTCATGAGACACTCGAGCTTGTTCAAATAAGTTGGTTTGACAGTTCTCCCAGGTTGCTGCAACCAAATGGTCAGCACGATTATTACCAATGGCCAGGCCATAATCAGGCTGATGGCTACGTATGTGCACTATAAAATAAGGATACGTTCTCTGATTTAACAAATGTAACAATTGTAACAATAACTGATATAAGACAGAATTTCGAAGAGATCGAAGCATCGATCGTTCCAGTCTCATAACAGTACCGACCACATACATAGACTCTGAAACAACATTAATCGGTTCATTCTGCCAGTTTTGAAAAGCCCACACCACTGCCCGTAGTTCTAAAGTCTGTAAAGAATCTTGTAAAACACCATTTAGTACTTTGGAGTGCCATTGTCCGTTAAGGCACCAGGTAACCACCGCCCTTTTTGATTTCTTTCCGGCATCTGTAAATACCGTGAGTCCAGACACCGGAGAATTCGAACGTCGTGGAGTCTCTTCAAAAGTTTGATTTCGAATTAATGGCAAAAGTTTCATTGGTGGGTAGGCATTAGTTATCTGTCCGGAAAAATCCGTTAATGCATATTGTAAAACCTCTGAGGAAGAGAGAAGCCAATCCAGATAACTCTGGGTAATCGGAACATATATAACCTCTGGCTCATGTCCAGTTAAGTCAACGATACGACGTCTGCCCTTTATAATAAGGTTTGCAAACATTTATATACGAGTGCAGACAGTATTCTTAGGTTGGTAAGATAGAAAACCCCATTCTATTATAGACACCGTACAATTGACCTGTTGTACTAACAAACCTATCAAATGTTCTCTGCCAGACCCAGAATTTATCACAATCAATTGTAGGGGAACTCCTGTTAAGCGTTGCACGCACCCAGTCATGATTTTTTGAACAATGAAATCTAAAGCCTTTTCTTGAGTTGGTGAGAGTTGCCGACAAACTTCAGCCTGTGTAGAGGTGCCTAGCAATGGCATCAGAGGAGCTTTTAAATCTACAATAAACAAGTTCCATTCTTTTGGTATCATCGCAGGTGATAGTAAACCTGGCTGTAATGCCCCCATTTCCTGCATTACCGCATTAATGGCTCGGAGATCGTGTAATAGGCGCCATTTTCCTGATTTTTTTTGGAATAGTAAAAATAGGGGTATTCCAAGGGCTCGTTGAGGGTACAATATGACCTGCCTCCAACTGTTCCTGTACTAACATTTGAACAATATGCAGCCGATCCTCTTTTAGAGGCCACTGGTCCACCCACACAGGACTTGTAGTGGTCCAGGTGAGCTTCAATGTTGGCTGCTCGACCGTGACCGCTCCTAAAAAGGCCATGTCACAAGTCGAGCCCCAAGCTGAGAAAGCACATCTCTACCTATCGAGGTGACAGGTAGCTGCATCACGTATGTCTTGACTGAGACTACGGTTCCATCCATAAATGTAAAAGAAACTAAAGTTTGGCTGATCATTGTCCTTTGTGGACCCCCTACCCCGACTACACTCGTCGCAGCAGGAGCAAGGGGCCACGCTGATGGCCAGCTAGAAATAGGCACAATCGTAACATCAGCACCTGTGTCTATCAACATAGTCAGGGTAATAGACGTTCCTGAAGGATGCGTCACAACCACCTTTTCTTCAGGCTTGCCTCGTGCAATATCAATAGCTAATAAGACATCAGGAGACCCTGTTGAGCCAAAACCTCCGGCACCCCTCTGTTTTGGCAGCGACCTCGGGACCATTAATCGAAATAATATCAATTGTGCAATTTTTGACCCCTGAGGAATGGTAATCGGGGGGGTCAGCGTATATACCATAATCTTTATAATCCCTGTATAATCAGCATCGATAAGGCTCGGTACAATAAAAATGCCCTGACGGGACACGGAGGAGCGCCCAATTAACAGAGCACTCAGTCCATGGCCCAGCGGTCCTCGTTGATCTGAATCAATTAGAGTGACCGCCGTTGTGACTAAAGTGGTATCTACTGCTGTTGCCAGGTCCATTCCCACGCTTCCTGCAGTGGCGGTGGCGCAACGGTCCAGGCACCCTATACCGCCTCCTGTACTTGTGTCATAGTGCGAGGAGGATGCATCGCGCTTGGTACCCGGTTTCCCGATCGCCTACACTCCGCAGAATTATGGGTGGCGCTTCGACAATTCACACACCATCTACCTCCACTCTGACGTGGGGAGCTTACTTGCCCGCTCGCTTGTCCCTTACTTGCGTTTCTGCACTCTTTACGAAAATGACCTGATTTTCCGCAATTATAACATTTCTTATCATTATTATTACATTTTCCTTTTGATTGCTGTTGCACCAACGGACGTACCGCTGCTCCAACAGCAGCAGCCATAACCGTAGCCTGTTCTTGGGAAAGCACCCGTTCTGCTGTTTCCAGCAGCTGAGCAGTGGTACTGCCTCGAGGTAGGGTACCAAGAGCTTTCTTGGTTTTATCGTTCGCATTATCAAAAGCAAGTAAGTCTAAAAACTTAGCTTTCATGGTCTCATCAAGGTCAGGGTGAGCAGAAATAGCTGCATGCAATCTATCAACAAACCCAGAACAAGGCTCCGTAGGTCCTCGGCGAACATTTGTAAAAGCAGGAGGGTTTTTTTCCCCTCTAATCCCCAACAAAGCCCTGTGAGCTAGCTGTTGACTGAGTTGCAAAACCTCCACAGCAAAATTAGCTTGCCAGTCAGTTCGAACGTAAGGTCCCGTCCCCATTAACATCTGTGTCTGTACCCCATACAAAGGATCACCTTGAGGACGCCGGGTGGCAGCAGCCTGATCACATAGGTTCTGCCACACACTGAAAAACTGCAACTGCTGAGAAGGGGTGAGCAACATTTGAGAAATCTGCTTTGAATCATGTGGTGTGAGTAAATTTGCAGTAAATAAATGCTCCACTATAGCCCTAGTATAGGGAGAGCCTAGTCCATATTAACTAACAGCCTGTTTCGCCTCCTTTAACAATTTCCAATCAAACGGTTCCCAATCCTTTCCACCCCCAGCATTAGCAAACACCGGAAACGCCATAGGCTCAAGAAACACGCCCTCAATTGCCGCGTCTCTAATTTCTCCCCTCCATCGGTTTTTCAATCCTTCCTCCCCTCCTACCGCTCCCCCATGCCCCTCAAATCCCGACAATGGCGGCCACGACAAGGCATGATGAGGCAGTGGCAAAGGAGCAGGGTAAGCTGGAGGAGCTCGTGAACTGGATTGATCGTCTAGACGAGCTTCCAACGCTTCCAACTTTTTTAACAACTCCCAGAACTGAAGGTCTGTCAGTCCACCAGGTGGTACTCTAGTGCTGCTGCCAGGTGATGGCGGAGTAGAGGGCGGCAGAGGAGGGTACGGCGTTGGCTGATCCCTGGAATCCTCAGGGCGGTCTCCTTCGGTACTTTCGACAACAGTGTCTTTGGGAGGGAGAGGAGGAAACGTAGTTTCTTCCTCTTTTCCACTTTCATAAACAGGCATCTCAAGAGGGTCTGTAGCGGGAGTAGGCTGGCTCGGGGCAGTAACGGCATGACTCACTACATTCCCCGGTGTTATTCTGCAGCCCCGGGGTTGAGGGACGACAGCTTCTGGCGATCCCCCAAAAGAAAGGCTCGTGGGGGAAACATCCTTAACTCTGGGTGTTAATGCTGCAAAGGCAGAGGCGGCCGCAGCACGTTCTGCCTGCATTGTTTTCAAAGTCTCTGATACTAACCTCCACACGGTGGAGAGTTTCTGTGCCTCCTTGGATCCTTTACTTACTTCATCCCACAACACCGCTCCTATTTTAGCCCACGTATCTTGAGCAAAAGCGGCAGCAACAGTGGGGATAAGTCCTTTATCCCGCGCCCATGCTAAGAGCGCCTTCAAGGTAGGCGTATCATACTTCAGTCCTCTCGTAGAGAGTATATGTTGGAGGAGCTTAACTACCGCCTCTTCTTCTTTGGAGTGCATAGACCACATCTCCTCCCCGGCCGCTCGCTTGGCCAGAGTGAGATTCCCTAACTTGATGCGCTAGCGTCTTCCCGAGTGCCGGGGCAGCACTCACCTATCGACCGGCTTCTTCTGCCCCCTCCGTCCGTTGGTTGCTCATCGGGTATTCGCTGATCCCAACACCGATCTGAGGGTCCCTGTTCGGGCGCCACTTGTCGACGCAGAAGGCTCGGACAGTAACACCACGACCAATATGATCAGGTTAATGCCACTTTATTGCACAGATAGCTCAGTTATTATAGACATTCTGATTCCGCATCACGCGCCGACAATTTGCTGATTGGTTGCATGAGCTGTACATGCAGTAAGCAACATATTATAATTGCCTTAAAACATCTGTCCACGCGAACAATCACCCCTCCTATATCCTGGGCGAAGTTCTGCATTTTGCACGCTGAGTTCAGCACACTTTCTCATATCTTGTTTGTCTCAGCATTTCTAACACCGCTACAATGTTTTCACATAACCTTCAAACTTACAAGGCCTACACAGTTGTTAACAATTCTTCGGTGCTTGGAGTGTTCACAGGATGACCCCTTTGTACTAAAAATCCTCCCACACATTGGGACCTCCCCAGTCAGCCATGACTTCAGGTAGATCACGGAAAGTGGCTTGGCGAGCACGTCTGCCAGCTCTTTCAGCACTCTTGGATGTAACCCGTCCGGTCCCATAGACTTGTGCGCATCCAAGCGGCGTAGCAGGTCGTAGATCACTTCCTCTTTCATTGCGATGGCCTCGTTCCCCTCCCTGTCTCCCAGCTCACGAGGCTGGGTGCCCAGGGAACAGTTAGTTCCACTGCTAAAGACTGAGGCAAAGTAGGCATTGAGCACCTCAGCCTTTTCCTCAGCCTTTGTGACTATGTTTCCCTCTGCATCCAGTAAGGGAGGGAGATTTTCCCTAATCCTCCCTTCGTTGTTAATGAATTTATAGAAACATTTTTTGTTATCCTTAACAGCTGTAGCTAGGTTGAGCTCGAGCTGCGCTTTGGCTCTCCTAATTTTCTCCCTGCATAGCTTCGCTATATCTTTACAGTCTTCATGAGAGACCTGCCCCCTCTTCCAGAGGTCATAGACTCTCCTTTTGTTCTTGAGGTCCGGCCAAAGGTCCCTATTTAGCCAGGCCCGTCTCCTTCCCCGCCTACTTGTTTTTCGGCACACAGGGACAGCCTCCTCCTGTGCCTTTAAGACTTCTCTCTTGAAGTACGTCCGGCCTTCCTGGGCTCCTATATCCTTCAGGGCAGCCTCCCAAGGGACTTTGTCCAGCAGTCTTCTGAACAGGTCAAAATTTGCCCTCCGGAAGTCTAAGGTGGCAGTTTTACTAACCCCTCGCCTTGTTTCCTCAAGAATCAGAAACTCGATCATCTCACGATCACTGTGCCCTAGACGGCCACCAACCTTTACTTCCCCTACAAGTTCTTCCCTCTTCACAAGAAGCAGGTCCAGGAGGGCACCTTCCCTGGTGGGCTCACTTACCAGCTGTGTGAGGAAGTTATCTTCCACACATTCCGGGAGCCTCCTGGATTGTTCCCTCTCAGCTGTGCTGTATTCCCAGCAGATATCCGGGAGGTCAAAGTCCCCCACAAGAACAACGGCAAGTGATCGCGAGATTTCCCCCAGCTGCTTATAGAAAGCTTCGTCCGCCTCACTGCTTTGGTTGGGAGGTCTATAGCAGACTCGCACAGCGATAGCAGCTTTATCGGCCCTTAACCTAATCCAAACGCTCTCCACCCCGTCATCACTATACTCGATTTCTGAGCTCTCGTAGCATTCTCTAATATACAGGGCCACTCCTCCACCTCTCCTTTCCTGTCTGTCCCTCCTGAAGAGCTTGTAGCCATCGATTGTGGCACTCCAGTCATGTGAGGCATCCCACCACGTTTCTGTGATAGCCACCGTGTCATAGTTTCCCTGGTGCATCATGGCTTCAAGCTCCCCCTGTTTGTTGCGCATACTGCGTGCATTGGTATAGATGCACCAGCACCTTTTTGCGAGTGTGGGCCCCATTTCCCACCAGACCCCTTTCAGGTGCTTCCATGATTTCTAAGCGTCTATCCCTTCTCTCCAATGAAATGTCAGAGTGAGAGTCCTCGCTAGCCCACCATCCTTCAAGCCCTGGCATGCCTCCCTTGGATTTATTCCTGACAGGCCCAGTTGTCTCCCCTTCCCCCCTCATATCTAGTTTAAAGCCCTGTCAATGAGCCTTGCTAACTCCTGCCCCAAAATTCTTTTCCCCTTCTGGGACAGGTGCGTCCCACCTGCCACCAGCAGGCCAGGTGACTCATATAGCAGCCTGTGATCAAAAAACCCAAAGCCCTGCCAGTAACACCAGTCCCGGAGCCGCGAGTTGACCTGTTGCCTCTTCCTGTTAATTTCCTCATTCATGATTGCCACTGAAGGGATAGAGGAGAATACAACTTGTGTTCCTGACCCCTTAAGCCGTCGCCCCAAGGCTCTAAAATCTCTTTTAATCGATTTTGGGCTCCTCCTACCCACTTCGTCACTACCCACCTGAAATACTAAGAGGGGGTAGTAGTCAGAGGAGTTTACTAGGGCCGGAAGTTTGCCTAACGCATCCCTGACCCGTGCCCCAGGGAGGCAGCAGACTTCCCTGTGAAGTGGGTCTGGACGGCATGTTGGCCCCTCCACCCCCCTCAATAGAGAGTCACCCACCACAATGACCCGTCTGCTTTTCCTTTTGGAGCCAACTGTGATGCTGGGTCCATGGCGACTTGGTCTTTCTGACGTTCCTGGCCTGGGTGTATCATCCTCCTCTCCAACAGCCAGTTCCTCCTGCAGGGCTTCATATCTGTTCTGCAAAGGTAACTGGGAAGGTGGGAGGGGCCGGGAGGGCATTCTCCTGCTTCCCCGCGCAGGGACCGGTTTCCATTCCCCCTCGTCTCTGCGATCCCCTCCTATTGCCTGGTGACGAGAGGGGAGGGGGTCCTCTGACTTGTGTGGGGCCTCACCCTCTTCCCTTTCTCTCCGGGAGCGGGTCCACCAGTCACTCTCCCTCTCGCATTCTCTCATACTCCTCAACCTCTCCACTTCTTCCTTCAGCTCAGCCACCAGAATGAGCAGATCATTTACCTGTTCACGTCTTACACAAGTGTTGTCTCTGCTGCCCTCCATGGCGAGTGCCAGGCTCCGGCACTCTTTGCAGCCAGAGGCCTGGCTGCCCATATGTTTGCGTGGGGCCTCTGTCTGGGTGCCCACAGTTTTTTTAACAGCAGCCTTCGACCGGGTAGCAACCACGGCTGGATCTCTAGACACAAGAGAGACCTTGTGACTCGACGGTCAGTTTGGGGGAGCACTGGTTGCTCGCTCTCTGCAGGGACTAGTCCTTGCTCTGGGCAAGGCATCTCGGTCGTATTTAAAGCACCCGTTGCATGTTTATTTTATTAATTGGTGCTTATTTGCATAAATTAACATGGCATTTGGGAGGGAACATGGAGGGTTTGATTAGCTGAAGGAAGGAAATGGAAAGAAAGGCATCTTGTCTCTCCCAACATTATAAAAAAGGCTGATTTTTTTTGTTTCCGAGTCACCAGATTTTGATGACTTTGTTTAATTTTTGCTGAATATTCATGTCCAGTGGAAAGAAAAATAATCTATATTTTGGTTCTGTTTTTCTCTTGAAAGGACCAATCCTCAGGTCTGGGCCTCGATAAACTCCTGTCCCCAAAGCAGAAGGCGTGTGGGAACATTCTCCTTGGGCTTCTCAAGGCTTGTATTTTTCAAAATAAACCTCAAAGGAACGTTTTTATCTAGCCCTTAACGATTCCAAAGGGAAACCGGCTGCCTTCCGGAAACGAAGACGGGCCTCCCAGTAAGGCTGGAGTCAGCGGCAGCCCTGCCAGCTGGGAGGACTGGGAGTTTTTCAGCAGAAAACCTGGGGGCTGTTTCCTTTTCAACAAAGAAAAAGAAGTGGGATGTTGCAGCGCTGAGTGATTTTTTAAATTCCATAGAAAGGGATGAGTTTTGAGCAGTTTGGCTCTGGAGGCGGGGTGGGAAAGCGAGTGCCGAGAGAATGTGGCCCATGTTCTCCGGCGCCAGGACGGCTCGCCGATGCTCCAGGCCGCTCTGGCCGGCGGCAAAGGCCTGCTGGGGCGAGACGGCGGTGGCCGGGATGGCCAGGTACTGCCGGCTCTGCCACCCCCACCATTCCCCCTCCGCCCACCTCGTCTCTCCCTGTCTCTCCGTCCCCCGGCCCACACGGCGGAGGAGCAGGCGAGGGGGGAAGTGCGGGTTATGCTGAGTTCCCCCCAAAAGAGGTGGGTCACGGCCCCAAAATGTCTGGAAGTTGGGCGGGGGTCGCAGTGTTTAAAAAACGTTCAAACCTGTAACTCTGGGTGTGAGGCACTGAAATAGAGAACAAGCTCTTCTTTTGATAGCTATTGAAAAATAATATTAATTTCTGTATCTAGAAGGAGACGAAAATAAAAAGCTCTCTCTCTAAGGATGAAATTATTTCATGGTATGAAATTATTTCGTGGTATGAACTAATGCTGTGGGCCAGCCTGCGTCAAGTGCCTCAAGTCCTCATCTCTACACCTGGGAAGGCTTAAAAGCACCGAGACCGCTGATCCCACATAGGCTAGCTGGCTATGAAGTACATATTTTCCCAAATTCAGACAAGAGAGTTCTAGAAGTGCAGTTTTCCCCAGCATTACAAGAGAAGTTAGTGCTGTGTCGCTCACAGCAGGACACCGGGTAATGGCGGTGACAGACGGAAGATGTCACTGCGAGCCGATTGTGATGCGTGAGGTGAGTTGCCGGGCAAGCGATGACCTGCAGAGGAGGCCACCGCCTGGTGACTGTGACCACCCCGGGAAGGCGGAGGGCTAGTCGCCCCACACAGAGGCCCCGGGCTCAGTGTGCAGCTTGCACTGTGCAGTGAGGTCCTCGTCCTCCTCCCGGCTGGGCACGGCCGTCTTCTCCTGAGGTACCCCGTGTGCCACAGGGCGCTGACGATGGCTTCTGCCTGGGAGAGGAATCGTCACTACAGGGACCTGCAGAAAGCAGTCGCTTTCCTCCCCTCGCTCCTTGCTGATAGCTCCCTCAGGAGCAACGACACCGCTCAGAGTGTCCACGGAGTGCTGCTCTTTGCGGATATCTCAGGTGGGGGGAGCAGGGAGGAGCAGCCACGGACATGAGCCATGTGGGGACACAGCAGGCCCTTTGGAGCCCCTCAGACAGAGTGGTCATCTTGTCACTGCTGAGGTCTTCTGCTGGGATGCCCACAGAGAGCAGGATGGGTGACCTTGGGCGGTCCATCACGGCTGCCACCAGTGCGGAGCTGGCACGGGAAGGTGTCCCCTACAGGCTCTCGGGCCGGGCATCGCGGAAACTGCTGCCAGGTCTTTTGGCCCACATGGGCATTTCCTGATTTCTGGATGTCCCTGTTCCAGGTTTCACTGCGTTGACCGAGAAATTCGTGCAGAGGAGCGGCGTGGACAGAGGCACTGATGAGCTGGCGCAAACGCTCAATGAGTACCTGTGCAACATTTTGGAGGGTAGGAGCCGTGCTGCAGGACTGTGTGGCATCGGGCCGTGATGGTGGAGGGTGGAGGCAGCCTGGTCCTGCCTCCTTGGAAGGGCTGGGGCTTTCTGTGAGGAACAGCGAGCGCAGCCAGGGTCTGCTGGCAGGTCAGCACCAGCGCGGGTCCTTTCTGCTCCCCGCTGCGGCCGAGGAGGCACCCACTTTCTCAGCAGCCACCTCGGTGCCTCTGGCGTGAACAGCCGTCTCAGTGCTGCGTCAGGGCCCAGAGCAGGCTGAGGGCATCCAGCAAGTGCTCCAGGGTCTGGAGCGTCTGTGCTATGAGGAAAGTCTGAGCGAGCTGGGCCTGGTTTGCCTGGAGAAGAGAAGGCTTGCGGGGGGGACCTTAGAAACGTGCCTACAACCTGAAGAGAGGGTCCAAAGAGGACAGAGCCAGGTTCTCCCCAGTGGTGCCCAGAGTGGAACAGGAGGTTCCCTCTGTGCATCAGGAAACACTTTTCGACTGTGAGGGTGACTGAGCACTGGCAGAGGTTGCCCAGGGAGCTTGTGAAGTCTCCCTCCTTAGAGCTATTCGGAAACCATCAGCCACCGTCCTGGTCAGCTGGCTCTGTGCAGCCGGGCTTGAGCAGCGGGGTTGGACCAGATGGACCCCAGAGGTACCTTCCAGCCTTCACCTTTCTGAGGTCTGGTGGCATCTGGAGGCCCTGCCTCCCTGCCTGCTGTGCGGGGTACAAGGGCTGTGACCACCATGAGCCTGGGAGAGAGGCCGGAGCGGTGCTTTCCTGAGCTGTGCCCCACAGTGCACCCTTGCCCCGGTGCTCCCCCCAGGCAGAGGGCCTTGCTCGGTGGCTTCTGGAAGTCCACATGACTCTGCCTTTTCTTCCCTCTGTCCACAGAGTTCCTGATTTTTGGAGGAGACATCTTGAAGTTTGCTGGTAGGTTCTTGGGGCGATGACCTCGGGCACTGAGCTGTAGCATTTAACTCCCGTGGCGGCCGTTTGCTCTGCGCTCCTTCTCAAGAGGCTCTGTGCAGCGCCTTGAGCCAGCTCTTTGGCCACGCACGCACCCCTCCAGCAGTGCCCTCTCTCCAGTGCTGCAGCTGCAGAGGAGCGCTCGGGACAGGGGGTGTCACCGCTGCCAGCCGTCTGCTGCTGTGGCTGGCCCGGGATAGGAGAGGTGTCCCGGTGCCCAGGACACAGTCCTCCAGGACGATGGCCTCCCACAAGCCCATCTTCCTCCGCACGGCAGCTGGTTTCTGCTGTCTCTGCAGAACCAGACCGTAGGTCGGGGAGAGTCAGGTCTCGGCAGAGCCTTTACCTTCCCTCCCTTTCCCCAGGAGATGCTGTGCTGGTGCTGTGGAGAACACCACCCCAGGAGGTGGCCAGGACCATCAGCCTGGTGCTGCACTGTAGCCAGCAGATCCAGAAGAAGTACGGAAGACGTGACACAGATGTGGGGCAGAAGATCCAACTGAAGATAGGTACGGGCGCTGTGCCAGACGCAGCTGTGTGGCACTCTGCCATGCCACAGGGTGCTTCTGGTCTGCTGGGCTTCTGGGGCAGGCAGCTGGGGATGACGCCTGGCGCACTCAACACATTCTCAATATCAACTCGGTTCGTCTATTTCTAGACGCCTGCTTTAGGGACTAGTGTCAGCGTCTCCCCGAGGAGGAGGGAGGATGCTCCACCCCTCTGTAACGCCCCTCTCCCCGCTGGGCTTCAGAGGAGCTTCTGAGCAGCCGAGATGCTGGGGGCTGTGGAGTTCCAAATGTTCCCTGTGTCAGTTCTGCTTCTCCTTCTCCCCAGGGATCTCTGCAGGGACCATGAGCCTCCCGGTTTTCGGAGATGAGAGCTGGCAACACTTCTGCATTTTTGGCCCGTGCCTGGCTGAAGTTCGTGACGCCAAAGAGGTTGCGGGTGCAGGTGAAGTTGTCCTCTCGGCCACCTGCTGGGAGCTCTGTGAGCAGCACCGGCTGAGGATCAAGCATCTCGCAGGCACAAGAGCTGTGCAGGCAGGTGGATGGGTTGGCCTCGAGAGCCATTCTGAGGGCCTGGGCCTGGCCATGAAGGAGGGAGGTGTTGGAAGGCTGAGGAGATGAATGTGGAGAGAGTTGTAGGTGGGAAAGCGGGCAGGCAGGGGAAGGTCTTGTCCTTCCATCTCAAGGGTAACCGTGGGCTGGGCTTTCTTGCTTTGAGGGGTCAGGAGGCGCTGGGAGGGTTTGAGCCCCAGCAGCAATGTCCTCTGTGGGCCATGGAGCTGTGGTTGCTTGGAGATGGGCATGCTTGGAGAATGGCTGTCCAGCTCCGGTGCTTCTGAGGAAGCACTGCTGTCCCATCCAGCCAGGTGGGCTACTTCTCCCCTTCTCTGGGCAGTAACGGTGGAGGGCAGGCTCTGTCCCCTGGGAGTCCTGGGGAGGCCAGTGGCAGTGCTTTCATTCTGTGTGTCTTCAGGTGACGGGCGTGGATCCGATGCCTTGGTCCGAATGCCAAGACGCCTTACGCAAGCTCGTACAAGACCCAGTGAGACACCGCTCAAAAAGGGAAGGTGAGTGCCCACTTCCCCTTGCTCTGTGATTGTCCCGAAAGGTGGGGCTTTGCTGCTTCAGGGGCCAGAGAGGAACCACCTCCTCCCTCTTCCCTCTGTCCGTTAGCACTCAGGCTGTTGGGCCTCCCAGGGCGGTGGCTGCTGCCGCCTCCTCCTTCCAGGGGAGAGCTCTGCCCTCAGCATCTGGAGGTGGCAACATGAGCAAGCGCAGAAGACTCTTTCTCCCCCGGTTCCAGGGCCAGGCCCTGCTTTGCAACGGCTCGTAGTCCCATCCACCCAGCGACCACCTGCCTTTTCTCTCCTCAGGTGCCATGAGGCCTACTCTTCTCTTGCCCAGTGACCTGAACGCCAAGGATGTGCTTAGGAAGTACATACCAGTCGCTGCTCTCGGGAAGGTACGGCAAGGCCACCGCTGCTGGGGGCTGCATTTTCGGAGGGCAGAAGAAGTGGTGCCTTGCAGAGATGGAGCTCTTACGGGAACAGACCAATCAAAGAAAATGCGCCCTGCGATGACAACGCAGGGAAACTGAGCCCAGGGGCACCGGTGCCGCACCATTGTCTGCGTTGTCCTCAGAGAGACATGGGTGGCAGGAGGAGGACTCCTGTCCCTCTGTCTTTTCCGTGGCTATGGTTCTGGGTGTGCCGCGGACACGACGGTGGGATAAAGGGGAGATTCCCCTGAAGTCCCTGGAGCATCCCTGAGGGTCTCCCCTCATGTCCGTACCGGTCCCCAGATGGCGTGTTAGCGGAGCAGCCTTCTCTCCTTTGTCATTTGTGTTATGACTCGGCGTCTGCCTGCCGCAGGCTGGGCGGCCTGCCCGCCCTTTTGCACCGAGAGGAGGATTTATCCCTTCCTCTGCTATTACCCGCTATCGCCAGCACGCCTGCGCTCCCTCGGTACTGGTGTGGGCAGTAAGAGCCCGGGAGAGCAGGCTGGTGAAGCCGTCGTGCTCTTGTCTTCCAGCTCGATGCAGGACTGCCCATGGATCTCCTCTCTGAGCTACGGCCAGTCACCTGCATCTTTGTCCAGCTGCAGCTTGCTGCAGGTACCAGCTCGGTGCATCTCAGCACCGTCCTCAAGGAGGCCAGCAGGGTGATGCTAGAAATCCTCTCTCCTCACAAGGGCCACATCAACAAAGTCCTCCTGTGTGATAAAGTGAGTGGGGGGGAACGGTGGCCTCCCCCAGCGCCAGAGGGTGGGCAGTGAGCGCGAGGGAGAGACTCCCTCTTAGGCGCTGTAGCAACATGTTCCACATCTGTCCTGGGCAGGGCTGCACGTTCCTCTGCGTGCTGGGACTCCCTGGAAACAAGCTGCCCTGCGAGAGCCTTCACGCCCTGCAGAGTGCTCTGGAGATCTTCGACTCGTGCTCCACCATGCTCGAGGAAAGAGAGTGAGTGTGTGGCGGGGGTCGGCGGGGTGCATGCTGCCTGGGACGGCGCAAGGGGGCTTCACAGAAAGAGATGTGCCTTCTAGCTTGCTCTCCCTTGTCCCTGGCAGGAAGGAGGCAGTGCCCTGAGAGGTGCAGGCAACTCCAAGCACACTCTGCTGGCCACCGCGCTGGAAAGAGCCCTCGTGAGGGCCAGAGGCCGCTGCGGCCAGAGGCAGGCCCTTCTGGGCCACTGCCCCATGAACGGGGATGGGGCCCAGCCACCTGATCCCAAGTGGCTGTCATCGCCAGGCGGTGACATGGCGGGCACCTTCTTCCCTCTCTCTTTGCTCACAAGAGGGCTGTGGCCCTGCACGTGCTCTGCCCCTGCCCCTTGTCCCTTGCAACCTGCAGATGTTGCACCCTTGAGCTCTCCACGTCCCCGAGACCCACGCTGGCAGGGCAGCACAGCCGGTGGCCCAGGCTGGCACCGAGGGGAGGTGTGGGAAGGGATGAAGCCAGGCGGGCAGGACTGCGCCTGGGGCGCTGCTCAAGCCCTGCTGTTTCTCTGTGTGCCAGGACAATGTCTGTGGCAGTTACCAGAGGGACGATGTTCTGCGGAGTCACTGGCCACCCGCTGAGACACGAATACACAGGTATTGGCCTGGAAGGGTGCCGCGGGGCTGGCGGCACGGGCCACACCGATGCATGCTCTCTCTCTCTAACGCGTGCTCTCTCTCTGGCAGTCCTTGGCCAGAAGGTGAACTTGGCTGCCCGGATGATGGTGCACTACCCTGGGCTGGTGTCCTGTGATGCAGTGACCTACGCCGCCTCCCGGCTGCCCGCTTCCTACTTCAAGGAGCTGCCGGAGAGAGAGATGAAAGGCCTCAGGCAGCCTGGCCCTGTCTATCAATACGTGGGGGTCACCGAGGAGAGGTGAGTGTCCTCTGAGACGGTCGGAAGCCCTGGTGTGGCAGGCTTTTTGCCCCTCTCCCCTGCTGTCTCCAGCTGCTGAGAGAGCGGGAGTCTTCTCCTGTTTCTCTGGGTTTGGCCTCTGGGGATGGACTCTTGATATGTTCTCCTGTCCCACCGTGGCCGCTGGGCTTCTTTACGCTTGAAGCTGTCGTAGCATGTCAGCTTGAACTTTGGCTGGGAAAGAGTGCAGGGGATAACAGCCTGCTCCAGAGAAAAGCCGGTACCCGAGGAGCACCTCCTTCCCTACCACGCCAGGCTGCTTCTCTAGGTCCCCTGGCTTCTCACCGTCTCATTGACTTGTGTTGTCTTTTCCCCTGCTTCTAGCATCTTTGGCGTGGGTCTTACCAGGAAGAGGTCGGAGTACGTCCCCTTGCTGGGTAGGTGGAGAACGCCTTGCTCTTCTGAAGCCCAGGTTCTTCCCCTTGGTAACTTTTAGTGCCTTGCTGGGAAGGGAGAGGCTTTTACCAGGGATGGTGTTGCCTGCAGCAGCCCTAAGAAAGCGCCGCCTGTCTTGGTCTCTGCTTGCTTGATATCTTTGGGTGGAAAACGAGGTGGGGCGCCTGCTGCTCCCTGCTGTCTTCCAGACCTGGTAGGAAGGTTGCTTTCAACTGTGGAGCTGCTCACAGCCTGGGGGCTAAACTGATCCCTGTCTTTGGGGTCAGGAAAGAGATTTCCTTCTGCCAAATCGATGGAGAGTTTTGACGGTGGGTTCTCCTCCTTGTACTCCTCAGAGCTGCTTTCTTGGCAGCATCTGGGCGAAGACATGGCAATGTCAGGAGGCAGGGGATGCCTGTATTCACTCGGGGTCTTGCCGAATGTTTTGGGCCCTGTTGTGGGTTAACCCCGCTTGGCAGCTCAGCCCCACAGAGCCACTCGCTCCCCACAGTGGGATGGGTTAGAGAATCGGAAGGGTTAAAGTGAGAGCACTGGTGCGCTGAGACACAGACAGCTTAATAGGGAAAGCAAAAGCTGCACACACGCCCAAAGCAAAATCAGGCATTCATTCACTGCTTCCCATGGGCGGGCAGGCGTCTTGCCATTTCGAGGAAAGCAAGGTTTCATCACGTGTGACGGTGACTTGGGAAGACAAATGCCATCACTCCGAACGTCCCCCCTTCCTCCTTTCCGCCGGATTTTCTTGCTGAGCACGGCGTTGTATGGTCTGGAATAGGCCTTTGGGCAGTTGGGGTCAGCTGTGGTGGCTGTGGCGGCTGTGCCGCCTCCCAGCTTCTTGTGCACCCCCAGACTGTTTGCCAGCGGGGCAGCGCGAGCAATGGAAAAGGCCTCGACGCTGCGCAGGCGCTCTTCAGCCATAACTAAAACCTGGTTGTGTTATCAACAGCGATGTTTGGTCACAAATACAAAACATAGACCTGTACAGGCTATTGCTGAATAAAATTAACTGTAGCCCGGACCAAACCAGAACGGGACTGACGACGCTGCCTTAGCTACTGGGAGGTGCTGTGCAGCTCACGGCACAGCGAGGAGATGCTTTGAGTCTGTTTGGGATGCAGCTGCCTGAACCGGCTGCAGTCATCCCTTACAGTCTCGTGCTGGATCGCTGCGGGGAGTCGCATGGGGCCGGCAGAATCTCCGTGCCTGTGGGATAGGGGAGAGGGCGAGGGGGCTGCGCTGCGGGGCAGGCAAGCAGGTGGCCCCGTGACTGCTCTGAGGAAGGCAGAGGTGCCCAAGCGTGGACGAGCAGGTGGGAAGGAGGCCTGGGTGCCGGCAGGCTGGCCGATGTGGTAGCGGGGAGGGAAGCTGCGGTGGAGGGTGCCCGCAAAAGGGACGGCTCTTTGCTTTTCAGCACGCCCCCAGCAGCTCGTTCTCTGGTTTGTCTTCGCAGGTCGGAAGCAGGAGACTGACCTCTTTGTCAGCTGCTTGAACGCCTATAGGGATTCAGGCCAAAGGAACATCCTGGCGGTTGAGGGCACGATGGGCTGTGGAAAGAGCCACTTACTTGCTGAACTGGCCTCTCTAGGCCAGGATGCTGGCCACAGGTACAGGTTTTCCACCTGTAGCTTTGGGACGCTGCCCCTGCCCATCCCCTGACAGCCGTGGAACGCTCCAGCCCCTCTGCCAGGGTACCTGGCCCTTGGACTGCAGCCTCCCGACAGAGCCTCCTGGAGACACTGCCTGGGAGCACCTGCGTGCTCCGCTCCCGCCTCTGCCTCTTTGGGGAGTTGGAGGTGGCTTCTGGAGCCACGGCCTTTCCTCCTTCACCCCTGGGTCAGGCGCAGATAGAAGGAAAGAGCCCAAGCTCAGTGCTTTTCATCCCACTCCAGACCCCAGAGACAGCAGGGCTGCCTGTCTCAGAAGCCCTGCTCGCCCTCGGCGTGTTTCCCAGGAGGAGCACGGGGGCCTGTGCTCTGGCAGGCAGACCGATAAGGTCTGGAGCCCAAAGGCAAACCCACCACTTGCTCCATTCTTGCCTCTCAGCCCCGTGAGTTCCTCTGCAGGGGGCACGTAGGGAGACCTAGGCCGGCGCTGCAGAGACACAGGCTCTGGACCCGGCTCTCCCGCTGGCTTGGCAGCAACTGCCCCTCTGTGCCCTTTCTCGTACGAGGAGGGAAAAGCTTGGCCTTCTGTGGGAAGCGCTTGGAGATGGGGGGCTGAAGAGCTCCCCCCAAAGGGCACCTCCGCCCCTCTTGTCTTAGAAGGCTGGGGCTGTGGGGAATCTCAGTGCCTTTTGCTTTTGCACCGCAGGGTGGTTGCCCTGGAACTGCTGGAGATCGACACGAGGCAGCCCTTCTCTGCCATCCGCATGCTGATGGCCAGGGCCCTGGGCCTCCAGGACTGTGAATCGCGCGGCGACAGGCAGCGCGTGCTGAAGACAAAGCTGCAAGGGACAATCGAAGAGAGCAGCTACTGCCTCCTCAATGACATTTTCGGTGTCAAGGTGAGAGCCAGAGGCCCCTGTGGACGTTAAGAAGGCCTCTCCTGAGCTTGTCTGGGTCTGACCTTGAGTGGGCACGCTGCTGGGAGTGCCTTAGCTCCGGGGTGGGCATTGCGGGGGTCACAGTGTGCATTTGCCATGCCTGGGCCCAGGGGGCTCCCTGTCTGTGGGGCTGGTGTCCTGCGCCGCATCCGCAGTGCCCGGTGCCTTGTTCGGCACCCTGGAAGTGGCACTGGAGAGAGGCTGTTCCTGACCTCGTGCCGAGGTCACCGCTGTGCGAGGGGTCTGCCCCAGCCAGCCCACGATTCCCACAGCCAGAGAACCGGCTCAGCCCAAGCCCCAGCTCTGCAGAGACCCTCAGCAGAGGGCCTTTGCTTTAGGCTCTGGGTGGAGTCCCCGCTGCGGCTCCCTGCCCCTGTGCTGGGCAGAGGTGAGGTGCTGAGGCTGTCAGAGACGGTGGGCTCTGCGGTCTTGCGTGCTGGGTAGGTGTGCCGAGCCCCGGAGCCGTGTTTCTCCCTGACTCTGCTTTTCTGGCCAGTTCCCCATTTCGGACAATGTTCGCGAGATGGATGAAACTCAAAGAAGACTGGAATTGCACTCGACTCGGGTGAAAGTGCTGGAGAAGGTGAGCATTTCTCCTTCCTTCCCCCTGGGTCAGAGAAGGAAAAACCCTGCCGTCTGCGGGCTCTGTACCACTGAGGTGTGAGCAGGCGGGATGACTGCGCACCTGGGTCATGGCCCGTCAGAGCCCGAGAAAGCCCTCGCCCCCCCACTTCCCCCCGCAGCCCCACAAACACACCCGAGGACTTTCCTCCCGTAAAGTGTGCCCTGGAGGAGGAACAATGTCTTCTGGGTTCCCTTGCCCGAGCTCCCTCCTTCTGCAGGGCAAGTGATGTTAGGTATGACCCTCCAGTCTCAAAGAGTCAGTAAGCTTCCGAGCGGGAAAGTGGCTGGGGAGAGACTTCAGAGCATCCTCTCAAGAGACGGAGGCTAAATCTCGTCCCCTGCAAGACAGCTGAGAATCCACTGGATTCCCCTCAGAGCAACCTGCTTTTTTTCAGACCCTTACAGGAGATTTTGGCATATTTGTCATCGACAATGCCCATTTCATCGACCCTGACTCCTGGTTCATCATGTCACCCGTGCTCCAGAAGGTCTCCCTCTTCATGGTCATGAGCTTAGCCCCAGGCTACGAGATAACCGAGAGCTTTCGCAAAGCCGCAGCAGACAACGCCACGTCCCAGAAAATCACTTATCTTCATCTGGACAAGCTGAAAGCTTCAGTTGTGATGCAGAAAGTCTGCAAGGACCTCGGAGTGGTCAGCATCCCCAGGGATCTGGTGAGGTAAGTTGGAGGCAGGGGAGCTCTTCCTGAGGGCCTGAACCTCTGCTGACCGTGGTAGGGAATCAGGCCCCCAGGCAAGGGAGCGCAGGGCCGCTAGAAGCATCCCGGACTCTAGCGAGTGCCAGGCGTGGGCGGCTTGTTATGCCTCACCCTGGTGGGTGTGCGCTGAGAGCGGGCAACTCCCGAGACACCCAGCCTGGGAGGTGTCAGCCTTGGCTGCTGCACAGGGAGGAAGGGAGGAAGAGTCCTGAGCCCAGCTGTGTCTGGGTGTGAACAGAAAAGGCCTTGGTCTGGGTGGCTGGGCTGTTGGGGAGATTCCCCGGGGCAGAGGTCCATCCTCTCCAGGCTCCTGAGGAGAAGAAAGGCAGGGCTCGCTGCTCTGCGCTTTGGGCATTGTCCGCAATTCTTTTCCCGTGGACTTCGGCAAAGGCTGGAGGGTTCAGGGGGCACAAAATCCCAAGGCAGTGGGAGGACGATCCCTTTCCAAAGTGAGGCGTAGCTGTGATGAAGATGCTGGCTACCCTGGTATGCCTGAGTGACTGGCCGCCCAGCTGAACTGTGTTTCACCTTACTTTCCTTGTGCTGGTCCCCGACGGGTCTGCTCCTGTGCAGGTTCCTGATCCGAACCAGCTCAGGGATCCCATATTACTGCGAGGAGCTGCTGCGCTGCCTTCGTGCCAACGACATGCTCCAGTTCTGCACCCGGAGGCAGTCTGGAAAAGCAAAGGACAACTGGGAGAGCCTGATCAGTAAGCACCTTGGCTGCGACTAGCGAGTTGCTGTGGCGTGTTCTCCACAGCAGAGTCTTGCCCCGTTGTTCCCCCATGGCTCTGGGCAGAGTCGGATCTTGGTCTGGCGGAGGTGTGGGCTCCTGTGCGCCTTGCTGTTGGGACAGGCAAAGCAGGGGCAGTGAGTTCTGGTGGCTCGGAGGGACCTACATTCTTGGGGCGGGGGTTGTGGGGCTAAAACACAGGGGAAATCCTTCCGAAGCACATGTGCTTGTGGTGTTTCTTAGGCATTCCAATGGGCATGCAGTTTAGCTTGGCCAAAGGCTAGCTCACTTGAGAACAAACCCCAGCTTGAGGTGAGGGACGAGCCCAGGAAACTTGAATGCCAAACCATAAATCCCCACAAGAGTGCCGGTAACGGAAGAAAACGGTGGTAATGCCATCCGAGAGAGCAATGCCAGCCAGAGTGCCGCGGCCTTGGGAAGAGCCAGGACTGAGGCCACGTCTTGCATTAGCACCAGCAGTTTCCCTGGCTGGGAACTGGTGGGAACTGTTTTGCTCTGCTTCATGACCACCACATTCAGGGCAGGCACTGGACCATGTCAGGGGCGACTTGTCCCATCCCAAGTGAATCGTGAAGCGCTCGCGAGCTGCGAGTCGCTTTGCGAACTGCCTTATCGGTGCTCTCTTGCTCCGCCCAGCATCTGCAGCCGAGGCTTCATCCCTCGCGGCAACCTGGAGCTCCGAGGCGCAGAATGACGGGAGGGTCTGCCTCCTCAGGCCAGGCGTGACCCTGGAGAACACCGCGCTGCCCATCCCCTTGAAAGGTAAGGAGCCGAGCGCCGCTCTGCCGGCTGTCGGCTGTGCTGGGGCTCCTTCCCGGGGCAGGGGCTGGAGGGAGGCCGGGCATCCGTGTGCTGCAGAGTCACCCTCTCAGCGTGGGGGCTCTGCTGGGAAGGCGGCTCCGGTCCCACCAGAAACAGGCCTGGGGCTGCAGGCAGCCGCTTTCCCCTCCTGTGAGCCTGCTGGCTGCTCTCCGTCAGCAGGTAGGAGAGAAAAGGTTATCCGTGCAACACTGAAATGGCTCCCTTTTCTCACCAAAACAAATACTTTGCTGGGAAAAGGCTTTGACTTGCCTCTGTCCCAACTTTGACGCAGCATCTGTATTGCTGTTCTCTTTTTAAGTTCCCCAGCTAATGCTGGTCTCAAGGCACTTAATCCAAACCAAATCCTTCTCTTTTTTCTTCTTTTTTTTCGTTTTGTTTTGGTTTTTTGTTTTCTGCGGATCGGCATGGAAATCCTCCTGTAGCCAGGGGAGCTGGATGGGGGAGCTTTCAATGAGTGTCCCTCCTCTCTGGCCATAGACATTTGTTATGAATTGTGAAGAGACATCATGCTAAAGTATTCCTGCTGTGAAGTGGCTTTGTCCAAAAAAAAAAAAAAAAAAAAAACCAAGAGAAAGGAATAGTATTGTCTGGCCAAGTTAAGGCAAGCGTTGTGGGGAGCTCTGTGTCCACCTGTGATGTGGGGAAAGTTCTCTGTGTGCGCTGTTGGGCAAAAGCCTACTCCAGATCTGGTAGGGCACATCATGGGATGCGCATACCTGCTGGGTCCTGCCCTCCCTGCCCTCGGTGGGGGAGCATTTGTTTGAGCATCTGGCTTTTCCCCAGGCCTCATGGCCTGCGATTCCATCAGGAGCGGAGCCAGTTTGAAGATGCCTACCCTGGGTTGCGATTGCCCAGTAGGTGCAGCCGCAAGGAGAGGAGGCCAAAGTCTACCCCATCTCATGGGTTGAAACTTTCCAGCCTCTCCAGCCTCAGCATGGGGAAGAGGCAAGAGAGACGTGTTGTTTCTTCTTGACAGAGATTGCGCTGACTCAGCTGGATCGGATGCAGCTGCTGACGCGGATGGTTGTGAAGTTTGCAGCCATCATCGGGCCGGTGTTTACCACCCAGCTCCTGTTGCACATCCTTCCCACTGGCCTCAGGACCCATATGAATTCCTCGTTGGACGAGCTGGTGAGCGACAACATCCTGAGGTGGCTGAAAAACACAGAGGTGCCAGAAGATGTGCAAGATCCTACCGAGGGGCCAGCCACCTCTTCGCAGGTGGAGAGCAGTAAGTGGTAGCGGGCAGGTGGACAAGGGAGCTCCCAGCTGTGTCCCGGCAGGGCTCCCCAGGGCATGGTGCGCTTCCCCTGCTGTGAGGGGTGGCTGGGGCTCAGGCAGGCACGGCTCTTTGCGATGGGTTGTTCAAAGACCTTACGGGTCAGTCTCAAAGCCCGCTAGCTTTGCGCTGGAGGGAGGTTCCCACCAAGTGCCATCCCGAGTGCTGCTCGTAGCACAGGCACGGGAGGGCGTGTGGAGCCCCTGACATCCTCTCCCAGCCACCTGATCAAAGATGCTCTCCAGGTTGCCCCGGGGCCCTTGACGGGCTTTTATTCAGCTTTGACTCCCCTGTGGCGCAGGAGGAAGCTCAGGAGGCTGGGGACTGCCTTGCCAAGAGCAGGGAGAAAGTGCTGGACGGGGCTTGCTTGGGCTGGTGGTGACATGCCCAGCTCCTGCCTGGAGCGCAGCTGAGCGCTGTGTCCGCGGGGCTGGGCTAGCGTCAGCAAGGCAAGCTGGGCCCTTTTGCCCCGTGCTGCAAGGCTCGGTATGCAGCAGTGCTGGTTGGCTGGCAAGGGTGCACGCCAAGGCATGACTCTCGTGCCCCGGCTGCGACGGCCCTGAGCTGGGGCTGATGCCGAGGCCCTTTGCCTTGCAGGTGTGCAGAGGCCCTCTCCCAGCACGAGGACCGAGGAGCAGCAGCCTGGCGTCTTGGCCTTCTGCGTCCCGCTGCTGCAGAAGGCTGCGTACGAGCTGTGGCCCGAGAGGCAGCGAGTCGCCTTGCGAGGCAAGTGTGCCGCCTTCCTGGAGTAGCACGCGCACAAATGCAAGAGCTGCGGCCAAGGGGAGTTTGTCGCCTTCCACCACTTCGCCGTCACCAGCAGCCAGGACGGAGGCAGCTGTCGGGACCCTGCCGACGGAGGCGACTCATGCAGCTGGGAGGCCTTGGTGCTGGCTGGAGAAGAGCTGAAGCAGGACAGGACCCACGCCACTGGGGGTACGCTGTGCACCGTGCTCCACAGCCCGGGCCCTCCAGGAGCCCAGGGGTGTATGCTGGGGATCGGCTGGGAGGAGGTCTGCCGGGGATGAGCCCAGGAGCTGAGGACAACCACCGCAGACTTTGCTCAGCGTGTCGGCACCCTCGCAAGGGTCCTTGAAGCCCAGTGGGAGAGCGAGAGCAGCTCTTCCCCTGGGGCAGGCGAGGAGGTGTCTAACCCCCTGTTTTCTTTGCAGATGCCGCAGAGCAGCAGGCTTTCACGGAGGCGGAAACCGGGTGAGCAGACAAGGGTTTGATTCTCTGTAAAGGCAGGGGCCTCAGGGGTCTCCAGAGGAGACCAAGGAAGCGCTGGCATTTGCCTGCCGGTTGTGACTCTAGCTTAAGGAAGAGGCTTTCTGTGAGGTGGGAGCTGGGAAGAGATGGCCACGGAGGTGAGACAGTGCTGGAGGAAGCCCGTGGGCTCCTAGTGATGGTCACACTACGCTGGAGCAGGCCTTGCTTTCCAGTTCCTCGAGAGGAGCGCTACAAAATCTGCAGGCGAAAAGCCACCACAAGGGAGCCGGGTGGTTTGCCTGGGGGAGGTGACAGAAAGCCCAGCTTGTCTTCTTCTCCCTGGCTACAAAGCAGCTGTAGGAGTCATGCCTGCCCGTGGGCTCGCGCTCCCTTTTGAACAAAGGGCTTTTGATGGCCTCTCTGTGGGGCAAAAGACCAGTGTAGGTGATGCCTGTGCATTCTTTGCTCTCTTCTTCCCCTGGGGACAGGTCCTCTGACTAGTGTGGCGGAGCGGCTTCTGCCAGAGGGCGAACAGACAACTGAGCTGCCCGACGAGACCGACAGGCAGCACAACGGCACACACTGGTGTGAATGCCAAGCCATCGTGGAATCGGTGCTTGTGCCTTTGGCTCGCCACTACGTGGCAATGGGCGATGCCGACCGAGCCTTTTACTACCTTCTGGAGTGTGCTGCTGCCTACCTGCACGTCTCCAACAGCTACATGGTGAGTTGCCTCGCTCGCCAGTGCCCACCGTGCACGGAGTCCTCTCAGTCAGCTGGCTCTGGGCAGGACAACTTCACCGCTGCAATAGGGCATGCCTTGACGGGGCCTTGGAAGGGACATGCTGGGGTCAGAGCCTGACTTCTTCCTCCGGCTTGCCTCTTCTGTGGACGGAGACACAGGCCACCGTGCCCATAGCAGGAGGGGAATTAGCAGGGAGGGGATCTGAAGGAGCACTGGTGCCTGTGCTCTGAGCCGGCGTGACTGTGTTGGGGCGGGCATCAGCAGGGGGAGAAACGGGCCCTCTTAAGACAGATGCCAGAGGCAACAGGGGAGGACGAGGCCGGCCATGGGCTCTGCATCACGCTCGCCTGCTCTCTCTGTGCTTGCGCAAAGGCCCTCATGAAGCTGAACGAAGCGGAGGTCCTGAGGAAGATGAAAGCCACTGCGATAGCCTGCTTTGAAGAGGCCACCTTCTTCAGCCTCAAAGGGGAGGTAAAGAGATGGGGAGGTCTGGAGGGATGTCCTGGGGGATGCAGCTGGATGCTTTCCCCGGCTGCAGGGGCTATCCCTGGCATCACAAGCCACCGGCAGACTCCGGCAGTCTCTTGGCCGACTCGAGCAGATCAGGGTGTTTCCCTTTTCCTCTGCAGGTTTGCTGGTGTATGCAACGCCTTCAGCTGGCAGAGAAAATGATGAGGGAGGCTTTGAGCTTGCTCAGAAGGAACTTCCCCGAGACCTTCCTTGGCGCCTTTGTCAAGGCTCAGGTGGAAAAGTTGCCTTGTGTCGCTTACGTGAGAAGAGCAGCCTGCCTTCTGCAGAAGGGCCGGTAAGGAGCAGAACTGAGAACCCAGGGGAGGAAGAGCCATTTCCTACCTGGTCCCAGACCTGCCTGGGCTTGAGGCCACACGTGACCTGACGCACGGCCCTTACAGGACCGAGGGGTTAAGGAGCGATGTGCGGGTGGAATGGGGAACGACAGAGCCCCACACTCCCTCCCCCCTGCACGCTCCTTCCCCCCTGGGTAAAAAGCAGCTCACAGCCGGGGCTGTGCCTGCCGGCACGCGTCGACGGCGGCAGGGCCTTGGTGGTGGCTGGGGACAGAGAGCTGCAAACAGGGAGTAGAGGCTGACGAGGGGCAGGGGAAGGAGCAGTGGGTGGGGGTGAGGTGTGAGAGCGAGGAAGCTCAGAGGGCGATAACCCTTTTCTTGCCGGTTCCCAGCTTTGCTTGGGCCCCCGGGCGCTGTAGCGCCAACGCGCCCTCTCGAGCGGTCAGCTTCCCCTGGCGGCACTGCTTTGTTTGCCCCCTTCCTCTCCATCAGCTCCCTTTCCTCCCAGGAGGTGCGACTGGCTTGTCCGCCGCCCTGCTTTCCCCCAGCCCTGTCTGATTTAGCGCTGTACAGCGAGAGCCTCTGGGCCCAGCAGTTTCTCTCGTGCAGCAGGATGAAGAGGCTGGCCTGGCTGCTGCAGCAGAGCTGCTGCCTTTCCTTACTGGAGCGCCTCTTCAGCCTGGAGGGCACTTCCAGCGGACGGAGGTTCTCCCGCCTGGCAGCGCGCATGAAGGCCAACACGGACAGGGCGTTGGACTCCTGTTGGACAGCAGAACTCCCGCCACGCACAGACTTAGGACACAGACAGATGCCAGCACAGACGCAGACACAGGTACAATTGGGCACACAGGCACCGTACAGAGACCTTCACAGACGCCGGCACCAATACAGGCAGGGACACCCGTACTGATACCATCAGAGATACCACCGCCCATTCCGTTGCAGGTGCAGATGCCGTTGTAGAGGCCGTGGCAGACACAGATACTGCTGCAGACGCCCTTGCAGAAACCAGGTAGTCTTTCAGATGCAACTGCAGACGGAGATGCCATGGGAGAGACAGATGCCACACCAGATACCCTTTCGTGCGCCACTGCAGATGTAGACAAAACCGGAGTGCAGAGAGCATTGCAGATGCCCTTGCAGACAGAGGGAGCGTTGCTGATGCAGGTACCATTTCAGAGGAAGGCATCTTTGGGGATGCCGGTGCGGATGCAGATAAAATTGAAGATGGAAACGCAGATGGAGACCACGTTGCAGGTGCTGTTGCAGGTGCAGTTAGCGTGGCAGATGGTTTTCTTAAACAGGGACCATTCAGGACAACTTTACCGACTTCTTCTGTCACCAGAGCTGTATATTTGTTTTCCAAATAAAATGGTTCTTATGAAAACTCTGGAGTTCTGTTCTCCGCCATACAACTCTGCAATGACCAAGTCAAGTGGTATCGCCAGAGCGTTTCAATCTACTAGACTTCAGGAGACATTGATTAGCATTTGTAAAGCAACTTGACAGTGTTCTGGAGGGCTACAAAAGTAGAATTTGTAATGGCATGTTGCAGTTCCTTCTTTGTTGGATGGAGGAGTCAATATTAGTACAATTAGCCACTTCCCATGGCAAGCAGTTTTGAAAGAATCCAGCGTGTTTTGAAAGAATCGGGGAAGGAAGGCACTTCCTTGTGTTTCAAGCCTCTTCTGTCAAGGTACATTGGTACTGAAGTTCAAAAATAAGCACACATATTATGTGAGTTATCTCTGAAATAAGTCCGTTCACTGACAGAGAGCCGCCACAGTTTCTATTGTAATTTCACCAAAGACACCAAAGAGTAAGACATTTGTCAATGTCAGGCAGAGTTTGCCTTTGGTGAAGCCGTGTTGGCTGTCACCAATCACCTCCCTATTTCCCATGTGCCTCAGTAGCGTTTCCAGGAGGATCTGCTCCATGACCTTGCCAGGCACAGAGGTGAGACTGACCGGCCTGTAGTTCCCTGGGTCTTCCTTTTTTCCCTTTTTGAAAATGGGCGTTCTGTTTCCCCTTTTCCAATCAGCAGGAACTTCACCAGGCTGCCACGACTTCTCAAATATAATGGAAAGAGGCTTGCCGACTTCATCTGACAGCTCCCTCAGGACCCGTGGATGGATTTCATCTGGTCCCGTGGACTTATGCACCTTCAGGTTCCTCAGATGGTCCTGAACCTGATCTTCTCCTACAGTGGGCACTTCTTCATTCTCATAGACCCTGCTTTTGCATCCTGCAACTTGGGTGGTGTGGGTGGAGCCCTTGCTGGTGAAGGCCGAGGCGAGAAAGTCATTCAGCATCTCAGCCTTCTCCGTGTCCTGGGTGACCAGGTCTCCTGTGTGCTTCCTGAGAGGGCCCACACCTTCCCTAGTCTTGCCTGTACCCGTGACGTACTCATAGGAGTTTTTCTTGTTATCCTTGATGCCCCTAGCCAGATTTAACCAGGCTGGGAAGTTTTCAAGTGACGTCCCTGACCCCGGCCCCGGGGAGGCAGCATACCTCCCTGTCAAGAGGGTCTGCGCGGCATATTGGGCCTACTACTATAACCCGCCTCTTCTCCCTTGCAGAGGCAGTTTTTAAACTGGGGGTAGGCCTTGCTGGTCCCGGCATCTCTTCTGGTGTAGCCAAACCATCTTCCATGCCATCCATGGGCTGGCCTCCCTCCTCAAGAGCCTCATACCTGTTGTGCAGAGGCACCTGGTTGGGGGATGTGGGCAAGGAGGGAGTTCGCTTCCCTCCCCTCGTAGGGACTAGCCTCCATTCACTGGCCTCCTTTTGGCCACTGCCTTCAGTGGCAGGGCGAAGGGACCAGATCTCCTTCAGCTCGGGGTTTTTTTGGGGGCTCTTCTGGTTTTTGACTCAGGGAGGTCAGAGTCTGCTTCCACCAATCCATTCCTTTCTCGCTCTCCCTGATGCTCCGCAGCCCTTCTGTTTCCTCTTTCAGCTCTGCTGCCAGGCTGAGCAGATCATCCCCCTGGTGGCACCTCACGCAGCTGTCACCTCTTCTACCACCCACCAGCCCTGGGAGATTAAGGCACTCTCTGCAGCCGGCGACCTGGGGGGCTGCGTGCTTCCAGGGGAGCTCAGTTGGTACGGCCACGTCTGCTCTGGCAGGTGCAGCAGATGCGGGAAGCTGCGTCCTTCAGTTGGAGACCATGGCTGACCTTCCCCCCCGAGCGTCCTGCGCCCTTCCACGCGAACTGACGCGCCATGCCCTGCCTGCCCGCCCTGTTCACCGCACTCCCTTGGGCCGCCTTTGAAGGGGCTGGGGGCTGGCCGCTGCTGCTGCAGGCTCACTTGCCTCAGCCAGTGACCGTTGGTGGCGGTTACGCCTCCTTTAAACCTGCCGCGGCTGCTGCAGGCTCCGCCCCGGCCTCGTCAGACGCTCTCGCATCAGCTGTCAGCTGCGGGCTCCCTGCGGGTCCCTGCCACTGCCCGGTCTTCTCCCGGCCTCAGAAAAACTCGGAAAAAGCCCCTTTTCGCCACCGTTGCCCGGCTCTGCTGCCGACGTGCCAGCACCGGAGCTGTTTGCCTCGGCGAGTGACCTGTGCTTGTAGGTTTGCTGGCTTAAACCCTGTTTTTCATTTTACTGAGCCTCCACTGCACCAAGTGAAATTAAATTTCCAGTATTTCAAGTACTCTTGAGCGTCTCCCTGTGAAGCTGTGAAAGTTACTGCATTGCTCAAAGCAATGATGAGAAGCTCTCTGTGGTTCCAATTTGTAGCTACCACATGCTTGGTGACTTGACATTTCAAAAAATGGGTCTCAGCTGACCCATCCCCACCTGTTTGGCTTCTGAAGGAAAAACACTCATTTTTTAAAAACGCGACATGACGAGGAGAGTATCTTCTCCGTTGTTTTTGGTCCTAGATACAAACATTGGGCTTTTTGTCCTCGAGGTGAGACTGACCCGGAACATCCCACACAGAATCTCAAATACAAGGTTGCCGACTTCACGCCAAAGGCAATTAGCAAGAAAGAAATACAGTCTCCTCTGTTGACATTCAGGGACAGGTAGAGGAGAGTACTTCATTACTTACCAATGAAGTAATGAAGAAAAAAAACCCAAGGAACACAACACGCGTATTTATGCATGTATCATCACATACTCATCCTTCAGCCCTCGGGTCTGGGCTTTCTGATTCTCGGCACAGTGCTGGATGGTTTGTTTGCCGCACACTACGTTCTCCTCCTCCACAGGAATTCGTAGTTAGTACCAACCGTTTCATTACAGAACCAGAGCACAACACAGAGGGCAGTCAATAAGTAGCGGGTTTTGGTTTGTTACTTAGGATCATAGGTAAGGCATTCTTACCCATGGTAAGAATATAATAAGGTATAAAGAAGAGAACGGTATAACTTCCAAGAGAAATTATGATCTACCAAGGTATAGATATATATACATAGAAAAGTATATATATATCTCAATTAATGTGGAAACATTCTTTGTTTTTATGGGACTGTTGAATTGGGTCTCTAAAGAGTCTCTTCTATCCCTACGGGACAGGAGAACAGCATGAAAGGAATAGGTTAGGGAAAACTGTTTGGGTTTTTCCTGCCTCAGGCAAGGGCAAACCCATTCGTGGGACTGTTTTTGCTCAAGGACCTGGAGGTACTTGGTGGGTGATGCTGGAGAATGGGGAAGCTCAATGTGTACCCCAAGGAAATTCGACCCTGGGTGAGAAGACTTAATTCCGAGCTGTATGATATTAACCGTTATATGATGCTAACAGTGTTCTAGAAGTGTTCTTCAGGATAACACAGTAGTGATGAAACCTGAATGTTGTGGTTTGGCCTCAGACGGCAACAAAGAACCATGTGCCGCTCGCTCGGGCCTTCCCAATACAGGACTCTTGGGTTGAGACAAAGGCAGTTTAACAGAACGGCAAAGGGAACAAGCAAACAACAACAATCACACGGACAGAGGAATATACAAACACGATCACGGAACCGCCGCTCCCCGCCGCTACCCGACCGGACCCGGGACGCCCCAGCCTGCTCCGAACGGTGACTTCCTGCCCCCTCCCCGGGCAGCTCAGGGTGGGCATGGCTCACATGGCATGGAATACCAGGAAAAATTAACCCTATCCCCGCCGGAACTAGGACATTATCCACCCCTTATTCCATACCATCTATGCCATGCCCGGATCTTACAGGTTCCAATGAATTGCCACCACTTTCCCCTGTCATATATATATATACACACATATATATTCATGCGGATATAATGCCCTTAGTTTATGGGCCATCCCTCCAAAGCGTCCGTTGAGTTCTTTTAATCCATGGCTTTGGGCTCCACCTGTTAGAACAGTCTCTCAGGGCAGGTGAGATGCTGGGTGGTGCTGGTCTGTTGCATGCTGTATTTTCGGAGGTTGTGACTGGTGCACCCGGTGTGGCTCATGCACACAATCCGTGGGCTGAAGACGTAGATCTTGAGGAAGTTGCTGGGCGCCAGCTGCTGAGGTCAGTTCTTATCCCATCACCCCTGTGCCTTACTCGTAGTACAACTGATAGCAATTATAGTAATGAGCACATACAGTGAGAGTGTTACTTAGCAATTAACAGCACACAATTTGATTCATTGGCTATTCTCACCCAAAATCAGATCCCCATGAGGTATACGTCGGACTTCCCCATGCTGCCACATCACGCACCAAGTGCACCCAGGTCCTTGGGCAAAAGCAATCCCACGGATGGGTTTGCCTTTGCCCGAGGCAGGACTAACCCAGACTGTCTTCCCTAGCGTATTCTTCATGTGCACTACGGGGACTTCATCCCCTTCTACGGTACGTGGAAGTTTTGATTGGGCAGGGCCAGCCCCATTGGTAGATCCCCTGGTGTTAACTAGCCAGGTAGCTTTTGCTAGATGTGTATCCCAATGTTTTAAAGTCCCACCACCCATTGCTCTCGGTGTAGTTTTTAACGATCCATTGTATCGTTCTAGCTTCCCGGCGGCTGGTGCGTGACAGGGGATGTGATATACCCACTCAATGCCATGCTCTTTGGCCCAGGTGTCTATGAGGCTGTTTCGGAAATGAGTCCCGTTGTCCGACTCGATTCTCTCTGGGGTACCATGTCACCACAGGACTTGCTTTTCAAGGCCCAGGATAGTGTTCCGGGCAGTGGCATGGGGCACAGGGTATGTTTCCAGCCATCCAGTGGTTGCTTCCACCATTGTGAGCACATGGCACTTGCCTTGACGGGTTTGTGGCAGTGTGATATAATCAATCTGCCAGGCCTCCCCATATTTATATTTCAGCCATCGTCCTCTATACCAAAAAGGCTTCAAACGCTCCACTTGCTTGATTGCAGCGCATGTCTCACATTCACGGATGACCTGTGCAATAGTGTCCATGGTCAAGTCCACCCCTTGGTCACGATCCCATCTGTATGTCGCGTCTCTTCCTTGATGGCCTGAGGAGTCATGGGCCCATCGAGCTGTGAATAGTTCACCCTTATGTTGCCAGTCCAGATCCACCTGAGACACTTCAATCCTAGCAGCCCGATCCACCTGCTGGTTGTTCTGATGTTCCTCCGTGGCCCGATTCTTCGGTACGTGGGCATCTACATGGCGTACTTTCACAACCAGATTCTCTATCCGGGCAGAAATATCTTGCCATAGGTCAGCAGCCCAGATGGGTTTGCCTCTGTGCCGCCAGTTGCCTTCCACTGCTGTAACCACCCCCACAGAGCATTTGCCACCATCCATGAGTCAGTGTAGAGATAAAGTACTGGCCATTTTTCTCGCTCGGCAATGTCCAAAGCCAGCTGAATGGCTTTCACCTCTGCAAACTGGCTCGATTCACCCTCTCCTTCACTGGCTTCTGCAACTTTTCGTGTAAGACTCCACACAGCAGCCTTCCACTTTCGATGCTTTCCCACAATCCGGCAGGACCCGTCAGTGAACAGGGCATATTTCTTCTCATTTTCTGGCAGTTTATTATATGGTGGGGACTCTTCTGCACGCGTCACCTCCTCCTCTGGTGACATTCCGAAATCCTTGCCTTCTGGCCAGTCCATGGTCACTTCCAGAATTCCTGGGCGACTGGGGTTTCCCATTCGAGTTCGCTGTGTGACCAGTGCAGTCCACTTACTCCATGTAGCATCAGTTGCATGATGTGTGGTGGGGACCCTTTCTTTGAACACCCAGCGCAGCACCGGCAGTCGAGGTGCTGGGAGGAGCTGCGCTTCTGTGCCAACCACTTCCGAAGCAGCTCGAACCCCTTCATATGCTGCCAATATCTCTTTTTCTGTTGGAGTGTAGCAGGCTTTGGATCCTCTGTATCCCCAACTCCAAAACCCCAGGGGCTGACCTCGGGTCTCCCCTGGTGCTTTCTGCCAGAGGCTCCAGGTAGGGCCGTTCTCCCCGGCTGCGGTGTAGAGCACATTTTTAACATCTTGTCCTGCCCGGACTGGCCCCAGGGCCACTGCATGGACTATTTCCTGTTTGATTTGTTCAAAAGCTTGTCATTGCTCAGGACCCCATTTAAAGTCATTCTTCTTCCGCGTTACTTGATACAGAGGGCTCACAATTAGACTGTAATCTGGGATATGCATTCTCCAAAAACCCACAATGCCTAAGAAAGCTTGTGTTTCCTTTTTACTAGTTGGTGGAGACATAGCTGCTATTTTGTTGATCACATCCATTGGGATCTGACGGCGTCCATCTTGCCATTTTATTCCTAAAAACTGGATCTCCTGCGCAGGTCCCTTGACCTTACTTCGTGTTATGGCAAAACCAGCTTTCAGGAGGATTCAGACTATTTTACCCCCTTTCTCAAAAACTTCTTCTGCTGTGTTTCCCCATACAATGATGTCATCAATGTACTGCAGATGTTCTGGAGCTTCACCCTGTTCCAGAGCAGTCTGGATCAGCCCATGGCAAATGGTGGGGCTGTGTTTCCACCCCTGGGGCAGTCGATTCCAGGTGTATTGGACGCCCCTCCAAGTGAAAGCAAACTGTGGCCTGCACTCTGCTGCCAAAGGGATTGAGAAGAATGCATTCACTATATCAGTCGTAGCATACCGCTTGGCTGCCTTGGACTCCAGTTTGTACTGGAGTTGTACCATGTCCGGCACGGCAGCACTCAGCGGTGGTGTGACTTCATTCAGACCACGATAGTCTACAGTTAGCCTCCACTCTCCATTAGATTTTCTCACCGGCCACATGGGACTGTTAAAGGGTGAGCGAGTCTTGCTGATCACTCCTTGAACCTCTAGTTGACGAATCAGCTTATGGATGGGAATCAGAGAGTCTCGGTTAATGCGATATTGCCGCCAATGCACCGTTGCGGTAGCAATCGGCACCTGTTGTTCTTTGACCCTCAACAACCCCACAACAGAAGAATCCTCCGAGAGACCAGGCAAGGTAGACAACTGTTTAACTTCCTCCGTCTCCAAGGCAGCTATGCCAAAGGCCCAACGGTACCCTTTTGGGTCCTTAAAATACCCTCTCCTGAGGTAATCTATACCAAGGATGCATGGAGCCTCTGGGCCAGGCACAATGGGATGTTTTTGCCACTCATTCCCAGTTAGGCTCACTTCCGCCTCCAGTACAGTCAACTCTTGGGATCCCCCTGTCACCCCAGAAATACAAATGGGTTCTGCCCCTCTATAGCTTGATGGTATTAAAGTACACTCTGCACCCGTGTCCACTAGAGCCTTATACTCCTGTGGGTCTGATGTGCCAGGCCATCGAATCCACACCGTCCAATAAACCCGGTTGTCCCTTTCCTCCACCTGGCCGGAGGCAGGGCCCCTCTAATACTGGTCATAGTATCCATTACTCACTTCTTGCATAAATGACTTGGAACTTCCTTCAAGAGGATCAGAAGCAACATCAGGCCTTCTGCTCTGTCTGGGGAACGTCCCACTGGAAACTGGGACCGCACTTTTCCTGGAGGGATCCCCTTTTGTGGTTGTCCTTCCTTGCAACTCCTCTACCCATGTCCGCAGGATCGAAGTAGGTTGTCCATCCCACTTCCTCATGTCCTCTCCGTGGTCACGCAGGTAGAACCACAGGGTGCCTCGTGGTGTGTACCCTCTGTACTCTCTCTCTTGAGTGGGGAAATGCCTGCTTCTAATAGCTGAGACACTGGCCTGTACAGGTGGGGAGTAGGAGATATTCTCTTCAAGTTGCTGGACCTTCCGCGACAGTTTCTCCACAGCTGAGACAAGGGGGGAAGAGAGACTTTCTTCATATTGCCGGAGCCGGCCAGCCACCTCATCCACCGTTGGTCGCTCTTCACCTTTCCATTCCATTACTGCCAGTGAGTTGGCATATGATGATGGTGCACTCCGTACAAACTTCTGCCACATGGGCCTTGTGCATTGCACCTCATCAGGGTCTGTGGGTAAGTCTGCATTGTCCAAGTCATAATAAATCATCTCCCGCACGGCTAATTCTCTCAGTTACTGGATACCTGTTTCCATGGTAGTCCACTTGCTTGGTTGACATACAACATCTTCAGTGAAGGAGTACCTCTCCCTCACACCTGACAGGAGTCGTTTCCAGAGGCTGAGGGCTTGGGTCTTTTTCCCAATTACCTTGTCAATGCTGCCTTCCCTAGACAGGGATCCCAGCTGCCTGGCCTCCCTACTCTCTAATTCCAGGCTACTGGCCCCGTTATCCCAGCACCGGAGCAGCCAGGTGAAAATGTGCTCACCTGAAAGTTGGCTAAAATTTTTTTGCATATCCTGCAGATCACTCAAGGATAGGGATCGAATAATTATCTCTGGTTCTGCCTCTTCCTCCTGCTCTCGTGATGACCCTGGTTCATCATCATCTCTTACTAAGCGAACTGATTTCTTCGTGTACTTCTTCTGTATGGGGGCAACTGATACTGGCACGGGTTCATTCCCTGGTTCAGTGGCAGTGGCTGCTACGGGGGTTGGAGTAGTCGAAGTGGCTGTCACAGGGGTTGCAGTAGCCGCAGTGTCTGCCGGTCTGGTTTCCATCTCTTCCCCCTGAGGGTGCTGCATAATCGGGGAGATAATCGGGGAAGGAAGGCACTGTTTCAAGCCTCTTCTCTCAAGGTACATTGGTACTGAAGTTTGAAAATAAGCACTGAGGCTGAGTAGATCATCCCCCTGGTGGCATCTCACACAGCTGTCACCTCTTCTACCACCCACCAGCCCCGAGAGGCGAAGGCACACTCTGCAGCCGGCTGACCTTGGTTGTTATAGCAATAAGTATAATCAAGAGTCTCTGTGCACACCATTCTGTGGCACAAACTGTCTTATCACTCTGAACGAACCGTTTCAGACACAACGTGTTGTTAATTTCAGAGAGTTAGAAGAGGCCTAGCTAACAAATAAGCTATGTGCTCACAATGGTGGAAGCAACCACTGGATGGCTGGAAACATACCCTGTGCCCCATGCCACTGCCCGGAACACTATCCTGGGCCTTGAAAAGCAAGTCCTGTGGTGACATGGTACCCCAGAGAGAATCGAGTCGGACAACGGGACTCATTTCCGAAACAGCCTCATAGACACCTGGGCCAAAGAGCATGGCATTGAGTGGGTATATCACATCCCCTGTCACGCACCAGCCGCCGGGAAGCTAGAACGATACAATGGATCGTTAAAAACTACACCGAGAGCAATGGGTGGTGGGACTTTAAAACATTGGGATACACATCTAGCAAAAGCTACCTGGCTAGTTAACACCAGGGGATCTACCAATGGGGCTGGCCCTGCCCAATCAAAACTTCCACGTACCGTAGAAGGGGATGAAGTCCCCGTAGTGCACATGAAGAATACGCTAGGGAAGACAGTCTGGGTTAGTCCTGCCTCGGGCAAAGGCAAACCCATCCGTGGGATTGCTTTTGCCCAAGGACCTGGGTGCACTTGGTGCGTGATGTGGCAGCATGGGGAAGTCCGACGTATACCTCATGGGGATCTGATTTTGGGTGAGAATAGCCAATGAATCAAATTGTGTGCTGTTAATTGCTAAGTAACACTCTCACTGTATGTGCTCATTACTATAATTGCTATCAGTTGTACTATGAGTAAGGCACAGGGGTGATGGGATAAGAACTGACCTCAGCAGCTGGCGCCCAGCAACTTCCTCAAGATCTACATCTTCAGCCCACGGATTGTGTGCATGAGCCACACCGGGTGCACCAGTCACAACCTCCGAAAATACAGCATGCAACAGACCAGCACCACCCAGCATCTCACCTGCCCTGAGAGACTGTTCTAACAGGTGGAGCCCAAAGCCATGGATTAAAAGAACTCAACGGACGCTTTGGAGGGATGGCCCATAAACTAAGGGCATTATATCCGCATGAATATATATGTGTGTATATATATATATGACAGGGGAAAGTGGTGGCAATTCATTGGAACCTGTAAGATCCGGGCATGGCATAGATGGTATGGAATAAGGGGTGGATAATGTCCTGGTTCCGGCGGGGATAGGGTTAATTTTTCCTGGTATTCCATGCCATGTGAGCCATGCCCACCCTGAGCTGCCCGGGGAGGGGTAGGAAGTCACCGTTCGGAGCAGGCTGGGGCATCCCGGGTCCGGTCGGGGAGCGGCGGGGAGCGGCGGTTCCGTGATCGTGTTTGTATATTCCTCTGTCCGTGTGATTGTTGTTGTTTGCTTGTTCCCTTTGCCGTTCTGTTAAACTGCCTTTGTCTCAACCCAAGAGTCCTGTATTGGGAAGGCCCGAGCGAGCGGCACATGGTTCTTTGTTGCCGTCTGAGGCCAAACCACAACATTCAGGTTTCATCACTACTGTGTTATCCTGAAGAACACTTCTAGAACACTGTTAGCATCATATAACGGTTAATATCATACAGCTCGGAATTAAGTCTTCTCACCCAGGGTCGAATTTCCTTGGGGTACACATTGAGCTTCCCCATTCTCCAGCATCACCCACCAAGTACCTCCAGGTCCTTGAGCAAAAACAGTCCCACGAATGGGTTTGCCCTTGCCTGAGGCAGGAAAAACCCAAACAGTTTTCCCTAACCTATTCCTTTCATGCTGTTCTCCTGTCCCGTAGGGATAGAAGAGACTCTTTAGAGACCCAATTCAACAGTCCCATAAAAACAAAGAATGTTTCCACATTAATTGAGATATATATATACTTTTCTATGTATATATATCTATACCTTGGTAGATCATAATTTCTCTTGGAAGTTATACCGTTCTCTTCTTTATACCTTATTATATTCTTACCATGGGTAAGAATGCCTTACCTATGATCCTAAGTAACAAACCAAAACCCGCTACTTATTGACTGCCCTCTGTGTTGTGCTCTGGTTCTGTAATGAAACGGTTGGTACTAACTACGAATTCCTGTGGAGGAGGAGAACGTAGTGTGCGGCAAACAAACCATCCAGCACTGTGCCGAGAATCAGAAAGCCCAAACCCGAGGGCTGAAGGATGAGTATGTGATGATACATGCATAAATACGCGTGTTGTGTTCCTTGGGTTTTTTTCCTTCATTACTTCATTGGTAAGTAATGAAGTACTCTCCTCTACCTGTCCCCGAATGTCAACAGAGGAGACTGTATTTCTTTCTTGCTAATTGCCTTTGGCGTGAAGTCGGCAACCTTGTATTTGAGATTCTGTGTGGGATGTTCCGGGTCAGTCTCACCTCGAGGACAAAAAGCCCAATGTTTGTATCTAGGACCAAAAACAACGGAGAAGATACTCTCCTCGTCATGTCGCGTTTTTAAAAAATGAGTGTTTTTCCTTCAGAAGCCAAACAGGTGGGGATGGGTCAGCTGAGACCCATTTTTTGAAATGTCAAGTCACCAAGCATGTGGTAGCTACAAATTGGAACCACAGAGAGCTTCTCATCATTGCTTTGAGCAATGCAGTAACTTTCACAGCTTCACAGGGAGACGCTCAAGAGTACTTGAAAGACTGGAAATTTAATTTCACTTGGTGCAGTGGAGGCTCAGTAAAATGAAAAACAGGGTTTAAGCCAGCAAATCTACAAGCACAGGTCACTCGCCGAGGCAAACAGCTCCGGTGCTGGCACGTCGGCAGCAGAGCCGGGCAACGGTGGCGAAAAGGGGCTTTTTCCGAGTTTTTCTGAGGCCGGGAGAAGACCGGGCAGTGGCAGGGACCCGCAGGGAGCCCGCAGCTGACAGCTGATGCGAGAGCGTCTGACGAGGCCGGGGCGGAGCCTGCAGCAGCCGCGGCAGGTTTAAAGGAGGCGTAACCGCCACCAACGGTCACTGGCTGAGGCAAGTGAGCCTGCAGCAGCAGCGGCCAGCCCCCAGCCCCTTCAAAGGCGGCCCAAGGGAGTGCGGTGAACAGGGCGGGCAGGCAGGGCATGGTGCGTCAGTTCGCGTGGAAGGGCGCAGGACGCTCGGGGGGGAAGGTCAGCCATGGTCTCCAACTGAAGGACGCAGCTTCCCGCATCTGCTGCACCTGCCAGAGCAGACGTGGCCGTACCAACTGAGCTCCCCTGGAAGCACGCAGCCCCCCAGGTCGCCGGCTGCAGAGAGTGCCTTAATCTCCCAGGGCTGGTGGGTGGTAGAAGAGGTGACAGCTGCGTGAGGTGCCACCAGGGGGATGATCTGCTCAGCCTGGCAGCAGAGCTGAAAGAGGAAACAGAAGGGCTGCGGAGCATCAGGGAGAGTGAGAAAGGAATGGATTGGTGGAAGCAGACTCTGACCGGGTCCCTGAGTCAAAAACCAGAAGAGCCCCCAAAAAAACCCCGAGCTGAAGGAGATCTGGTCCCTTCGCCCTGCCACTGAAGGCAGTGGCCAAAAGGAGGCCAGTGAATGGAGGCTAGTCCCTACGAGGGGAGGGAAGCGAACTCCCTCCTTGCCCACATCCCCCAACCAGGTGCCTCTGCACAACAGGTATGAGGCTCTTGAGGAGGGAGGCCAGCCCATGGATGGCATGGAAGATGGTTTGGCTACACCAGAAGAGATGCCGGGACCAGCAAGGCCTACCCCCAGTTTAAAAACTGCCTCTGCAAGGGAGAAGAGGCGGGTTATAGTAGTAGGCCCAATATGCCGCGCAGACCCTCTTGACAGGGAGGTATGCTGCCTCCCCGGGGCCGGGGTCAGGGACGTCACTTGAAAACTTCCCAGCCTGGTTAAATCTGGCTAGGGGCATCAAGGATAACAAGAAAAACTCCTATGAGTACGTCACGGGTACAGGCAAGACTAGGGAAGGTGTGGGCCCTCTCAGGAAGGACACAGGAGACCTGGTCACCCAGGACACGGAGAAGGCTGAGATGCTGAATGACTTTCTCGCCTCGGCCTTCACCAGCAAGGGCTCCACCCACACCACCCAAGTTGCAGGATGCAAAAGCAGGGTCTATGAGAATGAAGAAGCGCCCACTGTAGGAGAAGATCGGGTTCAGGACCATCTGAGGAACCTGAAGGTGCATAAGTCCACGGGACCAGATGAAATCCATCCACGGGTCCTGAGGGAGCTGTCAGATGAAGTCGCCAAGCCTCTTTCCATTATATTTGAGAAGTCGTGGCAGCCTGGTGAAGTTCCTGCTGATTGGAAAAGGGGAAACAGAACGCCCATTTTCAAAAAGGGAAAAAAGGAAGACCCAGGGAACTACAGGCCGGTCAGTCTCACCTCTGTGCCTGGCAAGGTCATGGAGCAGATCCTCCTGGAAACGCTACTAAGGCACATGGGAAATAGGGAGGTGATTGGTGACAGCCAACACGGCTTCACCAAAGGCAAACTCTGCCTGACATTGGCAAATGTCTTACTCTTTGGTGTCTTTGGTGAAATTACAATAGAAACTGTGGCGGCTCTCTGTCAGTGAACGGACTTATTTCAGAGATAACTCACATAATATGTGTGCTTATTTTTGAACTTCAGTACCAATGTACCTTGACAGAAGAGGCTTGAAACACAAGGAAGTGCCTGCCTTCCCCGATTCTTTCAAAACACGCTGGATTCTTTCAAAACTGCTTGCGATGGGAAGTGGCTAATTGTACTAATATTGACTCCTCCATCCAACAAAGAAGGAACTGCAACATGCCATTACAAATTCTACTTTTGTAGCCCTCCAGAACACTGTCAAGTTGCTTTACAAATGCTAATCAATGTCTCCTGAAGTCTAGTAGATTGAAACGCTCTGGCGATACCACTTGACTTGGTCATTGCAGAGTTGTATGGCGGAGAACAGAACTCCAGAGTTTTCATAAGAACCATTTTATTTGGAAAACAAATATACAGCTCTGGTGACAGAAGAAGTCGGTAAAGTTGTCCTGAATGGTCCCTGTTTAAGAAAACCATCTGCCACGCTAACTGCACCTGCAACAGCACCTGCAACGACAGCACCTGCAACGTGGTCTCCATCTGCGTTTCCATCTTCAATTTTATCTGCATCCGCACCGGCATCCCCAAAGATGCCTTCCTCTGAAATGGTACCTGCATCAGCAACGCTCCCTCTGTCTGCAAGGGCATCTGCAATGCTCTCTGCACTCCGGTTTTGTCTACATCTGCAGTGGCGCACGAAAGGGTATCTGGTGTGGCATCTGTCTCTCCCATGGCATCTCCGTCTGCAGTTGCATCTGAAAGACTACCTGGTTTCTGCAAGGGCGTCTGCAGCGGTATCTGTGTCTGCCACGGCCTCTACAACGGCATCTGCACCTGCAACGGAATGGGCGGTGGTATCTCTGATGGTATCAGTACGGGTGTCCCTGCCTGTATTGGTGCCGGCGTCTGTGAAGGTCTCTGTACGGTGCCTGTGTGCCCAATTGTACCTGTGTCTGCGTCTGTGCTGGCATCTGTCTGTGTCCTAAGTCTGTGCGTGGCGGGAGTTCTGCTGTCCAACAGGAGTCCAACGCCCTGTCCGTGTTGGCCTTCATGCGCGCTGCCAGGCGGGAGAACCTCCGTCCGCTGGAAGTGCCCTCCAGGCTGAAGAGGCGCTCCAGTAAGGAAAGGCAGCAGCTCTGCTGCAGCAGCCAGGCCAGCCTCTTCATCCTGCTGCACGAGAGAAACTGCTGGGCCCAGAGGCTCTCGCTGTACAGCGCTAAATCAGACAGGGCTGGGGGAAAGCAGGGCGGCGGACAAGCCAGTCGCACCTCCTGGGAGGAAAGGGAGCTGATGGAGAGGAAGGGGGCAAACAAAGCAGTGCCGCCAGGGGAAGCTGACCGCTCGAGAGGGCGCGTTGGCGCTACAGCGCCCGGGGGCCCAAGCAAAGCTGGGAACCGGCAAGAAAAGGGTTATCGCCCTCTGAGCTTCCTCACTCTCACACCTCACCCCCACCCACTGCTCCTTCCCCTGCCCCTCGTCAGCCTCTACTCCCTGTTTGCAGCTCTCTGTCCCCAGCCACCACCAAGGCCCTGCCGCCGTCGACGCGTGCCGGCAGGCACAGCCCCGGCTGTGAGCTGCTTTTTACCCAGGGGGGAAGGAGCGTGCAGGGGGGAGGGAGTGTGGGGCTCTGTCGTTCCCCATTCCACCCGCACATCGCTCCTTAACCCCTCGGTCCTGTAAGGGCCGTGCGTCAGGTCACGTGTGGCCTCAAGCCCAGGCAGGTCTGGGACCAGGTAGGAAATGGCTCTTCCTCCCCTAGGTTCTCAGTTCTGCTCCTTACCGGCCCTTCTGCAGAAGGCAGGCTGCTCTTCTCACGTAAGCGACACAAGGCAACTTTTCCACCTGAGCCTTGACAAAGGCGCCAAGGAAGGTCTCGGGGAAGTTCCTTCTGAGCAAGCTCAAAGCCTCCCTCATCATTTTCTCTGCCAGCTGAAGGCGTTGCATACACCAGCAAACCTGCAGAGGAAAAGGGAAACACCCTGATCTGCTCGAGTCGGCCAAGAGACTGCCGGAGTCTGCCGGTGGCTTGTGATGCCAGGGATAGCCCCTGCAGCCGGGGAAAGCATCCAGCTCCATCCCCCAGGACATCCCTCCAGACCTCCCCATCTCTTTACCTCCCCTTTGAGGCTGAAGAAGGTGGCCTCTTCAAAGCAGGCTATCACAGTGGCTTTCATCTTCCTCAGGACCTCCGCTTCGTTCAGCTTCATGAGGGCCTTTGCGCAAGCACAGAGAGAGCAGGCGAGCGTGATGCAGAGCCCATGGCCGGCCTCGTCCTCCCCTGTTGCCTCTGGCATCTGTCTTAAGAGGGCCCGTTTCTCCCCCTGCTGATGCCCGCCCCAACACAGTCACGCCGGCTCAGAGCACAGGCACCAGTGCTCCTTCAGATCCCCTCCCTGCTAATTCCCCTCCTGCTATGGGCACGGTGGCCTGTGTCTCCGTCCACAGAAGAGGCAAGCCGGAGGAAGAAGTCAGGCTCTGACCCCAGCATGTCCCTTCCAAGGCCCCGTCAAGGCATGCCCTATTGCAGCGGTGAAGTTGTCCTGCCCAGAGCCAGCTGACTGAGAGGACTCCGTGCACGATGGGCGCTGGCGAGCGAGGCAACTCACCATGTAGCTGTTGGAGACGTGCAGGTAGGCAGCAGCACACTCCAGAAGGTAGTAAAAGGCTCGGTCGGCATCGCCCATTGCCACGTAGTGGCGAGCCAAAGGCACAAGCACCGATTCCACGATGGCTCGGCATTCACACCAGTGTGTGCCGTTGTGCTGCCTGTCGGTCTCGTCGGGCAGCTCAGTTGTCTGTTCGCCCTCTGGCAGAAGCCGCTCCGCCACACTAGTCAGAGGACCTGTCCCCAGGGGAAGAAGAGAGCAAAGAATGCACAGGCATCACCTACACTGGTCTTTTGCCCCACAGAGAGGCCATCAAAAGCCCTTTGTTCAAAAGGGAGCGCGAGCCCACGGGCAGGCATGACTCCTACAGCTGCTTTGTAGCCAGGGAGAAGACGACAAGCTGGGCTTTCTGTCACCTCCCCCAGGCAAACCACCCGGCTCCCTTGTGGTGGCTTTTCGCCTGCAGATTTTGTAGCGCTCCTCTCGAGGAACTGGAAAGCAAGGCCTGCTCCAGCGTAGTGTGACCATCACTAGGAGCCCACGGGCTTCCTCCAGCACTGTCTCACCTCCGTGGCCATCTCTTCCCAGCTCCCACCTCACAGAAAGCCTCTTCCTTAAGCTAGAGTCACAACCGGCAGGCAAATGCCAGCGCTTCCTTGGTCTCCTCTGGAGACCCCTGAGGCCCCTGCCTTTACAGAGAATCAAACCCTTGTCTGCTCACCCGGTTTCCGCCTCCGTGAAAGCCTGCTGCTCTGCGGCATCTGCAAAGAAAACAGGGGGTTAGACACCTCCTCGCCTGCCCCAGGGGAAGAGCTGCTCTCGCTCTCCCACTGGGCTTCAAGGACCCTTGCGAGGGTGCCGACACGCTGAGCAAAGTCTGCGGTGGTTGTCCTCAGCTCCTGGGCTCGTCCCCGGCAGACCTCCTCCCAGCCGATCCCCAGCATACACCCCTGGGCTCCTGGAGGGCCCGGGCTGTGGAGCACGGTGCACAGCGTACCCCCAGTGGCGTGGGTCCTATCCTGCTTCAGCTCTTCTCCAGCCAGCACCAAGGCCTCCCAGCTGCATGAGTCGCCTCCGTCGGCAGGGTCCCGACAGCTGCCTCCGTCCTGGCTGCTGGTGACGGCGAAGTGGTGGAAGGCGACAAACTCCCCTTGGCCGCAGCTCCTGCATTTGTGCGCGTGCTGCTCCAGGAAGGCGGCACACTTGCCGTGCAAGGTGACTCGCTGCCTCCCGGGCCACAGCTCGTACGCAGCCTTCTGCAGCAGCGGGACGCAGAAGGCCAAGACGCCAGGCTGCTGCTCCTCGGTCCTCGTGCTGGGAGAGGGCCTCTGCACACCTGCAAGGCAAAGGGCCTCGGCATCAGCCCCAGCTCAGGGCCGTCGCAGCCGGGGCACGAGAGTCATGCCTTGGCGTGCACCCTTGCCAGCCAACCAGCACTGCTGCACACCGAGCCTTGCAGCACGGGGCAAAAGGGCCCAGCTTGCCTTGCTGACGCTAGCCCAGCCCCGCGGACACAGCGCTCAGCTGCGCTCCAGGCAGGAGCTGGGCATGTCACCACCAGCCCAAGCAAGCCCCGTCCAGCACTTTCTCCCTGCTCTTGGCAAGGCAGTCCCCAGCCTCCTGAGCTTCCTCCTGCGCCACAGGGGAGTCAAAGCTGAATAAAAGCCCGTCAAGGGCCCCGGGGCAACCTGGAGAGCATCTTTGATCAGGTGGCTGGGAGAGGATGTCAGGGGCTCCACACGCCCTCCCGTGCCTGCGCTACGAGCAGCACTCGGGATGGCACTTGGTGGGAACCTCCCTCCAGCGCAAAGCTAGCGGGCTTTGAGACTGACCCGTAAGGTCTTTGAACAACCCATCGCAAAGAGCCGTGCCTGCCTGAGCCCCAGCCACCCCTCACAGCAGGGGAAGCGCACCATGCCCTGGGGAGCCCTGCCGGGACACAGCTGGGAGCTCCCTTGTCCACCTGCCCGCTACCACTTACTGCTCTCCACCTGCGAAGAGGTGGCTGGCCCCTCGGTAGGATCTTGCACATCTTCTGGCACCTCTGTGTTTTTCAGCCACCTCAGGATGTTGTCGCTCACCAGCTCGTCCAACAAGGAATTCATATGGGTCCTGAGGCCAGTGGGAAGGATGTGCAACAGGAGCTGGGTGGTAAACACCGGCCCGATGATGGCTGCAAACTTCACAACCATCCGCGTCAGCGGCTGCATCCGATCCAGCTGAGTCAGCGCAATCTCTGTCAAGAAGAAACAACACGTCTCTCTTGCCTCTTCCCCATGCTGAGGCTGGAGAGGCTGGAAAGTTTCAACCCATGAGATGGGGTAGACTTTGGCCTCCTCTCCTTGCGGCTGCACCTACTGGGCAATCGCAACCCAGGGTAGGCATCTTCAAACTGGCTCCGCTCCTGATGGAATCGCAGGCCATGAGGCCTGGGGAAAAGCCAGATGCTCAAACAAATGCTCCCCCACCGAGGGCAGGGAGGGCAGGACCCAGCAGGTATGCGCATCCCATGATGTGCCCTACCAGATCTGGAGTAGGCTTTTGCCCAACAGCACACACAGAGAACTTTCCCCACATCACAGGTGGACACAGAGCTCCCCACAACGCTTGCCTTAACTTGGCCAGACAATACTATTCCTTTCTCTTGGTTTTCTTTTTTTTTTTTTTTTTTTTTTTTTTTGACAAAGCCACTTCACAGCAGGAATACTTTAGCATGATGTCTCTTCACAATTCATAACAAATGTCTATGGCCAGAGAGGAGGGACACTCATTGAAAGCTCCCCCATCCAGCTCCCCTGGCTACAGGAGGATTTCCATGCCGATCCGCAGAAAACAAAAAACCAAAACAAAACGAAAAAAAAGAAGAAAAAAGAGAAGGATTTGGTTTGGATTAAGTGCCTTGAGACCAGCATTAGCTGGGGAACTTAAAAAGAGAACAGCAATACAGATGCTGCGTCAAAGTTGGGACAGAGGCAAGTCAAAGCCTTTTCCCAGCAAAGTATTTGTTTTGGTGAGAAAAGGGAGCCATTTCAGTGTTGCACGGATAACCTTTTCTCTCCTACCTGCTGACGGAGAGCAGCCAGCAGGCTCACAGGAGGGGAAAGCGGCTGCCTGCAGCCCCAGGCCTGTTTCTGGTGGGACCGGAGCCGCCTTCCCAGCAGAGCCCCCACGCTGAGAGGGTGACTCTGCAGCACACGGATGCCCGGCCTCCCTCCAGCCCCTGCCCCGGGAAGGAGCCCCAGCACAGCCGACAGCCGGCAGAGCGGCGCTCGGCTCCTTACCTTTCAAGGGGATGGGCAGCGCGGTGTTCTCCAGGGTCACGCCTGGCCTGAGGAGGCAGACCCTCCCGTCATTCTGCGCCTCGGAGCTCCAGGTTGCCGCGAGGGATGAAGCCTCGGCTGCAGATGCTGGGCGGAGCAAGAGAGCACCGATAAGGCAGTTCGCAAAGCGACTCGCAGCTCGCGAGCGCTTCACGATTCACTTGGGATGGGACAAGTCGCCCCTGACATGGTCCAGTGCCTGCCCTGAATGTGGTGGTCATGAAGCAGAGCAAAACAGTTCCCACCAGTTCCCAGCCAGGGAAACTGCTGGTGCTAATGCAAGACGTGGCCTCAGTCCTGGCTCTTCCCAAGGCCGCGGCACTCTGGCTGGCATTGCTCTCTCGGATGGCATTACCACCGTTTTCTTCCGTTACCGGCACTCTTGTGGGGATTTATGGTTTGGCATTCAAGTTTCCTGGGCTCGTCCCTCACCTCAAGCTGGGGTTTGTTCTCAAGTGAGCTAGCCTTTGGCCAAGCTAAACTGCATGCCCATTGGAATGCCTAAGAAACACCACAAGCACATGTGCTTCGGAAGGATTTCCCCTGTGTTTTAGCCCCACAACCCCCGCCCCAAGAATGTAGGTCCCTCCGAGCCACCAGAACTCACTGCCCCTGCTTTGCCTGTCCCAACAGCAAGGCGCACAGGAGCCCACACCTCCGCCAGACCAAGATCTGACTCTGCCCAGAGCCATGGGGGAACAACGGGGCAAGACTCTGCTGTGGAGAACACGCCACAGCAACTCGCTAGTCGCAGCCAAGGTGCTTACTGATCAGGCTCTCCCAGTTGTCCTTTGCTTTTCCAGACTGCCTCCGGGTGCAGAACTGGAGCATGTCGTTGGCACGAAGGCAGCGCAGCAGCTCCTCGCAGTAATATGGGATCCCTGAGCTGGTTCGGATCAGGAACCTGCACAGGAGCAGACCCGTCGGGGACCAGCACAAGGAAAGTAAGGTGAAACACAGTTCAGCTGGGCGGCCAGTCACTCAGGCATACCAGGGTAGCCAGCATCTTCATCACAGCTACGCCTCACTTTGGAAAGGGATCGTCCTCCCACTGCCTTGGGATTTTGTGCCCCCTGAACCCTCCAGCCTTTGCCGAAGTCCACGGGAAAAGAATTGCGGACAATGCCCAAAGCGCAGAGCAGCGAGCCCTGCCTTTCTTCTCCTCAGGAGCCTGGAGAGGATGGACTTCTGCCCCGGGGAATCTCCCCCACAGCCCAGCCACCCAGACCAAGGCCTTTTCTGTTCACACCCAGACACAGCTGGGCTCAGGACTCTTCCTCCCTTCCTCCCTGTGCGGCAGCCAAGGCTGACACCTCCCAGGCTGGGTGTCTCGGGAGTTGCCCGCTCTCAGCGCACACCCACCAGGGTGAGGCATAACAAGCCGCCCACGCCTGGCACTTGCTAGAGTCCGGGATGCTTCTAGCGGCCCTGCGCTCCCTTGCCTGGGGGCCTGATTCCCTACCACGGTCAGCAGAGGTTCAGGCCCTCAGGAAGAGCTCCCCTGCCTCCAACTTACCTCACCAGATCCCTGGGGATGCTGACCACTCCGAGGTCCTTGCAGACTTTCTGCATCACAACTGAAGCTTTCAGCTTGTCCAGATGAAGATAAGTGATTTTCTGGGACGTGGCGTTGTCTGCTGCGGCTTTGCGAAAGCTCTCGGTTATCTCGTAGCCTGGGGCTAAGCTCATGACCATGAAGAGGGAGACCTTCTGGAGCACGGGTGACATGATGAACCAGGAGTCAGGGTCGATGAAATGGGCATTGTCGATGACAAATATGCCAAAATCTCCTGTAAGGGTCTGAAAAAAAGCAGGTTGCTCTGAGGGGAATCCAGTGGATTCTCAGCTGTCTTGCAGGGGACGAGATTTAGCCTCCGTCTCTTGAGAGGATGCTCTGAAGTCTCTCCCCAGCCACTTTCCCGCTCGGAAGCTTACTGACTCTTTGAGACTGGAGGGTCATACCTAACATCACTTGCCCTGCAGGAGGGAGCTCGGGCAAGGGAACCCAGAAGACATTGCTCCTCCTCCAGGGCACACTTTACGGGAGGAAAGTCCTCGGGTGTGTTTGTGGGGCTGCGGGGGGAAGTGGGGGGGCGAGGGCTTTCTCGGGCTCTGACGGGCCATGACCCAGGTGCGCAGTCATCCCGCCTGCTCACACCTCAGTGGTACAGAGCCCGCAGACGGCAGGGTTTTTCCTTCTCTGACCCAGGGGGAAGGAAGGAGAAATGCTCACCTTCTCCAGCACTTTCACCCGAGTCGAGTGCAATTCCAGTCTTCTTTGAGTTTCATCCATCTCGCGAACATTGTCCGAAATGGGGAACTGGCCAGAAAAGCAGAGTCAGGGAGAAACACGGCTCCGGGGCTCGGCACACCTACCCAGCACACAAGACCGCAGAGCCCACCGTCTCTGACAGCCTCAGCACCTCACCTCTGCCCAGCACAGGGGCAGGGAGCCGCAGCGGGGACTCCACCCAGAGCCTAAAGCAAAGGCCCTCTGCTGAGGGTCTCTGCAGAGCTGGGGCTTGGGCTGAGCCGGTTCTCTGGCTGTGGGAATTGTGGGCTGGCTGGGGCAGACCCCTCGCACAGCGGTGACCTCGGCACGAGGTCAGGAACAGCCTCTCTCCAGTGCCACTTCCAGGGTGCCGAACAAGGCACCGGGCACTGCGGATGCGGCGCAGGACACCAGCCCCACAGACAGGGAGCCCCCCGGGCCCAGGCATGGCAAATGCACACTGTGACCCCCGCAATGCCCACCCCGGAGCTAAGGCACTCCCAGCAGCGTGCCCACTCAAGGTCAGACCCAGACAAGCTCAGGAGAAGGCCTTCTCAACATCCACAGGGGCCTCTGGCTCTCACCTTGACACCGAAAATGTCATTGAGGAGGCAGTAGCTGCTCTCTTCGATTGTCCCTTGCAGCTTTGTCTTCAGCACGCGCTGCCTGTCGCCGCGCGATTCACAGTCCTGGAGGCCCAGGGCCCTGGCCATCAGCATGCGGATGGCAGAGAAGGGCTGCCTCGTGTCGATCTCCAGCAGTTCCAGGGCAACCACCCTGCGGTGCAAAAGCAAAAGGCACTGAGATTCCCCACAGCCCCAGCCTTCTAAGACAAGAGGGGCGGAGGTGCCCTTTGGGGGGAGCTCTTCAGCCCCCCATCTCCAAGCGCTTCCCACAGAAGGCCAAGCTTTTCCCTCCTCGTACGAGAAAGGGCACAGAGGGGCAGTTGCTGCCAAGCCAGCGGGAGAGCCGGGTCCAGAGCCTGTGTCTCTGCAGCGCCGGCCTAGGTCTCCCTACGTGCCCCCTGCAGAGGAACTCACGGGGCTGAGAGGCAAGAATGGAGCAAGTGGTGGGTTTGCCTTTGGGCTCCAGACCTTATCGGTCTGCCTGCCAGAGCACAGGCCCCCGTGCTCCTCCTGGGAAACACGCCGAGGGCGAGCAGGGCTTCTGAGACAGGCAGCCCTGCTGTCTCTGGGGTCTGGAGTGGGATGAAAAGCACTGAGCTTGGGCTCTTTCCTTCTATCTGCGCCTGACCCAGGGGTGAAGGAGGAAAGGCCGTGGCTCCAGAAGCCACCTCCAACTCCCCAAAGAGGCAGAGGCGGGAGCGGAGCACGCAGGTGCTCCCAGGCAGTGTCTCCAGGAGGCTCTGTCGGGAGGCTGCAGTCCAAGGGCCAGGTACCCTGGCAGAGGGGCTGGAGCGTTCCACGGCTGTCAGGGGATGGGCAGGGGCAGCGTCCCAAAGCTACAGGTGGAAAACCTGTACCTGTGGCCAGCATCCTGGCCTAGAGAGGCCAGTTCAGCAAGTAAGTGGCTCTTTCCACAGCCCATCGTGCCCTCAACCGCCAGGATGTTCCTTTGGCCTGAATCCCTATAGGCGTTCAAGCAGCTGACAAAGAGGTCAGTCTCCTGCTTCCGACCTGCGAAGACAAACCAGAGAACGAGCTGCTGGGGGCGTGCTGAAAAGCAAAGAGCCGTCCCTTTTGCGGGCACCCTCCACCGCAGCTTCCCTCCCCGCTACCACATCGGCCAGCCTGCCGGCACCCAGGCCTCCTTCCCACCTGCTCGTCCACGCTTGGGCACCTCTGCCTTCCTCAGAGCAGTCACGGGGCCACCTGCTTGCCTGCCCCGCAGCGCAGCCCCCTCGCCCTCTCCCCTATCCCACAGGCACGGAGATTCTGACGGCCCCATGCGACTCCCCGCAGCGATCCAGCACGAGACTGTAAGGGATGACTGCAGCCGGTTCAGGCAGCTGCGTCCCAAACAGACTCAAAGCATCTCCTCGCTGTGCCGTGAGCTGCACAGCACCTCCCAGTAGCTAAGGCAGCGTCGTCAGTCCCGTTCTGGTTTGGTCCGGGCTACAGTTAATTTTATTCAGCAATAGCCTGTACAGGTCTATGTTTTGTATTTGTGACCAAACACCGCTGTTGATAACACAACCAGGTTTTAGTTATGGCTGAAGAGCGCCTGCGCAGCGTCGAGGCCTTTTCCATTGCTCGCGCTGCCCTGCTGGCGAACAGTCTGGGGGTGCACAAGAAGCTGGGAGGCGGCACAGCCGCCACAGCTGCCACAGCTGACCCCAACTGCCCAAAGGCCTATTCCAGACCATACAACACCGTGCTCAGCAAGAAAATCCGGCGGAAAGGAGGAAGGGGGGACGTTCGGAGTGATGGCATTTGTCTTCCCAAGTCACCGTCACACGTGATGAAACCTTGCTTTCCTCGAAATGGCAAGACGCCTGCCCGCCCATGGGAAGCAGTGAATGAATGCCTGATTTTGCTTTGGGCGTGTGTGCAGCTTTTGCTTTCCCTATTAAGCTGTCTGTGTCTCAGCGCACCAGTGCTCTCCCTTTAACCCTTCCGATTCTCTAACCCATCCCACTGTGGGGTGCGAGTGGCTCTGTGGGGCTGAGCTGCCAAGCGGGGTTAACCCACAACAGGGCCCAAAACATTCGGCAAGACCCCGAGTGAATACAGGCATCCCCTGCCTCCTGACACTGCCGTGTCTTCGCCCAGATGCTGCCAAGAAAGCAGCTCTGAGGAGTACAAGGAGGAGAACCCACCGTCAAAACTCTCCATCGATTTGGCAGAAGGAAATCTCTTTCCTGACCCCAAAGACAGGGATCAGTTTAGCCCCCAGGCTGTGAGCAGCTCCACAGTTGAAAGCAACCTTCCTACCAGGTCTGGAAGACAGCAGGGAGCAGCAGGCGCCCCACCTCGTTTTCCACCCAAAGATATCAAGCAAGCAGAGACCAAGACAGGCGGCGCTTTCTTAGGGCTGCTGCAGGCAACACCATCCCTGGTAAAAGCCTCTCCCTTCCCAGCAAGGCACTAAAAGTTACCAAGGGGAAGAACCTGGGCTTCAGAAGAGCAAGGCGTTCTCCACCTACCCAGCAAGGGGACGTACTCCGACCTCTTCTTGGTAAGACCCACGCCAAAGATGCTAGAAGCAGGGGAAAAGACAACACAAGTCAATGAGATGGTGAGAAGCCAGGGGACCTAGAGAAGCAGCCTGGCGTGGTAGGGAAGGAGGTGCTCCTCGGGTACCGGCTTTTCTCTGGAGCAGGCTGTTATCCCCTGCACGCTTTCCCAGCCAAAGTTCAAGCTGACACGCTACGACAGCTTCAAGCGTAAAGAAGCCCAGCGGCCACGGTGGGACAGGAGAACATATCAAGAGTCCATCCCCAGAGGCCAAACCCAGAGAAACAGGAGAAGACATGTGAAAGAAGCCAGGGCGTGCTGTTGGCTGGGAGACAGCTTTACCACTTTGGCCAAGAACACCAAGCGTCTTTGAAAGGGGGACTTGTGTCCCTGAAGGGCTTGGGATGCCAAGCACCTGGCACCTTTGGCTCAAGTCTTCCCGCAGTCTCAAAGAGACGGCAGTGGTAACCATCAAACCGTCCTCTAAAGGGAAGGTGAAATCCTGGCCCAGAAGAGCTGAGATTTCTGCAGGAAGACCTGAGGAAGAGTGTCCCGATGGTCCACGTTTCCCCATGGGGACCAGACTGGCCCAAAGCTTCCTGCTCGGAGCAGCTGGGACAGAAAACTCCTTGGGTCAGCATTCCCAGGGCACGTGGTGGAGCAAGCACAGCAGGGAAAGCACAGCCCAAAGCCCTTTAGACCCAGCCCACAAGGCCAGGTTGTGTCTACCAAGACAGACAAACCTTCCCCATCCCTCTGGTTTCACTCCCGCTCTCTCAGCAGCTGGAGACAGCAGGGGAGAGGGGCAAAAAGCCTGCCATGCCAGGGCTTCCGACCGTCTCAGAGGACACTCACCTCTCCTCGGTGACCCCCACGTATTGATAGACAGGGCCAGGCTGCCTGAGGCCTTTCATCTCTCTCTCCGGCAGCTCCTTGAAGTAGGAAGCGGGCAGCCGGGAGGCGGCGTAGGTCACTGCATCACAGGACACCAGCCCAGGGTAGTGCACCATCATCCGGGCAGCCAAGTTCACCTTCTGGCCAAAGACTGCCAGAGAGAGAGCACGCGTCGGTGTGGCCCGTGCCGCCAGCCCCGCGGCACCCTTCCAGGCCAATACCTGTGTATTCGTGTCTCAGCGGGTGGCCAGTGACTCCGCAGAACATCGTCCCTCTGGTAACTGCCACAGACATTGTCCTGGCACACAGAGAAACAGCAGGGCTTGAGCAGCGCCCCAGGCGCAGTCCTGCCCGCCTGGCTTCATCCCTTCCCACACCTCCCCTCGGTGCCAGCCTGGGCCACCGGCTGTGCTGCCCTGCCAGCGTGGGTCTCGGGGACGTGGAGAGCTCAGGGGTGCAACATCTGCAGGTTGCAAGGGACAAGGGGCAGGGGCAGAGCACGTGCAGGGCCACAGCCCTCTTGTGAGCAAAGAGAGAGGGAAGAAGGCGCCCGCCATGTCACCGCCTGGCGATGACAGCCACTTGGGATCAGGTGGCTGGGCCCCATCCCCGTTCATGGGGCAGTGGCCCAGAAGGGCCTGCCTCTGGCCGCAGCGGCCTCTGGCCCTCACGAGGGCTCTTTCCAGCGCGGTGGCCAGCAGAGTGTGCTTGGAGGGACTCCGTCTGGCTGCCGTGGGCTGAGCCCAGGGGTTGCCTGCACCTCTCAGGGCACTGCCTCCTTCCTGCCAGGGACAAGGGAGAGCAAGCTAGAAGGCACATCTCTTTCTGTGAAGCCCCCTTGCGCCGTCCCAGGCAGCATGCACCCCGCCGACCCCCGCCACACACTCACTCTCTTTCCTCGAGCATGGTGGAGCACGAGTTGAAGATCTCCAGAGCACTCTGCAGGGCGTGAAGGCTCTCGCAGGGCAGCTTGTTTCCAGGGAGTCCCAGCACGCAGAGGAACGTGCAGCCCTGCCCAGGACAGATGTGGAACATGTTGCTACAGCGCCTAAGAGGGAGTCTCTCCCTCGCGCTCACTGCCCACCCTCTGGCGCTGGGGGAGGCCACCGTTCCCCCCCACTCACTTTATCACACAGGAGGACTTTGTTGATGTGGCCCTTGTGAGGAGAGAGGATTTCTAGCATCACCCTGCTGGCCTCCTTGAGGACGGTGCTGAGATGCACCGAGCTGGTACCTGCAGCAAGCTGCAGCTGGACAAAGATGCAGGTGACTGGCCGTAGCTCAGAGAGGAGATCCATGGGCAGTCCTGCATCGAGCTGGAAGACAAGAGCACGACGGCTTCACCAGCCTGCTCTCCCGGGCTCTTACTGCCCACACCAGTACCGAGGGAGCGCAGGCGTGCTGGCGATAGCGGGTAATAGCAGAGGAAGGGATAAATCCTCCTCTCGGTGCAAAAGGGCGGGCAGGCCGCCCAGCCTGCGGCAGGCAGACGCCGAGTCATAACACAAATGACAAAGGAGAGAAGGCTGCTCCGCTAACACGCCATCTGGGGACCGGTACGGACATGAGGGGAGACCCTCAGGGATGCTCCAGGGACTTCAGGGGAATCTCCCCTTTATCCCACCGTCGTGTCCGCGGCACACCCAGAACCATAGCCACGGAAAAGACAGAGGGACAGGAGTCCTCCTCCTGCCACCCATGTCTCTCTGAGGACAACGCAGACAATGGTGCGGCACCGGTGCCCCTGGGCTCAGTTTCCCTGCGTTGTCATCGCAGGGCGCATTTTCTTTGATTGGTCTGTTCCCGTAAGAGCTCCATCTCTGCAAGGCACCACTTCTTCTGCCCTCCGAAAATGCAGCCCCCAGCAGCGGTGGCCTTGCCGTACCTTCCCGAGAGCAGCGACTGGTATGTACTTCCTAAGCACATCCTTGGCGTTCAGGTCACTGGGCAAGAGAAGAGTAGGCCTCATGGCACCTGAGGAGAGAAAAGGCAGGTGGTCGCTGGGTGGATGGGACTACGAGCCGTTGCAAAGCAGGGCCTGGCCCTGGAACCGGGGGAGAAAGAGTCTTCTGCGCTTGCTCATGTTGCCACCTCCAGATGCTGAGGGCAGAGCTCTCCCCTGGAAGGAGGAGGCGGCAGCAGCCACCGCCCTGGGAGGCCCAACAGCCTGAGTGCTAACGGACAGAGGGAAGAGGGAGGAGGTGGTTCCTCTCTGGCCCCTGAAGCAGCAAAGCCCCACCTTTCGGGACAATCACAGAGCAAGGGGAAGTGGGCACTCACCTTCCCTTTTTGAGCGGTGTCTCACTGGGTCTTGTACGAGCTTGCGTAAGGCGTCTTGGCATTCGGACCAAGGCATCGGATCCATGCCCGTCACCTGAAGACACACAGAATGAAAGCACTGCCACTGGCCTCCCCAGGACTCCCAGGGGACAGAGCCTGCCCTCCACCGTCACTGCCCAGAGAAGGGGAGAAGTAGCCCACCTGGCTGGATGGGACAGCAGTGCTTCCTCAGAAGCACCGGAGCTGGACAGCCATTCTCCAAGCATGCCCATCTCCAAGCAACCACAGCTCCATGGCCCACAGAGGACATTGCTGCTGGGGCTCAAACCCTCCCAGCGCCTCCTGACCCCTCAAAGCAAGAAAGCCCAGCCCACGGTTACCCTTGAGATGGAAGGACAAGACCTTCCCCTGCCTGCCCGCTTTCCCACCTACAACTCTCTCCACATTCATCTCCTCAGCCTTCCAACACCTCCCTCCTTCATGGCCAGGCCCAGGCCCTCAGAATGGCTCTCGAGGCCAACCCATCCACCTGCCTGCACAGCTCTTGTGCCTGCGAGATGCTTGATCCTCAGCCGGTGCTGCTCACAGAGCTCCCAGCAGGTGGCCGAGAGGACAACTTCACCTGCACCCGCAACCTCTTCAGCGTCACGAACTTCAGCCAGGCACGGGCCAAAAATGCAGAAGTGTTGCCAGCTCTCATCTCCGAAAACCGGGAGGCTCATGGTCCCTGCAGAGATCCCTGGGGAGAAGGAGAAGCAGAACTGACACAGGGAACATTTGGAACTCCACAGCCCCCAGCATCTCGGCTGCTCAGAAGCTCCTCTGAAGCCCAGCGGGGAGAGGGGCGTTACGGAGGGGTAAAGCATCCTCCCTCCTCCTCGGGGAGACGCTGACACTAGTCCCTAAAACAGGCGTCTAGAAATAGACGAACCGAGTTGACATTGAGAATGTGTTGAGTGCGCCAGGCGTCATCCCCAGCTGCCTGCCCCAGAAGCCCAGCAAACCAGAAGCACCCTGTGGCATGGCAGAGTGCCACACAGCTGCGTCTGGCACAGCGCCCGTACCTATCTTCAGTTGGATCTTCTGCCCCACATCTGTGTCACGTCTTCCGTACTTCTTCTGGATCTGCTGGCTACAGTGCAGCACCAGGCTGATGGTCCTGGCCACCTCCTGGGGTGGTGTTCTCCACAGCACCAGCACAGCATCTCCTGGGGAAAGGGAGGGAAGGTAAAGGCTCTGCCGAGACCTGACTCTCCCCGACCTACGGTCTGGTTCTGCAGAGACAGCAGAAACCAGCTGCCGTGCGGAGGAAGATGGGCTTGTGGGAGGCCATCGTCCTGGAGGACCGTGTCCTGGGCACCGGGACACCTCTCCTATCCCGGGCCAGCCACAGCAGCAGACGGCTGGCAGCGGTGACACCCCCTGTCCCGAGCGCTCCTCTGCAGCTGCAGCACTGGAGAGAGGGCACTGCTGGAGGGGTGCGTGCGTGGCCAAAGAGCTGGCTCAAGGCGCTGCACAGAGCCTCTTGAGAAGGAGCGCAGAGCAAACGGCCGCCACGGGAGTTAAATGCTACAGCTCAGTGCCCGAGGTCATCGCCCCGAGAACCTACCAGCAAACTTCAAGATGTCTCCTCCAAAAATCAGGAACTCTGTGGACAGAGGGAAGAAAAGGCAGAGTCATGTGGACACCTTCTTCCAGAAGCCACCGAGCAAGGCCCTCTGCCTGGGGGGAGCACCGGGGCAAGGGTGCACTGTGGGGCACAGCTCAGGAAAGCACCGCTCCGGCCTCTCTCCCAGGCTCACGGTGGTCACAGCCCTTGTACCCGCACAGCAGGCAGGGAGGCAGGGCCTCCAGATGCCACCAGACCTCAGAAAGGTGAAGGCTGGAAGGTACCTCTGGGGTCCATCTGGTCCAACCCCGCTGCTCAAGCCCGGCTGCACAGAGCCAGCTGACCAGGACGGTGGCTGATGGTTTCCGAATAGCTCTAAGGAGGGAGACTTCACAAGCTCCCTGGGCAACCTCTGCCAGTGCTCAGTCACCCTCACAGTCGAAAAGTGTTTCCTGATGCACAGAGGGAACCTCCTGTTCCACTCTGGGCACCACTGGGGAGAACCTGGCTCTGTCCTCTTTGCACCCTCTCTTCAGGTTGTAGGCACGTTTCTAAGGTCCCCCCCGCAAGCCTTCTCTTCTCCAGGCAAACCAGGCCCAGCTCTCTCAGACTTTCCTCATAGCACAGACGCTCCAGACCCTGGCGCACTTGCTGGATGCCCTCAGCCTGCTCTGGGCCCTGACGCAGCACTGAGACGGCTGTTCACGCCAGAGGCACCGAGGTGGCTGCTGAGAAAGTGGGTGCCTCCTCGGCCGCAGCGGGGAGCAGAAAGGACCCGCGCTGGTGCTGACCCGCCAGCAGACCCTGGCTGCGCTCGCTGTTCCTCACAGAAAGCCCCAGCCCTTCCAAGGAGGCAGGACCAGGCTGCCTCCACCCTCCACCATCACGGCCCGATGCCACACAGTCCTGCAGCACGGCTCCTACCCTCCAAAATGTCGCACAGGTACTCATTGAGCGTTTGCGCCAGCTCATCAGTGCCTCTGTCCACGCCGCTCCTCTGCACGAATTTCTCGGTCAACGCAGTGAAACCTGGAACAGGGACATCCAGAAATCAGGAAATGCCCATGTGGGCCAAAAGACCTGGCAGCAGTTTCCGCGATGCCCGGCCCGAGAGCCTGTAGGGGACACCTTCCCGTGCCAGCTCCGCACTGGTGGCAGCCGTGATGGACCGCCCAAGGTCACCCATCCTGCTCTCTGTGGGCATCCCAGCAGAAGACCTCAGCAGTGACAAGATGACCACTCTGTCTGAGGGGCTCCAAAGGGCCTGCTGTGTCCCCACATGGCTCATGTCCGTGGCTGCTCCTCCCTGCTCCCCCCACCTGAGATATCCGCAAAGAGCAGCACTCCGTGGACACTCTGAGCGGTGTCGTTGCTCCTGAGGGAGCTATCAGCAAGGAGCGAGGGGAGGAAAGCGACTGCTTTCTGCAGGTCCCCGTAGTGACGATTCCTCTCCCAGGCAGAAGCCATCGTCAGCGCCCTGTGGCACACGGGGTACCTCAGGAGAAGACGGCCGTGCCCAGCCGGGAGGAGGACGAGGACCTCACTGCACAGTGCAAGCTGCACACTGAGCCCGGGGCCTCTGTGCGGGGCGACTAGCCCTCCGCCTTCCCGGGGTGGTCACAGTCACCAGGCGGTGGCCTCCTCTGCAGGTCATCGCTTGCCCGGCAACTCACCTCACGCATCACAATTGGCTCGCAGTGACATCTTCCGTCTGTCACCGCCATTATCCGGTGTCCTGCTGTGAGCGACACAGCACTAACTTCTCTTGTAATGCTGGGGAAAACTGCACTTCTAGAACTCTCTTGTCTGAATTTGGGAAAATATGTACTTCATAGCCAGCTAGCCTATGTGGGATTAGCGGTCTCGGTGCTTTTAAGCCTTCCCAGGTGTAGAGATGAGGACTTGAGGCACTTGAAAACTCCCCTCTCCCGAGGGTGCCGCAGATGAGGTGGGACAGCTCCAAACGCCTGTTTTTCATGGAAGATGCTGCCGAGAGCATCGCCCGTTATTCTTTAGTCACTCTCCCACCAAAACCCAGCCATCTCCTTCCCTCGAACATGAAGGCGGGCAAGAAAAGGAGGGAGAGAATCCCAAAAAGGTGGAATTTTCAACCCATCATATCCCTGGGTGGGGTGAAAGTGGAAGAGAAGCGTTAGAAAAACCTTTCTCCTGCGTCTCCGGGTTGGTTTCGATGTCGCCCCAGGGTTTCCAGACCAGCGACGCTCCCTCTTCCTCCTCTTCCAAACGGGCTGGGTCCTGGAGGTCGGGAAGCTCCGCTTGGAATTGGTTGCCGATGTTGACGTGCCTGAAAGTGTGAGGAAGAGGAAGTGAGGAAGGCGAGTGGGGAACAGCTGCGGCAGGACAGGGGGAACAGCTGCGGCAGGACAGACGCATGCGTACGTGAGGTGCTGTAATAAATACGGCCCGTATTTCCCAGGAAAGCACTAATTGCTCTCCTCTAACAACTTCTCCAGCAGCATCACGTTACCGCCACTTGAAAGGCTCCATCTCACTTCATTAAACATCCCAAGACTTGAGCTCCTGAAATGATTTCTCAGCCTTTGGCACCGGATTAATTAGTTAATGGTTTTCAGAGCGCCCTGGACACGAGCGCTTTTGAAGTGCTGTTATTGGCGAATCTAGAGCTGTCGACGCTAATAAAAAATGCACTCATTCCTCGCGTTACTCTACACTTCTCACTTTAGTATTAATAAAAACACCTGTTTTTATAACGCTTCTCTTGGAGGCCTTTGGTCCTCAAACGACTACATAGCCGCACAAAAACAAGCACAAAACTCCTCATCAGCTTTTCTGCACTGGCAGCAAATTTGCCTTTTCTGCGGCTTTGACGGGGAAGATCTGTAGCGACCCTGAACTCACCAACGTGTCTCGCCCCAGGCATGCGACTACCTGAGCAGTGAGCGGAATCAGCCATGCAGGGTTTTCTTGCCGTGCCGCAGAAGGTGACGCTGGGAAAAGAAGAGAGGAGAAATGAGCCTGTTTGTCACACCCAGCCAAGGGGGATGAGATGGGGGACCCCCACCTCACCTCTGCCCCTCCGGAGCGGGGCTGGGACAGATCCTCCGCGCAGAGAGAAGGGGCCTGGCGCGGATTTCATCTCCAGCCCTCTTCCTCAGCCCAAAGCCACACAACTCCCTCTCTTTCTCAGCCCCAAAACCAGCCACGCCAGCCCCTTTGCCAGCCCCAGCAGCAGGAGTCCCACTCTCCGGGTCAGGCCACAAACCGGCTCCCCCTCTCTGCTTCCCCTCTCTGCTTCGCCCCCCTCTGCAGCCCCCCTGGGCGACGCTGAGGGACAGCAGACACCCCACAGCCCGGCACACCCAGGGCCCCACCGACACTTTGCGGGGAGCGCTGGCAAACTGCGGAGGGCCCGGCCCCGCGTCCCTCCGGGGCGGCACCAGCACGGCCCGAGCATCGCTTTCTTACCACCCTGACGGGCTCCATTTCTCCGCCATCGCCGGCACCGCACCCCAAACCCCCCAGGACCAAGGCACCCTGCGGGGAGCCGGGCCCAGACACCCCCCTCCCACCCGTCAATGCCCCCCCTCAGCCCTCCCAGCCCCACTCAGGGCCCTACCGGCCCCTCCACCACCCCTCGGGGCCGCCCACTCACCTTCACATGCTCCAGCTGCCTCACCACGTGCTCGCAGCGGCCCCGCGGGCCGGGCCCGGCCCAACCACCCACCCCCGCCGGGCCCTGCTTTCCGCCCCGACCGCCCCGCTCCCCTTTCCAGCCGGCTGCCATTTTCCCCCGGGCCGGCCCGCCCACGACGGGCGCCCATTGGCCACCGCTGCCCCATCGCCCGCCCCCTCCTTCTTGGGTTGCACCGCTCCATTGGCCCGCTGCCACTGTCAATCTCCACATTCGACCAATGGGAGCACAGCACAGCAGTCCAACCTTTTCCTTCCCTTCCCTCCCCTTTGCTTTCTCATTTTACTTCCCTTTTTCCTTCCCCTTTTGTTTCCCCTTCCCCTTTTCCTTCCCTTCTCCTTCCTTTCCAATGAGTCAAATCATGATGAGCCTGAAATGCCATGGATTTTTCATCTCCAAAACCACTTGCAAGGACACGCAGCACAAGGGTTACAAGTGGGAACAGGATTTTACTCTCTTTTGCTCAAATCGGTTGCAGAGCAGATGCTTACAAGCACCATCGCAAAACAAGAGCTCTCACTCCAGAACAGCTGACGAGAGGCGCAGTCAGATGGGAGAAAACAGCCTTTTATTGTGGACAGACATGAGGTGCGGGAGCCCAGGAATGGCAGGGGTTCGGCTCCTGAAAGGAAATGGGCATCTACAACGAGAGTCGGAAAGCACTGATGAACCCACAAAGGCAGGACTTGGTTGCCCTTTCTTTGGGAAACAGAGTTGACAAGGAGTAGTTTGTAGCCCAGAAGAGAGAGCTCTTGCGGGCATTGCCGAGGGGATGGCTCTGGCACCGTATCCCCCATGGAAATGCCCTTAGAGGCCCCTGCGTGTGCAGAGGTGCTCAGTGCCCCTGTGCCACGCAGCAGGGCTCCATGGGGAGCCCCTGGGGAGCTGCCGTGGAGTTCTTCCCAAACCCTGCGCAGCACCGTCCCTTGCCCTCCCTTGCCAGCCCCTTGGACTGCCTTAGAGCAGTTTCCCCGGCTGGGAAAGATGGGTAGCAGAGCCTGGGACACACCTGGGCTTCTCCCTCCTCTTTTTCCGTCCCCATCTTTTGCACTCTTCCTTCTTTCCTCTTCTTGCCAGCGTTCCCTCTCCTCATCCCAGGCCTCTTCTCTCTTCCTTTTGGGTTTTCAGTTTCCTGGAGGGAGCCTGCAAAGCTTTCCATCCCCCAGTGGGTTTAGATAGGTAAAGGCAGGATCAACTGGATTCATCACGTCTTGATGGAAGCAAAGCTGACTCCTTTAACCATCTTTCCTGGGAAAGGCTCTTTAGTTCTTGTGCGCATCCTGGGGCATCTTCCGTGGTCTCTGGGGCAGTTGGAGGCAAAGCGGCGGGTGCCTAAAGCAGAAATGTTGGCGTTAGCAGGTGGCAAGGGACGCCCTACCTAAATCCAACAGAGCAAAAATATCAGGAAGAGGCAGAGCAGCTCCTTGAACTCATCGGGAACCTCCTCCTAGATGAGACGCCTTGTCCCAGGGTTTGTGGACCTGCCCTACCTTTGCCATTTCCCGTCCTCTCACCGCATCTACCCCTGCTGCTTTCTGGAGGACGAGCAGAGAGGGTGGTGCGTCCAGGAAGGCTTTGGCCTGGTGCTCTACATCACCTTCCCCAGCAGGGCCACGTTGCTCTTCCAAAGGCAAATCTGGAAAGCAAAAACTTGTGTAGCCAAGTGACTTGTGGGAAGTGGACAACACCTAAAGCAAAACCCACCCAAAGCCCTCCACCAGCTTTCTGCTCTGGCTGTGAGAACCCTCAGTCCCTCCTCCTACCTCTGGATGTGTCCCTGGCTGCTGGCGACTCCTCAGCTGAGGGACTGGAAAGGCCAGACATCTTGGCCCCAGTGGTTTTCTAAGAGGAACTCCACCAGCCCCTTCACCTGCACACGAGAGCCTTGCTTTCAGGGCAGGGGGCTGAAAAGTTGTGGAGCAGCCTTTCCCACTCCTCCCCCTTGCCTCCACGCAGAAGGCTGTGGCTGTGGGGCTGCTTTTGCAGGCAGCCAGCCCACCACCTTTTGCTCTTCTAAGCAAGTCCTGTGGTGACATGGTACCCCAGAGAGAATTGAGTCGGACAACGGGACTCATTTCCGAAACAGCCTCATAGACACCTGGGCCAAAGAGCATGGCATTGAGTGGGTATATCACATCCCCTGTCACGCACCAGCCGCCGGGAAGCTAGAATGATACAATGGATCGTTAAAAACTACACCGAGAGCAATAGGTGGTGGGACTTTAAAACATTGGGATACACATCTAGCAAAAGCTACCTGGCTAGTTAACACCAGGGGATCTACCAATGGGGCTGGCCCTGCCCAATCAAAACTTCCACGTACCGTAGAAGGGGATGAAGTCCCCGTAGTGCACATGAAGAATACGCTAGGGAAGACAGTCTGGGTTAGTCCTGCCTCGGGCAAAGGCAAACCCATCCGTGGGATTGCTTTTGCCCAAGGACCTGGGTGCACTTGGTGCGTGATGTGGCAGCATGGGGAAGTCCGACGTATACCTCATGGGGATCTGATTTTGGATGAGAATAGCCAATGAATCAAATTGTGTGCTGTTAATTGCTAAGTAACACTCTCACTGTATGTGCTCATTACTATAATTGCTATCAGTTGTACTACAAGTAAGGCACAGGGGTGATGGGATAAGAACTGACCTCAGCAGCTGGCGCCCAGCAACTTCCTCAAGATCTACATCTTCAGCCCACGGATTGTGTGCATGAGCCACACCGGGTGCACCAGTCACAACCTCCGAAAATACAGCATGCAACAGACCAGCACCACCCAGCATCTCACCTGCCCTGAGAGACTGTTCTAACAGGTGGAGCCCAAAGCCATGGATTAAAAGAACTCAACGGACGCTTTGGAGGGATGGCCCATAAACTAAGGGCATTATATCCGCATGAATATATATGTGTGTATATATATATATGACAGGGGAAAGTGGTGGCAATTCATTGGAACCTGTAAGATCCGGGCATGGCATAGATGGTATGGAATAAGGGGTGGATAATGTCCTGGTTCCGGCGGGGATAGGGTTAATTTTTCCTGGTATTCCATGCCATGTGAGCCATGCCCACCCTGAGCTGCCCGGGGAGGGGGTAGGAAGTCACCGTTCGGAGCAGGCTGGGGCGTCCCGGGTCCGGTCGGGGAGCGGCGGGGAGCGGCGGTTCCGTGATCGTGTTTGTATATTCCTCTGTCCGTGTGATTGTTGTTGTTTGCTTGTTCCCTTTGCCGTTCTGTTAAACTGCCTTTGTCTCAACCCAAGAGTCCTGTATTGGGAAGGCCCGAGCGAGCGGCACATGGTTCTTTGTTGCCGTCTGAGGCCAAACCACAACATTCAGGTTTCATCACTACTGTGTTATCCTGAAGAACACTTCTAGAACACTGTTAGCATCATATAACGGTTAATATCATACAGCTCGGAATTAAGTCTTCTCACCCAGGGTCGAATTTCCTTGGGGTACACATTGAGCTTCCCCATTCTCCAGCATCACCCACCAAGTACCTCCAGGTCCTTGAGCAAAAACAGTCCCACGAATGGGTTTGCCCTTGCCTGAGGCAGGAAAAACCCAAACAGTTTTCCCTAACCTATTCCTTTCATGCTGTTCTCCTGTCCCGTAGGGATAGAAGAGACTCTTTAGAGACCCAATTCAACAGTCCCATAAAAACAAAGAATGTTTCCACATTAATTGAGATATATATATACTTTTCTATGTATATATATCTATACCTTGGTAGATCATAATTTCTCTTGGAAGTTATACCGTTCTCTTCTTTATACCTTATTATATTCTTACCATGGGTAAGAATGCCTTACCTATGATCCTAAGTAACAAACCAAAACCCGCTACTTATTGACTGCCCTCTGTGTTGTGCTCTGGTTCTGTAATGAAACGGTTGGTACTAACTACGAATTCCTGTGGAGGAGGAGAACGTAGTGTGCGGCAAACAAACCATCCAGCACTGTGCCGAGAATCAGAAAGCCCAAACCCGAGGGCTGAAGGATGAGTATGTGATGATACATGCATAAATACGCGTGTTGTGTTCCTTGGGTTTTTTTCCTTCATTACTTCATTGGTAAGTAATGAAGTACTCTCCTCTACCTGTCCCCGAATGTCAACAGAGGAGACTGTATTTCTTTCTTGCTAATTGCCTTTGGCGTGAAGTCGGCAACCTTGTATTTGAGATTCTGTGTGGGATGTTCCGGGTCAGTCTCACCTCGAGGACAAAAAGCCCAATGTTTGTATCTAGGACCAAAAACAACGGAGAAGATACTCTCCTCGTCATGTCGCGTTTTTAAAAAATGAGTGTTTTTCCTTCAGAAGCCAAACAGGTGGGGATGGGTCAGCTGAGACCCATTTTTTGAAATGTCAAGTCACCAAGCATGTGGTAGCTACAAATTGGAACCACAGAGAGCTTCTCATCATTGCTTTGAGCAATGCAGTAACTTTCACAGCTTCACAGGGAGACGCTCAAGAGTACTTGAAAGACTGGAAATTTAATTTCACTTGGTGCAGTGGAGGCTCAGTAAAATGAAAAACAGGGTTTAAGCCAGCAAACCTACAAGCACAGGTCACTCGCCGAGGCAAACAGCTCCGGTGCTGGCACGTCGGCAGCAGAGCCGGGCAACGGTGGCGAAAAGGGGCTTTTTCCGAGTTTTTCTGAGGCCGGGAGAAGACCGGGCAGTGGCAGGGACCCGCAGGGAGCCCGCAGCTGACAGCTGATGCGAGAGCGTCTGACGAGGCCGGGGCGGAGCCTGCAGCAGCCGCGGCAGGTTTAAAGGAGGCGTAACCGCCACCAACGGTCACTGGCTGAGGCAAGTGAGCCTGCAGCAGCAGCGGCCAGCCCCCAGCCCCTTCAAAGGCGGCCCAAGGGAGTGCGGTGAACAGGGCGGGCAGGCAGGGCATGGCGCATCAGTTCGCGTGGAAGGGCGCAGGACGCTCGGGGGGGAAGGTCAGCCATGGTCTCCAACTGAAGGACGCAGCTTCCCGCATCTGCTGCACCTGCCAGAGCAGACGTGGCCGTACCAACTGAGCTCCCCTGGAAGCACGCAGCCCCCCAGGTCGCCGGCTGCAGAGAGTGCCTTAATCTCCCAGGGCTGGTGGGTGGTAGAAGAGGTGACAGCTGCGTGAGGTGCCACCAGGGGGATGATCTGCTCAGCCTGGCAGCAGAGCTGAAAGAGGAAACAGAAGGGCTGCGGAGCATCAGGGAGAGTGAGAAAGGAATGGATTGGTGGAAGCAGACTCTGACCGGGTCCCTGAGTCAAAAACCAGAAGAGCCCCCAAAAAAACCCCGAGCTGAAGGAGATCTGGTCCCTTCGCCCTGCCACTGAAGGCAGTGGCCAAAAGGAGGCCAGTGAATGGAGGCTAGTCCCTACGAGGGGAGGGAAGCGAACTCCCTCCTTGCCCACATCCCCCAACCAGGTGCCTCTGCACAACAGGTATGAGGCTCTTGAGGAGGGAGGCCAGCCCATGGATGGCATGGAAGATGGTCTGGCTACACCAGAAGAGATGCCGGGACCAGCAAGGCCTACCCCCAGTTTAAAAACTGCCTCTGCAAGGGAGAAGAGGCGGGTTATAGTAGTAGGCCCAATATGCCGCGCAGACCCTCTTGACAGGGAGGTATGCTGCCTCCCCGGGGCCGGGGTCAGGGACGTCACTTGAAAACTTCCCAGCCTGGTTAAATCTGGCTAGGGGCATCAAGGATAACAAGAAAAACTCCTATGAGTACGTCACGGGTACAGGCAAGACTAGGGAAGGTGTGGGCCCTCTCAGGAAGCACACAGGAGACCTGGTCACCCAGGACACGGAGAAGGCTGAGATGCTGAATGACTTTCTCGCCTCGGCCTTCACCAGCAAGGGCTCCACCCACACCACCCAAGTTGCAGGATGCAAAAGCAGGGTCTATGAGAATGAAGAAGCGCCCACTGTAGGAGAAGATCGGGTTCAGGACCATCTGAGGAACCTGAAGGTGCATAAGTCCACGGGACCAGATGAAATCCATCCACGGGTCCTGAGGGAGCTGTCAGATGAAGTCGCCAAGCCTCTTTCCATTATATTTGAGAAGTCGTGGCAGCCTGGTGAAGTTCCTGCTGATTGGAAAAGGGGAAACAGAACGCCCATTTTCAAAAAGGGAAAAAAGGAAGACCCAGGGAACTACAGGCCGGTCAGTCTCACCTCTGTGCCTGGCAAGGTCATGGAGCAGATCCTCCTGGAAACGCTACTAAGGCACATGGGAAATAGGGAGGTGATTGGTGACAGCCAACACGGCTTCACCAAAGGCAAACTCTGCCTGACATTGACAAATGTCTTACTCTTTGGTGTCTTTGGTGAAATTACAATAGAAACTGTGGCGGCTCTCTGTCAGTGAACGGACTTATTTCAGAGATAACTCACATAATATGTGTGCTTATTTTTGAACTTCAGTACCAATGTACCTTGACAGAAGAGGCTTGAAACACAAGGAAGTGCCTTCCTTCCCCGATTCTTTCAAAACACGCTGGATTCTTTCAAAACTGCTTGCGATGGGAAGTGGCTAATTGTACTAATATTGACTCCTCCATCCAACAAAGAAGGAACTGCAACATGCCATTACAAATTCTACTTTTGTAGCCCTCCAAAACACTGTCAAGTTGCTTTACAAATGCTAATCAATGTCTCCTGAAGTCTAGTAGATTGAAACGCTCTGGCGATACCACTTGACTTGGTCATTGCAGAGTTGTATGGCGGAGAACAGAACTCCTGAGTTTTCATAAGAACCATTTTATTTGGAAAACAAATATACAGCTCTGGTGACAGAAGAAGTCGGTAAAGTTGTCCTGAATGGTCCCTGTTTAAGAAAACCATCTGCCACGCTAACTGCACCTGCAACAGCACCTGCAACGACAGCACCTGCAACGTGGTCTCCATCTGCGTTTCCATCTTCAATTTTATCTGCATCCGCACCGGCATCCCCAAAGATGCCTTCCTCTGAAATGGTACCTGCATCAGCAACGCTCCCTCTGTCTGCAAGGGCATCTGCAATGCTCTCTGCACTCCGGTTTTGTCTACATCTGCAGTGGCGCACGAAAGGGTATCTGGTGTGGCATCTGTCTCTCCCATGGCATCTCCGTCTGCAGTTGCATCTGAAAGACTACCTGGTTTCTGCAAGGGCGTCTGCAGCGGTATCTGTGTCTGCCACGGCCTCTACAACGGCATCTGCACCTGCAACGGAATGGGCGGTGGTATCTCTGATGGTATCAGTACGGGTGTCCCTGCCTGTATTGGTGCCGGCGTCTGTGAAGGTCTCTGTACGGTGCCTGTGTGCCCAATTGTACCTGTGTCTGCGTCTGTGCTGGCATCTGTCTGTGTCCTAAGTCTGTGCGTGGCGGGAGTTCTGCTGTCCAACAGGAGTCCAACGCCCTGTCCGTGTTGGCCTTCATGCGCGCTGCCAGGCGGGAGAACCTCCGTCCGCTGGAAGTGCCCTCCAGGCTGAAGAGGCGCTCCAGTAAGGAAAGGCAGCAGCTCTGCTGCAGCAGCCAGGCCAGCCTCTTCATCCTGCTGCACGAGAGAAACTGCTGGGCCCAGAGGCTCTCGCTGTACAGCGCTAAATCAGACAGGGCTGGGGGAAAGCAGGGCGGCGGACAAGCCAGTCGCACCTCCTGGGAGGAAAGGGAGCTGATGGAGAGGAAGGGGGCAAACAAAGCAGTGCCGCCAGGGGAAGCTGACCGCTCGAGAGGGCGCGTTGGCGCTACAGCGCCCGGGGGCCCAAGCAAAGCTGGGAACCGGCAAGAAAAGGGTTATCGCCCTCTGAGCTTCCTCGCTCTCACACCTCACCCCCACCCACTGCTCCTTCCCCTGCCCCTCGTCAGCCTCTACTCCCTGTTTGCAGCTCTCTGTCCCCAGCCACCACCAAGGCCCTGCCGCTGTCGACGCGTGCCGGCAGGCACAGCCCCGGCTGTGAGCTGCTTTTTACCCAGGGGGGAAGGAGCGTGCAGGGGGGAGGGAGTGTGGGGCTCTGTCGTTCCCCATTCCACCCGCACATCGCTCCTTAACCCCTCGGTCCTGTAAGGGCCGTGCGTCAGGTCACGTGTGGCCTCAAGCCCAGGCAGGTCTGGGACCAGGTAGGAAATGGCTCTTCCTCCCCTGGGTTCTCAGTTCTGCTCCTTACCGGCCCTTCTGCAGAAGGCAGGCTGCTCTTCTCACGTAAGCGACACAAGGCAACTTTTCCACCTGAGCCTTGACAAAGGCGCCAAGGAAGGTCTCGGGGAAGTTCCTTCTGAGCAAGCTCAAAGCCTCCCTCATCATTTTCTCTGCCAGCTGAAGGCGTTGCATACACCAGCAAACCTGCAGAGGAAAAGGGAAACACCCTGATCTGCTCGAGTCGGCCAAGAGACTGCCGGAGTCTGCCGGTGGCTTGTGATGCCAGGGATAGCCCCTGCAGCCGGGGAAAGCATCCAGCTCCATCCCCCAGGACATCCCTCCAGACCTCCCCATCTCTTTACCTCCCCTTTGAGGCTGAAGAAGGTGGCCTCTTCAAAGCAGGCTATCGCAGTGGCTTTCATCTTCCTCAGGACCTCCGCTTCGTTCAGCTTCATGAGGGCCTTTGCGCAAGCACAGAGAGAGCAGGCGAGCGTGATGCAGAGCCCATGGCCGGCCTCGTCCTCCCCTGTTGCCTCTGGCATCTGTCTTAAGAGGGCCCGTTTCTCCCCCTGCTGATGCCCGCCCCAACACAGTCACGCCGGCTCAGAGCACAGGCACCAGTGCTCCTTCAGATCCCCTCCCTGCTAATTCCCCTCCTGCTATGGGCACGGTGGCCTGTGTCTCCGTCCACAGAAGAGGCAAGCCGGAGGAAGAAGTCAGGCTCTGACCCCAGCATGTCCCTTCCAAGGCCCCGTCAAGGCATGCCCTATTGCAGCGGTGAAGTTGTCCTGCCCAGAGCCAGCTGACTGAGAGGACTCCGTGCACGGTGGGCGCTGGCGAGCGAGGCAACTCACCATGTAGCTGTTGGAGACGTGCAGGTAGGCAGCAGCACACTCCAGAAGGTAGTAAAAGGCTCGGTCGGCATCGCCCATTGCCACGTAGTGGCGAGCCAAAGGCACAAGCACCGATTCCACGATGGCTCGGCATTCACACCAGTGTGTGCCGTTGTGCTGCCTGTCGGTCTCGTCGGGCAGCTCAGTTGTCTGTTCGCCCTCTGGCAGAAGCCGCTCCGCCACACTAGTCAGAGCACCGTTCCCAGGGGAAGAAGAGAGCAAAGAATGCACAGGCATCACCTACACTGGTCTTTTGCCCCACAGAGAGGCCATCAAAAGCCCTTTGTTCAAAAGGGAGCGCGAGCCCACGGGCAGGCATGACTCCTACAGCTGCTTTGTAGCCAGGGAGAAGAAGACAAGCTGGGCTTTCTGTCACCTCCCCCAGGCAAACCACCCGGCTCCCTTGTGGTGGCTTTTCGCCTGCAGATTTTGTAGCGCTCCTCTCGAGGAACTGGAAAGCAAGGCCTGCTCCAGCGTAGTGTGACCATCACTAGGAGCCCACGGGCTTCCTCCAGCACTGTCTCACCTCCGTGGCCATCTCTTCCCAGCTCCCACCTCACAGAAAGCCTCTTCCTTAAGCTAGAGTCACAACCGGCAGGCAAATGCCAGCGCTTCCTTGGTCTCCTCTGGAGACCCCTGAGGCCCCTGCCTTTACAGAGAATCAAACCCTTGTCTGCTCACCCGGTTTCCGCCTCCGTGAAAGCCTGCTGCTCTGCGGCATCTGCAAAGAAAACAGGGGGTTAGACACCTCCTCGCCTGCCCCAGGGGAAGAGCTGCTCTCGCTCTCCCACTGGGCTTCAAGGACCCTTGCGAGGGTGCCGACACGCTGAGCAAAGTCTGCGGTGGTTGTCCTCAGCTCCTGGGCTCATCCCCGGCAGACCTCCTCCCAGCCGATCCCCAGCATACACCCCTGGGCTCCTGGAGGGCCCGGGCTGTGGAGCACGGTGCACAGCGTACCCCCAGTGGCGTGGGTCCTATCCTGCTTCAGCTCTTCTCCAGCCAGCACCAAGGCCTCCCAGCTGCATGAGTCGCCTCCGTCGGCAGGGTCCCGACAGCTGCCTCCGTCCTGGCTGCTGGTGACGGCGAAGTGGTGGAAGGCGACAAACTCCCCTTGGCCGCAGCTCCTGCATTTGTGCGCGTGCTGCTCCAGGAAGGCGGCACACTTGCCGTGCAAGGCGACTCGCTGCCTCTCGGGCCACAGCTCATACGCAGCCTTCTGCAGCAGCGGGACGCAGAAGGCCAAGACGCCAGGCTGCTGCTCCTCGGTCCTCGTGCTGGGAGAGGGCCTCTGCACACCTGCAAGGCAAAGGGCCTCGGCATCAGCCCCAGCTCAGGGCCGTCGCAGCCGGGGCACGAGAGTCATGCCTTGGCGTGCACCCTTGCCAGCCAACCAGCACTGCTGCACACCGAGCCTTGCAGCACGGGGCAAAAGGGCCCAGCTTGCCTTGCTGACGCTAGCCCAGCCCCGCGGACACAGCGCTCAGCTGCGCTCCAGGCAGGAGCTGGGCATGTCACCACCAGCCCAAGCAAGCCCCGTCCAGCACTTTCTCCCTGCTCTTGGCAAGGCAGTCCCCAGCCTCCTGAGCTTCCTCCTGCGCCACAGGGGAGTCAAAGCTGAATAAAAGCCCGTCAAGGGCCCCGGGGCAACCTGGAGAGCATCTTTGATCAGGTGGCTGGGAGAGGATGTCAGGGGCTCCACACGCCCTCCCGTGCCTGCGCTACAAGCAGCACTCGGGATGGCACTTGGTGGGAACCTCCCTCCAGCGCAAAGCTAGCGGGCTTTGAGACTGACCCGTAAGGTCTTTGAACAACCCATCGCAAAGAGCCGTGCCTGCCTGAGCCCCAGCCACCCCTCACAGCAGGGGAAGCGCACCATGCCCTGGGGAGCCCTGCCGGGACACAGCTGGGAGCTCCCTTGTCCACCTGCCCGCTACCACTTACTGCTCTCCACCTGCGAAGAGGTGGCTGGCCCCTCGGTAGGATCTTGCACATCTTCTGGCACCTCTGTGTTTTTCAGCCACCTCAGGATGTTGTCGCTCACCAGCTCGTCCAACAAGGAATTCATATGGGTCCTGAGGCCAGTGGGAAGGATGTGCAACAGGAGCTGGGTGGTAAACACCGGCCCGATGATGGCTGCAAACTTCACAACCATCCGCGTCAGCGGCTGCATCCGATCCAGCTGAGTCAGCGCAATCTCTGTCAAGAAGAAACAACACGTCTCTCTTGCCTCTTCCCCATGCTGAGGCTGGAGAGGCTGGAAAGTTTCAACCCATGAGATGGGGTAGACTTTGGCCTCCTCTCCTTGCGGCTGCACCTACTGGGCAATCGCAACCCAGGGTAGGCATCTTCAAACTGGCTCCGCTCCTGATGGAATCGCAGGCCATGAGGCCTGGGGAAAAGCCAGATGCTCAAACAAATGCTCCCCCACCGAGGGCAGGGAGGGCAGGACCCAGCAGGTATGCGCATCCCATGATGTGCCCTACCAGATCTGGAGTAGGCTTTTGCCCAACAGCACACACAGAGAACTTTCCCCACTTTTCCCCACATCACAGGTGGACACAGAGCTCCCCACAACGCTTGCCTTAACTTGGCCAGACAATACTATTCCTTTCTCTTGGTTTTCTTTTTTTTTTTTTTTTTTTTTGGACAAAGCCACTTCACAGCAGGAATACTTTAGCATGATGTCTCTTCACAGTTCATAACAAATGTCTATGGCCAGAGAGGAGGGACACTCATTGAAAGCTCCCCCATCCAGCTCCCCTGGCTACAGGAGGATTTCCATGCCGATCCGCAGAAAACAAAAAACCAAAACAAAACGAAAAAAAAGAAGAAAAAAGAGAAGGATTTGGTTTGGATTAAGTGCCTTGAGACCAGCATTAGCTGGGGAACTTAAAAAGAGAACAGCAACACAGATGCTGCGTCAAAGTTGGGACAGAGGCAAGTCAAAGCCTTTTCCCAGCAAAGTATTTGTTTTGGTGAGAAAAGGGAGCCATTTCAGTGTTGCACGGATAACCTTTTCTCTCCTACCTGCTGACGGAGAGCAGCCAGCAGGCTCACAGGAGGGGAAAGCGGCTGCCTGCAGCCCCAGGCCTGTTTCTGGTGGGACCGGAGCCGCCTTCCCAGCAGAGCCCCCACGCTGAGAGGGTGACTCTGCAGCACACGGATGCCCGGCCTCCCTCCAGCCCGTGCCCCGGGAAGGAGCCCCAGCACAGCCGACAGCCGGCAGAGCGGCGCTCGGCTCCTTACCTTTCAAGGGGATGGGCAGCGCGGTGTTCTCCAGGGTCACGCCTGGCCTGAGGAGGCAGACCCTCCCGTCATTCCGCGCCTCGGAGCTCCAGGTTGCTGCGAGGGATGAAGCCTCGGCTGCAGATGCTGGGCGGAGCAAGAGAGCACCGATAAGGCAGTTCGCAAAGCGACTCGCAGCTCGCGAGCGCTTCACGATTCACTTGGGATGGGACAAGTCGCCCCTGACATGGTCCAGTGCCTGCCCTGAATGTGGTGGTCATGAAGCAGAGCAAAACAGTTCCCACCAGTTCCCAGCCAGGGAAACTGCTGGTGCTAATGCAAGACGTGGCCTCAGTCCTGGCTCTTCCCAAGGCCGCGGCACTCTGGCTGGCATTGCTCTCTCGGATGGCATTACCACCGTTTTCTTCCGTTACCGGCACTCTTGTGGGGATTTATGGTTTGGCATTCAAGTTTCCTGGGCTCGTCCCTCACCTCAAGCTGGGGTTTGTTCTCAAGTGAGCTAGCCTTTGGCCAAGCTAAACTGCATGCCCATTGGAATGCCTAAGAAACACCACAAGCACATGTGCTTCGGAAGGATTTCCCCTGTGTTTTAGCCCCACAACCCCCGCCCCAAGAATGTAGGTCCCTCCGAGCCACCAGAACTCACTGCCCCTGCTTTGCCTGTCCCAACAGCAAGGCGCACAGGAGCCCACACCTCCGCCAGACCAAGATCTGACTCTGCCCAGAGCCATGGGGGAACAACGGGGCAAGACTCTGCTGTGGAGAACACGCCACAGCAACTCGCTAGTCGCAGCCAAGGTGCTTACTGATCAGGCTCTCCCAGTTGTCCTTTGCTTTTCCAGACTGCCTCCGGGTGCAGAACTGGAGCATGTCGTTGGCACGAAGGCAGCGCAGCAGCTCCTCGCAGTAATATGGGATCCCTGAGCTGGTTCGGATCAGGAACCTGCACAGGAGCAGACCCGTCGGGGACCAGCACAAGGAAAGTAAGGTGAAACACAGTTCAGCTGGGCGGCCAGTCACTCAGGCATACCAGGGTAGCCAGCATCTTCATCACAGCTACGCCTCACTTTGGAAAGGGATCGTCCTCCCACTGCCTTGGGATTTTGTGCCCCCTGAACCCTCCAGCCTTTGCCGAAGTCCACGGGAAAAGAATTGCGGACAATGCCCAAAGCGCAGAGCAGCGAGCCCTGCCTTTCTTCTCCTCAGGAGCCTGGAGAGGATGGACCTCTGCCCCGGGGAATCTCCCCCACAGCCCAGCCACCCAGACCAAGGCCTTTTCTGTTCACACCCAGACACAGCTGGGCTCAGGACTCTTCCTCCCTTCCTCCCTGTGCGGCAGCCAAGGCTGACACCTCCCAGGCTGGGTGTCTCGGGAGTTGCCCGCTCTCAGCGCGCACCCACCAGGGTGAGGCATAACAAGCCGCCCACGCCTGGCACTCGCTAGAGTCCGGGATGCTTCTAGCGGCCCTGCGCTCCCTTGCCTGGGGGCCTGATTCCCTACCACGGTCAGCAGAGGTTCAGGCCCTCAGGAAGAGCTCCCCTGCCTCCAACTTACCTCACCAGATCCCTGGGGATGCTGACCACTCCGAGGTCCTTGCAGACTTTCTGCATCACAACTGAAGCTTTCAGCTTGTCCAGATGAAGATAAGTGATTTTCTGGGACGTGGCGTTGTCTGCTGCGGCTTTGCGAAAGCTCTCGGTTATCTCGTAGCCTGGGGCTAAGCTCATGACCATGAAGAGGGAGACCTTCTGGAGCACGGGTGACATGATGAACCAGGAGTCAGGGTCGATGAAATGGGCATTGTCGATGACAAATATGCCAAAATCTCCTGTAAGGGTCTGAAAAAAAGCAGGTTGCTCTGAGGGGAATCCAGTGGATTCTCAGCTGTCTTGCAGGGGACGAGATTTAGCCTCCGTCTCTTGAGAGGATGCTCTGAAGTCTCTCCCCAGCCACTTTCCCGCTCGGAAGCTTACTGACTCTTTGAGACTGGAGGGTCATACCTAACATCACTTGCCCTGCAGAAGGAGGGAGCTCGGGCAAGGGAACCCAGAAGACATTGTTCCTCCTCCAGGGCACACTTTACGGGAGGAAAGTCCTCGGGTGTGTTTGTGGGGCTGCGGGGGGAAGTGGGGGGGCGAGGGCTTTCTCGGGCTCTGACAGGCCATGACCCAGGTGCGCAGTCATCCTGCCTGCTCACACCTCAGTGGTACAGAGCCCGCAGACGGCAGGGTTTTTCCTTCTCTGACCCAGGGGGAAGGAAGGAGAAATGCTCACCTTCTCCAGCACTTTCACCCGAGTCGAGTGCAATTCCAGTTGTCTTTGAGTTTCATCCATCTCGCGAACATTGTCCGAAATGGGGAACTGGCCAGAAAAGCAGAGTCAGGGAGAAACACGGCTCCGGGGCTCGGCACACCTACCCAGCACGCAAGACCGCAGAGCCCACCGTCTCTGACAGCCTCAGCACCTCACCTCTGCCCAGCACAGGGGCAGGGAGCCGCAGCGGGGACTCCACCCAGAGCCTAAAGCAAAGGCCCTCTGCTGAGGGTCTCTGCAGAGCTGGGGCTTGGGCTGAGCCGGTTCTCTGGCTGTGGGAATCGTGGGCTGGCTGGGGCAGACCCCTCGCACAGCGGTGACCTCGGCACGAGGTCAGGAACAGCCTCTCTCCAGTGCCACTTCCAGGGTGCCGAACAAGGCACCGGGCACTGCGGATGCGGCGCAGGACACCAGCCCCACAGACAGGGAGCCCCCCGGGCCCAGGCATGGCAAATGCACACTGTGACCCCCGCAATGCCCACCCCGGAGCTAAGGCACTCCCAGCAGCGTGCCCACTCAAGGTCAGACCCAGACAAGCTCAGGAGAAGGCCTTCTCAACGTCCACAGGGGCCTCTGGCTCTCACCTTGACACCGAAAATGTCATTGAGGAGGCAGTAGCTGCTCTCTTCGATTGTCCCTTGCAGCTTTGTCTTCAGCACGCGCTGCCTGTCGCCGCGCGATTCACAGTCCTGGAGGCCCAGGGCCCTGGCCATCAGCATGTGGATGGCAGAGAAGGGCTGCCTCGTGTCGATCTCCAGCAGTTCCAGGGCAACCACCCTGCGGTGCAAAAGCAAAAGGCACTGAGATTCCCCACAGCCCCAGCCTTCTAAGACAAGAGGGGCGGAGGTGCCCTTTGGGGGGAGCTCTTCAGCCCCCCATCTCCAAGCGCTTCCCACAGAAGGCCAAGCTTTTCCCTCCTCGTACGAGAAAGGGCACAGAGGGGCAGTTGCTGCCAAGCCAGCGGGAGAGCCGGGTCCAGAGCCTGTGTCTCTGCAGCGCCGGCCTAGGTCTCCCTACGTGCCCCCTGCAGAGGAACTCACGGGGCTGAGAGGCAAGAATGGAGCAAGTGGTGGGTTTGCCTTTGGGCTCCAGACCTTATCGGTCTGCCTGCCAGAGCACAGGCCCCCGTGCTCCTCCTGGGAAACACGCCGAGGGCGAGCAGGGCTTCTGAGACAGGCAGCCCTGCTGTCTCTGGGGTCTGGAGTGGGATGAAAAGCACTGAGCTTGGGCTCTTTCCTTCTATCTGCGCCTGACCCAGGGGTGAAGGAGGAAAGGCCGTGGCTCCAGAAGCCACCTCCAACTCCCCAAAGAGGCAGAGGCGGGAGCGGAGCACGCAGGTGCTCCCAGGCAGTGTCTCCAGGAGGCTCTGTCGGGAGGCTGCAGTCCAAGGGCCAGGTACCCTGGCAGAGGGGCTGGAGCGTTCCACGGCTGTCAGGGGATGGGCAGGGGCAGTGTCCCAAAGCTACAGGTGGAAAACCTGTACCTGTGGCCAGCATCCTGGCCTAGAGAGGCCAGTTCAGCAAGTAAGTGGCTCTTTCCACAGCCCATCGTGCCCTCAACCGCCAGGATGTTCCTTTGGCCTGAATCCCTATAGGCGTTCAAGCAGCTGACAAAGAGGTCAGTCTCCTGCTTCCGACCTGCGAAGACAAACCAGAGAACGAGCTGCTGGGGGCGTGCTGAAAAGCAAAGAGCCGTCCCTTTTGCGGGCACCCTCCACCGCAGCTTCCCTCCCCGCTACCACATCGGCCAGCCTGCCGGCACCCAGGCCTCCTTCCCACCTGCTCGTCCACGCTTGGGCACCTCTGCCTTCCTCAGAGCAGTCACGGGGCCACCTGCTTGCCTGCCCCGCAGCGCAGCCCCCTCGCCCTCTCCCCTATCCCACAGGCACGGAGATTCTGACGGCCCCATGCGACTCCCCGCAGCGATCCAGCACGAGACTGTAAGGGATGACTGCAGCCGGTTCAGGCAGCTGCGTCCCAAACAGACTCAAAGCATCTCCTCGCTGTGCCGTGAGCTGCACAGCACCTCCCAGTAGCTAAGGCAGCGTCGTCAGTCCCGTTCTGGTTTGGTCCGGGCTACAGTTAATTTTATTCAGCAATAGCCTGTACAGGTCTATGTTTTGTATTTGTGACCAAACACCGCTGTTGATAACACAACCATGTTTTAGTTATGGCTGAAGAGCGCCTGCGCAGCGTCGAGGCCTTTTCCATTGCTCATGCTGCCCCGCTGGCGAACAGTCTGGGGGTGCACAAGAAGCTGGGAGGCGGCACAGCCGCCACAGCCACCACAGCTGACCCCAACTGCCCAAAGGCCTATTCCAGACCATACAACGCCGTGCTCAGCAAGAAAATCCGGCGGAAAGGAGGAAGGGGGGACGTTCGGAGTGATGGCATTTGTCTTCCCAAGTCACTGTCACACGTGATGAAACCTTGCTTTCCTCGAAATGGCAAGACGCCTGCCCGCCCATGGGAAGCAGTGAATGAATGCCTGATTTTGCTTTGGGCGTGTGTGCAGCTTTTGCTTTCCCTATTAAGCTGTCTGTGTCTCAGCGCACCAGTGCTCTCACTTTAACCCTTCCGATTCTCTTCCCCATCCCACTGTGGGGAGCGAGTGGCTCTGTGGGGCTGAGCTGCCAAGCGGGGTTAACCCACAACAGGGCCCAAAACATTCGGCAAGACCCCGAGTGAATACAGGCATCCCCTGCCTCCTGACATTGCCGTGTCTTCGCCCAGATGCTGCCAAGAAAGCAGCTCTGAGGAGTACAAGGAGGAGAACCCACCGTCAAAACTCTCCATCGATTTGGCAGAAGGAAATCTCTTTCCTGACCCCAAAGACAGGGATCAGTTTAGCCCCCAGGCTGTGAGCAGCTCCACAGTTGAAAGCAACCTTCCTACCAGGTCTGGAAGACAGCAGGGAGCAGCAGGCGCCCCACCTCGTTTTCCACCCAAAGATATCAAGCAAGCAGAGACCAAGACAGGCGGCGCTTTCTTAGGGCTGCTGCAGGCAACACCATCCCTGGTAAAAGCCTCTCCCTTCCCAGCAAGGCACTAAAAGTTACCAAGGGGAAGAACCTGGGCTTCAGAAGAGCAAGGCGTTCTCCACCTACCCAGCAAGGGGACGTACTCCGACCTCTTCTTGGTAAGACCCACGCCAAAGATGCTAGAAGCAGGGGAAAAGACAACACAAGTCAATGAGACGGTGAGAAGCCAGGGGACCTAGAGAAGCAGCCTGGCGTGGTAGGGAAGGAGGTGCTCCTCGGGTACCGGCTTTTCTCTGGAGCAGGCTGTTATCCCCTGCACGCTTTCCCAGCCAAAGTTCAAGCTGACACGCTACGACAGCTTCAAGCGTAAAGAAGCCCAGCGGCCACGGTGGGACAGGAGAACATATCAAGAGTCCATCCCCAGAGGCCAAACCCAGAGAAACAGGAGAAGACACGTGAAAGAAGCCAGGGCGTGCTGTTGGCTGGGAGACAGCTTTACCACTTTGGCCAAGAACACCAAGCGTCTTTGAAAGGGGGACTTGTGTCCCTGAAGGGCTTGGGATGCCAAGCACCTGGCACCTTTGGCTCAAGTCTTCCCGCAGTCTCAAAGAGACGGCAGTGGTAACCTTCAAACCGTCCTCTAAAGGGAAGGTGAAATCCTGGCCCAGAAGAGCTGAGATTTCTGCAGGAAGACCTGAGGAAGAGTGTCCCGATGGTCCACGTTTCCCCATGGGGACCAGACTGGCCCAAAGCTTCCTGCTCGGAGCAGCTGGGACAGAAAACTCCTTGGGTCAGCATTCCCAGGGCACGTGGTGGAGCAAGCACAGCAGGGAAAGCACAGCCCAAAGCCCTTTAGACCCAGCCCACAAGGCCAGGTTGTGTCTACCAAGACAGACAAACCTTCCCCATCCCTCTGGTTTCACTCCCGCTCTCTCAGCAGCTGGAGACAGCAGGGGAGAGGGGCAAAAAGCCTGCCATGCCAGGGCTTCCGACCGTCTCAGAGGACACTCACCTCTCCTCGGTGACCCCCACGTATTGATAGACAGGGCCAGGCTGCCTGAGGCCTTTCATCTCTCTCTCCGGCAGCTCCTTGAAGTAGGAAGCGGGCAGCCGGGAGGCGGCGTAGGTCACTGCATCACAGGACACCAGCCCAGGGTAGTGCACCATCATCCGGGCAGCCAAGTTCACCTTCTGGCCAAGGACTGCCAGAGAGAGAGCACGCGTTAGAGAGAGAGAGCATGCGTCGGTGTGGCCCGTGCCGCCAGCCCCGCGGCACCCTTCCAGGCCAATACCTGTGTATTCGTGTCTCAGCGGGTGGCCAGTGACTCCGCAGAACATCGTCCCTCTGGTAACTGCCACAGACATTGTCCTGGCACACAGAGAAACAGCAGGGCTTGAGCAGCGCCCCAGGCGCAGTCCTGCCCGCCTGGCTTCATCCCTTCCCACACCTCCCCTCGGTGCCAGCCTGGGCCACCGGCTGTGCTGCCCTGCCAGCGTGGGTCTCGGGGATGTGGAGAGCTCAGGGGTGCAACATCTGCAGGTTGCAAGGGACAAGGGGCAGGGGCAGAGCACGTGCAGGGCCACAGCCCTCTTGTGAGCAAAAAGAGAGGGAAGAAGGCGCCCGCCATGTCACCGCCTGGCGATGACAGCCACTTGGGATCAGGTGGCTGGGCCCCATCCCCGTTCATGGGGCAGTGGCCCAGAAGGGCCTGCCTCTGGCCGCAGCGGCCTCTGGCCCTCACGAGGGCTCTTTCCAGCGCGGTGGCCAGCAGAGTGTGCTTGGAGGGACTCCGTCTGGCTGCCGTGGGCTGAGCCCAGGGGTTGCCTGCACCTCTCAGGGCACTGCCTCCTTCCTGCCAGGGACAAGGGAGAGCAAGCTAGAAGGCACATCTCTTTCTGTGAAGCCCCCTTGCGCCGTCCCAGGCAGCATGCACCCCGCCGACCCCCGCCACACACTCACTCTCTTTCCTCGAGCATGGTGGAGCACGAGTTGAAGATCTCCAGAGCACTCTGCAGGGCGTGAAGGCTCTCGCAGGGCAGCTTGTTTCCAGGGAGTCCCAGCACGCAGAGGAACGTGCAGCCCTGCCCAGGACAGATGTGGAACATGTTGCTACAGCGCCTAAGAGGGAGTCTCTCCCTCGCGCTCACTGCCCACCCTCTGGCGCTGGGGGAGGCCACCGTTCCCCCCCACTCACTTTATCACACAGGAGGACTTTGTTGATGTGGCCCTTGTGAGGAGAGAGGATTTCTAGCATCACCCTGCTGGCCTCCTTGAGGACGGTGCTGAGATGCACCGAGCTGGTACCTGCAGCAAGCTGCAGCTGGACAAAGATGCAGGTGACTGGCCGTAACTCAGAGAGGAGATCCATGGGCAGTCCTGCATCGAGCTGGAAGACAAGAGCACGACGGCTTCACCAGCCTGCTCTCCCGGGCTCTTACTGCCCACACCAGTACCGAGGGAGCGCAGGCGTGCTGGCGATAGCGGGTAATAGCAGAGGAAGGGATAAATCCTCCTCTCGGTGCAAAAGGGCGGGCAGGCCGCCCAGCCTGCGGCAGGCAGACGCCGAGTCATAACACAAATGACAAAGGAGAGAAGGCTGCTCCGCTAACACGCCATCTGGGGACCGGTACGGACATGAGGGGAGACCCTCAGGGATGCTCCAGGGACTTCAGGGGAATCTCCCCTTTATCCCACCGTCGTGTCCGCGGCACACCCAGAACCATAGCCACGGAAAAGACAGAGGGACAGGAGTCCTCCTCCTGCCACCCATGTCTCTCTGAGGACAACGCAGACAATGGTGCAGCACCGGTGCCCCTGGGCTCAGTTTCCCTGCATTGTCATCGCAGGGCGCATTTTCTTTGATTGGTCTGTTCCCGTAAGAGCTCCACCTCTGCAAGGCACCACTTCTTCTGCCCTCCGAAAATGCAGCCCCCAGCAGCGGTGGCCTTGCCGTACCTTCCCGAGAGCAGCGACTGGTATGTACTTCCTAAGCACATCCTTGGCGTTCAGGTCACTGGGCAAGAGAAGAGTAGGCCTCATGGCACCTGAGGAGAGAAAAGGCAGGTGGTCGCTGGGTGGACGGGACTACGAGCTGTTGCAAAGCAGGGCCTGGCCCTCGAAGTGGGGGAGAAAGAGTCTTCTGCGCTTGCTCATGTTGCCACCTCCAGATGCTGAGGGCAGAGCTCTCCCCTGGAAGGAGGAGGCGGCAGCAGCCACCGCCCTGGGAGGCCCAACAGCCTGAGTGCTAACGGACAGAGGGAAGAGGGAGGAGGTGGTTCCTCTCTGGCCCCTGAAGCAGCAAAGCCCCACCTTTCGGGACAATCACAGAGCAAGGGGAAGTGGGCACTCACCTTCCCTTTTTGAGCGGTGTCTCACTGGGTCTTGTACGAGCTTGCGTAAGGCGTCTTGGCATTCGGACCAAGGCATCGGATCCATGCCCGTCACCTGAAGACACACAGAATGAAAGCACTGCCACTGGCCTCCCCAGGACTCCCAGGGGACAGAGCCTGCCCTCCACCGTCACTGCCCAGAGAAGGGGAGAAGTAGCCCACCTGGCTGGATGGGACAGCAGTGCTTCCTCAGAAGCACCGGAGCTGGACAGCCATTCTCCAAGCATGCCCATCTCCAAGCAACCACAGCTCCATGGCCCACAGAGGACATTGCTGCTGGGGCTCAAACCCTCCCAGCGCCTCCTGACCCCTCAAAGCAAGAAAGCCCAGCCCACGGTTACCCTTGAGATGGAAGGACAAGACCTTCCCCTGCCTGCCCGCTTTCCCACCTACAACTCTCTCCACATTCATCTCCTCAGCCTTCCAACACCTCCCTCCTTCATGGCCAGGCCCAGGCCCTCAGAATGGCTCTCGAGGCCAACCCATCCACCTGCCTGCACAGCTCTTGTGCCTGCGAGATGCTTGATCCTCAGCCGGTGCTGCTCACAGAGCTCCCAGCAGGTGGCCGAGAGGACAACTTCACCTGCACCCGCAACCTCTTCAGCGTCACGAACTTCAGCCAGGCACGGGCCAAAAATGCAGAAGTGTTGCCAGCTCTCATCTCCGAAAACCGGGAGGCTCATGGTCCCTGCAGAGATCCCTGGGGAGAAGGAGAAGCAGAACTGACACAGGGAACATTTGGAACTCCACAGCCCCCAGCATCTCGGCTGCTCAGAAGCTCCTCTGAAGCCCAGCGGGGAGAGGGGCGTTACGGAGGGGTAAAGCATCCTCCCTCCTCCTCGGGGAGACGCTGACACTAGTCCCTAAAACAGGCGTCTAGAAATAGACGAACCGAGTTGACATTGAGAATGTGTTGAGTGCGCCAGGCGTCATCCCCAGCTGCCTGCCCCAGAAGCCCAGCAAACCAGAAGCACCCTGTGGCATGGCAGAGTGCCACACAGCTGCGTCTGGCACAGCGCCCGTACCTATCTTCAGTTGGATCTTCTGCCCCACATCTGTGTCACGTCTTCCGTACTTCTTCTGGATCTGCTGGCTACAGTGCAGCACCAGGCTGATGGTCCTGGCCACCTCCTGGGGTGGTGTTCTCCACAGCACCAGCACAGCATCTCCTGGGGAAAGGGAGGGAAGGTAAAGGCTCTGCCGAGACCTGACTCTCCCCGACCTACGGTCTGGTTCTGCAGAGACAGCAGAAACCAGCTGCCGTGCGGAGGAAGATGGGCTTGTGGGAGGCCATCGTCCTGGAGGACCGTGTCCTGGGCACCGGGACACCTCTCCTATCCCGGGCCAGCCACAGCAGCAGACGGCTGGCAGCGGTGACACCCCCTGTCCCGAGCGCTCCTCTGCAGCTGCAGCACTGGAGAGAGGGCACTGCTGGAGGGGTGCGTGCGTGGCCAAAGAGCTGGCTCAAGGCGCTGCACAGAGCCTCTTGAGAAGGAGCGCAGAGCAAACGGCCGCCACGGGAGTTAAATGCTACAGCTCAGTGCCCGAGGTCATCGCCCCGAGAACCTACCAGCAAACTTCAAGATGTCTCCTCCAAAAATCAGGAACTCTGTGGACAGAGGGAAGAAAAGGCAGAGTCATGTGGACACCTTCTTCCAGAAGCCACCGAGCAAGGCCCTCTGCCTGGGGGGAGCACCGGGGCAAGGGTGCACTGTGGGGCACAGCTCAGGAAAGCACCGCTCCGGCCTCTCTCCCAGGCTCACGGTGGTCACAGCCCTTGTACCCGCACAGCAGGCAGGGAGGCAGGGCCTCCAGATGCCACCAGACCTCAGAAAGGTGAAGGCTGGAAGGTACCTCTGGGGTCCATCTGGTCCAACCCCGCTGCTCAAGCCCGGCTGCACAGAGCCAGCTGACCAGGACGGTGGCTGATGGTTTCCGAATAGCTCTAAGGAGGGAGACTTCACAAGCTCCCTGGGCAACCTCTGCCAGTGCTCAGTCACCCTCACAGTCGAAAAGTGTTTCCTGATGCACAGAGGGAACCTCCTGTTCCACTCTGGGCACCACTGGGGAGAACCTGGCTCTGTCCTCTTTGGACCCTCTCTTCAGGTTGTAGGCACGTTTCTAAGGTCCCCCCCGCAAGCCTTCTCTTCTCCAGGCAAACCAGGCCCAGCTCGCTCAGACTTTCCTCATAGCACAGACGCTCCAGACCCTGGAGCACTTGCTGGATGCCCTCAGCCTGCTCTGGGCCCTGACGCAGCACTGAGACGGCTGTTCACGCCAGAGGCACCGAGGTGGCTGCTGAGAAAGTGGGTGCCTCCTCGGCCGCAGCGGGGAGCAGAAAGGACCCGCGCTGGTGCTGACCTGCCAGCAGACCCTGGCTGCGCTCGCTGTTCCTCACAGAAAGCCCCAGCCCTTCCAAGGAGGCAGGACCAGGCTGCCTCCACCCTCCACCATCACGGCCCGATGCCACACAGTCCTGCAGCACGGCTCCTACCCTCCAAAATGTTGCACAGGTACTCATTGAGCGTTTGCGCCAGCTCATCAGTGCCTCTGTCCACGCCGCTCCTCTGCACGAATTTCTCGGTCAACGCAGTGAAACCTGGAACAGGGACATCCAGAAATCAGGAAATGCCCATGTGGGCCAAAAGACCTGGCAGCAGTTTCCGCGATGCCCGGCCCGAGAGCCTGTAGGGGACACCTTCCCGTGCCAGCTCCGCACTGGTGGCAGCCGTGATGGACCGCCCAAGGTCACCCATCCTGCTCTCTGTGGGCATCCCAGCAGAAGACCTCAGCAGTGACAAGATGACCACTCTGTCTGAGGGGCTCCAAAGGGCCTGCTGTGTCCCCACATGGCTCATGTCCGTGGCTGCTCCTCCCTGCTCCCCCCACCTGAGATATCCGCAAAGAGCAGCACTCCGTGGACACTCTGAGCGGTGTCGTTGCTCCTGAGGGAGCTATCAGCAAGGAGCGAGGGGAGGAAAGCGACTGCTTTCTGCAGGTCCCTGTAGTGACGATTCCTCTCCCAGGCAGAAGCCATCGTCAGCGCCCTGTGGCACACGGGGTACCTCAGGAGAAGACGGCCGTGCCCAGCCGGGAGGAGGACGAGGACCTCACTGCACAGTGCAAGCTGCACACTGAGCCCGGGGCCTCTGTGTGGGGCGACTAGCCCTCCGCCTTCCCGGGGTGGTCACAGTCACCAGGCGGTGGCCTCCTCTGCAGGTCATCGCTTGCCCGGCAACTCACCTCACGCATCACAATCGGCTCGCAGTGACATCTTCCGTCTGTCACCGCCATTACCCGGTGTCCTGCTGTGAGCGACACAGCACTAACTTCTCTTGTAATGCTGGGGAAAACTGCACTTCTAGAACTCTCTTGTCTGAATTTGGGAAAATATGTACTTCATAGCCAGCTAGCCTATGTGGGATCAGCGGTCTCGGTGCTTTTAAGCCTTCCCAGGTGTAGAGATGAGGACTTGAGGCACTTGACGCAGGCTGGCCCACAGCATTAGTTCATACCACGAAATAATTTCATACCATGAAATAATTTCATCCTTAGAGAGAGAGCTTTTTATTTTCGTCTCCTTCTAGATACAGAAATTAATATTATTTTTCAATAGCTATCAAAAGAAGAGCTTGTTCTCTATTTCAGTGCCTCACACCCAGAGTTACAGGTTTGAACGTTTTTTAAACACTGCGACCCCCGCCCAACTTCCAGACATTTTGGGGCCGTGACCCACCTCTTTTGGGGGGAACTCAGCATAACCCGCACTTCCCCCCTCGCCTGCTCCTCCGCCGTGTGGGCCGGGGGACGGAGAGACAGGGAGAGACGAGGTGGGCGGAGGGGGAATGGTGGGGGTGGCAGAGCCGGCAGTACCTGGCCATCCCGGCCACCGCCGTCTCGCCCCAGCAGGCCTTTGCCGCCGGCCAGAGCGGCCTGGAGCATCGGCGAGCCGTCCTGGCGCCGGAGAACATGGGCCACATTCTCTCGGCACTCGCTTTCCCACCCCGCCTCCAGAGCCAAACTGCTCAAAACTCATCCCTTTCTATGGAATTTAAAAAATCACTCAGCGCTGCAACATCCCACTTCTTTTTCTTTGTTGAAAAGGAAACAGCCCCCAGGTTTTCTGCTGAAAAACTCCCAGTCCTCCCAGCTGGCAGGGCTGCCGCTGACTCCAGCCTTACTGGGAGGCCCGTCTTCGTTTCCGGAAGGCAGCCGGTTTCCCTTTGGAATCGTTAAGGGCTAGATAAAAACGTTCCTTTGAGGTTTATTTTGAAAAATACAAGCCTTGAGAAGCCCAAGGAGAATGTTCCCACACGCCTTCTGCTTTGGGGACAGGAGTTTATCGAGGCCCAGACCTGAGGATTGGTCCTTTCAAGAGAAAAACAGAACCAAAATATAGATTATTTTTCTTTCCACTGGACATGAATATTCAGCAAAAATTAAACAAAGTCATCAAAATCTGGTGACTCGGAAACAAAAAAAATCAGCCTTTTTTATAATGTTGGGAGAGACAAGATGCCTTTCTTTCCATTTCCTTCCTTCAGCTAATCAAACCCTCCATGTTCCCTCCCAAATGCCATGTTAATTTATGCAAATAAGCACCAATTAATAAAATAAACATGCAACGGGTGCTTTAAATACGACCGAGATGCCTTGCCCAGAGCAAGGACTAGTCCCTGCAGAGAGCGAGCAACCAGTGCTCCCCCAAACTGACCGTCGAGTCACAAGGTCTCTCTTGTGTCTAGAGATCCAGCCGTGGTTGCTACCCGGTCGAAGGCTGCTGTTAAAAAAACTGTGGGCACCCAGACAGAGGCCCCACGCAAACATATGGGCAGCCAGGCCTCTGGCTGCAAAGAGTGCCGGAGCCTGGCACTCGCCATGGAGGGCAGCAGAGACAACACTTGTGTAAGACGTGAACAGGTAAATGATCTGCTCATTCTGGTGGCTGAGCTGAAGGAAGAAGTGGAGAGGTTGAGGAGTATGAGAGAATGCGAGAGGGAGAGTGACTGGTGGACCCGCTCCCGGAGAGAAAGGGAAGAGGGTGAGGCCCCACACAAGTCAGAGGACCCCCTCCCCTCTCGTCACCAGGCAATAGGAGGGGATCGCAGAGACGAGGGGGAATGGAAACCGGTCCCTGCGCGGGGAAGCAGGAGAATGCCCTCCCGGCCCCTCCCACCTTCCCAGTTACCTTTGCAGAACAGATATGAAGCCCTGCAGGAGGAACTGGCTGTTGGAGAGGAGGATGATACACCCAGGCCAGGAACGTCAGAAAGACCAAGTCGCCATGGACCCAGCATCACAGTTGGCTCCAAAAGGAAAAGCAGACGGGTCATTGTGGTGGGTGACTCTCTATTGAGGGGGGTGGAGGGGCCAACATGCCGTCCAGACCCACTTCACAGGGAAGTCTGCTGCCTCCCTGGGGCACGGGTCAGGGATGCGTTAGGCAAACTTCCGGCCCTAGTAAACTCCTCTGACTACTACCCCCTCTTAGTATTTCAGGTGGGTAGTGACGAAGTGGGTAGGAGGAGCCCAAAATCGATTAAAAGAGATTTTAGAGCCTTGGGGCGACGGCTTAAGGGGTCAGGAACACAAGTTGTATTCTCCTCTATCCCTTCAGTGGCAATCATGAATGAGGAAATTAACAGGAAGAGGCAACAGGTCAACTCGCGGCTCCGGGACTGGTGTTACTGGCAGGGCTTTGGGTTTTTTGATCACAGGCTGCTATATGAGTCACCTGGCCTGCTGGTGGCAGGTGGGACGCACCTGTCCCAGAAGGGGAAAAGAATTTTGGGGCAGGAGTTAGCAAGGCTCATTGACAGGGCTTTAAACTAGATATGAGGGGGGAAGGGGAGACAACTGGGCCTGTCAGGAATAAATCCAAGGGAGGCATGCCAGGGCTTGAAGGATGGTGGGCTAGCGAGGACTCTCACTCTGACATTTCATTGGAGAGAAGGGATAGACGCTTAGAAATCATGGAAGCACCTGAAAGGGGTCTGGTGGGAAATGGGGCCCACACTCGCAAAAAGGTGCTGGAGTCATTAGCACATCTGAAGTGCATCTATACCAATGCACGCAGTATGCGCAACAAACAGGGGGAGCTTGAAGCCATGATGCACCAGGGAAACTATGACACAGTGGCTATCACAGAAACGTGGTGGGATGCCTCACATGACTGGAGTGCCACAATCGATGGCTACAAGCTCTTCAGGAGGGACAGACAGGAAAGGAGAGGTGGAGGAGTGGCCCTGTATATTAGAGAATGCTACGAGAGCTCAGAAATCGAGTATAGTGATGACGGGGTGGAGAGCGTTTGGATTAGGTTAAGGGCCGATAAAGCTGCTATCGCTGTGCGAGTCTGCTATAGACCTCCCAACCAAAGCAGTGAGGCGGACGAAGCTTTCTATAAGCAGCTGGGGGCAATCTCGCGATCACTTGCCGTTGTTCTTGTGGGGGACTTTGACCTCCCGGATATCTGCTGGGAATACAGCACAGCTGAGAGGGAACAATCCAGGAGGCTCCCGGAATGTGTGGAAGATAACTTCCTCACACAGCTGGTAAGTGAGCCCACCAGGGAAGGTGCCCTCCTGGACCTGCTTCTTGTGAAGAGGGAAGAACTTGTAGGGGAAGTAAAGGTTGGTGGCCGTCTAGGGCACAGTGATCGTGAGATGATCGAGTTTCTGATTCTTGAGGAAACAAGGCGAGGGGTTAGTAAAACTGCCACCTTAGACTTCCAGAGGGCAAATTTTGACCTGTTCAGAAGACTGCTGGACAAAGTCCCTTGGGAGGCTGCCCTGAAGGATATAGGAGCCCAGGAAGGCCGGACGTACTTCAAGAGAGAAGTCTTAAAGGCACAGGAGGAGGCTGTCCCTGTGTGCCGAAAAACAAGTAGGCGGGGAAGGAGACGGGCCTGGCTAAATAGGGACCTTTGGCCGGACCTCAAGAACAAAAGGAGAGTCTATGACCTCTGGAAGAGGGGGCAGGTCTCTCATGAAGACTGTAAAGATATAGCGAAGCTATGCAGGGAGAAAATTAGGAGAGCCAAAGCGCAGCTCGAGCTCAACCTAGCTACAGCTGTTAAGGATAACAAAAAATGTTTCTATAAATTCATTAACAACGAAGGGAGGATTAGGGAAAATCTCCCTCCCTTACTGGATGCAGAGGGAAACATAGTCACAAAGGCTGAGGAAAAGGCTGAGGTGCTCAATGCCTACTTTGCCTCAGTCTTTAGCAGTGGAACTAACTGTTCCCTGGGCACCCAGCCTCGTGAGCTGGGAGACAGGGAGGGGAAGCTGCACGAGGCCATCGCAATGAAAGAGGAAGTGATCTACGACCTGCTACGCCGCTTGGATGCGCACAAGTCTATGGGACCGGATGGGTTACATCCAAGAGTGCTGAAAGAGCTGGCAGACGTGCTCGCCAAGCCACTTTCCGTGATCTACCTGAAGTCATGGCTGACTGGGGAGGTCCCAATGTGTGGGAGGATTTTTAGTACAAAGGGGTCATCCTGTGAACACTCCAAGCACCGAAGAATTGTTAACAACTGTGTAGGCCTTGTAAGTTTGAAGGTTATGTGAAAACATTGTAGCGGTGTTAGAAATGCTGAGACAAACAAGATATGAGAAAGTGTGCTGAACTCAGCGTGCAAAATGCAGAACTTCGCCCAGGATATAGGAGGGGTGATTGTTCGCGTGGACAGATGTTTTAAGGCAATTATAATATGTTGCTTACTGCATGTACAGCTCATGCAACCAATCAGCAAATTGTCGGCGCGTGATGCGGAATCAGAATGTCTATAATAACTGAGCTATCTGTGCAATAAAGTGGCATTAACCTGATCATATTGGTCGTGGTGTTACTGTCCGAGCCTTCTGCGTCGACAAGTGGCGCCCGAACAGGGACCCTCAGATCGGTGTTGGGATCAGCGAATACCCGATGAGCAACCAACGGACGGAGGGGGCAGAAGAAGCCGGTCGATAGGTGAGTGCTGCCCCGGCACTCGGGAAGACGCTAGCGCATCAAGTTAGGGAATCTCACTCTGGCCAAGCGAGCGGCCGGGGAGGAGATGTGGTCTATGCACTCCAAAGAAGAAGAGGCGGTAGTTAAGCTCCTCCAACATATACTCTCTACGAGAGGACTGAAGTATGATACGCCTACCTTGAAGGCGCTCTTAGCATGGGCGCGGGATAAAGGACTTATCCCCACTGTTGCTGCCGCTTTTGCTCAAGATACGTGGGCTAAAATAGGAGCGGTGTTGTGGGATGAAGTAAGTAAAGGATCCAAGGAGGCACAGAAACTCTCCACCGTGTGGAGGTTAGTATCAGAGACTTTGAAAACAATGCAGGCAGAACGTGCTGCGGCCGCCTCTGCCTTTGCAGCATTAACACCCAGAGTTAAGGATGTTTCCCCCACGAGCCTTTCTTTTGGGGGATCGCCAGAAGCTGTCGTCCCTCAACCCCGGGGCTGCAGAATAACACCGGGGAATGTAGTGAGTCATGCCGTTACTGCCCCGAGCCAGCCTACTCCCGCTACAGACCCTCTTGAGATGCCTGTTTATGAAAGTGGAAAAGAGGAAGAAACTACGTTTCCTCCTCCCCCTCCCAAAGACACTGTTGTCGAAAGTACCGAAGGAGACCGCCCTGAGGATTCCAGGGATCAGCCAACGCCGTACCCTCCTCTGCCGCCCTCTACTCCGCCATCACCTGGCAGCAGCACTAGAGTACCACCTGGTGGACTGACAGACCTTCAGTTCTGGGAGTTGTTAAAAAAGTTGGAAGCGTTGGAAGCTCGTCTAGACGATCAATCCAGTTCACGAGCTCCTCCAGCTTACCCTGCTCCTTTGCCACTGCCTCATCATGCCTTGTCGTGGCCGCCATTGTCGGGATTTGAGGGGCATGGGGGAGCGGTAGGAGGGGAGGAAGGATTGAAAAACCGATGGAGGGGAGAAATTAGAGACGCGGCAATTGAGGGCGTGTTTCTTGAGCCTATGGCGTTTCCGGTGTTTGCTAATGCTGGGGGTGGAAAGGATTGGGAACCGTTTGATTGGAAATTGTTAAAGGAGGCGAAACAGGCTGTTAGTTAATATGGACTAGGCTCTCCCTATACTAGGGCTATAGTGGAGCATTTATTTACTGCAAATTTACTCACACCACATGATTCAAAGCAGATTTCTCAAATGTTGCTCACCCCTTCTCAGCAGTTGCAGTTTTTCAGTGTGTGGCAGAACCTATGTGATCAGGCTGCTGCCACCCGGCGTCCTCAAGGTGATCCTTTGTATGGGGTACAGACACAGATGTTAATGGGGACGGGACCTTACGTTCGAACTGACTGGCAAGCTAATTTTGCTGTGGAGGTTTTGCAACTCAGTCAACAGCTAGCTCACAGGGCTTTGTTGGGGATTAGAGGGGAAAAAAACCCTCCTGCTTTTACAAATGTTCGCCGAGGACCTACGGAGCCTTGTTCTGGGTTTGTTGATAGATTGCATGCAGCTATTTCTGCTCACCCTGACCTTGATGAGACCATGAAAGCTAAGTTTTTAGACTTACTTGCTTTTGATAATGCGAACGATAAAACCAAGAAAGCTCTTGGTACCCTACCTCGAGGCAGTACCACTGCTCAGCTGCTGGAAACAGCAGAACGGGTGCTTTCCCAAGAACAGGCTACGGTTATGGCTGCTGCTGTTGGAGCAGCGGTACGTCCGTTGGTGCAACAGCAATCAAAAGGAAAATGTAATAATAATGATAAGAAATGTTATAATTGCGGAAAATCAGGTCATTTTCGTAAAGAGTGCAGAAACGCAAGTAAGGGACAAGCGAGCGGGCAAGTAAGCTCCCCACGTCAGAGTGGAGGTAGATGGTGTGTGAATTGTCGAAGCGCCACCCATAATTCTGCGGAGTGTAGGCGATCGGGAAACCGGGTACCAAGCGCGATGCATCCTCCTCGCACTATGACACAAGTACAGGAGGCGGTATAGGGTGCCTGGACCGTTGCGCCACCGCCACTGCAGGAAGCGTGGGAATGGACCTGGCAACAGCAGTAGATACCACTTTAGTCACAACGGCGGTCACTCTAATTGATTCAGATCAACGAGGACCGCTGGGCCATGGACTGAGTGCTCTGTTAATTGGGCGCTCCTCCGTGTCCCGTCAGGGCATTTTTATTGTACCGAGCCTTATCGATGCTGATTATACAGGGATTATAAAGATTATGGTATATACGCTGACCCCCCCGATTACCATTCCTCAGGGGTCAAAAATTGCACAATTGATATTATTTCGATTAATGGTCCCGAGGTCGCTGCCAAAACAGAGGGGTGCCGGAGGTTTTGGCTCAACAGGGTCTCCTGATGTCTTATTAGCTATTGATATTGCACGAGGCAAGCCTGAAGAAAAGGTGGTTGTGACGCATCCTTCAGGAACGTCTATTACCCTGACTATGTTGATAGACACAGGTGCTGATGTTACGATTGTGCCTATTTCTAGCTGGCCATCAGCGTGGCCCCTTGCTCCTGCTGCGACGAGTGTAGTCGGGGTAGGGGGTCCACAAAGGACAATGATCAGCCAAACTTTAGTTTCTTTTACATTTATGGATGGAACCGTAGTCTCAGTCAAGACATACGTGATGCAGCTACCTGTCACCTCGATAGGTAGAGATGTGCTTTCTCAGCTTGGGGCTCGACTTGTGACATCGCCTTTTTAGGAGCGGTCACGGTCGAGCAGCCAACATTGAAGCTCACCTGGACCACTACAAGTCCTGTGTGGGTGGACCAGTGGCCTCTAAAAGAGGATCGGCTGCATATTGTTCAAATGTTAGTACAGGAACAGTTGGAGGCAGGTCATATTGTACCCTCAACGAGCCCTTGGAATACCCCTATTTTTACTATTCCAAAAAAAATCAGGAAAATGGCGCCTATTACACGATCTCCGAGCCATTAATGCGGTAATGCAGGAAATGGGGGCATTACAGCCAGGTTTACTATCACCTGCGATGATACCAAAAGAATGGAACTTGTTTATTGTAGATTTAAAAGACTGTTTCTTTACTATACCGTTGCATCCGGAAGATGCAGAAAAATTTGCCTCTTCCGTGCCATCAACAAATAAGAAAGAACCAGCTAAGCGGTATCATTGGGTTGTTCTGCCACAAGGAATGAAGAATTCTCCCACCTTGTGTCAAATGTTTGTGGCCTGGGCCTTACGTCCGTTTAGGGAAAATAATCCATTTTTGCTTGTATATCATTATATGGACGATATTTTAGTGGCAGGCCCAAATTTGGATGTTGAAGCAACCTTGAAGGAGTTAACTGAAACCATAGAGCAAAAGGGTCTGAAAATTGCTCCTGAAAAGGTACAAAAGAATGCACCATGGCACTATTTGTGTTGGATTATTACTCAAAGTACTGTTAAGCCTCAAAAGATTCAGCTAACGACCAAAATTAAAACTTTAACGGATGTACAGAAATTAATAGGAGATATTCAATGGGGGCGATCCGTATCCGGTATCACCAATGATGACCTGGCTCCTCTGATGTCATTGCTAGGCACCTCTACACAGGCTGAAGTTTGTCGGCAACTCTCACCAACTCAAGAAAAGGCTTTAGATTTCATTGTTCAAAAAATCATGACTGGGTGCGTGCAACGCTTAACAGGAGTTCCCCTACAATTGATTGTGATAAATTCTGGGTCTGGCAGAGAACATTTGATAGGTTTGTTAGTACAACAGGTCAATTGTACGGTGTCTATAATAGAATGGGGTTTTCTATCTTACCAACCTAAGAATACTGTCTGCACTCGTATATAAATGTTTGCAAACCTTATTATAAAGGGCAGACGTCGTATCGTTGACTTAACTGGACATGAGCCAGAGGTTATATATGTTCCGATTACCCAGAGTTATCTGGATTGGCTTCTCTCTTCCTCAGAGGTTTTACAATATGCATTAACGGATTTTTCCGGACAGATAACTAATGCCTACCCACCAATGAAACTTTTGCCATTAATTCGAAATCAAACTTTTGAAGAGACTCCACGATGTTCGAATTCTCCGGTGTCTGGACTCACGGTATTTACAGATGCCGGAAAGAAATCAAAAAGGGCGGTGGTTACCTGGTGCCTTAATGGACAATGGCACTCCAAAGTACTAAATGGTGTTTTACAAGATTCTTTACAGACTTTAGAACTACGGGCAGTGGTGTGGGCTTTTCAAAACTGGCAGAATGAACCGATTAATGTTGTTTCAGATTCTATGTATGTGGTCGGTACTGTTATGAGACTGGAACGATCGATGCTTCGATCTCTTCGAAATTCTGTCTTGTATCAGTTATTGTTACAATTGTTACATTTGTTAAATCAGAGAACGTATCCTTATTTTATAGTGCACATACGTAGCCATCAGCCTGATTATGGCCTGGCCATTGGTAATAATCGTGCTGACCATTTGGTTGCAGCAACCTGGGAGAACCGTCAAACCAACTTATTTGAACAAGCTCGAGTGTCTCATGAATTTTTTCATCAATTGGCTAGAGTATTAGCAAGGCAGTTTAATTTACCTATTTCTGAGACATGTGGTATTGTGCAATCCTGTCCGGATTGCCAAGGGACTGGTTTTGGGCTTGGCCTAGGCGTGAACCCACGTGGGTTGCATTCCTTGCAATTATGGCAAATGGATGTTACCCATGTTCCTGAATTTGGAGGGCTCAAATATGTCCATGTAAGCATTGACACCTATTCGCACGCCATCTGGGCCACAGCACAAACTGGAGAAATGGCCAAACATGTTATTAAGCATATGTGTGCAGCTATAGCAGTTTTGGGGGTACCCCAGGAAATTAAAACCGATAACGGACCTGCCTATGTTTCTCAACGATTTGCTAAATTCTGTACTCTATGGGGTATACGTAAACATACTGGAATTCCTCATTCTCCCACGGGACAGGCCATAGTCGAGCGTGCACACACTACGCTGAAGGCGCTTTTGCAAAAACAAAAAGGGGGAGAAATTACCTCTTCTTCTGCAGAACGCCTTGCAAAAGCTTTAGATGTATTGAACTGTTTGCGGTTAACTGGAGAACGTGACTCACCTCCAATAGTGATTCATCACATGTCATTACGGTCTGGTTTGCAAGCAACCACACCAGGACGGGTACAGTATAAGGACTGGCAATCAGGGCAATGGAAGGGTCCAGTGGAGATAAAAATGATTGGTCGCAGATATGCTTGTGTTTTGACAGATCAAGGTCCAAGATGGGTACCAGCACGTTGGATTAAGCCGTGGAGGGAACCTAAAATGCAAGAGAGTGGAACGCGAGACGGTGATATGACCACGTGAACTCACCACTCTGGCTCTCGCAGGCTTGGCAACTGTCATATGTCCAGCTTGTAGAGAGTGTGAACCGTGGGTTCTTTGCGAGTGTAATGAGTGCAAGAAACAGCTCTATCAACGTGCCGGATTAGCAGGGTTTTGGTGTTCGGCTTGCCTGGAAGTTCAGTATGCAAGGATACAACAGGCTGTTCGTATAGCCATTTTAACAGGGCATGACGTCGACGAGAATCATAATCGTCGGTTAGCTTGGGAAACACATTGTTGTGTGAGAGCAATTTGGAAGTATCAGGATAACTATGATCCTTTAGTAGTCAAGTGTAGCAAAGACGTTTTAATACCCCGCATTTGGAAGGTAAAACCGGAAGAGTGGGAGAAAACGAAGAAAAAGTGTGCAAGGCGATTTGGTTGGAAGCAAAAGGGAAAACCATAACGGCAACATGGGTTGGATAATTGGGATAATGATTATTGGTTTAGTGGGACCGGGAGTGGAAGGTATTACAAACATATCCCCTAGGCAGAACGTATGGGTAACATGGGCAAATCAGACAGGCAACTCGGCCTTTTGCTTATCCATGGCCACTCCATCAGATCCTTTCCGAACATGTTTGATTGGTTTTCCATTCCTGCGATTGGAGGATTTTGAAGGCTATGTATCCCAAGTCAATTTAACAAATAGTTTGCTGTTAGAATCAGAGCAGGTTAACGTCACTTGTAACCTGTTGTGAGGATCTGCAGACAGCTATTGGTGTCCAGAAGGAGTAGGACCCCTATTTCAAGGTCATCTCATTAATCATTTAAACCGATCATTTCCTCTCCCTTTGCAGGAATTGGATCTTTTGGGGTCACTTCCAGCAGTGGGACATCATGCTGGAAATAATACTGGCAGGCATATTGGCAACTTTAGCTTAGGATGTATCGAATTGGGAGGGCAAAATCCAGTATTATGTAGAGGTTATGGGTTTAATATGACAGGTGCTCTCACTGGTATGCAAAATGTTACTCCCACTGTTTCATTTATTAAGAGTAATTATTGTCAAAACGGAGGTGCTGACCTAGGACTGTCGTGTGGAGGGATTTGGAATAATGCATCTTTTCCTAAGCTACTTCCACCTGGGTATTTTTTGATATGTGGTGACCGAGCTTGGGGAGGCATCCCTAGTCGTTCAGTAGGAGGACCGTGTTATTTAGGCGGACTTACCTTGTTTGCTCCTGACAGGATTAGTCTTATTAGTCTTAGGAACCAGTCACGGCGATCGCGACGAACGATTACCGATTTTACCCCTGAGTGCAGTGACCGCATCGAGTTTTGGCATCGCCCGTCAAAAATTTTTGCAGGCTTTTTAGCTCCAGGTGTGGCTGCAGCCAAGGCTTTAACGGATCTAGAAAAGCTAGCCTGTTGGAGTATAAAACAGTTTAACCTGACTTCTGAGATGATTTCTGCTTTATTAACAGATGCTGATAGTATACGACATGCTGTGCTGCAGAATCGTGCTGCTATTGATTTTTTGTTAGCACAAGGCCATGGTTGTGAGGATTTTGAAGGGATGTGTTGTATGAATTTGTCTGATCGCTCACGCTCCATTCATGACCACTTAGCCCAGTTAGAGCACAATATGCATAAGCTCACTCAGGGTCATTCGTGGTTGGAGCAATTGTTTAATTCTTGGGGACTGGCTGGCTGGGTACAAGATTTCTTGAAACAGGGCCTTGTAATTTTGATTGTTGTAATAATATTGCTGATCATTTTACCTTGTTTGTTTTCTTGTCGACAAAGATCTTTAGAAGTGTCTATAGAAAAAATGTTTTCAGGTGCTTGGATTGTTCAAAAACAAAAAGGGGGATCTGTGGGAGGATTTTTAGTACAAAGGGGTCATCCTGTGAACACTCCAAGCACCGAAGAATTGTTAACAACTGTGTAGGCCTTGTAAGTTTGAAGGTTATGTGAAAACATTGTAGCGGTGTTAGAAATGCTGAGACAAACAAGATATGAGAAAGTGTGCTGAACTCAGCGTGCGAAATGCAGAACTTCGCCCAGGATATAGGAGGGGTGATTGTTCGCGTGGACAGATGTTTTAAGCCAATTATAATACGTTGCTTACTGCATGTACAGCTCATGCAACCAATCAGCAAATTGTCGGCGCGTGATGCGGAATCAGAACATCTGTAATTACTGAGCTATCTGTGCAATAAAGTGGCATTAACCTGATCATATTGGTCATTGTGTTATTGTCCGAGCCTTCCGCGTCGACACCAATGGACTGGAGGGTGGCAAATGTAGCGCCCATCTACAAAAAAGGCAGAAAGGAGGATCCGGGAAACTATAGGCCTGTCAGTCTGACCTTGGTAGCAGGGAAGGTCATGGAGCAGATCATCTTGAGTGCCATTACAACTCATCTAATGGACAAGCAGGGGATCAGGCCTAGTCAGCATGGGTTTAGGAAAGGCAGGACCTGCCTGACAAACCTGATCTCCTTCTATGACAAGATGACCCGATTATTGGATGAGGAAAAGGCTGTGGACATTGTCTACCTAAACTTTCGAAAAGCATTTGACACTGTCCCCCATAGAAATCTCATGGAAAAACTGGCGGCTCATGGCCTGGATGAGCATACGATCTGCTGGATCAAGCACTGGCTGGATGGGCGGTCCCAAAGAGTGGTGGTCAATGGAGTTAAATCCAGCTGGCGGCCGGTCACAAGTGGTGTCCCTCGGGGCTCAGTGTTGGGACCGTTTCTGCTCAACGTCTTTATTGATGACCTTGATAAGGACATAGAGTGTATCATCAGCAAGTTTGCCGCTGACACGAAGCTAAGCGGGAGTGTTGATCTACATGAGGATAGGGAGGCTCTACAGAGAGACTTGGGTAGATTGGACCGATGGGCCAATGCTAACGGTATGAGCTTCAACAAGGCCAAGTGCCGGGTCCTGCACTTGGGCCACAACAACCCCATGCATCGCTACAGGCTTGGGGAAGTGTGGCTGGAGAGCTGCCTGGCAGAAAAGGACCTGGGGGTTCTAATTGACAAGCGGCTGAACATGAGCCAGCAGTGTGCCCAGGTGGCCAAGAGGGCCAATGGCATCCTGGCTTGTATTAGAAATAGTGTGAGCAGCAGAAGGAGGGAGGTGATTGTCCCCCTGTACTCAGCACTGGTGAGGCCGCACCTTGAGTATTGTGTCCAGTTCTGGGCACCTCAATACAAGGGAGATATCGAGGTGCTGGAGCGAGGGCAGAGGAGGGCAACGAAGCTGGTGAAGGGCCTGGAGAATAAATCTGATGAGGGCGATTGAAGGAGCTGGGACTGTTTAGTTTGAGGAAGAGGAGCCTGAGGGGAGACCTCATCGCTCTCTACAACTGCTTGAAAGGCCATTGCAGAGAGGTTGGTGCTGGTCTCTTCTCACAGGTAATTAGCAATAGAACAAGAGGGAATGGCTTCAAGCTGCAACAGGGTAGGTTTAGGCTGGACATAAGGAAAAAATTCTTCACGGAAAGAGTGGTCAGACACTGGAATAGGCTGCCCAGGGAGGTGGTGGAGTCACCATCCCTGGATGTGTTTAAGGCTCGTTTAGATGTGGTGTTAAGGGATATGGTGTAAGGGAGAACTTTGTAGAGTGGAGATGATGGTTGGATTCAATGATCCCAAGGGTCTTTTCCAACCTAAATGATTCTATGATTCTATTCTATGACCCGGGGGTTTGGGGGGGACACGGGTGTTTGGGGAGTCGCGTTTTGGGGGGACGCAGGGGGTTGGGGACAGGGGTGGTTGGGGGGACTGAGGTGTTCAGGGGGGACTCAGGAGGTTTGGGAGGACCGAGGAGATCGGTGAGTTGGATTGTGGTCCCTCACGCACCATCCCCCACCCATCTCCACGCCGTACACCCCACCTCTGCCCCCGCGCCCCCCCCAATCTTCCAGCCCCCCACAAACCCTCGTGCAAGACCTCACGTGAATCTTCATGTGAGTCTCTGTGCGAGCCCTCGTGCAAACACCCTCGTGCACTACCACCCGTCCCCTCCGCACTCCCCCACCCCCAAGCCCAACCCTCGACCCCTCCCCAAAACCCCAACCACCCCCAGGGACCCTTGTGTGAATCCTTGTGGAAATCCTCGTGTGAATCCTCGTTCAGGACCCCCGCACGCACACCCCCCGGCACTCCCCCTCCCTCCAAATCCCCCTTCAACCCCCTCCTTCATCCCCCAAATCACTGCTCCCCCCCAGCACCCTACAACAAGCCCTCGTGGAAGTCCTTGTTGAAGGCCTCGTGCAAAAATGCCTTGCACAACATCCATTCCCTTCCCCACCCCCAAATACCCCCTCAAACCCATCCCCCACCCACAAATCCCCCCACAAATCCTTGTGCAAACCCTTGTGTGAATCCTTGTGTGAGGCCTCGTGCGAATCCTCCTGCAAAATCCCCTCATGGGCCACCGTCCATCCCACTCCCCCCTCCCCCACGCCCTAAGTCCCCCCTCAACCCCCTCCCCAGCCCCTACAAACCCTCGTGCGAATCTTTGTGCGAGCCCCCTCCTGCCTCACCCCCAGCTCCCACACCCCTCCCCCACCCCCAAAGCCACCCCACCCCGTCCCAATCCCCTCTAAGCCCCTCCCCCAACCCCCCCAGTCCCCTAGGAACCGCCATGTGAGTCCTTGTGCGAGGCCTCGAGCAGAATCCCAATCCCACGCCACCAGTCCTGCTACGAACCCTAGTGCAGGGTCTCGTGCGAGCCCCCCCGTACCCCACGTCCTACCCCTCCCACCCCAAATCTCCCCTTCCACCCTCTCCCCCACCCTTGAAACACCCCCAGCCCTACAAACCCTACAAACTCTTGTGCGAGTCCATGTGCAAAATACCCTAAATGCCACCATCCCCCATCCCCCCTCCCCAGCCTCTGAACCCCCCCAAACCCTTGTGCAAACCCACCACCCACACCCCCCAAATTCCATCCAAAAACCTGCCCCAGCCTCCTACAAACCCTCGTGAAAATCCTCCTGCGACCCCCTCATGTGCCAACCCCCAACCTCTGCCCCCACCCCCCGAATCCACAGTGAACCCCCTGCCCCACCCCTTCAAGCGCCTTACAAAGCCTCGTACAAATCCTCGTGCAAACGCTCATCTACCATCAGACACCCCCTCCCCCACCCCCTCAAAATCCCCCTCAAATCCCTCCCTCACCCCTCAACCCCCCCAGCCCCCATGAACTCTTGTGCAAACACTCGTGTGAGACCCCTGCCCTACCCCCCAATCTTCCAGCTCCCCACAAAACCTTGTGCAAACCCTCGTGCGAACCCTTGTGCAAGCCCCTCCTGTGCCACCCTCCCCAAATCCCCCCTCACCCCCTCCCCCCCCACCACGAACACTTGTGCAAACCCTCGTGCAAACCCTCGTGCAAACGCTCCTGGGAATGCTCCCCCGGCCTCTCAACCCGCCCGAACCTTCGTGTGAACTCACCACCCCCCTCACACGTGTCCCCCCTCAACCCCCTCCCCCACCCTCTACAAACACTTGTGTGAATCCTGCAAGGGCTTGTGTGAATCCTCGTGCGAGCCCCCCTCACGCACTTCCCCCCCCTACTCACCCCCACCCCCCGCCCCCTCCCAACCCCCCAAACCCCTCCCCCACCCCATCAAGTGCCCCCTCAGCCCCCGACGCACCCTCGTGCAAACCTTTGTGCAATACCCACCACGCATCAACGCCCACCCCACCCTGTGCCCCGATCCCCCTCCACCCACCTCCCCCGCCCCCTCATTTCCCCCCAGCCCCTGAAGAGCCCTCGAACAAACCCTGGTGTGAGGCCTGGTGCAAATCCTCGTGCCAAGTCCTGGTGTAAGAAAGGCAGGTATTGCTTTTGCAGAGGAGAAAAGCCGTTGCCATCAGAGGTGACACGATAAGGGAATGACTAAGACAAAGAGGCTCCAGCAAAGGCTTGTAGAACATCTCTTATCATACAGACAGAAGGACAAACTCATTCCTACTGCATTAGTGTCTAGAAGGGCAGTCAAACATTTAACCAGGGCTAATGACACTGAGCAAGTTTTTTGTTACCAAAGAGGAAGGAAATAAACTAGTCAGATAATCCCTCTGGGTGTAGCATAGAGGGAAGTAAACAGAGGCAGGACACCCGGGAAGAATTTTAGGCGCCTTGGACAGACTGTGAACCCTGCAGTACCCAACCAAGGGGAAACAGGGGAGGGAAAAATTCGGCCGGGATTAGGAAATAAAAAGGTGTGTTTCAAGAACTGAAAGTGTGCCTACTTGCTAGGTCACCCGCTCTTGCAAGAACGTGAATAAAAACGTGCTTCACAGAGGATTCTGCCTGAGCCTATTTCATTCGGACCGGAACTTATTTCTCACAATCTGGGGGCTCATCCGGGAGCAGAAGTCATCTTCTTGGGAGTCCCTGTCGCCGAAGGATGGGAAGACGCGCCCCGTTGATTTCAATGGTCTCAGGGATCGTCGGCGGGGATTCCGGGAGGAATCGACTAAGATCTCAAGACCCAGTTGGACGGCAGACTCTGTGAAGCACAGGGGGAAAAGGGATAGGTGCAGTAGGCACAGAGAGTATGACCATGACCAGGCAACTCCGTGCACGGACCAAGGTAAGGAAAATCGGACTGTTAAAGTATTGCCTTGGTGGTCGGGACATTCTAAGAGACTTGTGTGTGAGTGACTGAGACATACTGCGGTACGAAGCGGGTGTGGAATCCGGATCCGCGGTTCTGTAGTCCCGCGAGGGGCGCAGCCGGAGAAGGACGAAGCGAAAGGAAGGGGTGTAAGAAAAGTCTCTGTTCAGAATGGGAAATAAGGGTTCTAGGCCTAGGGATGAAAAAGGGGATACTAAGAAAGACCCCGGGAACATTCCCCCAGACAGTCCTTTAGGGGAGAATGTTGAGGTTTCAAAATGATTCTTCTTGCACGAGGGATAAAGATAAAAAGAAAATGATTTGTTCTGTTTGGACCACATCCTGGAGGGGCCAGGGGTGGATGGGGGGGCCGTGGACATCCTGGGAAGGGTCTCAGGGTGTCCTAGGGGTCCTGTGTCTGTCTTAGAGGATCCCAGAGGTGTCCCAGGGGGGACATGTTTGCATTTGCATTTGAATTTGTTTGGACCAAAGAACCCATAAGATCTCCTAGTGTATTTTGGCCCAAATTTGGATCTGATGAAGACTGGGTCTGTCAGACTTTAAACATGTATGTGAATAATAAGGAATAATAAGGAATTAGAAGAAGGTGAATATGCTTTTTGCTGGGTCAAGATGAATAGATTCAGGATTCGGGGACGCCCAAATCCATTTTATATGTTCCCAGCCCAGACTGTCGAGGATGTTTCAATCGACAAAGAAATTGAATCCCTGAAGTGGGACCCCTTAGACTATTACTTGGGGGCGAGGAAGAGGGGTGAATAACAGGGGACGAGGACTGCCCCAACCACTCCTACCAGCAGCTCGGGGTTCACCGGCAGGGTGTTATCATTGTGGGAAAATAGGCCATTTGAGGCAGGAGTGCCCTGACTTGAGAAGGGAGGAACGAGTGTTGTCGTTGATGGATTTTGATTATGTAGCATAGGGAAGTCAGGGGTTCCCCAGCTCGAGGTCCCACCGGGAACCCTTGATAAATTTAAAGGTGGGACCTCGGGAAGAGGAAGCCGTCGTCTTAGTCGATACTGGAGCTTCTAGAACTTCTTTGAATTTTATACCCCAAGGGGCAAAATTGTCTAATCAATGCATAGTTGTGTCAGGAATAAAGGGTGAAGGTCTCTCAGTCCCTGTTTTTGAACCCATGATTGTGGGAAGCGAAACTGAAAAAGTGATGGGAACTCTGCTATACATACTGGAAGCTGGGAGTAACCTCCTAGGTAGGGATCTTATCACTGGTTTAGAATTAAAGATAGAAACTTTAAGAGAACAGATAATGGTATCTGTGAAGTTGCTAACAGAACAGGATGAGCAAAAGATAAGTCCCGAGGTATGGGTGAGTGAAGGGAACCGAGGAGGGTTAAAAATAGAACCCCTCAGGGTAAAACTCATTCTGCATTCAAATGTGATTCGACAAAAGCAGTACCCAATTCCCCTTGAGGGCAGGCGAGGGCTGCAACCAGTAATACAAGCACTAGCCAAAGATGGGTTAATAGAACCCTGTATGTCCCCTTTTAACACTCCGATCCTGCCAGTACGAAAAACGGATGGTTCATATGGCTTAGCGCAAGACTTGAGAAAGATTAATGAAATAGTGCAGGCACGACATCCGGTGGTCCCGAATCCCTATACGCTAATGAGTAAAATTCCTCATCATCATAAATGGTTTAGTGTAGTGGATTTAAAAGATGCTTTTTGGGCTTGTCCTCTAGATGAAGGGAGCAGAGATCTATTTGCATTTGAATGGGAAGATCCAGATACAGGGAGAAAGCAACAATATGGATGGACAGTGCTACCACAGGGATTTACAGAATCTCCTAATTTGTTTGGGCAAGTGTTAGAACAAGTGCTTGAACAATTCAAACATCCATCGGGAATAGCCCTGCTTCAGTATGTGGATGATTTGTTAATCTCGGGAGAAGAAGAAAACAAAGTAAAAGAAGCTACCAATGAGTTATTAGATTTTTTAGGTCAGCAGGGGTTAAGAGTCTCAAAACCAAAATTACAGTATGTAGAATCAGAAGTGAAATATTTAGGACATTTGATTGGTGAAGGAAGCCACAAGATAAATCCTGAAAGGATTAAAGGAATAGTGGAATTACCCTTGCCTGAGACCAAAAAGGAATTGAGAAAGTTTTTAGGATTAACTGGGTACTGCAGGCTGTGGATAGAAGGGTATGCACAAAGGACTAAAGGACTGTATTCTAAATTATTAGTAGATGAACCAAATATATTAAGATGGACAGAGGAAGAGAAAAATTTGATATGCGAATTAAAGCAAAGCCTAATAACTGCTCCAGTTTTAGCTTTACCATCCTTGGAGAAACCATTTCAGTTGTTTGTGACTGTAGAAAAAGGGGCTGCACTGGGAATATTAACTCAAGAACGGGGGGATAAACGACAGCCAGTAGCATATTTGTCAAAGCTTCTAGACCCAGTTTCTCGAGGATGGCCCGAATGTGTGCGGGCAGGAGCCGCTACTGCTTTATTAGTAGAAGAAAGCAGGAAGCTTACCTTTGGGGGAATGATAGAAGTTAGCACCCCCCACCAAGTCAAAACCATTTTAGCCCAAACTGTGGGAAAATGGCTAACTGATTCAAGAATACTGAAGTATGAAGGAATTTTAATTGAAAAGGATGATTTGATTTTAACTACCAGCCCTTGCCTTAACCCAGCGAGCTTTTTGTGAAAAAAAAAAGAGGCAAAGGATGAAGAACTTACACACGAATGCATAGATGTAATTGAGTACCGGACTAGGATACGACCTGACTTAAGGGAAGAACCCCTATCTGGGGGTCTTCATTTGTTCGTAGACGGTTCTTCAAGAGTGAAAGAAGGAAAGAGGTGTAATGGATATGGGGTGGTGCATGGAGTGAGTTAACCGTGGAATTTGGATAATGAGGTGAAGTCTCTGTGCTCAAAGAGAAATTAAGACTGACTGGCTTTGCTATCTCTTGTGCAGCCCAGGGGAGTGAAGGCCTGTCCAGCTATCACAGGATACATAAATGGTAGTCTTGGGGAGCCAGGACAGCCCTGCTTTTCGTCAGCAGAGACAGTAAAATCAAGATAACAGAGCCACCCCTGGCCCCACTACGAACCCTCGTGCAAACACCTACCATCATCCACCCCATCCCGCAACCCCCAAATTCCCCTCAAATCCCTCCCCCAACCCCCCATCCCCCATGAACCCTTGTGCAAACACTCGTGTGAGCCCCCTCCCCAGCCCAACACTCCCAGCCCCTGACTCTTTGCACGAGGGTTTGCACGAACCCTGATGTGAATCCTCGTGTGAGTCTCCTCACCCACCCCACCCCCAAATCCTCTGCAATTCCCCCCTGAAACCCCTCCCCCACCCTTTCAAACCCCCTGCGAACCCTCGTGCAAATCCTCCTGCAAAAGCTCCTCATGTGCCACCCCCTCCCCACCTCCAAAATCCCAAATCCCCCTTCAAACCCCTCCCCCACCCTTCAATCTCCCAGCCCCCCACAAACCCTTGTGCAAGCCCTTGTGCAAGGTCTCGTGCGAATCCTTGAGTGAATCTTTGTGCGAGCCCTTGGCACAACACCCCCGTGCACCGGCACCCGTCCCCCTCTGCACTCCCCACCCGTCCAGCCCCCCCTCAACCCCTCCCCAACCACCCCCCAGCCCCCTACCACGAGCCCTCCTGGAAATCCTCGTTCCAACCCTTGTGAAAAAAGCCCTCACAGGACACCTTCCCCCCTCCCCTTCTCCCAAATCCCCACTAAACCCCCTCCCCCACCACCCCAACCCCCTCCTACAAACCCTCCTGTAAATCCTTGTGCGAACTCCTGTGCAAGTCCTCGTGAAGGCCCTTCATGTGCCACCCCCAAATCCCCCCTTTTCCCACACCTCCAACCTCCCCCACCTGTACGAGCCCCTGTGCAAACCCTCGTGCAAATGCTCGCGTACCACCCTCCACTCCCTCCCCAACCCCTAAATCCCGCCTAACCCCTCCCCAGCCCCCTGCAAATCCTTGTGCAAATCCTCGTGTGAGCCCCCTTGTTCCCAACCCCCAGCTCCCCCACCCCGAAATCCTGTATCTCTCCAACCTGCGACCCCCCCAGCCCCCTACAAACTCTTGTGCGAGTTGTCGTGCAAGACCTTGCACAAATTCTCATGCGAATCCTTGGGGAAGTCCCCTCATGTCCTGCCGTCCACCCCCATTCCCACCCCCGGAGCCCCCTTAACCCCTCTACCACATCCCCCCACCCCCCATGAATCCTCGTGCAAATCCTTGTGCGAGCCCCCTCCTGTGCCACCACTCACCTGTCCCCCCTCTTCCTCCCCTCGAACCCACCCTCAAACCTCTCCCCCACACCCCCTGAAAAACCCTCATGCGAACCCCCATGCAAAACCTGCTCGTACACTCTCCACACCCCTCCCCCACCCCTAAAATCCCCCCCAAACCCCTACCCACCCCCAAAACCCCCTCATTCCTCTACGAACCCTTGTTTGAAGCCTCATGCGAATCCTTGTGCAAAACGCCCTAAAGTCTCACCACCCCCGTCCCCCCTCCCCAGCCTCTCAACCCCCCCAAACCCTTGTTTGAACCCACCACCCACCCCCCCATTCCCCAAATCCCCCCAAAGCCCCTCCCCCACCTCCAACCCCCCCGACCCCCTACAGACCCTTCTGTGAACCCTCCTGCAAATCCTTGTGCGAGCCCCCTCATGTGCCAACACCTGACCTCTCCCCCTCCCCACCCCCAAATCCCCCGTGAAACCCCTCCCCCACCCCTTCAAGCCCCCTGTGAAGCCTTGTGAGAACCCTCCTGCAAACCCTCACGTACCATCATCCACCCCTTCCCCCACCCTCAAATCCCTGCCAGCCCCTCCCCCCTCCACCTCCCCATGAACCCTCCTGCAAACCCCTGGCCCAGCCCCCACCCCACCAGCCTCCCTGCCCCCTCCCCCCACAGCCCCTCGCCCAACCCCCATGTTATAGATTGTGGCCCAATAATTGACAGGAACCAGTCCAATTAATCAAATTAGTTTATTAAGCAAGCGGCAGCAAGCAAAACAGCGCTGGGCGGCCGGGGAGTCTTTGCTCCGCCAACGGTGCGCACCCACTTCCCGAAAGTAGCTGATTCTATACTCTTCTGGTTCCCGTATATGTGTCAATCCTGGTATATTCTGTGTCTGAGCGACGTGTTGCTAGGGGGTCGGTCTTGTCCGCCTCCTGGTGGTCGTGAGGCTGAAGGCTCCTCATCTTTATCGGTGTCCTTTGGGTGACTCTTTTCAGCTTATCGCACAACTTAGCTCTTCCCTTTGAAGTGTTAAAGCACACCAGATGCCTGTGATTTAGGTGTTGAGGTGTCAAAGCGCACCAGATAGCACAGCGGATGCCTGTGATTTAAGTATGTGAAGGGTCAAAACATTGTAATTTTTCACCAGCCTTTAAGAAAGCCTGATTTGATTAACAAACATGATTTTATTTATTACAGGGGGGTCATACGAGGGGGTTTTGCACGAGGGTTTACACGAGGATCTCCACGATGACTTGTTGCAGGGGGCTGGGGGGACGGGAGTGGGCATGTGGGGGTGGTGGGAGAGGGGGTTGAGGGGGGATTTGGGGAGTGGGGTGGGGGGTTGTGCGTGGTGACAGGGGGGTTTGGGGAGGAGTTGGGGGGGTTTTGGGGGGCGTGACCTTAGAGGAGGACAGGCTGTGGTGCACTACGATTTACACATGAGGATTTGCACAAAGATTCACACGAGGATTCGCACGAGGCCTTGCAGGGGGCTGGGGGAGGGGTTTGAGGGCGATTTGGAGGGTGGGGGGAAGGGGCAGGGCTGCGGATGATGGTGTGCGGGGGTTCACACAAGGCCTTCCACCATGGTTTGCACGAGGGTTGATGGGGGTTGGGCGAGGGGCTGTGGGGGGAGGGGGCAGGGAGGCTGGTGGGCTGGGGGCTGGGGGCTGGGCCAGGGGTTTGCAGGAGGGTTCATGGGGAGGTGGAGGGGGGGAGGGGCTGGCAGGGATTTGAGGGTGGGGGAAGGGGTGGATGATGGTACGTGAGGGTTTGCAGGAGGGTTCGCACAAGGCTTCACAGGGGGCTTGAAGGGGTGGGGGAGGGGTTTCACGGGGGATTTGGGGGTGGGGAGGGGGAGAGGTCAGGTGTTGGCACATGAGGGGGCTCGCACAAGGATTTGCAGGAGGGTTCACAGAAGGGTCTGTAGGGGGTCAGGGGGGTTGGAGGTGGGGGAGGGGCTTTGGGGGGATTTGGGGAATGGGGGGGTGGGTGGTGGGTTCAAACAAGGGTTTGGGGGGGTTGAGAGGCTGGGGAGGGGGGACGGGGGTGGTGAGACTTTAGGGCGTTTTGCACAAGGATTCGCATGAGGCTTCAAACAAGGGTTCGTAGAGGAATGAGGGGGTTTTGGGGGTGGGTAGGGGTTTGGGGGGGATTTTAGGGGTGGGGGAGGGGTGTGGAGAGCGTACGAGCAGGTTTTGCATGGGGGTTCGCATGAGGGTTTTTCAGGGGGTGTGGGGGAGAGGTTTGAGGGTGGGTTCGAGGGGAGGAAGAGGGGGGACAGGTGAGTGGTGGCACAGGAGGGGGCTCGCACAAGGATTTGCACGAGGATTCATGGGGGGTGGGGGGATGTGGTAGAGGGGTTAAGGGGGCTCCGGGGGTGGGAATGGGGGTGGACGGCAGGACATGAGGGGACTTCCCCAAGGATTCGCATGAGAATTTGTGCAAGGTCTTGCACGACAACCCGCACAAGAGTTTGTAGGGGGCTGGGGGGGTCGCAGGTTGGAGAGATACAGGATTTCGGGGTGGGGGAGCTGGGGGTTGGGAACAAGGGGGCTCACACGAGGATTTGCACAAGGATTTGCAGGGGGCTGGGGAGGGGTTAGGCGGGATTTAGGGGTTGGGGAGGGAGTGGAGGGTGGTACGCGAGCATTTGCACGAGGGTTTGCACAGGGGCTCGTACAGGTGGGGGAGGTTGGAGGTGTGGGAAAAGGGGGGATTTGGGGGTGGCACATGAAGGGCCTTCACGAGGACTTGCACAGGAGTTCGCACAAGGATTTACAGGAGGGTTTGTAGGAGGGGGTTGGGGTGGTGGGGGAGGGGGTTTAGTGGGGATTTGGGAGAAGGGGAGGGGGGAAGGTGTCCTGTGAGGGCTTTTTTCACAAGGGTTGGAACAAGGATTTCCAGGAGGGCTCATGGTAGGGGGCTGGGGGGTGGTTGGGGAGGGGTTGAGGGGGGGCTGGACGGGTGGGGAGTGCAGAGGGGGACGGGTGCCGGTGCACGGGGGTGTTGTGCCAAGGGCTCGCACAAAGATTCACTCAAGGATTCGCACGAGACCTTGCACAAGGGCTTGCACAAGGGTTTGTGGGGGGCTGGGAGATTGAAGGGTGGGGGAGGGGTTTGAAGGGGGATTTGGGATTTTGGAGGTGGGGAGGGGGTGGCACATGAGGAGCTTTTGCAGGAGGATTTGCACGAGGGTTCGCAGGGGGTTTGAAAGGGTGGGGGAGGGGTTTCAGGGGGGAATTGCAGAGGATTTGGGGGTGGGGTGGGTGAGGAGACTCACACGAGGATTCACATCAGGGTTCGTGCAAACCCTCGTGCAAAGAGTCAGGGGCTGGGAGTGTTGGGCTGGGGAGGGGGCTCACACGAGTGTTTGCACAAGGGTTCATGGGGGATGGGGGGTTGGGGGAGGGATTTGAGGGGAATTTGGGGGTTGCGGGATGGGGTGGATGATGGTAGGTGTTTGCACGAGGGTTCGTAGTGGGGCCAGGGGTGGCTCTGTTATCTTGATTTTACTGTCTCTGCTGACGAACAGCAGGGCTGTCCTGGCTCCCCAAGACTACCATTTATGTATCCTGTGATAGCTGGACAGGCCTTCACTCCCCTGGGCTGCACAAGAGATAGCAAAGCCAGTCAGTCTTAATTTCTCTTTGAGCACAGAGACTTCACCTCATTATCCAAATTCCACGGTTAACTCACTCCATGCACCACCCCATATCCATTACACCTCTTTCCTTCTTTCACTCTTGAAGAACCGTCTACGAACAAATGAAGACCCCCAGATAGGGGTTCTTCCCTTAAGTCAGGTCGTATCCTAGTCCGGTACTCAATTACATCTATGCATTCGTGTGTAAGTTCTTCATCCTTTGCCTCTTTTTTTTTCACAAAAAGCTCGCTGGGTTAAGGCAAGGGCTGGTAGTTAAAATCAAATCATCCTTTTCAATTAAAATTCCTTCATACTTCAGTATTCTTGAATCAGTTAGCCATTTTCCCACAGTTTGGGCTAAAATGGTTTTGACTTGGTGGGGGGTGCTAACTTCTATCATTCCCCCAAAGGTAAGCTTCCTGCTTTCTTCTACTAATAAAGCAGTAGCGGCTCCTGCCCGCACACATTCGGGCCATCCTCGAGAAACTGGGTCTAGAAGCTTTGACAAATATGCTACTGGCTGTCGTTTATCCCCCCGTTCTTGAGTTAATATTCCCAGTGCAGCCCCTTTTTCTACAGTCACAAACAACTGAAATGGTTTCTCCAAGGATGGTAAAGCTAAAACTGGAGCAGTTATTAGGCTTTGCTTTAATTCGCATATCAAATTTTTCTCTTCCTCTGTCCATCTTAATATATTTGGTTCATCTACTAATAATTTAGAATACAGTCCTTTAGTCCTTTGTGCATACCCTTCTATCCACAGCCTGCAGTACCCAGTTAATCCTAAAAACTTTCTCAATTCCTTTTTGGTCTCAGGCAAGGGTAATTCCACTATTCCTTTAATCCTTTCAGGATTTATCTTGTGGCTTCCTTCACCAATCAAATGTCCTAAATATTTCACTTCTGATTCTACATACTGTAATTTTGGTTTTGAGACTCTTAACCCCTGCTGACCTAAAAAATCTAATAACTCATTGGTAGCTTCTTTTACTTTGTTTTCTTCTTCTCCCGAGATTAACAAATCATCCACATACTGAAGCAGGGCTATTCCCGATGGATGTTTGAATTGTTCAAGCACTTGTTCTAACACTTGCCCAAACAAATTAGGAGATTCTGTAAATCCCTGTGGTAGCACTGTCCATCCATATTGTTGCTTTCTCCCTGTATCTGGATCTTCCCATTCAAATGCAAATAGATCTCTGCTCCCTTCATCTAGAGGACAAGCCCAAAAAGCATCTTTTAAATCCACTACACTAAACCATTTATGATGATGAGGAATTTTACTCATTAGCGTATAGGGATTCGGGACCACCGGATGTCGTGCCTGCACTATTTCATTAATCTTTCTCAAGTCTTGCACTAAGCCATATGAACCATCCGTTTTTCGTACTGGCAGGATCGGAGTGTTAAAAGGGGACATACAGGGTTCTATTAACCCATCTTTGGCTAGTGCTTGTATTACTGGTTGCAGCCCTCGCCTGCCCTCAAGGGGAATTGGGTACTGCTTTTGTCGAATCACATTTGAATGCAGAATGAGTTTTACCCTGAGGGGTTCTATTTTTAACCCTCCTCGGTTCCCTTCACTCACCCATACCTCGGGACTTATCTTTTGCTCATCCTGTTCTGTTAGCAACTTCACAGATACCATTATCTGTTCTCTTAAAGTTTCTATCTTTAATTCTAAACCGGTGATAAGATCCCTACCTAGGAGGTTACTCCCAGCTTCCAGTATGTATAGCAGAGTTCCCATCACTTTTTCAGTTTCGCTTCCCACAATCATGGGTTCAAAAACAGGGACTGAGATGTTGCCTGGGGTAGGCGTGGCGACCTGGTTCAGGAACGGTACGGCGACCAATCACAGGCCGCTCGGTCCATCGACTCGCAGACACCAATGTGGTGGACGGCAAATGGCGTTTATTAGCACGTGGCACAGCCTTATATAGCTCGAGTTTACAACGTCACTTCCGTCTGCTTACATCATCAACTAACTGCCATTGGGGGAGGGGCTTTATCTTTCCGTACAGCGCGATATCTTCCGGCCGCCAGACCCTAACTACCTACATTTCCCCCCTCCCTATGGATAACCAAACTAGCTAAAATAGAAAAATAGAAAACTCGAATAAAAAACATAAGGCACAGTGAACAGGTGGAACTTAGGGGGTAACTGGTAATAACAGGGCGTAACTTGAGGTAACGGGGGATAATTGGCAGTAACACAATGTAAACACATTCTTAAAGCAGTTGTCGGCGTTCTACTAACAGAATGTTAACCTTCTCTAGCCGGCTTTTGACAAACGACACGAGCCTATTTAGTATACAGGGTCCGAAGATCAGTGCTATTATGATCATTGCGATCGGCCCTATCAAGGTAGATATCAGGGTGGTTAACCATGGTGAATGGTTAAACCATGATTCGAACCAGTTTTGTTGTGCCTCTCGTTCCTTTTTCCGTTTTTCTAATCCTTCTCGCAGTTTGGCCATAGTGTCTCTCGCTATTCCGGTGTGGTCCGCATACACACAGCACTCTTCTTTCAGTGCAGCGCACCCCCCCCCTTGTTGTAAAAACATCAGGTCTAATCCTCTTCGATTTTGTAACACAACTTCAGATAATGATCTAATTGATTGTTCTAATGCAGTTATTGATTGTTCAATTCTAGCCAAGTCCTCGTCTACTGCCACCCTCAAGGCATTAAATTCTTTACTCTGTTGCACCAAGGATGCTGCTCCTGTACCTAGTCCCACACCTCCTATGAGCATTAGAGTAGCTACCGTTATTGCTGTAAAGGGCTCCCGTTTTGACAGATGATGTTCTGGGGTGATGTGCGAGTCGTAGACAAAGTCGTCGGAATGGTAAAAGATCTTAGGGACTATAGATACCTGGACACAATACTCTGAAGATTCGTTAAACTTTTCCAGCGACAGACAAGGTGTAACTCCAATAGTAGAACAAACCCACTTGGCATTTTGGGCCGGTATTAACCACTTTGCTGGGGTCTTAAGTTGTGTCTTATTAATACATAGGTGTTCTTTGTGCTTTGGGACTTTGCCTACACACACGCCACTTCCCACCACCTGTGTCAATGTAATGCCTTGCTTTTCTGTGTCCCATATGCACTGGGCCGGATTTGTACCATTTACCTGTATAGGTATGTCCCTTACCCCTACAGCCTCATAAAAAGGTGGCTTTAGTCCGTAACACAACCAGCAATGTTCCGTAAGGTTAGGGTTAGTTTTGTTCAATACTCGGTAGCTAGCTTGCATCATTTTCCAGAGGGGCGCTACCGGTGTGGTAGTATATTTTCCTGTTGATGTTTCCTGGTTGTTGGTCTTTTTAGTCATGTAATCTTGACTGGGGGTGGTCAGAACTACTTCATTAACAAACGCTTGGCTGGGGCCTACCGGCAGTGGATCGTTCGGGACAACCTCCTTTTTTATGAGGATTAAGCCACCCTCGTCTGTTCCTGGTTCTGCGTACCTTATTCCCCAAATTCTCCCAAGTAACCAACTATCCTCTTGGGGCTCAGTAACATTTAAGAAGAGGTATCGGCAATTTCCACGTCCTTGCCATGCCTGTGGTGGAATGCACCCATATGGACCCCACTGGACTTTTAGGTATCTGTCTCTACCGCTACCCGGTATCCAAGCAGGGGCTATGGTCTCACATCCCCAACGGCTACAATAGTATTGATTAGGGTAGTTACAATACCCCTTCCCAGGATTCGAGCTAGGACATACAATGATGGGCATACCTGTAGGAGATGTGCTCAGGTAGAGGATCTTCTCCAATTAGTCATGGAGCTCAGGGAGGAGGTAAGTAGGTTGAGGAGCATCAGGGAATGCGAGAGGGAGATAGATTCCTGGAGCAGAATCCTGCATCCCATGACAGAAACCCAGCAGGCAGATAAAACCCCTGCAACAGAGAGCTCCATATCCTCTCTCACCTCAACTGAAGGCGGTAACCTGGAGGACAGGGGGCAATGGCAGGAAGTTCCTGCGCGGCGCAACAGGCGCTGCACTCGAGACTGCCCGATGACTACCCCATCTTCCCAGGTGCCATTACTTAACAGGTACAGTGCTCTACAGAGGAACCTGGATGATGACGAACACAATATTTCTCCAATTTCTCCTACCCTGGAGCCGCCAGCAAGGTCTAGTCAGACCTCCCCCTGCATCAAAACCTCTGTGGTAAAGAAGAAAAGACGGGTCCTTGTCATAGGTGACTCATTACTGAAAGGAACAGAAGGCCCAATATGCAGGCCGGACCCGGTACATAGGGAGGTCTGCTGCCTCCCTGGGGCCCGGGTCAAGGACGTGAAGAGGATGCTTCCTTCCCTGGTACGGCCCTCAGACTACTATCCACTTTTGCTCTTTCAGGTAGGCAGCGACGAGGTAACAAGAAGAAGTCCAAGGGCAATGAAGAAAGATTTCAAGACCCTGGGACGGCTGGTCAAGGGATCGGGAGCGCAAGTTGTGTTCTCGTCTATTCCCCCAGTTGCGGGGTATGATGAGGGGCTAAATAGAAGGACCCAGCAGATCAATGCCTGGCTTCGAGCTTGGTGCTGCCGGCAGGACTTTGGGTTCTTTGATCATGGCCTGATCTACAAAACTCCTGGCCTGCTGGTAACAGGCAGGAATACCTTGACCTCCAGGGGAAAAAGGGTTCTAGGACAAGAGTTATCGGGGCTCATTGAGAGGGCTTTAAACTAGATCTGAAGGGGGGTGGGGATGGTACTGGGCTTGCTGGTGAGGTGCCAGCGTGTAGTTGCTCAGCGCTCGTGGGCCAGTGTGCCAGTATTTCTGAAAGCCAGAAGGCACACCACATCTCAAGGGTCAAAACTACACACACAACTCCCTCTCTGAAATGCTTATACACCAATGCACGCAGCATGGGGAATAAGCAGGAAGAGCTGGAGGTCTGTGTGCGGTTGCGGGGCCATGATCTCATTGCAATTACTGAGACGTGGTGGGACAACTCACATGACTGGAATGCTGTCATGGATGGCTATGTCCTTTTCAGGAAAGACAGACCAGCAAGGCGTGGTGGTGGAATTGCACTCTATGTGAGAGAGCATTTGGAATGCATCGAGCTCTCACTAGGGGTGGATGAAGAGCGGGTCGAGAGCTTATGGGTGAGGATTAAGGGACAGGCAAATATGAGGGACACTGTTGTGGGTGTTTATTACAGGCCACCTGATCAGGATGGGGAGACTGATGAGGCTTTCTACAGACAACTGAAGGTAGCCTCGCAAGCGCAGGCCCTGGTTCTCATGGGGGACTTCAATCACCCCGATATCTGCTGGGAAGACCACACAGCCAGGCATGCACAGTCCAGGAGGCTCCTCCAGTGCATTGATGACAACTTTTTGACACAGGTGGTACAGGAGCCAACAAGGAGAGGAGCACTTCTAGACCTGGTACTGACAAACACAGAGGGATTGGTGGAGGACATTAAGGTTGGGGGCACCCTAGGTTGTAGTGATCATGAAATGATTGAGTTCAGGATCATGGGTACTATCAACAAAACAACAACAAGAAGTAAAATTACAACCTTGGATTTCAGGAGGGCTAACTTCGACCTCTTCAAGAAACTGCTTGGAGAGATCCCGTGGGCTAGGGCTCTGGAAGGCAAAGGGGCTCAAGAAAGCTGGTTGATATTCAAAGACCACTTCCTCCAAGCTCAGGATCGGTGCATCCCTAAGAGAAAGAAATCGGCCAAGGGACGCAGGAGACCTGCATGGTTGAGCAGGGAGCTTCAGAAAAAGCTCAAGTGGAAGAAGGAAGTTTATAATAAGTGGAAGAAGGGACTGACCCCTTGGGAGGATTACAAGAATGCTGCCAGAGCGTGCAGGGATGAAACAAGGAAAGCCAAGGCCGCCTTGGAATTAGACCTGGCTAGGGACATCAAGCACAACAAAAAGAGCTTCTACAAGTATATTGGAAGCAAAAGGAAGACCAGAGAAGTTGTAGGCCCACTGCTGAATGAGGCAGGAGTCATGGTGACGGAGGATGTGGAGAAGGCAGAGTTACTGAATGCCTTCTTTGCTTCGGTCTTTTCTGCTCGGCCCAGCCCTCAGGAGTCCCAGGCATTGAATAAAGTAACAGGGAAAGAAGACGACTTCCCTTGGGTTGAGGAGGAGCGAGTGAGGGACCAATTAGATCATCTAGATATTCACAAGTCCATGGGCCCTGATGGGATGCACCTGAGAGTGCTGAGGGAGCTGGCAGAAGTCATTGCTGGGCCGCTCTCCATCATCTTTGAAAAGTCCTGGAGAACAGGCGAGGTGCCTGGGGACTGGAGGAAAGCCAATGTCACTCCAGTCTTCAAGAAAGGCAAGAAGGAGGAGCCGGGGAACTACAGGCCGGTCAGCCTCACCTCCATCCCTGGAAAGATGATGGAACAGCTCGTTCTGGGTGTCATCTCAAGGCATGTGGAGGAAAGGAAAGCTATCAGAAGTACTCAGCATGGATTCACCAAGGGGAAATCATGTCTGACTAATCTGATAGCCTTCTACGATGGCATGACTAGATGGATAGATGAGGGGAGGGCGGTAGATGTGGTCTACCTTGACTTAAGCAAGGCATTTGACACGGTCTCCCACAGCATCCTCATAGGGAAGCTTAGGAAGTGTGGGTTAGATGAATGGACAGTGGGATGGATAGAAAACTGGTTGAAAGATAGAGCTCAGAGGGTTGTGATTAGGGGCACAGAGTCTAGTTGGAGACCAGTGACGAGTGGTGTTCCCCAGGGGTCAGTACTGGGTCCAGTCCTCTTCAACATATTCATCAATGACCTGGATGAGGGGATAGAGTGCGCCCTCAGCAAGTTTGCTGATGACACCAAGCTGGGTGGGGTGGCTGACACACCGGAAGGCTGTGCCGCCATACAGAGAGACCTGGACAGGTTGGAGAGTTGGGCAGAGAGGAACCTTATGAAGTTCAACAAGGGCAAGTGTAGGGTGCTGCACCTGGGAAGGAACAACCCCATGCACCAGTACAGGTTGGGGGCTGACCTGCTGGAGAGCAGCTCAGCTGAAAGAGACCTGGGAGTCCTGGTGGACAACAGGATGACCATGAGTCAGCAATGTGCCCTTGTGGCCAAGAAGGCCAATGGCATCCTGGGGTGCATCAAGAAGAGTGTGGCCAGCAGGTCGAGGGAGGTCATCCTCCCCCTCTACTCTGCCTTGGTGAGGCCACACCTGGAGTACTGTGTCCAGTTCTGGGCTCCCCGGTTCAAGAGGGACAGGGAACTGCTGGAAAGGGTGCAGCAGAGGGCTACAAAGATGATTGGGGGACTAGAACACCTCTCTTATGAGGAAAGGCTGAGGGATTTGGGTCTCTTCAGTCTGGAAAAAAGACGGCTGAGGGGTGACCTTATCAACGCTTATAAATACTTAAAGGGTGGGTGTCAGGAGGATGGGGCCAGGCTCTTTTCAGTGGTGCCCGGGGACAGGACAAGAGGCAATGGGCACAAACTTGAACATAGGAAGTTCCACCTAAACATGAGGAGGAACTTCTTTACCCTGAGGGTGACAGAGCACTGGAACAGGCTGCCCAGAGAGGTGGTGGAGTCTCCAACTCTGGAGACATTCAAAACCCGCCTGGACATGTTCCTGTGTAACCTGCTCTAGGTGACCCTGCTCTGGCAGGGGGGTTGGACTAGATGATCTCCAGAGGTCCCTTCCAACCCTATGATTCTATGATTCTATGATTCTATGACACATATAGAATCCTAGGTATTCCCAACATCGGTCTCTCGGGACAAGCTGGCACAGAGAGGCATTAAAACTGGGCGCACCTGATGTTATTTGGGTTGCGATAACTTGGTGGTCCTCTAGTCGAAGGAAGGACCATTTAAATGGCTGGTGGTGAAGGTGACCTGATTTTACCTGTCCTATGGTGACAAGGTCTAAAATCAAAATCACACAAAGGCATCGCAGTCGTCGCTTGGTTTCTGCCAATGCGGGGCTCCCAGGCTTAGATAGGGCGCCTGCTGGCTTGTCAACTTCTTTTGCCACTGGGGTATACGGGTTACGGGGGTGTCCGATGATCCGGTCCTGTAAACAGAAACTCACAGTTTTCATTAATTACGTTAGTCTTATTCTGAAGGTCCGGTTTAATAGACTTAAGCGGACACCATTTAATTCTGCCGTCTTTTCTGACTGCAGCATACCCTCGGCCTGTCAGGACTAATTTCCACCCTTGTTCCCAGTCTCCCAGCTCATTTCTAACTATGACCAACGGGCCTTCTTCTAATGCTCGAGTGGCCCAATGTTTTTGGGCGGGACTGTTCATCTCCTCTCCTCTGGGAAACTGGTTTAGTGCCAATAACGCAGTCGCTAGCAAGCGCGCCTGGTCTCCTGAGGGAACAGTGTTGGTAAAACCTTCTGTTTTTGCTAGTACCTCCAATTTAGATTTCAGAGTTTGGTTCGCTCGTTCTACTATGGCTTGTCCTGTGCTATTATACGGGATGCCACGTAATAAAGTAATACCCCATTTCAGAGCGAACGCTTGGACTGACTTAGATACAAAGTTCGGACCATTGTCTGTTTTGATTTGATTAGGGACGCCGAGCCACGCCATGGCTGTCAGCCAATGTTGGATAGTTGCTTTGGAGTCGGTCTTAAGGTGTTGGGTAGCTACGATCACCCCGCTATATGTGTCTACGGTTACCGCTAGCCACGCTCGAGGTTTCAGCAACTGACAGAGCGTAAAATCCGTCTGCCACACCTCGGAGGCTTTGAGACCTCTGGGGTTAACTCCACTGGACCACAGTGGTACTTTTTGGCAGTGGGGACACGTAGCTACTATGTGTTTCGCGTCAGTGGCTGAAATCCCACATCTCTTTGCTAGCGCTTTAGCTCCAATGTGGAGAGATTCGTGTAGTTGGCGGGCATCTCTTAGTGTCCATAATCCTTTAGCAGCGGCATCGGCTTTGTCGTTACCGGTTTGGAAAAACCCTTTAACTGGGGTGTGGCTGTTGATGTGGATGACCGATATGGTACCTTTTCGGGAAAAAAGCGCCTCTTCTAGCATTAGAGCTACTGTAGATGTTGACACACCGGGCCCTGACATGGCTAAGCAAAGTTTGGCCACGAACATTGAATCAGTTACTATATTGAGATGTTCCGTTGGAAACAGTCCGCACGCTAGTACTACGGCCGCCGCTTCCAGCTGTTGGACTGAAAGCGCACAATCGGTCATTTTAATGCAGTGCCATTCTCCTCCCGATTGCCATACTGCTGCCGCGGTTGAGGTCGCTGAGGATGCGTCTGTGAAGACCGTTGGTCCCGACTGGGGCCGGTCCATGATCTTCTGTGGAAGGTCGATATCGACAATCGCCAGCAATTGAGTCCAAGGGGGCCTTGTGGCATACTGGACTTCCCCACCAAATCCGATGAGGGCTATAGCTAGATATTCTGACATTGCCACTGATTGCGTTGGGAGCCGTTTGCGGAAGGGTAGGTATATTCTGGCAGGTTCAATGCCTAGATGTCTTAGGGCGAGTTTTCTGCCTTTCATGATGAGGTTACCAAGGCACTCGACTCCCGGGGAGAATGCACGTGACGGTTTTCCCAGGACTACCCATTGTATCGGTTGAGCTTTTTCAGGGGGGCCCTGGGCCAGTGCCCCTACTCCCCCCCCTTTTGTGAAATGCACGTACAGATCGAGTGGTACAGCCGGGTTCCATCTGGCGAGTGAGCTTGACGATACCTGACGCTCGATAAAGTCAAGAGAAGTCAGTGCTTCCGGCGTTAGAGTTTTTGGTTCCCACGGGTGCTGTCCTTTTAAAAGATCGTATAGGGGGGCCATGGTTTCTGGAGGGATCAGGACGATATTGCGGAGCCATTGCAAGGACCCTACTAGCTGTTGTATGTCATGAAGCGTTTTGATGTTTCGACGGATTTTCATTTGGGGGGGGGTCACGTAGGAGCTTGTGATCCCCACTCCCAAAAAGCTAACACATGGTCCTTTTTTAATTTTTGCGCTCGCGATCTCAAACCCGCTTGTTTTGAGAGTCTCTGAAACCGTTAGCACCAGCTGGTCCACCTGGCTCCCTGATGGCGCGGCGATCAAAATATCATCCATATATTGAATGATAGTCGCAGTCGGGTCACTGCGTCGGACCGGTGCCAACGCCTGATCCACCGTGATTTGACAGATAGTAGGTGAGTTAATCATTCCTTGTGGCAGCACTTTCCACTGGAAGCGTAGGTTGGGGCGTTGGCTATTTGGAAACACGACGGAAAAGGCAAACCGTTCCTTATCCTCCTCATGCAGAGGTATTGAAAAGAAACAGTCTTTAATATCGAGGACAGCGCAAGGTTGCCCTTCCGGTATCATAGAGTTCATGGGCAACAGCGTTTGGACAGGACCCATTGGTTGGATTCTTTTGTTTACTTCACGTAGGTCATGGAGGAGGCGAAACCCCTCACCGTTCCGCTTGGGTATTACAAAAACTGGGGTGTTCCATGGGCTAGTAGAAGGCTCTATGTGACCTCGTTGTAGCTCTCGATCAACTAGCTCGAGAAGAGCATCCATTCGAGGCTTCGACAGGGGCCACTGCTCGACCCACACTGGATCGGACGATTTCCACGTCAGTCTGATTGGTGGAAATGGGTGTACGGCAGTGGCCCTTAAGGTAAATTTGTCACCCTGGCATTTAATAGGGCTAGAGCGTCCCTTCCCAATAGTGGTGGGACTCCTGGCATGACATATGGGAAAAGGTTGATGGTTTTCTCCGGTCCCTTTTCAGTGTGAAGCGTAATTGCTATTAATTGGGCGCTCTTCCGAGCTTGGGTTAATCCCCCAACTCCGCCCACCATGGGGGCGTCTTCCAATTTCCAACCTGGGGGCCAGCTCGACTCGGGAAGAACTGTAACATCTGCTCCGGTGTCAATCAAAAAGGGGACCTTAATGGTGGTGCCACTGGGGATATTATAGAGAGAACAGATCCCCCACACCACCGGTGGGTTGTCACACTTTATTGCCAGGGCCACCCCAAGGTCTCGCCCCCAAGGGGTGGTCCTTGCTGTCCCTGAGATAAGGGCTGACTCAGTTGGACTATCGGTTGGGCCATAAAGCTGGTCACTTCTCGAGGGGGCAACGGGTTCGAAAGCGCCTCGCCCCACCCAAGGTTGGTATGACTGGGCCGCGAGAGCTGTGTGGGAGAAGGCTGTGTGCGGCCCAGATGCCCTCTCCCCATCCCGTTTCCCTGAATTTTAGTTCTACATTCCTTAGCGAAATGTCCTTTCTTTCCACAAGACCAACATGGCCCTCTAGATTGATTCTGGTGTGGGGGGAGCGCTGTTGGCGGGTCCCCCAACCGAGGGCAGTTTGCCACAACGTGGCCCGCTTGGCCACATTTAAAACATGCCATCAGATCAGTTATTGCTGTGCGAACAGCCACTTGAATCGGGGCTAAATGCTCTTCATTCACGACATGCCTAATCATGTCTGCGATAGTTGACCCCGGTGGTAGAGATCGTAAAATGTCTTTGGTTTTCGAATTACACTGCTGACGTAAGCAGTCTGCAACGACCGGGCCTTTCGCTTCCACGGGCAGGGTCGAGGAGTCGACTGCTGCCTGAAGGCGGTCTACGAATTGCGTAAAGCTCTCACTTTCATTTTGTTTTATTGTGGACCATGGCGATGGCTTGGCGACAATTCTAGAGGCTACACGAATAGCTTCTCTGGCTGCACGAGTGGTTGCCATAACTTCATGGGCCCGCATGCCTTGAGCTTGCGCCTGGGGGGTAACCATTGTAGGGTCTGTACCCATTAGCCGCTGCAGGCTGGAGCCGTGTAGTGGGTGGTCTGCTCCGGTTATTTGGGCTAGTTGCTTCGTACAGTTGTCCTCCCATTCTTGTTTAAAAACAATCATCCCTGCTCCGTCAAAGATCAATCTACAAGCTTGTTTTATATCGAACGGGAGCATGTCGTCCCCCCCGAAAACTCCGTCTATGAGGGTGGAAACCATGGCAGAATTAAACCCTTTGTCTGCAATTGCTTTAACAATCGCTTGTATATCCTTAGGATTTATTGGCGAGTGGACCCTTTGTCCCCCGTCCGCCACCCGGACCGGGAACGCTAGCGTGGCTGATGGGGCCCAATCGGCGCATGCGATCTTTATTTTTCTCCAATCCGTGAGGGGAATTTTTCCCCTTCGCGTTTTCTCTTCATTGTGAATTGGGATATTGTGGCTTTTGACTCTGTCTACCCCTATTTCCTCCTCCTCTGAACCTGAATCGATTGCGCGCCACTCGTTCCAGGTAGTGTCTGACCCGGAGTCGGAGCTCGACTGACTGCTCACTTCCGGGTTCCAGTGCTTTTTAGTTGGGCTCTGGCCCCGCCCATTTACCTTGCGGGCGGACCATTCCCTCCCCCTTAGCTCACCTCGCCTTCTGCCCGGGGGGGTGTTTGCTCTGTGAGGGCATTTGTGCAGATGACCACTCTGATTGGCTTTCCGCCCCCCCGCTCGCGCTCCCCTCCTCCCCCCGATCGCCCCCGCCGCTTGCCTCTTTCTCATTCTCCCCCTTCCTTTGTCCGTGAGCACCTGTAGGTTTTAACGCTTCCTCCCTGTTCCCGCCGGGGGCATCTTCGCCCCGCCTTTCCCTTCTTCGGCCGGGGCCGTCTTGGGGCGCATAGGGGGGTGGTCTCGCCCAGGGGTCCTCAGACTCTGATTTCCCTGCGGCACCCCTGGCCTCCTCGGCTAATTCGCCCCAGAAGGGCTTCGTTTGATTTTGTCCCTCCGCGAGCGGGACGGGGTTCGGGGATTGGGGGGGCGTACCGCCCTCCCGCGAGTCCGTGGGCTCAGCAGGATTACCGTCGTCCGGGGGGCGCGGAGTCTGTGTGGCTGCCCCGACTCCCAATTTCGGGGTAACCATCAAACAGTCCCTTGCCGCCCTCCAGGTATCCTGCTCCTGTATGGCCTTCTGCAAAGCCTGTACGACTTTTCCCCATGACTTAAGATTTTTCCCACAACCCGAAGACATCGTCTCCTCAGCTAACGCTTTAGTACATTTATCCCACACTTCTGGGTGGAGAATATCCACCGGCTGGTCAATGACCCCAATCTGTAAAAGCCTCGCAACTGCAAGGGTAAAATCTTTGGGCTTACAATCAATCCCCCACTGTTTATATACTTGGGATACGACCTTCACAAGGGCTTCCATCCTCCTTGTTGGTCCTGGTCTGGGAGCGTCCTCCCCTGACCTCCCCCGCCGGGCTGGTCCAGCCGCTCCGGCCGCCATTCACCCGAATCCAGGTGACGATTCCCGGGTTTCGGCACCACTTGTTGCCTGGGGTAGGCGTGGCGACCTGGTTCAGGAACGGTACGGCGACCAATCACAGGCCGCTCGGTCCATCGACTCGCAGACACCAATGTGGTGGACGGCAAATGGCGTTTATTAGCACGTGGCACAGCCTTATATAGCTCGAGTTTACAACGTCACTTCCGTCTGCTTACATCATCAACTAACCGCCATTGGGGGAGGGGCTTTATCTTTCCGTACAGCGCGATATCTTCCGGCCGCCAGACCCTAACTACCTACACTGAGAGACCTTCACCCTTTATTCCTGACACAACTATGCATTGATTAGACAATTTTGCCCCTTGGGGTATAAAATTCAAAGAAGTTCTAGAAGCTCCAGTATCGACTAAGACGACGGCTTCCTCTTCCCGAGGTCCCACCTTTAAATTTATCAAGGGTTCCCGGTGGGACCTCGAGCTGGGGAACCCCTGACTTCCCTATGCTACATAATCAAAATCCATCAACGACAACACTCGTTCCTCCCTTCTCAAGTCAGGGCACTCCTGCCTCAAATGGCCTATTTTCCCACAATGATAACACCCTGCCGGTGAACCCCGAGCTGCTGGTAGGAGTGGTTGGGGCAGTCCTCGTCCCCTGTTATTCACCCCTCTTCCTCGCCCCCAAGTAATAGTCTAAGGGGTCCCACTTCGGGGATTCAATTTCTTTGTCGATTGAAACATCCTCGACAGTCTGGGCTGGGAACATATAAAATGGATTTGGGCGTCCCCGAATCCTGAATCTATTCATCTTGACCCAGCAAAAAGCATATTCACCTTCTTCTAATTCCTTATTATTCCTTATTATTCACATACATGTTTAAAGTCTGACAGACCCAGTCTTCATCAGATCCAAATTTGGGCCAAAATACACTAGGAGATCTTATGGGTTCTTTGGTCCAAACAAATTCAAATGCAAATGCAAACATGTCCCCCCTGGGACACCTCTGGGATCCTCTAAGACAGACACAGGACCCCTAGGACACCCTGAGACCCTTCCCAGGATGTCCACGGCCCCCCCATCCACCCCTGGCCCCTCCAGGATGCGGTCCAAACAGAACAAATCATTTTCTTTTTATCTTTATCCCTCGTGCAAGAAGAATCATTTTGAAACCTCAACATTCTCCCCTAAAGGACTGTCTGGGGGAATGTTCCCGGGGTCTTTCTTAGTATCCCCTTTTTCATCCCTAGGCCTAGAACCCTTATTTCCCATTCTGAACAGAGACTTTTCTTACACCCCTTCCTTTCGCTTCGTCCTTCTCCGGCTGCGCCCCTCGCGGGACTACAGAACCGCGGATCCGGATTCCACACCCGCTTCGTACCGCAGTATGTCTCAGTCACTCACACACAAGTCTCTTAGAATGTCCCGACCACCAAGGCAATACTTTAACAGTCCGATTTTCCTTACCTTGGTCCGTGCACGGAGTTGCCTGGTCATGGTCATACTCTCTGTGCCTACTGCACCTATCCCTTTTCCCCCTGTGCTTCACAGAGTCTGCCGTCCAACTGGGTCTTGAGATCTTAGTCGATTCCTCCCGGAATCCCCGCCGACGATCCATGAGACCATTGAAATCAACGGGGCGCGTCTTCCCATCCTTCGGCGACAGGGACTCCCAAGAAGATGACTTCTGCTCCCGGATGAGCCCCCAGATTGTGAGAAATAAGTTCCGGTCCGAATGAAATAGGCTCAGGCAGAATCCTCTGGGAAGCACGTTTTTGTTCACGTTCTTGCAAGAGCGGGTGACCTAGCAAGTAGGCACACTTTCAGTTCTTGAAACACACCTTTTTATTTCCTAATCCCGGCCGAATTTTTCCCTCCCCTGTTTCCCCTTGGTTGGGTACTGCAGGGTTCACAGTCTGTCCAAGGCGCCTAAAATTCTTCCCGGGTGTCCTGCCTCTGTTTACTTCCCTCTATGCTACACCCAGAGGGATTATCTGACTAGTTTATTTCCTTCCTCTTTGGTAACAAAAAACTTGCTCAATGTCATTAGCCCTGGTTAAATGTTTGACTGCCCTTCTAGACACTAATGCAGTAGGAATGAGTTTGTCCTTCTGTCTGTGTGATAAGAGATGTTCTACAAGCCTTTGCTGGAGCCTCTTTGTCTTAGTCATTCCCTTATCGTGTCACCTCTGATGGCAACGGCTTTTCTCCTCTGCAAAAGCAATACCTGCCTTTCTTACACCAGGACTTGGCACGAGGATTTGCACCAGGCCTCACACCAGGGTTTGTTCGAGGGCTCTTCAGGGGCTGGGGGGAAATGAGGGGGCGGGGGAGGTGGGTGGAGGGGGATCGGGGCACAGGGTGGGGTGGGCGTTGATGCGTGGTGGGTATTGCACAAAGGTTTGCACGAGGGTGCGTCGGGGGCTGAGGGGGCACTTGATGGGGTGGGGGAGGGGTTTGGGGGGTTGGGAGGGGGCGGGGGGTGGGGGTGAGTAGGGGGGGGAAGTGCGTGAGGGGGGCTCGCACGAGGATTCACACAAGCCCTTGCAGGATTCACACAAGTGTTTGTAGAGGGTGGGGGAGGGGGTTGAGGGGGGACACGTGTGAGGGGGGTGGTGAGTTCACACGAAGGTTCGGGCGGGTTGAGAGGCCGGGGGAGCATTCCCAGGAGCGTTTGCACGAGGGTTTGCACGAGGGTTTGCACAAGTGTTCGTGGTGGGGGGGGAGGGGGTGAGGGGGGATTTGGGGAGGGTGGCACAGGAGGGGCTTGCACAAGGGTTCGCACGAGGGTTTGCACAAGGTTTTGTGGGGAGCTGGAAGATTGGGGGGTAGGGCAGGGGTCTCACACGAGTGTTTGCACAAGAGTTCATGGGGGCTGGGGGGGTTGAGGGGTGAGGGAGGGATTTGAGGGGGATTTTGAGGGGGTGGGGGAGGGGGTGTCTGATGGTAGATGAGCGTTTGCACGAGGATTTGTACGAGGCTTTGTAAGGCGCTTGAAGGGGTGGGGCAGGGGGTTCACTGTGGATTCGGGGGGTGGGGGCAGAGGTTGGGGGTTGGCACATGAGGGGGTCGCAGGAGGATTTTCACGAGGGTTTGTAGGAGGCTGGGGCAGGTTTTTGGATGGAATTTGGGGGGTGTGGGTGGTGGGTTTGCACAAGGGTTTGGGGGGGTTCAGAGGCTGGGGAGGGGGGATGGGGGATGGTGGCATTTAGGGTATTTTGCACATGGACTCGCACAAGAGTTTGTAGGGTTTGTAGGGCTGGGGGTGTTTCAAGGGTGGGGGAGAGGGTGGAAGGGGAGATTTGGGGTGGGAGGGGTAGGACGTGGGGTACGGGGGGGCTCGCACGAGACCCTGCACTAGGGTTCGTAGCAGGACTGGTGGCGTGGGATTGGGATTCTGCTCGAGGCCTCGCACAAGGACTCACATGGCGGTTCCTAGGGGACTGGGGGGGTTGGGGGAGGGGCTTAGAGGGGATTGGGACGGGGTGGGGTGGCTTTGGGGGTGGGGGAGGGGTGTGGGAGCTGGGGGTGAGGCAGGAGGGGGCTCGCACAAAGATTCGCACGAGGGTTTGTAGGGGCTGGGGAGGGGGTTGAGGGGGGACTTAGGGCGTGGGGGAGGGGGGAGTGGGATGGACGGTGGCCCATGAGGGGATTTTGCAGGAGGATTCGCACGAGGCCTCACACAAGGATTCACACAAGGGTTTGCACAAGGATTTGTGGGGGGATTTGTGGGTGGGGGATGGGTTTGAGGGGGTATTTGGGGGTGGGGAAGGGAATGGATGTTGTGCAAGGCATTTTTGCACGAGGCCTTCAACAAGGACTTCCACGAGGGCTTGTTGTAGGGTGCTGGGGGGGAGCAGTGATTTGGGGGATGAAGGAGGGGGTTGAAGGGGGATTTGGAGGGAGGGGGAGTGCCGGGGGGTGTGCGTGCGGGGGTCCTGAACGAGGATTCACACGAGGATTTCCACAAGGATTCACACAAGGGTCCCTGGGGGTGGTTAGGGTTTTGGGGAGGGGTCGAGGGTTGGGCTTGGGGGTGGGGGAGTGCGGAGGGGACGGGTGGTAGTGCACGAGGGTGTTTGCACGAGGGCTCGCACAGAGACTCACATGAAGATTCACGTGAGGTCTTGCACGAGGGTTTGTGGGGGGCTGGAAGATTGGGGGGGGCGCGGGGGCAGAGGTGGGGTGTACGGCGTGGAGATGGGTGGGGGATGGTGCGTGAGGGACCACAATCCAACTCACCGATCTCCTCGGTCCTCCCAAACCTCCTGAGTCCCCCCTGAACACCTCAGTCCCCCCAACCACCCCTGTCCCCAACCCCCTGCGTCCCCCCAAAACGCGACTCCCCAAACACCCGTGTCCCCCCCAAACCCCCGGGTCATAGAATAGAATCATAGAATCATTTAGGTTGGAAAAGACCCTTGGGATCATTGAATCCAACCATCATCTCCACTCTACAAAGTTCTCCCTTACACCATATCCCTTAACACCACATCTAAACGAGCCTTAAACACATCCAGGGATGGTGACTCCACCACCTCCCTGGGCAGCCTATTCCAGTGTCTGACCACTCTTTCCGTGAAGAATTTTTTCCTTATATCCAGCCTAAACCTACCCTGTTGCAGCTTGAAGCCATTCCCTCTTGTTCTATTGCTAATTACCTGTGAGAAGAGACCAGCACCAACCTCTCTGCAATGGCCTTTCAAGCAGTTGTAGAGAGCGATGAGGTCTCCCCTCAGGCTCCTCTTCCTCAAACTAAACAGTCCCAGCTCCTTCAATCGCCCTCATCAGATTTATTCTCCAGGCCCTTCACCAGCTTCGTTGCCCTCCTCTGCCCTCGCTCCAGCACCTCGATATCTCCCTTGTATTGAGGTGCCCAGAACTGGACACAATACTCAAGGTGCGGCCTCACCAGTGCTGAGTACAGGGGGACAATCACCTCCCTCCTTCTGCTGCTCACACTATTTCTAATACAAGCCAGGATGCCATTGGCCCTCTTGGCCACCTGGGCACACTGCTGGCTCATGTTCAGCCGCTTGTCAATTAGAACCCCCAGGTCCTTTTCTGCCAGGCAGCTCTCCAGCCACACTTCCCCAAGCCTGTAGCGATGCATGGGGTTGTTGTGGCCCAAGTGCAGGACCCGGCACTTGGCCTTGTTGAAGCTCATACCGTTAGCATTGGCCCATCGGTCCAATCTACCCAAGTCTCTCTGTAGAGCCTCCCTATCCTCATGTAGATCAACACTCCCGCTTAGCTTCGTGTCAGCGGCAAACTTGCTGATGATACACTCTATGTCCTTATCAAGGTCATCAATAAAGACGTTGAGCAGAAACGGTCCCAACACTGAGCCCCGAGGGACACCACTTGTGACCGGCCGCCAGCTGGATTTAACTCCATTGACCACCACTCTTTGGGACCGCCCATCCAGCCAGTGCTTGATCCAGCAGATCGTATGCTCATCCAGGCCATGAGCCGCCAGTTTTTCCATGACATTTCTATGGGGGACAGTGTCAAATGCTTTTCGAAAGTTTAGGTAGACAATGTCCACAGCCTTTTCCTCATCCAATAATCGGGTCATCTTGTCATAGAAGGAGATCAGGTTTGTCAGGCAGGTCCTGCCTTTCCTAAACCCATGCTGACTAGGCCTGATCCCCTGCTTGTCCATTAGATGAGTTGTAATGGCACTCAAGATGATCTGCTCCATGACCTTCCCTGCTACCAAGGTCAGACTGACAGGCCTATAGTTTCCCGGATCCTCCTTTCTGCCTTTTTTGTAGATGGGCGCTACATTTGCCACCCTCCAGTCCATTGGTGTCGACGCGGAAGGCTCGGACAATAACACAACGACCAATATGATCAGGTTAATGCCACTTTATTGCACAGATAGCTCAGTAATTACAGATGTTCTGATTCCGCATCACGCGCCGACAATTTGCTGATTGGTTGCATGAGCTGTACATGCAGTAAGCAACGTATTATAATTGGCTTAAAACATCTGTCCACGCGAACAATCACCCCTCCTATATCCTGGGCGAAGTTCTGCATTTCGCACGCTGAGTTCAGCACACTTTCTCATATCTTGTTTGTCTCAGCATTTCTAACACTGCTACAATGTTTTCACATAACCTTCAAACTTACAAGGCCTACACAGTTGTTAACAATTCTTCGGTGCTTGGAGTGTTCACAGGATGACCCCTTTGTACTAAAAATCCTCCCACAGATCCCCCTTTTTGTTTTTGAACAATCCAAGCACCTGAAAACATTTTTTCTATAGACACTTCTAAAGATCTTTGTCGACAAGAAAACAAACAAGGTAAAATGATCAGCAATATTATTACAACAATCAAAATTACAAGGCCCTGTTTCAAGAAATCTTGTACCCAGCCAGCCAGTCCCCAAGAATTAAACAATTGCTCCAACCACGAATGACCCTGAGTGAGCTTATGCATATTGTGCTCTAACTGGGCTAAGTGGTCATGAATGGAGCGTGAGCGATCAGACAAATTCATACAACACATCCCTTCAAAATCCTCACAACCATGGCCTTGTGCTAACAAAAAATCAATAGCAGCACGATTCTGCAGCACAGCATGTCGTATACTATCAGCATCTGTTAATAAAGCAGAAATCATCTCAGAAGTCAGGTTAAACTGTTTTATACTCCAACAGGCTAGCTTTTCTAGATCCGTTAAAGCCTTGGCTGCAGCCACACCTGGAGCTAAAAAGCCTGCAAAAATTTTTGACGGGCGATGCCAAAACTCGATGCGGTCACTGCACTCAGGGGTAAAATCGGTAATCGTTCGTCGCGATCGCCGTGACTGGTTCCTAAGACTAATAAGACTAATCCTGTCAGGAGCAAACAAGGTAAGTCCGCCTAAATAACACGGTCCTCCTACTGAACGACTAGGGATGCCTCCCCAAGCTCGGTCACCACATATCAAAAAATACCCAGGTGGAAGTAGCTTAGGAAAAGATGCATTATTCCAAATCCCTCCACACGACAGTCCTAGGTCAGCACCTCCGTTTTGACAATAATTACTCTTAATAAATGAAACAGTGGGAGTAACATTTTGCATACCAGTGAGAGCACCTGTCATATTAAACCCATAACCTCTACATAATACTGGATTTTGCCCTCCCAATTCGATACATCCTAAGCTAAAGTTGCCAATATGCCTGCCAGTATTATTTCCAGCATGATGTCCCGCTGCTGGAAGTGACCCCAAAAGATCCAATTCCTGCAAAGGGAGAGGAAATGATCGGTTTAAATGATTAATGAGATGACCTTGAAATAGGGGTCCTACTCCTTCTGGACACCAATAGCTGTCTGCAGATCCTCACAACAGGTTACAAGTGACGTTAACCTGCTCTGATTCTAACAGCAAACTATTTGTTAAATTGACTTGGGATACATAGCCTTCAAAATCCTCCAATCGCAGGAATGGAAAACCAATCAAACATGTTCGGAAAGGATCTGATGGAGTGGCCATGGATAAGCAAAAGGCCGAGTTGCCTGTCTGATTTGCCCATGTTACCCATACGTTCTGCCTAGGGGATATGTTTGTAATACCTTCCACTCCCGGTCCCACTAAACCAATAATCATTATCCCAATTATCCAACCCATGTTGCCGTTATGGTTTTCCCTTTTGCTTCCAACCAAATCGCCTTGCACACTTTTTCTTCGTTTTCTCCCACTCTTCCGGTTTTACCTTCCAAATGCGGGGTATTAAAACGTCTTTGCTACACTTGACTACTAAAGGATCATAGTTATCCTGATACTTCCAAATTGCTCTCACACAACAATGTGTTTCCCAAGCTAACCGACGATTATGATTCTCGTCGACGTCATGCCCTGTTAAAATGGCTATACGAACAGCCTGTTGTATCCTTGCATACTGAACTTCCAGGCAAGCCGAACACCAAAACCCTGCTAATCCGGCACGTTGATAGAGCTGTTTCTTGCACTCATTACACTCGCAAAGAACCCACGGTTCACACTCTCTACAAGCTGGACATATGACAGTTGCCAAGCCTGCGAGAGCCAGAGTGGTGAGTTCACGTGGTCATATCACCGTCTCGCGTTCCACTCTCTTGCATTTTAGGTTCCCTCCACGGCTTAATCCAACGTGCTGGTACCCATCTTGGACCTTGATCTGTCAAAACACAAGCATATCTGCGACCAATCATTTTTATCTCCACTGGACCCTTCCATTGCCCTGATTGCCAGTCCTTATACTGTACCCGTCCTGGTGTGGTTGCTTGCAAACCAGACCGTAATGACATGTGATGAATCACTATTGGAGGTGAGTCACGTTCTCCAGTTAACCGCAAACAGTTCAATACATCTAAAGCTTTTGCAAGGCGTTCTGCAGAAGAAGAGGTAATTTCTCCCCCTTTTTGTTTTTGCAAAAGCGCCTTCAGCGTAGTGTGTGCACGCTCGACTATGGCCTGTCCCGTGGGAGAATGAGGAATTCCAGTATGTTTACGTATACCCCATAGAGTACAGAATTTAGCAAATCGTTGAGAAACATAGGCAGGTCCGTTATCGGTTTTAATTTCCTGGGGTACCCCCAAAACTGCTATAGCTGCACACATATGCTTAATAACATGTTTGGCCATTTCTCCAGTTTGTGCTGTGGCCCAGATGGCGTGCGAATAGGTGTCAATGCTTACATGGACATATTTGAGCCCTCCAAATTCAGGAACATGGGTAACATCCATTTGCCATAATTGCAAGGAATGCAACCCACGTGGGTTCACGCCTAGGCCAAGCCCAAAACCAGTCCCTTGGCAATCCGGACAGGATTGCACAATACCACATGTCTCAGAAATAGGTAAATTAAACTGCCTTGCTAATACTCTAGCCAATTGATGAAAAAATTCATGAGACACTCGAGCTTGTTCAAATAAGTTGGTTTGACGGTTCTCCCAGGTTGCTGCAACCAAATGGTCAGCACGATTATTACCAATGGCCAGGCCATAATCAGGCTGATGGCTACGTATGTGCACTATAAAATAAGGATACGTTCTCTGATTTAACAAATGTAACAATTGTAACAATAACTGATATAAGACAGAATTTCGAAGAGATCGAAGCATCGATCGTTCCAGTCTCATAACAGTACCGACCACATACATAGACTCTGAAACAACATTAATCGGTTCATTCTGCCAGTTTTGAAAAGCCCACACCACTGCCCGTAGTTCTAAAGTCTGTAAAGAATCTTGTAAAACACCATTTAGTACTTTGGAGTGCCATTGTCCATTAAGGCACCAGGTAACCACCGCCCTTTTTGATTTCTTTCCGGCATCTGTAAATACCGTGAGTCCAGACACCGGAGAATTCGAACGTCGTGGAGTCTCTTCAAAAGTTTGATTTCGAAATAATGGCAAAAGTTTCATTGGTGGGTAGGCATTAGTTATCTGTCCGGAAAAATCCGTTAATGCATATTGTAAAACCTCTGAGGAAGAGAGAAACCAATCCAGATAACTCTGGGTAATCGGAACATATATAACCTCTGGCTCATGTCCAGTTAAGTCAACGATACGACGTCTGCCCTTTATAATAAGGTTTGCAAACATTTATATACGAGTGCAGACAGTATTCTTAGGTTGGTAAGATAGAAAACCCCATTCTATTATAGACACCGTACAATTGACCTGTTGTACTAACAAACCTATCAAATGTTCTCTGCCAGACCCAGAATTTATCACAATCAATTGTAGGGGAACTCCTGTTAAGCGTTGCACGCACCCAGTCATGATTTTTTGAACAATGAAATCTAAAGCCTTTTCTTGAGTTGGTGAGAGTTGCCGACAAACTTCAGCCTGTGTAGAGGTGCCTAGCAATGACATCAGAGGAGCCAGGTCATCACTGGTGATACCGGATACGGATCGCCCCCATTGAATATCTCCTATTAATTTCTGTACATCCGTTAAAGTTTTAATTTTGGTCGTTAGCTGAATCTTTTGAGGCTTAACAGTACTTTGAGTAATAATCCAACACAAATAGTGCCATGGTGCATTCTTTTATACCTTTTCAGGAGCAATTTTCAGACCCTTTTGCTCTATGGTTTCAGTTAACTCCTTCAAGGTTGCTTCAACATCCAAATTTGGGCCTGCCACTAAAATATCATCCATATAATGATATACAAGCAAAAATGGATTATTTTCCCTAAACAGACGTAAGGCCCAGGCCACAAACATTTGACACAAGGTGGGAGAATTCTTCATTCCTTGTGGCAGAACAACCCAATGATACCGCTTAGCTGGTTCTTTCTTATTTGTTGATGGCACGGAAGAGGCAAATTTTTCTGCATCTTCCGGATGCAACGGTATAGTAAAGAAACAGTCTTTTAAATCTACAATAAACAAGTTCCATTCTTTTGGTATCATCGCAGGTGATAGTAAACCTGGCTGTAATGCCCCCATATCCTGCATTACCGCATTAATGGCTCGGAGATCGTGTAATAGGCGCCATTTTCCTGATTTTTTTTGGAATAGTAAAAATAGGGGTATTCCAAGGGCTCGTTGAGGGTACAATATGACCTGCCTCCAACTGTTCCTGTACTAACATTTGAACAATATGCAGCCGATCCTCTTTTAGAGGCCACTGGTCCACCCACACAGGACTTGTAGTGGTCCAGGTGAGCTTCAATGTTGGCTGCTCGACCGTGACCGCTCCTAAAAAGGCGATGTCACAAGTCGAGCCCCAAGCTGAGAAAGCACATCTCTACCTATCGAGGTGACAGGTAGCTGCATCACGTATGTCTTGACTGAGACTACGGTTCCATCCATAAATGTAAAAGAAACTAAAGTTTGGCTGATCATTGTCCTTTGTGGACCCCCTACCCCGACTACACTCGTCGCAGCAGGAGCAAGGGGCCACGCTGATGGCCAGCTAGAAATAGGCACAATCGTAACATCAGCACCTGTGTCTATCAACATAGTCAGGGTAATAGACGTTCCTGAAGGATGCGTCACAACCACCTTTTCTTCAGGCTTGCCTCGTGCAATATCAATAGCTAATAAGACATCAGGAGACCCTGTTGAGCCAAAACCTCCGGCACCCCTCTGTTTTGGCAGCGACCTCGGGACCATTAATCGAAATAATATCAATTGTGCAATTTTTGACCCCTGAGGAATGGTAATCGGGGGGGTCAGCGTATATACCATAATCTTTATAATCCCTGTATAATCAGCATCGATAAGGCTCGGTACAATAAAAATGCCCTGACGGGACACGGAGGAGCGCCCAATTAACAGAGCACTCAGTCCATGGCCCAGCGGTCCTCGTTGATCTGAATCAATTAGAGTGACCGCCGTTGTGACTAAAGTGGTATCTACTGCTGTTGCCAGGTCCATTCCCACGCTTCCTGCAGTGGCGGTGGCGCAACGGTCCAGGCACCCTATACCGCCTCCTGTACTTGTGTCATAGTGCGAGGAGGATGCATCGCGCTTGGTACCCGGTTTCCCGATCGCCTACACTCCGCAGAATTATGGGTGGCGCTTCGACAATTCACACACCATCTACCTCCACTCTGACGTGGGGAGCTTACTTGCCCGCTCGCTTGTCCCTTACTTGCGTTTCTGCACTCTTTACGAAAATGACCTGATTTTCCGCAATTATAACATTTCTTATCATTATTATTACATTTTCCTTTTGATTGCTGTTGCACCAACGGACGTACCGCTGCTCCAACAGCAGCAGCCATAACCGTAGCCTGTTCTTGGGAAAGCACCCGTTCTGCTGTTTCCAGCAGCTGAGCAGTGGTACTGCCTCGAGGTAGGGTACCAAGAGCTTTCTTGGTTTTATCGTTCGCATTATCAAAAGCAAGTAAGTCTAAAAACTTAGCTTTCATGGTCTCATCAAGGTCAGGGTGAGCAGAAATAGCTGCATGCAATCTATCAACAAACCCAGAACAAGGCTCCGTAGGTCCTCGGCGAACATTTGTAAAAGCAGGAGGTTTTTTTTCCCCTCTAATCCCCAACAAAGCCCTGTGAGCTAGCTGTTGACTGAGTTGCAAAACCTCCACAGCAAAATTAGCTTGCCAGTCAGTTCGAACGTAAGGTCCCGTCCCCATTAACATCTGTGTCTGTACCCCATACAAAGGATCACCTTGAGGACGCCGGGTGGCAGCAGCCTGATCACATAGGTTCTGCCACACACTGAAAAACTGCAACTGCTGAGAAGGGGTGAGCAACATTTGAGAAATCTGCTTTGAATCATGTGGTGTGAGTAAATTTGCAGTAAATAAATGCTCCACTATAGCCCTAGTATAGGGAGAGCCTAGTCCATATTAACTAACAGCCTGTTTCGCCTCCTTTAACAATTTCCAATCAAACGGTTCCCAATCCTTTCCACCCCCAGCATTAGCAAACACCGGAAACGCCATAGGCTCAAGAAACACGCCCTCAATTGCCGCGTCTCTAATTTCTCCCCTCCATCGGTTTTTCAATCCTTCCTCCCCTCCTACCGCTCCCCCATGCCCCTCAAATCCCGACAATGGCGGCCACGACAAGGCATGATGAGGCAGTGGCAAAGGAGCAGGGTAAGCTGGAGGAGCTCGTGAACTGGATTGATCGTCTAGACGAGCTTCCAACGCTTCCAACTTTTTTAACAACTCCCAGAACTGAAGGTCTGTCAGTCCACCAGGTGGTACTCTAGTGCTGCTGCCAGGTGATGGCGGAGTAGAGGGCGGCAGAGGAGGGTACGGCGTTGGCTGATCCCTGGAATCCTCAGGGCGGTCTCCTTCGGTACTTTCGACAACAGTGTCTTTGGGAGGGGGAGGAGGAAACGTAGTTTCTTCCTCTTTTCCACTTTCATAAACAGGCATCTCAAGAGGGTCTGTAGCGGGAGTAGGCTGGCTCGGGGCAGTAACGGCATGACTCACTACATTCCCCGGTGTTATTCTGCAGCCCCGGGGTTGAGGGACGACAGCTTCTGGCGATCCCCCAAAAGAAAGGCTCGTGGGGGAAACATCCTTAACTCTGGGTGTTAATGCTGCAAAGGCAGAGGCGGCCGCAGCACGTTCTGCCTGCATTGTTTTCAAAGTCTCTGATACTAACCTCCACACGGTGGAGAGTTTCTGTGCCTCCTTGGATCCTTTACTTACTTCATCCCACAACACCGCTCCTATTTTAGCCCACGTATCTTGAGCAAAAGCGGCAGCAACAGTGGGGATAAGTCCTTTATCCCGCGCCCATGCTAAGAGCGCCTTCAAGGTAGGCGTATCATACTTCAGTCCTCTCGTAGAGAGTATATGTTGGAGGAGCTTAACTACCGCCTCTTCTTCTTTGGAGTGCATAGACCACATCTCCTCCCCGGCCGCTCGCTTGGCCAGAGTGAGATTCCCTAACTTGATGCGCTAGCGTCTTCCCGAGTGCCGGGGCAGCACTCACCTATCGACCGGCTTCTTCTGCCCCCTCCGTCCGTTGGTTGCTCATCGGGTATTCGCTGATCCCAACACCGATCTGAGGGTCCCTGTTCGGGCGCCACTTGTCGACGCAGAAGGCTCGGACAGTAACACCACGACCAATATGATCAGGTTAATGCCACTTTATTGCACAGATAGCTCAGTTATTATAGACATTCTGATTCCGCATCACGCGCCGACAATTTGCTGATTGGTTGCATGAGCTGTACATGCAGTAAGCAACATATTATAATTGCCTTAAAACATCTGTCCACGCGAACAATCACCCCTCCTATATCCTGGGCGAAGTTCTGCATTTCGCACGCTGAGTTCAGCACACTTTCTCATATCTTGTTTGTCTCAGCATTTCTAACACCGCTACAATGTTTTCACATAACCTTCAAACTTACAAGGCCTACACAGTTGTTAACAATTCTTCGGTGCTTGGAGTGTTCACAGGATGACCCCTTTGTACTAAAAATCCTCCCACACATTGGGACCTCCCCAGTCAGCCATGACTTCAGGTAGATCACGGAAAGTGGCTTGGCGAGCACGTCTGCCAGCTCTTTCAGCACTCTTGGATGTAACCCATCCGGTCCCATAGACTTGTGCGCATCCAAGCGGCGTAGCAGGTCGTAGATCACTTCCTCTTTCATTGCGATGGCCTCGTTCCCCTCCCTGTCTCCCAGCTCACGAGGCTGGGTGCCCAGGGAACAGTTAGTTCCACTGCTAAAGACTGAGGCAAAGTAGGCATTGAGCACCTCAGCCTTTTCCTCAGCCTTTGTGACTATGTTTCCCTCTGCATCCAGTAAGGGAGGGAGATTTTCCCTAATCCTCCCTTCGTTGTTAATGAATTTATAGAAACATTTTTTGTTATCCTTAACAGCTGTAGCTAGGTTGAGCTCGAGCTGCGCTTTGGCTCTCCTAATTTTCTCCCTGCATAGCTTCGCTATATCTTTACAGTCTTCATGAGAGACCTGCCCCCTCTTCCAGAGGTCATAGACTCTCCTTTTGTTCTTGAGGTCCGGCCAAAGGTCCCTATTTAGCCAGGCCCGTCTCCTTCCCCGCCTACTTGTTTTTCGGCACACAGGGACAGCCTCCTCCTGTGCCTTTAAGACTTCTCTCTTGAAGTACGTCCGGCCTTCCTGGGCTCCTATATCCTTCAGGGCAGCCTCCCCAAGGGACTTTGTCCAGCAGTCTTCTGAACAGGTCAAAATTTGCCCTCCGGAAGTCTAAGGTGGCAGTTTTACTAACCCCTCGCCTTGTTTCCTCAAGAATCAGAAACTCGATCATCTCACGATCACTGTGCCCTAGACGGCCACCAACCTTTACTTCCCCTACAAGTTCTTCCCTCTTCACAAGAAGCAGGTCCAGGAGGGCACCTTCCCTGGTGGGCTCACCTACCAGCTGTGTGAGGAAGTTATCTTCCACACATTCCGGGAGCCTCCTGGATTGTTCCCTCTCAGCTGTGCTGTATTCCCAGCAGATATCCGGGAGGTCAAAGTCCCCCACAAGAACAACGGCAAGTGATCGCGAGATTTCCCCCAGCTGCTTATAGAAAGCTTCGTCCGCCTCACTGCTTTGGTTGGGAGGTCTATAGCAGACTCGCACAGCGATAGCAGCTTTATCGGCCCTTAACCTAATCCAAACGCTCTCCACCCCGTCATCACTATACTCGATTTCTGAGCTCTCGTAGCATTCTCTAATATACAGGGCCACTCCTCCACCTCTCCTTTCCTGTCTGTCCCTCCTGAAGAGCTTGTAGCCATCGATTGTGGCACTCCAGTCATGTGAGGCATCCCACCACGTTTCTGTGATAGCCACCGTGTCATAGTTTCCCTGGTGCATCATGGCTTCAAGCTCCCCCTGTTTGTTGCGCATACTGCGTGCATTGGTATAGATGCACCAGCACCTTTTTGCGAGTGTGGGCCCCATTTCCCACCAGACCCCTTTCAGGTGCTTCCATGATTTCTAAGCGTCTATCCCTTCTCTCCAATGAAATGTCAGAGTGAGAGTCCTCGCTAGCCCACCATCCTTCAAGCCCTGGCATGCCTCCCTTGGATTTATTCCTGACAGGCCCAGTTGTCTCCCCTTCCCCCCTCATATCTAGTTTAAAGCCCTGTCAATGAGCCTTGCTAACTCCTGCCCCAAAATTCTTTTCCCCTTCTGGGACAGGTGCGTCCCACCTGCCACCAGCAGGCCAGGTGACTCATATAGCAGCCTGTGATCAAAAAACCCAAAGCCCTGCCAGTAACACCAGTCCCGGAGCCGCGAGTTGACCTGTTGCCTCTTCCTGTTAATTTCCTCATTCATGATTGCCACTGAAGGGATAGAGGAGAATACAACTTGTGTTCCTGACCCCTTAAGCCGTCGCCCCAAGGCTCTAAAATCTCTTTTAATCGATTTTGGGCTCCTCCTACCCACTTCGTCACTACCCACCTGAAATACTAAGAGGGGGTAGTAGTCAGAGGAGTTTACTAGGGCCGGAAGTTTGCCTAACGCATCCCTGACCCGTGCCCCAGGGAGGCAGCAGACTTCCCTGTGAAGTGGGTCTGGACGGCATGTTGGCCCCTCCACCCCCCTCAATAGAGAGTCACCCACCACAATGACCCGTCTGCTTTTCCTTTTGGAGCCAACTGTGATGCTGGGTCCATGGCGACTTGGTCTTTCTGACGTTCCTGGCCTGGGTGTATCATCCTCCTCTCCAACAGCCAGTTCCTCCTGCAGGGCTTCATATCTGTTCTGCAAAGGTAACTGGGAAGGTGGGAGGGGCCGGGAGGGCATTCTCCTGCTTCCCCGCGCAGGGACCGGTTTCCATTCCCCCTCGTCTCTGCGATCCCCTCCTATTGCCTGGTGACGAGAGGGGAGGGGGTCCTCTGACTTGTGTGGGGCCTCACCCTCTTCCCTTTCTCTCCGGGAGCGGGTCCACCAGTCACTCTCCCTCTCGCATTCTCTCATACTCCTCAACCTCTCCACTTCTTCCTTCAGCTCAGCCACCAGAATGAGCAGATCATTTACCTGTTCACGTCTTACACAAGTGTTGTCTCTGCTGCCCTCCATGGCGAGTGCCAGGCTCCGGCACTCTTTGCAGCCAGAGGCCTGGCTGCCCATATGTTTGCGTGGGGCCTCTGTCTGGGTGCCCACAGTTTTTTTAACAGCAGCCTTCGACCGGGTAGCAACCACGGCTGGATCTCTAGACACAAGAGAGACCTTGTGACTCGACGGTCAGTTTGGGGGAGCACTGGTTGCTCGCTCTCTGCAGGGACTAGTCCTTGCTCTGGGCAAGGCATCTCGGTCGTATTTAAAGCACCCGTTGCATGTTTATTTTATTAATTGGTGCTTATTTGCATAAATTAACATGGCATTTGGGAGGGAACATGGAGGGTTTGATTAGCTGAAGGAAGGAAATGGAAAGAAAGGCATCTTGTCTCTCCCAACATTATAAAAAAGGCTGATTTTTTTTGTTTCCGAGTCACCAGATTTTGATGACTTTGTTTAATTTTTGCTGAATATTCATGTCCAGTGGAAAGAAAAATAATCTATATTTTGGTTCTGTTTTTCTCTTGAAAGGACCAATCCTCAGGTCTGGGCCTCGATAAACTCCTGTCCCCAAAGCAGAAGGCGTGTGGGAACATTCTCCTTGGGCTTCTCAAGGCTTGTATTTTTCAAAATAAACCTCAAAGGAACGTTTTTATCTAGCCCTTAACGATTCCAAAGGGAAACCGGCTGCCTTCCGGAAACGAAGACGGGCCTCCCAGTAAGGCTGGAGTCAGCGGCAGCCCTGCCAGCTGGGAGGACTGGGAGTTTTTCAGCAGAAAACCTGGGGGCTGTTTCCTTTTCAACAAAGAAAAAGAAGTGGGATGTTGCAGCGCTGAGTGATTTTTTAAATTCCATAGAAAGGGATGAGTTTTGAGCAGTTTGGCTCTGGAGGCGGGGTGGGAAAGCGAGTGCCGAGAGAATGTGGCCCATGTTCTCCGGCGCCAGGACGGCTCGCCGATGCTCCAGGCCGCTCTGGCCGGCGGCAAAGGCCTGCTGGGGCGAGACGGCGGTGGCCGGGATGGCCAGGTACTGCCGGCTCTGCCACCCCCACCATTCCCCCTCCGCCCACCTCGTCTCTCCCTGTCTCTCCGTCCCCCGGCCCACACGGCGGAGGAGCAGGCGAGGGGGGAAGTGCGGGTTATGCTGAGTTCCCCCCAAAAGAGGTGGGTCACGGCCCCAAAATGTCTGGAAGTTGGGCGGGGGTCGCAGTGTTTAAAAAACGTTCAAACCTGTAACTCTGGGTGTGAGGCACTGAAATAGAGAACAAGCTCTTCTTTTGATAGCTATTGAAAAATAATATTAATTTCTGTATCTAGAAGGAGACGAAAATAAAAAGCTCTCTCTCTAAGGATGAAATTATTTCATGGTATGAAATTATTTCGTGGTATGAACTAATGCTGTGGGCCAGCCTGCGTCAAGTGCCTCAAGTCCTCATCTCTACACCTGGGAAGGCTTAAAAGCACCGAGACCGCTGATCCCACATAGGCTAGCTGGCTATGAAGTACATATTTTCCCAAATTCAGACAAGAGAGTTCTAGAAGTGCAGTTTTCCCCAGCATTACAAGAGAAGTTAGTGCTGTGTCGCTCACAGCAGGACACCGGGTAATGGCGGTGACAGACGGAAGATGTCACTGCGAGCCGATTGTGATGCGTGAGGTGAGTTGCCGGGCAAGCGATGACCTGCAGAGGAGGCCACCGCCTGGTGACTGTGACCACCCCGGGAAGGCGGAGGGCTAGTCGCCCCACACAGAGGCCCCGGGCTCAGTGTGCAGCTTGCACTGTGCAGTGAGGTCCTCGTCCTCCTCCCGGCTGGGCACGGCCGTCTTCTCCTGAGGTACCCCGTGTGCCACAGGGCGCTGACGATGGCTTCTGCCTGGGAGAGGAATCGTCACTACGGGGACCTGCAGAAAGCAGTCGCTTTCCTCCCCTCGCTCCTTGCTGATAGCTCCCTCAGGAGCAACGACACCGCTCAGAGTGTCCACGGAGTGCTGCTCTTTGCGGATATCTCAGGTGGGGGGAGCAGGGAGGAGCAGCCACGGACATGAGCCATGTGGGGACACAGCAGGCCCTTTGGAGCCCCTCAGACAGAGTGGTCATCTTGTCACTGCTGAGGTCTTCTGCTGGGATGCCCACAGAGAGCAGGATGGGTGACCTTGGGCGGTCCATCACGGCTGCCACCAGTGCGGAGCTGGCACGGGAAGGTGTCCCCTACAGGCTCTCGGGCCGGGCATCGCGGAAACTGCTGCCAGGTCTTTTGGCCCACATGGGCATTTCCTGATTTCTGGATGTCCCTGTTCCAGGTTTCACTGCGTTGACCGAGAAATTCGTGCAGAGGAGCGGCGTGGACAGAGGCACTGATGAGCTGGCGCAAACGCTCAATGAGTACCTGTGCGACATTTTGGAGGGTAGGAGCCGTGCTGCAGGACTGTGTGGCATCGGGCCGTGATGGTGGAGGGTGGAGGCAGCCTGGTCCTGCCTCCTTGGAAGGGCTGGGGCTTTCTGTGAGGAACAGCGAGCGCAGCCAGGGTCTGCTGGCGGGTCAGCACCAGCGCGGGTCCTTTCTGCTCCCCGCTGCGGCCGAGGAGGCACCCACTTTCTCAGCAGCCACCTCGGTGCCTCTGGCGTGAACAGCCGTCTCAGTGCTGCGTCAGGGCCCAGAGCAGGCTGAGGGCATCCAGCAAGTGCGCCAGGGTCTGGAGCGTCTGTGCTATGAGGAAAGTCTGAGAGAGCTGGGCCTGGTTTGCCTGGAGAAGAGAAGGCTTGCGGGGGGGACCTTAGAAACGTGCCTACAACCTGAAGAGAGGGTGCAAAGAGGACAGAGCCAGGTTCTCCCCAGTGGTGCCCAGAGTGGAACAGGAGGTTCCCTCTGTGCATCAGGAAACACTTTTCGACTGTGAGGGTGACTGAGCACTGGCAGAGGTTGCCCAGGGAGCTTGTGAAGTCTCCCTCCTTAGAGCTATTCGGAAACCATCAGCCACCGTCCTGGTCAGCTGGCTCTGTGCAGCCGGGCTTGAGCAGCGGGGTTGGACCAGATGGACCCCAGAGGTACCTTCCAGCCTTCACCTTTCTGAGGTCTGGTGGCATCTGGAGGCCCTGCCTCCCTGCCTGCTGTGCGGGGTACAAGGGCTGTGACCACCATGAGCCTGGGAGAGAGGCCGGAGCGGTGCTTTCCTGAGCTGTGCCCCACAGTGCACCCTTGCCCCGGTGCTCCCCCCAGGCAGAGGGCCTTGCTCGGTGGCTTCTGGAAGTCCACATGACTCTGCCTTTTCTTCCCTCTGTCCACAGAGTTCCTGATTTTTGGAGGAGACATCTTGAAGTTTGCTGGTAGGTTCTTGGGGCGATGACCTCGGGCACTGAGCTGTAGCATTTAACTCCCGTGGCGGCCGTTTGCTCTGCGCTCCTTCTCAAGAGGCTCTGTGCAGCGCCTTGAGCCAGCTCTTTGGCCACGCACGCACCCCTCCAGCAGTGCCCTCTCTCCAGTGCTGCAGCTGCAGAGGAGCGCTCGGGACAGGGGGTGTCACCGCTGCCAGCCGTCTGCTGCTGTGGCTGGCCCGGGATAGGAGAGGTGTCCCGGTGCCCAGGACACAGTCCTCCAGGACGATGGCCTCCCACAAGCCCATCTTCCTCCGCACGGCAGCTGGTTTCTGCTGTCTCTGCAGAACCAGACCGTAGGTCGGGGAGAGTCAGGTCTCGGCAGAGCCTTTACCTTCCCTCCCTTTCCCCAGGAGATGCTGTGCTGGTGCTGTGGAGAACACCACCCCAGGAGGTGGCCAGGACCATCAGCCTGGTGCTGCACTGTAGCCAGCAGATCCAGAAGAAGTACGGAAGACGTGACACAGATGTGGGGCAGAAGATCCAACTGAAGATAGGTACGGGCGCTGTGCCAGACGCAGCTGTGTGGCACTCTGCCATGCCACAGGGTGCTTCTGGTCTGCTGGGCTTCTGGGGCAGGCAGCTGGGGATGACGCCTGGCGCACTCAACACATTCTCAATGTCAACTCGGTTCGTCTATTTCTAGACGCCTGCTTTAGGGACTAGTGTCAGCGTCTCCCCGAGGAGGAGGGAGGATGCTCTACCCCTCCGTAACGCCCCTCTCCCCGCTGGGCTTCAGAGGAGCTTCTGAGCAGCCGAGATGCTGGGGGCTGTGGAGTTCCAAATGTTCCCTGTGTCAGTTCTGCTTCTCCTTCTCCCCAGGGATCTCTGCAGGGACCATGAGCCTCCCGGTTTTCGGAGATGAGAGCTGGCAACACTTCTGCATTTTTGGCCCGTGCCTGGCTGAAGTTCGTGACGCCAAAGAGGTTGCGGGTGCAGGTGAAGTTGTCCTCTCGGCCACCTGCTGGGAGCTCTGTGAGCAGCACCGGCTGAGGATCAAGCATCTCGCAGGCACAAGAGCTGTGCAGGCAGGTGGATGGGTTGGCCTCGAGAGCCATTCTGAGGGCCTGGGCCTGGCCATGAAGGAGGGAGGTGTTGGAAGGCTGAGGAGATGAATGTGGAGAGAGTTGTAGGTGGGAAAGCGGGCAGGCAGGGGAAGGTCTTGTCCTTCCATCTCAAGGGTAACTGTGGGCTGGGCTTTCTTGCTTTGAGGGGTCAGGAGGCGCTGGGAGGGTTTGAGCCCCAGCAGCAATGTCCTCTGTGGGCCATGGAGCTGTGGTTGCTTGGAGATGGGCATGCTTGGAGAATGGCTGTCCAGCTCCGGTGCTTCTGAGGAAGCACTGCTGTCCCATCCAGCCAGGTGGGCTACTTCTCCCCTTCTCTGGGCAGTGACGGTGGAGGGCAGGCTCTGTCCCCTGGGAGTCCTGGGGAGGCCAGTGGCAGTGCTTTCATTCTGTGTGTCTTCAGGTGACGGGCATGGATCCGATGCCTTGGTCCGAATGCCAAGACGCCTTACGCAAGCTCGTACAAGACCCAGTGAGACACCGCTCAAAAAAGGGAAGGTGAGTGCCCACTTCCCCTTGCTCTGTGATTGTCCCGAAAGGTGGGGCTTTGCTGCTTCAGGGGCCAGAGAGGAACCACCTCCTCCCTCTTCCCTCTGTCCGTTAGCACTCAGGCTGTTGGGCCTCCCAGGGCGGTGGCTGCTGCCGCCTCCTCCTTCCAGGGGAGAGCTCTGCCCTCAGCATCTGGAGGTGGCAACATGAGCAAGCGCAGAAGACTCTTTCTCCCCCGGTTCCAGGGCCAGGCCCTGCTTTGCAACGGCTCGTAGTCCCGTCCACCCAGCGACCACCTGCCTTTTCTCTCCTCAGGTGCCATGAGGCCTACTCTTCTCTTGCCCAGTGACCTGAACGCCAAGGATGTGCTTAGGAAGTACATACCAGTCGCTGCTCTCGGGAAGGTACGGCAAGGCCACCGCTGCTGGGGGCTGCATTTTCGGAGGGCAGAAGAAGTGGTGCCTTGCAGAGATGGAGCTCTTACGGGAACAGACCAATCAAAGAAAATGCGCCCTGCGATGACAACGCAGGGAAACTGAGCCCAGGGGCACCGGTGCCGCACCATTGTCTGCGTTGTCCTCAGAGAGACATGGGTGGCAGGAGGAGGACTCCTGTCCCTCTGTCTTTTCCGTGGCTATGGTTCTGGGTGTGCCGCGGACACGACGGTGGGATAAAGGGGAGATTCCCCTGAAGTCCCTGGAGCATCCCTGAGGGTCTCCCCTCATGTCCGTACCGGTCCCCAGATGGCGTGTTAGCGGAGCAGCCTTCTCTCGTTTGTCATTTGTGTTATGACTCGGCGTCTGCCTGCCGCAGGCTGGGCGGCCTGCCCGCCCTTTTGCACCGAGAGGAGGATTTATCCCTTCCTCTGCTATTACCCGCTATCGCCAGCACGCCTGCGCTCCCTCGGTACTGGTGTGGGCAGTAAGAGCCCGGGAGAGCAGGCTGGTGAAGCCGTCGTGCTCTTGTCTTCCAGCTCGATGCAGGACTGCCCATGGATCTCCTCTCTGAGCTACGGCCAGTCACCTGCATCTTTGTCCAGCTGCAGCTTGCTGCAGGTACCAGCTCGGTGCATCTCAGCACCGTCCTCAAGGAGGCCAGCAGGGTGATGCTAGAAATCCTCTCTCCTCACAAGGGCCACATCAACAAAGTCCTCCTGTGTGATAAAGTGAGTGGGGGGGAACGGTGGCCTCCCCCAGCGCCAGAGGGTGGGCAGTGAGCGCGAGGGAGAGACTCCCTCTTAGGCGCTGTAGCAACATGTTCCACATCTGTCCTGGGCAGGGCTGCACGTTCCTCTGCGTGCTGGGACTCCCTGGAAACAAGCTGCCCTGCGAGAGCCTTCACGCCCTGCAGAGTGCTCTGGAGATCTTCAACTCGTGCTCCACCATGCTCGAGGAAAGAGAGTGAGTGTGTGGCGGGGGTCGGTGGGGTGCATGCTGCCTGGGACGGCGCAAGGGGGCTTCACAGAAAGAGATGTGCCTTCTAGCTTGCTCTCCCTTGTCCCTGGCAGGAAGGAGGCAGTGCCCTGAGAGGTGCAGGCAACTCCAAGCACACTCTGCTGGCCACCGCTCTGGAAAGAGCCCTCGTGAGGGCCAGAGGCCGCTGCGGCCAGAGGCAGGCCCTTCTGGGCCACTGCCCCATGAACGGGGATGGGGCCCAGCCACCTGATCCCAAGTGGCTGTCATCGCCAGGCGGTGACATGCCGGGCACCTTCTTCCCTCTCTCTTTGCTCACAAGAGGGCTGTGGCCCTGCACGTGCTCTGCCCCTGCCCCTTGTCCCTTGCAACCTGCAGATGTTGCACCCTTGAGCTCTCCACGTCCCCGAGACCCACGCTGGCAGGGCAGCACAGCCGGTGGCCCAGGCTGGCACCGAGGGGAGGTGTGGGAAGGGATGAAGCCAGGCGGGCAGGACTGCGCCTGGGGCGCTGCTCAAGCCCTGCTGTTTCTCTGTGTGCCAGGACAATGTCTGTGGCAGTTACCAGAGGGACGATGTTCTGCGGAGTCACTGGCCACCCGCTGAGACACGAATACACAGGTATTGGCCTGGAAGGGTGCCGCGGGGCTGGCGGCACGGGCCACACCGACGCATGCTCTCTCTCTCTAACGCGTGCTCTCTCTCTGGCAGTCCTTGGCCAGAAGGTGAACTTGGCTGCCCGGATGATGGTGCACTACCCTGGGCTGGTGTCCTGTGATGCAGTGACCTACGCCGCCTCCCGGCTGCCCGCTTCCTACTTCAAGGAGCTGCCGGAGAGAGAGATGAAAGGCCTCAGGCAGCCTGGCCCTGTCTATCAATACGTGGGGGTCACCGAGGAGAGGTGAGTGTCCTCTGAGACGGTCGGAAGCCCTGGTGTGGCAGGCTTTTTGCCCCTCTCCCCTGCTGTCTCCAGCTGCTGAGAGAGCGGGAGTCTTCTCCTGTTTCTCTGGGTTTGGCCTCTGGGGATGGACTCTTGATATGTTCTCCTGTCCCACCGTGGCCGCTGGGCTTCTTTACGCTTGAAGCTGTCGTAGCGTGTCAGCTTGAACTTTGGCTGGGAAAGAGTGCAGGGGATAACAGCCTGCTCCAGAGAAAAGCCGGTACCCGAGGAGCACCTCCTTCCCTACCACGCCAGGCTGCTTCTCTAGGTCCCCTGGCTTCTCACCGTCTCATTGACTTGTGTTGTCTTTTCCCCTGCTTCTAGCATCTTTGGCGTGGGTCTTACCAAGAAGAGGTCGGAGTACGTCCCCTTGCTGGGTAGGTGGAGAACGCCTTGCTCTTCTGAAGCCCAGGTTCTTCCCCTTGGTAACTTTTAGTGCCTTGCTGGGAAGGGAGAGGCTTTTACCAGGGATGGTGTTGCCTGCAGCAGCCCTAAGAAAGCGCCACCTGTCTTGGTCTCTGCTTGCTTGATATCTTTGGGTGGAAAACGAGGTGGGGCGCCTGCTGCTCCCTGCTGTCTTCCAGACCTGGTAGGAAGGTTGCTTTCAACTGTGGAGCTGCTCACAGCCTGGGGGCTAAACTGATCCCTGTCTTTGGGGTCAGGAAAGAGATTTCCTTCTGCCAAATCGATGGAGAGTTTTGACGGTGGGTTCTCCTCCTTGTACTCCTCAGAGCTGCTTTCTTGGCAGCATCTGGGCGAAGACATGGCAATGTCAGGAGGCAGGGGATGCCTGTATTCACTCGGGGTCTTGCCGAATGTTTTGGGCCCTGTTGTGGGTTAACCCCGCTTGGCAGCTCAGCCCCACAGAGCCACTCGCTCCCCACAGTGGGATGGGTTAGAGAATCGGAAGGGTTAAAGTGAGAGCACTGGTGCGCTGAGACACAGACAGCTTAATAGGGAAAGCAAAAGCTGCACACACGCCCAAAGCAAAATCAGGCATTCATTCACTGCTTCCCATGGGCGGGCAGGCGTCTTGCCATTTCGAGGAAAGCAAGGTTTCATCACGTGTGACAGTGACTTGGGAAGACAAATGCCATCACTCCGAACGTCCCCCCTTCCTCCTTTCCGCCGGATTTTCTTGCTGAGCACGGCGTTGTATGGTCTGGAATAGGCCTTTGGGCAGTTGGGGTCAGCTGTGGTGGCTGTGGCGGCTGTGCCGCCTCCCAGCTTCTTGTGCACCCCCAGACTGTTTGCCAGCGGGGCAGCGCGAGCAATGGAAAAGGCCTCGATGCTGCGCAGGCGCTCTTCAGCCATAACTAAAACCTGGTTGTGTTATCAACAGCGATGTTTGGTCACAAATACAAAACATAGACCTGTACAGGCTATTGCTGAATAAAATTAACTGTAGCCCGGACCAAACCAGAACGGGACTGACGACGCTGCCTTAGCTACTGGGAGGTGCTGTGCAGCTCACGGCACAGCGAGGAGATGCTTTGAGTCTGTTTGGGACGCAGCTGCCTGAACCGGCTGCAGTCATCCCTTACAGTCTTGTGCTGGATCGCTGCGGGGAGTCGCATGGGGCCGGCAGAATCTCCGTGCCTGTGGGATAGGGGAGAGGGCGAGGGGGCTGCGCTGCGGGGCAGGCAAGCAGGTGGCCCCGTGACTGCTCTGAGGAAGGCAGAGGTGCCCAAGCGTGGACGAGCAGGTGGGAAGGAGGCCTGGGTGCCGGCAGGCTGGCCGATGTGGTAGCGGGGAGGGAAGCTGCGGTGGAGGGTGCCCGCAAAAGGGACGGCTCTTTGCTTTTCAGCACGCCCCCAGCAGCTCGTTCTCTGGTTTGTCTTCGCAGGTCGGAAGCAGGAGACTGGCCTCTTTGTCAGCTGCTTGAACGCCTATAGGGATTCAGGCCAAAGGAACATCCTGGCGGTTGAGGGCACGATGGGCTGTGGAAAGAGCCACTTACTTGCTGAACTGGCCTCTCTAGGCCAGGATGCTGGCCACAGGTACAGGTTTTCCACCTGTAGCTTTGGGACGCTGCCCCTGCCCATCCCCTGACAGCCGTGGAACGCTCCAGCCCCTCTGCCAGGGTACCTGGCCCTTGGACTGCAGCCTCCCGACAGAGCCTCCTGGAGACACTGCCTGGGAGCACCTGCGTGCTCCGCTCCCGCCTCTGCCTCTTTGGGGAGTTGGAGGTGGCTTCTGGAGCCACGGCCTTTCCTCCTTCACCCCTGGGTCAGGCGCAGATAGAAGGAAAGAGCCCAAGCTCAGTGCTTTTCATCCCACTCCAGACCCCAGAGACAGCAGGGCTGCCTGTCTCAGAAGCCCTGCTCGCCCTCGGCGTGTTTCCCAGGAGGAGCACGGGGGCCTGTGCTCTGGCAGGCAGACCGATAAGGTCTGGAGCCCAAAGGCAAACCCACCACTTGCTCCATTCTTGCCTCTCAGCCCCGTGAGTTCCTCTGCAGGGGGCACGTAGGGAGACCTAGGCCGGCGCTGCAGAGACACAGGCTCTGGACCCGGCTCTCCCGCTGGCTTGGCAGCAACTGCCCCTCTGTGCCCTTTCTCGTACGAGGAGGGAAAAGCTTGGCCTTCTGTGGGAAGCGCTTGGAGATGGGGGGCTGAAGAGCTCCCCCCAAAGGGCACCTCCGCCCCTCTTGTCTTAGAAGGCTGGGGCTGTGGGGAATCTCAGTGCCTTTTGCTTTTGCACCGCAGGGTGGTTGCCCTGGAACTGCTGGAGATCGACACGAGGCAGCCCTTCTCTGCCATCCGCATGCTGATGGCCAGGGCCCTGGGCCTCCAGGACTGTGAATCGCGCGGCGACAGGCAGCGCGTGCTGAAGACAAAGCTGCAAGGGACAATCGAAGAGAGCAGCTACTGCCTCCTCAATGACATTTTCGGTGTCAAGGTGAGAGCCAGAGGCCCCTGTGGACGTTAAGAAGGCCTCTCCTGAGCTTGTCTGGGTCTGACCTTGAGTGGGCACGCTGCTGGGAGTGCCTTAGCTCCGGGGTGGGCATTGCCGGGGTCACAGTGTGCATTTGCCATGCCTGGGCCCAGGGGGCTCCCTGTCTGTGGGGCTGGTGTCCTGCGCCGCATCCGCAGTGCCCGGTGCCTTGTTCGGCACCCTGGAAGTGGCACTGGAGAGAGGCTGTTCCTGACCTCGTGCCGAGGTCACCGCTGTGCGAGGGGTCTGCCCCAGCCAGCCCACGATTCCCACAGCCAGAGAACCGGCTCAGCCCAAGCCCCAGCTCTGCAGAGACCCTCAGCAGAGGGCCTTTGCTTTAGGCTCTGGGTGGAGTCCCCGCTGCGGCTCCCTGCCCCTGTGCTGGGCAGAGGTGAGGTGCTGAGGCTGTCAGAGACGGTGGGCTCTGCGGTCTTGCGTGCTGGGTAGGTGTGCCGAGCCCCGGAGCCGTGTTTCTCCCTGACTCTGCTTTTCTGGCCAGTTCCCCATTTCGGACAATGTTCGCGAGATGGATGAAACTCAAAGAAGACTGGAATTGCACTCGACTCGGGTGAAAGTGCTGGAGAAGGTGAGCATTTCTCCTTCCTTCCCCCTGGGTCAGAGAAGGAAAAACCCTGCCGTCTGCAGGCTCTGTACTACTGAGGTGTGAGCAGGCGGGAGGACTGCGCACCTGGGTCATGGCCCGTCAGAGCCCGAGAAAGCCCTCGCCCCCCCACTTCCCCCCGCAGCCCCACAAACACACCCGAGGACTTTCCTCCCGTAAAGTGTGCCCTGGAGGAGGAGCAATGTCTTCTGGGTTCCCTTGCCCGAGCTCCCTCCTGCAGGGCAAGTGATGTTAGGTATGACCCTCCAGTCTCAAAGAGTCAGTAAGCTTCCGAGCGGGAAAGTGGCTGGGGAGAGACTTCAGAGCATCCTCTCAAGAGACGGAGGCTAAATCTCGTCCCCTGCAAGACAGCTGAGAATCCACTGGATTCCCCTCAGAGCAACCTGCTTTTTTTCAGACCCTTACAGGAGATTTTGGCATATTTGTCATCGACAATGCCCATTTCATCGACCCTGACTCCTGGTTCATCATGTCACCCGTGCTCCAGAAGGTCTCCCTCTTCATGGTCATGAGCTTAGCCCCAGGCTACGAGATAACCGAGAGCTTTCGCAAAGCCGCAGCAGACAACGCCACGTCCCAGAAAATCACTTATCTTCATCTGGACAAGCTGAAAGCTTCAGTTGTGATGCAGAAAGTCTGCAAGGACCTCGGAGTGGTCAGCATCCCCAGGGATCTGGTGAGGTAAGTTGGAGGCAGGGGAGCTCTTCCTGAGGGCCTGAACCTCTGCTGACCGTGGTAGGGAATCAGGCCCCCAGGCAAGGGAGCGCAGGGCCGCTAGAAGCATCCCGGACTCTAGCGAGTGCCAGGCGTGGGCGGCTTGTTATGCCTCACCCTGGTGGGTGTGCGCTGAGAGCGGGCAACTCCCGAGACACCCAGCCTGGGAGGTGTCAGCCTTGGCTGCCGCACAGGGAGGAAGGGAGGAAGAGTCCTGAGCCCAGCTGTGTCTGGGTGTGAACAGAAAAGGCCTTGGTCTGGGTGGCTGGGCTGTGGGGGAGATTCCCCGGGGCAGAGGTCCATCCTCTCCAGGCTCCTGAGGAGAAGAAAGGCAGGGCTCGCTGCTCTGCGCTTTGGGCATTGTCCGCAATTCTTTTCCCGTGGACTTCGGCAAAGGCTGGAGGGTTCAGGGGGCACAAAATCCCAAGGCAGTGGGAGGACGATCCCTTTCCAAAGTGAGGCGTAGCTGTGATGAAGATGCTGGCTACCCTGGTATGCCTGAGTGACTGGCCGCCCAGCTGAACTGTGTTTCACCTTACTTTCCTTGTGCTGGTCCCCGACGGGTCTGCTCCTGTGCAGGTTCCTGATCCGAACCAGCTCAGGGATCCCATATTACTGCGAGGAGCTGCTGCGCTGCCTTCGTGCCAACGACATGCTCCAGTTCTGCACCCGGAGGCAGTCTGGAAAAGCAAAGGACAACTGGGAGAGCCTGATCAGTAAGCACCTTGGCTGCGACTAGCGAGTTGCTGTGGCGTGTTCTCCACAGCAGAGTCTTGCCCCGTTGTTCCCCCATGGCTCTGGGCAGAGTCGGATCTTGGTCTGGCGGAGGTGTGGGCTCCTGTGCGCCTTGCTGTTGGGACAGGCAAAGCAGGGGCAGTGAGTTCTGGTGGCTCGGAGGGACCTACATTCTTGGGGCGGGGGTTGTGGGGCTAAAACACAGGGGAAATCCTTCCGAAGCACATGTGCTTGTGGTGTTTCTTAGGCATTCCAATGGGCATGCAGTTTAGCTTGGCCAAAGGCTAGCTCACTTGAGAACAAACCCCAGCTTGAGGTGAGGGACGAGCCCAGGAAACTTGAATGCCAAACCATAAATCCCCACAAGAGTGCCGGTAACGGAAGAAAACGGTGGTAATGCCATCCGAGAGAGCAATGCCAGCCAGAGTGCCGCGGCCTTGGGAAGAGCCAGGACTGAGGCCACGTCTTGCATTAGCACCAGCAGTTTCCCTGGCTGGGAACTGGTGGGAACTGTTTTGCTCTGCTTCATGACCACCACATTCAGGGCAGGCACTGGACCATGTCAGGGGCGACTTGTCCCATCCCAAGTGAATCGTGAAGCGCTCGCGAGCTGCGAGTCGCTTTGCGAACTGCCTTATCGGTGCTCTCTTGCTCCGCCCAGCATCTGCAGCCGAGGCTTCATCCCTCGCGGCAACCTGGAGCTCCGAGGCGCGGAATGACGGGAGGGTCTGCCTCCTCAGGCCAGGTGTGACCCTGGAGAACACCGCGCTGCCCATCCCCTTGAAAGGTAAGGAGCCGAGCGCCGCTCTGCCGGCTGTCGGCTGTGCTGGGGCTCCTTCCCGGGGCAGGGGCTGGAGGGAGGCCGGGCATCCGTGTGCTGCAGAGTCACCCTCTCAGCGTGGGGGCTCTGCTGGGAAGGCGGCTCCGGTCCCACCAGAAACAGGCCTGGGGCTGCAGGCAGCCGCTTTCCCCTCCTGTGAGCCTGCTGGCTGCTCTCCGTCAGCAGGTAGGAGAGAAAAGGTTATCCGTGCAACACTGAAATGGCTCCCTTTTCTCACCAAAACAAATACTTTGCTGGGAAAAGGCTTTGACTTGCCTCTGTCCCAACTTTGACGCAGCATCTGTGTTGCTGTTCTCTTTTTAAGTTCCCCAGCTAATGCTGGTCTCAAGGCACTTAATCCAAACCAAATTCTTCTCTTTTTTCTTCTTTTTTTTCATTTTGTTTTGGTTTTTTGTTTTCTGCGGATCGGCATGGAAATCCTCCTGTAGCCAGGGGAGCTGGGTGGGGGAGCTTTCAATGAGTGTCCCTCCTCTCTGGCCATAGACATTTGTTATGAATTGTGAAGAGACATCATGCTAAAGTATTCCTGCTGTGAAGTGGCTTTGTCCAAAAAAAAAAAAAAAAAAGAAAACCAAGAGAAAGGAATAGTATTGTCTGGCCAAGTTAAGGCAAGCGTTGTGGGGAGCTCTGTGTCCACCTGTGATGTGGGGAAAGTTCTCTGTGTGCGCTGTTGGGCAAAAGCCTACTCCAGATCTGGTAGGGCACATCATGGGATGCGCATACCTGCTGGGTCCTGCCCTCCCTGCCCTCGGTGGGGGAGCATTTGTTTGAGCATCTGGCTTTTCCCCAGGCCTCATGGCCTGCGATTCCATCAGGAGCGGAGCCAGTTTGAAGATGCCTACCCTGGGTTGCGATTGCCCAGTAGGTGCAGCCGCAAGGAGAGGAGGCCAAAGTCTACCCCATCTCATGGGTTGAAACTTTCCAGCCTCTCCAGCCTCAGCATGGGGAAGAGGCAAGAGAGACGTGTTGTTTCTTCTTGACAGAGATTGCGCTGACTCAGATGGATCGGATGCAGCTGCTGACGCGGATGGTTGTGAAGTTTGCAGCCATCATCGGGCCGGTGTTTACCACCCAGCTCCTGTTGCACATCCTTCCCACTGGCCTCAGGACCCATATGAATTCCTCGTTGGACGAGCTGGTGAGCGACAACATCCTGAGGTGGCTGAAAAACACAGAGGTGCCAGAAGATGTGCAAGATCCTACCGAGGGGCCAGCCACCTCTTCGCAGGTGGAGAGCAGTAAGTGGTAGCGGGCAGGTGGACAAGGGAGCTCCCAGCTGTGTCCCGGCAGGGCTCCCCAGGGCATGGTGCGCTTCCCCTGCTGTGAGGGGTGGCTGGGGCTCAGGCAGGCACGGCTCTTTGCGATGGGTTGTTCAAAGACCTTACGGGTCAGTCTCAAAGCCCGCTAGCTTTGCGCTGGAGGGAGGTTCCCACCAAGTGCCATCCCGAGTGCTGCTCGTAGCACAGGCACGGGAGGGCGTGTGGAGCCCCTGACATCCTCTCCCAGCCACCTGATCAAAGATGCTCTCCAGGTTGCCCCGGGGCCCTTGACGGGCTTTTATTCAGCTTTGACTCCCCTGTGGCGCAGGAGGAAGCTCAGGAGGCTGGGGACTGCCTTGCCAAGAGCAGGGAGAAAGTGCTGGACGGGGCTTGCTTGGGCTGGTGGTGACATGCCCAGCTCCTGCCTGGAGCGCAGCTGAGCGCTGTGTCCGCGGGGCTGGGCTAGCGTCAGCAAGGCAAGCTGGGCCCTTTTGCCCCGTGCTGCAAGGCTCGGTATGCAGCAGTGCTGGTTGGCTGGCAAGGGTGCACGCCAAGGCATGACTCTCGTGCCCCGGCTGCGACGGCCCTGAGCTGGGGCTGATGCCGAGGCCCTTTGCCTTGCAGGTGTGCAGAGGCCCTCTCCCAGCACGAGGACCGAGGAGCAGCAGCCTGGCGTCTTGGCCTTCTGCGTCCCGCTGCTGCAGAAGGCTGCGTACGAGCTGTGGCCCGAGAGGCAGCGAGTCGCCTTGCGAGGCAAGTGTGCCGCCTTCCTGGAGTAGCACGCGCACAAATGCAAGAGCTGCGGCCAAGGGGAGTTTGTCGCCTTCCACCACTTCGCCGTCACCAGCAGCCAGGACGGAGGCAGCTGTCGGGACCCTGCCGACGGAGGCGACTCATGCAGCTGGGAGGCCTTGGTGCTGGCTGGAGAAGAGCTGAAGCAGGACAGGACCCACGCCACTGGGGGTACGCTGTGCACCGTGCTCCACAGCCCGGGCCCTCCAGGAGCCCAGGGGTGTATGCTGGGGATCGGCTGGGAGGAGGTCTGCCGGGGATGAGCCCAGGAGCTGAGGACAACCACCGCAGACTTTGCTCAGCGTGTCGGCACCCTCGCAAGGGTCCTTGAAGCCCAGTGGGAGAGCGAGAGCAGCTCTTCCCCTGGGGCAGGCGAGGAGGTGTCTAACCCCCTGTTTTCTTTGCAGATGCCGCAGAGCAGCAGGCTTTCACGGAGGCGGAAACCGGGTGAGCAGACAAGGGTTTGATTCTCTGTAAAGGCAGGGGCCTCAGGGGTCTCCAGAGGAGACCAAGGAAGCGCTGGCATTTGCCTGCCGGTTGTGACTCTAGCTTAAGGAAGAGGCTTTCTGTGAGGTGGGAGCTGGGAAGAGATGGCCACGGAGGTGAGACAGTGCTGGAGGAAGCCCGTGGGCTCCTAGTGATGGTCACACTACGCTGGAGCAGGCCTTGCTTTCCAGTTCCTCGAGAGGAGCGCTACAAAATCTGCAGGCGAAAAGCCACCACAAGGGAGCCAGGAGGTTTGCCTGGGGGAGGTGACAGAAAGCCCAGCTTGTCTTCTTCTCCCTGGCTACAAAGCAGCTGTAGGAGTCATGCCTGCCCGTGGGCTCGCGCTCCCTTTTGAACAAAGGGCTTTTGATGGCCTCTCTGTGGGGCAAAAGACCAGTGTAGGTGATGCCTGTGCATTCTTTGCTCTCTTCTTCCCCTGGGAACGGTGCTCTGACTAGTGTGGCGGAGCGGCTTCTGCCAGAGGGCAAACAGACAACTGAGCTGCCCGACGAGACCGACAGGCAGCACAACGGCACACACTGGTGTGAATGCCGAGCCATCGTGGAATCGGTGCTTGTGCCTTTGGCTCGCCACTACGTGGCAATGGGCGATGCCGACCGAGCCTTTTACTACCTTCTGGAGTGTGCTGCTGCCTACCTGCACGTCTCCAACAGCTACATGGTGAGTTGCCTCGCTCGCCAGTGCCCACCGTGCACGGAGTCCTCTCAGTCAGCTGGCTCTGGGCAGGACAACTTCACCGCTGCAATAGGGCATGCCTTGACGGGGCCTTGGAAGGGACATGCTGGGGTCAGAGCCTGACTTCTTCCTCCGGCTTGCCTCTTCTGTGGACGGAGACACAGGCCACCGTGCCCATAGCAGGAGGGGAATTAGCAGGGAGGGGATCTGAAGGAGCACTGGTGCCTGTGCTCTGAGCCGGCGTGACTGTGTTGGGGCGGGCATCAGCAGGGGGAGAAACGGGCCCTCTTAAGACAGATGCCAGAGGCAACAGGGGAGGACGAGGCCGGCCATGGGCTCTGCATCACGCTCGCCTGCTCTCTCTGTGCTTGCGCAAAGGCCCTCATGAAGCTGAACGAAGCGGAGGTCCTGAGGAAGATGAAAGCCACTGCGATAGCCTGCTTTGAAGAGGCCACCTTCTTCAGCCTCAAAGGGGAGGTAAAGAGATGGGGAGGTCTGGAGGGATGTCCTGGGGGATGGAGCTGGATGCTTTCCCCGGCTGCAGGGGCTATCCCTGGCATCACAAGCCACCGGCAGACTCCGGCAGTCTCTTGGCCGACTCGAGCAGATCAGGGTGTTTCCCTTTTCCTCTGCAGGTTTGCTGGTGTATGCAACGCCTTCAGCTGGCAGAGAAAATGATGAGGGAGGCTTTGAGCTTGCTCAGAAGGAACTTCCCCGAGACCTTCCTTGGCGCCTTTGTCAAGGCTCAGGTGGAAAAGTTGCCTTGTGTCGCTTACGTGAGAAGAGCAGCCTGCCTTCTGCAGAAGGGCCGGTAAGGAGCAGAACTGAGAACCCAGGGGAGGAAGAGCCATTTCCTACCTGGTCCCAGACCTGCCTGGGCTTGAGGCCACACGTGACCTGACGCATGGCCCTTACAGGACCGAGGGGTTAAGGAGCGATGTGCGGGTGGAATGGGGAACGACAGAGCCCCACACTCCCTCCCCCCTGTACGCTCCTTCCCCCCTGGGTAAAAAGCAGCTCACAGCCGGGGCTGTGCCTGCCGGCACGCGTCGACAGCGGCAGGGCCTTGGTGGTGGCTGGGGACAGAGAGCTGCAAACAGGGAGTAGAGGCTGACGAGGGGCAGGGCTCAGGAGACGGGGAAGGAGCAGTGGGTGGGGGTGAGGTGTGAGAGTGAGGAAGCTCAGAGGGCGATAACCCTTTTCTTGCCGGTTCCCAGCTTTGCTTGGGCCCCCGGGCGCTGTAGCGCCAACGCGCCCTCTCGAGCGGTCAGCTTCCCCTGGCGGCACTGCTTTGTTTGCCCCCTTCCTCTCCATCAGCTCCCTTTCCTCCCAGGAGGTGCGACTGGCTTGTCCGCCGCCCTGCTTTCCCCCAGCCCTGTCTGATTTAGCGCTGTACAGCGAGAGCCTCTGGACCCAGCAGTTTCTCTCGTGCAGCAGGATGAAGAGGCTGGCCTGGCTGCTGCAGCAGAGCTGCTGCCTTTCCTTACTGGAGCGCCTCTTCAGCCTGGAGGGCACTTCCAGCGGACGGAGGTTCTCCCGCCTGGCAGCGCGCATGAAGGCCAACACGGACAGGGCGTTGGACTCCTGTTGGACAGCAGAACTCCCGCCACGCACAGACTTAGGACACAGACAGATGCCAGCACAGACGCAGACACAGGTACAATTGGGCACACAGGCACCATACAGAGACCTTCACAGACGCCGGCACCAATACAGGCAGGGACACCCGTACTGATACCATCAGAGATACCACCGCCCATTCCGTTGCAGGTGCAGATGCCGTTGTAGAGGCCGTGGCAGACACAGATACCGCTGCAGACGCCCTTGCAGAAACCAGGTAGTCTTTCAGATGCAACTGCAGACGGAGATGCCATGGGAAAGACAGATGCCACACCAGATACCCTTTCGTGCGCCACTGCAGATGTAGACAAAACCGGAGTGCAGAGAGCATTGCAGATGCCCTTGCAGACAGAGGGAGCGTTGCTGATGCAGGTACCATTTCAGAGGAAGGCATCTTTGGGGATGCCGGTGCGGATGCAGATAAAATTGAAGATGGAAACGCAGATGGAGACCACGTTGCAGGTGCTGTCGTTGCAGGTGCTGTTGCAGGTGCAGTTAGCGTGGCAGATGGTTTTCTTAAACAGGGACCATTCAGGACAACTTTACCGACTTCTTCTGTCACCAGAGCTGTATATTTGTTTTCCAAATAAAATGGTTCTTATGAAAACTCAGGAGTTCTGTTCTCTGCCATACAACTCTGCAATGACCAAGTCAAGTGGTATCGCCAGAGCGTTTCAATCTACTAGACTTCAGGAGACATTGATTAGCATTTGTAAAGCAACTTGACAGTGTTCTGGAGGGCTACAAAAGTAGAATTTGTAATGGCATGTTGCAGTTCCTTCTTTGTTGGATGGAGGAGTCAATATTAGTACAATTAGCCACTTCCCATCGCAAGCAGTTTTGAAAGAATCCAGCGTGTTTTGAAAGAATCGGGGAAGGAAGGCACTTCCTTGTGTTTCAAGCCTCTTCTGTCAAGGTACATTGGTACTGAAGTTCAAAAATAAGCACACATATTATGTGAGTTATCTCTGAAATAAGTCCGTTCACTGACAGAGAGCCGCCACAGTTTCTATTGTAATTTCACCAAAGAGTAAGACATTTGCCAATGTCAGGCAGAGTTTGCCTTTGGTGAAGCCGTGTTGGCTGTCACCAATCACCTCCCTATTTCCCATGTGCCTTAGTAGCGTTTCCAGGAGGATCTGCTCCATGACCTTGCCAGGCACAGAGGTGAGACTGACCGGCCTGTAGTTCCCTGGGTCTTCCTTTTTTCCCTTTTTGAAAATGGGCGTTCTGTTTCCCCTTTTCCAATCAGCAGGAACTTCACCAGGCTGCCACGACTTCTCAAATATAATGGAAAGAGGCTTGGCGACTTCATCTGACAGCTCCCTCAGGACCCGTGGATGGATTTCATCTGGTCCCGTGGACTTATGCACCTTCAGGTTCCTCAGATGGTCCTGAACCCGATCTTCTCCTACAGTGGGCGCTTCTTCATTCTCATAGACCCTGCTTTTGCATCCTGCAACTTGGGTGGTGTGGGTGGAGCCCTTGCTGGTGAAGGCCGAGGCGAGAAAGTCATTCAGCATCTCAGCCTTCTCCGTGTCCTGGGTGACCAGGTCTCCTGTGTGCTTCCTGAGAGGGCCCACACCTTCCCTAGTCTTGCCTGTACCCGTGACGTACTCATAGGAGTTTTTCTTGTTATCCTTGATGCCCCTAGCCAGATTTAACCAGGCTGGGAAGTTTTCAAGTGACGTCCCTGACCCCGGCCCCGGGGAGGCAGCATACCTCCCTGTCAAGAGGGTCTGCGCGGCATATTGGGCCTACTACTATAACCCGCCTCTTCTCCCTTGCAGAGGCAGTTTTTAAACTGGGGGTAGGCCTTGCTGGTCCCGGCATCTCTTCTGGTGTAGCCAAACCATCTTCCATGCCATCCATGGGCTGGCCTCCCTCCTCAAGAGCCTCATACCTGTTGTGCAGAGGCACCTGGTTGGGGGATGTGGGCAAGGAGGGAGTTCGCTTCCCTCCCCTCGTAGGGACTAGCCTCCATTCACTGGCCTCCTTTTGGCCACTGCCTTCAGTGGCAGGGCGAAGGGACCAGATCTCCTTCAGCTCGGGGTTTTTTTGGGGGCTCCTCTGGTTTTTGACTCAGGGAGGTCAGAGTCTGCTTCCACCAATCCATTCCTTTCTCACTCTCCCTGATGCTCCGCAGCCCTTCTGTTTCCTCTTTCAGCTCTGCTGCCAGGCTGAGCAGATCATCCCCCTGGTGGCACCTCACGCAGCTGTCACCTCTTCTACCACCCACCAGCCCTGGGAGATTAAGGCACTCTCTGCAGCCGGCGACCTGGGGGGCTGCGTGCTTCCAGGGGAGCTCAGTTGGTACGGCCACGTCTGCTCTGGCAGGTGCAGCAGATGCGGGAAGCTGCGTCCTTCAGTTGGAGACCATGGCTGACCTTCCCCCCCGAGCGTCCTGCGCCCTTCCACGCGAACTGACGCGCCATGCCCTGCCTGCCCGCCCTGTTCACCGCACTCCCTTGGGCCGCCTTTGAAGGGGCTGGGGGCTGGCCGCTGCTGCTGCAGGCTCACTTGCCTCAGCCAGTGACCGTTGGTGGCGGTTACGCCTCCTTTAAACCTGCCGCGGCTGCTGCAGGCTCCGCCCCGGCCTCGTCAGACGCTCTCGCATCAGCTGTCAGCTGCGGGCTCCCTGCGGGTCCCTGCCACTGCCCGGTCTTCTCCCGGCCTCAGAAAAACTCGGAAAAAGCCCCTTTTCGCCACCGTTGCCCGGCTCTGCTGCCGACGTGCCAGCACCGGAGCTGTTTGCCTCGGCGAGTGACCTGTGCTTGTAGGTTTGCTGGCTTAAACCCTGTTTTTCATTTTACTGAGCCTCCACTGCACCAAGTGAAATTAAATTTCCAGTCTTTCAAGTACTCTTGAGCGTCTCCCTGTGAAGCTGTGAAAGTTACTGCATTGCTCAAAGCAATGATGAGAAGCTCTCTGTGGTTCCAATTTGTAGCTACCACATGCTTGGTGACTTGACATTTCAAAAAATGGGTCTCAGCTGACCCATCCCCACCTGTTTGGCTTCTGAAGGAAAAACACTCATTTTTTAAAAACGCGACATGACGAGGAGAGTATCTTCTCCGTTGTTTTTGGTCCTAGATACAAACATTGGGCTTTTTGTCCTCGAGGTGAGACTGACCCGGAACATCCCACACAGAATCTCAAATACAAGGTTGCCGACTTCACGCCAAAGGCAATTAGCAAGAAAGAAATACAGTCTCCTCTGTTGACATTCGGGGACAGGTAGAGGAGAGTACTTCATTACTTACCAATGAAGTAATGAAGGAAAAAAACCCAAGGAACACAACACGCGTATTTATGCATGTATCATCACATACTCATCCTTCAGCCCTCGGGTCTGGGCTTTCTGATTCTCGGCACAGTGCTGGATGGTTTGTTTGCCGCACACTACGTTCTCCTCCTCCACAGGAATTCGTAGTTAGTACCAACCGTTTCATTACAGAACCAGAGCACAACACAGAGGGCAGTCAATAAGTAGCGGGTTTTGGTTTGTTACTTAGGATCATAGGTAAGGCATTCTTACCCATGGTAAGAATATAATAAGGTATAAAGAAGAGAACGGTATAACTTCCAAGAGAAATTATGATCTACCAAGGTATAGATATATATACATAGAAAAGTATATATATATCTCAATTAATGTGGAAACATTCTTTGTTTTTATGGGACTGTTGAATTGGGTCTCTAAAGAGTCTCTTCTATCCCTACGGGACAGGAGAACAGCATGAAAGGAATAGGTTAGGGAAAACTGTTTGGGTTTTTCCTACCTCAGGCAAGGGCAAACCCATTCGTGGGACTGTTTTTGCTCAAGGACCTGGAGGTACTTGGTGGGTGATGCTGGAGAATGGGGAAGCTCAATGTGTACCCCAAGGAAATTCGACCCTGGGTGAGAAGACTTAATTCCGAGCTGTATGATATTAACCGTTATATGATGCTAACAGTGTTCTAGAAGTGTTCTTCAGGATAACACAGTAGTGATGAAACCTGAATGTTGTGGTTTGGCCTCAGACGGCAACAAAGAACCATGTGCCGCTCGCTCGGGCCTTCCCAATACAGGACTCTTGGGTTGAGACAAAGGCAGTTTAACAGAACGGCAAAGGGAACAAGCAAACAACAACAATCACACGGACAGAGGAATATACAAACACGATCACGGAACCGCCGCTCCCCGCCGCTCCCCGACCGGACCCGGGACGCCCCAGCCTGCTCCGAACGGTGACTTCCTGCCCCCTCCCCGGGCAGCTCAGGGTGGGCATGGCTCACATGGCATGGAATACCAGGAAAAATTAACCCTATCCCCGCCGGAACCAGGACATTATCCACCCCTTATTCCATACCATCTATGCCATGCCCGGATCTTACAGGTTCCAATGAATTGCCACCACTTTCCCCTGTCATATATATATATACACACATATATATTCATGCGGATATAATGCCCTTAGTTTATGGGCCATCCCTCCAAAGCGTCCGTTGAGTTCTTTTAATCCATGGCTTTGGGCTCCACCTGTTAGAACAGTCTCTCAGGGCAGGTGAGATGCTGGGTGGTGCTGGTCTGTTGCATGCTGTATTTTCGGAGGTTGTGACTGGTGCACCCGGTGTGGCTCATGCACACAATCCGTGGGCTGAAGATGTAGATCTTGAGGAAGTTGCTGGGCGCCAGCTGCTGAGGTCAGTTCTTATCCCATCACCCCTGTGCCTTACTCATAGTACAACTGATAGCAATTATAGTAATGAGCACATACAGTGAGAGTGTTACTTAGCAATTAACAGCACACAATTTGATTCATTGGCTATTCTCACCCAAAATCAGATCCCCATGAGGTATACGTCGGACTTCCCCATGCTGCCACATCACGCACCAAGTGCACCCAGGTCCTTGGGCAAAAGCAATCCCACGGATGGGTTTGCCTTTGCCCGAGGCAGGACTAACCCAGACTGTCTTCCCTAGCGTATTCTTCATGTGCACTACGGGGACTTCATCCCCTTCTACGGTACGTGGAAGTTTTGATTGGGCAGGGCCAGCCCCATTGGTAGATCCCCTGGTGTTAACTAGCCAGGTAGCTTTTGCTAGATGTGTATCCCAATGTTTTAAAGTCCCACCACCCATTGCTCTCGGTGTAGTTTTTAACGATCCATTGTATCGTTCTAGCTTCCCGGCGGCTGGTGCGTGACAGGGGATGTGATATACCCACTCAATGCCATGCTCTTTGGCCCAGGTGTCTATGAGGCTGTTTCGGAAATGAGTCCCGTTGTCCGACTCGATTCTCTCTGGGGTACCATGTCACCACAGGACTTGCTTTTCAAGGCCCAGGATAGTGTTCCGGGCAGTGGCATGGGGCACAGGGTATGTTTCCAGCCATCCAGTGGTTGCTTCCACCATTGTGAGCACATGGCACTTGCCTTGACGGGTTTGTGGCAGTGTGATATAATCAATCTGCCAGGCCTCCCCATATTTATATTTCAGCCATCGTCCTCTATACCAAAAAGGCTTCAAACGCTCCACTTGCTTGATTGCAGCGCATGTCTCACATTCACGGATGACCTGTGCAATAGTGTCCATGGTCAAGTCCACCCCTTGGTCACGATCCCATCTGTATGTCGCGTCTCTTCCTTGATGGCCTGAGGAGTCATGGGCCCATCGAGCTGTGAATAGTTCACCCTTATGTTGCCAGTCCAGATCCACCTGAGACACTTCAATCCTAGCAGCCCGATCCACCTGCTGGTTGTTCTGATGTTCCTCTGTGGCCCGATTCTTTGGTACGTGGGCATCTACATGGCGTACTTTCACAACCAGATTCTCTATCCGGGCAGAAATATCTTGCCATAGGTCAGCAGCCCAGATGGGTTTGCCTCTGTGCCGCCAGTTGCCTTCCACTGCTGTAACCACCCCCACAGAGCATTTGCCACCATCCATGAGTCAGTGTAGAGATAAAGTACTGGCCATTTTTCTCGCTCGGCAATGTCCAAAGCCAGCTGAATGGCTTTCACCTCTGCAAACTGGCTCGATTCACCCTCTCCTTCACTGGCTTCTGCAACTTTTCGTGTAAGACTCCACACAGCAGCCTTCCACTTTCGATGCTTTCCCACAATCCGGCAGGACCCGTCAGTGAACAGGGCATATTTCTTCTCATTTTCTGGCAGTTTATTATATGGTGGGGACTCTTCTGCACGCGTCACCTCCTCCTCTGGTGACATTCCGAAATCCTTGCCTTCTGGCCAGTCCATGGTCACTTCCAGAATTCCTGGGCGACTGGGGTTTCCCATTCGAGTTCGCTGTGTGACCAGTGCAATCCACTTACTCCATGTAGCATCAGTTGCATGATGTGTGGTGGGGACCCTTTCTTTGAACACCCAGCGCAGCACCGGCAGTCGAGGTGCTGGGAGGAGCTGCGCTTCTGTGCCAACCACTTCCGAAGCAGCTCGAACCCCTTCATATGCTGCCAATATCTCTTTTTCTGTTGGAGTGTAGCAGGCTTTGGATCCTCTGTATCCCCAACTCCAAAACCCCAGGGGCTGACCTCGGGTCTCCCCTGGTGCTTTCTGCCAGAGGCTCCAGGTAGGGCCGTTCTCCCCGGCTGCGGTGTAGAGCACATTTTTAACATCTTGTCCTGCACGGACTGGCCCCAGGGCCACTGCATGGACTATTTCCTGTTTGATTTGTTCAAAAGCTTGTCGTTGCTCAGGACCCCATTTAAAGTCATTCTTCTTCCGGGTTACTTGATACAGAGGGCTCACAATTAGGCTGTAATCTGGGATATGCATTCTCCAAAAACCCACAATGCCTAAGAAAGCTTGTGTTTCCTTTTTACTAGTTGGTGGAGACATAGCTGCTATTTTGTTGATCACATCCATTGGGATCTGACGGCGTCCATCTTGCCATTTTATTCCTAAAAACTGGATCTCCTGCGCAGGTCCCTTGACCTTACTTCGTGTTATGGCAAAACCAGCTTTCAGGAGGATTCAGACTATTTTACCCCCTTTCTCAAAAACTTCTTCTGCTGTGTTTCCCCATACAATGATGTCATCAATGTACTGCAGATGTTCTGGAGCTTCACCCTGTTCCAGTGCAGTCTGGATCAGCCCATGGCAAATGGTGGGGCTGTGTTTCCACCCCTGGGGCAGTCGATTCCAGGTGTATTGGACGCCCCTCCAAGTGAAAGCAAACTGTGGCCTGCACTCTGCTGCCAAAGGGATTGAGAAGAATGCATTCACTATATCAGTCGTAGCATACCGCTTGGCTGCCTTGGACTCCAGTTTGTACTGGAGTTGTACCATGTCCGGCACGGCAGCACTCAGCGGTGGTGTGACTTCATTCAGACCACGATAGTCTACAGTTAGCCTCCACTCTCCATTAGATTTTCTCACCGGCCACATGGGACTGTTAAAGGGTGAGCGAGTCTTGCTGATCACTCCTTGAACCTCTAGTTGACGAATCAGCTTATGGATGGGAATCAGAGAGTCTCGGTTAATGCGATATTGCCGCCAATGCACCGTTGCGGTAGCAATCGGCACCTGTTGTTCTTTGACCCTCAACAACCCCACAACAGAAGAATCCTCCGAGAGACCAGGCAAGGTAGACAACTGTTTAACTTCCTCCGTCTCCAAGGCAGCTATGCCAAAGGCCCAACGGTACCCTTTTGGGTCCTTAAAATACCCTCTCCTGAGGTAATCTATACCAAGGATGCATGGAGCCTCTGGGCCAGGCACAATGGGATGTTTTTGCCACTCATTCCCAGTTAGGCTCACTTCCGCCTCCAGTACAGTCAACTCTTGGGATCCCCCTGTCACCCCAGAAATACAAATGGGTTCTGCCCCTCTATAGCTTGATGGTATTAAAGTACACTCTGCACCCGTGTCCACTAGAGCCTTATACTCCTGTGGGTCTGATGTGCCAGGCCATCGAATCCACACCGTCCAATAAACCCGGTTGTCCCTTTCCTCCACCTGGCCGGAGGCAGGGCCCCTCTAATACTGGTCATAGTATCCATTACTCACTTCTTGCATAAATGACTTGGAACTTCCTTCAAGAGGATCAGAAGCAACATCAGGCCTTCTGCTCTGTCTGGGGAACGTCCCACTGGAAACTGGGACCGCACTTTTCCTGGAGGGATCCCCTTTTGTGGTTGTCCTTCCTTGCAACTCCTCTACCCATGTCCGCAGGATCGAAGTAGGTTGTCCATCCCACTTCCTCATGTCCTCTCCGTGGTCACGCAGGTAGAACCACAGGGTGCCTCGTGGTGTGTACCCTCTGTACTCTCTCTCTTGAGTGGGGAAATGCCTGCTTCTAATAGCTGAGACACTGGCCTGTACAGGTGGGGAGTAGGAGATATTCTCTTCAAGTTGCTGGACCTTCCGCGACAGTTTCTCCACAGCTGAGACAAGGGGGGAAGAGAGACTTTCTTCATATTGCCGGAGCCGGCCAGCCACCTCATCCACCGTTGGTCGCTCTTCACCTTTCCATTCCATTACTGCCAGTGAGTTGGCATATGATGATGGTGCGCTCCGTACAAACTTCTGCCACATGGGCCTTGTGCATTGCACCTCATCAGGGTCTGTGGGTAAGTCTGCATTGTCCAAGTCATAATAAATCATCTCCCGCACGGCTAATTCTCTCAGTTACTGGATACCTCTTTCCATGGTAGTCCACTTGCTTGGTTGACATACAACATCTTCAGTGAAGGAGTACCTCTCCCTCACACCTGACAGGAGTCGTTTCCAGAGGCTGAGGGCTTGGGTCTTTTTCCCAATTACCTTGTCAATGCTGCCTTCCCTAGACAGGGATCCCAGCTGCCTGGCCTCCCTACTCTCTAATTCCAGGCTACTGGCCCCGTTATCCCAGCACCGGAGCAGCCAGGTGAAAATGTGCTCACCTGAAAGTTGGCTAAAATTTTTTTGCATATCCTGCAGATCACTCAAGGATAGGGATCGAGTAATTATCTCTGGTTCTGCCTCTTCCTCCTGCTCTCGTGATGACCCTGGTTCATCATCATCTCTTACTAAGCGAACTGATTTCTTCGTGTACTTCTTCTGTATGGGGGCAACTGATACTGGCACGGGTTCATTCCCTGGTTCAGTGGCAGTGGCTGCTACGGGGGTTGGAGTAGTCGAAGTGGCTGTCACAGGGGTTGCAGTAGCCGCAGTGTCTGCCGGTCTGGTTTCCATCTCTTCCCCCTGAGGGTGCTGCATAATCGGGGAGATAATCGGGGAAGGAAGGCACTGTTTCAAGCCTCTTCTCTCAAGGTACATTGGTACTGAAGTTTGAAAATAAGCACTGAGGCTGAGTAGATCATCCCCCTGGTGGCATCTCACACAGCTGTCACCTCTTCTACCACCCACCAGCCCAGAGAGGCGAAGGCACACTCTGCAGCCGGCTGACCTTGGTTGTTATAGCAATAAGTATAATCAAGAGTCTCTGTGCACACCATTCTGTGGCACAAACTGTCTTATCACTCTGAACGAACCGTTTCAGACACAACGTGCTGTTAATTTCAGAGAGTTAGAAGAGGCCTAGCTAACAAATAAGCTATGTGCTCACAATGGTGGAAGCAACCACTGGATGGCTGGAAACATACCCTGTGCCCCATGCCACTGCCCGGAACACTATCCTGGGCCTTGAAAAGCAAGTCCTGTGGTGACATGGTACCCCAGAGAGAATCGAGTCGGACAACGGGACTCATTTCCGAAACAGCCTCATAGACACCTGGGCCAAAGAGCATGGCATTGAGTGGGTATATCACATCCCCTGTCACGCACCAGCCGCCGGGAAGCTAGAACGATACAATGGATCGTTAAAAACTACACCGAGAGCAATGGGTGGTGGGACTTTAAAACATTGGGATACACATCTAGCAAAAGCTACCTGGCTAGTTAACACCAGGGGATCTACCAATGGGGCTGGCCCTGCCCAATCAAAACTTCCACGTACCGTAGAAGGGGATGAAGTCCCCGTAGTGCACATGAAGAATACGCTAGGGAAGACAGTCTGGGTTAGTCCTGCCTCGGGCAAAGGCAAACCCATCCGTGGGATTGCTTTTGCCCAAGGACCTGGGTGCACTTGGTGCGTGATGTGGCAGCATGGGGAAGTCCGACGTATACCTCATGGGGATCTGATTTTGGGTGAGAATAGCCAATGAATCAAATTGTGTGCTGTTAATTGCTAAGTAACACTCTCACTGTATGTGCTCATTACTATAATTGCTATCAGTTGTACTATGAGTAAGGCACAGGGGTGATGGGATAAGAACTGACCTCAGCAGCTGGCGCCCAGCAACTTCCTCAAGATCTACATCTTCAGCCCACGGATTGTGTGCATGAGCCACACCGGGTGCACCAGTCACAACCTCCGAAAATACAGCATGCAACAGACCAGCACCACCCAGCATCTCACCTGCCCTGAGAGACTGTTCTAACAGGTGGAGCCCAAAGCCATGGATTAAAAGAACTCAACGGACGCTTTGGAGGGATGGCCCATAAACTAAGGGCATTATATCCGCATGAATATATATGTGTGTATATATATATATGACAGGGGAAAGTGGTGGCAATTCATTGGAACCTGTAAGATCCGGGCATGGCATAGATGGTATGGAATAAGGGGTGGATAATGTCCTGGTTCCGGCGGGGATAGGGTTAATTTTTCCTGGTATTCCATGCCATGTGAGCCATGCCCACCCTGAGCTGCCCGGGGAGGGGTAGGAAGTCACCGTTCGGAGCAGGCTGGGGCGTCCCGGGTCCGGTCGGGGAGCGGCGGGGAGCGGCGGTTCCGTGATCGTGTTTGTATATTCCTCTGTCCGTGTGATTGTTGTTGTTTGCTTGTTCCCTTTGCCGTTCTGTTAAACTGCCTTTGTCTCAACCCAAGAGTCCTGTATTGGGAAGGCCCGAGCGAGCGGCACATGGTTCTTTGTTGCCGTCTGAGGCCAAACCACAACATTCAGGTTTCATCACTACTGTGTTATCCTGAAGAACACTTCTAGAACACTGTTAGCATCATATAACGGTTAATATCATACAGCTCGGAATTAAGTCTTCTCACCCAGGGTCGAATTTCCTTGGGGTACACATTGAGCTTCCCCATTCTCCAGCATCACCCACCAAGTACCTCCAGGTCCTTGAGCAAAAACAGTCCCACGAATGGGTTTGCCCTTGCCTGAGGCAGGAAAAACCCAAACAGTTTTCCCTAACCTATTCCTTTCATGCTGTTCTCCTGTCCCGTAGGGATAGAAGAGACTCTTTAGAGACCCAATTCAACAGTCCCATAAAAACAAAGAATGTTTCCACATTAATTGAGATATATATATACTTTTCTATGTATATATATCTATACCTTGGTAGATCATAATTTCTCTTGGAAGTTATACCGTTCTCTTCTTTATACCTTATTATATTCTTACCATGGGTAAGAATGCCTTACCTATGATCCTAAGTAACAAACCAAAACCCGCTACTTATTGACTGCCCTCTGTGTTGTGCTCTGGTTCTGTAATGAAACGGTTGGTACTAACTACGAATTCCTGTGGAGGAGGAGAACGTAGTGTGCGGCAAACAAACCATCCAGCACTGTGCCGAGAATCAGAAAGCCCAAACCCGAGGGCTGAAGGATGAGTATGTGATGATACATGCATAAATACGCGTGTTGTGTTCCTTGGGTTTTTTTCCTTCATTACTTCATTGGTAAGTAATGAAGTACTCTCCTCTACCTGTCCCCGAATGTCAACAGAGGAGACTGTATTTCTTTCTTGCTAATTGCCTTTGGCGTGAAGTCGGCAACCTTGTATTTGAGATTCTGTGTGGGATGTTCCGGGTCAGTCTCACCTCGAGGACAAAAAGCCCAATGTTTGTATCTAGGACCAAAAACAACGGAGAAGATACTCTCCTCGTCATGTCGCGTTTTTAAAAAATGAGTGTTTTTCCTTCAGAAGCCAAACAGGTGGGGATGGGTCAGCTGAGACCCATTTTTTGAAATGTCAAGTCACCAAGCATGTGGTAGCTACAAATTGGAACCACAGAGAGCTTCTCATCATTGCTTTGAGCAATGCAGTAACTTTCACAGCTTCACAGGGAGACGCTCAAGAGTACTTGAAAGACTGGAAATTTAATTTCACTTGGTGCAGTGGAGGCTCAGTAAAATGAAAAACAGGGTTTAAGCCAGCAAATCTACAAGCACAGGTCACTCGCCGAGGCAAACAGCTCCGGTGCTGGCACGTCGGCAGCAGAGCCGGGCAACGGTGGCGAAAAGGGGCTTTTTCCGAGTTTTTCTGAGGCCGGGAGAAGACCGGGCAGTGGCAGGGACCCGCAGGGAGCCCGCAGCTGACAGCTGATGCGAGAGCGTCTGACGAGGCCGGGGCGGAGCCTGCAGCAGCCGCGGCAGGTTTAAAGGAGGCGTAACCGCCACCAACGGTCACTGGCTGAGGCAAGTGAGCCTGCAGCAGCAGCGGCCAGCCCCCAGCCCCTTCAAAGGCGGCCCAAGGGAGTGCGGTGAACAGGGCGGGCAGGCAGGGCATGGCGCGTCAGTTCGCGTGGAAGGGCGCAGGACGCTCGGGGGGGAAGGTCAGCCATGGTCTCCAACTGAAGGACGCAGCTTCCCGCATCTGCTGCACCTGCCAGAGCAGACGTGGCCGTACCAACTGAGCTCCCCTGGAAGCACGCAGCCCCCCAGGTCGCCGGCTGCAGAGAGTGCCTTAATCTCCCAGGGCTGGTGGGTGGTAGAAGAGGTGACAGCTGCGTGAGGTGCCACCAGGGGGATGATCTGCTCAGCCTGGCAGCAGAGCTGAAAGAGGAAACAGAAGGGCTGCGGAGCATCAGGGAGAGTGAGAAAGGAATGGATTGGTGGAAGCAGACTCTGACCGGGTCCCTGAGTCAAAAACCAGAAGAGCCCCCAAAAAAACCCCGAGCTGAAGGAGATCTGGTCCCTTCGCCCTGCCACTGAAGGCAGTGGCCAAAAGGAGGCCAGTGAATGGAGGCTAGTCCCTACGAGGGGAGGGAAGCGAACTCCCTCCTTGCCCACATCCCCCAACCAGGTGCCTCTGCACAACAGGTATGAGGCTCTTGAGGAGGGAGGCCAGCCCATGGATGGCATGGAAGATGGTCTGGCTACACCAGAAGAGATGCCGGGACCAGCAAGGCCTACCCCCAGTTTAAAAACTGCCTCTGCAAGGGAGAAGAGGCGGGTTATAGTAGTAGGCCCAATATGCCGCGCAGACCCTCTTGACAGGGAGGTATGCTGCCTCCCCGGGGCCGGGGTCAGGGACGTCACTTGAAAACTTCCCAGCCTGGTTAAATCTGGCTAGGGGCATCAAGGATAACAAGAAAAACTCCTATGAGTACGTCACGGGTACAGGCAAGACTAGGGAAGGTGTGGGCCCTCTCAGGAAGCACACAGGAGACCTGGTCACCCAGGACACGGAGAAGGCTGAGATGCTGAATGACTTTCTCGCCTCGGCCTTCACCAGCAAGGGCTCCACCCACACCACCCAAGTTGCAGGATGCAAAAGCAGGGTCTATGAGAATGAAGAAGTGCCCACTGTAGGAGAAGATCGGGTTCAGGACCATCTGAGGAACCTGAAGGTGCATAAGTCCACGGGACCAGATGAAATCCATCCACGGGTCCTGAGGGAGCTGTCAGATGAAGTCGCCAAGCCTCTTTCCATTATATTTGAGAAGTCGTGGCAGCCTGGTGAAGTTCCTGCTGATTGGAAAAGGGGAAACAGAACGCCCATTTTCAAAAAGGGAAAAAAGGAAGACCCAGGGAACTACAGGCCGGTCAGTCTCACCTCTGTGCCTGGCAAGGTCATGGAGCAGATCCTCCTGGAAACGCTACTAAGGCACATGGGAAATAGGGAGGTGATTGGTGACAGCCAACACGGCTTCACCAAAGGCAAACTCTGCCTGACATTGGCAAATGTCTTACTCTTTGGTGAAATTACAATAGAAACTGTGGCGGCTCTCTGTCAGTGAACGGACTTATTTCAGAGATAACTCACATAATATGTGTGCTTATTTTTGAACTTCAGTACCAATGTACCTTGACAGAAGAGGCTTGAAACACAAGGAAGTGCCTTCCTTCCCCGATTCTTTCAAAACACGCTGGATTCTTTCAAAACTGCTTGCGATGGGAAGTGGCTAATTGTACTAATATTGACTCCTCCATCCAACAAAGAAGGAACTGCAACATGCCATTACAAATTCTACTTTTGTAGCCCTCCAAAACACTGTCAAGTTGCTTTACAAATGCTAATCAATGTCTCCTGAAGTCTAGTAGATTGAAACGCTCTGGCGATACCACTTGACTTGGTCATTGCAGAGTTGTATGGCAGAGAACAGAACTCCTGAGTTTTCATAAGAACCATTTTATTTGGAAAACAAATATACAGCTCTGGTGACAGAAGAAGTCGGTAAAGTTGTCCTGAATGGTCCCTGTTTAAGAAAACCATCTGCCACGCTAACTGCACCTGCAACAGCACCTGCAACGACAGCACCTGCAACGTGGTCTCCATCTGCGTTTCCATCTTCAATTTTATCTGCATCCGCACCGGCATCCCCAAAGATGCCTTCCTCTGAAATGGTACCTGCATCAGCAACGCTCCCTCTGTCTGCAAGGGCATCTGCAATGCTCTCTGCACTCCGGTTTTGTCTACATCTGCAGTGGCGCACGAAAGGGTATCTGGTGTGGCATCTGTCTCTCCCATGGCATCTCCGTCTGCAGTTGCATCTGAAAGACTACCTGGTTTCTGCAAGGGCGTCTGCAGCGGTATCTGTGTCTGCCACGGCCTCTACAACGGCATCTGCACCTGCAACGGAATGGGCGGTGGTATCTCTGATGGTATCAGTACGGGTGTCCCTGCCTGTATTGGTGCCGGCGTCTGTGAAGGTCTCTGTATGGTGCCTGTGTGCCCAATTGTACCTGTGTCTGCGTCTGTGCTGGCATCTGTCTGTGTCCTAAGTCTGTGCGTGGCGGGAGTTCTGCTGTCCAACAGGAGTCCAACGCCCTGTCCGTGTTGGCCTTCATGCGCGCTGCCAGGCGGGAGAACCTCCGTCCGCTGGAAGTGCCCTCCAGGCTGAAGAGGCGCTCCAGTAAGGAAAGGCAGCAGCTCTGCTGCAGCAGCCAGGCCAGCCTCTTCATCCTGCTGCACGAGAGAAACTGCTGGGTCCAGAGGCTCTCGCTGTACAGCGCTAAATCAGACAGGGCTGGGGGAAAGCAGGGCGGCGGACAAGCCAGTCGCACCTCCTGGGAGGAAAGGGAGCTGATGGAGAGGAAGGGGGCAAACAAAGCAGTGCCGCCAGGGGAAGCTGACCGCTCGAGAGGGCGCGTTGGCGCTACAGCGCCCGGGGGCCCAAGCAAAGCTGGGAACCGGCAAGAAAAGGGTTATCGCCCTCTGAGCTTCCTCACTCTCACACCTCACCCCCACCCACTGCTCCTTCCCCGTCTCCTGAGCCCTGCCCCTCGTCAGCCTCTACTCCCTGTTTGCAGCTCTCTGTCCCCAGCCACCACCAAGGCCCTGCCGCCGTCGACGTGTGCCGGCAGGCACAGCCCCGGCTGTGAGCTGCTTTTTACCCAGGGGGGAAGGAGCGTACAGGGGGGAGGGAGTGTGGGGCTCTGTCGTTCCCCATTCCACCCGCACATCGCTCCTTAACCCCTCGGTCCTGTAAGGGCCATGCGTCAGGTCACGTGTGGCCTCAAGCCCAGGCAGGTCTGGGACCAGGTAGGAAATGGCTCTTCCTCCCCTGGGTTCTCAGTTCTGTTCCTTACCGGCCCTTCTGCAGAAGGCAGGCTGCTCTTCTCACGTAAGCGACACAAGGCAACTTTTCCACCTGAGCCTTGACAAAGGCGCCAAGGAAGGTCTCGGGGAAGTTCCTTCTGAGCAAGCTCAAAGCCTCCCTCATCATTTTCTCTGCCAGCTGAAGGCGTTGCATACACCAGCAAACCTGCAGAGGAAAAGGGAAACACCCTGATCTGCTCGAGTCGGCCAAGAGACTGCCGGAGTCTGCCGGTGGCTTGTGATGCCAGGGATAGCCCCTGCAGCCGGGGAAAGCATCCAGCTCCATCCCCCAGGACATCCCTCCAGACCTCCCCATCTCTTTACCTCCCCTTTGAGGCTGAAGAAGGTGGCCTCTTCAAAGCAGGCTATCGCAGTGGCTTTCATCTTCCTCAGGACCTCCGCTTCGTTCAGCTTCATGAGGGCCTTTGCGCAAGCACAGAGAGAGCAGGCGAGCGTGATGCAGAGCCCATGGCCGGCCTCGTCCTCCCCTGTTGCCTCTGGCATCTGTCTTAAGAGGGCCCGTTTCTCCCCCTGCTGATGCCCGCCCCAACACAGTCACGCCGGCTCAGAGCACAGGCACCAGTGCTCCTTCAGATCCCCTCCCTGCTAATTCCCCTCCTGCTATGGGCACGGTGGCCTGTGTCTCCGTCCACAGAAGAGGCAAGCCGGAGGAAGAAGTCAGGCTCTGACCCCAGCATGTCCCTTCCAAGGCCCCGTCAAGGCATGCCCTATTGCAGCGGTGAAGTTGTCCTGCCCAGAGCCAGCTGACTGAGAGGACTCCGTGCACGATGGGCGCTGGCGAGCGAGGCAACTCACCATGTAGCTGTTGGAGACGTGCAGGTAGGCAGCAGCACACTCCAGAAGGTAGTAAAAGGCTCGGTCGGCATCGCCCATTGCCACGTAGTGGCGAGCCAAAGGCACAAGCACCGATTCCACGATGGCTCGGCATTCACACCAGTGTGTGCCGTTGTGCTGCCTGTCGGTCTCGTCGGGCAGCTCAGTTGTCTGTTCGCCCTCTGGCAGAAGCCGCTCCGCCACACTAGTCAGAGGACCTGTCCCCAGGGGAAGAAGAGAGCAAAGAATGCACAGGCATCACCTACACTGGTCTTTTACCCCACAGAGAGGCCATCAAAAGCCCTTTGTTCAAAAGAGAGCGCGAGCCCACGGGCAGGCATGACTCCTACAGCTGCTTTGTAGCCAGGGAGAAGACGACAAGCTAGGCTTTCTGTCACCTCCCCCAGGCAAACCACCCGGCTCCCTTGTGGTGGCTTTTCGCCTGCAGATTTTGTAGCGCTCCTCTCGAGGAACTGGAAAGCAAGGCCTGCTCCAGCGTAGTGTGACCATCACTAGGAGCCCACGGGCTTCCTCCAGCACTGTCTCACCTCCGTGGCCATCTCTTCCCAGCTCCCACCTCACAGAAAGCCTCTTCCTTAAGCTAGAGTCACAACCGGCAGGCAAATGCCAGCGCTTCCTTGGTCTCCTCTGGAGACCCCTGAGGCCCCTGCCTTTACAGAGAATCAAACCCTTGTCTGCTCACCCGGTTTCCGCCTCCGTGAAAGCCTGCTGCTCTGCGGCATCTGCAAAGAAAACAGGGGGTTAGACACCTCCTCGCCTGCCCCAGGGGAAGAGCTGCTCTCGCTCTCCCACTGGGCTTCAAGGACCCTTGCGAGGGTGCCGACACGCTGAGCAAAGTCTGCGGTGGTTGTCCTCAGCTCCTGGGCTCATCCCCGGCAGACCTCCTCCCAGCCGATCCCCAGCATACACCCCTGGGCTCCTGGAGGGCCCGGGCTGTGGAGCACGGTGCACAGCGTACCCCCAGTGGCGTGGGTCCTGTCCTGCTTCAGCTCTTCTCCAGCCAGCACCAAGGCCTCCCAGCTGCATGAGTCGCCTCCGTCGGCAGGGTCCCGACAGCTGCCTCCGTCCTGGCTGCTGGTGACGGCGAAGTGGTGGAAGGCGACAAACTCCCCTTGGCCGCAGCTCTTGCATTTGTGCGCGTGCTACTCCAGGAAGGCGGCACACTTGCCTCGCAAGGCGACTCGCTGCCTCTCGGGCCACAGCTCGTACGCAGCCTTCTGCAGCAGCGGGACGCAGAAGGCCAAGACGCCAGGCTGCTGCTCCTCGGTCCTCGTGCTGGGAGAGGGCCTCTGCACACCTGCAAGGCAAAGGGCCTCGGCATCAGCCCCAGCTCAGGGCCGTCGCAGCCGGGGCACGAGAGTCATGCCTTGGCGTGCACCCTTGCCAGCCAACCAGCACTGCTGCATACCGAGCCTTGCAGCACGGGGCAAAAGGGCCCAGCTTGCCTTGCTGACGCTAGCCCAGCCCCGCGGACACAGCGCTCAGCTGCGCTCCAGGCAGGAGCTGGGCATGTCACCACCAGCCCAAGCAAGCCCCGTCCAGCACTTTCTCCCTGCTCTTGGCAAGGCAGTCCCCAGCCTCCTGAGCTTCCTCCTGCGCCACAGGGGAGTCAAAGCTGAATAAAAGCCCGTCAAGGGCCCCGGGGCAACCTGGAGAGCATCTTTGATCAGGTGGCTGGGAGAGGATGTCAGGGGCTCCACACGCCCTCCCGTGCCTGTGCTACGAGCAGCACTCGGGATGGCACTTGGTGGGAACCTCCCTCCAGCGCAAAGCTAGCGGGCTTTGAGACTGACCCGTAAGGTCTTTGAACAACCCATCGCAAAGAGCCGTGCCTGCCTGAGCCCCAGCCACCCCTCACAGCAGGGGAAGCGCACCATGCCCTGGGGAGCCCTGCCGGGACACAGCTGGGAGCTCCCTTGTCCACCTGCCCGCTACCACTTACTGCTCTCCACCTGCGAAGAGGTGGCTGGCCCCTCGGTAGGATCTTGCACATCTTCTGGCACCTCTGTGTTTTTCAGCCACCTCAGGATGTTGTCGCTCACCAGCTCGTCCAACGAGGAATTCATATGGGTCCTGAGGCCAGTGGGAAGGATGTGCAACAGGAGCTGGGTGGTAAACACCGGCCCGATGATGGCTGCAAACTTCACAACCATCCGCGTCAGCAGCTGCATCCGATCCATCTGAGTCAGCGCAATCTCTGTCAAGAAGAAACAACACGTCTCTCTTGCCTCTTCCCCATGCTGAGGCTGGAGAGGCTGGAAAGTTTCAACCCATGAGATGGGGTAGACTTTGGCCTCCTCTCCTTGCGGCTGCACCTACTGGGCAATCGCAACCCAGGGTAGGCATCTTCAAACTGGCTCCGCTCCTGATGGAATCGCAGGCCATGAGGCCTGGGGAAAAGCCAGATGCTCAAACAAATGCTCCCCCACCGAGGGCAGGGAGGGCAGGACCCAGCAGGTATGCGCATCCCATGATGTGCCCTACCAGATCTGGAGTAGGCTTTTGCCCAACAGCGCACACAGAGAACTTTCCCCACATCACAGGTGGACACAGAGCTCCCCACAACGCTTGCCTTAACTTGGCCAGACAATACTATTCCTTTCTCTTGGTTTTCTTTTTTTTTTTTTTTTTTGGACAAAGCCACTTCACAGCAGGAATACTTTAGCATGATGTCTCTTCACAATTCATAACAAATGTCTATGGCCAGAGAGGAGGGACACTCATTGAAAGCTCCCCCACCCAGCTCCCCTGGCTACAGGAGGATTTCCATGCTGATCCGCAGAAAACAAAAAACCAAAACAAAACGAAAAAAAAGAAGAAAAAAGAGAAGAATTTGGTTTGGATTAAGTGCCTTGAGACCAGCATTAGCTGGGGAACTTAAAAAGAGAACAGCAATACAGATGCTGCGTCAAAGTTGGGACAGAGGCAAGTCAAAGCCTTTTCCCAGCAAAGTATTTGTTTTGGTGAGAAAAGGGAGCCATTTCAGTGTTGCACGGATAACCTTTTCTCTCCTACCTGCTGACGGAGAGCAGCCAGCAGGCTCACAGGAGGGGAAAGCGGCTGCCTGCAGCCCCAGGCCTGTTTCTGGTGGGACCGGAGCCGCCTTCCCAGCAGAGCCCCCACGCTGAGAGGGTGACTCTGCAGCACACGGATGCCCGGCCTCCCTCCAGCCCCTGCCCCGGGAAGGAGCCCCAGCACAGCCGACAGCCGGCAGAGCGGCGCTCGGCTCCTTACCTTTCAAGGGGATGGGCAGCGCGGTGTTCTCCAGGGTCACACCTGGCCTGAGGAGGCAGACCCTCCCGTCATTCCGCGCCTCGGAGCTCCAGGTTGCCGCGAGGGATGAAGCCTCGGCTGCAGATGCTGGGCGGAGCAAGAGAGCACCGATAAGGCAGTTCGCAAAGCGACTCGCAGCTCGCGAGCGCTTCACGATTCACTTGGGATGGGACAAGTCGCCCCTGACATGGTCCAGTGCCTGCCCTGAATGTGGTGGTCATGAAGCAGAGCAAAACAGTTCCCACCAGTTCCCAGCCAGGGAAACTGCTGGTGCTAATGCAAGACGTGGCCTCAGTCCTGGCTCTTCCCAAGGCCGCGGCACTCTGGCTGGCATTGCTCTCTCGGATGGCATTACCACCGTTTTCTTCCGTTACCGGCACTCTTGTGGGGATTTATGGTTTGGCATTCAAGTTTCCTGGGCTCGTCCCTCACCTCAAGCTGGGGTTTGTTCTCAAGTGAGCTAGCCTTTGGCCAAGCTAAACTGCATGCCCATTGGAATGCCTAAGAAACACCACAAGCACATGTGCTTCGGAAGGATTTCCCCTGTGTTTTAGCCCCACAACCCCCGCCCCAAGAATGTAGGTCCCTCCGAGCCACCAGAACTCACTGCCCCTGCTTTGCCTGTCCCAACAGCAAGGCGCACAGGAGCCCACACCTCCGCCAGACCAAGATCCGACTCTGCCCAGAGCCATGGGGGAACAACGGGGCAAGACTCTGCTGTGGAGAACACGCCACAGCAACTCGCTAGTCGCAGCCAAGGTGCTTACTGATCAGGCTCTCCCAGTTGTCCTTTGCTTTTCCAGACTGCCTCCGGGTGCAGAACTGGAGCATGTCGTTGGCACGAAGGCAGCGCAGCAGCTCCTCGCAGTAATATGGGATCCCTGAGCTGGTTCGGATCAGGAACCTGCACAGGAGCAGACCCGTCGGGGACCAGCACAAGGAAAGTAAGGTGAAACACAGTTCAGCTGGGCGGCCAGTCACTCAGGCATACCAGGGTAGCCAGCATCTTCATCACAGCTACGCCTCACTTTGGAAAGGGATCGTCCTCCCACTGCCTTGGGATTTTGTGCCCCCTGAACCCTCCAGCCTTTGCCGAAGTCCACGGGAAAAGAATTGCGGACAATGCCCAAAGCGCAGAGCAGCGAGCCCTGCCTTTCTTCTCCTCAGGAGCCTGGAGAGGATGGACCTCTGCCCCGGGGAATCTCCCCCACAGCCCAGCCACCCAGACCAAGGCCTTTTCTGTTCAAACCCAGACACAGCTGGGCTCAGGACTCTTCCTCCCTTCCTCCCTGTGCGGCAGCCAAGGCTGACACCTCCCAGGCTGGGTGTCTCGGGAGTTGCCCGCTCTCAGCGCACACCCACCAGGGTGAGGCATAACAAGCCGCCCACGCCTGGCACTCGCTAGAGTCCGGGATGCTTCTAGCGGCCCTGCGCTCCCTTGCCTGGGGGCCTGATTCCCTACCACGGTCAGCAGAGGTTCAGGCCCTCAGGAAGAGCTCCCCTGCCTCCAACTTACCTCACCAGATCCCTGGGGATGCTGACCACTCCGAGGTCCTTGCAGACTTTCTGCATCACAACTGAAGCTTTCAGCTTGTCCAGATGAAGATAAGTGATTTTCTGGGACGTGGCGTTGTCTGCTGCGGCTTTGCGAAAGCTCTCGGTTATCTCGTAGCCTGGGGCTAAGCTCATGACCATGAAGAGGGAGACCTTCTGGAGCACGGGTGACATGATGAACCAGGAGTCAGGGTCGATGAAATGGGCATTGTCGATGACAAATATGCCAAAATCTCCTGTAAGGGTCTGAAAAAAAGCAGGTTGCTCTGAGGGGAATCCAGTGGATTCTCAGCTGTCTTGCAGGGGACGAGATTTAGCCTCCGTCTCTTGAGAGGATGCTCTGAAGTCTCTCCCCAGCCACTTTCCCGCTCGGAAGCTTACTGACTCTTTGAGACTGGAGGGTCATACCTAACATCACTTGCCCTGCAGGAGGGAGCTCGGGCAAGGGAACCCAGAAGACATTGCTCCTCCTCCAGGGCACACTTTACGGGAGGAAAGTCCTCGGGTGTGTTTGTGGGGCTGCGGGGGGAAGTGGGGGGGCGAGGGCTTTCTCGGGCTCTGATGGGCCATGACCCAGGTGCGCAGTCATCCCGCCTGCTCACACCTCAGTGGTACAGAGCCCGCAGACGGCAGGGTTTTTCCTTCTCTGACCCAGGGGGAAGGAAGGAGAAATGCTCACCTTCTCCAGCACTTTCACCCGAGTCGAGTGCAATTCCAGTCTTCTTTGAGTTTCATCCATCTCGCGAACATTGTCCGAAATGGGGAACTGGCCAGAAAAGCAGAGTCAGGGAGAAACACGGCTCCGGGGCTCGGCACACCTACCCAGCACACAAGACCGCAGAGCCCACCGTCTCTGACAGCCTCAGCACCTCACCTCTGCCCAGCACAGGGGCAGGGAGCCGCAGCGGGGACTCCACCCAGAGCCTAAAGCAAAGGCCCTCTGCTGAGGGTCTCTGCAGAGCTGGGGCTTGGGCTGAGCCGGTTCTCTGGCTGTGGGAATCGTGGGCTGGCTGGGGCAGACCCCTCGCACAGCGGTGACCTCGGCACGAGGTCAGGAACAGCCTCTCTCCAGTGCCACTTCCAGGGTGCCGAACAAGGCACCGGGCACTGCGGATGCGGCGCAGGACACCAGCCCCACAGACAGGGAGCCCCCCGGGCCCAGGCATGGCAAATGCACACTGTGACCCCCGCAATGCCCACCCCGGAGCTAAGGCACTCCCAGCAGCGTGCCCACTCAAGGTCAGACCCAGACAAGCTCAGGAGAAGGCCTTCTCAACATCCACAGGGGCCTCTGGCTCTCACCTTGACACCGAAAATGTCATTGAGGAGGCAGTAGCTGCTCTCTTCGATTGTCCCTTGCAGCTTTGTCTTCAGCACGCGCTGCCTGTCGCCGCGCGATTCACAGTCCTGGAGGCCCAGGGCCCTGGCCATCAGCATGTGGATGGCAGAGAAGGGCTGCCTCGTGTCGATCTCCAGCAGTTCCAGGGCAACCACCCTGCGGTGCAAAAGCAAAAGGCACTGAGATTCCCCACAGCCCCAGCCTTCTAAGACAAGAGGGGCGGAGGTGCCCTTTGGGGGGAGCTCTTCAGCCCCCCATCTCCAAGCGCTTCCCACAGAAGGCCAAGCTTTTCCCTCCTCGTACGAGAAAGGGCACAGAGGGGCAGTTGCTGCCAAGCCAGCGGGAGAGCCGGGTCCAGAGCCTGTGTCTCTGCAGCGCCGGCCTAGGTCTCCCTACGTGCCCCCTGCAGAGGAACTCACGGGGCTGAGAGGCAAGAATGGAGCAAGTGGTGGGTTTGCCTTTGGGCTCCAGACCTTATCGGTCTGCCTGCCAGAGCACAGGCCCCCGTGCTCCTCCTGGGAAACACGCCGAGGGCGAGCAGGGCTTCTGAGACAGGCAGCCCTGCTGTCTCTGGGGTCTGGAGTGGGATGAAAAGCACTGAGCTTGGGCTCTTTCCTTCTATCTGCGCCTGACCCAGGGGTGAAGGAGGAAAGGCCGTGGCTCCAGAAGCCACCTCCAACTCCCCAAAGAGGCAGAGGCGGGAGCGGAGCACGCAGGTGCTCCCAGGCAGTGTCTCCAGGAGGCTCTGTCGGGAGGCTGCAGTCCAAGGGCCAGGTACCCTGGCAGAGGGGCTGGAGCGTTCCACGGCTGTCAGGGGATGGGCAGGGGCAGCGTCCCAAAGCTACAGGTGGAAAACCTGTACCTGTGGCCAGCATCCTGGCCTAGAGAGGCCAGTTCAGCAAGTAAGTGGCTCTTTCCACAGCCCATCGTGCCCTCAACCGCCAGGATGTTCCTTTGGCCTGAATCCCTATAGGCGTTCAAGCAGCTGACAAAGAGGTCAGTCTCCTGCTTCCGACCTGCGAAGACAAACCAGAGAACGAGCTGCTGGGGGCGTGCTGAAAAGCAAAGAGCCGTCCCTTTTGCGGGCACCCTCCACCGCAGCTTCCCTCCCCGCTACCACATCGGCCAGCCTGCCGGCACCCAGGCCTCCTTCCCACCTGCTCGTCCACGCTTGGGCACCTCTGCCTTCCTCAGAGCAGTCACGGGGCCACCTGCTTGCCTGCCCCGCAGCGCAGCCCCCTCGCCCTCTCCCCTATCCCACAGGCACGGAGATTCTGACGGCCCCATGCGACTCCCCGCAGCGATCCAGCACGAGACTGTAAGGGATGACTGCAGCCGGTTCAGGCAGCTGCGTCCCAAACAGACTCAAAGCATCTCCTCGCTGTGCCGTGAGCTGCACAGCACCTCCCAGTAGCTAAGGCAGCGTCGTCAGTCCCGTTCTGGTTTGGTCCGGGCTACAGTTAATTTTATTCAGCAATAGCCTGTACAGGTCTATGTTTTGTATTTGTGACCAAACACCGCTGTTGATAACACAACCAGGTTTTAGTTATGGCTGAAGAGCGCCTGCGCAGCGTCGAGGCCTTTTCCATTGCTCGCGCTGCCCTGCTGGCGAACAGTCTGGGGGTGCACAAGAAGCTGGGAGGCGGCACAGCCGCCACAGCCACCACAGCTGACCCCAACTGCCCAAAGGCCTATTCCAGACCATACAACGCCGTGCTCAGCAAGAAAATCCGGCGGAAAGGAGGAAGGGGGGACGTTCGGAGTGATGGCATTTGTCTTCCCAAGTCACCGTCACACGTGATGAAACCTTGCTTTCCTCGAAATGGCAAGACGCCTGCCCGCCCATGGGAAGCAGTGAATGAATGCCTGATTTTGCTTTGGGCGTGTGTGCAGCTTTTGCTTTCCCTATTAAGCTGTCTGTGTCTCAGCGCACCAGTGCTCTCCCTTTAACCCTTCCGATTCTCTTCCCCATCCCACTGTGGGGTGCGAGTGGCTCTGTGGGGCTGAGCTGCCAAGCGGGGTTAACCCACAACAGGGCCCAAAACATTCGGCAAGACCCCGAGTGAATACAGGCATCCCCTGCCTCCTGACACTGCCGTGTCTTCGCCCAGATGCTGCCAAGAAAGCAGCTCTGAGGAGTACAAGGAGGAGAACCCACCGTCAAAACTCTCCATCGATTTGGCAGAAGGAAATCTCTTTCCTGACCCCAAAGACAGGGATCAGTTTAGCCCCCAGGCTGTGAGCAGCTCCACAGTTGAAAGCAACCTTCCTACCAGGTCTGGAAGACAGCAGGGAGCAGCAGGCGCCCCACCTCGTTTTCCACCCAAAGATATCAAGCAAGCAGAGACCAAGACAGGCGGCGCTTTCTTAGGGCTGCTGCAGGCAACACCATCCCTGGTAAAAGCCTCTCCCTTCCCAGCAAGGCACTAAAAGTTACCAAGGGGAAGAACCTGGGCTTCAGAAGAGCAAGGCGTTCTCCACCTACCCAGCAAGGGGACGTACTCCGACCTCTTCTTGGTAAGACCCACGCCAAAGATGCTAGAAGCAGGGGAAAAGACAACACAAGTCAATGAGATGGTGAGAAGCCAGGGGACCTAGAGAAGCAGCCTGGCGTGGTAGGGAAGGAGGTGCTCCTCGGGTACCGGCTTTTCTCTGGAGCAGGCTGTTATCCCCTGCACTCTTTCCCAGCCAAAGTTCAAGCTGACACGCTACGACAGCTTCAAGCGTAAAGAAGCCCAGCGGCCACGGTGGGACAGGAGAACATATCAAGAGTCCATCCCCAGAGGCCAAACACAGAGAAACAGGAGAAGACACGTGAAAGAAGCCAGGGCGTGCTGTTGGCTGGGAGACAGCTTTACCACTTTGGCCAAGAACACCAAGCGTCTTTGAAAGGGGGACTTGTGTCCCTGAAGGGCTTGGGATGCCAAGCACCTGGCACCTTTGGCTCAAGTCTTCCCGCAGTCTCAAAGAGACGGCAGTGGTAACCTTCAAACCGTCCTCTAAAGGGAAGGTGAAATCCTGGCCCAGAAGAGCTGAGATTTCTGCAGGAAGACCTGAGGAAGAGTGTCCCGATGGTCCACGTTTCCCCATGGGGACCAGACTGGCCCAAAGCTTCCTGCTCAGAGCAGCTGGGACAGAAAACTCCTTGGGTCAGCATTCCCAGGGCACGTGGTGGAGCAAGCACAGCAGGGAAAGCACAGCCCAAAGCCCTTTAGACCCAGCCCACAAGGCCAGGTTGTGTCTACCAAGACAGACAAACCTTCCCCATCCCTCTGGTTTCACTCCCGCTCTCTCAGCAGCTGGAGACAGCAGGGGAGAGGGGCAAAAAGCCTGCCATGCCAGGGCTTCCGACCGTCTCAGAGGACACTCACCTCTCCTCGGTGACCCCCACGTATTGATAGACAGGGCCAGGCTGCCTGAGGCCTTTCATCTCTCTCTCCGGCAGCTCCTTGAAGTAGGAAGCGGGCAGCCGGGAGGCGGCGTAGGTCACTGCATCACAGGACACCAGCCCAGGGTAGTGCACCATCATCCGGGCAGCCAAGTTCACCTTCTGGCCAAAGACTGCCAGAGAGAGAGCATGCGTTAGAGAGAGAGAGCATACGTCGGTGTGGCCCGTGCCGCCAGCCCCGCGGCACCCTTCCAGGCCAATACCTGTGTATTCGTGTCTCAGCGGGTGGCCAGTGACTCCGCAGAACATCGTCCCTCTGGTAACTGCCACAGACATTGTCCTGGCACACAGAGAAACAGCAGGGCTTGAGCAGCGCCCCAGGCGCAGTCCTGCCCGCCTGGCTTCATCCCTTCCCACACCTCCCCTCGGTGCCAGCCTGGGCCACCGGCTGTGCTGCCCTGCCAGCGTGGGTCTCGGGGACGTGGAGAGCTCAGGGGTGCAACATCTGCAGGTTGCAAGGGACAAGGGGCAGGGGCAGAGCACGTGCAGGGCCACAGCCCTCTTGTGAGCAAAGAGAGAGGGAAGAAGGCGCCCGCCATGTCACCGCCTGGCGATGACAGCCACTTGGGATCAGGTGGCTGGGCCCCATCCCCGTTCATGGGGCAGTGGCCCAGAAGGGCCTGCCTCTGGCCGCAGCGGCCTCTGGCCCTCACGAGGGCTCTTTCCAGCGCGGTGGCCAGCAGATTGTGCTTGGAGGGACTCCGTCTGGCTGCCGTGGGCTGAGCCCAGGGGTTGCCTGCACCTCTCAGGGCACTGCCTCCTTCCTGCCAGGGACAAGGGAGAGCAAGCTAGAAGGCACATCTCTTTCTGTGAAGCCCCCCTTGCGCCGTCCCAGGCAGCATGCACCCCGCCGACCCCCGCCACACACTCACTCTCTTTCCTCGAGCATGGTGGAGCACGAGTTGAAGATCTCCAGAGCACTCTGCAGGGCGTGAAGGCTCTCGCAGGGCAGCTTGTTTCCAGGGAGTCCCAGCACGCAGAGGAACGTGCAGCCCTGCCCAGGACAGATGTGGAACATGTTGCTACAGCGCCTAAGAGGGAGTCTCTCCCTCGCGCTCACTGCCCACCCTCTGGCGCTGGGGGAGGCCACCGTTCCCCCCCACTCACTTTATCACACAGGAGGACTTTGTTGATGTGGCCCTTGTGAGGAGAGAGGATTTCTAGCATCACCCTGCTGGCCTCCTTGAGGACGGTGCTGAGATGCACCGAGCTGGTACCTGCAGCAAGCTGCAGCTGGACAAAGATGCAGGTGACTGGCCGTAGCTCAGAGAGGAGATCCATGGGCAGTCCTGCATCGAGCTGGAAGACAAGAGCACGACGGCTTCACCAGCCTGCTCTCCCGGGCTCTTACTGCCCACACCAGTACCGAGGGAGAGCAGGCGTGCTGGCGATAGCGGGTAATAGCAGAGGAAGGGATAAATCCTCCTCTCGGTGCAAAAGGGCGGGCAGGCCGCCCAGCCTGCGGCAGGCAGACGCCGAGTCATAACACAAATGACAAAGGAGAGAAGGCTGCTCCGCTAACACGCCATCTGGGGACCGGTACGGACATGAGGGGAGACCCTCAGGGATGCTCCAGGGACTTCAGGGGAATCTCCCCTTTATCCCACCGTCGTGTCCGCGGCACACCCAGAACCATAGCCACGGAAAAGACAGAGGGACAGGAGTCCTCCTCCTGCCACCCATGTCTCTCTGAGGACAACGCAGACAATGGTGCGGCACCGGTGCCCCTGGGCTCAGTTTCCCTGCGTTGTCATCGCAGGGCGCATTTTCTTTGATTGGTCTGTTCCCGTAAGAGCTCCATCTCTGCAAGGCACCACTTCTTCTGCCCTCCGAAAATGCAGCCCCCAGCAGCGGTGGCCTTGCCGTACCTTCCCGAGAGCAGCGACTGGTATGTACTTCCTAAGCACATCCTTGGCGTTCAGGTCACTGGGCAAGAGAAGAGTAGGCCTCATGGCACCTGAGGAGAGAAAAGGCAGGTGGTCGCTGGGTGGATGGGACTACGAGCCGTTGCAAAGCAGGGCCTGGCCCTGGAACCGGGGGAGAAAGAGTCTTCTGCGCTTGCTCATGTTGCCACCTCCAGATGCTGAGGGCAGAGCTCTCCCCTGGAAGGAGGAGGCGGCAGCAGCCACCGCCCTGGGAGGCCCAACAGCCTGAGTGCTAACGGACAGAGGGAAGAGGGAGGAGGTGGTTCCTCTCTGGCCCCTGAAGCAGCAAAGCCCCACCTTTCGGGACAATCACAGAGCAAGGGGAAGTGGGCACTCACCTTCCCTTTTTGAGTGGTGTCTCACTGGGTCTTGTACGAGCTTGCGTAAGGCGTCTTGGCATTCGGACCAAGGCATCGGATCCACGCCCGTCACCTGAAGACACACAGAATGAAAGCACTGCCACTGGCCTCCCCAGGACTCCCAGGGGACAGAGCCTGCCCTCCACCGTCACTGCCCAGAGAAGGGGAGAAGTAGCCCACCTGGCTGGATGGGACAGCAGTGCTTCCTCAGAAGCACCGGAGCTGGACAGCCATTCTCCAAGCATGCCCATCTCCAAGCAACCACAGCTCCATGGCCCACAGAGGACATTGCTGCTGGGGCTCAAACCCTCCCAGCGCCTCCTGACCCCTCAAAGCAAGAAAGCCCAGCCCACGGTTACCCTTGAGATGGAAGGACAAGACCTTCCCCTGCCTGCCCGCTTTCCCACCTACAACTCTCTCCACATTCATCTCCTCAGCCTTCCAACACCTCCCTCCTTCATGGCCAGGCCCAGGCCCTCAGAATGGCTCTCGAGGCCAACCCATCCACCTGCCTGCACAGCTCTTGTGCCTGCGAGATGCTTGATCCTCAGCCGGTGCTGCTCACAGAGCTCCCAGCAGGTGGCCGAGAGGACAACTTCACCTGCACCCGCAACCTCTTCAGCGTCACGAACTTCAGCCAGGCACGGGCCAAAAATGCAGAAGTGTTGCCAGCTCTCATCTCCGAAAACCGGGAGGCTCATGGTCCCTGCAGAGATCCCTGGGGAGAAGGAGAAGCAGAACTGACACAGGGAACATTTGGAACTCCACAGCCCCCAGCATCTCGGCTGCTCAGAAGCTCCTCTGAAGCCCAGCGGGGAGAGGGGCGTTACGGAGGGGTAGAGCATCCTCCCTCCTCCTCGGGGAGACGCTGACACGATTCCCTAAAACAGGCGTCTAGAAATAGACGAACCGAGTTGACATTGAGAATGTGTTGAGTGCGCCAGGCGTCATCCCCAGCTGCCTGCCCCAGAAGCCCAGCAAACCAGAAGCACCCTGTGGCATGGCAGAGTGCCACACAGCTGCGTCTGGCACAGCGCCCGTACCTATCTTCAGTTGGATCTTCTGCCCCACATCTGTGTCACGTCTTCCGTACTTCTTCTGGATCTGCTGGCTACAGTGCAGCACCAGGCTGATGGTCCTGGCCACCTCCTGGGGTGGTGTTCTCCACAGCACCAGCACAGCATCTCCTGGGGAAAGGGAGGGAAGGTAAAGGCTCTGCCGAGACCTGACTCTCCCCGACCTACGGTCTGGTTCTGCAGAGACAGCAGAAACCAGCTGCCGTGCGGAGGAAGATGGGCTTGTGGGAGGCCATCGTCCTGGAGGACTGTGTCCTGGGCACCGGGACACCTCTCCTATCCCGGGCCAGCCACAGCAGCAGACGGCTGGCAGCGGTGACACCCCCTGTCCCGAGCGCTCCTCTGCAGCTGCAGCACTGGAGAGAGGGCACTGCTGGAGGGGTGCGTGCGTGGCCAAAGAGCTGGCTCAAGGCGCTGCACAGAGCCTCTTGAGAAGGAGCGCAGAGCAAACGGCCGCCACGGGAGTTAAATGCTACAGCTCAGTGCCCGAGGTCATCGCCCCCCCAAGAACCTACCAGCAAACTTCAAGATGTCTCCTCCAAAAATCAGGAACTCTGTGGACAGAGGGAAGAAAAGGCAGAGTCATGTGGACACCTTCTTCCAGAAGCCACCGAGCAAGGCCCTCTGCCTGGGGGGAGCACCGGGGCAAGGGTGCACTGTGGGGCACAGCTCAGGAAAGCACCGCTCCGGCCTCTCTCCCAGGCTCACGGTGGTCACAGCCCTTGTACCCGCACAGCAGGCAGGGAGGCAGGGCCTCCAGATGCCACCAGACCTCAGAAAGGTGAAGGCTGGAAGGTACCTCTGGGGTCCATCTGGTCCAGCCCCGCTGCTCAAGCCCGGCTGCACAGAGCCAGCTGACCAGGACGGTGGCTGATGGTTTCCGAATAGCTCTAAGGAGGGAGACTTCACAAGCTCCCTGGGCAACCTCTGCCAGTGCTCAGTCACCCTCACAGTCGAAAAGTGTTTCCTGATGCACAGAGGGAACCTCCTGTTCCACTCTGGGCACCACTGGGGAGAACCTGGCTCTGTCCTCTTTGCACCCTCTCTTCAGGTTGTAGGCACGTTTCTAAGGTCCCCCCCGCAAGCCTTCTCTTCTCCAGGCAAACCAGGCCCAGCTCGCTCAGACTTTCCTCATAGCACAGACGCTCCAGACCCTGGAGCACTTGCTGGATGCCCTCAGCCTGCTCTGGGCCCTGACGCAGCACTGAGACGGCTGTTCACGCCAGAGGCACCGAGGTGGCTGCTGAGAAAGTGGGTGCCTCCTCGGCCGCAGCGGGGAGCAGAAAGGACCCGCGCTGGTGCTGACCCGCCAGCAGACCCTGGCTGCGCTCGCTGTTCCTCACAGAAAGCCCCAGCCCTTCCAAGGAGGCAGGACCAGGCTGCCTCCACCCTCCACCATCACGGCCCGATGCCACACAGTCCTGCAGCACGGCTCCTACCCTCCAAAATGTCGCACAGGTACTCATTGAGCGTTTGCGCCAGCTCATCAGTGCCTCTGTCCACGCCGCTCCTCTGCACGAATTTCTCGGTCAACGCAGTGAAACCTGGAACAGGGACATCCAGAAATCAGGAAATGCCCATGTGGGCCAAAAGACCTGGCAGCAGTTTCCACGATGCCCGGCCCGAGAGCCTGTAGGGGACACCTTCCCGTGCCAGCTCCGCACTGGTGGCAGCCGTGATGGACCGCCCAAGGTCACCCATCCCGCTCTCTGTGGGCATCCCAGCAGAAGACCTCAGCAGTGACAAGATGACCACTCTGTCTGAGGGGCTCCAAAGGGCCTGCTGTGTCCCCACATGGCTCATGTCCGTGGCTGCTCCTCCCTGCTCCCCCCACCTGAGATATCCGCAAAGAGCAGCACTCCGTGGACACTCTGAGCGGTGTCGTTGCTCCTGAGGGAGCTATCAGCAAGGAGCGAGGGGAGGAAAGCGACTGCTTTCTGCAGGTCCCCGTAGTGACGATTCCTCTCCCAGGCAGAAGCCATCGTCAGCGCCCTGTGGCACACGGGGTACCTCAGGAGAAGACGGCCGTGCCCAGCCGGGAGGAGGACGAGGACCTCACTGCACAGTGCAAGCTGCACACTGAGCCCGGGGCCTCTGTGTGGGGCGACTAGCCCTCCGCCTTCCCGGGGTGGTCACAGTCACCAGGCGGTGGCCTCCTCTGCAGGTCATCGCTTGCCCGGCAACTCACCTCACGCATCACAATTGGCTCGCAGTGACATCTTCCGTCTGTCACCGCCATTACCCGGTGTCCTGCTGTGAGCGACACAGCACTAACTTCTCTTGTAATGCTGGGGAAAACTGCACTTCTAGAACTCTCTTGTCTGAATTTGGGAAAATATGTACTTCATAGCCAGCTAGCCTATGTGGGATTAGCGGTCTCGGTGCTTTTAAGCCTTCCCAGGTGTAGAGATGAGGACTTGAGGCACTTGAAAACTCCCCTCTCCCGAGGGTGCCGCAGATGAGGTGGGACAGCTCCAAACGCCTGTTTTTCATGGAAGACGCTGCCGAGAGCATCGCCCGTTATTCTTTAGTCACTCTCCCACCAAAACCCAGCCATCTCCTTCCCTCGAACATGAAGGCGGGCAAGAAAAGGAGGGAGAGAATCCCAAAAAGGTGGAATTTTCAACCCATCATATCCCTGGGTGGGGTGAAAGTGGAAGAGAAGCATTAGAAAAACCTTTCTCCTGCGTCTCCGGGTTGGTTTCGATGTCGCCCCAGGGTTTCCAGACCAGCGACGCTCCCTCTTCCTCCTCTTCCAAACGGGCTGGGTCCTGGAGGTCGGGAAGCTCCGCTTGGAATTGGTTGCTGATGCTGACGTGCCTGAAAGTGTGAGGAAGAGGAAGTGAGGAAGGCGAGTGGGGAACAGCTGCGGCAGGACAGGGGGAACAGCTGCGGCAGGATAGACGCATGCGTACGTGAGGTGCTGTAATAAATACGGCCCGTATTTCCCAGGAAAGCACTAATTGCTCTCCTCTAACAACTTCTCCAGCAGCATCACGTTACCGCCACTTGAAAGGCTCCATCTCACTTCATTAAACATCCCAAGACTTGAGCTCCTGAAATGATTTCTCAGCCTTTGGCACCGGATTAATTAGTTAATGGTTTTCAGAGCGCCCTGGACACGAGCGCTTTTGAAGTGCTGTTATTGGCGAATCTAGAGCTGTCGACGCTAATAAAAAATGCACTCATTCCTCGCGTTACTCTACACTTCTCACTTTAGTATTAATAAAAACACCTGTTTTTATAACGCTTCTCTTGGAGGCCTTTGGTCCTCAAACGACTACATAGCCGCACAAAAACAAGCACAAAACTCCTCATCAGCTTTTCTGCACTGGCAGCAAATTTGCCTTTTCTGCGGCTTTGACGGGGAAGATCTGTAGCGACCCTGAACTCACCAACGTGTCTCGCCCCAGGCATGCGACTACCTGAGCAGTGAGCGGAATCAGCCAGGCAGGGTTTTCTTGCCGTGCCGCAGAAGGTGACGCTGGGAAAAGAAGAGAGGAGAAATGAGCCTGTTTGTCACACCCAGCCAAGGGGGATGAGATGGGGGACCCCCACCTCACCTCTGCCCCTCCGGAGCGGGGCTGGGACAGATCCTCCGCGCAGAGAGAAGGGGCCTGGCGCGGATTTCATCTCCAGCCCTCTTCCTCAGCCCAAAGCCACACAACTCCCTCTCTTTCTCAGCCCCAAAACCAGCCACGCCAGCCCCTTTGCCAGCCCCAGCAGCAGGAGTCCCACTCTCCGGGTCAGGCCACAAACCGGCTCCCCCTCTCTGCTTCCCCTCTCTGCTTCGCCCCCCTCTGCAGCCCCCCTGGGCGACGCTGAGGGACAGCAGACACCCCACAGCCCGGCACACCCAGGGCCCCACCGACACTTTGCGGGGAGCGCTGGCAAACTGCGGAGGGCCCGGCCCCGCGTCCCTCCGGGGCGGCACCAGCACGGCCCGAGCATCGCTTTCTTACCACCCTGACGGGCTCCATTTCTCCGCCATCGCCGGCACCGCACCCCAAACCCCCCAGGACCAAGGCACCCTGCGGGGAGCCGGGCCCAGACACCCCCCTCCCACCCGTCAATGCCCCCCCTCAGCCCTCCCAGCCCCACTCAGGGCCCTACCGGCCCCTCCACCACCCCTCGGGGCCGCCCACTCACCTTCACATGCTCCAGCTGCCTCACCACGTGCTCGCAGCGGCCCCGCGGGCCCGGCCCAACCACCCACCCCCGCCGGGCCCTGCTTTCCGCCCCGACCGCCCCGCTCCCCTTTCCAGCCGGCTGCCATTTTCCCCCGGGCCGGCCCGCCCACGACGGGCGCCCATTGGCCACCGCTGCCCCATCGCCCGCCCCCTCCTTCTTGGGTTGCACCGCTCCATTGGCCCGCTGCCACTGTCAATCTCCACATTCGACCAATGGGAGCACAGCACAGCAGTCCAACCTTTTCCTTCCCTTCCCTCCCCTTTGCTTTCTCATTTTACTTCCCTTTTTCCTTCCCCTTTTGTTTCCCCTTCCCCTTTTCCTTCCCTTCTCCTTCCTTTCCAATGAGTCAAATCATGATGAGCCTGAAATGCCATGGATTTTTCATCTCCAAAACCACTTGCAAGGACACGCAGCACAAGGGTTACAAGTGGGAACAGGATTTTACTCTCTTTTGCTCAAATCGGTTGCAGAGCAGATGCTTACAAGCACCATCGCAAAACAAGAGCTCTCACTCCAGAACAGCTGACGAGAGGCGCAGTCAGATGGGAGAAAACAGCCTTTTATTGTGGACAGACATGAGGTGCGGGAGCCCAGGAATGGCAGGGGTTCGGCTCCTGAAAGGAAATGGGCATCTACAACGAGAGTCGGAAAGCACTGATGAACCCACAAAGGCAGGACTTGGTTGCCCTTTCTTTGGGAAACAGAGTTGACAAGGAGTAGTTTGTAGCCCAGAAGAGAGAGCTCTTGCGGGCATTGCCGAGGGGATGGCTCTGGCACCGTATCCCCCATGGAAATGCCCTTAGAGGCCCCTGCGTGTGCAGAGGTGCTCAGTGCCCCTGTGCCACGCAGCAGGGCTCCATGGGGAGCCCCTGGGGAGCTGCCGTGGAGTTCTTCCCAAACCCTGCGCAGCACCGTCCCTTGCCCTCCCTTGCCAGCCCCTTGGACTGCCTTAGAGCAGTTTCCCCGGCTGGGAAAGATGGGTAGCAGAGCCTGGGACACACCTGGGCTTCTCCCTCCTCTTTTTCCGTCCCCATCTTTTGCACTCTTCCTTCTTTCCTCTTCTTGCCAGCGTTCCCTCTCCTCATCCCAGGCCTCTTCTCTCTTCCTTTTGGGTTTTCAGTTTCCTGGAGGGAGCCTGCAAAGCTTTCCATCCCCCAGTGGGTTTAGATAGGTAAAGGCAGGATCAACTGGATTCATCACGTCTTGATGGAAGCAAAGCTGACTCCTTTAACCATCTTTCCTGGGAAAGGCTCTTTAGTTCTTGTGCGCATCCTGGGGCATCTTCCGTGGTCTCTGGGGCAGTTGGAGGCAAAGCGGCGGGTGCCTAAAGCAGAAATGTTGGCGTTAGCAGGTGGCAAGGGACGCCCTACCTAAATCCAACAGAGCAAAAATATCAGGAAGAGGCAGAGCAGCTCCTTGAACTCATCGGGAACCTCCTCCTAGATGAGACGCCTTGTCCCAGGGTTTGTGGACCTGCCCTACCTTTGCCATTTCCCGTCCTCTCACCGCATCTACCCCTGCTGCTTTCTGGAGGACGAGCAGAGAGGGTGGTGCGTCCAGGAAGGCTTTGGCCTGGTGCTCTACATCACCTTCCCCAGCAGGGCCACGTTGCTCTTCCAAAGGCAAATCTGGAAAGCAAAAACTTGTGTAGCCAAGTGACTTGTGGGAAGTGGACAACACCTAAAGCAAAACCCACCCAAAGCCCTCCACCAGCTTTCTGCTCTGGCTGTGAGAACCCTCAGTCCCTCCTCCTACCTCTGGATGCGTCCCTGGCTGCTGGCGACTCCTCAGCTGAGGGACTGGAAAGGCCAGACATCTTGGCCCCAGTGGTTTTCTAAGAGGAACTCCACCAGCCCCTTCACCTGCACACGAGAGCCTTGCTTTCAGGGCAGGGGGCTGAAAAGTTGTGGAGCAGCCTTTCCCACTCCTCCCCCTTGCCTCCACGCAGAAGGCTGTGGCTGTGGGGCTGCTTTTGCAGGCAGCCAGCCCACCACCTTTTGCTCTTTTAAGCAAGTCCTGTGGTGACATGGTACCCCAGAGAGAATCGAGTCGGACAACGGGACTCATTTCCGAAACAGCCTCATAGACACCTGGGCCAAAGAGCATGGCATTGAGTGGGTATATCACATCCCCTGTCACGCACCAGCCGCCGGGAAGCTAGAACGATACAATGGATCGTTAAAAACTACACCGAGAGCAATGGGTGGTGGGACTTTAAAACATTGGGATACACATCTAGCAAAAGCTACCTGGCTAGTTAACACCAGGGGATCTACCAATGGGGCTGGCCCTGCCCAATCAAAACTTCCACGTACCGTAGAAGGGGATGAAGTCCCCGTAGTGCACATGAAGAATACGCTAGGGAAGACAGTCTGGGTTAGTCCTGCCTCGGGCAAAGGCAAACCCATCCGTGGGATTGCTTTTGCCCAAGGACCTGGGTGCACTTGGTGCGTGATGTGGCAGCATGGGGAAGTCCGACGTATACCTCATGGGGATCTGATTTTGGATGAGAATAGCCAATGAATCAAATTGTGTGCTGTTAATTGCTAAGTAACACTCTCACTGTATGTGCTCATTACTATAATTGCTATCAGTTGTACTACGAGTAAGGCACAGGGGTGATGGGATAAGAACTGACCTCAGCAGCTGGCGCCCAGCAACTTCCTCAAGATCTACATCTTCAGCCCACGGATTGTGTGCATGAGCCACACCGGGTGCACCAGTCACAACCTCCGAAAATACAGCATGCAACAGACCAGCACCACCCAGCATCTCACCTGCCCTGAGAGACTGTTCTAACAGGTGGAGCCCAAAGCCATGGATTAAAAGAACTCAACGGACGCTTTGGAGGGATGGCCCATAAACTAAGGGCATTATATCCGCATGAATATATATGTGTGTATATATATATATGACAGGGGAGAGTGGTGGCAATTCATTGGAACCTGTAAGATCCGGGCATGGCATAGATGGTATGGAATAAGGGGTGGATAATGTCCTGGTTCCGGCGGGGATAGGGTTAATTTTTCCTGGTATTCCATGCCATGTGAGCCATGCCCACCCTGAGCTGCCCGGGGAGGGGGCAGGAAGTCACCGTTCGGAGCAGGCTGGGGCGTCCCGGGTCCGGTCGGGGAGCGGCGGGGAGCGGCGGTTCCGTGATCGTGTTTGTATATTCCTCTGTCCGTGTGATTGTTGTTGTTTGCTTGTTCCCTTTGCCGTTCTGTTAAACTGCCTTTGTCTCAACCCAAGAGTCCTGTATTGGGAAGGCCCGAGCGAGCGGCACATGGTTCTTTGTTGCCGTCTGAGGCCAAACCACAACATTCAGGTTTCATCACTACTGTGTTATCCTGAAGAACACTTCTAGAACACTGTTAGCATCATATAACGGTTAATATCATACAGCTCGGAATTAAGTCTTCTCACCCAGGGTCGAATTTCCTTGGGGTACACATTGAGCTTCCCCATTCTCCAGCATCACCCACCAAGTACCTCCAGGTCCTTGAGCAAAAACAGTCCCACGAATGGGTTTGCCCTTGCCTGAGGCAGGAAAAACCCAAACAGTTTTCCCTAACCTATTCCTTTCATGCTGTTCTCCTGTCCCGTAGGGATAGAAGAGACTCTTTAGAGACCCAATTCAACAGTCCCATAAAAACAAAGAATGTTTCCACATTAATTGAGATATATATATACTTTTCTATGTATATATATCTATACCTTGGTAGATCATAATTTCTCTTGGAAGTTATACCGTTCTCTTCTTTATACCTTATTATATTCTTACCATGGGTAAGAATGCCTTACCTATGATCCTAAGTAACAAACCAAAACCCGCTACTTATTGACTGCCCTCTGTGTTGTGCTCTGGTTCTGTAATGAAACGGTTGGTACTAACTACGAATTCCTGTGGAGGAGGAGAACGTAGTGTGCGGCAAACAAACCATCCAGCACTGTGCCGAGAATCAGAAAGCCCAAACCCGAGGGCTGAAGGATGAGTATGTGATGATACATGCATAAATACGCGTGTTGTGTTCCTTGGGTTTTTTTCCTTCATTACTTCATTGGTAAGTAATGAAGTACTCTCCTCTACCTGTCCCCGAATGTCAGCAGAGGAGACTGTATTTCTTTCTTGCTAATTGCCTTTGGCGTGAAGTCGGCAACCTTGTATTTGAGATTCTGTGTGGGATGTTCCGGGTCAGTCTCACCTCGAGGACAAAAAGCCCAATGTTTGTATCTAGGACCAAAAACAACGGAGAAGATACTCTCCTCGTCATGTCGCGTTTTTAAAAAATGAGTGTTTTTCCTTCAGAAGCCAAACAGGTGGGGATGGGTCAGCTGAGACCCATTTTTTGAAATGTCAAGTCACCAAGCATGTGGTAGCTACAAATTGGAACCACAGAGAGCTTCTCATCATTGCTTTGAGCAATGCAGTAACTTTCACAGCTTCACAGGGAGACACTCAAGAGTACTTGAAAGACTGGAAATTTAATTTCACTTGGTGCAGTGGAGGCTCAGTAAAATGAAAAACAGGGTTTAAGCCAGCAAATCTACAAGCACAGGTCACTCGCCGAGGCAAACAGCTCCGGTGCTGGCACGTTGGCAGCAGAGCCGGGCAACGGTGGCGAAAAGGGGCTTTTTCCGAGTTTTTCTGAGGCCGGGAGAAGACCGGGCAGTGGCAGGGACCCGCAGGGAGCCCGCAGCTGACAGCTGATGCGAGAGCGTCTGACGAGGCCGGGGCGGAGCCTGCAGCAGCCGCGGCAGGTTTAAAGGAGGCGTAACCGCCACCAACGGTCACTGGCTGAGGCAAGTGAGCCTGCAGCAGCAGCGGCCAGCCCCCAGCCCCTTCAAAGGCGGCCCAAGGGAGTGCGGTGAACAGGGCGGGCAGGCAGGGCATGGCGCGTCAGTTCGCGTGGAAGGGCGCAGGACGCTCGGGGGGGAAGGTCAGCCATGGTCTCCAACTGAAGGACGCAGCTTCCCGCATCTGCTGCACCTGCCAGAGCAGACGTGGCCGTACCAACTGAGCTCCCCTGGAAGCACGCAGCCCCCCAGGTCGCCGGCTGCAGAGAGTGCCTTAATCTCCCAGGGCTGGTGGGTGGTAGAAGAGGTGACAGCTGCGTGAGGTGCCACCAGGGGGATGATCTGCTCAGCCTGGCAGCAGAGCTGAAAGAGGAAACAGAAGGGCTGCGGAGCATCAGGGAGAGTGAGAAAGGAATGGATTGGTGGAAGCAGACTCTGACCTCCCTGAGTCAAAAACCAGAGGAGCCCCCAAAAAAACCCCGAGCTGAAGGAGATCTGGTCCCTTCGCCCTGCCACTGAAGGCAGTGGCCAAAAGGAGGCCAGTGAATGGAGGCTAGTCCCTACGAGGGGAGGGAAGCGAACTCCCTCCTTGCCCACATCCCCCAACCAGGTGCCTCTGCACAACAGGTATGAGGCTCTTGAGGAGGGAGGCCAGCCCATGGATGGCATGGAAGATGGTTTGGCTACACCAGAAGAGATGCCGGGACCAGCAAGGCCTACCCCCAGTTTAAAAACTGCCTCTGCAAGGGAGAAGAGGCGGGTTATAGTAGTAGGCCCAATATGCCGCGCAGACCCTCTTGACAGGGAGGTATGCTGCCTCCCCGGGGCCGGGGTCAGGGACGTCACTTGAAAACTTCCCAGCCTGGTTAAATCTGGCTAGGGGCATCAAGGATAACAAGAAAAACTCCTATGAGTACGTCACGGGTACAGGCAAGACTAGGGAAGGTGTGGGCCCTCTCAGGAAGCACACAGGAGACCTGGTCACCCAGGACACGGAGAAGGCTGAGATGCTGAATGACTTTCTCGCCTCGGCCTTCACCAGCAAGGGCTCCACCCACACCACCCAAGTTGCAGGATGCAAAAGCAGGGTCTATGAGAATGAAGAAGCGCCCACTGTAGGAGAAGATCGGGTTCAGGACCATCTGAGGAACCTGAAGGTGCATAAGTCCACGGGACCAGATGAAATCCATCCACGGGTCCTGAGGGAGCTGTCAGATGAAGTCGCCAAGCCTCTTTCCATTATATTTGAGAAGTCGTGGCAGCCTGGTGAAGTTCCTGCTGATTGGAAAAGGGGAAACAGAACGCCCATTTTCAAAAAGGGAAAAAAGGAAGACCCAGGGAACTACAGGCCGGTCAGTCTCACCTCTGTGCCTGGCAAGGTCATGGAGCAGATCCTCCTGGAAACGCTACTAAGGCACATGGGAAATAGGGAGGTGATTGGTGACAGCCAACACGGCTTCACCAAAGGCAAACTCTGCCTGACATTGGCAAATGTCTTACTCTTTGGTGTCTTTGGTGAAATTACAATAGAAACTGTGGCGGCTCTCTGTCAGTGAACGGACTTATTTCAGAGATAACTCACATAATATGTGTGCTTATTTTTGAACTTCAGTACCAATGTACCTTGACAGAAGAGGCTTGAAACACAAGGAAGTGCCTTCCTTCCCCGATTCTTTCAAAACACGCTGGATTCTTTCAAAACTGCTTGCGATGGGAAGTGGCTAATTGTACTAATATTGACTCCTCCATCCAACAAAGAAGGAACTGCAACATGCCATTACAAATTCTACTTTTGTAGCCCTCCAAAACACTGTCAAGTTGCTTTACAAATGCTAATCAATGTCTCCTGAAGTCTAGTAGATTGAAACGCTCTGGCGATACCACTTGACTTGGTCATTGCAGAGTTGTATGGCGGAGAACAGAACTCCAGAGTTTTCATAAGAACCATTTTATTTGGAAAACAAATATACAGCTCTGGTGACAGAAGAAGTCGGTAAAGTTGTCCTGAATGGTCCCTGTTTAAGAAAACCATCTGCCACGCTAACTGCACCTGCAACAGCACCTGCAACGACAGCACCTGCAACGTGGTCTCCATCTGCGTTTCCATCTTCAATTTTATCTGCATCCGCACCGGCATCCCCAAAGATGCCTTCCTCTGAAATGGTACCTGCATCAGCAACGCTCCCTCTGTCTGCAAGGGCATCTGCAATGCTCTCTGCACTCCGGTTTTGTCTACATCTGCAGTGGCGCACGAAAGGGTATCTGGTGTGGCATCTGTCTCTCCCATGGCATCTCCGTCTGCAGTTGCATCTGAAAGACTACCTGGTTTCTGCAAGGGCGTCTGCAGCGGTATCTGTGTCTGCCACGGCCTCTACAACGGCATCTGCACCTGCAACGGAATGGGCGGTGGTATCTCTGATGGTATCAGTACGGGTGTCCCTGCCTGTATTGGTGCCGGCGTCTGTGAAGGTCTCTGTACGGTGCCTGTGTGCCCAATTGTACCTGTGTCTGCGTCTGTGCTGGCATCTGTCTGTGTCCTAAGTCTGTGCGTGGCGGGAGTTCTGCTGTCCAACAGGAGTCCAACGCCCTGTCCGTGTTGGCCTTCATGCGCGCTGCCAGGCGGGAGAACCTCCGTCCGCTGGAAGTGCCCTCCAGGCTGAAGAGGCGCTCCAGTAAGGAAAGGCAGCAGCTCTGCTGCAGCAGCCAGGCCAGCCTCTTCATCCTGCTGCACGAGAGAAACTGCTGGGCCCAGAGGCTCTCGCTGTACAGCGCTAAATCAGACAGGGCTGGGGGAAAGCAGGGCGGCGGACAAGCCAGTCGCACCTCCTGGGAGGAAAGGGAGCTGATGGAGAGGAAGGGGGCAAACAAAGCAGTGCCGCCAGGGGAAGCTGACCGCTCGAGAGGGCGCGTTGGCGCTACAGCGCCCGGGGGCCCAAGCAAAGCTGGGAACCGGCAAGAAAAGGGTTATCGCCCTCTGAGCTTCCTCGCTCTCACACCTCACCCCCACCCACTGCTCCTTCCCCTGCCCCTCGTCAGCCTCTACTCCCTGTTTGCAGCTCTCTGTCCCCAGCCACCACCAAGGCCCTGCCGCCGTCGACGCGTGCCGGCAGGCACAGCCCCGGCTGTGAGCTGCTTTTTACCCAGGGGGGAAGGAGCATGCAGGGGGGAGGGAGTGTGGGGCTCTGTCGTTCCCCATTCCACCCGCACATCGCTCCTTAACCCCTCGGTCCTGTAAGGGCCGTGCGTCAGGTCACGTGTGGCCTCAAGCCCAGGCAGGTCTGGGACCAGGTAGGAAATGGCTCTTCCTCCCCTGGGTTCTCAGTTCTGCTCCTTACCGGCCCTTCTGCAGAAGGCAGGCTGCTCTTCTCACGTAAGCGACACAAGGCAACTTTTCCACCTGAGCCTTGACAAAGGCGCCAAGGAAGGTCTCGGGGAAGTTCCTTCTGAGCAAGCTCAAAGCCTCCCTCATCATTTTCTCTGCCAGCTGAAGGCGTTGCATACACCAGCAAACCTGCAGAGGAAAAGGGAAACACCCTGATCTGCTCGAGTCGGCCAAGAGACTGCCGGAGTCTGCCGGTGGCTTGTGATGCCAGGGATAGCCCCTGCAGCCGGGGAAAGCATCCAGCTCCATCCCCCAGGACATCCCTCCAGACCTCCCCATCTCTTTACCTCCCCTTTGAGGCTGAAGAAGGTGGCCTCTTCAAAGCAGGCTATCGCAGTGGCTTTCATCTTCCTCAGGACCTCCGCTTCGTTCAGCTTCATGAGGGCCTTTGCGCAAGCACAGAGAGAGCAGGCGAGCGTGATGCAGAGCCCATGGCCGGCCTCGTCCTCCCCTGTTGCCTCTGGCATCTGTCTTAAGAGGGCCCGTTTCTCCCCCTGCTGATGCCCGCCCCAACACAGTCACGCCGGCTCAGAGCACAGGCACCAGTGCTCCTTCAGATCCCCTCCCTGCTAATTCCCCTCCTGCTATGGGCACGGTGGCCTGTGTCTCCGTCCACAGAAGAGGCAAGCCGGAGGAAGAAGTCAGGCTCTGACCCCAGCATGTCCCTTCCAAGGCCCCGTCAAGGCATGCCCTATTGCAGCGGTGAAGTTGTCCTGCCCAGAGCCAGCTGACTGAGAGGACTCCGTGCACGGTGGGCACTGGCGAGCGAGGCAACTCACCATGTAGCTGTTGGAGACGTGCAGGTAGGCAGCAGCACACTCCAGAAGGTAGTAAAAGGCTCGGTCGGCATCGCCCATTGCCACGTAGTGGCGAGCCAAAGGCACAAGCACCGATTCCACGATGGCTCGGCATTCACACCAGTGTGTGCCGTTGTGCTGCCTGTCGGTCTCGTCGGGCAGCTCAGTTGTCTGTTTGCCCTCTGGCAGAAGCCGCTCCGCCACACTAGTCAGAGCACCGTTCCCAGGGGAAGAAGAGAGCAAAGAATGCACAGGCATCACCTACACTGGTCTTTTGCCCCACAGAGAGGCCATCAAAAGCCCTTTGTTCAAAAGGGAGCGCGAGCCCACGGGCAGGCATGACTCCTACAGCTGCTTTGTAGCCAGGGAGAAGAAGACAAGCTGGGCTTTCTGTCACCTCCCCCAGGCAAACCACCCGGCTCCCTTGTGGTGGCTTTTCGCCTGCAGATTTTGTAGCGCTCCTCTCGAGGAACTGGAAAGCAAGGCCTGCTCCAGCGTAGTGTGACCATCACTAGGAGCCCACGGGCTTCCTCCAGCACTGTCTCACCTCCGTGGCCATCTCTTCCCAGCTCCCACCTCACAGAAAGCCTCTTCCTTAAGCTAGAGTCACAACCGGCAGGCAAATGCCAGCGCTTCCTTGGTCTCCTCTGGAGACCCCTGAGGCCCCTGCCTTTACAGAGAATCAAACCCTTGTCTGCTCACCCGGTTTCCGCCTCCGTGAAAGCCTGCTGCTCTGCGGCATCTGCAAAGAAAACAGGGGGTTAGACACCTCCTCGCCTGCCCCAGGGGAAGAGCTGCTCTCGCTCTCCCACTGGGCTTCAAGGACCCTTGCGAGGGTGCCGACACGCTGAGCAAAGTCTGCGGTGGTTGTCCTCAGCTCCTGGGCTCGTCCCCGGCAGACCTCCTCCCAGCCGATCCCCAGCATACACCCCTGGGCTCCTGGAGGGCCCGGGCTGTGGAGCACGGTGCACAGCGTACCCCCAGTGGCGTGGGTCCTATCCTGCTTCAGCTCTTCTCCAGCCAGCACCAAGGCCTCCCAGCTGCATGAGTCGCCTCCGTCGGCAGGGTCCCGACAGCTGCCTCCGTCCTGGCTGCTGGTGACGGCGAAGTGGTGGAAGGCGACAAACTCCCCTTGGCCGCAGCTCCTGCATTTGTGCGCGTGCTGCTCCAGGAAGGCGGCACACTTGCCGTGCAAGGCGACTCGCTGCCTCTCGGGCCACAGCTCGTACGCAGCCTTCTGCAGCAGCGGGACGCAGAAGGCCAAGACGCCAGGCTGCTGCTCCTCGGTCCTCGTGCTGGGAGAGGGCCTCTGCACACCTGCAAGGCAAAGGGCCTCGGCATCAGCCCCAGCTCAGGGCCGTCGCAGCCGGGGCACGAGAGTCATGCCTTGGCGTGCACCCTTGCCAGCCAACCAGCACTGCTGCACACCGAGCCTTGCAGCACGGGGCAAAAGGGCCCAGCTTGCCTTGCTGACGCTAGCCCAGCCCCGCGGACACAGCGCTCAGCTGCGCTCCAGGCAGGAGCTGGGCATGTCACCACCAGCCCAAGCAAGCCCCGTCCAGCACTTTCTCCCTGCTCTTGGCAAGGCAGTCCCCAGCCTCCTGAGCTTCCTCCTGCACCACAGGGGAGTCAAAGCTGAATAAAAGCCCGTCAAGGGCCCCGGGGCAACCTGGAGAGCATCTTTGATCAGGTGGCTGGGAGAGGATGTCAGGGGCTCCACACGCCCTCCCGTGCCTGTGCTACGAGCAGCACTCGGGATGGCACTTGGTGGGAACCTCCCTCCAGCGCAAAGCTAGCGGGCTTTGAGACTGACCCGTAAGGTCTTTGAACAACCCATCGCAAAGAGCCGTGCCTGCCTGAGCCCCAGCCACCCCTCACAGCAGGGGAAGCGCACCATGCCCTGGGGAGCCCTGCCGGGACACAGCTGGGAGCTCCCTTGTCCACCTGCCCGCTACCACTTACTGCTCTCCACCTGCGAAGAGGTGGCTGGCCCCTCGGTAGGATCTTGCACATCTTCTGGCACCTCTGTGTTTTTCAGCCACCTCAGGATGTTGTCGCCCACCAGCTCGTCCAACAAGGAATTCATATGGGTCCTGAGGCCAGTGGGAAGGATGTGCAACAGGAGCTGGGTGGTAAACACCGGCCCGATGATGGCTGCAAACTTCACAACCATCCGCGTCAGCGGCTGCATCCGATCCAGCTGAGTCAGCGCAATCTCTGTCAAGAAGAAACAACACGTCTCTCTTGCCTCTTCCCCATGCTGAGGCTGGAGAGGCTGGAAAGTTTCAACCCATGAGATGGGGTAGACTTTGGCCTCCTCTCCTTGCGGCTGCACCTACTGGGCAATCGCAACCCAGGGTAGGCATCTTCAAACTGGCTCCGCTCCTGATGGAATCGCAGGCCATGAGGCCTGGGGAAAAGCCAGATGCTCAAACAAATGCTCCCCCACCGAGGGCAGGGAGGGCAGGACCCAGCAGGTATGCGCATCCCATGATGTGCCCTACCAGATCTGGAGTAGGCTTTTGCCCAACAGCACACACAGAGAACTTTCCCCACATCACAGGTGGACACAGAGCTCCCCACAACGCTTGCCTTAACTTGGCCAGACAATACTATTCCTTTCTCTTGGTTTTCTTTTTTTTTTTTTTTTTTTTTGGACAAAGCCACTTCACAGCAGGAATACTTTAGCATGATGTCTCTTCACAGTTCATAACAAATGTCTATGGCCAGAGAGGAGGGACACTCATTGAAAGCTCCCCCATCCAGCTCCCCTGGCTACAGGAGGATTTCCATGCCGATCCGCAGAAAACAAAAAACCAAAACAAAACGAAAAAAAAGAAGAAAAAAGAGAAGGATTTGGTTTGGATTAAGTGCCTTGAGACCAGCATTAGCTGGGGAACTTAAAAAGAGAACAGCAACACAGATGCTGCGTCAAAGTTGGGACAGAGGCAAGTCAAAGCCTTTTCCCAGCAAAGTATTTGTTTTGGTGAGAAAAGGGAGCCATTTCAGTGTTGCACGGATAACCTTTTCTCTCCTACCTGCTGACGGAGAGCAGCCAGCAGGCTCACAGGAGGGGAAAGCGGCTGCCTGCAGCCCCAGGCCTGTTTCTGGTGGGACCGGAGCCGCCTTCCCAGCAGAGCCCCCACGCTGAGAGGGTGACTCTGCAGCACACGGATGCCCGGCCTCCCTCCAGCCCCTGCCCCGGGAAGGAGCCCCAGCACAGCCGACAGCCGGCAGAGCGGCGCTCGGCTCCTTACCTTTCAAGGGGATGGGCAGCGCGGTGTTCTCCAGGGTCACGCCTGGCCTGAGGAGGCAGACCCTCCCGTCATTCCGCGCCTCGGAGCTCCAGGTTGCTGCGAGGGATGAAGCCTCGGCTGCAGATGCTGGGCGGAGCAAGAGAGCACCGATAAGGCAGTTCGCAAAGCGACTCGCAGCTCGCGAGCGCTTCACGATTCACTTGGGATGGGACAAGTCGCCCCTGACATGGTCCAGTGCCTGCCCTGAATGTGGTGGTCATGAAGCAGAGCAAAACAGTTCCCACCAGTTCCCAGCCAGGGAAACTGCTGGTGCTAATGCAAGACGTGGCCTCAGTCCTGGCTCTTCCCAAGGCCGCGGCACTCTGGCTGGCATTGCTCTCTCGGATGGCATTACCACCGTTTTCTTCCGTTACCGGCACTCTTGTGGGGATTTATGGTTTGGCATTCAAGTTTCCTGGGCTCGTCCCTCACCTCAAGCTGGGGTTTGTTCTCAAGTGAGCTAGCCTTTGGCCAAGCTAAACTGCATGCCCATTGGAATGCCTAAGAAACACCACAAGCACATGTGCTTCGGAAGGATTTCCCCTGTGTTTTAGCCCCACAACCCCCGCCCCAAGAATGTAGGTCCCTCCGAGCCACCAGAACTCACTGCCCCTGCTTTGCCTGTCCCAACAGCAAGGCGCACAGGAGCCCACACCTCCGCCAGACCAAGATCTGACTCTGCCCAGAGCCATGGGGGAACAACGGGGCAAGACTCTGCTGTGGAGAACACGCCACAGCAACTCGCTAGTCGCAGCCAAGGTGCTTACTGATCAGGCTCTCCCAGTTGTCCTTTGCTTTTCCAGACTGCCTCCGGGTGCAGAACTGGAGCATGTCGTTGGCACGAAGGCAGCGCAGCAGCTCCTCGCAGTAATATGGGATCCCTGAGCTGGTTCGGATCAGGAACCTGCACAGGAGCAGACCCGTCGGGGACCAGCACAAGGAAAGTAAGGTGAAACACAGTTCAGCTGGGCGGCCAGTCACTCAGGCATACCAGGGTAGCCAGCATCTTCATCACAGCTACGCCTCACTTTGGAAAGGGATCGTCCTCCCACTGCCTTGGGATTTTGTGCCCCCTGAACCCTCCAGCCTTTGCCGAAGTCCACGGGAAAAGAATTGCGGACAATGCCCAAAGCGCAGAGCAGCGAGCCCTGCCTTTCTTCTCCTCAGGAGCCTGGAGAGGATGGACCTCTGCCCCGGGGAACCTCCCCCACAGCCCAGCCACCCAGACCAAGGCCTTTTCTGTTCACACCCAGACACAGCTGGGCTCAGGACTCTTCCTCCCTTCCTCCCTGTGCGGCAGCCAAGGCTGACACCTCCCAGGCTGGGTGTCTCGGGAGTTGCCCGCTCTCAGCGCGCACCCACCAGGGTGAGGCATAACAAGCCGCCCACGCCTGGCACTCGCTAGAGTCCGGGATGCTTCTAGCGGCCCTGCGCTCCCTTGCCTGGGGGCCTGATTCCCTACCACGGTCAGCAGAGGTTCAGGCCCTCAGGAAGAGCTCCCCTGCCTCCAACTTACCTCACCAGATCCCTGGGGATGCTGACCACTCCGAGGTCCTTGCAGACTTTCTGCATCACAACTGAAGCTTTCAGCTTGTCCAGATGAAGATAAGTGATTTTCTGGGACGTGGCGTTGTCTGCTGCGGCTTTGCGAAAGCTCTCGGTTATCTCGTAGCCTGGGGCTAAGCTCATGACCATGAAGAGGGAGACCTTCTGGAGCACGGGTGACATGATGAACCAGGAGTCAGGGTCGATGAAATGGGCATTGTCGATGACAAATATGCCAAAATCTCCTGTAAGGGTCTGAAAAAAAGCAGGTTGCTCTGAGGGGAATCCAGTGGATTCTCAGCTGTCTTGCAGGGGACGAGATTTAGCCTCCGTCTCTTGAGAGGATGCTCTGAAGTCTCTCCCCAGCCACTTTCCCGCTCGGAAGCTTACTGACTCTTTGAGACTGGAGGGTCATACCTAACATCACTTGCCCTGCAGAAGGAGGGAGCTCGGGCAAGGGAACCCAGAAGACATTGTTCCTCCTCCAGGGCACACTTTACGGGAGGAAAGTCCTCGGGTGTGTTTGTGGGGCTGCGGGGGGAAGTGGGGGGGCGAGGGCTTTCTCGGGCTCTGACGGGCCATGACCCAGGTGCGCAGTCATCCTGCCTGCTCACACCTCAGTGGTACAGAGCCCGCAGACGGCAGGGTTTTTCCTTCTCTGACCCAGGGGGAAGGAAGGAGAAATGCTCACCTTCTCCAGCACTTTCACCCGAGTCGAGTGCAATTCCAGTCTTCTTTGAGTTTCATCCATCTCGCGAACATTGTCCGAAATGGGGAACTGGCCAGAAAAGCAGAGTCAGGGAGAAACACGGCTCCGGGGCTCGGCACACCTACCCAGCACGCAAGACCGCAGAGCCCACCGTCTCTGACAGCCTCAGCACCTCACCTCTGCCCAGCACAGGGGCAGGGAGCCGCAGCGGGGACTCCACCCAGAGCCTAAAGCAAAGGCCCTCTGCTGAGGGTCTCTGCAGAGCTGGGGCTTGGGCTGAGCCGGTTCTCTGGCTGTGGGAATCGTGGGCTGGCTGGGGCAGACCCCTCGCACAGCGGTGACCTCGGCACGAGGTCAGGAACAGCCTCTCTCCAGTGCCACTTCCAGGGTGCCGAACAAGGCACCGGGCACTGCGGATGCGGCGCAGGACACCAGCCCCACAGACAGGGAGCCCCCCGGGCCCAGGCATGGCAAATGCACACTGTGACCCCCGCAATGCCCACCCCGGAGCTAAGGCACTCCCAGCAGCGTGCCCACTCAAGGTCAGACCCAGACAAGCTCAGGAGAAGGCCTTCTCAACGTCCACAGGGGCCTCTGGCTCTCACCTTGACACCGAAAATGTCATTGAGGAGGCAGTAGCTGCTCTCTTCGATTGTCCCTTGCAGCTTTGTCTTCAGCACGCGCTGCCTGTCGCCGCGCGATTCACAGTCCTGGAGGCCCAGGGCCCTGGCCATCAGCATGTGGATGGCAGAGAAGGGCTGCCTCGTGTCGATCTCCAGCAGTTCCAGGGCAACCACCCTGCGGTGCAAAAGCAAAAGGCACTGAGATTCCCCACAGCCCCAGCCTTCTAAGACAAGAGGGGTGGAGGTGCCCTTTGGGGGGAGCTCTTCAGCCCCCCATCTCCAAGCGCTTCCCACAGAAGGCCAAGCTTTTCCCTCCTCGTACGAGAAAGGGCACAGAGGGGCAGTTGCTGCCAAGCCAGCGGGAGAGCCGGGTCCAGAGCCTGTGTCTCTGCAGCGCCGGCCTAGGTCTCCCTACGTGCCCCCTGCAGAGGAACTCACGGGGCTGAGAGGCAAGAATGGAGCAAGTGGTGGGTTTGCCTTTGGGCTCCAGACCTTATCGGTCTGCCTGCCAGAGCACAGACCCCCGTGCTCCTCCTGGGAAACACGCCGAGGGCGAGCAGGGCTTCTGAGACAGGCAGCCCTGCTGTCTCTGGGGTCTGGAGTGGGATGAAAAGCACTGAGCTTGGGCTCTTTCCTTCTATCTGCGCCTGACCCAGGGGTGAAGGAGGAAAGGCCGTGGCTCCAGAAGCCACCTCCAACTCCCCAAAGAGGCAGAGGCGGGAGCGGAGCACGCAGGTGCTCCCAGGCAGTGTCTCCAGGAGGCTCTGTCGGGAGGCTGCAGTCCAAGGGCCAGGTACCCTGGCAGAGGGGCTGGAGCGTTCCACGGCTGTCAGGGGATGGGCAGGGGCAGTGTCCCAAAGCTACAGGTGGAAAACCTGTACCTGTGGCCAGCATCCTGGCCTAGAGAGGCCAGTTCAGCAAGTAAGTGGCTCTTTCCACAGCCCATCGTGCCCTCAACCGCCAGGATGTTCCTTTGGCCTGAATCCCTATAGGCGTTCAAGCAGCTGACAAAGAGGTCAGTCTCCTGCTTCCGACCTGCGAAGACAAACCAGAGAACGAGCTGCTGGGGGCGTGCTGAAAAGCAAAGAGCCGTCCCTTTTGCGGGCACCCTCCACCGCAGCTTCCCTCCCCGCTACCACATCGGCCAGCCTGCCGGCACCCAGGCCTCCTTCCCACCTGCTCGTCCACGCTTGGGCACCTCTGCCTTCCTCAGAGCAGTCACGGGGCCACCTGCTTGCCTGCCCCGCAGCGCAGCCCCCTCGCCCTCTCCCCTATCCCACAGGCACGGAGATTCTGACGGCCCCATGCGACTCCCCGCAGCGATCCAGCACGAGACTGTAAGGGATGACTGCAGCCGGTTCAGGCAGCTGCGTCCCAAACAGACTCAAAGCATCTCCTCGCTGTGCCGTGAGCTGCACAGCACCTCCCAGTAGCTAAGGCAGCGTCGTCAGTCCCGTTCTGGTTTGGTCCGGGCTACAGTTAATTTTATTCAGCAATAGCCTGTACAGGTCTATGTTTTGTATTTGTGACCAAACACCGCTGTTGATAACACAACCATGTTTTAGTTATGGCTGAAGAGCGCCTGCGCAGCGTCGAGGCCTTTTCCATTGCTCATGCTGCCCCGCTGGCGAACAGTCTGGGGGTGCACAAGAAGCTGGGAGGCGGCACAGCCGCCACAGCCACCACAGCTGACCCCAACTGCCCAAAGGCCTATTCCAGACCATACAACGCCGTGCTCAGCAAGAAAATCCGGCGGAAAGGAGGAAGGGGGGACGTTCGGAGTGATGGCATTTGTCTTCCCAAGTCACTGTCACACGTGATGAAACCTTGCTTTCCTCGAAATGGCAAGACGCCTGCCCACCCATGGGAAGCAGTGAATGAATGCCTGATTTTGCTTTGGGCGTGTGTGCAGCTTTTGCTTTCCCTATTAAGCTGTCTGTGTCTCAGCGCACCAGTGCTCTCACTTTAACCCTTCCGATTCTCTTCCCCATCCCACTGTGGGGAGCGAGTGGCTCTGTGGGGCTGAGCTGCCAAGCGGGGTTAACCCACAACAGGGCCCAAAACATTCGGCAAGACCCCGAGTGAATACAGGCATCCCCTGCCTCCTGACATTGCCGTGTCTTCGCCCAGATGCTGCCAAGAAAGCAGCTCTGAGGAGTACAAGGAGGAGAACCCACCGTCAAAACTCTCCATCGATTTGGCAGAAGGAAATCTCTTTCCTGACCCCAAAGACAGGGATCAGTTTAGCCCCCAGGCTGTGAGCAGCTCCACAGTTGAAAGCAACCTTCCTACCAGGTCTGGAAGACAGCAGGGAGCAGCAGGCGCCCCACCTCGTTTTCCACCCAAAGATATCAAGCAAGCAGAGACCAAGACAGGCGGCGCTTTCTTAGGGCTGCTGCAGGCAACACCATCCCTGGTAAAAGCCTCTCCCTTCCCAGCAAGGCACTAAAAGTTACCAAGGGGAAGAACCTGGGCTTCAGAAGAGCAAGGCGTTCTCCACCTACCCAGCAAGGGGACGTACTCCGACCTCTTCTTGGTAAGACCCACGCCAAAGATGCTAGAAGCAGGGGAAAAGACAACACAAGTCAATGAGACGGTGAGAAGCCAGGGGACCTAGAGAAGCAGCCTGGCGTGGTAGGGAAGGAGGTGCTCCTCGGGTACCGGCTTTTCTCTGGAGCAGGCTGTTATCCCCTGCACTCTTTCCCAGCCAAAGTTCAAGCTGACACGCTACGACAGCTTCAAGCGTAAAGAAGCCCAGCGGCCACGGTGGGACAGGAGAACATATCAAGAGTCCATCCCCAGAGGCCAAACACAGAGAAACAGGAGAAGACACGTGAAAGAAGCCAGGGCGTGCTGTTGGCTGGGAGACAGCTTTACCACTTTGGCCAAGAACACCAAGCGTCTTTGAAAGGGGGACTTGTGTCCCTGAAGGGCTTGGGATGCCAAGCACCTGGCACCTTTGGCTCAAGTCTTCCCGCAGTCTCAAAGAGACGGCAGTGGTAACCTTCAAACCGTCCTCTAAAGGGAAGGTGAAATCCTGGCCCAGAAGAGCTGAGATTTCTGCAGGAAGACCTGAGGAAGAGTGTCCCGATGGTCCACGTTTCCCCATGGGGACCAGACTGGCCCAAAGCTTCCTGCTCAGAGCAGCTGGGACAGAAAACTCCTTGGGTCAGCATTCCCAGGGCACGTGGTGGAGCAAGCACAGCAGGGAAAGCACAGCCCAAAGCCCTTTAGACCCAGCCCACAAGGCCAGGTTGTGTCTACCAAGACAGACAAACCTTCCCCATCCCTCTGGTTTCACTCCCGCTCTCTCAGCAGCTGGAGACAGCAGGGGAGAGGGGCAAAAAGCCTGCCATGCCAGGGCTTCCGACCGTCTCAGAGGACACTCACCTCTCCTCGGTGACCCCCACGTATTGATAGACAGGGCCAGGCTGCCTGAGGCCTTTCATCTCTCTCTCCGGCAGCTCCTTGAAGTAGAAAGCGGGCAGCCGGGAGGCGGCGTAGGTCACTGCATCACAGGACACCAGCCCAGGGTAGTGCACCATCATCCGGGCAGCCAAGTTCACCTTCTGGCCAAGGACTGCCAGAGAGAGAGCACGCGTTAGAGAGAGAGAGCATGCGTCGGTGTGGCCCGTGCCGCCAGCCCCGCGGCACCCTTCCAGGCCAATACCTGTGTATTCGTGTCTCAGCGGGTGGCCAGTGACTCCGCAGAACATCGTCCCTCTGGTAACTGCCACAGACATTGTCCTGGCACACAGAGAAACAGCAGGGCTTGAGCAGCGCCCCAGGCGCAGTCCTGCCCGCCTGGCTTCATCCCTTCCCACACCTCCCCTCGGTGCCAGCCTGGGCCACCGGCTGTGCTGCCCTGCCAGCGTGGGTCTCGGGGATGTGGAGAGCTCAGGGGTGCAACATCTGCAGGTTGCAAGGGACAAGGGGCAGGGGCAGAGCACGTGCAGGGCCACAGCCCTCTTGTGAGCAAAGAGAGAGGGAAGAAGGCGCCCGCCATGTCACCGCCTGGCGATGACAGCCACTTGGGATCAGGTGGCTGGGCCCCATCCCCGTTCATGGGGCAGTGGCCCAGAAGGGCCGGCCTCTGGCCCTCACGAGGGCTCTTTCCAGCGCGGTGGCCAGCAGAGTGTGCTTGGAGGGACTCCGTCTGGCTGCCGTGGGCTGAGCCCAGGGGTTGCCTGCACCTCTCAGGGCACTGCCTCCTTCCTGCCAGGGACAAGGGAGAGCAAGCTAGAAGGCACATCTCTTTCTGTGAAGCCCCCTTGCGCCGTCCCAGGCAGCATGCACCCCGCCGACCCCCGCCACACACTCACTCTCTTTCCTCGAGCATGGTGGAGCACGAGTTGAAGATCTCCAGAGCACTCTGCAGGGCGTGAAGGCTCTCGCAGGGCAGCTTGTTTCCAGGGAGTCCCAGCACGCAGAGGAACGTGCAGCCCTGCCCAGGACAGATGTGGAACATGTTGCTACAGCGCCTAAGAGGGAGTCTCTCCCTCGCGCTCACTGCCCACCCTCTGGCGCTGGGGGAGGCCACCGTTCCCCCCCACTCACTTTATCACACAGGAGGACTTTGTTGATGTGGCCCTTGTGAGGAGAGAGGATTTCTAGCATCACCCTGCTGGCCTCCTTGAGGACGGTGCTGAGATGCACCGAGCTGGTACCTGCAGCAAGCTGCAGCTGGACAAAGATGCAGGTGACTGGCCGTAGCTCAGAGAGGAGATCCATGGGCAGTCCTGCATCGAGCTGGAAGACAAGAGCACGACGGCTTCACCAGCCTGCTCTCCCGGGCTCTTACTGCCCACACCAGTACCGAGGGAGAGCAGGCGTGCTGGCGATAGCGGGTAATAGCAGAGGAAGGGATAAATCCTCCTCTCGGTGCAAAAGGGCGGGCAGGCCGCCCAGCCTGCGGCAGGCAGACGCCGAGTCATAACACAAATGACAAAGGAGAGAAGGCTGCTCCGCTAACACGCCATCTGGGGACCGGTACGGACATGAGGGGAGACCCTCAGGGATGCTCCAGGGACTTCAGGGGAATCTCCCCTTTATCCCACCGTCGTGTCCGCGGCACACCCAGAACCATAGCCACGGAAAAGACAGAGGGACAGGAGTCCTCCTCCTGCCACCCATGTCTCTCTGAGGACAACGCAGACAATGGTGCAGCACCGGTGCCCCTGGGCTCAGTTTCCCTGCGTTGTCATCGCAGGGCGCATTTTCTTTGATTGGTCTGTTCCCGTAAGAGCTCCACCTCTGCAAGGCACCACTTCTTCTGCCCTCCGAAAATGCAGCCCCCAGCAGCGGTGGCCTTGCCGTACCTTCCCGAGAGCAGCGACTGGTATGTACTTCCTAAGCACATCCTTGGCGTTCAGGTCACTGGGCAAGAGAAGAGTAGGCCTCATGGCACCTGAGGAGAGAAAAGGCAGGTGGTCGCTGGGTGGACGGGACTACGAGCTGTTGCAAAGCAGGGCCTGGCCCTGGAAGTGGGGGAGAAAGAGTCTTCTGCGCTTGCTCATGTTGCCACCTCCAGATGCTGAGGGCAGAGCTCTCCCCTGGAAGGAGGAGGCGGCAGCAGCCACCGCCCTGGGAGGCCCAACAGCCTGAGTGCTAACGGACAGAGGGAAGAGGGAGGAGGTGGTTCCTCTCTGGCCCCTGAAGCAGCAAAGCCCCACCTTTCGGGACAATCACAGAGCAAGGGGAAGTGGGCACTCACCTTCCCTTTTTGAGCGGTGTCTCACTGGGTCTTGTACGAGCTTGCGTAAGGCGTCTTGGCATTCGGACCAAGGCATCGGATCCATGCCCGTCACCTGAAGACACACAGAATGAAAGCACTGCCACTGGCCTCCCCAGGACTCCCAGGGGACAGAGCCTGCCCTCCACCGTCACTGCCCAGAGAAGGGGAGAAGTAGCCCACCTGGCTGGATGGGACAGCAGTGCTTCCTCAGAAGCACCGGAGCTGGACAGCCATTCTCCAAGCATGCCCATCTCCAAGCAACCACAGCTCCATGGCCCACAGAGGACATTGCTGCTGGGGCTCAAACCCTCCCAGCGCCTCCTGACCCCTCAAAGCAAGAAAGCCCAGCCCACGGTTACCCTTGAGATGGAAGGACAAGACCTTCCCCTGCCTGCCCGCTTTCCCACCTACAACTCTCTCCACATTCATCTCCTCAGCCTTCCAACACCTCCCTCCTTCATGGCCAGGCCCAGGCCCTCAGAATGGCTCTCGAGGCCAACCCATCCACCTGCCTGCACAGCTCTTGTGCCTGCGAGATGCTTGATCCTCAGCCGGTGCTGCTCACAGAGCTCCCAGCAGGTGGCCGAGAGGACAACTTCACCTGCACCCGCAACCTCTTCGGCGTCACGAACTTCAGCCAGGCACGGGCCAAAAACGCAGAAGTGTTGCCAGCTCTCATCTCCGAAAACCGGGAGGCTCATGGTCCCTGCAGAGATCCCTGGGGAGAAGGAGAAGCAGAACTGACACAGGGAACATTTGGAACTCCACAGCCCCCAGCATCTCGGCTGCTCAGAAGCTCCTCTGAAGCCCAGCGGGGAGAGGGGCGTTACGGAGGGGTAAAGCATCCTCCCTCCTCCTCGGGGAGACGCTGACACTAGTCCCTAAAACAGGCGTCTAGAAATAGACGAACCGAGTTGACATTGAGAATGTGTTGAGTGCGCCAGGCGTCATCCCCAGCTGCCTGCCCCAGAAGCCCAGCAAACCAGAAGCACCCTGTGGCATGGCAGAGTGCCACACAGCTGCGTCTGGCACAGCGCCCGTACCTATCTTCAGTTGGATCTTCTGCCCCACATCTGTGTCACGTCTTCCGTACTTCTTCTGGATCTGCTGGCTACAGTGCAGCACCAGGCTGATGGTCCTGGCCACCTCCTGGGGTGGTGTTCTCCACAGCACCAGCACAGCATCTCCTGGGGAAAGGGAGGGAAGGTAAAGGCTCTGCCGAGACCTGACTCTCCCCGACCTACGGTCTGGTTCTGCAGAGACAGCAGAAACCAGCTGCCGTGCGGAGGAAGATGGGCTTGTGGGAGGCCATCGTCCTGGAGGACCGTGTCCTGGGCACCGGGACACCTCTCCTATCCCGGGCCAGCCACAGCAGCAGACGGCTGGCAGCGGTGACACCCCCTGTCCCGAGCGCTCCTCTGCAGCTGCAGCACTGGAGAGAGGGCACTGCTGGAGGGGTGCGTGCGTGGCCAAAGAGCTGGCTCAAGGCGCTGCACAGAGCCTCTTGAGAAGGAGCGCAGAGCAAACGGCCGCCACGGGAGTTAAATGCTACAGCTCAGTGCCCGAGGTCATCGCCCCGAGAACCTACCAGCAAACTTCAAGATGTCTCCTCCAAAAATCAGGAACTCTGTGGACAGAGGGAAGAAAAGGCAGAGTCATGTGGACACCTTCTTCCAGAAGCCACCGAGCAAGGCCCTCTGCCTGGGGGGAGCACCGGGGCAAGGGTGCACTGTGGGGCACAGCTCAGGAAAGCACCGCTCCGGCCTCTCTCCCAGGCTCACGGTGGTCACAGCCCTTGTACCCCGCACAGCAGGCAGGGAGGCAGGGCCTCCAGATGCCACCAGACCTCAGAAAGGTGAAGGCTGGAAGGTACCTCTGGGGTCCATCTGGTCCAACCCCGCTGCTCAAGCCCGGCTGCACAGAGCCAGCTGACCAGGACGGTGGCTGATGGTTTCCGAATAGCTCTAAGGAGGGAGACTTCACAAGCTCCCTGGGCAACCTCTGCCAGTGCTCAGTCACCCTCACAGTCGAAAAGTGTTTCCTGATGCACAGAGGGAACCTCCTGTTCCACTCTGGGCACCACTGGGGAGAACCTGGCTCTGTCCTCTTTGCACCCTCTCTTCAGGTTGTAGGCACGTTTCTAAGGTCCCCCCCGCAAGCCTTCTCTTCTCCAGGCAAACCAGGCCCAGCTCTCTCAGACTTTCCTCATAGCACAGACGCTCCAGACCCTGGCGCACTTGCTGGATGCCCTCAGCCTGCTCTGGGCCCTGACGCAGCACTGAGACGGCTGTTCACGCCAGAGGCACCGAGGTGGCTGCTGAGAAAGTGGGTGCCTCCTCGGCCGCAGCGGGGAGCAGAAAGGACCCGCGCTGGTGCTGACCCGCCAGCAGACCCTGGCTGCGCTCGCTGTTCCTCACAGAAAGCCCCAGCCCTTCCAAGGAGGCAGGACCAGGCTGCCTCCACCCTCCACCATCACGGCCCGATGCCACACAGTCCTGCAGCACGGCTCCTACCCTCCAAAATGTTGCACAGGTACTCATTGAGCGTTTGCGCCAGCTCATCAGTGCCTCTGTCCACGCCGCTCCTCTGCACGAATTTCTCGGTCAACGCAGTGAAACCTGGAACAGGGACATCCAGAAATCAGGAAATGCCCATGTGGGCCAAAAGACCTGGCAGCAGTTTCCACGATGCCCGGCCCGAGAGCCTGTAGGGGACACCTTCCCGTGCCAGCTCCGCACTGGTGGCAGCCGTGATGGACCGCCCAAGGTCACCCATCCCGCTCTCTGTGGGCATCCCAGCAGAAGACCTCAGCAGTGACAAGATGACCACTCTGTCTGAGGGGCTCCAAAGGGCCTGCTGTGTCCCCACATGGCTCATGTCCGTGGCTGCTCCTCCCTGCTCCCCCCACCTGAGATATCCGCAAAGAGCAGCACTCCGTGGACACTCTGAGCGGTGTCGTTGCTCCTGAGGGAGCTATCAGCAAGGAGCGAGGGGAGGAAAGCGACTGCTTTCTGCAGGTCCCCGTAGTGACGATTCCTCTCCCAGGCAGAAGCCATCGTCAGCGCCCTGTGGCACACGGGGTACCTCAGGAGAAGACGGCCGTGCCCAGCCGGGAGGAGGACGAGGACCTCACTGCACAGTGCAAGCTGCACACTGAGCCCAGGGCCTCTGTGCGGGGCGACTAGCCCTCCGCCTTCCCGGGGTGGTCACAGTCACCAGGCGGTGGCCTCCTCTGCAGGTCATCGCTTGCCCGGCAACTCACCTCACGCATCACAATCGGCTCGCAGTGACATCTTCCGTCTGTCACCGCCATTACCCGGTGTCCTGCTGTGAGCGACACAGCACTAACTTCTCTTGTAATGCTGGGGAAAACTGCACTTCTAGAACTCTCTTGTCTGAATTTGGGAAAATATGTACTTCATAGCCAGCTAGCCTATGTGGGATCAGCGGTCTCGGTGCTTTTAAGCCTTCCCAGGTGTAGAGATGAGGACTTGAGGCACTTGACGCAGGCTGGCCCACAGCATTAGTTCATACCACGAAATAATTTCATACCATGAAATAATTTCATCCTTAGAGAGAGAGCTTTTTATTTTCGTCTCCTTCTAGATACAGAAATTAATATTATTTTTCAATAGCTATCAAAAGAAGAGCTTGTTCTCTATTTCAGTGCCTCACACCCAGAGTTACAGGTTTGAACGTTTTTTAAACACTGCGACCCCCGCCCAACTTCCAGACATTTTGGGGCCGTGACCCACCTCTTTTGGGGGGAACTCAGCATAACCCGCACTTCCCCCCTCGCCTGCTCCTCCGCCGTGTGGGCCGGGGGACGGAGAGACAGGGAGAGACGAGGTGGGCGGAGGGGGAATGGTGGGGGTGGCAGAGCCGGCAGTACCTGGCCATCCCGGCCACCGCCGTCTCGCCCCAGCAGGCCTTTGCCGCCGGCCAGAGCGGCCTGGAGCATCGGCGAGCCGTCCTGGCGCCGGAGAACATGGGCCACATTCTCTCGGCACTCGCTTTCCCACCCCGCCTCCAGAGCCAAACTGCTCAAAACTCATCCCTTTCTATGGAATTTAAAAAATCACTCAGCGCTGCAACATCCCACTTCTTTTTCTTTGTTGAAAAGGAAACAGCCCCCAGGTTTTCTGCTGAAAAACTCCCAGTCCTCCCAGCTGGCAGGGCTGCCGCTGACTCCAGCCTTACTGGGAGGCCCGTCTTCGTTTCCGGAAGGCAGCCGGTTTCCCTTTGGAATCGTTAAGGGCTAGATAAAAACGTTCCTTTGAGGTTTATTTTGAAAAATACAAGCCTTGAGAAGCCCAAGGAGAATGTTCCCACACGCCTTCTGCTTTGGGGACAGGAGTTTATCGAGGCCCAGACCTGAGGATTGGTCCTTTCAAGAGAAAAACAGAACCAAAATATAGATTATTTTTCTTTCCACTGGACATGAATATTCAGCAAAAATTAAACAAAGTCATCAAAATCTGGTGACTCGGAAACAAAAAAAATCAGCCTTTTTTATAATGTTGGGAGAGACAAGATGCCTTTCTTTCCATTTCCTTCCTTCAGCTAATCAAACCCTCCATGTTCCCTCCCAAATGCCATGTTAATTTATGCAAATAAGCACCAATTAATAAAATAAACATGCAACGGGTGCTTTAAATACGACCGAGATGCCTTGCCCAGAGCAAGAACTAGTCCCTGCAGAGAGCGAGCAACCAGTGCTCCCCCAAACTGACCGTCGAGTCACAAGGTCTCTCTTGTGTCTAGAGATCCAGCCGTGGTTGCTACCCGGTCGAAGGCTGCTGTTAAAAAAACTGTGGGCACCCAGACAGAGGCCCCACGCAAACATATGGGCAGCCAGGCCTCTGGCTGCAAAGAGTGCCGGAGCCTGGCACTCGCCATGGAGGGCAGCAGAGACAACACTTGTGTAAGACGTGAACAGGTAAATGATCTGCTCATTCTGGTGGCTGAGCTGAAGGAAGAAGTGGAGAGGTTGAGGAGTATGAGAGAATGCGAGAGGGAGAGTGACTGGTGGACCCGCTCCCGGAGAGAAAGGGAAGAGGGTGAGGCCCCACACAAGTCAGAGGACCCCCTCCCCTCTCGTCACCAGGCAATAGGAGGGGATCGCAGAGACGAGGGGGAATGGAAACCGGTCCCTGCGCGGGGAAGCAGGAGAATGCCCTCCCGGCCCCTCCCACCTTCCCAGTTACCTTTGCAGAACAGATATGAAGCCCTGCAGGAGGAACTGGCTGTTGGAGAGGAGGATGATACACCCAGGCCAGGAACGTCAGAAAGACCAAGTCGCCATGGACCCAGCATCACAGTTGGCTCCAAAAGGAAAAGCAGACGGGTCATTGTGGTGGGTGACTCTCTATTGAGGGGGGTGGAGGGGCCAACATGCCGTCCAGACCCACTTCACAGGGAAGTCTGCTGCCTCCCTGGGGCACGGGTCAGGGATGCGTTAGGCAAACTTCCGGCCCTAGTAAACTCCTCTGACTACTACCCCCTCTTAGTATTTCAGGTGGGTAGTGACGAAGTGGGTAGGAGGAGCCCAAAATCGATTAAAAGAGATTTTAGAGCCTTGGGGCGACGGCTTAAGGGGTCAGGAACACAAGTTGTATTCTCCTCTATCCCTTCAGTGGCAATTATGAATGAGGAAATTAACAGGAAGAGGCAACAGGTCAACTCGCGGCTCCGGGACTGGTGTTACTGGCAGGGCTTTGGGTTTTTTGATCACAGGCTGCTATATGAGTCACCTGGCCTGCTGGTGGCAGGTGGGACGCACCTGTCCCAGAAGGGGAAAAGAATTTTGGGGCAGGAGTTAGCAAGGCTCATTGACAGGGCTTTAAACTAGATATGAGGGGGGAAGGGGAGACAACTGGGCCTGTCAGGAATAAATCCAAGGGAGGCATGCCAGGGCTTGAAGGATGGTGGGCTAGCGAGGACTCTCACTCTGACATTTCATTGGAGAGAAGGGATAGACGCTTAGAAATCATGGAAGCACCTGAAAGGGGTCTGGTGGGAAATGGGGCCCACACTCGCAAAAAGGTGCTGGAGTCATTAGCACATCTGAAGTGCATCTATACCAATGCACGCAGTATGCGCAACAAACAGGGGGAGCTTGAAGCCATGATGCACCAGGGAAACTATGACACGGTGGCTATCACAGAAACGTGGTGGGATGCCTCACATGACTGGAGTGCCACAATCGATGGCTACAAGCTCTTCAGGAGGGACAGACAGGAAAGGAGAGGTGGAGGAGTGGCCCTGTATATTAGAGAATGCTACGAGAGCTCAGAAATCGAGTATAGTGATGACGGGGTGGAGAGCGTTTGGATTAGGTTAAGGGCCGATAAAGCTGCTATCGCTGTGCGAGTCTGCTATAGACCTCCCAACCAAAGCAGTGAGGCGGACGAAGCTTTCTATAAGCAGCTGGGGGAAATCTCGCGATCACTTGCCGTTGTTCTTGTGGGGGACTTTGACCTCCCGGATATCTGCTGGGAATACAGCACAGCTGAGAGGGAACAATCCAGGAGGCTCCCGGAATGTGTGGAAGATAACTTCCTCACACAGCTGGTAAGTGAGCCCACCAGGGAAGGTGCCCTCCTGGACCTGCTTCTTGTGAAGAGGGAAGAACTTGTAGGGGAAGTAAAGGTTGGTGGCCGTCTAGGGCACAGTGATCGTGAGATGATCGAGTTTCTGATTCTTGAGGAAACAAGGCGAGGGGTTAGTAAAACTGCCACCTTAGACTTCCGGAGGGCAAATTTTGACCTGTTCAGAAGACTGCTGGACAAAGTCCCTTGGGAGGCTGCCCTGAAGGATATAGGAGCCCAGGAAGGCCGGACGTACTTCAAGAGAGAAGTCTTAAAGGCACAGGAGGAGGCTGTCCCTGTGTGCCGAAAAACAAGTAGGCGGGGAAGGAGACGGGCCTGGCTAAATAGGGACCTTTGGCCGGACCTCAAGAACAAAAGGAGAGTCTATGACCTCTGGAAGAGGGGGCAGGTCTCTCATGAAGACTGTAAAGATATAGCGAAGCTATGCAGGGAGAAAATTAGGAGAGCCAAAGCGCAGCTCGAGCTCAACCTAGCTACAGCTGTTAAGGATAACAAAAAATGTTTCTATAAATTCATTAACAACGAAGGGAGGATTAGGGAAAATCTCCCTCCCTTACTGGATGCAGAGGGAAACATAGTCACAAAGGCTGAGGAAAAGGCTGAGGTGCTCAATGCCTACTTTGCCTCAGTCTTTAGCAGTGGAACTAACTGTTCCCTGGGCACCCAGCCTCGTGAGCTGGGAGACAGGGAGGGGAAGCTGCACGAGGCCATCGCAATGAAAGAGGAAGTGATCTACGACCTGCTACGCCGCTTGGATGCGCACAGGTCTATGGGACCGGATGGGTTACATCCAAGAGTGCTGAAAGAGCTGGCAGACGTGCTCGCCAAGCCACTTTCCGTGATCTACCTGAAGTCATGGCTGACTGGGGAGGTCCCAATGTGTGGGAGGATTTTTAGTACAAAGGGGTCATCCTGTGAACACTCCAAGCACCGAAGAATTGTTAACAACTGTGTAGGCCTTGTAAGTTTGAAGGTTATGTGAAAACATTGTAGCGGTGTTAGAAATGCTGAGACAAACAAGATATGAGAAAGTGTGCTGAACTCAGCATGCAAAATGCAGAACTTCGCCCAGGATATAGGAGGGGTGATTGTTCGCGTGGACAGATGTTTTAAGGCAATTATAATATGTTGCTTACTGCATGTACAGCTCATGCAACCAATCAGCAAATTGTCGGCGTGTGATGCGGAATCAGAATGTCTATAATAACTGAGCTATCTGTGCAATAAAGTGGCATTAACCTGATCATATTGGTCGTGGTGTTACTGTCCGAGCCTTCTGCGTCGACAAGTGGCGCCCGAACAGGGACCCTCAGATCGGTGTTGGGATCAGCGAATACCCGATGAGCAACCAACGGACGGAGGGGGCAGAAGAAGCCGGTCGATAGGTGAGTGCTGCCCCGGCACTCGGGAAGACGCTAGCGCATCAAGTTAGGGAATCTCACTCTGGCCAAGCGAGCGGCCGGGGAGGAGATGTGGTCTATGCACTCCAAAGAAGAAGAGGCGGTAGTTAAGCTCCTCCAACATATACTCTCTACGAGAGGACTGAAGTATGATACGCCTACCTTGAAGGCGCTCTTAGCATGGGCGCGGGATAAAGGACTTATCCCCACTGTTGCTGCCGCTTTTGCTCAAGATACGTGGGCTAAAATAGGAGCGGTGTTGTGGGATGAAGTAAGTAAAGGATCCAAGGAGGCACAGAAACTCTCCACCGTGTGGAGGTTAGTATCAGAGACTTTGAAAACAATGCAGGCAGAACGTGCTGCGGCCGCCTCTGCCTTTGCAGCATTAACACCCAGAGTTAAGGATGTTTCCCCCACGAGCCTTTCTTTTGGGGGATCGCCAGAAGCTGTCGTCCCTCAACCCCGGGGCTGCAGAATAACACAGGGGAATGTAGTGAGTCATGCCGTTACTGCCCCGAGCCAGCCTACTCCCGCTACAGACCCTCTTGAGATGCCTGTTTATGAAAGTGGAAAAGAGGAAGAAACTACGTTTCCTCCTCCCCCTCCCAAAGACACTGTTGTCGAAAGTACCGAAGGAGACCGCCCTGAGGATTCCAGGGATCAGCCAACGCCGTACCCTCCTCTGCCACCCTCTACTCCGCCATCACCTGGCAGCAGCACTAGAGTACCACCTGGTGGACTGACAGACCTTCAGTTCTGGGAGTTGTTAAAAAAGTTGGAAGCGTTGGAAGCTCGTCTAGACGATCAATCCAGTTCACGAGCTCCTCCAGCTTACCCTGCTCCTTTGCCACTGCCTCATCATGCCTTGTCGTGGCCGCCATTGTCGGGATTTGAGGGGCATGGGGGAGCGGTAGGAGGGGAGGAAGGATTGAAAAACCGATGGAGGGGAGAAATTAGAGACGCGGCAATTGAGGGCGTGTTTCTTGAGCCTATGGCGTTTCCGGTGTTTGCTAATGCTGGGGGTGGAAAGGATTGGGAACCGTTTGATTGGAAATTGTTAAAGGAGGCGAAACAGGCTGTTAGTTAATATGGACTAGGCTCTCCCTATACTAGGGCTATAGTGGAGCATTTATTTACTGCAAATTTACTCACACCACATGATTCAAAGCAGATTTCTCAAATGTTGCTCACCCCTTCTCAGCAGTTGCAGTTTTTCAGTGTGTGGCAGAACCTATGTGATCAGGCTGCTGCCACCCGGCGTCCTCAAGGTGATCCTTTGTATGGGGTACAGACACAGATGTTAATGGGGACGGGACCTTACGTTCGAACTGACTGGCAAGCTAATTTTGCTGTGGAGGTTTTGCAACTCAGTCAACAGCTAGCTCACAGGGCTTTGTTGGGGATTAGAGGGGAAAAAAACCCTCCTGCTTTTACAAATGTTCGCCGAGGACCTACGGAGCCTTGTTCTGGGTTTGTTGATAGATTGCATGCAGCTATTTCTGCTCACCCTGACCTTGATGAGACCATGAAAGCTAAGTTTTTAGACTTACTTGCTTTTGATAATGCGAACGATAAAACCAAGAAAGCTCTTGGTACCCTACCTCGAGGCAGTACCACTGCTCAGCTGCTGGAAACAGCAGAACGGGTGCTTTCCCAAGAACAGGCTACGGTTATGGCTGCTGCTGTTGGAGCAGCGGTACGTCCGTTGGTGCAACAGCAATCAAAAGGAAAATGTAATAATAATGATAAGAAATGTTATAATTGCGGAAAATCAGGTCATTTTCGTAAAGAGTGCAGAAACGCAAGTAAGGGACAAGCGAGCGGGCAAGTAAGCTCCCCACGTCAGAGTGGAGGTAGATGGTGTGTGAATTGTCGAAGCGCCACCCATAATTCTGCGGAGTGTAGGCGATCGGGAAACCGGGTACCAAGCGCGATGCATCCTCCTCGCACTATGACACAAGTACAGGAGGCGGTATAGGGTGCCTGGACCGTTGCGCCACCGCCACTGCAGGAAGCGTGGGAATGGACCTGGCAACAGCAGTAGATACCACTTTAGTCACAACGGCGGTCACTCTAATTGATTCAGATCAACGAGGACCGCTGGGCCATGGACTGAGTGCTCTGTTAATTGGGCGCTCCTCCGTGTCCCGTCAGGGCATTTTTATTGTACCGAGCCTTATCGATGCTGATTATACAGGGATTATAAAGATTATGGTATATACGCTGACCCCCCCGATTACCATTCCTCAGGGGTCAAAAATTGCACAATTGATATTATTTCGATTAATGGTCCCGAGGTCGCTGCCAAAACAGAGGGGTGCCGGAGGTTTTGGCTCAACAGGGTCTCCTGATGTCTTATTAGCTATTGATATTGCACGAGGCAAGCCTGAAGAAAAGGTGGTTGTGACGCATCCTTCAGGAACGTCTATTACCCTGACTATGTTGATAGACACAGGTGCTGATGTTACGATTGTGCCTATTTCTAGCTGGCCATCAGCGTGGCCCCTTGCTCCTGCTGCGACGAGTGTAGTCGGGGTAGGGGGTCCACAAAGGACAATGATCAGCCAAACTTTAGTTTCTTTTACATTTATGGATGGAACCGTAGTCTCAGTCAAGACATACGTGATGCAGCTACCTGTCACCTCGATAGGTAGAGATGTGCTTTCTCAGCTTGGGGCTCGACTTGTGACATCGCCTTTTTAGGAGCGGTCACGGTCGAGCAGCCAACATTGAAGCTCACCTGGACCACTACAAGTCCTGTGTGGGTGGACCAGTGGCCTCTAAAAGAGGATCGGCTGCATATTGTTCAAATGTTAGTACAGGAACAGTTGGAGGCAGGTCATATTGTACCCTCAACGAGCCCTTGGAATACCCCTATTTTTACTATTCCAAAAAAAATCAGGAAAATGGCGCCTATTACACGATCTCCGAGCCATTAATGCGGTAATGCAGGAAATGGGGGCATTACAGCCAGGTTTACTATCACCTGCGATGATACCAAAAGAATGGAACTTGTTTATTGTAGATTTAAAAGACTGTTTCTTTACTATACCGTTGCATCCGGAAGATGCAGAAAAATTTGCCTCTTCCGTGCCATCAACAAATAAGAAAGAACCAGCTAAGCGGTATCATTGGGTTGTTCTGCCACAAGGAATGAAGAATTCTCCCACCTTGTGTCAAATGTTTGTGGCCTGGGCCTTACGTCCGTTTAGGGAAAATAATCCATTTTTGCTTGTATATCATTATATGGACGATATTTTAGTGGCAGGCCCAAATTTGGATGTTGAAGCAACCTTGAAGGAGTTAACTGAAACCATAGAGCAAAAGGGTCTGAAAATTGCTCCTGAAAAGGTACAAAAGAATGCACCATGGCACTATTTGTGTTGGATTATTACTCAAAGTACTGTTAAGCCTCAAAAGATTCAGCTAACGACCAAAATTAAAACTTTAACGGATGTACAGAAATTAATAGGAGATATTCAATGGGGGCGATCCGTATCCGGTATCACCAGTGATGACCTGGCTCCTCTGATGTCATTGCTAGGCACCTCTACACAGGCTGAAGTTTGTCGGCAACTCTCACCAACTCAAGAAAAGGCTTTAGATTTCATTGTTCAAAAAATCATGACTGGGTGCGTGCAACGCTTAACAGGAGTTCCCCTACAATTGATTGTGATAAATTCTGGGTCTGGCAGAGAACATTTGATAGGTTTGTTAGTACAACAGGTCAATTGTACGGTGTCTATAATAGAATGGGGTTTTCTATCTTACCAACCTAAGAATACTGTCTGCACTCGTATATAAATGTTTGCAAACCTTATTATAAAGGGCAGACGTCGTATCGTTGACTTAACTGGACATGAGCCAGAGGTTATATATGTTCCGATTACCCAGAGTTATCTGGATTGGCTTCTCTCTTCCTCAGAGGTTTTACAATATGCATTAACGGATTTTTCCGGACAGATAACTAATGCCTACCCACCAATGAAACTTTTGCCATTAATTCGAAATCAAACTTTTGAAGAGACTCCACGACGTTCGAATTCTCCGGTGTCTGGACTCACGGTATTTACAGATGCCGGAAAGAAATCAAAAAGGGCGGTGGTTACCTGGTGCCTTAATGGACAATGGCACTCCAAAGTACTAAATGGTGTTTTACAAGATTCTTTACAGACTTTAGAACTACGGGCAGTGGTGTGGGCTTTTCAAAACTGGCAGAATGAACCGATTAATGTTGTTTCAGAGTCTATGTATGTGGTCGGTACTGTTATGAGACTGGAACGATCGATGCTTCGATCTCTTCGAAATTCTGTCTTATATCAGTTATTGTTACAATTGTTACATTTGTTAAATCAGAGAACGTATCCTTATTTTATAGTGCACATACGTAGCCATCAGCCTGATTATGGCCTGGCCATTGGTAATAATCGTGCTGACCATTTGGTTGCAGCAACCTGGGAGAACCGTCAAACCAACTTATTTGAACAAGCTCGAGTGTCTCATGAATTTTTTCATCAATTGGCTAGAGTATTAGCAAGGCAGTTTAATTTACCTATTTCTGAGACATGTGGTATTGTGCAATCCTGTCCGGATTGCCAAGGGACTGGTTTTGGGCTTGGCCTAGGCGTGAACCCACGTGGGTTGCATTCCTTGCAATTATGGCAAATGGATGTTACCCATGTTCCTGAATTTGGAGGGCTCAAATATGTCCATGTAAGCATTGACACCTATTCGCACGCCATCTGGGCCACAGCACAAACTGGAGAAATGGCCAAACATGTTATTAAGCATATGTGTGCAGCTATAGCAGTTTTGGGGGTACCCCAGGAAATTAAAACCGATAACGGACCTGCCTATGTTTCTCAACGATTTGCTAAATTCTGTACTCTATGGGGTATACGTAAACATACTGGAATTCCTCATTCTCCCACGGGACAGGCCATAGTCGAGCGTGCACACACTACGCTGAAGGCGCTTTTGCAAAAACAAAAAGGGGGAGAAATTACCTCTTCTTCTGCAGAACGCCTTGCAAAAGCTTTAGATGTATTGAACTGTTTGCGGTTAACTGGAGAACGTGACTCACCTCCAATAGTGATTCATCACATGTCATTACGGTCTGGTTTGCAAGCAACCACACCAGGACGGGTACAGTATAAGGACTGGCAATCAGGGCAATGGAAGGGTCCAGTGGAGATAAAAATGATTGGTCGCAGATATGCTTGTGTTTTGACAGATCAAGGTCCAAGATGGGTACCAGCACGTTGGATTAAGCCGTGGAGGGAACCTAAAATGCAAGAGAGTGGAACGCGAGACGGTGATATGACCACGTGAACTCACCACTCTGGCTCTCGCAGGCTTGGCAACTGTCATATGTCCAGCTTGTAGAGAGTGTGAACCGTGGGTTCTTTGCGAGTGTAATGAGTGCAAGAAACAGCTCTATCAACGTGCCGGATTAGCAGGGTTTTGGTGTTCGGCTTGCCTGGAAGTTCAGTATGCAAGGATACAACAGGCTGTTCGTATAGCCATTTTAACAGGGCATGACGTCGACGAGAATCATAATCGTCGGTTAGCTTGGGAAACACATTGTTGTGTGAGAGCAATTTGGAAGTATCAGGATAACTATGATCCTTTAGTAGTCAAGTGTAGCAAAGACGTTTTAATACCCCGCATTTGGAAGGTAAAACCGGAAGAGTGGGAGAAAACGAAGAAAAAGTGTGCAAGGCGATTTGGTTGGAAGCAAAAGGGAAAACCATAATGGCAACATGGGTTGGATAATTGGGATAATGATTATTGGTTTAGTGGGACCGGGAGTGGAAGGTATTACAAACATATCCCCTAGGCAGAACGTATGGGTAACATGGGCAAATCAGACAGGCAACTCGGCCTTTTGCTTATCCATGGCCACTCCATCAGATCCTTTCCGAACATGTTTGATTGGTTTTCCATTCCTGCGATTGGAGGATTTTGAAGGCTATGTATCCCAAGTCAATTTAACAAATAGTTTGCTGTTAGAATCAGAGCAGGTTAACGTCACTTGTAACCTGTTGTGAGGATCTGCAGACAGCTATTGGTGTCCAGAAGGAGTAGGACCCCTATTTCAAGGTCATCTCATTAATCATTTAAACCGATCATTTCCTCTCCCTTTGCAGGAATTGGATCTTTTGGGGTCACTTCCAGCAGTGGGACATCATGCTGGAAATAATACTGGCAGGCATATTGGCAACTTTAGCTTAGGATGTATCGAATTGGGAGGGCAAAATCCAGTATTATGTAGAGGTTATGGGTTTAATATGACAGGTGCTCTCACTGGTATGCAAAATGTTACTCCCACTGTTTCATTTATTAAGAGTAATTATTGTCAAAACGGAGGTGCTGACCTAGGACTGTCGTGTGGAGGGATTTGGAATAATGCATCTTTTCCTAAGCTACTTCCACCTGGGTATTTTCTGATATGTGGTGACCGAGCTTGGGGAGGCATCCCTAGTCGTTCAGTAGGAGGACCGTGTTATTTAGGTGGACTTACCTTGTTTGCTCCTGACAGGATTAGTCTTATTAGTCTTAGGAACCAGTCACGGCGATCGCGACGAACGATTACCGATTTTACCCCTGAGTGCAGTGACCGCATCGAGTTTTGGCATCGCCCGTCAAAAATTTTTGCAGGCTTTTTAGCTCCAGGTGTGGCTGCAGCCAAGGCTTTAACGGATCTAGAAAAGCTAGCCTGTTGGAGTATAAAACAGTTTAACCTGACTTCTGAGATGATTTCTGCTTTATTAACAGATGCTGATAGTATACGACATGCTGTGCTGCAGAATCGTGCTGCTATTGATTTTTTGTTAGCACAAGGCCATGGTTGTGAGGATTTTGAAGGGATGTGTTGTATGAATTTGTCTGATCGCTCACGCTCCATTCATGACCACTTAGCCCAGTTAGAGCACAATATGCATAAGCTCACTCAGGGTCATTCGTGGTTGGAGCAATTGTTTAATTCTTGGGGACTGGCTGGCTGGGTACAAGATTTCTTGAAACAGGGCCTTGTAATTTTGATTGTTGTAATAATATTGCTGATCATTTTACCTTGTTTGTTTTCTTGTCGACAAAGATCTTTAGAAGTGTCTATAGAAAAAATGTTTTCAGGTGCTTGGATTGTTCAAAAACAAAAAGGGGGATCTGTGGGAGGATTTTTAGTACAAAGGGGTCATCCTGTGAACACTCCAAGCACCGAAGAATTGTTAACAACTGTGTAGGCCTTGTAAGTTTGAAGGTTATGTGAAAACATTGTAGCGGTGTTAGAAATGCTGAGACAAACAAGATATGAGAAAGTGTGCTGAACTCAGCGTGCGAAATGCAGAACTTCGCCCAGGATATAGGAGGGGTGATTGTTCGCGTGGACAGATGTTTTAAGCCAATTATAATACGTTGCTTACTGCATGTACAGCTCATGCAACCAATCAGCAAATTGTCGGCGCGTGATGCGGAATCAGAACATCTGTAATTACTGAGCTGTCTGTGCAATAAAGTGGCATTAACCTGATCATATTGGTCGTTGTGTTATTGTCCGAGCCTTCCGCGTCGACACCAATGGACTGGAGGGTGGCAAATGTAGCGCCCATCTACAAAAAAGGCAGAAAGGAGGATCCGGGAAACTATAGGCCTGTCAGTCTGACCTTGGTAGCAGGGAAGGTCATGGAGCAGATCATCTTGAGTGCCATTACAACTCATCTAATGGACAAGCAGGGGATCAGGCCTAGTCAGCATGGGTTTAGGAAAGGCAGGACCTGCCTGACAAACCTGATCTCCTTCTATGACAAGATGACCCGATTATTGGATGAGGAAAAGGCTGTGGACATTGTCTACCTAAACTTTCGAAAAGCATTTGACACTGTCCCCCATAGAAATCTCATGGAAAAACTGGCGGCTCATGGCCTGGATGAGCATACGATCTGCTGGATCAAGCACTGGCTGGATGGGCGGTCCCAAAGAGTGGTGGTCAATGGAGTTAAATCCAGCTGGCGGCCGGTCACAAGTGGTGTCCCTCGGGGCTCAGTGTTGGGACCGTTTCTGCTCAACGTCTTTATTGATGACCTTGATAAGGACATAGAGTGTATCATCAGCAAGTTTGCCGCTGACACGAAGCTAAGCGGGAGTGTTGATCTACATGAGGATAGGGAGGCTCTACAGAGAGACTTGGGTAGATTGGACCGATGGGCCAATGCTAACGGTATGAGCTTCAACAAGGCCAAGTGCCGGGTCCTGCACTTGGGCCACAACAACCCCATGCATCGCTACAGGCTTGGGGAAGTGTGGCTGGAGAGCTGCCTGGCAGAAAAGGACCTGGGGGTTCTAATTGACAAGCGGCTGAACATGAGCCAGCAGTGTGCCCAGGTGGCCAAGAGGGCCAATGGCATCCTGGCTTGTATTAGAAATAGTGTGAGCAGCAGAAGGAGGGAGGTGATTGTCCCCCTGTACTCAGCACTGGTGAGGCCGCACCTTGAGTATTGTGTCCAGTTCTGGGCACCTCAATACAAGGGAGATATCGAGGTGCTGGAGCGAGGGCAGAGGAGGGCAACGAAGCTGGTGAAGGGCCTGGAGAATAAATCTGATGAGGGCGATTGAAGGAGCTGGGACTGTTTAGTTTGAGGAAGAGGAGCCTGAGGGGAGACCTCATCGCTCTCTACAACTGCTTGAAAGGCCATTGCAGAGAGGTTGGTGCTGGTCTCTTCTCACAGGTAATTAGCAATAGAACAAGAGGGAATGGCTTCAAGCTGCAACAGGGTAGGTTTAGGCTGGATATAAGGAAAAAATTCTTCACGGAAAGAGTGGTCAGACACTGGAATAGGCTGCCCAGGGAGGTGGTGGAGTCACCATCCCTGGATGTGTTTAAGGCTCGTTTAGATGTGGTGTTAAGGGATATGGTGTAAGGGAGAACTTTGTAGAGTGGAGATGATGGTTGGATTCAATGATCCCAAGGGTCTTTTCCAACCTAAATGATTCTATGATTCTATTCTATGACCCGGGGGTTTGGGGGGGACACGGGTGTTTGGGGAGTCGCGTTTTGGGGGGACGCAGGGGGTTGGGGACAGGGGTGGTTGGGGGGACTGAGGTGTTCAGGGGGGACTCAGGAGGTTTGGGAGGACCGAGGAGATCGGTGAGTTGGATTGTGGTCCCTCACGCACCATCCCCCACCCATCTCCACGCCGTACACCCCACCTCTGCCCCCGCGCCCCCCCCAATCTTCCAGCCCCCCACAAACCCTCGTGCAAGACCTCACGTGAATCTTCATGTGAGTCTCTGTGCGAGCCCTCGTGCAAACACCCTCGTGCACTACCACCCGTCCCCTCCGCACTCCCCCACCCCCAAGCCCAACCCTCGACCCCTCCCCAAAACCCTAACCACCCCCAGGGACCCTTGTGTGAATCCTTGTGGAAATCCTCGTGTGAATCCTCGTTCAGGACCCCCGCACGCACACCCCCCGGCACTCCCCCTCCCTCCAAATCCCCCTTCAACCCCCTCCTTCATCCCCCAAATCACTGCTCCCCCCCAGCACCCTACAACAAGCCCTCGTGGAAGTCCTTGTTGAAGGCCTCGTGCAAAAATGCCTTGCACAACATCCATTCCCTTCCCCACCCCCAAATACCCCCTCAAACCCATCCCCCACCCACAAATCCCCCCACAAATCCTTGTGCAAACCCTTGTGTGAATCCTTGTGTGAGGCCTCGTGCGAATCCTCCTGCAAAATCCCCTCATGGGCCACCGTCCATCCCACTCCCCCCTCCCCCACGCCCTAAGTCCCCCCTCAACCCCCTCCCCAGCCCCTACAAACCCTCGTGCGAATCTTTGTGCGAGCCCCCTCCTGCCTCACCCCCAGCTCCCACACCCCTCCCCCACCCCCAAAGCCACCCCACCCCGTCCCAATCCCCTCTAAGCCCCTCCCCCAACCCCCCCAGTCCCCTAGGAACCGCCATGTGAGTCCTTGTGCGAGGCCTCGAGCAGAATCCCAATCCCACGCCACCAGTCCTGCTACGAACCCTAGTGCAGGGTCTCGTGCGAGCCCCCCCGTACCCCACGTCCTACCCCTCCCACCCCAAATCTCCCCTTCCACCCTCTCCCCCACCCTTGAAACACCCCCAGCCCTACAAACCCTACAAACTCTTGTGCGAGTCCATGTGCAAAATACCCTAAATGCCACCATCCCCCATCCCCCCTCCCCAGCCTCTGAACCCCCCCAAACCCTTGTGCAAACCCACCACCCACACCCCCCAAATTCCATCCAAAAACCTGCCCCAGCCTCCTACAAACCCTCGTGAAAATCCTCCTGCGACCCCCTCATGTGCCAACCCCCAACCTCTGCCCCCACCCCCCGAATCCACAGTGAACCCCCTGCCCCACCCCTTCAAGCGCCTTACAAAGCCTCGTACAAATCCTCGTGCAAACGCTCATCTACCATCAGACACCCCCTCCCCCACCCCCTCAAAATCCCCCTCAAATCCCTCCCTCACCCCTCAACCCCCCCAGCCCCCATGAACTCTTGTGCAAACACTCATGTGAGACCCCTGCCCTACCCCCCAATCTTCCAGCTCCCCACAAAACCTTGTGCAAACCCTCGTGCGAACCCTTGTGCAAGCCCCTCCTGTGCCACCCTCCCCAAATCCCCCCTCACCCCCTCCCCCCCCACCACGAACACTTGTGCAAACCCTCGTGCAAACGCTCCTGGGAATGCTCCCCCGGCCTCTCAACCCGCCCGAACCTTCGTGTGAACTCACCACCCCCCTCACACGTGTCCCCCCTCAACCCCCTCCCCCACCCTCTACAAACACTTGTGTGAATCCTGCAAGGGCTTGTGTGAATCCTCGTGCGAGCCCCCCTCACGCACTTCCCCCCCCTACTCACCCCCACCCCCCGCCCCCTCCCAACCCCCCAAACCCCTCCCCCACCCCATCAAGTGCCCCCTCAGCCCCCGACGCACCCTCGTGCAAACCTTTGTGCAATACCCACCACGCATCAACGCCCACCCCACCCTGTGCCCCGATCCCCCTCCACCCACCTCCCCCGCCCCCTCATTTCCCCCCAGCCCCTGAAGAGCCCTCGAACAAACCCTGGTGTGAGGCCTGGTGCAAATCCTCGTGCCAAGTCCTGGTGTAAGAAAGGCAGGTATTGCTTTTGCAGAGGAGAAAAGCCGTTGCCATCAGAGGTGACACGATAAGGGAATGACTAAGACAAAGAGGCTCCAGCAAAGGCTTGTAGAACATCTCTTATCATACAGACAGAAGGACAAACTCATTCCTACTGCATTAGTGTCTAGAAGGGCAGTCAAACATTTAACCAGGGCTAATGACACTGAGCAAGTTTTTTGTTACCAAAGAGGAAGGAAATAAACTAGTCAGATAATCCCTCTGGGTGTAGCATAGAGGGAAGTAAACAGAGGCAGGACACCCGGGAAGAATTTTAGGCGCCTTGGACAGACTGTGAACCCTGCAGTACCCAACCAAGGGGAAACAGGGGAGGGAAAAATTCGGCCGGGATTAGGAAATAAAAAGGTGTGTTTCAAGAACTGAAAGTGTGCCTACTTGCTAGGTCACCCGCTCTTGCAAGAACGTGAATAAAAACGTGCTTCACAGAGGATTCTGCCTGAGCCTATTTCATTCGGACCGGAACTTATTTCTCACAATCTGGGGGCTCATCCGGGAGCAGAAGTCATCTTCTTGGGAGTCCCTGTCGCCGAAGGATGGGAAGACGCGCCCCGTTGATTTCAATGGTCTCAGGGATCGTCGGCGGGGATTCCGGGAGGAATCGACTAAGATCTCAAGACCCAGTTGGACGGCAGACTCTGTGAAGCACAGGGGGAAAAGGGATAGGTGCAGTAGGCACAGAGAGTATGACCATGACCAGGCAACTCCGTGCACGGACCAAGGTAAGGAAAATCGGACTGTTAAAGTATTGCCTTGGTGGTCGGGACATTCTAAGAGACTTGTGTGTGAGTGACTGAGACATACTGCGGTACGAAGCGGGTGTGGAATCCGGATCCGCGGTTCTGTAGTCCCGCGAGGGGCGCAGCCGGAGAAGGACGAAGCGAAAGGAAGGGGTGTAAGAAAAGTCTCTGTTCAGAATGGGAAATAAGGGTTCTAGGCCTAGGGATGAAAAAGGGGATACTAAGAAAGACCCCGGGAACATTCCCCCAGACAGTCCTTTAGGGGAGAATGTTGAGGTTTCAAAATGATTCTTCTTGCACGAGGGATAAAGATAAAAAGAAAATGATTTGTTCTGTTTGGACCGCATCCTGGAGGGGCCAGGGGTGGATGGGGGGGCCGTGGACATCCTGGGAAGGGTCTCAGGGTGTCCTAGGGGTCCTGTGTCTGTCTTAGAGGATCCCAGAGGTGTCCCAGGGGGGACATGTTTGCATTTGCATTTGAATTTGTTTGGACCAAAGAACCCATAAGATCTCCTAGTGTATTTTGGCCCAAATTTGGATCTGATGAAGACTGGGTCTGTCAGACTTTAAACATGTATGTGAATAATAAGGAATAATAAGGAATTAGAAGAAGGTGAATATGCTTTTTGCTGGGTCAAGATGAATAGATTCAGGATTCGGGGACGCCCAAATCCATTTTATATGTTCCCAGCCCAGACTGTCGAGGATGTTTCAATCGACAAAGAAATTGAATCCCCGAAGTGGGACCCCTTAGACTATTACTTGGGGGCGAGGAAGAGGGGTGAATAACAGGGGACGAGGACTGCCCCAACCACTCCTACCAGCAGCTCGGGGTTCACCGGCAGGGTGTTATCATTGTGGGAAAATAGGCCATTTGAGGCAGGAGTGCCCTGACTTGAGAAGGGAGGAACGAGCGTTGTCGTTGATGGATTTTGATTATGTAGCATAGGGAAGTCAGGGGTTCCCCAGCTCGAGGTCCCACCGGGAACCCTTGATAAATTTAAAGGTGGGACCTCGGGAAGAGGAAGCCGTCGTCTTAGTCGATACTGGAGCTTCTAGAACTTCTTTGAATTTTATACCCCAAGGGGCAAAATTGTCTAATCAATGCATAGTTGTGTCAGGAATAAAGGGTGAAGGTCTCTCAGTCCCTGTTTTTGAACCCATGATTGTGGGAAGCGAAACTGAAAAAGTGATGGGAACTCTGCTATACATACTGGAAGCTGGGAGTAACCTCCTAGGTAGGGATCTTATCACTGGTTTAGAATTAAAGATAGAAACTTTAAGAGAACAGATAATGGTATCTGTGAAGTTGCTAACAGAACAGGATGAGCAAAAGATAAGTCCCGAGGTATGGGTGAGTGAAGGGAACCGAGGAGGGTTAAAAATAGAACCCCTCAGGGTAAAACTCATTCTGCATTCAAATGTGATTCGACAAAAGCAGTACCCAATTCCCCTTGAGGGCAGGCGAGGGCTGCAACCAGTAATACAAGCACTAGCCAAAGATGGGTTAATAGAACCCTGTATGTCCCCTTTTAACACTCCGATCCTGCCAGTACGAAAAACGGATGGTTCATATGGCTTAGCGCAAGACTTGAGAAAGATTAATGAAATAGTGCAGGCACGACATCCGGTGGTCCCGAATCCCTATACGCTAATGAGTAAAATTCCTCATCATCATAAATGGTTTAGTGTAGTGGATTTAAAAGATGCTTTTTGGGCTTGTCCTCTAGATGAAGGGAGCAGAGATCTATTTGCATTTGAATGGGAAGATCCAGATACAGGGAGAAAGCAACAATATGGATGGACAGTGCTACCACAGGGATTTACAGAATCTCCTAATTTGTTTGGGCAAGTGTTAGAACAAGTGCTTGAACAATTCAAACATCCATCGGGAATAGCCCTGCTTCAGTATGTGGATGATTTGTTAATCTCGGGAGAAGAAGAAAACAAAGTAAAAGAAGCTACCAATGAGTTATTAGATTTTTTAGGTCAGCAGGGGTTAAGAGTCTCAAAACCAAAATTACAGTATGTAGAATCAGAAGTGAAATATTTAGGACATTTGATTGGTGAAGGAAGCCACAAGATAAATCCTGAAAGGATTAAAGGAATAGTGGAATTACCCTTGCCTGAGACCAAAAAGGAATTGAGAAAGTTTTTAGGATTAACTGGGTACTGCAGGCTGTGGATAGAAGGGTATGCACAAAGGACTAAAGGACTGTATTCTAAATTATTAGTAGATGAACCAAATATATTAAGATGGACAGAGGAAGAGAAAAATTTGATATGCGAATTAAAGCAAAGCCTAATAACTGCTCCAGTTTTAGCTTTACCATCCTTGGAGAAACCATTTCAGTTGTTTGTGACTGTAGAAAAAGGGGCTGCACTGGGAATATTAACTCAAGAACGGGGGGATAAACGACAGCCAGTAGCATATTTGTCAAAGCTTCTAGACCCAGTTTCTCGAGGATGGCCCGAATGTGTGCGGGCAGGAGCCGCTACTGCTTTATTAGTAGAAGAAAGCAGGAAGCTTACCTTTGGGGGAATGATAGAAGTTAGCACCCCCCACCAAGTCAAAACCATTTTAGCCCAAACTGTGGGAAAATGGCTAACTGATTCAAGAATACTGAAGTATGAAGGAATTTTAATTGAAAAGGATGATTTGATTTTAACTACCAGCCCTTGCCTTAACCCAGCGAGCTTTTTGTGAAAAAAAAAAGAGGCAAAGGATGAAGAACTTACACACGAATGCATAGATGTAATTGAGTACCGGACTAGGATACGACCTGACTTAAGGGAAGAACCCCTATCTGGGGGTCTTCATTTGTTCGTAGACGGTTCTTCAAGAGTGAAAGAAGGAAAGAGGTGTAATGGATATGGGGTGGTGCATGGAGTGAGTTAACCGTGGAATTTGGATAATGAGGTGAAGTCTCTGTGCTCAAAGAGAAATTAAGACTGACTGGCTTTGCTATCTCTTGTGCAGCCCAGGGGAGTGAAGGCCTGTCCAGCTATCACAGGATACATAAATGGTAGTCTTGGGGAGCCAGGACAGCCCTGCTTTTCGTCAGCAGAGACAGTAAAATCAAGATAACAGAGCCACCCCTGGCCCCACTACGAACCCTCGTGCAAACACCTACCATCATCCACCCCATCCCGCAACCCCCAAATTCCCCTCAAATCCCTCCCCCAACCCCCCATCCCCCATGAACCCTTGTGCAAACACTCGTGTGAGCCCCCTCCCCAGCCCAACACTCCCAGCCCCTGACTCTTTGCACGAGGGTTTGCACGAACCCTGATGTGAATCCTCGTGTGAGTCTCCTCACCCACCCCACCCCCAAATCCTCTGCAATTCCCCCCTGAAACCCCTCCCCCACCCTTTCAAACCCCCTGCGAACCCTCGTGCAAATCCTCCTGCAAAAGCTCCTCATGTGCCACCCCCTCCCCACCTCCAAAATCCCAAATCCCCCTTCAAACCCCTCCCCCACCCTTCAATCTCCCAGCCCCCCACAAACCCTTGTGCAAGCCCTTGTGCAAGGTCTCGTGCGAATCCTTGAGTGAATCTTTGTGCGAGCCCTTGGCACAACACCCCCGTGCACCGGCACCCGTCCCCCTCTGCACTCCCCACCCGTCCAGCCCCCCCTCAACCCCTCCCCAACCACCCCCCAGCCCCCTACCACGAGCCCTCCTGGAAATCCTCGTTCCAACCCTTGTGAAAAAAGCCCTCACAGGACACCTTCCCCCCTCCCCTTCTCCCAAATCCCCACTAAACCCCCTCCCCCACCACCCCAACCCCCTCCTACAAACCCTCCTGTAAATCCTTGTGCGAACTCCTGTGCAAGTCCTCGTGAAGGCCCTTCATGTGCCACCCCCAAATCCCCCCTTTTCCCACACCTCCAACCTCCCCCACCTGTACGAGCCCCTGTGCAAACCCTCGTGCAAATGCTCGCGTACCACCCTCCACTCCCTCCCCAACCCCTAAATCCCGCCTAACCCCTCCCCAGCCCCCTGCAAATCCTTGTGCAAATCCTCGTGTGAGCCCCCTTGTTCCCAACCCCCAGCTCCCCCACCCCGAAATCCTGTATCTCTCCAACCTGCGACCCCCCCAGCCCCCTACAAACTCTTGTGCGAGTTGTCGTGCAAGACCTTGCACAAATTCTCATGCGAATCCTTGGGGAAGTCCCCTCATGTCCTGCCGTCCACCCCCATTCCCACCCCCGGAGCCCCCTTAACCCCTCTACCACATCCCCCCACCCCCCATGAATCCTCGTGCAAATCCTTGTGCGAGCCCCCTCCTGTGCCACCACTCACCTGTCCCCCCTCTTCCTCCCCTCGAACCCACCCTCAAACCTCTCCCCCACACCCCCTGAAAAACCCTCATGCGAACCCCCATGCAAAACCTGCTCGTACACTCTCCACACCCCTCCCCCACCCCTAAAATCCCCCCCAAACCCCTACCCACCCCCAAAACCCCCTCATTCCTCTACGAACCCTTGTTTGAAGCCTCATGCGAATCCTTGTGCAAAACGCCCTAAAGTCTCACCACCCCCGTCCCCCCTCCCCAGCCTCTCAACCCCCCCAAACCCTTGTTTGAACCCACCACCCACCCCCCCATTCCCCAAATCCCCCCAAAGCCCCTCCCCCACCTCCAACCCCCCCGACCCCCTACAGACCCTTCTGTGAACCCTCCTGCAAATCCTTGTGCGAGCCCCCTCATGTGCCAACACCTGACCTCTCCCCCTCCCCACCCCCAAATCCCCCGTGAAACCCCTCCCCCACCCCTTCAAGCCCCCTGTGAAGCCTTGTGAGAACCCTCCTGCAAACCCTCACGTACCATCATCCACCCCTTCCCCCACCCTCAAATCCCTGCCAGCCCCTCCCCCCTCCACCTCCCCATGAACCCTCCTGCAAACCCCTGGCCCAGCCCCCACCCCACCAGCCTCCCTGCCCCCTCCCCCCACAGCCCCTCGCCCAACCCCCATGTTATAGATTGTGGCCCAATAATTGACAGGAACCAGTCCAATTAATCAAATTAGTTTATTAAGCAAGCGGCAGCAAGCAAAACAGCGCTGGGCGGCCGGGGAGTCTTTGCTCCGCCAACGGTGCGCACCCACTTCCCGAAAGTAGCTGATTCTATACTCTTCTGGTTCCCGTATATGTGTCAATCCTGGTATATTCTGTGTCTGAGCGACGTGTTGCTAGGGGGTCGGTCTTGTCCGCCTCCTGGTGGTCGTGAGGCTGAAGGCTCCTCATCTTTATCGGTGTCCTTTGGGTGACTCTTTTCAGCTTATCGCACAACTTAGCTCTTCCCTTTGAAGTGTTAAAGCACACCAGATGCCTGTGATTTAGGTGTTGAGGTGTCAAAGCGCACCAGATAGCACAGCGGATGCCTGTGATTTAAGTATGTGAAGGGTCAAAACATTGTAATTTTTCACCAGCCTTTAAGAAAGCCTGATTTGATTAACAAACATGATTTTATTTATTACAGGGGGGTCATACGAGGGGGTTTTGCACGAGGGTTTACACGAGGATCTCCACGATGACTTGTTGCAGGGGGCTGGGGGGACGGGAGTGGGCATGTGGGGGTGGTGGGAGAGGGGGTTGAGGGGGGATTTGGGGAGTGGGGTGGGGGGTTGTGCGTGGTGACAGGGGGGTTTGGGGAGGAGTTGGGGGGGTTTTGGGGGGCGTGACCTTAGAGGAGGACAGGCTGTGGTGCACTACGATTTACACATGAGGATTTGCACAAAGATTCACACAAGGATTCGCACGAGGCCTTGCAGGGGGCTGGGGGAGGGGTTTGAGGGCGATTTGGAGGGTGGGGGGAAGGGGCAGGGCTGCGGATGATGGTGTGCGGGGGTTCACACAAGGCCTTCCACCATGGTTTGCACGAGGGTTGATGGGGGTTGGGCGAGGGGCTGTGGGGGGAGGGGGCAGGGAGGCTGGTGGGCTGGGGGCTGGGGGCTGGGCCAGGGGTTTGCAGGAGGGTTCATGGGGAGGTGGAGGGGGGGAGGGGCTGGCAGGGATTTGAGGGTGGGGGAAGGGGTGGATGATGGTACGTGAGGGTTTGCAGGAGGGTTCGCACAAGGCTTCACAGGGGGCTTGAAGGGGTGGGGGAGGGGTTTCACGGGGGATTTGGGGGTGGGGAGGGGGAGAGGTCAGGTGTTGGCACATGAGGGGGCTCGCACAAGGATTTGCAGGAGGGTTCACAGAAGGGTCTGTAGGGGGTCAGGGGGGTTGGAGGTGGGGGAGGGGCTTTGGGGGGATTTGGGGAATGGGGGGGTGGGTGGTGGGTTCAAACAAGGGTTTGGGGGGGTTGAGAGGCTGGGGAGGGGGGACGGGGGTGGTGAGACTTTAGGGCGTTTTGCACAAGGATTCGCATGAGGCTTCAAACAAGGGTTCGTAGAGGAATGAGGGGGTTTTGGGGGTGGGTAGGGGTTTGGGGGGGATTTTAGGGGTGGGGGAGGGGTGTGGAGAGCGTACGAGCAGGTTTTGCATGGGGGTTCGCATGAGGGTTTTTCAGGGGGTGTGGGGGAGAGGTTTGAGGGTGGGTTCGAGGGGAGGAAGAGGGGGGACAGGTGAGTGGTGGCACAGGAGGGGGCTCGCACAAGGATTTGCACGAGGATTCATGGGGGGTGGGGGGATGTGGTAGAGGGGTTAAGGGGGCTCCGGGGGTGGGAATGGGGGTGGACGGCAGGACATGAGGGGACTTCCCCAAGGATTCGCATGAGAATTTGTGCAAGGTCTTGCACGACAACCCGCACAAGAGTTTGTAGGGGGCTGGGGGGGTCGCAGGTTGGAGAGATACAGGATTTCGGGGTGGGGGAGCTGGGGGTTGGGAACAAGGGGGCTCACACGAGGATTTGCACAAGGATTTGCAGGGGGCTGGGGAGGGGTTAGGCGGGATTTAGGGGTTGGGGAGGGAGTGGAGGGTGGTACGCGAGCATTTGCACGAGGGTTTGCACAGGGGCTCGTACAGGTGGGGGAGGTTGGAGGTGTGGGAAAAGGGGGGATTTGGGGGTGGCACATGAAGGGCCTTCACGAGGACTTGCACAGGAGTTCGCACAAGGATTTACAGGAGGGTTTGTAGGAGGGGGTTGGGGTGGTGGGGGAGGGGGTTTAGTGGGGATTTGGGAGAAGGGGAGGGGGGAAGGTGTCCTGTGAGGGCTTTTTTCACAAGGGTTGGAACGAGGATTTCCAGGAGGGCTCGTGGTAGGGGGCTGGGGGGTGGTTGGGGAGGGGTTGAGGGGGGGCTGGACGGGTGGGGAGTGCAGAGGGGGACGGGTGCCGGTGCACGGGGGTGTTGTGCCAAGGGCTCGCACAAAGATTCACTCAAGGATTCGCACGAGACCTTGCACAAGGGCTTGCACAAGGGTTTGTGGGGGGCTGGGAGATTGAAGGGTGGGGGAGGGGTTTGAAGGGGGATTTGGGATTTTGGAGGTGGGGAGGGGGTGGCACATGAGGAGCTTTTGCAGGAGGATTTGCACGAGGGTTCGCAGGGGGTTTGAAAGGGTGGGGGAGGGGTTTCAGGGGGGAATTGCAGAGGATTTGGGGGTGGGGTGGGTGAGGAGACTCACACGAGGATTCACATCAGGGTTCGTGCAAACCCTCGTGCAAAGAGTCAGGGGCTGGGAGTGTTGGGCTGGGGAGGGGGCTCACACGAGTGTTTGCACAAGGGTTCATGGGGGATGGGGGGTTGGGGGAGGGATTTGAGGGGAATTTGGGGGTTGCGGGATGGGGTGGATGATGGTAGGTGTTTGCACGAGGGTTCGTAGTGGGGCCAGGGGTGGCTCTGTTATCTTGATTTTACTGTCTCTGCTGACGAACAGCAGGGCTGTCCTGGCTCCCCAAGACTACCATTTATGTATCCTGTGATAGCTGGACAGGCCTTCACTCCCCTGGGCTGCACAAGAGATAGCAAAGCCAGTCAGTCTTAATTTCTCTTTGAGCACAGAGACTTCACCTCATTATCCAAATTCCACGGTTAACTCACTCCATGCACCACCCCATATCCATTACACCTCTTTCCTTCTTTCACTCTTGAAGAACCGTCTACGAACAAATGAAGACCCCCAGATAGGGGTTCTTCCCTTAAGTCAGGTCGTATCCTAGTCCGGTACTCAATTACATCTATGCATTCGTGTGTAAGTTCTTCATCCTTTGCCTCTTTTTTTTTCACAAAAAGCTCGCTGGGTTAAGGCAAGGGCTGGTAGTTAAAATCAAATCATCCTTTTCAATTAAAATTCCTTCATACTTCAGTATTCTTGAATCAGTTAGCCATTTTCCCACAGTTTGGGCTAAAATGGTTTTGACTTGGTGGGGGGTGCTAACTTCTATCATTCCCCCAAAGGTAAGCTTCCTGCTTTCTTCTACTAATAAAGCAGTAGCGGCTCCTGCCCGCACACATTCGGGCCATCCTCGAGAAACTGGGTCTAGAAGCTTTGACAAATATGCTACTGGCTGTCGTTTATCCCCCCGTTCTTGAGTTAATATTCCCAGTGCAGCCCCTTTTTCTACAGTCACAAACAACTGAAATGGTTTCTCCAAGGATGGTAAAGCTAAAACTGGAGCAGTTATTAGGCTTTGCTTTAATTCGCATATCAAATTTTTCTCTTCCTCTGTCCATCTTAATATATTTGGTTCATCTACTAATAATTTAGAATACAGTCCTTTAGTCCTTTGTGCATACCCTTCTATCCACAGCCTGCAGTACCCAGTTAATCCTAAAAACTTTCTCAATTCCTTTTTGGTCTCAGGCAAGGGTAATTCCACTATTCCTTTAATCCTTTCAGGATTTATCTTGTGGCTTCCTTCACCAATCAAATGTCCTAAATATTTCACTTCTGATTCTACATACTGTAATTTTGGTTTTGAGACTCTTAACCCCTGCTGACCTAAAAAATCTAATAACTCATTGGTAGCTTCTTTTACTTTGTTTTCTTCTTCTCCCGAGATTAACAAATCATCCACATACTGAAGCAGGGCTATTCCCGATGGATGTTTGAATTGTTCAAGCACTTGTTCTAACACTTGCCCAAACAAATTAGGAGATTCTGTAAATCCCTGTGGTAGCACTGTCCATCCATATTGTTGCTTTCTCCCTGTATCTGGATCTTCCCATTCAAATGCAAATAGATCTCTGCTCCCTTCATCTAGAGGACAAGCCCAAAAAGCATCTTTTAAATCCACTACACTAAACCATTTATGATGATGAGGAATTTTACTCATTAGCGTATAGGGATTCGGGACCACCGGATGTCGTGCCTGCACTATTTCATTAATCTTTCTCAAGTCTTGCGCTAAGCCATATGAACCATCCGTTTTTCGTACTGGCAGGATCGGAGTGTTAAAAGGGGACATACAGGGTTCTATTAACCCATCTTTGGCTAGTGCTTGTATTACTGGTTGCAGCCCTCGCCTGCCCTCAAGGGGAATTGGGTACTGCTTTTGTCGAATCACATTTGAATGCAGAATGAGTTTTACCCTGAGGGGTTCTATTTTTAACCCTCCTCGGTTCCCTTCACTCACCCATACCTCGGGACTTATCTTTTGCTCATCCTGTTCTGTTAGCAACTTCACAGATACCATTATCTGTTCTCTTAAAGTTTCTATCTTTAATTCTAAACCGGTGATAAGATCCCTACCTAGGAGGTTACTCCCAGCTTCCAGTATGTATAGCAGAGTTCCCATCACTTTTTCAGTTTCGCTTCCCACAATCATGGGTTCAAAAACAGGGACTGAGATGTTGCCTGGGGTAGGCGTGGCGACCTGGTTCAGGAACGGTACGGCGACCAATCACAGGCCGCTCGGTCCATCGACTCGCAGACACCAATGTGGTGGACGGCAAATGGCGTTTATTAGCACGTGGCACAGCCTTATATAGCTCGAGTTTACAACGTCACTTCCGTCTGCTTACATCATCAACTAACTGCCATTGGGGGAGGGGCTTTATCTTTCCGTACAGCGCGATATCTTCCGGCCGCCAGACCCTAACTACCTACATTTCCCCCCTCCCTATGGATAACCAAACTAGCTAAAATAGAAAAATAGAAAACTCGAATAAAAAACATAAGGCACAGTGAACAGGTGGAACTTAGGGGGTAACTGGTAATAACAGGGCGTAACTTGAGGTAACGGGGGATAATTGGCAGTAACACAATGTAAACACATTCTTAAAGCAGTTGTCGGCGTTCTACTAACAGAATGTTAACCTTCTCTAGCCGGCTTTTGACAAACGACACGAGCCTATTTAGTATACAGGGTCCGAAGATCAGTGCTATTATGATCATTGCGATCGGCCCTATCAAGGTAGATATCAGGGTGGTTAACCATGGTGAATGGTTAAACCATGATTCGAACCAGTTTTGTTGTGCCTCTCGTTCCTTTTTCCGTTTTTCTAATCCTTCTCGCAGTTTGGCCATAGTGTCTCTCGCTATTCCGGTGTGGTCCGCATACACACAGCACTCTTCTTTCAGTGCAGCGCACCCCCCCCCTTGTTGTAAAAACATCAGGTCTAATCCTCTTCGATTTTGTAACACAACTTCAGATAATGATCTAATTGATTGTTCTAATGCAGTTATTGATTGTTCAATTCTAGCCAAGTCCTCGTCTACTGCCACCCTCAAGGCATTAAATTCTTTACTCTGTTGCACCAAGGATGCTGCTCCTGTACCTAGTCCCACACCTCCTATGAGCATTAGAGTAGCTACCGTTATTGCTGTAAAGGGCTCCCGTTTTGACAGATGATGTTCTGGGGTGATGTGCGAGTCGTAGACAAAGTCGTCGGAATGGTAAAAGATCTTAGGGACTATAGATACCTGGACACAATACTCTGAAGATTCGTTAAACTTTTCCAGCGACAGACAAGGTGTAACTCCAATAGTAGAACAAACCCACTTGGCATTTTGGGCCGGTATTAACCACTTTGCTGGGGTCTTAAGTTGTGTCTTATTAATACATAGGTGTTCTTTGTGCTTTGGGACTTTGCCTACACACACGCCACTTCCCACCACCTGTGTCAATGTAATGCCTTGCTTTTCTGTGTCCCATATGCACTGGGCCGGATTTGTACCATTTACCTGTATAGGTATGTCCCTTACCCCTACAGCCTCATAAAAAGGTGGCTTTAGTCCGTAACACAACCAGCAATGTTCCGTAAGGTTAGGGTTAGTTTTGTTCAATACTCGGTAGCTAGCTTGCATCATTTTCCAGAGGGGCGCTACCGGTGTGGTAGTATATTTTCCTGTTGATGTTTCCTGGTTGTTGGTCTTTTTAGTCATGTAATCTTGACTGGGGGTGGTCAGAACTACTTCATTAACAAACGCTTGGCTGGGGCCTACCGGCAGTGGATCGTTCGGGACAACCTCCTTTTTTATGAGGATTAAGCCACCCTCGTCTGTTCCTGGTTCTGCGTACCTTATTCCCCAAATTCTCCCAAGTAACCAACTATCCTCTTGGGGCTCAGTAACATTTAAGAAGAGGTATCGGCAATTTCCACGTCCTTGCCATGCCTGTGGTGGAATGCACCCATATGGACCCCACTGGACTTTTAGGTATCTGTCTCTACCGCTACCCGGTATCCAAGCAGGGGCTATGGTCTCACATCCCCAACGGCTACAATAGTATTGATTAGGGTAGTTACAATACCCCTTCCCAGGATTCGAGCTAGGACATACAATGATGGGCATACCTGTAGGAGATGTGCTCAGGTAGAGGATCTTCTCCAATTAGTCATGGAGCTCAGGGAGGAGGTAAGTAGGTTGAGGAGCATCAGGGAATGCGAGAGGGAGATAGATTCCTGGAGCAGAATCCTGCATCCCATGACAGAAACCCAGCAGGCAGATAAAACCCCTGCAACAGAGAGCTCCATATCCTCTCTCACCTCAACTGAAGGCGGTAACCTGGAGGACAGGGGGCAATGGCAGGAAGTTCCTGCGCGGCGCAACAGGCGCTGCACTCGAGACTGCCCGATGACTACCCCATCTTCCCAGGTGCCATTACTTAACAGGTACAGTGCTCTACAGAGGAACCTGGATGATGACGAACACAATATTTCTCCAATTTCTCCTACCCTGGAGCCGCCAGCAAGGTCTAGTCAGACCTCCCCCTGCATCAAAACCTCTGTGGTAAAGAAGAAAAGACGGGTCCTTGTCATAGGTGACTCATTACTGAAAGGAACAGAAGGCCCAATATGCAGGCCGGACCCGGTACATAGGGAGGTCTGCTGCCTCCCTGGGGCCCGGGTCAAGGACGTGAAGAGGATGCTTCCTTCCCTGGTACGGCCCTCAGACTACTATCCACTTTTGCTCTTTCAGGTAGGCAGCGACGAGGTAACAAGAAGTCGTCCAAGGGCAATGAAGAAAGATTTCAAGACCCTGGGACGGCTGGTCAAGGGATCGGGAGCGCAAGTTGTGTTCTCGTCTATTCCCCCAGTTGCGGGGTATGATGAGGGGCTAAATAGAAGGACCCAGCAGATCAATGCCTGGCTTCGAGCTTGGTGCTGCCGGCAGGACTTTGGGTTCTTTGATCATGGCCTGATCTACAAAACTCCTGGCCTGCTGGTAACAGGCAGGAATACCTTGACCTCCAGGGGAAAAAGGGTTCTAGGACAAGAGTTATCGGGGCTCATTGAGAGGGCTTTAAACTAGATCTGAAGGGGGGTGGGGATGGTACTGGGCTTGCTGGTGAGGTGCCAGCGTGTAGTTGCTCAGCGCTCGTGGGCCAGTGTGCCAGTATTTCTGAAAGCCAGAAGGCACACCACATCTCAAGGGTCAAAACTACACACACAACTCCCTCTCTGAAATGCTTATACACCAATGCACGCAGCATGGGGAATAAGCAGGAAGAGCTGGAGGTCTGTGTGCGGTTGCGGGGCCATGATCTCATTGCAATTACTGAGACGTGGTGGGACAACTCACATGACTGGAATGCTGTCATGGATGGCTATGTCCTTTTCAGGAAAGACAGACCAGCAAGGCGTGGTGGTGGAATTGCACTCTATGTGAGAGAGCATTTGGAATGCATCGAGCTCTCACTAGGGGTGGATGAAGAGCGGGTCGAGAGCTTATGGGTGAGGATTAAGGGACAGGCAAATATGAGGGACACTGTTGTGGGTGTTTATTACAGGCCACCTGATCAGGATGGGGAGACTGATGAGGCTTTCTACAGACAACTGAAGGTAGCCTCGCAAGCGCAGGCCCTGGTTCTCATGGGGGACTTCAATCACCCCGATATCTGCTGGGAAGACCACACAGCCAGGCATGCACAGTCCAGGAGGCTCCTCCAGTGCATTGATGACAACTTTTTGACACAGGTGGTACAGGAGCCAACAAGGAGAGGAGCACTTCTAGACCTGGTACTGACAAACACAGAGGGATTGGTGGAGGACATTAAGGTTGGGGGCACCCTAGGTTGTAGTGATCATGAAATGATTGAGTTCAGGATCATGGGTACTATCAACAAAACAACAACAAGAAGTAAAATTACAACCTTGGATTTCAGGAGGGCTAACTTCGACCTCTTCAAGAAACTGCTTGGAGAGATCCCGTGGGCTAGGGCTCTGGAAGGCAAAGGGGCTCAAGAAAGCTGGTTGATATTCAAAGACCACTTCCTCCAAGCTCAGGATCGGTGCATCCCTAAGAGAAAGAAATCGGCCAAGGGACGCAGGAGACCTGCATGGTTGAGCAGGGAGCTTCAGAAAAAGCTCAAGTGGAAGAAGGAAGTTTATAATAAGTGGAAGAAGGGACTGACCCCTTGGGAGGATTACAAGAATGCTGCCAGAGCGTGCAGGGATGAAACAAGGAAAGCCAAGGCCGCCTTGGAATTAGACCTGGCTAGGGACATCAAGCACAACAAAAAGAGCTTCTACAAGTATATTGGAAGCAAAAGGAAGACCAGAGAAGTTGTAGGCCCACTGCTGAATGAGGCAGGAGTCATGGTGACGGAGGATGTGGAGAAGGCAGAGTTACTGAATGCCTTCTTTGCTTCGGTCTTTTCTGCTCGGCCCAGCCCTCAGGAGTCCCAGGCATTGAATAAAGTAACAGGGAAAGAAGACGACTTCCCTTGGGTTGAGGAGGAGCGAGTGAGGGACCAATTAGATCATCTAGATATTCACAAGTCCATGGGCCCTGATGGGATGCACCTGAGAGTGCTGAGGGAGCTGGCAGAAGTCATTGCTGGGCCGCTCTCCATCATCTTTGAAAAGTCCTGGAGAACAGGCGAGGTGCCTGGGGACTGGAGGAAAGCCAATGTCACTCCAGTCTTCAAGAAAGGCAAGAAGGAGGAGCCGGGGAACTACAGGCCGGTCAGCCTCACCTCCATCCCTGGAAAGATGATGGAACAGCTCGTTCTGGGTGTCATCTCAAGGCATGTGGAGGAAAGGAAAGCTATCAGAAGTACTCAGCATGGATTCACCAAGGGGAAATCATGTCTGACTAATCTGATAGCCTTCTACGATGGCATGACTAGATGGATAGATGAGGGGAGGGCGGTAGATGTGGTCTACCTTGACTTAAGCAAGGCATTTGACACGGTCTCCCACAGCATCCTCATAGGGAAGCTTAGGAAGTGTGGGTTAGATGAATGGACAGTGGGATGGATAGAAAACTGGTTGAAAGATAGAGCTCAGAGGGTTGTGATTAGGGGCACAGAGTCTAGTTGGAGACCAGTGACGAGTGGTGTTCCCCAGGGGTCAGTACTGGGTCCAGTCCTCTTCAACATATTCATCAATGACCTGGATGAGGGGATAGAGTGCGCCCTCAGCAAGTTTGCTGATGACACCAAGCTGGGTGGGGTGGCTGACACACCGGAAGGCTGTGCCGCCATACAGAGAGACCTGGACAGGTTGGAGAGTTGGGCAGAGAGGAACCTTATGAAGTTCAACAAGGGCAAGTGTAGGGTGCTGCACCTGGGAAGGAACAACCCCATGCACCAGTACAGGTTGGGGGCTGACCTGCTGGAGAGCAGCTCAGCTGAAAGAGACCTGGGAGTCCTGGTGGACAACAGGATGACCATGAGTCAGCAATGTGCCCTTGTGGCCAAGAAGGCCAATGGCATCCTGGGGTGCATCAAGAAGAGTGTGGCCAGCAGGTCGAGGGAGGTCATCCTCCCCCTCTACTCTGCCTTGGTGAGGCCACACCTGGAGTACTGTGTCCAGTTCTGGGCTCCCCGGTTCAAGAGGGACAGGGAACTGCTGGAAAGGGTGCAGCAGAGGGCTACAAAGATGATTGGGGGACTAGAACACCTCTCTTATGAGGAAAGGCTGAGGGATTTGGGTCTCTTCAGTCTGGAAAAAAGACGGCTGAGGGGTGACCTTATCAACGCTTATAAATACTTAAAGGGTGGGTGTCAGGAGGATGGGGCCAGGCTCTTTTCAGTGGTGCCCGGGGACAGGACAAGAGGCAATGGGCACAAACTTGAACATAGGAAGTTCCACCTAAACATGAGGAGGAACTTCTTTACCCTGAGGGTGACAGAGCACTGGAACAGGCTGCCCAGAGAGGTGGTGGAGTCTCCAACTCTGGAGACATTCAAAACCCGCCTGGACATGTTCCTGTGTAACCTGCTCTAGGTGACCCTGCTCTGGCAGGGGGGTTGGACTAGATGATCTCCAGAGGTCCCTTCCAACCCTATGATTCTATGATTCTATGATTCTATGACACATATAGAATCCTAGGTATTCCCAACATCGGTCTCTCGGGACAAGCTGGCACAGAGAGGCATTAAAACTGGGCGCACCTGATGTTATTTGGGTTGCGATAACTTGGTGGTCCTCTAGTCGAAGGAAGGACCATTTAAATGGCTGGTGGTGAAGGTGACCTGATTTTACCTGTCCTATGGTGACAAGGTCTAAAATCAAAATCACACAAAGGCATCGCAGTCGTCGCTTGGTTTCTGCCAATGCGGGGCTCCCAGGCTTAGATAGGGCGCCTGCTGGCTTGTCAACTTCTTTTGCCACTGGGGTATACGGGTTACGGGGGTGTCCGATGATCCGGTCCTGTAAACAGAAACTCACAGTTTTCATTAATTACGTTAGTCTTATTCTGAAGGTCCGGTTTAATAGACTTAAGCGGACACCATTTAATTCTGCCGTCTTTTCTGACTGCAGCATACCCTCGGCCTGTCAGGACTAATTTCCACCCTTGTTCCCAGTCTCCCAGCTCATTTCTAACTATGACCAACGGGCCTTCTTCTAATGCTCGAGTGGCCCAATGTTTTTGGGCGGGACTGTTCATCTCCTCTCCTCTGGGAAACTGGTTTAGTGCCAATAACGCAGTCGCTAGCAAGCGCGCCTGGTCTCCTGAGGGAACAGTGTTGGTAAAACCTTCTGTTTTTGCTAGTACCTCCAATTTAGATTTCAGAGTTTGGTTCGCTCGTTCTACTATGGCTTGTCCTGTGCTATTATACGGGATGCCACGTAATAAAGTAATACCCCATTTCAGAGCGAACGCTTGGACTGACTTAGATACAAAGTTCGGACCATTGTCTGTTTTGATTTGATTAGGGACGCCGAGCCACGCCATGGCTGTCAGCCAATGTTGGATAGTTGCTTTGGAGTCGGTCTTAAGGTGTTGGGTAGCTACGATCACCCCGCTATATGTGTCTACGGTTACCGCTAGCCACGCTCGAGGTTTCAGCAACTGACAGAGCGTAAAATCCGTCTGCCACACCTCGGAGGCTTTGAGACCTCTGGGGTTAACTCCACTGGACCACAGTGGTACTTTTTGGCAGTGGGGACACGTAGCTACTATGTGTTTCGCGTCAGTGGCTGAAATCCCACATCTCTTTGCTAGCGCTTTAGCTCCAATGTGGAGAGATTCGTGTAGTTGGCGGGCATCTCTTAGTGTCCATAATCCTTTAGCAGCGGCATCGGCTTTGTCGTTACCGGTTTGGAAAAACCCTTTAACTGGGGTGTGGCTGTTGATGTGGATGACCGATATGGTACCTTTTCGGGAAAAAAGCGCCTCTTCTAGCATTAGAGCTACTGTAGATGTTGACACACCGGGCCCTGACATGGCTAAGCAAAGTTTGGCCACGAACATTGAATCAGTTACTATATTGAGATGTTCCGTTGGAAACAGTCCGCACGCTAGTACTACGGCCGCCGCTTCCAGCTGTTGGACTGAAAGCGCACAATCGGTCATTTTAATGCAGTGCCATTCTCCTCCCGATTGCCATACTGCTGCCGCGGTTGAGGTCGCTGAGGATGCGTCTGTGAAGACCGTTGGTCCCGACTGGGGCCGGTCCATGATCTTCTGTGGAAGGTCGATATCGACAATCGCCAGCAATTGAGTCCAAGGGGGCCTTGTGGCATACTGGACTTCCCCACCAAATCCGATGAGGGCTATAGCTAGATATTCTGACATTGCCACTGATTGCGTTGGGAGCCGTTTGCGGAAGGGTAGGTATATTCTGGCAGGTTCAATGCCTAGATGTCTTAGGGCGAGTTTTCTGCCTTTCATGATGAGGTTACCAAGGCACTCGACTCCCGGGGAGAATGCACGTGACGGTTTTCCCAGGACTACCCATTGTATCGGTTGAGCTTTTTCAGGGGGGCCCTGGGCCAGTGCCCCTACTCCCCCCCCTTTTGTGAAATGCACGTACAGATCGAGTGGTACAGCCGGGTTCCATCTGGCGAGTGAGCTTGACGATACCTGACGCTCGATAAAGTCAAGAGAAGTCAGTGCTTCCGGCGTTAGAGTTTTTGGTTCCCACGGGTGCTGTCCTTTTAAAAGATCGTATAGGGGGGCCATGGTTTCTGGAGGGATCAGGACAATATTGCGGAGCCATTGCAAGGACCCTACTAGCTGTTGTATGTCATGAAGCATTTTGATGTTTCGACGGATTTTCATTTGGGGGGGGGTCACGTAGGAGCTTGTGATCCCCACTCCCAAAAAGCTAACACATGGTCCTTTTTTAATTTTTGCGCTCGCGATCTCAAACCCGCTTGTTTTGAGAGTCTCTGAAACCGTTAGCACCAGCTGGTCCACCTGGCTCCCTGATGGCGCGGCGATCAAAATATCATCCATATATTGAATGATAGTCGCAGTCGGGTCACTGCGTCGGACCGGTGCCAACGCCTGATCCACCGTGATTTGACAGATAGTAGGTGAGTTAATCATTCCTTGTGGCAGCACTTTCCACTGGAAGCGTAGGTTGGGGCGTTGGCTATTTGGAAACACGACGGAAAAGGCAAACCGTTCCTTATCCTCCTCATGCAGAGGTATTGAAAAGAAACAGTCTTTAATATCGAGGACAGCGCAAGGTTGCCCTTCCGGTATCATAGAGTTCATGGGCAACAGCGTTTGGACAGGACCCATTGGTTGGATTCTTTTGTTTACTTCACGTAGGTCATGGAGGAGGCGAAACCCCTCACCGTTCCGCTTGGGTATTACAAAAACTGGGGTGTTCCATGGGCTAGTAGAAGGCTCTATGTGACCTCGTTGTAGCTCTCGATCAACTAGCTCGAGAAGAGCATCCATTCGAGGCTTCGACAGGGGCCACTGCTCGACCCACACTGGATCGGACGATTTCCACGTCAGTCTGATTGGTGGAAATGGGTGTACGGCAGTGGCCCTTAAGGTAAATTTGTCACCCTGGCATTTAATAGGGCTAGAGCGTCCCTTCCCAATAGTGGTGGGACTCCTGGCATGACATATGGGAAAAGGTTGATGGTTTTCTCCGGTCCCTTTTCAGTGTGAAGCGTAATTGCTATTAATTGGGCGCTCTTCCGAGCTTGGGTTAATCCCCCAACTCCGCCCACCATGGGGGCGTCTTCCAATTTCCAACCTGGGGGCCAGCTCGACTCGGGAAGAACTGTAACATCTGCTCCGGTGTCAATCAAAAAGGGGACCTTAATGGTGGTGCCACTGGGGATATTATAGAGAGAACAGATCCCCCACACCACCGGTGGGTTGTCACACTTTATTGCCAGGGCCACCCCAAGGTCTCGCCCCCAAGGGGTGGTCCTTGCTGTCCCTGAGATAAGGGCTGACTCAGTTGGACTATCGGTTGGGCCATAAAGCTGGTCACTTCTCGAGGGGGCAACGGGTTCGAAAGCGCCTCGCCCCACCCAAGGTTGGTATGACTGGGCCGCGAGAGCTGTGTGGGAGAAGGCTGTGTGCGGCCCAGATGCCCTCTCCCCATCCCGTTTCCCTGAATTTTAGTTCTACATTCCTTAGCGAAATGTCCTTTCTTTCCACAAGACCAACATGGCCCTCTAGATCGATTCTGGTGTGGGGGGAGCGCTGTTGGCGGGTCCCCCAACCGAGGGCAGTTTGCCACAACGTGGCCCGCTTGGCCACATTTAAAACATGCCATCAGATCAGTTATTGCTGTGCGAACAGCCACTTGAATCGGGGCTAAATGCTCTTCATTCACGACATGCCTAATCATGTCTGCGATAGTTGACCCCGGTGGTAGAGATCGTAAAATGTCTTTGGTTTTCGAATTACACTGCTGACGTAAGCAGTCTGCAACGACCGGGCCTTTCGCTTCCACGGGCAGGGTCGAGGAGTCGACTGCTGCCTGAAGGCGGTCTACGAATTGCGTAAAGCTCTCACTTTCATTTTGTTTTATTGTGGACCATGGCGATGGCTTGGCGACAATTCTAGAGGCTACACGAATAGCTTCTCTGGCTGCACGAGTGGTTGCCATAACTTCATGGGCCCGCATGCCTTGAGCTTGCGCCTGGGGGGTAACCATTGTAGGGTCTGTACCCATTAGCCGCTGCAGGCTGGAGCCGTGTAGTGGGTGGTCTGCTCCGGTTATTTGGGCTAGTTGCTTCGTACAGTTGTCCTCCCATTCTTGTTTAAAAACAATCATCCCTGCTCCGTCAAAGATCAATCTACAAGCTTGTTTTATATCGAACGGGAGCATGTCGTCCCCCCCGAAAACTCCGTCTATGAGGGTGGAAACCATGGCAGAATTAAACCCTTTGTCTGCAATTGCTTTAACAATCGCTTGTATATCCTTAGGATTTATTGGCGAGTGGACCCTTTGTCCCCCGTCCGCCACCCGGACCGGGAACGCTAGCGTGGCTGATGGGGCCCAATCGGCGCATGCGATCTTTATTTTTCTCCAATCCGTGAGGGGAATTTTTCCCCTTCGCGTTTTCTCTTCATTGTGAATTGGGATATTGTGGCTTTTGACTCTGTCTACCCCTATTTCCTCCTCCTCTGAACCTGAATCGATTGCGCGCCACTCGTTCCAGGTAGTGTCTGACCCGGAGTCGGAGCTCGACTGACTGCTCACTTCCGGGTTCCAGTGCTTTTTAGTTGGGCTCTGGCCCCGCCCATTTACCTTGCGGGCGGACCATTCCCTCCCCCTTAGCTCACCTCGCCTTCTGCCCGGGGGGGTGTTTGCTCTGTGAGGGCATTTGTGCAGATGACCACTCTGATTGGCTTTCCGCCCCCCGCTCGCGCTCCCCTCCTCCCCCCGATCGCCCCCGCCGCTTGCCTCTTTCTCATTCTCCCCCTTCCTTTGTCCGTGAGCACCTGTAGGTTTTAACGCTTCCTCCCTGTTCCCGCCGGGGGCATCTTCGCCCCGCCTTTCCCTTCTTCGGCCGGGGCCGTCTTGGGGCGCATAGGGGGGTGGTCTCGCCCAGGGGTCCTCAGACTCTGATTTCCCTGCGGCACCCCTGGCCTCCTCGGCTAATTCGCCCCAGAAGGGCTTCGTTTGATTTTGTCCCTCCGCGAGCGGGACGGGGTTCGGGGATTGGGGGGGCGTACCGCCCTCCCGCGAGTCCGTGGGCTCAGCAGGATTACCGTCGTCCGGGGGGCGCGGAGTCTGTGTGGCTGCCCCGACTCCCAATTTCGGGGTAACCATCAAACAGTCCCTTGCCGCCCTCCAGGTATCCTGCTCCTGTATGGCCTTCTGCAAAGCCTGTACGACTTTTCCCCATGACTTAAGATTTTTCCCACAACCCGAAGACATCGTCTCCTCAGCTAACGCTTTAGTACATTTATCCCACACTTCTGGGTGGAGAATATCCACCGGCTGGTCAATGACCCCAATCTGTAAAAGCCTCGCAACTGCAAGGGTAAAATCTTTGGGCTTACAATCAATCCCCCACTGTTTATATACTTGGGATACGACCTTCACAAGGGCTTCCATCCTCCTTGTTGGTCCTGGTCTGGGAGCGTCCTCCCCTGACCTCCCCCGCCGGGCTGGTCCAGCCGCTCCGGCCGCCATTCACCCGAATCCAGGTGACGATTCCCGGGTTTCGGCACCACTTGTTGCCTGGGGTAGGCGTGGCGACCTGGTTCAGGAACGGTACGGCGACCAATCACAGGCCGCTCGGTCCATCGACTCGCAGACACCAATGTGGTGGACGGCAAATGGCGTTTATTAGCACGTGGCACAGCCTTATATAGCTCGAGTTTACAACGTCACTTCCGTCTGCTTACATCATCAACTAACCGCCATTGGGGGAGGGGCTTTATCTTTCCGTACAGCGCGATATCTTCCGGCCGCCAGACCCTAACTACCTACACTGAGAGACCTTCACCCTTTATTCCTGACACAACTATGCATTGATTAGACAATTTTGCCCCTTGGGGTATAAAATTCAAAGAAGTTCTAGAAGCTCCAGTATCGACTAAGACGACGGCTTCCTCTTCCCGAGGTCCCACCTTTAAATTTATCAAGGGTTCCCGGTGGGACCTCGAGCTGGGGAACCCCTGACTTCCCTATGCTACATAATCAAAATCCATCAACGACAACACTCGTTCCTCCCTTCTCAAGTCAGGGCACTCCTGCCTCAAATGGCCTATTTTCCCACAATGATAACACCCTGCCGGTGAACCCCGAGCTGCTGGTAGGAGTGGTTGGGGCAGTCCTCGTCCCCTGTTATTCACCCCTCTTCCTCGCCCCCAAGTAATAGTCTAAGGGGTCCCACTTCGGGGATTCAATTTCTTTGTCGATTGAAACATCCTCGACAGTCTGGGCTGGGAACATATAAAATGGATTTGGGCGTCCCCGAATCCTGAATCTATTCATCTTGACCCAGCAAAAAGCATATTCACCTTCTTCTAATTCCTTATTATTCCTTATTATTCACATACATGTTTAAAGTCTGACAGACCCAGTCTTCATCAGATCCAAATTTGGGCCAAAATACACTAGGAGATCTTATGGGTTCTTTGGTCCAAACAAATTCAAATGCAAATGCAAACATGTCCCCCCTGGGACACCTCTGGGATCCTCTAAGACAGACACAGGACCCCTAGGACACCCTGAGACCCTTCCCAGGATGTCCACGGCCCCCCCATCCACCCCTGGCCCCTCCAGGATGCGGTCCAAACAGAACAAATCATTTTCTTTTTATCTTTATCCCTTGTGCAAGAAGAATCATTTTGAAACCTCAACATTCTCCCCTAAAGGACTGTCTGGGGGAATGTTCCCGGGGTCTTTCTTAGTATCCCCTTTTTCATCCCTAGGCCTAGAACCCTTATTTCCCATTCTGAACAGAGACTTTTCTTACACCCCTTCCTTTCGCTTCGTCCTTCTCCGGCTGCGCCCCTCGCGGGACTACAGAACCGCGGATCCGGATTCCACACCCGCTTCGTACCGCAGTATGTCTCAGTCACTCACACACAAGTCTCTTAGAATGTCCCGACCACCAAGGCAATACTTTAACAGTCCGATTTTCCTTACCTTGGTCCGTGCACGGAGTTGCCTGGTCATGGTCATACTCTCTGTGCCTACTGCACCTATCCCTTTTCCCCCTGTGCTTCACAGAGTCTGCCGTCCAACTGGGTCTTGAGATCTTAGTCGATTCCTCCCGGAATCCCCGCCGACGATCCCTGAGACCATTGAAATCAACGGGGCGCGTCTTCCCATCCTTCGGCGACAGGGACTCCCAAGAAGATGACTTCTGCTCCCGGATGAGCCCCCAGATTGTGAGAAATAAGTTCCGGTCCGAATGAAATAGGCTCAGGCAGAATCCTCTGGGAAGCACGTTTTTGTTCACGTTCTTGCAAGAGCGGGTGACCTAGCAAGTAGGCACACTTTCAGTTCTTGAAACACACCTTTTTATTTCCTAATCCCGGCCGAATTTTTCCCTCCCCTGTTTCCCCTTGGTTGGGTACTGCAGGGTTCACAGTCTGTCCAAGGCGCCTAAAATTCTTCCCGGGTGTCCTGCCTCTGTTTACTTCCCTCTATGCTACACCCAGAGGGATTATCTGACTAGTTTATTTCCTTCCTCTTTGGTAACAAAAAACTTGCTCAATGTCATTAGCCCTGGTTAAATGTTTGACTGCCCTTCTAGACACTAATGCAGTAGGAATGAGTTTGTCCTTCTGTCTGTGTGATAAGAGATGTTCTACAAGCCTTTGCTGGAGCCTCTTTGTCTTAGTCATTCCCTTATCGTGTCACCTCTGATGGCAACGGCTTTTCTCCTCTGCAAAAGCAATACCTGCCTTTCTTACACCAGGACTTGGCACGAGGATTTGCACCAGGCCTCACACCAGGGTTTGTTCGAGGGCTCTTCAGGGGCTGGGGGGAAATGAGGGGGCGGGGGAGGTGGGTGGAGGGGGATCGGGGCACAGGGTGGGGTGGGCGTTGATGCGTGGTGGGTATTGCACAAAGGTTTGCACGAGGGTGCGTCGGGGGCTGAGGGGGCACTTGATGGGGTGGGGGAGGGGTTTGGGGGGTTGGGAGGGGGCGGGGGGTGGGGGTGAGTAGGGGGGGGAAGTGCGTGAGGGGGGCTCGCACGAGGATTCACACAAGCCCTTGCAGGATTCACACAAGTGTTTGTAGAGGGTGGGGGAGGGGGTTGAGGGGGGACACGTGTGAGGGGGGTGGTGAGTTCACACGAAGGTTCGGGCGGGTTGAGAGGCCGGGGGAGCATTCCCAGGAGCGTTTGCACGAGGGTTTGCACGAGGGTTTGCACAAGTGTTCGTGGTGGGGGGGGAGGGGGTGAGGGGGGATTTGGGGAGGGTGGCACAGGAGGGGCTTGCACAAGGGTTCGCACGAGGGTTTGCACAAGGTTTTGTGGGGAGCTGGAAGATTGGGGGGTAGGGCAGGGGTCTCACACGAGTGTTTGCACAAGAGTTCATGGGGGCTGGGGGGGTTGAGGGGTGAGGGAGGGATTTGAGGGGGATTTTGAGGGGGTGGGGGAGGGGGTGTCTGATGGTAGATGAGCGTTTGCACGAGGATTTGTACGAGGCTTTGTAAGGCGCTTGAAGGGGTGGGGCAGGGGGTTCACTGTGGATTCGGGGGGTGGGGGCAGAGGTTGGGGGTTGGCACATGAGGGGGTCGCAGGAGGATTTTCACGAGGGTTTGTAGGAGGCTGGGGCAGGTTTTTGGATGGAATTTGGGGGGTGTGGGTGGTGGGTTTGCACAAGGGTTTGGGGGGGTTCAGAGGCTGGGGAGGGGGGATGGGGGATGGTGGCATTTAGGGTATTTTGCACATGGACTCGCACAAGAGTTTGTAGGGTTTGTAGGGCTGGGGGTGTTTCAAGGGTGGGGGAGAGGGTGGAAGGGGAGATTTGGGGTGGGAGGGGTAGGACGTGGGGTACGGGGGGGCTCGCACGAGACCCTGCACTAGGGTTCGTAGCAGGACTGGTGGCGTGGGATTGGGATTCTGCTCGAGGCCTCGCACAAGGACTCACATGGCGGTTCCTAGGGGACTGGGGGGGTTGGGGGAGGGGCTTAGAGGGGATTGGGACGGGGTGGGGTGGCTTTGGGGGTGGGGGAGGGGTGTGGGAGCTGGGGGTGAGGCAGGAGGGGGCTCGCACAAAGATTCGCACGAGGGTTTGTAGGGGCTGGGGAGGGGGTTGAGGGGGGACTTAGGGCGTGGGGGAGGGGGGAGTGGGATGGACGGTGGCCCATGAGGGGATTTTGCAGGAGGATTCGCACGAGGCCTCACACAAGGATTCACACAAGGGTTTGCACAAGGATTTGTGGGGGGATTTGTGGGTGGGGGATGGGTTTGAGGGGGTATTTGGGGGTGGGGAAGGGAATGGATGTTGTGCAAGGCATTTTTGCACGAGGCCTTCAACAAGGACTTCCACGAGGGCTTGTTGTAGGGTGCTGGGGGGGAGCAGTGATTTGGGGGATGAAGGAGGGGGTTGAAGGGGGATTTGGAGGGAGGGGGAGTGCCGGGGGGTGTGCGTGCGGGGGTCCTGAACGAGGATTCACACGAGGATTTCCACAAGGATTCACACAAGGGTCCCTGGGGGTGGTTAGGGTTTTGGGGAGGGGTCGAGGGTTGGGCTTGGGGGTGGGGGAGTGCGGAGGGGACGGGTGGTAGTGCACGAGGGTGTTTGCACGAGGGCTCGCACAGAGACTCACATGAAGATTCACGTGAGGTCTTGCACGAGGGTTTGTGGGGGGCTGGAAGATTGGGGGGGGCGCGGGGGCAGAGGTGGGGTGTACGGCGTGGAGATGGGTGGGGGATGGTGCGTGAGGGACCACAATCCAACTCACCGATCTCCTCGGTCCTCCCAAACCTCCTGAGTCCCCCCTGAACACCTCAGTCCCCCCAACCACCCCTGTCCCCAACCCCCTGCGTCCCCCCAAAACGCGACTCCCCAAACACCCGTGTCCCCCCCAAACCCCCGGGTCATAGAATAGAATCATAGAATCATTTAGGTTGGAAAAGACCCTTGGGATCATTGAATCCAACCATCATCTCCACTCTACAAAGTTCTCCCTTACACCATATCCCTTAACACCACATCTAAACGAGCCTTAAACACATCCAGGGATGGTGACTCCACCACCTCCCTGGGCAGCCTATTCCAGTGTCTGACCACTCTTTCCGTGAAGAATTTTTTCCTTATATCCAGCCTAAACCTACCCTGTTGCAGCTTGAAGCCATTCCCTCTTGTTCTATTGCTAATTACCTGTGAGAAGAGACCAGCACCAACCTCTCTGCAATGGCCTTTCAAGCAGTTGTAGAGAGCGATGAGGTCTCCCCTCAGGCTCCTCTTCCTCAAACTAAACAGTCCCAGCTCCTTCAATCGCCCTCATCAGATTTATTCTCCAGGCCCTTCACCAGCTTCGTTGCCCTCCTCTGCCCTCGCTCCAGCACCTCGATATCTCCCTTGTATTGAGGTGCCCAGAACTGGACACAATACTCAAGGTGCGGCCTCACCAGTGCTGAGTACAGGGGGACAATCACCTCCCTCCTTCTGCTGCTCACACTATTTCTAATACAAGCCAGGATGCCATTGGCCCTCTTGGCCACCTGGGCACACTGCTGGCTCATGTTCAGCCGCTTGTCAATTAGAACCCCCAGGTCCTTTTCTGCCAGGCAGCTCTCCAGCCACACTTCCCCAAGCCTGTAGCGATGCATGGGGTTGTTGTGGCCCAAGTGCAGGACCCGGCACTTGGCCTTGTTGAAGCTCATACCGTTAGCATTGGCCCATCGGTCCAATCTACCCAAGTCTCTCTGTAGAGCCTCCCTATCCTCATGTAGATCAACACTCCCGCTTAGCTTCGTGTCAGCGGCAAACTTGCTGATGATACACTCTATGTCCTTATCAAGGTCATCAATAAAGACGTTGAGCAGAAACGGTCCCAACACTGAGCCCCGAGGGACACCACTTGTGACCGGCCGCCAGCTGGATTTAACTCCATTGACCACCACTCTTTGGGACCGCCCATCCAGCCAGTGCTTGATCCAGCAGATCGTATGCTCATCCAGGCCATGAGCCGCCAGTTTTTCCATGAGATTTCTATGGGGGACAGTGTCAAATGCTTTTCGAAAGTTTAGGTAGACAATGTCCACAGCCTTTTCCTCATCCAATAATCGGGTCATCTTGTCATAGAAGGAGATCAGGTTTGTCAGGCAGGTCCTGCCTTTCCTAAACCCATGCTGACTAGGCCTGATCCCCTGCTTGTCCATTAGATGAGTTGTAATGGCACTCAAGATGATCTGCTCCATGACCTTCCCTGCTACCAAGGTCAGACTGACAGGCCTATAGTTTCCCGGATCCTCCTTTCTGCCTTTTTTGTAGATGGGCGCTACATTTGCCACCCTCCAGTCCATTGGTGTCGACGCGGAAGGCTCGGACAATAACACAACGACCAATATGATCAGGTTAATGCCACTTTATTGCACAGATAGCTCAGTAATTACAGATGTTCTGATTCCGCATCACGCGCCGACAATTTGCTGATTGGTTGCATGAGCTGTACATGCAGTAAGCAACGTATTATAATTGGCTTAAAACATCTGTCCACGCGAACAATCACCCCTCCTATATCCTGGGCGAAGTTCTGCATTTCGCACGCTGAGTTCAGCACACTTTCTCATATCTTGTTTGTCTCAGCATTTCTAACACTGCTACAATGTTTTCACATAACCTTCAAACTTACAAGGCCTACACAGTTGTTAACAATTCTTCGGTGCTTGGAGTGTTCACAGGATGACCCCTTTGTACTAAAAATCCTCCCACAGATCCCCCTTTTTGTTTTTGAACAATCCAAGCACCTGAAAACATTTTTTCTATAGACACTTCTAAAGATCTTTGTCGACAAGAAAACAAACAAGGTAAAATGATCAGCAATATTATTACAACAATCAAAATTACAAGGCCCTGTTTCAAGAAATCTTGTACCCAGCCAGCCAGTCCCCAAGAATTAAACAATTGCTCCAACCACGAATGACCCTGAGTGAGCTTATGCATATTGTGCTCTAACTGGGCTAAGTGGTCATGAATGGAGCGTGAGCGATCAGACAAATTCATACAACACATCCCTTCAAAATCCTCACAACCATGGCCTTGTGCTAACAAAAAATCAATAGCAGCACGATTCTGCAGCACAGCATGTCGTATACTATCAGCATCTGTTAATAAAGCAGAAATCATCTCAGAAGTCAGGTTAAACTGTTTTATACTCCAACAGGCTAGCTTTTCTAGATCCGTTAAAGCCTTGGCTGCAGCCACACCTGGAGCTAAAAAGCCTGCAAAAATTTTTGACGGGCGATGCCAAAACTCGATGCGGTCACTGCACTCAGGGGTAAAATCGGTAATCGTTCGTCGCGATCGCCGTGACTGGTTCCTAAGACTAATAAGACTAATCCTGTCAGGAGCAAACAAGGTAAGTCCGCCTAAATAACACGGTCCTCCTACTGAACGACTAGGGATGCCTCCCCAAGCTCGGTCACCACATATCAAAAAATACCCAGGTGGAAGTAGCTTAGGAAAAGATGCATTATTCCAAATCCCTCCACACGACAGTCCTAGGTCAGCACCTCCGTTTTGACAATAATTACTCTTAATAAATGAAACAGTGGGAGTAACATTTTGCATACCAGTGAGAGCACCTGTCATATTAAACCCATAACCTCTACATAATACTGGATTTTGCCCTCCCAATTCGATACATCCTAAGCTAAAGTTGCCAATATGCCTGCCAGTATTATTTCCAGCATGATGTCCCACTGCTGGAAGTGACCCCAAAAGATCCAATTCCTGCAAAGGGAGAGGAAATGATCGGTTTAAATGATTAATGAGATGACCTTGAAATAGGGGTCCTACTCCTTCTGGACACCAATAGCTGTCTGCAGATCCTCACAACAGGTTACAAGTGACGTTAACCTGCTCTGATTCTAACAGCAAACTATTTGTTAAATTGACTTGGGATACATAGCCTTCAAAATCCTCCAATCGCAGGAATGGAAAACCAATCAAACATGTTCGGAAAGGATCTGATGGAGTGGCCATGGATAAGCAAAAGGCCGAGTTGCCTGTCTGATTTGCCCATGTTACCCATACGTTCTGCCTAGGGGATATGTTTGTAATACCTTCCACTCCCGGTCCCACTAAACCAATAATCATTATCCCAATTATCCAACCCATGTTGCCGTTATGGTTTTCCCTTTTGCTTCCAACCAAATCGCCTTGCACACTTTTTCTTCGTTTTCTCCCACTCTTCCGGTTTTACCTTCCAAATGCGGGGTATTAAAACGTCTTTGCTACACTTGACTACTAAAGGATCATAGTTATCCTGATACTTCCAAATTGCTCTCACACAACAATGTGTTTCCCAAGCTAACCGACGATTATGATTCTCGTCGACGTCATGCCCTGTTAAAATGGCTATACGAACAGCCTGTTGTATCCTTGCATACTGAACTTCCAGGCAAGCCGAACACCAAAACCCTGCTAATCCGGCACGTTGATAGAGCTGTTTCTTGCACTCATTACACTCGCAAAGAACCCACGGTTCACACTCTCTACAAGCTGGACATATGACAGTTGCCAAGCCTGCGAGAGCCAGAGTGGTGAGTTCACGTGGTCATATCACCGTCTCGCGTTCCACTCTCTTGCATTTTAGGTTCCCTCCACGGCTTAATCCAACGTGCTGGTACCCATCTTGGACCTTGATCTGTCAAAACACAAGCATATCTGCGACCAATCATTTTTATCTCCACTGGACCCTTCCATTGCCCTGATTGCCAGTCCTTATACTGTACCCGTCCTGGTGTGGTTGCTTGCAAACCAGACCGTAATGACATGTGATGAATCACTATTGGAGGTGAGTCACGTTCTCCAGTTAACCGCAAACAGTTCAATACATCTAAAGCTTTTGCAAGGCGTTCTGCAGAAGAAGAGGTAATTTCTCCCCCTTTTTGTTTTTGCAAAAGCGCCTTCAGCGTAGTGTGTGCACGCTCGACTATGGCCTGTCCCGTGGGAGAATGAGGAATTCCAGTATGTTTACGTATACCCCATAGAGTACAGAATTTAGCAAATCGTTGAGAAACATAGGCAGGTCCGTTATCGGTTTTAATTTCCTGGGGTACCCCCAAAACTGCTATAGCTGCACACATATGCTTAATAACATGTTTGGCCATTTCTCCAGTTTGTGCTGTGGCCCAGATGGCGTGCGAATAGGTGTCAATGCTTACATGGACATATTTGAGCCCTCCAAATTCAGGAACATGGGTAACATCCATTTGCCATAATTGCAAGGAATGCAACCCACGTGGGTTCACGCCTAGGCCAAGCCCAAAACCAGTCCCTTGGCAATCCGGACAGGATTGCACAATACCACATGTCTCAGAAATAGGTAAATTAAACTGCCTTGCTAATACTCTAGCCAATTGATGAAAAAATTCATGAGACACTCGAGCTTGTTCAAATAAGTTGGTTTGACGGTTCTCCCAGGTTGCTGCAACCAAATGGTCAGCACGATTATTACCAATGGCCAGGCCATAATCAGGCTGATGGCTACGTATGTGCACTATAAAATAAGGATACGTTCTCTGATTTAACAAATGTAACAATTGTAACAATAACTGATATAAGACAGAATTTCGAAGAGATCGAAGCATCGATCGTTCCAGTCTCATAACAGTACCGACCACATACATAGACTCTGAAACAACATTAATCGGTTCATTCTGCCAGTTTTGAAAAGCCCACACCACTGCCCGTAGTTCTAAAGTCTGTAAAGAATCTTGTAAAACACCATTTAGTACTTTGGAGTGCCATTGTCCATTAAGGCACCAGGTAACCACCGCCCTTTTTGATTTCTTTCCGGCATCTGTAAATACCGTGAGTCCAGACACCGGAGAATTCGAACGTCGTGGAGTCTCTTCAAAAGTTTGATTTCGAAATAATGGCAAAAGTTTCATTGGTGGGTAGGCATTAGTTATCTGTCCGGAAAAATCCGTTAATGCATATTGTAAAACCTCTGAGGAAGAGAGAAACCAATCCAGATAACTCTGGGTAATCGGAACATATATAACCTCTGGCTCATGTCCAGTTAAGTCAACGATACGACGTCTGCCCTTTATAATAAGGTTTGCAAACATTTATATACGAGTGCAGACAGTATTCTTAGGTTGGTAAGATAGAAAACCCCATTCTATTATAGACACCGTACAATTGACCTGTTGTACTAACAAACCTATCAAATGTTCTCTGCCAGACCCAGAATTTATCACAATCAATTGTAGGGGAACTCCTGTTAAGCGTTGCACGCACCCAGTCATGATTTTTTGAACAATGAAATCTAAAGCCTTTTCTTGAGTTGGTGAGAGTTGCCGACAAACTTCAGCCTGTGTAGAGGTGCCTAGCAATGACATCAGAGGAGCCAGGTCATCACTGGTGATACCGGATACGGATCGCCCCCATTGAATATCTCCTATTAATTTCTGTACATCCGTTAAAGTTTTAATTTTGGTCGTTAGCTGAATCTTTTGAGGCTTAACAGTACTTTGAGTAATAATCCAACACAAATAGTGCCATGGTGCATTCTTTTATACCTTTTCAGGAGCAATTTTCAGACCCTTTTGCTCTATGGTTTCAGTTAACTCCTTCAAGGTTGCTTCAACATCCAAATTTGGGCCTGCCACTAAAATATCATCCATATAATGATATACAAGCAAAAATGGATTATTTTCCCTAAACAGACGTAAGGCCCAGGCCACAAACATTTGACACAAGGTGGGAGAATTCTTCATTCCTTGTGGCAGAACAACCCAATGATACCGCTTAGCTGGTTCTTTCTTATTTGTTGATGGCACGGAAGAGGCAAATTTTTCTGCATCTTCCGGATGCAACGGTATAGTAAAGAAACAGTCTTTTAAATCTACAATAAACAAGTTCCATTCTTTTGGTATCATCGCAGGTGATAGTAAACCTGGCTGTAATGCCCCCATATCCTGCATTACCGCATTAATGGCTCGGAGATCGTGTAATAGGCGCCATTTTCCTGATTTTTTTTGGAATAGTAAAAATAGGGGTATTCCAAGGGCTCGTTGAGGGTACAATATGACCTGCCTCCAACTGTTCCTGTACTAACATTTGAACAATATGCAGCCGATCCTCTTTTAGAGGCCACTGGTCCACCCACACAGGACTTGTAGTGGTCCAGGTGAGCTTCAATGTTGGCTGCTCGACCGTGACCGCTCCTAAAAAGGCGATGTCACAAGTCGAGCCCCAAGCTGAGAAAGCACATCTCTACCTATCGAGGTGACAGGTAGCTGCATCACGTATGTCTTGACTGAGACTACGGTTCCATCCATAAATGTAAAAGAAACTAAAGTTTGGCTGATCATTGTCCTTTGTGGACCCCCTACCCCGACTACACTCGTCGCAGCAGGAGCAAGGGGCCACGCTGATGGCCAGCTAGAAATAGGCACAATCGTAACATCAGCACCTGTGTCTATCAACATAGTCAGGGTAATAGACGTTCCTGAAGGATGCGTCACAACCACCTTTTCTTCAGGCTTGCCTCGTGCAATATCAATAGCTAATAAGACATCAGGAGACCCTGTTGAGCCAAAACCTCCGGCACCCCTCTGTTTTGGCAGCGACCTCGGGACCATTAATCGAAATAATATCAATTGTGCAATTTTTGACCCCTGAGGAATGGTAATCGGGGGGGTCAGCGTATATACCATAATCTTTATAATCCCTGTATAATCAGCATCGATAAGGCTCGGTACAATAAAAATGCCCTGACGGGACACGGAGGAGCGCCCAATTAACAGAGCACTCAGTCCATGGCCCAGCGGTCCTCGTTGATCTGAATCAATTAGAGTGACCGCCGTTGTGACTAAAGTGGTATCTACTGCTGTTGCCAGGTCCATTCCCACGCTTCCTGCAGTGGCGGTGGCGCAACGGTCCAGGCACCCTATACCGCCTCCTGTACTTGTGTCATAGTGCGAGGAGGATGCATCGCGCTTGGTACCCGGTTTCCCGATCGCCTACACTCCGCAGAATTATGGGTGGCGCTTCGACAATTCACACACCATCTACCTCCACTCTGACGTGGGGAGCTTACTTGCCCGCTCGCTTGTCCCTTACTTGCGTTTCTGCACTCTTTACGAAAATGACCTGATTTTCCGCAATTATAACATTTCTTATCATTATTATTACATTTTCCTTTTGATTGCTGTTGCACCAACGGACGTACCGCTGCTCCAACAGCAGCAGCCATAACCGTAGCCTGTTCTTGGGAAAGCACCCGTTCTGCTGTTTCCAGCAGCTGAGCAGTGGTACTGCCTCGAGGTAGGGTACCAAGAGCTTTCTTGGTTTTATCGTTCGCATTATCAAAAGCAAGTAAGTCTAAAAACTTAGCTTTCATGGTCTCATCAAGGTCAGGGTGAGCAGAAATAGCTGCATGCAATCTATCAACAAACCCAGAACAAGGCTCCGTAGGTCCTCGGCGAACATTTGTAAAAGCAGGAGGTTTTTTTTCCCCTCTAATCCCCAACAAAGCCCTGTGAGCTAGCTGTTGACTGAGTTGCAAAACCTCCACAGCAAAATTAGCTTGCCAGTCAGTTCGAACGTAAGGTCCCGTCCCCATTAACATCTGTGTCTGTACCCCATACAAAGGATCACCTTGAGGACGCCGGGTGGCAGCAGCCTGATCACATAGGTTCTGCCACACACTGAAAAACTGCAACTGCTGAGAAGGGGTGAGCAACATTTGAGAAATCTGCTTTGAATCATGTGGTGTGAGTAAATTTGCAGTAAATAAATGCTCCACTATAGCCCTAGTATAGGGAGAGCCTAGTCCATATTAACTAACAGCCTGTTTCGCCTCCTTTAACAATTTCCAATCAAACGGTTCCCAATCCTTTCCACCCCCAGCATTAGCAAACACCGGAAACGCCATAGGCTCAAGAAACACGCCCTCAATTGCCGCGTCTCTAATTTCTCCCCTCCATCGGTTTTTCAATCCTTCCTCCCCTCCTACCGCTCCCCCATGCCCCTCAAATCCCGACAATGGCGGCCACGACAAGGCATGATGAGGCAGTGGCAAAGGAGCAGGGTAAGCTGGAGGAGCTCGTGAACTGGATTGATCGTCTAGACGAGCTTCCAACGCTTCCAACTTTTTTAACAACTCCCAGAACTGAAGGTCTGTCAGTCCACCAGGTGGTACTCTAGTGCTGCTGCCAGGTGATGGCGGAGTAGAGGGCGGCAGAGGAGGGTACGGCGTTGGCTGATCCCTGGAATCCTCAGGGCGGTCTCCTTCGGTACTTTCGACAACAGTGTCTTTGGGAGGGGGAGGAGGAAACGTAGTTTCTTCCTCTTTTCCACTTTCATAAACAGGCATCTCAAGAGGGTCTGTAGCGGGAGTAGGCTGGCTCGGGGCAGTAACGGCATGACTCACTACATTCCCCGGTGTTATTCTGCAGCCCCGGGGTTGAGGGACGACAGCTTCTGGCGATCCCCCAAAAGAAAGGCTCGTGGGGGAAACATCCTTAACTCTGGGTGTTAATGCTGCAAAGGCAGAGGCGGCCGCAGCACGTTCTGCCTGCATTGTTTTCAAAGTCTCTGATACTAACCTCCACACGGTGGAGAGTTTCTGTGCCTCCTTGGATCCTTTACTTACTTCATCCCACAACACCGCTCCTATTTTAGCCCACGTATCTTGAGCAAAAGCGGCAGCAACAGTGGGGATAAGTCCTTTATCCCGCGCCCATGCTAAGAGCGCCTTCAAGGTAGGCGTATCATACTTCAGTCCTCTCGTAGAGAGTATATGTTGGAGGAGCTTAACTACCGCCTCTTCTTCTTTGGAGTGCATAGACCACATCTCCTCCCCGGCCGCTCGCTTGGCCAGAGTGAGATTCCCTAACTTGATGCGCTAGCGTCTTCCCGAGTGCCGGGGCAGCACTCACCTATCGACCGGCTTCTTCTGCCCCCTCCGTCCGTTGGTTGCTCATCGGGTATTCGCTGATCCCAACACCGATCTGAGGGTCCCTGTTCGGGCGCCACTTGTCGACGCAGAAGGCTCGGACAGTAACACCACGACCAATATGATCAGGTTAATGCCACTTTATTGCACAGATAGCTCAGTTATTATAGACATTCTGATTCCGCATCACGCGCCGACAATTTGCTGATTGGTTGCATGAGCTGTACATGCAGTAAGCAACATATTATAATTGCCTTAAAACATCTGTCCACGCGAACAATCACCCCTCCTATATCCTGGGCGAAGTTCTGCATTTCGCACGCTGAGTTCAGCACACTTTCTCATATCTTGTTTGTCTCAGCATTTCTAACACCGCTACAATGTTTTCACATAACCTTCAAACTTACAAGGCCTACACAGTTGTTAACAATTCTTCGGTGCTTGGAGTGTTCACAGGATGACCCCTTTGTACTAAAAATCCTCCCACACATTGGGACCTCCCCAGTCAGCCATGACTTCAGGTAGATCACGGAAAGTGGCTTGGCGAGCACGTCTGCCAGCTCTTTCAGCACTCTTGGATGTAACCCATCCGGTCCCATAGACTTGTGCGCATCCAAGCGGCGTAGCAGGTCGTAGATCACTTCCTCTTTCATTGCGATGGCCTCGTTCCCCTCCCTGTCTCCCAGCTCACGAGGCTGGGTGCCCAGGGAACAGTTAGTTCCACTGCTAAAGACTGAGGCAAAGTAGGCATTGAGCACCTCAGCCTTTTCCTCAGCCTTTGTGACTATGTTTCCCTCTGCATCCAGTAAGGGAGGGAGATTTTCCCTAATCCTCCCTTCGTTGTTAATGAATTTATAGAAACATTTTTTGTTATCCTTAACAGCTGTAGCTAGGTTGAGCTCGAGCTGCGCTTTGGCTCTCCTAATTTTCTCCCTGCATAGCTTCGCTATATCTTTACAGTCTTCATGAGAGACCTGCCCCCTCTTCCAGAGGTCATAGACTCTCCTTTTGTTCTTGAGGTCCGGCCAAAGGTCCCTATTTAGCCAGGCCCGTCTCCTTCCCCGCCTACTTGTTTTTCGGCACACAGGGACAGCCTCCTCCTGTGCCTTTAAGACTTCTCTCTTGAAGTACGTCCGGCCTTCCTGGGCTCCTATATCCTTCAGGGCAGCCTCCCCAAGGGACTTTGTCCAGCAGTCTTCTGAACAGGTCAAAATTTGCCCTCCGGAAGTCTAAGGTGGCAGTTTTACTAACCCCTCGCCTTGTTTCCTCAAGAATCAGAAACTCGATCATCTCACGATCACTGTGCCCTAGACGGCCACCAACCTTTACTTCCCCTACAAGTTCTTCCCTCTTCACAAGAAGCAGGTCCAGGAGGGCACCTTCCCTGGTGGGCTCACCTACCAGCTGTGTGAGGAAGTTATCTTCCACACATTCCGGGAGCCTCCTGGATTGTTCCCTCTCAGCTGTGCTGTATTCCCAGCAGATATCCGGGAGGTCAAAGTCCCCCACAAGAACAACGGCAAGTGATCGCGAGATTTCCCCCAGCTGCTTATAGAAAGCTTCGTCCGCCTCACTGCTTTGGTTGGGAGGTCTATAGCAGACTCGCACAGCGATAGCAGCTTTATCGGCCCTTAACCTAATCCAAACGCTCTCCACCCCGTCATCACTATACTCGATTTCTGAGCTCTCGTAGCATTCTCTAATATACAGGGCCACTCCTCCACCTCTCCTTTCCTGTCTGTCCCTCCTGAAGAGCTTGTAGCCATCGATTGTGGCACTCCAGTCATGTGAGGCATCCCACCACGTTTCTGTGATAGCCACCGTGTCATAGTTTCCCTGGTGCATCATGGCTTCAAGCTCCCCCTGTTTGTTGCGCATACTGCGTGCATTGGTATAGATGCACCAGCACCTTTTTGCGAGTGTGGGCCCCATTTCCCACCAGACCCCTTTCAGGTGCTTCCATGATTTCTAAGCGTCTATCCCTTCTCTCCAATGAAATGTCAGAGTGAGAGTCCTCGCTAGCCCACCATCCTTCAAGCCCTGGCATGCCTCCCTTGGATTTATTCCTGACAGGCCCAGTTGTCTCCCCTTCCCCCCTCATATCTAGTTTAAAGCCCTGTCAATGAGCCTTGCTAACTCCTGCCCCAAAATTCTTTTCCCCTTCTGGGACAGGTGCGTCCCACCTGCCACCAGCAGGCCAGGTGACTCATATAGCAGCCTGTGATCAAAAAACCCAAAGCCCTGCCAGTAACACCAGTCCCGGAGCCGCGAGTTGACCTGTTGCCTCTTCCTGTTAATTTCCTCATTCATGATTGCCACTGAAGGGATAGAGGAGAATACAACTTGTGTTCCTGACCCCTTAAGCCGTCGCCCCAAGGCTCTAAAATCTCTTTTAATCGATTTTGGGCTCCTCCTACCCACTTCGTCACTACCCACCTGAAATACTAAGAGGGGGTAGTAGTCAGAGGAGTTTACTAGGGCCGGAAGTTTGCCTAACGCATCCCTGACCCGTGCCCCAGGGAGGCAGCAGACTTCCCTGTGAAGTGGGTCTGGACGGCATGTTGGCCCCTCCACCCCCCTCAATAGAGAGTCACCCACCACAATGACCCGTCTGCTTTTCCTTTTGGAGCCAACTGTGATGCTGGGTCCATGGCGACTTGGTCTTTCTGACGTTCCTGGCCTGGGTGTATCATCCTCCTCTCCAACAGCCAGTTCCTCCTGCAGGGCTTCATATCTGTTCTGCAAAGGTAACTGGGAAGGTGGGAGGGGCCGGGAGGGCATTCTCCTGCTTCCCCGCGCAGGGACCGGTTTCCATTCCCCCTCGTCTCTGCGATCCCCTCCTATTGCCTGGTGACGAGAGGGGAGGGGGTCCTCTGACTTGTGTGGGGCCTCACCCTCTTCCCTTTCTCTCCGGGAGCGGGTCCACCAGTCACTCTCCCTCTCGCATTCTCTCATACTCCTCAACCTCTCCACTTCTTCCTTCAGCTCAGCCACCAGAATGAGCAGATCATTTACCTGTTCACGTCTTACACAAGTGTTGTCTCTGCTGCCCTCCATGGCGAGTGCCAGGCTCTGGCACTCTTTGCAGCCAGAGGCCTGGCTGCCCATATGTTTGCGTGGGGCCTCTGTCTGGGTGCCCACAGTTTTTTTAACAGCAGCCTTCGACCGGGTAGCAACCACGGCTGGATCTCTAGACACAAGAGAGACCTTGTGACTCGACGGTCAGTTTGGGGGAGCACTGGTTGCTCGCTCTCTGCAGGGACTAGTCCTTGCTCTGGGCAAGGCATCTCGGTCGTATTTAAAGCACCCGTTGCATGTTTATTTTATTAATTGGTGCTTATTTGCATAAATTAACATGGCATTTGGGAGGGAACATGGAGGGTTTGATTAGCTGAAGGAAGGAAATGGAAAGAAAGGCATCTTGTCTCTCCCAACATTATAAAAAAGGCTGATTTTTTTTGTTTCCGAGTCACCAGATTTTGATGACTTTGTTTAATTTTTGCTGAATATTCATGTCCAGTGGAAAGAAAAATAATCTATATTTTGGTTCTGTTTTTCTCTTGAAAGGACCAATCCTCAGGTCTGGGCCTCGATAAACTCCTGTCCCCAAAGCAGAAGGCGTGTGGGAACATTCTCCTTGGGCTTCTCAAGGCTTGTATTTTTCAAAATAAACCTCAAAGGAACGTTTTTATCTAGCCCTTAACGATTCCAAAGGGAAACCGGCTGCCTTCCGGAAACGAAGACGGGCCTCCCAGTAAGGCTGGAGTCAGCGGCAGCCCTGCCAGCTGGGAGGACTGGGAGTTTTTCAGCAGAAAACCTGGGGGCTGTTTCCTTTTCAACAAAGAAAAAGAAGTGGGATGTTGCAGCGCTGAGTGATTTTTTAAATTCCATAGAAAGGGATGAGTTTTGAGCAGTTTGGCTCTGGAGGCGGGGTGGGAAAGCGAGTGCCGAGAGAATGTGGCCCATGTTCTCCGGCGCCAGGACGGCTCGCCGATGCTCCAGGCCGCTCTGGCCGGCGGCAAAGGCCTGCTGGGGCGAGACGGCGGTGGCCGGGATGGCCAGGTACTGCCGGCTCTGCCACCCCCACCATTCCCCCTCCGCCCACCTCGTCTCTCCCTGTCTCTCCGTCCCCCGGCCCACACGGCGGAGGAGCAGGCGAGGGGGGAAGTGCGGGTTATGCTGAGTTCCCCCCAAAAGAGGTGGGTCACGGCCCCAAAATGTCTGGAAGTTGGGCGGGGGTCGCAGTGTTTAAAAAACGTTCAAACCTGTAACTCTGGGTGTGAGGCACTGAAATAGAGAACAAGCTCTTCTTTTGATAGCTATTGAAAAATAATATTAATTTCTGTATCTAGAAGGAGACGAAAATAAAAAGCTCTCTCTCTAAGGATGAAATTATTTCATGGTATGAAATTATTTCGTGGTATGAACTAATGCTGTGGGCCAGCCTGCGTCAAGTGCCTCAAGTCCTCATCTCTACACCTGGGAAGGCTTAAAAGCACCGAGACCGCTGATCCCACATAGGCTAGCTGGCTATGAAGTACATATTTTCCCAAATTCAGACAAGAGAGTTCTAGAAGTGCAGTTTTCCCCAGCATTACAAGAGAAGTTAGTGCTGTGTCGCTCACAGCAGGACACCGGGTAATGGCGGTGACAGACGGAAGATGTCACTGCGAGCCGATTGTGATGCGTGAGGTGAGTTGCCGGGCAAGCGATGACCTGCAGAGGAGGCCACCGCCTGGTGACTGTGACCACCCCGGGAAGGCGGAGGGCTAGTCGCCCCACACAGAGGCCCCGGGCTCAGTGTGCAGCTTGCACTGTGCAGTGAGGTCCTCGTCCTCCTCCCGGCTGGGCACGGCCGTCTTCTCCTGAGGTACCCCGTGTGCCACAGGGCGCTGACGATGGCTTCTGCCTGGGAGAGGAATCGTCACTACGGGGACCTGCAGAAAGCAGTCGCTTTCCTCCCCTCGCTCCTTGCTGATAGCTCCCTCAGGAGCAACGACACCGCTCAGAGTGTCCACGGAGTGCTGCTCTTTGCGGATATCTCAGGTGGGGGGAGCAGGGAGGAGCAGCCACGGACATGAGCCATGTGGGGACACAGCAGGCCCTTTGGAGCCCCTCAGACAGAGTGGTCATCTTGTCACTGCTGAGGTCTTCTGCTGGGATGCCCACAGAGAGCAGGATGGGTGACCTTGGGCGGTCCATCACGGCTGCCACCAGTGCGGAGCTGGCACGGGAAGGTGTCCCCTACAGGCTCTCGGGCCGGGCATCGCGGAAACTGCTGCCAGGTCTTTTGGCCCACATGGGCATTTCCTGATTTCTGGATGTCCCTGTTCCAGGTTTCACTGCGTTGACCGAGAAATTCGTGCAGAGGAGCGGCGTGGACAGAGGCACTGATGAGCTGGCGCAAACGCTCAATGAGTACCTGTGCGACATTTTGGAGGGTAGGAGCCGTGCTGCAGGACTGTGTGGCATCGGGCCGTGATGGTGGAGGGTGGAGGCAGCCTGGTCCTGCCTCCTTGGAAGGGCTGGGGCTTTCTGTGAGGAACAGCGAGCGCAGCCAGGGTCTGCTGGCGGGTCAGCACCAGCGCGGGTCCTTTCTGCTCCCCGCTGCGGCCGAGGAGGCACCCACTTTCTCAGCAGCCACCTCGGTGCCTCTGGCGTGAACAGCCGTCTCAGTGCTGCGTCAGGGCCCAGAGCAGGCTGAGGGCATCCAGCAAGTGCGCCAGGGTCTGGAGCGTCTGTGCTATGAGGAAAGTCTGAGAGAGCTGGGCCTGGTTTGCCTGGAGAAGAGAAGGCTTGCGGGGGGGACCTTAGAAACGTGCCTACAACCTGAAGAGAGGGTGCAAAGAGGACAGAGCCAGGTTCTCCCCAGTGGTGCCCAGAGTGGAACAGGAGGTTCCCTCTGTGCATCAGGAAACACTTTTCGACTGTGAGGGTGACTGAGCACTGGCAGAGGTTGCCCAGGGAGCTTGTGAAGTCTCCCTCCTTAGAGCTATTCGGAAACCATCAGCCACCGTCCTGGTCAGCTGGCTCTGTGCAGCCGGGCTTGAGCAGCGGGGTTGGACCAGATGGACCCCAGAGGTACCTTCCAGCCTTCACCTTTCTGAGGTCTGGTGGCATCTGGAGGCCCTGCCTCCCTGCCTGCTGTGCGGGGTACAAGGGCTGTGACCACCATGAGCCTGGGAGAGAGGCCGGAGCGGTGCTTTCCTGAGCTGTGCCCCACAGTGCACCCTTGCCCCGGTGCTCCCCCCAGGCAGAGGGCCTTGCTCGGTGGCTTCTGGAAGTCCACATGACTCTGCCTTTTCTTCCCTCTGTCCACAGAGTTCCTGATTTTTGGAGGAGACATCTTGAAGTTTGCTGGTAGGTTCTTGGGGCGATGACCTCGGGCACTGAGCTGTAGCATTTAACTCCCGTGGCGGCCGTTTGCTCTGCGCTCCTTCTCAAGAGGCTCTGTGCAGCGCCTTGAGCCAGCTCTTTGGCCACGCACGCACCCCTCCAGCAGTGCCCTCTCTCCAGTGCTGCAGCTGCAGAGGAGCGCTCGGGACAGGGGGTGTCACCGCTGCCAGCCGTCTGCTGCTGTGGCTGGCCCGGGATAGGAGAGGTGTCCCGGTGCCCAGGACACAGTCCTCCAGGACGATGGCCTCCCACAAGCCCATCTTCCTCCGCACGGCAGCTGGTTTCTGCTGTCTCTGCAGAACCAGACCGTAGGTCGGGGAGAGTCAGGTCTCGGCAGAGCCTTTACCTTCCCTCCCTTTCCCCAGGAGATGCTGTGCTGGTGCTGTGGAGAACACCACCCCAGGAGGTGGCCAGGACCATCAGCCTGGTGCTGCACTGTAGCCAGCAGATCCAGAAGAAGTACGGAAGACGTGACACAGATGTGGGGCAGAAGATCCAACTGAAGATAGGTACGGGCGCTGTGCCAGACGCAGCTGTGTGGCACTCTGCCATGCCACAGGGTGCTTCTGGTCTGCTGGGCTTCTGGGGCAGGCAGCTGGGGATGACGCCTGGCGCACTCAACACATTCTCAATATCAACTCGGTTCGTCTATTTCTAGACGCCTGCTTTAGGGACTAGTGTCAGCGTCTCCCCGAGGAGGAGGGAGGATGCTCTACCCCTCCGTAACGCCCCTCTCCCCGCTGGGCTTCAGAGGAGCTTCTGAGCAGCCGAGATGCTGGGGGCTGTGGAGTTCCAAATGTTCCCTGTGTCAGTTCTGCTTCTCCTTCTCCCCAGGGATCTCTGCAGGGACCATGAGCCTCCCGGTTTTCGGAGATGAGAGCTGGCAACACTTCTGCATTTTTGGCCCGTGCCTGGCTGAAGTTCGTGACGCCAAAGAGGTTGCGGGTGCAGGTGAAGTTGTCCTCTCGGCCACCTGCTGGGAGCTCTGTGAGCAGCACCGGCTGAGGATCAAGCATCTCGCAGGCACAAGAGCTGTGCAGGCAGGTGGATGGGTTGGCCTCGAGAGCCATTCTGAGGGCCTGGGCCTGGCCATGAAGGAGGGAGGTGTTGGAAGGCTGAGGAGATGAATGTGGAGAGAGTTGTAGGTGGGAAAGCGGGCAGGCAGGGGAAGGTCTTGTCCTTCCATCTCAAGGGTAACCGTGGGCTGGGCTTTCTTGCTTTGAGGGGTCAGGAGGCGCTGGGAGGGTTTGAGCCCCAGCAGCAATGTCCTCTGTGGGCCATGGAGCTGTGGTTGCTTGGAGATGGGCATGCTTGGAGAATGGCTGTCCAGCTCCGGTGCTTCTGAGGAAGCACTGCTGTCCCATCCAGCCAGGTGGGCTACTTCTCCCCTTCTCTGGGCAGTGACGGTGGAGGGCAGGCTCTGTCCCCTGGGAGTCCTGGGGAGGCCAGTGGCAGTGCTTTCATTCTGTGTGTCTTCAGGTGACGGGCATGGATCCGATGCCTTGGTCCGAATGCCAAGACGCCTTACGCAAGCTCGTACAAGACCCAGTGAGACACCGCTCAAAAAAGGGAAGGTGAGTGCCCACTTCCCCTTGCTCTGTGATTGTCCCGAAAGGTGGGGCTTTGCTGCTTCAGGGGCCAGAGAGGAACCACCTCCTCCCTCTTCCCTCTGTCCGTTAGCACTCAGGCTGTTGGGCCTCCCAGGGCGGTGGCTGCTGCCGCCTCCTCCTTCCAGGGGAGAGCTCTGCCCTCAGCATCTGGAGGTGGCAACATGAGCAAGCGCAGAAGACTCTTTCTCCCCCGGTTCCAGGGCCAGGCCCTGCTTTGCAACGGCTCGTAGTCCCGTCCACCCAGCGACCACCTGCCTTTTCTCTCCTCAGGTGCCATGAGGCCTACTCTTCTCTTGCCCAGTGACCTGAACGCCAAGGATGTGCTTAGGAAGTACATACCAGTCGCTGCTCTCGGGAAGGTACGGCAAGGCCACCGCTGCTGGGGGCTGCATTTTCGGAGGGCAGAAGAAGTGGTGCCTTGCAGAGATGGAGCTCTTACGGGAACAGACCAATCAAAGAAAATGCGCCCTGCGATGACAACGCAGGGAAACTGAGCCCAGGGGCACCGGTGCCGCACCATTGTCTGCGTTGTCCTCAGAGAGACATGGGTGGCAGGAGGAGGACTCCTGTCCCTCTGTCTTTTCCGTGGCTATGGTTCTGGGTGTGCCGCAGACACGACGGTGGGATAAAGGGGAGATTCCCCTGAAGTCCCTGGAGCATCCCTGAGGGTCTCCCCTCATGTCCGTACCGGTCCCCAGATGGCGTGTTAGCGGAGCAGCCTTCTCTCCTTTGTCATTTGTGTTATGACTCGGCGTCTGCCTGCCGCAGGCTGGGCGGCCTGCCCGCCCTTTTGCACCGAGAGGAGGATTTATCCCTTCCTCTGCTATTACCCGCTATCGCCAGCACGCCTGCGCTCCCTCGGTACTGGTGTGGGCAGTAAGAGCCCGGGAGAGCAGGCTGGTGAAGCCGTCGTGCTCTTGTCTTCCAGCTCGATGCAGGACTGCCCATGGATCTCCTCTCTGAGCTACGGCCAGTCACCTGCATCTTTGTCCAGCTGCAGCTTGCTGCAGGTACCAGCTCGGTGCATCTCAGCACCGTCCTCAAGGAGGCCAGCAGGGTGATGCTAGAAATCCTCTCTCCTCACAAGGGCCACATCAACAAAGTCCTCCTGTGTGATAAAGTGAGTGGGGGGGAACGGTGGCCTCCCCCAGCGCCAGAGGGTGGGCAGTGAGCGCGAGGGAGAGACTCCCTCTTAGGCGCTGTAGCAACATGTTCCACATCTGTCCTGGGCAGGGCTGCACGTTCCTCTGCGTGCTGGGACTCCCTGGAAACAAGCTGCCCTGCGAGAGCCTTCACGCCCTGCAGAGTGCTCTGGAGATCTTCAACTCGTGCTCCACCATGCTCGAGGAAAGAGAGTGAGTGTGTGGCGGGGGTCGGTGGGGTGCATGCTGCCTGGGACGGCGCAAGGGGGCTTCACAGAAAGAGATGTGCCTTCTAGCTTGCTCTCCCTTGTCCCTGGCAGGAAGGAGGCAGTGCCCTGAGAGGTGCAGGCAACTCCAAGCACACTCTGCTGGCCACCGCGCTGGAAAGAGCCCTCGTGAGGGCCAGAGGCCGCTGCGGCCAGAGGCAGGCCCTTCTGGGCCACTGCCCCATGAACGGGGATGGGGCCCAGCCACCTGATCCCAAGTGGCTGTCATCGCCAGGCGGTGACATGGCGGGCACCTTCTTCCCTCTCTCTTTGCTCACAAGAGGGCTGTGGCCCTGCACGTGCTCTGCCCCTGCCCCTTGTCCCTTGCAACCTGCAGATGTTGCACCCTTGAGCTCTCCACGTCCCCGAGACCCACGCTGGCAGGGCAGCACAGCCGGTGGCCCAGGCTGGCACCGAGGGGAGGTGTGGGAAGGGATGAAGCCAGGCGGGCAGGACTGCGCCTGGGGCGCTGCTCAAGCCCTGCTGTTTCTCTGTGTGCCAGGACAATGTCTGTGGCAGTTACCAGAGGGACGATGTTCTGCGGAGTCACTGGCCACCCGCTGAGACACGAATACACAGGTATTGGCCTGGAAGGGTGCCGCGGGGCTGGCGGCACGGGCCACACCGACGCATGCTCTCTCTCTCTAACGCGTGCTCTCTCTCTGGCAGTCCTTGGCCAGAAGGTGAACTTGGCTGCCCGGATGATGGTGCACTACCCTGGGCTGGTGTCCTGTGATGCAGTGACCTACGCCGCCTCCCGGCTGCCCGCTTCCTACTTCAAGGAGCTGCCGGAGAGAGAGATGAAAGGCCTCAGGCAGCCTGGCCCTGTCTATCAATAGGTGGGGGTCACCGAGGAGAGGTGAGTGTCCTCTGAGACGGTCGGAAGCCCTGGTGTGGCAGGCTTTTTGCCCCTCTCCCCTGCTGTCTCCAGCTGCTGAGAGAGCGGGAGTCTTCTCCTGTTTCTCTGGGTTTGGCCTCTGGGGATGGACTCTTGATATGTTCTCCTGTCCCACCGTGGCCGCTGGGCTTCTTTACGCTTGAAGCTGTCGTAGCGTGTCAGCTTGAACTTTGGCTGGGAAAGAGTGCAGGGGATAACAGCCTGCTCCAGAGAAAAGCCGGTACCCGAGGAGCACCTCCTTCCCTACCACGCCAGGCTGCTTCTCTAGGTCCCCTGGCTTCTCACCGTCTCATTGACTTGTGTTGTCTTTTCCCCTGCTTCTAGCATCTTTGGCGTGGGTCTTACCAAGAAGAGGTCGGAGTACGTCCCCTTGCTGGGTAGGTGGAGAACGCCTTGCTCTTCTGAAGCCCAGGTTCTTCCCCTTGGTAACTTTTAGTGCCTTGCTGGGAAGGGAGAGGCTTTTACCAGGGATGGTGTTGCCTGCAGCAGCCCTAAGAAAGCGCCGCCTGTCTTGGTCTCTGCTTGCTTGATATCTTTGGGTGGAAAACGAGGTGGGGCGCCTGCTGCTCCCTGCTGTCTTCCAGACCTGGTAGGAAGGTTGCTTTCAACTGTGGAGCTGCTCACAGCCTGGGGGCTAAACTGATCCCTGTCTTTGGGGTCAGGAAAGAGATTTCCTTCTGCCAAATCGATGGAGAGTTTTGACGGTGGGTTCTCCTCCTTGTACTCCTCAGAGCTGCTTTCTTGGCAGCATCTGGGCGAAGACATGGCAATGTCAGGAGGCAGGGGATGCCTGTATTCACTCGGGGTCTTGCCGAATGTTTTGGGCCCTGTTGTGGGTTAACCCCGCTTGGCAGCTCAGCCCCACAGAGCCACTCGCTCCCCACAGTGGGATGGGTTAGAGAATCGGAAGGGTTAAAGTGAGAGCACTGGTGCGCTGAGACACAGACAGCTTAATAGGGAAAGCAAAAGCTGCACACACGCCCAAAGCAAAATCAGGCATTCATTCACTGCTTCCCATGGGCGGGCAGGCGTCTTGCCATTTCGAGGAAAGCAAGGTTTCATCACGTGTGACAGTGACTTGGGAAGACAAATGCCATCACTCCGAACGTCCCCCCTTCCTCCTTTCCGCCGGATTTTCTTGCTGAGCACGGCGTTGTATGGTCTGGAATAGGCCTTTGGGCAGTTGGGGTCAGCTGTGGTGGCTGTGGCGGCTGTGCCGCCTCCCAGCTTCTTGTGCACCCCCAGACTGTTTGCCAGCGGGGCAGCGCGAGCAATGGAAAAGGCCTCGATGCTGCGCAGGCGCTCTTCAGCCATAACTAAAACCTGGTTGTGTTATCAACAGCGATGTTTGGTCACAAATACAAAACATAGACCTGTACAGGCTATTGCTGAATAAAATTAACTGTAGCCCGGACCAAACCAGAACGGGACTGACGACGCTGCCTTAGCTACTGGGAGGTGCTGTGCAGCTCACGGCACAGCGAGGAGATGCTTTGAGTCTGTTTGGGACGCAGCTGCCTGAACCGGCTGCAGTCATCCCTTACAGTCTTGTGCTGGATCGCTGCGGGGAGTCGCATGGGGCCGGCAGAATCTCCGTGCCTGTGGGATAGGGGAGAGGGCGAGGGGGCTGCGCTGCGGGGCAGGCAAGCAGGTGGCCCCGTGACTGCTCTGAGGAAGGCAGAGGTGCCCAAGCGTGGACGAGCAGGTGGGAAGGAGGCCTGGGTGCCGGCAGGCTGGCCGATGTGGTAGCGGGGAGGGAAGCTGCGGTGGAGGGTGCCCGCAAAAGGGACGGCTCTTTGCTTTTCAGCACGCCCCCAGCAGCTCGTTCTCTGGTTTGTCTTCGCAGGTCGGAAGCAGGAGACTGGCCTCTTTGTCAGCTGCTTGAACGCCTATAGGGATTCAGGCCAAAGGAACATCCTGGCGGTTGAGGGCACGATGGGCTGTGGAAAGAGCCACTTACTTGCTGAACTGGCCTCTCTAGGCCAGGATGCTGGCCACAGGTACAGGTTTTCCACCTGTAGCTTTGGGACGCTGCCCCTGCCCATCCCCTGACAGCCGTGGAACGCTCCAGCCCCTCTGCCAGGGTACCTGGCCCTTGGACTGCAGCCTCCTGGAGACACTGCCTGGGAGCACCTGCGTGCTCCGCTCCCGCCTCTGCCTCTTTGGGGAGTTGGAGGTGGCTTCTGGAGCCACGGCCTTTCCTCCTTCACCCCTGGGTCAGGCGCAGATAGAAGGAAAGAGCCCAAGCTCAGTGCTTTTCATCCCACTCCAGACCCCAGAGACAGCAGGGCTGCCTGTCTCAGAAGCCCTGCTCGCCCTCGGCGTGTTTCCCAGGAGGAGCACGGGGGCCTGTGCTCTGGCAGGCAGACCGATAAGGTCTGGAGCCCAAAGGCAAACCCACCACTTGCTCCATTCTTGCCTCTCAGCCCCGTGAGTTCCTCTGCAGGGGGCACGTAGGGAGACCTAGGCCGGCGCTGCAGAGACACAGGCTCTGGACCCGGCTCTCCCGCTGGCTTGGCAGCAACTGCCCCTCTGTGCCCTTTCTCGTACGAGGAGGGAAAAGCTTGGCCTTCTGTGGGAAGCGCTTGGAGATGGGGGGCTGAAGAGCTCCCCCCAAAGGGCACCTCCGCCCCTCTTGTCTTAGAAGGCTGGGGCTGTGGGGAATCTCAGTGCCTTTTGCTTTTGCACCGCAGGGTGGTTGCCCTGGAACTGCTGGAGATCGACACGAGGCAGCCCTTCTCTGCCATCCGCATGCTGATGGCCAGGGCCCTGGGCCTCCAGGACTGTGAATCGCGCGGCGACAGGCAGCGCGTGCTGAAGACAAAGCTGCAAGGGACAATCGAAGAGAGCAGCTACTGCCTCCTCAATGACATTTTCGGTGTCAAGGTGAGAGCCAGAGGCCCATGTGGACGTTAAGAAGGCCTCTCCTGAGCTTGTCTGGGTCTGACCTTGAGTGGGCACGCTGCTGGGAGTGCCTTAGCTCCGGGGTGGGCATTGCGGGGGTCACAGTGTGCATTTGCCATGCCTGGGCCCAGGGGGCTCCCTGTCTGTGGGGCTGGTGTCCTGCGCCGCATCCGCAGTGCCCGGTGCCTTGTTCGGCACCCTGGAAGTGGCACTGGAGAGAGGCTGTTCCTGACCTCGTGCCGAGGTCACCGCTGTGCGAGGGGTCTGCCCCAGCCAGCCCACGATTCCCACAGCCAGAGAACCGGCTCAGCCCAAGCCCCAGCTCTGCAGAGACCCTCAGCAGAGGGCCTTTGCTTTAGGCTCTGGGTGGAGTCCCCGCTGCGGCTCCCTGCCCCTGTGCTGGGCAGAGGTGAGGTGCTGAGGCTGTCAGAGACGGTGGGCTCTGCGGTCTTGCGTGCTGGGTAGGTGTGCCGAGCCCCGGAGCCGTGTTTCTCCCTGACTCTGCTTTTCTGGCCAGTTCCCCATTTCGGACAATGTTCGCGAGATGGATGAAACTCAAAGAAGACTGGAATTGCACTCGACTCGGGTGAAAGTGCTGGAGAAGGTGAGCATTTCTCCTTCCTTCCCCCTGGGTCAGAGAAGGAAAAACCCTGCCGTCTGCAGGCTCTGTACTACTGAGGTGTGAGCAGGCGGGAGGACTGCGCACCTGGGTCATGGCCCGTCAGAGCCCGAGAAAGCCCTCGCCCCCCCACTTCCCCCCGCAGCCCCACAAACACACCCGAGGACTTTCCTCCCGTAAAGTGTGCCCTGGAGGAGGAGCAATGTCTTCTGGGTTCCCTTGCCCGAGCTCCCTCCTGCAGGGCAAGTGATGTTAGGTATGACCCTCCAGTCTCAAAGAGTCAGTAAGCTTCCGAGCGGGAAAGTGGCTGGGGAGAGACTTCAGAGCATCCTCTCAAGAGACGGAGGCTAAATCTCGTCCCCTGCAAGACAGCTGAGAATCCACTGGATTCCCCTCAGAGCAACCTGCTTTTTTTCAGACCCTTACAGGAGATTTTGGCATATTTGTCATCGACAATGCCCATTTCATCGACCCTGACTCCTGGTTCATCATGTCACCCGTGCTCCAGAAGGTCTCCCTCTTCATGGTCATGAGCTTAGCCCCAGGCTACGAGATAACCGAGAGCTTTCGCAAAGCCGCAGCAGACAACGCCACGTCCCAGAAAATCACTTATCTTCATCTGGACAAGCTGAAAGCTTCAGTTGTGATGCAGAAAGTCTGCAAGGACCTCGGAGTGGTCAGCATCCCCAGGGATCTGGTGAGGTAAGTTGGAGGCAGGGGAGCTCTTCCTGAGGGCCTGAACCTCTGCTGACCGTGGTAGGGAATCAGGCCCCCAGGCAAGGGAGCGCAGGGCCGCTAGAAGCATCCCGGACTCTAGCGAGTGCCAGGCGTGGGCGGCTTGTTATGCCTCACCCTGGTGGGTGCGCGCTGAGAGCGGGCAACTCCCGAGACACCCAGCCTGGGAGGTGTCAGCCTTGGCTGCCGCACAGGGAGGAAGGGAGGAAGAGTCCTGAGCCCAGCTGTGTCTGGGTGTGAACAGAAAAGGCCTTGGTCTGGGTGGCTGGGCTGTGGGGGAGATTCCCCGGGGCAGAGGTCCATCCTCTCCAGGCTCCTGAGGAGAAGAAAGGCAGGGCTCGCTGCTCTGCGCTTTGGGCATTGTCCGCAATTCTTTTCCCGTGGACTTCGGCAAAGGCTGGAGGGTTCAGGGGGCACAAAATCCCAAGGCAGTGGGAGGACGATCCCTTTCCAAAGTGAGGCGTAGCTGTGATGAAGATGCTGGCTACCCTGGTATGCCTGAGTGACTGGCCGCCCAGCTGAACTGTGTTTCACCTTACTTTCCTTGTGCTGGTCCCCGACGGGTCTGCTCCTGTGCAGGTTCCTGATCCGAACCAGCTCAGGGATCCCATATTACTGCGAGGAGCTGCTGCGCTGCCTTCGTGCCAACGACATGCTCCAGTTCTGCACCCGGAGGCAGTCTGGAAAAGCAAAGGACAACTGGGAGAGCCTGATCAGTAAGCACCTTGGCTGCGACTAGCGAGTTGCTGTGGCGTGTTCTCCACAGCAGAGTCTTGCCCCGTTGTTCCCCCATGGCTCTGGGCAGAGTCGGATCTTGGTCTGGCGGAGGTGTGGGCTCCTGTGCGCCTTGCTGTTGGGACAGGCAAAGCAGGGGCAGTGAGTTCTGGTGGCTCGGAGGGACCTACATTCTTGGGGCGGGGGTTGTGGGGCTAAAACACAGGGGAAATCCTTCCGAAGCACATGTGCTTGTGGTGTTTCTTAGGCATTCCAATGGGCATGCAGTTTAGCTTGGCCAAAGGCTAGCTCACTTGAGAACAAACCCCAGCTTGAGGTGAGGGACGAGCCCAGGAAACTTGAATGCCAAACCATAAATCCCCACAAGAGTGCCGGTAACGGAAGAAAACGGTGGTAATGCCATCCGAGAGAGCAATGCCAGCCAGAGTGCCGCGGCCTTGGGAAGAGCCAGGACTGAGGCCACGTCTTGCATTAGCACCAGCAGTTTCCCTGGCTGGGAACTGGTGGGAACTGTTTTGCTCTGCTTCATGACCACCACATTCAGGGCAGGCACTGGACCATGTCAGGGGCGACTTGTCCCATCCCAAGTGAATCGTGAAGCGCTCGCGAGCTGCGAGTCGCTTTGCGAACTGCCTTATCGGTGCTCTCTTGCTCCGCCCAGCATCTGCAGCCGAGGCTTCATCCCTCGCGGCAACCTGGAGCTCCGAGGCGCGGAATGACGGGAGGGTCTGCCTCCTCAGGCCAGGTGTGACCCTGGAGAACACCGCGCTGCCCATCCCCTTGAAAGGTAAGGAGCCGAGCGCCGCTCTGCCGGCTGTCGGCTGTGCTGGGGCTCCTTCCCGGGGCAGGGGCTGGAGGGAGGCCGGGCATCCGTGTGCTGCAGAGTCACCCTCTCAGCGTGGGGGCTCTGCTGGGAAGGCGGCTCCGGTCCCACCAGAAACAGGCCTGGGGCTGCAGGCAGCCGCTTTCCCCTCCTGTGAGCCTGCTGGCTGCTCTCCGTCAGCAGGTAGGAGAGAAAAGGTTATCCGTGCAACACTGAAATGGCTCCCTTTTCTCACCAAAACAAATACTTTGCTGGGAAAAGGCTTTGACTTGCCTCTGTCCCAACTTTGACGCAGCATCTGTGTTGCTGTTCTCTTTTTAAGTTCCCCAGCTAATGCTGGTCTCAAGGCACTTAATCCAAACCAAATTCTTCTCTTTTTTCTTCTTTTTTTTCGTTTTGTTTTGGTTTTTTGTTTTCTGCGGATCGGCATGGAAATCCTCCTGTAGCCAGGGGAGCTGGGTGGGGGAGCTTTCAATGAGTGTCCCTCCTCTCTGGCCATAGACATTTGTTATGAATTGTGAAGAGACATCATGCTAAAGTATTCCTGCTGTGAAGTGGCTTTGTCCAAAAAAAAAAAAAAAAAAGAAAACCAAGAGAAAGGAATAGTATTGTCTGGCCAAGTTAAGGCAAGCGTTGTGGGGAGCTCTGTGTCCACCTGTGATGTGGGGAAAGTTCTCTGTGTGCGCTGTTGGGCAAAAGCCTACTCCAGATCTGGTAGGGCACATCATGGGATGCGCATACCTGCTGGGTCCTGCCCTCCCTGCCCTCGGTGGGGGAGCATTTGTTTGAGCATCTGGCTTTTCCCCAGGCCTCATGGCCTGCGATTCCATCAGGAGCGGAGCCAGTTTGAAGATGCCTACCCTGGGTTGCGATTGCCCAGTAGGTGCAGCCGCAAGGAGAGGAGGCCAAAGTCTACCCCATCTCATGGGTTGAAACTTTCCAGCCTCTCCAGCCTCAGCATGGGGAAGAGGCAAGAGAGACGTGTTGTTTCTTCTTGACAGAGATTGCGCTGACTCAGATGGATCGGATGCAGCTGCTGACGCGGATGGTTGTGAAGTTTGCAGCCATCATCGGGCCGGTGTTTACCACCCAGCTCCTGTTGCACATCCTTCCCACTGGCCTCAGGACCCATATGAATTCCTCGTTGGACGAGCTGGTGAGCGACAACATCCTGAGGTGGCTGAAAAACACAGAGGTGCCAGAAGATGTGCAAGATCCTACCGAGGGGCCAGCCACCTCTTCGCAGGTGGAGAGCAGTAAGTGGTAGCGGGCAGGTGGACAAGGGAGCTCCCAGCTGTGTCCCGGCAGGGCTCCCCAGGGCATGGTGCGCTTCCCCTGCTGTGAGGGGTGGCTGGGGCTCAGGCAGGCACGGCTCTTTGCGATGGGTTGTTCAAAGACCTTACGGGTCAGTCTCAAAGCCCGCTAGCTTTGCGCTGGAGGGAGGTTCCCACCAAGTGCCATCCCGAGTGCTGCTCGTAGCACAGGCACGGGAGGGCGTGTGGAGCCCCTGACATCCTCTCCCAGCCACCTGATCAAAGATGCTCTCCAGGTTGCCCCGGGGCCCTTGACGGGCTTTTATTCAGCTTTGACTCCCCTGTGGTGCAGGAGGAAGCTCAGGAGGCTGGGGACTGCCTTGCCAAGAGCAGGGAGAAAGTGCTGGACGGGGCTTGCTTGGGCTGGTGGTGACATGCCCAGCTCCTGCCTGGAGCGCAGCTGAGCGCTGTGTCCGCGGGGCTGGGCTAGCGTCAGCAAGGCAAGCTGGGCCCTTTTGCCCCGTGCTGCAAGGCTCGGTATGCAGCAGTGCTGGTTGGCTGGCAAGGGTGCACGCCAAGGCATGACTCTCGTGCCCCGGCTGCGACGGCCCTGAGCTGGGGCTGATGCCGAGGCCCTTTGCCTTGCAGGTGTGCAGAGGCCCTCTCCCAGCACGAGGACCGAGGAGCAGCAGCCTGGCGTCTTGGCCTTCTGCGTCCCGCTGCTGCAGAAGGCTGCGTACGAGCTGTGGCCCGAGAGGCAGCGAGTCGCCTTGCGAGGCAAGTGTGCCGCCTTCCTGGAGTAGCACGCGCACAAATGCAAGAGCTGCGGCCAAGGGGAGTTTGTCGCCTTCCACCACTTCGCCGTCACCAGCAGCCAGGACGGAGGCAGCTGTCGGGACCCTGCCGACGGAGGCGACTCATGCAGCTGGGAGGCCTTGGTGCTGGCTGGAGAAGAGCTGAAGCAGGACAGGACCCACGCCACTGGGGGTACGCTGTGCACCGTGCTCCACAGCCCGGGCCCTCCAGGAGCCCAGGGGTGTATGCTGGGGATCGGCTGGGAGGAGGTCTGCCGGGGATGAGCCCAGGAGCTGAGGACAACCACCGCAGACTTTGCTCAGCGTGTCGGCACCCTCGCAAGGGTCCTTGAAGCCCAGTGGGAGAGCGAGAGCAGCTCTTCCCCTGGGGCAGGCGAGGAGGTGTCTAACCCCCTGTTTTCTTTGCAGATGCCGCAGAGCAGCAGGCTTTCACGGAGGCGGAAACCGGGTGAGCAGACAAGGGTTTGATTCTCTGTAAAGGCAGGGGCCTCAGGGGTCTCCAGAGGAGACCAAGGAAGCGCTGGCATTTGCCTGCCGGTTGTGACTCTAGCTTAAGGAAGAGGCTTTCTGTGAGGTGGGAGCTGGGAAGAGATGGCCACGGAGGTGAGACAGTGCTGGAGGAAGCCCGTGGGCTCCTAGTGATGGTCACACTACGCTGGAGCAGGCCTTGCTTTCCAGTTCCTCGAGAGGAGCGCTACAAAATCTGCAGGCGAAAAGCCACCACAAGGGAGCCAGGAGGTTTGCCTGGGGGAGGTGACAGAAAGCCCAGCTTGTCTTCTTCTCCCTGGCTACAAAGCAGCTGTAGGAGTCATGCCTGCCCGTGGGCTCGCGCTCCCTTTTGAACAAAGGGCTTTTGATGGCCTCTCTGTGGGGCAAAAGACCAGTGTAGGTGATGCCTGTGCATTCTTTGCTCTCTTCTTCCCCTGGGAACGGTGCTCTGACTAGTGTGGCGGAGCGGCTTCTGCCAGAGGGCAAACAGACAACTGAGCTGCCCGACGAGACCGACAGGCAGCACAACGGCACACACTGGTGTGAATGCCGAGCCATCGTGGAATCGGTGCTTGTGCCTTTGGCTCGCCACTACGTGGCAATGGGCGATGCCGACCGAGCCTTTTACTACCTTCTGGAGTGTGCTGCTGCCTACCTGCACGTCTCCAACAGCTACATGGTGAGTTGCCTCGCTCGCCAGTGCCCACCGTGCACGGAGTCCTCTCAGTCAGCTGGCTCTGGGCAGGACAACTTCACCGCTGCAATAGGGCATGCCTTGACGGGGCCTTGGAAGGGACATGCTGGGGTCAGAGCCTGACTTCTTCCTCCGGCTTGCCTCTTCTGTGGACGGAGACACAGGCCACCGTGCCCATAGCAGGAGGGGAATTAGCAGGGAGGGGATCTGAAGGAGCACTGGTGCCTGTGCTCTGAGCCGGCGTGACTGTGTTGGGGCGGGCATCAGCAGGGGGAGAAACGGGCCCTCTTAAGACAGATGCCAGAGGCAACAGGGGAGGACGAGGCCGGCCATGGGCTCTGCATCACGCTCGCCTGCTCTCTCTGTGCTTGCGCAAAGGCCCTCATGAAGCTGAACGAAGCGGAGGTCCTGAGGAAGATGAAAGCCACTGCGATAGCCTGCTTTGAAGAGGCCACCTTCTTCAGCCTCAAAGGGGAGGTAAAGAGATGGGGAGGTCTGGAGGGATGTCCTGGGGGATGGAGCTGGATGCTTTCCCCGGCTGCAGGGGCTATCCCTGGCATCACAAGCCACCGGCAGACTCCGGCAGTCTCTTGGCCGACTCGAGCAGATCAGGGTGTTTCCCTTTTCCTCTGCAGGTTTGCTGGTGTATGCAACGCCTTCAGCTGGCAGAGAAAATGATGAGGGAGGCTTTGAGCTTGCTCAGAAGGAACTTCCCCGAGACCTTCCTTGGCGCCTTTGTCAAGGCTCAGGTGGAAAAGTTGCCTTGTGTCGCTTACGTGAGAAGAGCAGCCTGCCTTCTGCAGAAGGGCCGGTAAGGAGCAGAACTGAGAACCCAGGGGAGGAAGAGCCATTTCCTACCTGGTCCCAGACCTGCCTGGGCTTGAGGCCACACGTGACCTGACGCATGGCCCTTACAGGACCGAGGGGTTAAGGAGCGATGTGCGGGTGGAATGGGGAACGACAGAGCCCCACACTCCCTCCGCCCTGTACGCTCCTTCCCCCCTGGGTAAAAAGCAGCTCACAGCCGGGGCTGTGCCTGCCGGCACGCGTCGACAGCGGCAGGGCCTTGGTGGTGGCTGGGGACAGAGAGCTGCAAACAGGGAGTAGAGGCTGACGAGGGGCAGGGCTCAGGAGACGGGGAAGGAGCAGTGGGTGGGGGTGAGGTGTGAGAGTGAGGAAGCTCAGAGGGCGATAACCCTTTTCTTGCCGGTTCCCAGCTTTGCTTGGGCCCCCGGGCGCTGTAGCGCCAACGCGCCCTCTCGAGCGGTCAGCTTCCCCTGGCGGCACTGCTTTGTTTGCCCCCTTCCTCTCCATCAGCTCCCTTTCCTCCCAGGAGGTGCGACTGGCTTGTCCGCCGCCCTGCTTTCCCCCAGCCCTGTCTGATTTAGCGCTGTACAGCGAGAGCCTCTGGACCCAGCAGTTTCTCTCGTGCAGCAGGATGAAGAGGCTGGCCTGGCTGCTGCAGCAGAGCTGCTGCCTTTCCTTACTGGAGCGCCTCTTCAGCCTGGAGGGCACTTCCAGCGGACGGAGGTTCTCCCGCCTGGCAGCGCGCATGAAGGCCAACACGGACAGGGCGTTGGACTCCTGTTGGACAGCAGAACTCCCGCCACGCACAGACTTAGGACACAGACAGATGCCAGCACAGACGCAGACACAGGTACAATTGGGCACACAGGCACCATACAGAGACCTTCACAGACGCCGGCACCAATACAGGCAGGGACACCCGTACTGATACCATCAGAGATACCACCGCCCATTCCGTTGCAGGTGCAGATGCCGTTGTAGAGGCCGTGGCAGACACAGATACCGCTGCAGACGCCCTTGCAGAAACCAGGTAGTCTTTCAGATGCAACTGCAGACGGAGATGCCATGGGAGAGACAGATGCCACACCAGATACCCTTTCGTGCGCCACTGCAGATGTAGACAAAACCGGAGTGCAGAGAGCATTGCAGATGCCCTTGCAGACAGAGGGAGCGTTGCTGATGCAGGTACCATTTCAGAGGAAGGCATCTTTGGGGATGCCGGTGCGGATGCAGATAAAATTGAAGATGGAAACGCAGATGGAGACCACGTTGCAGGTGCTGTCGTTGCAGGTGCTGTTGCAGGTGCAGTTAGCGTGGCAGATGGTTTTCTTAAACAGGGACCATTCAGGACAACTTTACCGACTTCTTCTGTCACCAGAGCTGTATATTTGTTTTCCAAATAAAATGGTTCTTATGAAAACTCAGGAGTTCTGTTCTCTGCCATACAACTCTGCAATGACCAAGTCAAGTGGTATCGCCAGAGCGTTTCAATCTACTAGACTTCAGGAGACATTGATTAGCATTTGTAAAGCAACTTGACAGTGTTCTGGAGGGCTACAAAAGTAGAATTTGTAATGGCATGTTGCAGTTCCTTCTTTGTTGGATGGAGGAGTCAATATTAGTACAATTAGCCACTTCCCATCGCAAGCAGTTTTGAAAGAATCCAGCGTGTTTTGAAAGAATCGGGGAAGGAAGGCACTTCCTTGTGTTTCAAGCCTCTTCTGTCAAGGTACATTGGTACTGAAGTTCAAAAATAAGCACACATATTATGTGAGTTATCTCTGAAATAAGTCCGTTCACTGACAGAGAGCCGCCACAGTTTCTATTGTAATTTCACCAAAGAGTAAGACATTTGCCAATGTCAGGCAGAGTTTGCCTTTGGTGAAGCCGTGTTGGCTGTCACCAATCACCTCCCTATTTCCCATGTGCCTTAGTAGCGTTTCCAGGAGGATCTGCTCCATGACCTTGCCAGGCACAGAGGTGAGACTGACCGGCCTGTAGTTCCCTGGGTCTTCCTTTTTTCCCTTTTTGAAAATGGGCGTTCTGTTTCCCCTTTTCCAATCAGCAGGAACTTCACCAGGCTGCCACGACTTCTCAAATATAATGGAAAGAGGCTTGGCGACTTCATCTGACAGCTCCCTCAGGACCCGTGGATGGATTTCATCTGGTCCCGTGGACTTATGCACCTTCAGGTTCCTCAGATGGTCCTGAACCCGATCTTCTCCTACAGTGGGCGCTTCTTCATTCTCATAGACCCTGCTTTTGCATCCTGCAACTTGGGTGGTGTGGGTGGAGCCCTTGCTGGTGAAGGCCGAGGCGAGAAAGTCATTCAGCATCTCAGCCTTCTCCGTGTCCTGGGTGACCAGGTCTCCTGTGTGCTTCCTGAGAGGGCCCACACCTTCCCTAGTCTTGCCTGTACCCGTGACGTACTCATAGGAGTTTTTCTTGTTATCCTTGATGCCCCTAGCCAGATTTAACCAGGCTGGGAAGTTTTCAAGTGACGTCCCTGACCCCGGCCCCGGGGAGGCAGCATACCTCCCTGTCAAGAGGGTCTGCGCGGCATATTGGGCCTACTACTATAACCCGCCTCTTCTCCCTTGCAGAGGCAGTTTTTAAACTGGGGGTAGGCCTTGCTGGTCCCGGCATCTCTTCTGGTGTAGCCAAACCATCTTCCATGCCATCCATGGGCTGGCCTCCCTCCTCAAGAGCCTCATACCTGTTGTGCAGAGGCACCTGGTTGGGGGATGTGGGCAAGGAGGGAGTTCGCTTCCCTCCCCTCGTAGGGACTAGCCTCCATTCACTGGCCTCCTTTTGGCCACTGCCTTCAGTGGCAGGGCGAAGGGACCAGATCTCCTTCAGCTCGGGGTTTTTTTGGGGGCTCCTCTGGTTTTTGACTCAGGGAGGTCAGAGTCTGCTTCCACCAATCCATTCCTTTCTCACTCTCCCTGATGCTCCGCAGCCCTTCTGTTTCCTCTTTCAGCTCTGCTGCCAGGCTGAGCAGATCATCCCCCTGGTGGCACCTCACGCAGCTGTCACCTCTTCTACCACCCACCAGCCCTGGGAGATTAAGGCACTCTCTGCAGCCGGCGACCTGGGGGGCTGCGTGCTTCCAGGGGAGCTCAGTTGGTACGGCCACGTCTGCTCTGGCAGGTGCAGCAGATGCGGGAAGCTGCGTCCTTCAGTTGGAGACCATGGCTGACCTTCCCCCCCGAGCGTCCTGCGCCCTTCCACGCGAACTGACGCGCCATGCCCTGCCTGCCCGCCCTGTTCACCGCACTCCCTTGGGCCGCCTTTGAAGGGGCTGGGGGCTGGCCGCTGCTGCTGCAGGCTCACTTGCCTCAGCCAGTGACCGTTGGTGGCGGTTACGCCTCCTTTAAACCTGCCGCGGCTGCTGCAGGCTCCGCCCCGGCCTCGTCAGACGCTCTCGCATCAGCTGTCAGCTGCGGGCTCCCTGCGGGTCCCTGCCACTGCCCGGTCTTCTCCCGGCCTCAGAAAAACTCGGAAAAAGCCCCTTTTCGCCACCGTTGCCCGGCTCTGCTGCCGACGTGCCAGCACCGGAGCTGTTTGCCTCGGCGAGTGACCTGTGCTTGTAGATTTGCTGGCTTAAACCCTGTTTTTCATTTTACTGAGCCTCCACTGCACCAAGTGAAATTAAATTTCCAGTCTTTCAAGTACTCTTGAGCGTCTCCCTGTGAAGCTGTGAAAGTTACTGCATTGCTCAAAGCAATGATGAGAAGCTCTCTGTGGTTCCAATTTGTAGCTACCACATGCTTGGTGACTTGACATTTCAAAAAATGGGTCTCAGCTGACCCATCCCCACCTGTTTGGCTTCTGAAGGAAAAACACTCATTTTTTAAAAACGCGACATGACGAGGAGAGTATCTTCTCCGTTGTTTTTGGTCCTAGATACAAACATTGGGCTTTTTGTCCTCGAGGTGAGACTGACCCGGAACATCCCACACAGAATCTCAAATACAAGGTTGCCGACTTCACGCCAAAGGCAATTAGCAAGAAAGAAATACAGTCTCCTCTGTTGACATTCGGGGACAGGTAGAGGAGAGTACTTCATTACTTACCAATGAAGTAATGAAGGAAAAAAACCCAAGGAACACAACACGCGTATTTATGCATGTATCATCACATACTCATCCTTCAGCCCTCGGGTTTGGGCTTTCTGATTCTCGGCACAGTGCTGGATGGTTTGTTTGCCGCACACTACGTTCTCCTCCTCCACAGGAATTCGTAGTTAGTACCAACCGTTTCATTACAGAACCAGAGCACAACACAGAGGGCAGTCAATAAGTAGCGGGTTTTGGTTTGTTACTTAGGATCATAGGTAAGGCATTCTTACCCATGGTAAGAATATAATAAGGTATAAAGAAGAGAACGGTATAACTTCCAAGAGAAATTATGATCTACCAAGGTATAGATATATATACATAGAAAAGTATATATATATCTCAATTAATGTGGAAACATTCTTTGTTTTTATGGGACTGTTGAATTGGGTCTCTAAAGAGTCTCTTCTATCCCTACGGGACAGGAGAACAGCATGAAAGGAATAGGTTAGGGAAAACTGTTTGGGTTTTTCCTGCCTCAGGCAAGGGCAAACCCATTCGTGGGACTGTTTTTGCTCAAGGACCTGGAGGTACTTGGTGGGTGATGCTGGAGAATGGGGAAGCTCAATGTGTACCCCAAGGAAATTCGACCCTGGGTGAGAAGACTTAATTCCGAGCTGTATGATATTAACCGTTATATGATGCTAACAGTGTTCTAGAAGTGTTCTTCAGGATAACACAGTAGTGATGAAACCTGAATGTTGTGGTTTGGCCTCAGACGGCAACAAAGAACCATGTGCCGCTCGCTCGGGCCTTCCCAATACAGGACTCTTGGGTTGAGACAAAGGCAGTTTAACAGAACGGCAAAGGGAACAAGCAAACAACAACAATCACACGGACAGAGGAATATACAAACACGATCACGGAACCGCCGCTCCCCGCCGCTCCCCGACCGGACCCGGGACGCCCCAGCCTGCTCCGAACGGTGACTTCCTGCCCCCTCCCCGGGCAGCTCAGGGTGGGCATGGCTCACATGGCATGGAATACCAGGAAAAATTAACCCTATCCCCGCCGGAACCAGGACATTATCCACCCCTTATTCCATACCATCTATGCCATGCCCGGATCTTACAGGTTCCAATGAATTGCCACCACTTTCCCCTGTCATATATATATATACACACATATATATTCATGCGGATATAATGCCCTTAGTTTATGGGCCATCCCTCCAAAGCGTCCGTTGAGTTCTTTTAATCCATGGCTTTGGGCTCCACCTGTTAGAACAGTCTCTCAGGGCAGGTGAGATGCTGGGTGGTGCTGGTCTGTTGCATGCTGTATTTTCGGAGGTTGTGACTGGTGCACCCGGTGTGGCTCATGCACACAATCCGTGGGCTGAAGATGTAGATCTTGAGGAAGTTGCTGGGCGCCAGCTGCTGAGGTCAGTTCTTATCCCATCACCCCTGTGCCTTACTCATAGTACAACTGATAGCAATTATAGTAATGAGCACATACAGTGAGAGTGTTACTTAGCAATTAACAGCACACAATTTGATTCATTGGCTATTCTCACCCAAAATCAGATCCCCATGAGGTATACGTCGGACTTCCCCATGCTGCCACATCACGCACCAAGTGCACCCAGGTCCTTGGGCAAAAGCAATCCCACGGATGGGTTTGCCTTTGCCCGAGGCAGGACTAACCCAGACTGTCTTCCCTAGCGTATTCTTCATGTGCACTACGGGGACTTCATCCCCTTCTACGGTACGTGGAAGTTTTGATTGGGCAGGGCCAGCCCCATTGGTAGATCCCCTGGTGTTAACTAGCCAGGTAGCTTTTGCTAGATGTGTATCCCAATGTTTTAAAGTCCCACCACCCATTGCTCTCGGTGTAGTTTTTAACGATCCATTGTATCGTTCTAGCTTCCCGGCGGCTGGTGCGTGACAGGGGATGTGATATACCCACTCAATGCCATGCTCTTTGGCCCAGGTGTCTATGAGGCTGTTTCGGAAATGAGTCCCGTTGTCCGACTCGATTCTCTCTGGGGTACCATGTCACCACAGGACTTGCTTTTCAAGGCCCAGGATAGTGTTCCGGGCAGTGGCATGGGGCACAGGGTATGTTTCCAGCCATCCAGTGGTTGCTTCCACCATTGTGAGCACATGGCACTTGCCTTGACGGGTTTGTGGCAGTGTGATATAATCAATCTGCCAGGCCTCCCCATATTTATATTTCAGCCATCGTCCTCTATACCAAAAAGGCTTCAAACGCTCCACTTGCTTGATTGCAGCGCATGTCTCACATTCACGGATGACCTGTGCAATAGTGTCCATGGTCAAGTCCACCCCTTGGTCACGATCCCATCTGTATGTCGCGTCTCTTCCTTGATGGCCTGAGGAGTCATGGGCCCATCGAGCTGTGAATAGTTCACCCTTATGTTGCCAGTCCAGATCCACCTGAGACACTTCAATCCTAGCAGCCCGATCCACCTGCTGGTTGTTCTGATGTTCCTCTGTGGCCCGATTCTTTGGTACGTGGGCATCTACATGGCGTACTTTCACAACCAGATTCTCTATCCGGGCAGAAATATCTTGCCATAGGTCAGCAGCCCAGATGGGTTTGCCTCTGTGCCGCCAGTTGCCTTCCACTGCTGTAACCACCCCCACAGAGCATTTGCCACCATCCATGAGTCAGTGTAGAGATAAAGTACTGGCCATTTTTCTCGCTCGGCAATGTCCAAAGCCAGCTGAATGGCTTTCACCTCTGCAAACTGGCTCGATTCACCCTCTCCTTCACTGGCTTCTGCAACTTTTCGTGTAAGACTCCACACAGCAGCCTTCCACTTTCGATGCTTTCCCACAATCCGGCAGGACCCGTCAGTGAACAGGGCATATTTCTTCTCATTTTCTGGCAGTTTATTATATGGTGGGGACTCTTCTGCACGCGTCACCTCCTCCTCTGGTGACATTCCGAAATCCTTGCCTTCTGGCCAGTCCATGGTCACTTCCAGAATTCCTGGGCGACTGGGGTTTCCCATTCGAGTTCGCTGTGTGACCAGTGCAATCCACTTACTCCATGTAGCATCAGTTGCATGATGTGTGGTGGGGACCCTTTCTTTGAACACCCAGCGCAGCACCGGCAGTCGAGGTGCTGGGAGGAGCTGCGCTTCTGTGCCAACCACTTCCGAAGCAGCTCGAACCCCTTCATATGCTGCCAATATCTCTTTTTCTGTTGGAGTGTAGCAGGCTTTGGATCCTCTGTATCCCCAACTCCAAAACCCCAGGGGCTGACCTCGGGTCTCCCCTGGTGCTTTCTGCCAGAGGCTCCAGGTAGGGCCGTTCTCCCCGGCTGCGGTGTAGAGCACATTTTTAACATCTTGTCCTGCACGGACTGGCCCCAGGGCCACTGCATGGACTATTTCCTGTTTGATTTGTTCAAAAGCTTGTCGTTGCTCAGGACCCCATTTAAAGTCATTCTTCTTCCGGGTTACTTGATACAGAGGGCTCACAATTAGGCTGTAATCTGGGATATGCATTCTCCAAAAACCCACAATGCCTAAGAAAGCTTGTGTTTCCTTTTTACTAGTTGGTGGAGACATAGCTGCTATTTTGTTGATCACATCCATTGGGATCTGACGGCGTCCATCTTGCCATTTTATTCCTAAAAACTGGATCTCCTGCGCAGGTCCCTTGACCTTACTTCGTGTTATGGCAAAACCAGCTTTCAGGAGGATTCAGACTATTTTACCCCCTTTCTCAAAAACTTCTTCTGCTGTGTTTCCCCATACAATGATGTCATCAATGTACTGCAGATGTTCTGGAGCTTCACCCTGTTCCAGTGCAGTCTGGATCAGCCCATGGCAAATGGTGGGGCTGTGTTTCCACCCCTGGGGCAGTCGATTCCAGGTGTATTGGACGCCCCTCCAAGTGAAAGCAAACTGTGGCCTGCACTCTGCTGCCAAAGGGATTGAGAAGAATGCATTCACTATATCAGTCGTAGCATACCGCTTGGCTGCCTTGGACTCCAGTTTGTACTGGAGTTGTACCATGTCCGGCACGGCAGCACTCAGCGGTGGTGTGACTTCATTCAGACCACGATAGTCTACAGTTAGCCTCCACTCTCCATTAGATTTTCTCACCGGCCACATGGGACTGTTAAAGGGTGAGCGAGTCTTGCTGATCACTCCTTGAACCTCTAGTTGACGAATCAGCTTATGGATGGGAATCAGAGAGTCTCGGTTAATGCGATATTGCCGCCAATGCACCGTTGCGGTAGCAATCGGCACCTGTTGTTCTTTGACCCTCAACAACCCCACAACAGAAGAATCCTCCGAGAGACCAGGCAAGGTAGACAACTGTTTAACTTCCTCCGTCTCCAAGGCAGCTATGCCAAAGGCCCAACGGTACCCTTTTGGGTCCTTAAAATACCCTCTCCTGAGGTAATCTATACCAAGGATGCATGGAGCCTCTGGGCCAGGCACAATGGGATGTTTTTGCCACTCATTCCCAGTTAGGCTCACTTCCGCCTCCAGTACAGTCAACTCTTGGGATCCCCCTGTCACCCCAGAAATACAAATGGGTTCTGCCCCTCTATAGCTTGATGGTATTAAAGTACACTCTGCACCCGTGTCCACTAGAGCCTTATACTCCTGTGGGTCTGATGTGCCAGGCCATCGAATCCACACCGTCCAATAAACCCGGTTGTCCCTTTCCTCCACCTGGCCGGAGGCAGGGCCCCTCTAATACTGGTCATAGTATCCATTACTCACTTCTTGCATAAATGACTTGGAACTTCCTTCAAGAGGATCAGAAGCAACATCAGGCCTTCTGCTCTGTCTGGGGAACGTCCCACTGGAAACTGGGACCGCACTTTTCCTGGAGGGATCCCCTTTTGTGGTTGTCCTTCCTTGCAACTCCTCTACCCATGTCCGCAGGATCGAAGTAGGTTGTCCATCCCACTTCCTCATGTCCTCTCCGTGGTCACGCAGGTAGAACCACAGGGTGCCTCGTGGTGTGTACCCTCTGTACTCTCTCTCTTGAGTGGGGAAATGCCTGCTTCTAATAGCTGAGACACTGGCCTGTACAGGTGGGGAGTAGGAGATATTCTCTTCAAGTTGCTGGACCTTCCGCGACAGTTTCTCCACAGCTGAGACAAGGGGGGAAGAGAGACTTTCTTCATATTGCCGGAGCCGGCCAGCCACCTCATCCACCGTTGGTCGCTCTTCACCTTTCCATTCCATTACTGCCAGTGAGTTGGCATATGATGATGGTGCGCTCCGTACAAACTTCTGCCACATGGGCCTTGTGCATTGCACCTCATCAGGGTCTGTGGGTAAGTCTGCATTGTCCAAGTCATAATAAATCATCTCCCGCACGGCTAATTCTCTCAGTTACTGGATACCTCTTTCCATGGTAGTCCACTTGCTTGGTTGACATACAACATCTTCAGTGAAGGAGTACCTCTCCCTCACACCTGACAGGAGTCGTTTCCAGAGGCTGAGGGCTTGGGTCTTTTTCCCAATTACCTTGTCAATGCTGCCTTCCCTAGACAGGGATCCCAGCTGCCTGGCCTCCCTACTCTCTAATTCCAGGCTACTGGCCCCGTTATCCCAGCACCGGAGCAGCCAGGTGAAAATGTGCTCACCTGAAAGTTGGCTAAAATTTTTTTGCATATCCTGCAGATCACTCAAGGATAGGGATCGAGTAATTATCTCTGGTTCTGCCTCTTCCTCCTGCTCTCGTGATGACCCTGGTTCATCATCATCTCTTACTAAGCGAACTGATTTCTTCGTGTACTTCTTCTGTATGGGGGCAACTGATACTGGCACGGGTTCATTCCCTGGTTCAGTGGCAGTGGCTGCTACGGGGGTTGGAGTAGTCGAAGTGGCTGTCACAGGGGTTGCAGTAGCCGCAGTGTCTGCCGGTCTGGTTTCCATCTCTTCCCCCTGAGGGTGCTGCATAATCGGGGAGATAATCGGGGAAGGAAGGCACTGTTTCAAGCCTCTTCTCTCAAGGTACATTGGTACTGAAGTTTGAAAATAAGCACTGAGGCTGAGTAGATCATCCCCCTGGTGGCATCTCACACAGCTGTCACCTCTTCTACCACCCACCAGCCCAGAGAGGCGAAGGCACACTCTGCAGCCGGCTGACCTTGGTTGTTATAGCAATAAGTATAATCAAGAGTCTCTGTGCACACCATTCTGTGGCACAAACTGTCTTATCACTCTGAACGAACCGTTTCAGACACAACGTGCTGTTAATTTCAGAGAGTTAGAAGAGGCCTAGCTAACAAATAAGCTATGTGCTCACAATGGTGGAAGCAACCACTGGATGGCTGGAAACATACCCTGTGCCCCATGCCACTGCCCGGAACACTATCCTGGGCCTTGAAAAGCAAGTCCTGTGGTGACATGGTACCCCAGAGAGAATCGAGTCGGACAACGGGACTCATTTCCGAAACAGCCTCATAGACACCTGGGCCAAAGAGCATGGCATTGAGTGGGTATATCACATCCCCTGTCACGCACCAGCCGCCGGGAAGCTAGAACGATACAATGGATCGTTAAAAACTACACCGAGAGCAATGGGTGGTGGGACTTTAAAACATTGGGATACACATCTAGCAAAAGCTACCTGGCTAGTTAACACCAGGGGATCTACCAATGGGGCTGGCCCTGCCCAATCAAAACTTCCACGTACCGTAGAAGGGGATGAAGTCCCCGTAGTGCACATGAAGAATACGCTAGGGAAGACAGTCTGGGTTAGTCCTGCCTCGGGCAAAGGCAAACCCATCCGTGGGATTGCTTTTGCCCAAGGACCTGGGTGCACTTGGTGCGTGATGTGGCAGCATGGGGAAGTCCGACGTATACCTCATGGGGATCTGATTTTGGGTGAGAATAGCCAATGAATCAAATTGTGTGCTGTTAATTGCTAAGTAACACTCTCACTGTATGTGCTCATTACTATAATTGCTATCAGTTGTACTATGAGTAAGGCACAGGGGTGATGGGATAAGAACTGACCTCAGCAGCTGGCGCCCAGCAACTTCCTCAAGATCTACATCTTCAGCCCACGGATTGTGTGCATGAGCCACACCGGGTGCACCAGTCACAACCTCCGAAAATACAGCATGCAACAGACCAGCACCACCCAGCATCTCACCTGCCCTGAGAGACTGTTCTAACAGGTGGAGCCCAAAGCCATGGATTAAAAGAACTCAACGGACGCTTTGGAGGGATGGCCCATAAACTAAGGGCATTATATCCGCATGAATATATATGTGTGTATATATATATATGACAGGGGAAAGTGGTGGCAATTCATTGGAACCTGTAAGATCCGGGCATGGCATAGATGGTATGGAATAAGGGGTGGATAATGTCCTGGTTCCGGCGGGGATAGGGTTAATTTTTCCTGGTATTCCATGCCATGTGAGCCATGCCCACCCTGAGCTGCCCGGGGAGGGGTAGGAAGTCACCGTTCGGAGCAGGCTGGGGCGTCCCGGGTCCGGTCGGGGAGCGGCGGGGAGCGGCGGTTCCGTGATCGTGTTTGTATATTCCTCTGTCCGTGTGATTGTTGTTGTTTGCTTGTTCCCTTTGCCGTTCTGTTAAACTGCCTTTGTCTCAACCCAAGAGTCCTGTATTGGGAAGGCCCGAGCGAGCGGCACATGGTTCTTTGTTGCCGTCTGAGGCCAAACCACAACATTCAGGTTTCATCACTACTGTGTTATCCTGAAGAACACTTCTAGAACACTGTTAGCATCATATAACGGTTAATATCATACAGCTCGGAATTAAGTCTTCTCACCCAGGGTCGAATTTCCTTGGGGTACACATTGAGCTTCCCCATTCTCCAGCATCACCCACCAAGTACCTCCAGGTCCTTGAGCAAAAACAGTCCCACGAATGGGTTTGCCCTTGCCTGAGGCAGGAAAAACCCAAACAGTTTTCCCTAACCTATTCCTTTCATGCTGTTCTCCTGTCCCGTAGGGATAGAAGAGACTCTTTAGAGACCCAATTCAACAGTCCCATAAAAACAAAGAATGTTTCCACATTAATTGAGATATATATATACTTTTCTATGTATATATATCTATACCTTGGTAGATCATAATTTCTCTTGGAAGTTATACCGTTCTCTTCTTTATACCTTATTATATTCTTACCATGGGTAAGAATGCCTTACCTATGATCCTAAGTAACAAACCAAAACCCGCTACTTATTGACTGCCCTCTGTGTTGTGCTCTGGTTCTGTAATGAAACGGTTGGTACTAACTACGAATTCCTGTGGAGGAGGAGAACGTAGTGTGCGGCAAACAAACCATCCAGCACTGTGCCGAGAATCAGAAAGCCCAAACCCGAGGGCTGAAGGATGAGTATGTGATGATACATGCATAAATACGCGTGTTGTGTTCCTTGGGTTTTTTTCCTTCATTACTTCATTGGTAAGTAATGAAGTACTCTCCTCTACCTGTCCCCGAATGTCAACAGAGGAGACTGTATTTCTTTCTTGCTAATTGCCTTTGGCGTGAAGTCGGCAACCTTGTATTTGAGATTCTGTGTGGGATGTTCCGGGTCAGTCTCACCTCGAGGACAAAAAGCCCAATGTTTGTATCTAGGACCAAAAACAACGGAGAAGATACTCTCCTCGTCATGTCGCGTTTTTAAAAAATGAGTGTTTTTCCTTCAGAAGCCAAACAGGTGGGGATGGGTCAGCTGAGACCCATTTTTTGAAATGTCAAGTCACCAAGCATGTGGTAGCTACAAATTGGAACCACAGAGAGCTTCTCATCATTGCTTTGAGCAATGCAGTAACTTTCACAGCTTCACAGGGAGACGCTCAAGAGTACTTGAAAGACTGGAAATTTAATTTCACTTGGTGCAGTGGAGGCTCAGTAAAATGAAAAACAGGGTTTAAGCCAGCAAATCTACAAGCACAGGTCACTCGCCGAGGCAAACAGCTCCGGTGCTGGCACGTCGGCAGCAGAGCCGGGCAACGGTGGCGAAAAGGGGCTTTTTCCGAGTTTTTCTGAGGCCGGGAGAAGACCGGGCAGTGGCAGGGACCCGCAGGGAGCCCGCAGCTGACAGCTGATGCGAGAGCGTCTGACGAGGCCGGGGCGGAGCCTGCAGCAGCCGCGGCAGGTTTAAAGGAGGCGTAACCGCCACCAACGGTCACTGGCTGAGGCAAGTGAGCCTGCAGCAGCAGCGGCCAGCCCCCAGCCCCTTCAAAGGCGGCCCAAGGGAGTGCGGTGAACAGGGCGGGCAGGCAGGGCATGGCGCGTCAGTTCGCGTGGAAGGGCGCAGGACGCTCGGGGGGGAAGGTCAGCCATGGTCTCCAACTGAAGGACGCAGCTTCCCGCATCTGCTGCACCTGCCAGAGCAGACGTGGCCGTACCAACTGAGCTCCCCTGGAAGCACGCAGCCCCCCAGGTCGCCGGCTGCAGAGAGTGCCTTAATCTCCCAGGGCTGGTGGGTGGTAGAAGAGGTGACAGCTGCGTGAGGTGCCACCAGGGGGATGATCTGCTCAGCCTGGCAGCAGAGCTGAAAGAGGAAACAGAAGGGCTGCGGAGCATCAGGGAGAGTGAGAAAGGAATGGATTGGTGGAAGCAGACTCTGACCTCCCTGAGTCAAAAACCAGAGGAGCCCCCAAAAAAACCCCGAGCTGAAGGAGATCTGGTCCCTTCGCCCTGCCACTGAAGGCAGTGGCCAAAAGGAGGCCAGTGAATGGAGGCTAGTCCCTACGAGGGGAGGGAAGCGAACTCCCTCCTTGCCCACATCCCCCAACCAGGTGCCTCTGCACAACAGGTATGAGGCTCTTGAGGAGGGAGGCCAGCCCATGGATGGCATGGAAGATGGTTTGGCTACACCAGAAGAGATGCCGGGACCAGCAAGGCCTACCCCCAGTTTAAAAACTGCCTCTGCAAGGGAGAAGAGGCGGGTTATAGTAGTAGGCCCAATATGCCGCGCAGACCCTCTTGACAGGGAGGTATGCTGCCTCCCCGGGGCCGGGGTCAGGGACGTCACTTGAAAACTTCCCAGCCTGGTTAAATCTGGCTAGGGGCATCAAGGATAACAAGAAAAACTCCTATGAGTACGTCACGGGTACAGGCAAGACTAGGGAAGGTGTGGGCCCTCTCAGGAAGCACACAGGAGACCTGGTCACCCAGGACACGGAGAAGGCTGAGATGCTGAATGACTTTCTCGCCTCGGCCTTCACCAGCAAGGGCTCCACCCACACCACCCAAGTTGCAGGATGCAAAAGCAGGGTCTATGAGAATGAAGAAGTGCCCACTGTAGGAGAAGATCGGGTTCAGGACCATCTGAGGAACCTGAAGGTGCATAAGTCCACGGGACCAGATGAAATCCATCCACGGGTCCTGAGGGAGCTGTCAGATGAAGTCGCCAAGCCTCTTTCCATTATATTTGAGAAGTCGTGGCAGCCTGGTGAAGTTCCTGCTGATTGGAAAAGGGGAAACAGAACGCCCATTTTCAAAAAGGGAAAAAAGGAAGACCCAGGGAACTACAGGCCGGTCAGTCTCACCTCTGTGCCTGGCAAGGTCATGGAGCAGATCCTCCTGGAAACGCTACTAAGGCACATGGGAAATAGGGAGGTGATTGGTGACAGCCAACACGGCTTCACCAAAGGCAAACTCTGCCTGACATTGGCAAATGTCTTACTCTTTGGTGAAATTACAATAGAAACTGTGGCGGCTCTCTGTCAGTGAACGGACTTATTTCAGAGATAACTCACATAATATGTGTGCTTATTTTTGAACTTCAGTACCAATGTACCTTGACAGAAGAGGCTTGAAACACAAGGAAGTGCCTTCCTTCCCCGATTCTTTCAAAACACGCTGGATTCTTTCAAAACTGCTTGCGATGGGAAGTGGCTAATTGTACTAATATTGACTCCTCCATCCAACAAAGAAGGAACTGCAACATGCCATTACAAATTCTACTTTTGTAGCCCTCCAGAACACTGTCAAGTTGCTTTACAAATGCTAATCAATGTCTCCTGAAGTCTAGTAGATTGAAACGCTCTGGCGATACCACTTGACTTGGTCATTGCAGAGTTGTATGGCAGAGAACAGAACTCCTGAGTTTTCATAAGAACCATTTTATTTGGAAAACAAATATACAGCTCTGGTGACAGAAGAAGTCGGTAAAGTTGTCCTGAATGGTCCCTGTTTAAGAAAACCATCTGCCACGCTAACTGCACCTGCAACAGCACCTGCAACGACAGCACCTGCAACGTGGTCTCCATCTGCGTTTCCATCTTCAATTTTATCTGCATCCGCACCGGCATCCCCAAAGATGCCTTCCTCTGAAATGGTACCTGCATCAGCAACGCTCCCTCTGTCTGCAAGGGCATCTGCAATGCTCTCTGCACTCCGGTTTTGTCTACATCTGCAGTGGCGCACGAAAGGGTATCTGGTGTGGCATCTGTCTCTCCCATGGCATCTCCGTCTGCAGTTGCATCTGAAAGACTACCTGGTTTCTGCAAGGGCGTCTGCAGCGGTATCTGTGTCTGCCACGGCCTCTACAACGGCATCTGCACCTGCAACGGAATGGGCGGTGGTATCTCTGATGGTATCAGTACGGGTGTCCCTGCCTGTATTGGTGCCGGCGTCTGTGAAGGTCTCTGTATGGTGCCTGTGTGCCCAATTGTACCTGTGTCTGCGTCTGTGCTGGCATCTGTCTGTGTCCTAAGTCTGTGCGTGGCGGGAGTTCTGCTGTCCAACAGGAGTCCAACGCCCTGTCCGTGTTGGCCTTCATGCGCGCTGCCAGGCGGGAGAACCTCCGTCCGCTGGAAGTGCCCTCCAGGCTGAAGAGGCGCTCCAGTAAGGAAAGGCAGCAGCTCTGCTGCAGCAGCCAGGCCAGCCTCTTCATCCTGCTGCACGAGAGAAACTGCTGGGTCCAGAGGCTCTCGCTGTACAGCGCTAAATCAGACAGGGCTGGGGGAAAGCAGGGCGGCGGACAAGCCAGTCGCACCTCCTGGGAGGAAAGGGAGCTGATGGAGAGGAAGGGGGCAAACAAAGCAGTGCCGCCAGGGGAAGCTGACCGCTCGAGAGGGCGCGTTGGCGCTACAGCGCCCGGGGGCCCAAGCAAAGCTGGGAACCGGCAAGAAAAGGGTTATCGCCCTCTGAGCTTCCTCACTCTCACACCTCACCCCCACCCACTGCTCCTTCCCCGTCTCCTGAGCCCTGCCCCTCGTCAGCCTCTACTCCCTGTTTGCAGCTCTCTGTCCCCAGCCACCACCAAGGCCCTGCCGCTGTCGACGCGTGCCGGCAGGCACAGCCCCGGCTGTGAGCTGCTTTTTACCCAGGGGGGAAGGAGCGTACAGGGCGGAGGGAGTGTGGGGCTCTGTCGTTCCCCATTCCACCCGCACATCGCTCCTTAACCCCTCGGTCCTGTAAGGGCCATGCGTCAGGTCACGTGTGGCCTCAAGCCCAGGCAGGTCTGGGACCAGGTAGGAAATGGCTCTTCCTCCCCTGGGTTCTCAGTTCTGCTCCTTACCGGCCCTTCTGCAGAAGGCAGGCTGCTCTTCTCACGTAAGCGACACAAGGCAACTTTTCCACCTGAGCCTTGACAAAGGCGCCAAGGAAGGTCTCGGGGAAGTTCCTTCTGAGCAAGCTCAAAGCCTCCCTCATCATTTTCTCTGCCAGCTGAAGGCGTTGCATACACCAGCAAACCTGCAGAGGAAAAGGGAAACACCCTGATCTGCTCGAGTCGGCCAAGAGACTGCCGGAGTCTGCCGGTGGCTTGTGATGCCAGGGATAGCCCCTGCAGCCGGGGAAAGCATCCAGCTCCATCCCCCAGGACATCCCTCCAGACCTCCCCATCTCTTTACCTCCCCTTTGAGGCTGAAGAAGGTGGCCTCTTCAAAGCAGGCTATCGCAGTGGCTTTCATCTTCCTCAGGACCTCCGCTTCGTTCAGCTTCATGAGGGCCTTTGCGCAAGCACAGAGAGAGCAGGCGAGCGTGATGCAGAGCCCATGGCCGGCCTCGTCCTCCCCTGTTGCCTCTGGCATCTGTCTTAAGAGGGCCCGTTTCTCCCCCTGCTGATGCCCGCCCCAACACAGTCACGCCGGCTCAGAGCACAGGCACCAGTGCTCCTTCAGATCCCCTCCCTGCTAATTCCCCTCCTGCTATGGGCACGGTGGCCTGTGTCTCCGTCCACAGAAGAGGCAAGCCGGAGGAAGAAGTCAGGCTCTGACCCCAGCATGTCCCTTCCAAGGCCCCGTCAAGGCATGCCCTATTGCAGCGGTGAAGTTGTCCTGCCCAGAGCCAGCTGACTGAGAGGACTCCGTGCACGGTGGGCGCTGGCGAGCGAGGCAACTCACCATGTAGCTGTTGGAGACGTGCAGGTAGGCAGCAGCACACTCCAGAAGGTAGTAAAAGGCTCGGTCGGCATCGCCCATTGCCACGTAGTGGCGAGCCAAAGGCACAAGCACCGATTCCACGATGGCTCGGCATTCACACCAGTGTGTGCCATTGTGCTGCCTGTCGGTCTCGTCGGGCAGCTCAGTTGTCTGTTCGCCCTCTGGCAGAAGCCGCTCCGCCACACTAGTCAGAGGACCTGTCCCCAGGGGAAGAAGAGAGCAAAGAATGCACAGGCATCACCTACACTGGTCTTTTACCCCACAGAGAGGCCATCAAAAGCCCTTTGTTCAAAAGAGAGCGCGAGCCCACGGGCAGGCATGACTCCTACAGCTGCTTTGTAGCCAGGGAGAAGACGACAAGCTAGGCTTTCTGTCACCTCCCCCAGGCAAACCACCCGGCTCCCTTGTGGTGGCTTTTCGCCTGCAGATTTTGTAGCGCTCCTCTCGAGGAACTGGAAAGCAAGGCCTGCTCCAGCGTAGTGTGACCATCACTAGGAGCCCACGGGCTTCCTCCAGCACTGTCTCACCTCCGTGGCCATCTCTTCCCAGCTCCCACCTCACAGAAAGCCTCTTCCTTAAGCTAGAGTCACAACCGGCAGGCAAATGCCAGCGCTTCCTTGGTCTCCTCTGGAGACCCCTGAGGCCCCTGCCTTTACAGAGAATCAAACCCTTGTCTGCTCACCCGGTTTCCGCCTCCGTGAAAGCCTGCTGCTCTGCGGCATCTGCAAAGAAAACAGGGGGTTAGACACCTCCTCGCCTGCCCCAGGGGAAGAGCTGCTCTCGCTCTCCCACTGGGCTTCAAGGACCCTTGCGAGGGTGCCGACACGCTGAGCAAAGTCTGCGGTGGTTGTCCTCAGCTCCTGGGCTCATCCCCGGCAGACCTCCTCCCAGCCGATCCCCAGCATACACCCCTGGGCTCCTGGAGGGCCCGGGCTGTGGAGCACGGTGCACAGCGTACCCCCAGTGGCGTGGGTCCTGTCCTGCTTCAGCTCTTCTCCAGCCAGCACCAAGGCCTCCCAGCTGCATGAGTCGCCTCCGTCGGCAGGGTCCCGACAGCTGCCTCCGTCCTGGCTGCTGGTGACGGCGAAGTGGTGGAAGGCGACAAACTCCCCTTGGCCGCAGCTCTTGCATTTGTGCGCGTGCTACTCCAGGAAGGCGGCACACTTGCCTCGCAAGGCGACTCGCTGCCTCTCGGGCCACAGCTCGTACGCAGCCTTCTGCAGCAGCGGGACGCAGAAGGCCAAGACGCCAGGCTGCTGCTCCTCGGTCCTCGTGCTGGGAGAGGGCCTCTGCACACCTGCAAGGCAAAGGGCCTCGGCATCAGCCCCAGCTCAGGGCCGTCGCAGCCGGGGCACGAGAGTCATGCCTTGGCGTGCACCCTTGCCAGCCAACCAGCACTGCTGCATACCGAGCCTTGCAGCACGGGGCAAAAGGGCCCAGCTTGCCTTGCTGACGCTAGCCCAGCCCCGCGGACACAGCGCTCAGCTGCGCTCCAGGCAGGAGCTGGGCATGTCACCACCAGCCCAAGCAAGCCCCGTCCAGCACTTTCTCCCTGCTCTTGGCAAGGCAGTCCCCAGCCTCCTGAGCTTCCTCCTGCGCCACAGGGGAGTCAAAGCTGAATAAAAGCCCGTCAAGGGCCCCGGGGCAACCTGGAGAGCATCTTTGATCAGGTGGCTGGGAGAGGATGTCAGGGGCTCCACACGCCCTCCCGTGCCTGTGCTACGAGCAGCACTCGGGATGGCACTTGGTGGGAACCTCCCTCCAGCGCAAAGCTAGCGGGCTTTGAGACTGACCCGTAAGGTCTTTGAACAACCCATCGCAAAGAGCCGTGCCTGCCTGAGCCCCAGCCACCCCTCACAGCAGGGGAAGCGCACCATGCCCTGGGGAGCCCTGCCGGGACACAGCTGGGAGCTCCCTTGTCCACCTGCCCGCTACCACTTACTGCTCTCCACCTGCGAAGAGGTGGCTGGCCCCTCGGTAGGATCTTGCACATCTTCTGGCACCTCTGTGTTTTTCAGCCACCTCAGGATGTTGTCGCTCACCAGCTCGTCCAACGAGGAATTCATATGGGTCCTGAGGCCAGTGGGAAGGATGTGCAACAGGAGCTGGGTGGTAAACACCGGCCCGATGATGGCTGCAAACTTCACAACCATCCGCGTCAGCAGCTGCATCCGATCCATCTGAGTCAGCGCAATCTCTGTCAAGAAGAAACAACACGTCTCTCTTGCCTCTTCCCCATGCTGAGGCTGGAGAGGCTGGAAAGTTTCAACCCATGAGATGGGGTAGACTTTGGCCTCCTCTCCTTGCGGCTGCACCTACTGGGCAATCGCAACCCAGGGTAGGCATCTTCAAACTGGCTCCGCTCCTGATGGAATCGCAGGCCATGAGGCCTGGGGAAAAGCCAGATGCTCAAACAAATGCTCCCCCACCGAGGGCAGGGAGGGCAGGACCCAGCAGGTATGCGCATCCCATGATGTGCCCTACCAGATCTGGAGTAGGCTTTTGCCCAACAGCGCACACAGAGAACTTTCCCCACATCACAGGTGGACACAGAGCTCCCCACAACGCTTGCCTTAACTTGGCCAGACAATACTATTCCTTTCTCTTGGTTTTCTTTTTTTTTTTTTTTTTTGGACAAAGCCACTTCACAGCAGGAATACTTTAGCATGATGTCTCTTCACAATTCATAACAAATGTCTATGGCCAGAGAGGAGGGACACTCATTGAAAGCTCCCCCACCCAGCTCCCCTGGCTACAGGAGGATTTCCATGCTGATCCGCAGAAAACAAAAAACCAAAACAAAACGAAAAAAAAGAAGAAAAAAGAGAAGAATTTGGTTTGGATTAAGTGCCTTGAGACCAGCATTAGCTGGGGAACTTAAAAAGAGAACAGCAATACAGATGCTGCGTCAAAGTTGGGACAGAGGCAAGTCAAAGCCTTTTCCCAGCAAAGTATTTGTTTTGGTGAGAAAAGGGAGCCATTTCAGTGTTGCACGGATAACCTTTTCTCTCCTACCTGCTGACGGAGAGCAGCCAGCAGGCTCACAGGAGGGGAAAGCGGCTGCCTGCAGCCCCAGGCCTGTTTCTGGTGGGACCGGAGCCGCCTTCCCAGCAGAGCCCCCACGCTGAGAGGGTGACTCTGCAGCACACGGATGCCCGGCCTCCCTCCAGCCCCTGCCCCGGGAAGGAGCCCCAGCACAGCCGACAGCCGGCAGAGCGGCGCTCGGCTCCTTACCTTTCAAGGGGATGGGCAGCGCGGTGTTCTCCAGGGTCACACCTGGCCTGAGGAGGCAGACCCTCCCGTCATTCCGCGCCTCGGAGCTCCAGGTTGCCGCGAGGGATGAAGCCTCGGCTGCAGATGCTGGGCGGAGCAAGAGAGCACCGATAAGGCAGTTCGCAAAGCGACTCGCAGCTCGCGAGCGCTTCACGATTCACTTGGGATGGGACAAGTCGCCCCTGACATGGTCCAGTGCCTGCCCTGAATGTGGTGGTCATGAAGCAGAGCAAAACAGTTCCCACCAGTTCCCAGCCAGGGAAACTGCTGGTGCTAATGCAAGACGTGGCCTCAGTCCTGGCTCTTCCCAAGGCCGCGGCACTCTGGCTGGCATTGCTCTCTCGGATGGCATTACCACCGTTTTCTTCCGTTACCGGCACTCTTGTGGGGATTTATGGTTTGGCATTCAAGTTTCCTGGGCTCGTCCCTCACCTCAAGCTGGGGTTTGTTCTCAAGTGAGCTAGCCTTTGGCCAAGCTAAACTGCATGCCCATTGGAATGCCTAAGAAACACCACAAGCACATGTGCTTCGGAAGGATTTCCCCTGTGTTTTAGCCCCACAACCCCCGCCCCAAGAATGTAGGTCCCTCCGAGCCACCAGAACTCACTGCCCCTGCTTTGCCTGTCCCAACAGCAAGGCGCACAGGAGCCCACACCTCCGCCAGACCAAGATCCGACTCTGCCCAGAGCCATGGGGGAACAACGGGGCAAGACTCTGCTGTGGAGAACACGCCACAGCAACTCGCTAGTCGCAGCCAAGGTGCTTACTGATCAGGCTCTCCCAGTTGTCCTTTGCTTTTCCAGACTGCCTCCGGGTGCAGAACTGGAGCATGTCGTTGGCACGAAGGCAGCGCAGCAGCTCCTCGCAGTAATATGGGATCCCTGAGCTGGTTCGGATCAGGAACCTGCACAGGAGCAGACCCGTCGGGGACCAGCACAAGGAAAGTAAGGTGAAACACAGTTCAGCTGGGCGGCCAGTCACTCAGGCATACCAGGGTAGCCAGCATCTTCATCACAGCTACGCCTCACTTTGGAAAGGGATCGTCCTCCCACTGCCTTGGGATTTTGTGCCCCCTGAACCCTCCAGCCTTTGCCGAAGTCCACGGGAAAAGAATTGCGGACAATGCCCAAAGCGCAGAGCAGCGAGCCCTGCCTTTCTTCTCCTCAGGAGCCTGGAGAGGATGGACCTCTGCCCCGGGGAATCTCCCCCACAGCCCAGCCACCCAGACCAAGGCCTTTTCTGTTCAAACCCAGACACAGCTGGGCTCAGGACTCTTCCTCCCTTCCTCCCTGTGCGGCAGCCAAGGCTGACACCTCCCAGGCTGGGTGTCTCGGGAGTTGCCCGCTCTCAGCGCACACCCACCAGGGTGAGGCATAACAAGCCGCCCACGCCTGGCACTCGCTAGAGTCCGGGATGCTTCTAGCGGCCCTGCGCTCCCTTGCCTGGGGGCCTGATTCCCTACCACGGTCAGCAGAGGTTCAGGCCCTCAGGAAGAGCTCCCCTGCCTCCAACTTACCTCACCAGATCCCTGGGGATGCTGACCACTCCGAGGTCCTTGCAGACTTTCTGCATCACAACTGAAGCTTTCAGCTTGTCCAGATGAAGATAAGTGATTTTCTGGGACGTGGCGTTGTCTGCTGCGGCTTTGCGAAAGCTCTCGGTTATCTCGTAGCCTGGGGCTAAGCTCATGACCATGAAGAGGGAGACCTTCTGGAGCACGGGTGACATGATGAACCAGGAGTCAGGGTCGATGAAATGGGCATTGTCGATGACAAATATGCCAAAATCTCCTGTAAGGGTCTGAAAAAAAGCAGGTTGCTCTGAGGGGAATCCAGTGGATTCTCAGCTGTCTTGCAGGGGACGAGATTTAGCCTCCGTCTCTTGAGAGGATGCTCTGAAGTCTCTCCCCAGCCACTTTCCCGCTCGGAAGCTTACTGACTCTTTGAGACTGGAGGGTCATACCTAACATCACTTGCCCTGCAGGAGGGAGCTCGGGCAAGGGAACCCAGAAGACATTGCTCCTCCTCCAGGGCACACTTTACGGGAGGAAAGTCCTCGGGTGTGTTTGTGGGGCTGCGGGGGGAAGTGGGGGGGCGAGGGCTTTCTCGGGCTCTGATGGGCCATGACCCAGGTGCGCAGTCATCCCGCCTGCTCACACCTCAGTGGTACAGAGCCCGCAGACGGCAGGGTTTTTCCTTCTCTGACCCAGGGGGAAGGAAGGAGAAATGCTCACCTTCTCCAGCACTTTCACCCGAGTCGAGTGCAATTCCAGTCTTCTTTGAGTTTCATCCATCTCGCGAACATTGTCCGAAATGGGGAACTGGCCAGAAAAGCAGAGTCAGGGAGAAACACGGCTCCGGGGCTCGGCACACCTACCCAGCACACAAGACCGCAGAGCCCACCGTCTCTGACAGCCTCAGCACCTCACCTCTGCCCAGCACAGGGGCAGGGAGCCGCAGCGGGGACTCCACCCAGAGCCTAAAGCAAAGGCCCTCTGCTGAGGGTCTCTGCAGAGCTGGGGCTTGGGCTGAGCCGGTTCTCTGGCTGTGGGAATCGTGGGCTGGCTGGGGCAGACCCCTCGCACAGCGGTGACCTCGGCACGAGGTCAGGAACAGCCTCTCTCCAGTGCCACTTCCAGGGTGCCGAACAAGGCACCGGGCACTGCGGATGCGGCGCAGGACACCAGCCCCACAGACAGGGAGCCCCCCGGGCCCAGGCATGGCAAATGCACACTGTGACCCCCGCAATGCCCACCCCGGAGCTAAGGCACTCCCAGCAGCGTGCCCACTCAAGGTCAGACCCAGACAAGCTCAGGAGAAGGCCTTCTCAACATCCACAGGGGCCTCTGGCTCTCACCTTGACACCGAAAATGTCATTGAGGAGGCAGTAGCTGCTCTCTTCGATTGTCCCTTGCAGCTTTGTCTTCAGCACGCGCTGCCTGTCGCCGCGCGATTCACAGTCCTGGAGGCCCAGGGCCCTGGCCATCAGCATGTGGATGGCAGAGAAGGGCTGCCTCGTGTCGATCTCCAGCAGTTCCAGGGCAACCACCCTGCGGTGCAAAAGCAAAAGGCACTGAGATTCCCCACAGCCCCAGCCTTCTAAGACAAGAGGGGCGGAGGTGCCCTTTGGGGGGAGCTCTTCAGCCCCCCATCTCCAAGCGCTTCCCACAGAAGGCCAAGCTTTTCCCTCCTCGTACGAGAAAGGGCACAGAGGGGCAGTTGCTGCCAAGCCAGCGGGAGAGCCGGGTCCAGAGCCTGTGTCTCTGCAGCGCCGGCCTAGGTCTCCCTACGTGCCCCCTGCAGAGGAACTCACGGGGCTGAGAGGCAAGAATGGAGCAAGTGGTGGGTTTGCCTTTGGGCTCCAGACCTTATCGGTCTGCCTGCCAGAGCACAGGCCCCCGTGCTCCTCCTGGGAAACACGCCGAGGGCGAGCAGGGCTTCTGAGACAGGCAGCCCTGCTGTCTCTGGGGTCTGGAGTGGGATGAAAAGCACTGAGCTTGGGCTCTTTCCTTCTATCTGCGCCTGACCCAGGGGTGAAGGAGGAAAGGCCGTGGCTCCAGAAGCCACCTCCAACTCCCCAAAGAGGCAGAGGCGGGAGCGGAGCACGCAGGTGCTCCCAGGCAGTGTCTCCAGGAGGCTCTGTCGGGAGGCTGCAGTCCAAGGGCCAGGTACCCTGGCAGAGGGGCTGGAGCGTTCCACGGCTGTCAGGGGATGGGCAGGGGCAGCGTCCCAAAGCTACAGGTGGAAAACCTGTACCTGTGGCCAGCATCCTGGCCTAGAGAGGCCAGTTCAGCAAGTAAGTGGCTCTTTCCACAGCCCATCGTGCCCTCAACCGCCAGGATGTTCCTTTGGCCTGAATCCCTATAGGCGTTCAAGCAGCTGACAAAGAGGTCAGTCTCCTGCTTCCGACCTGCGAAGACAAACCAGAGAACGAGCTGCTGGGGGCGTGCTGAAAAGCAAAGAGCCGTCCCTTTTGCGGGCACCCTCCACCGCAGCTTCCCTCCCCGCTACCACATCGGCCAGCCTGCCGGCACCCAGGCCTCCTTCCCACCTGCTCGTCCACGCTTGGGCACCTCTGCCTTCCTCAGAGCAGTCACGGGGCCACCTGCTTGCCTGCCCCGCAGCGCAGCCCCCTCGCCCTCTCCCCTATCCCACAGGCACGGAGATTCTGACGGCCCCATGCGACTCCCCGCAGCGATCCAGCACGAGACTGTAAGGGATGACTGCAGCCGGTTCAGGCAGCTGCGTCCCAAACAGACTCAAAGCATCTCCTCGCTGTGCCGTGAGCTGCACAGCACCTCCCAGTAGCTAAGGCAGCGTCGTCAGTCCCGTTCTGGTTTGGTCCGGGCTACAGTTAATTTTATTCAGCAATAGCCTGTACAGGTCTATGTTTTGTATTTGTGACCAAACACCGCTGTTGATAACACAACCAGGTTTTAGTTATGGCTGAAGAGCGCCTGCGCAGCGTCGAGGCCTTTTCCATTGCTCGCGCTGCCCTGCTGGCGAACAGTCTGGGGGTGCACAAGAAGCTGGGAGGCGGCACAGCCGCCACAGCCACCACAGCTGACCCCAACTGCCCAAAGGCCTATTCCAGACCATACAACGCCGTGCTCAGCAAGAAAATCCGGCGGAAAGGAGGAAGGGGGGACGTTCGGAGTGATGGCATTTGTCTTCCCAAGTCACCGTCACACGTGATGAAACCTTGCTTTCCTCGAAATGGCAAGACGCCTGCCCGCCCATGGGAAGCAGTGAATGAATGCCTGATTTTGCTTTGGGCGTGTGTGCAGCTTTTGCTTTCCCTATTAAGCTGTCTGTGTCTCAGCGCACCAGTGCTCTCCCTTTAACCCTTCCGATTCTCTTCCCCATCCCACTGTGGGGTGCGAGTGGCTCTGTGGGGCTGAGCTGCCAAGCGGGGTTAACCCACAACAGGGCCCAAAACATTCGGCAAGACCCCGAGTGAATACAGGCATCCCCTGCCTCCTGACACTGCCGTGTCTTCGCCCAGATGCTGCCAAGAAAGCAGCTCTGAGGAGTACAAGGAGGAGAACCCACCGTCAAAACTCTCCATCGATTTGGCAGAAGGAAATCTCTTTCCTGACCCCAAAGACAGGGATCAGTTTAGCCCCCAGGCTGTGAGCAGCTCCACAGTTGAAAGCAACCTTCCTACCAGGTCTGGAAGACAGCAGGGAGCAGCAGGCGCCCCACCTCGTTTTCCACCCAAAGATATCAAGCAAGCAGAGACCAAGACAGGCGGCGCTTTCTTAGGGCTGCTGCAGGCAACACCATCCCTGGTAAAAGCCTCTCCCTTCCCAGCAAGGCACTAAAAGTTACCAAGGGGAAGAACCTGGGCTTCAGAAGAGCAAGGCGTTCTCCACCTACCCAGCAAGGGGACGTACTCCGACCTCTTCTTGGTAAGACCCACGCCAAAGATGCTAGAAGCAGGGGAAAAGACAACACAAGTCAATGAGACGGTGAGAAGCCAGGGGACCTAGAGAAGCAGCCTGGCGTGGTAGGGAAGGAGGTGCTCCTCGGGTACCGGCTTTTCTCTGGAGCAGGCTGTTATCCCCTGCACTCTTTCCCAGCCAAAGTTCAAGCTGACACGCTACGACAGCTTCAAGCGTAAAGAAGCCCAGCGGCCACGGTGGGACAGGAGAACATATCAAGAGTCCATCCCCAGAGGCCAAACACAGAGAAACAGGAGAAGACACGTGAAAGAAGCCAGGGCGTGCTGTTGGCTGGGAGACAGCTTTACCACTTTGGCCAAGAACACCAAGCGTCTTTGAAAGGGGGACTTGTGTCCCTGAAGGGCTTGGGATGCCAAGCACCTGGCACCTTTGGCTCAAGTCTTCCCGCAGTCTCAAAGAGACGGCAGTGGTAACCTTCAAACCGTCCTCTAAAGGGAAGGTGAAATCCTGGCCCAGAAGAGCTGAGATTTCTGCAGGAAGACCTGAGGAAGAGTGTCCCGATGGTCCACGTTTCCCCATGGGGACCAGACTGGCCCAAAGCTTCCTGCTCAGAGCAGCTGGGACAGAAAACTCCTTGGGTCAGCATTCCCAGGGCACGTGGTGGAGCAAGCACAGCAGGGAAAGCACAGCCCAAAGCCCTTTAGACCCAGCCCACAAGGCCAGGTTGTGTCTACCAAGACAGACAAACCTTCCCCATCCCTCTGGTTTCACTCCCGCTCTCTCAGCAGCTGGAGACAGCAGGGGAGAGGGGCAAAAAGCCTGCCATGCCAGGGCTTCCGACCGTCTCAGAGGACACTCACCTCTCCTCGGTGACCCCCACGTATTGATAGACAGGGCCAGGCTGCCTGAGGCCTTTCATCTCTCTCTCCGGCAGCTCCTTGAAGTAGGAAGCGGGCAGCCGGGAGGCGGCGTAGGTCACTGCATCACAGGACACCAGCCCAGGGTAGTGCACCATCATCCGGGCAGCCAAGTTCACCTTCTGGCCAAAGACTGCCAGAGAGAGAGCATGCGTTAGAGAGAGAGAGCATACGTCGGTGTGGCCCGTGCCGCCAGCCCCGCGGCACCCTTCCAGGCCAATACCTGTGTATTCGTGTCTCAGCGGGTGGCCAGTGACTCCGCAGAACATCGTCCCTCTGGTAACTGCCACAGACATTGTCCTGGCACACAGAGAAACAGCAGGGCTTGAGCAGCGCCCCAGGCGCAGTCCTGCCCGCCTGGCTTCATCCCTTCCCACACCTCCCCTCGGTGCCAGCCTGGGCCACCGGCTGTGCTGCCCTGCCAGCGTGGGTCTCGGGGACGTGGAGAGCTCAGGGGTGCAACATCTGCAGGTTGCAAGGGACAAGGGGCAGGGGCAGAGCACGTGCAGGGCCACAGCCCTCTTGTGAGCAAAGAGAGAGGGAAGAAGGCGCCCGCCATGTCACCGCCTGGCGATGACAGCCACTTGGGATCAGGTGGCTGGGCCCCATCCCCGTTCATGGGGCAGTGGCCCAGAAGGGCCTGCCTCTGGCCGCAGCGGCCTCTGGCCCTCACGAGGGCTCTTTCCAGCGCGGTGGCCAGCAGAGTGTGCTTGGAGGGACTCCGTCTGGCTGCCGTGGGCTGAGCCCAGGGGTTGCCTGCACCTCTCAGGGCACTGCCTCCTTCCTGCCAGGGACAAGGGAGAGCAAGCTAGAAGGCACATCTCTTTCTGTGAAGCCCCCCTTGCGCCGTCCCAGGCAGCATGCACCCCGCCGACCCCCGCCACACACTCACTCTCTTTCCTCGAGCATGGTGGAGCACGAGTTGAAGATCTCCAGAGCACTCTGCAGGGCGTGAAGGCTCTCGCAGGGCAGCTTGTTTCCAGGGAGTCCCAGCACGCAGAGGAACGTGCAGCCCTGCCCAGGACAGATGTGGAACATGTTGCTACAGCGCCTAAGAGGGAGTCTCTCCCTCGCGCTCACTGCCCACCCTCTGGCGCTGGGGGAGGCCACCGTTCCCCCCCACTCACTTTATCACACAGGAGGACTTTGTTGATGTGGCCCTTGTGAGGAGAGAGGATTTCTAGCATCACCCTGCTGGCCTCCTTGAGGACGGTGCTGAGATGCACCGAGCTGGTACCTGCAGCAAGCTGCAGCTGGACAAAGATGCAGGTGACTGGCCGTAGCTCAGAGAGGAGATCCATGGGCAGTCCTGCATCGAGCTGGAAGACAAGAGCACGACGGCTTCACCAGCCTGCTCTCCCGGGCTCTTACTGCCCACACCAGTACCGAGGGAGAGCAGGCGTGCTGGCGATAGCGGGTAATAGCAGAGGAAGGGATAAATCCTCCTCTCGGTGCAAAAGGGCGGGCAGGCCGCCCAGCCTGCGGCAGGCAGACGCCGAGTCATAACACAAATGACAAAGGAGAGAAGGCTGCTCCGCTAACACGCCATCTGGGGACCGGTACGGACATGAGGGGAGACCCTCAGGGATGCTCCAGGGACTTCAGGGGAATCTCCCCTTTATCCCACCGTCGTGTCCGCGGCACACCCAGAACCATAGCCACGGAAAAGACAGAGGGACAGGAGTCCTCCTCCTGCCACCCATGTCTCTCTGAGGACAACGCAGACAATGGTGCGGCACCAGTGCCCCTGGGCTCAGTTTCCCTGCGTTGTCATCGCAGGGCGCATTTTCTTTGATTGGTCTGTTCCCGTAAGAGCTCCATCTCTGCAAGGCACCACTTCTTCTGCCCTCCGAAAATGCAGCCCCCAGCAGCGGTGGCCTTGCCGTACCTTCCCGAGAGCAGCGACTGGTATGTACTTCCTAAGCACATCCTTGGCGTTCAGGTCACTGGGCAAGAGAAGAGTAGGCCTCATGGCACCTGAGGAGAGAAAAGGCAGGTGGCCGCTGGGTGGATGGGACTACGAGCTGTTGCAAAGCAGGGCCTGGCCCTGGAACCGGGGGAGAAAGAGTCTTCTGCGCTTGCTCATGTTGCCACCTCCAGATGCTGAGGGCAGAGCTCTCCCCTGGAAGGAGGAGGCGGCAGCAGCCACCGCCCTGGGAGGCCCAACAGCCTGAGTGCTAACGGACAGAGGGAAGAGGGAGGAGGTGGTTCCTCTCTGGCCCCTGAAGCAGCAAAGCCCCACCTTTCGGGACAATCACAGAGCAAGGGGAAGTGGGCACTCACCTTCCCTTTTTGAGTGGTGTCTCACTGGGTCTTGTACGAGCTTGCGTAAGGCGTCTTGGCATTCGGACCAAGGCATCGGATCCACGCCCGTCACCTGAAGACACACAGAATGAAAGCACTGCCACTGGCCTCCCCAGGACTCCCAGGGGACAGAGCCTGCCCTCCACCGTCACTGCCCAGAGAAGGGGAGAAGTAGCCCACCTGGCTGGATGGGACAGCAGTGCTTCCTCAGAAGCACCGGAGCTGGACAGCCATTCTCCAAGCATGCCCATCTCCAAGCAACCACAGCTCCATGGCCCACAGAGGACATTGCTGCTGGGGCTCAAACCCTCCCAGCGCCTCCTGACCCCTCAAAGCAAGAAAGCCCAGCCCACGGTTACCCTTGAGATGGAAGGACAAGACCTTCCCCTGCCTGCCCGCTTTCCCACCTACAACTCTCTCCACATTCATCTCCTCAGCCTTCCAACACCTCCCTCCTTCATGGCCAGGCCCAGGCCCTCAGAATGGCTCTCGAGGCCAACCCATCCACCTGCCTGCACAGCTCTTGTGCCTGCGAGATGCTTGATCCTCAGCCGGTGCTGCTCACAGAGCTCCCAGCAGGTGGCCGAGAGGACAACTTCACCTGCACCCGCAACCTCTTTGGCGTCACGAACTTCAGCCAGGCACGGGCCAAAAATGCAGAAGTGTTGCCAGCTCTCATCTCCGAAAACCGGGAGGCTCATGGTCCCTGCAGAGATCCCTGGGGAGAAGGAGAAGCAGAACTGACACAGGGAACATTTGGAACTCCACAGCCCCCAGCATCTCGGCTGCTCAGAAGCTCCTCTGAAGCCCAGCGGGGAGAGGGGCGTTACGGAGGGGTAGAGCATCCTCCCTCCTCCTCGGGGAGACGCTGACACGATTCCCTAAAACAGGCGTCTAGAAATAGACGAACCGAGTTGACATTGAGAATGTGTTGAGTGCGCCAGGCGTCATCCCCAGCTGCCTGCCCCAGAAGCCCAGCAAACCAGAAGCACCCTGTGGCATGGCAGAGTGCCACACAGCTGCGTCTGGCACAGCGCCCGTACCTATCTTCAGTTGGATCTTCTGCCCCACATCTGTGTCACGTCTTCCGTACTTCTTCTGGATCTGCTGGCTACAGTGCAGCACCAGGCTGATGGTCCTGGCCACCTCCTGGGGTGGTGTTCTCCACAGCACCAGCACAGCATCTCCTGGGGAAAGGGAGGGAAGGTAAAGGCTCTGCCGAGACCTGACTCTCCCCGACCTACGGTCTGGTTCTGCAGAGACAGCAGAAACCAGCTGCCGTGCGGAGGAAGATGGGCTTGTGGGAGGCCATCGTCCTGGAGGACTGTGTCCTGGGCACCGGGACACCTCTCCTATCCCGGGCCAGCCACAGCAGCAGACGGCTGGCAGCGGTGACACCCCCTGTCCCGAGCGCTCCTCTGCAGCTGCAGCACTGGAGAGAGGGCACTGCTGGAGGGGTGCGTGCGTGGCCAAAGAGCTGGCTCAAGGCGCTGCACAGAGCCTCTTGAGAAGGAGCGCAGAGCAAACGGCCGCCACGGGAGTTAAATGCTACAGCTCAGTGCCCGAGGTCATCGCCCCCCCAAGAACCTACCAGCAAACTTCAAGATGTCTCCTCCAAAAATCAGGAACTCTGTGGACAGAGGGAAGAAAAGGCAGAGTCATGTGGACACCTTCTTCCAGAAGCCACCGAGCAAGGCCCTCTGCCTGGGGGGAGCACCGGGGCAAGGGTGCACTGTGGGGCACAGCTCAGGAAAGCACCGCTCCGGCCTCTCTCCCAGGCTCATGGTGGTCACAGCCCTTGTACCCCGCACAGCAGGCAGGGAGGCAGGGCCTCCAGATGCCACCAGACCTCAGAAAGGTGAAGGCTGGAAGGTACCTCTGGGGTCCATCTGGTCCAGCCCCGCTGCTCAAGCCCGGCTGCACAGAGCCAGCTGACCAGGACGGTGGCTGATGGTTTCCGAATAGCTCTAAGGAGGGAGACTTCACAAGCTCCCTGGGCAACCTCTGCCAGTGCTCAGTCACCCTCACAGTCGAAAAGTGTTTCCTGATGCACAGAGGGAACCTCCTGTTCCACTCTGGGCACCACTGGGGAGAACCTGGCTCTGTCCTCTTTGCACCCTCTCTTCAGGTTGTAGGCACGTTTCTAAGGTCCCCCCCGCAAGCCTTCTCTTCTCCAGGCAAACCAGGCCCAGCTCGCTCAGACTTTCCTCATAGCACAGACGCTCCAGACCCTGGAGCACTTGCTGGATGCCCTCAGCCTGCTCTGGGCCCTGACGCAGCACTGAGACGGCTGTTCACGCCAGAGGCACCGAGGTGGCTGCTGAGAAAGTGGGTGCCTCCTCGGCCGCAGCGGGGAGCAGAAAGGACCCGCGCTGGTGCTGACCCGCCAGCAGACCCTGGCTGCGCTCGCTGTTCCTCACAGAAAGCCCCAGCCCTTCCAAGGAGGCAGGACCAGGCTGCCTCCACCCTCCACCATCACGGCCCGATGCCACACAGTCCTGCAGCACGGCTCCTACCCTCCAAAATGTCGCACAGGTACTCATTGAGCGTTTGCGCCAGCTCATCAGTGCCTCTGTCCACGCCGCTCCTCTGCACGAATTTCTCGGTCAACGCAGTGAAACCTGGAACAGGGACATCCAGAAATCAGGAAATGCCCATGTGGGCCAAAAGACCTGGCAGCAGTTTCCACGATGCCCGGCCCGAGAGCCTGTAGGGGACACCTTCCCGTGCCAGCTCCGCACTGGTGGCAGCCGTGATGGACCGCCCAAGGTCACCCATCCCGCTCTCTGTGGGCATCCCAGCAGAAGACCTCAGCAGTGACAAGATGACCACTCTGTCTGAGGGGCTCCAAAGGGCCTGCTGTGTCCCCACATGGCTCATGTCCGTGGCTGCTCCTCCCTGCTCCCCCCACCTGAGATATCCGCAAAGAGCAGCACTCCGTGGACACTCTGAGCGGTGTCGTTGCTCCTGAGGGAGCTATCAGCAAGGAGCGAGGGGAGGAAAGCGACTGCTTTCTGCAGGTCCCCGTAGTGACGATTCCTCTCCCAGGCAGAAGCCATCGTCAGCGCCCTGTGGCACACGGGGTACCTCAGGAGAAGACGGCCGTGCCCAGCCGGGAGGAGGACGAGGACCTCACTGCACAGTGCAAGCTGCACACTGAGCCCGGGGCCTCTGTGTGGGGCGACTAGCCCTCCGCCTTCCCGGGGTGGTCACAGTCACCAGGCGGTGGCCTCCTCTGCAGGTCATCGCTTGCCCGGCAACTCACCTCACGCATCACAATTGGCTCGCAGTGACATCTTCCGTCTGTCACCGCCATTACCCGGTGTCCTGCTGTGAGCGACACAGCACTAACTTCTCTTGTAATGCTGGGGAAAACTGCACTTCTAGAACTCTCTTGTCTGAATTTGGGAAAATATGTACTTCATAGCCAGCTAGCCTATGTGGGATTAGCGGTCTCGGTGCTTTTAAGCCTTCCCAGGTGTAGAGATGAGGACTTGAGGCACTTGAAAACTCCCCTCTCCCGAGGGTGCCGCAGATGAGGTGGGACAGCTCCAAACGCCTGTTTTTCATGGAAGACGCTGCCGAGAGCATCGCCCGTTATTCTTTAGTCACTCTCCCACCAAAACCCAGCCATCTCCTTCCCTCGAACATGAAGGCGGGCAAGAAAAGGAGGGAGAGAATCCCAAAAAGGTGGAATTTTCAACCCATCATATCCCTGGGTGGGGTGAAAGTGGAAGAGAAGCATTAGAAAAACCTTTCTCCTGCGTCTCCGGGTTGGTTTCGATGTCGCCCCAGGGTTTCCAGACCAGCGACGCTCCCTCTTCCTCCTCTTCCAAACGGGCTGGGTCCTGGAGGTCGGGAAGCTCCGCTTGGAATTGGTTGCTGATGCTGACGTGCCTGAAAGTGTGAGGAAGAGGAAGTGAGGAAGGCGAGTGGGGAACAGCTGCGGCAGGACAGGGGGAACAGCTGCGGCAGGATAGACGCATGCGTACGTGAGGTGCTGTAATAAATACGGCCCGTATTTCCCAGGAAAGCACTAATTGCTCTCCTCTAACAACTTCTCCAGCAGCATCACGTTACCGCCACTTGAAAGGCTCCATCTCACTTCATTAAACATCCCAAGACTTGAGCTCCTGAAATGATTTCTCAGCCTTTGGCACCGGATTAATTAGTTAATGGTTTTCAGAGCGCCCTGGACACGAGCGCTTTTGAAGTGCTGTTATTGGCGAATCTAGAGCTGTCGACGCTAATAAAAAATGCACTCATTCCTCGCGTTACTCTACACTTCTCACTTTAGTATTAATAAAAACACCTGTTTTTATAACGCTTCTCTTGGAGGCCTTTGGTCCTCAAACGACTACATAGCCGCACAAAAACAAGCACAAAACTCCTCATCAGCTTTTCTGCACTGGCAGCAAATTTGCCTTTTCTGCGGCTTTGACGGGGAAGATCTGTAGCGACCCTGAACTCACCAACGTGTCTCGCCCCAGGCATGCGACTACCTGAGCAGTGAGCGGAATCAGCCAGGCAGGGTTTTCTTGCCGTGCCGCAGAAGGTGACGCTGGGAAAAGAAGAGAGGAGAAATGAGCCTGTTTGTCACACCCAGCCAAGGGGGATGAGATGGGGGACCCCCACCTCACCTCTGCCCCTCCGGAGCGGGGCTGGGACAGATCCTCCGCGCAGAGAGAAGGGGCCTGGCGCGGATTTCATCTCCAGCCCTCTTCCTCAGCCCAAAGCCACACAACTCCCTCTCTTTCTCAGCCCCAAAACCAGCCACGCCAGCCCCTTTGCCAGCCCCAGCAGCAGGAGTCCCACTCTCCGGGTCAGGCCACAAACCGGCTCCCCCTCTCTGCTTCCCCTCTCTGCTTCGCCCCCCTCTGCAGCCCCCCTGGGCGACGCTGAGGGACAGCAGACACCCCACAGCCCGGCACACCCAGGGCCCCACCGACACTTTGCGGGGAGCGCTGGCAAACTGCGGAGGGCCCGGCCCCGCGTCCCTCCGGGGCGGCACCAGCACGGCCCGAGCATCGCTTTCTTACCACCCTGACGGGCTCCATTTCTCCGCCATCGCCGGCACCGCACCCCAAACCCCCCAGGACCAAGGCACCCTGCGGGGAGCCGGGCCCAGACACCCCCCTCCCACCCGTCAATGCCCCCCCTCAGCCCTCCCAGCCCCACTCAGGGCCCTACCGGCCCCTCCACCACCCCTCGGGGCCGCCCACTCACCTTCACATGCTCCAGCTGCCTCACCACGTGCTCGCAGCGGCCCCGCGGGCCCGGCCCAACCACCCACCCCCGCCGGGCCCTGCTTTCCGCCCCGACCGCCCCGCTCCCCTTTCCAGCCGGCTGCCATTTTCCCCCGGGCCGGCCCGCCCACGACGGGCGCCCATTGGCCACCGCTGCCCCATCGCCCGCCCCCTCCTTCTTGGGTTGCACCGCTCCATTGGCCCGCTGCCACTGTCAATCTCCACATTCGACCAATGGGAGCACAGCACAGCAGTCCAACCTTTTCCTTCCCTTCCCTCCCCTTTGCTTTCTCATTTTACTTCCCTTTTTCCTTCCCCTTTTGTTTCCCCTTCCCCTTTTCCTTCCCTTCTCCTTCCTTTCCAATGAGTCAAATCATGATGAGCCTGAAATGCCATGGATTTTTCATCTCCAAAACCACTTGCAAGGACACGCAGCACAAGGGTTACAAGTGGGAACAGGATTTTACTCTCTTTTGCTCAAATCGGTTGCAGAGCAGATGCTTACAAGCACCATCGCAAAACAAGAGCTCTCACTCCAGAACAGCTGACGAGAGGTGCAGTCAGATGGGAGAAAACAGCCTTTTATTGTGGACAGACATGAGGTGCGGGAGCCCAGGAATGGCAGGGGTTCGGCTCCTGAAAGGAAATGGGCATCTACAACGAGAGTCGGAAAGCACTGATGAACCCACAAAGGCAGGACTTGGTTGCCCTTTCTTTGGGAAACAGAGTTGACAAGGAGTAGTTTGTAGCCCAGAAGAGAGAGCTCTTGCGGGCATTGCCGAGGGGATGGCTCTGGCACCGTATCCCCCATGGAAATGCCCTTAGAGGCCCCTGCGTGTGCAGAGGTGCTCAGTGCCCCTGTGCCACGCAGCAGGGCTCCATGGGGAGCCCCTGGGGAGCTGCCGTGGAGTTCTTCCCAAACCCTGCGCAGCACCGTCCCTTGCCCTCCCTTGCCAGCCCCTTGGACTGCCTTAGAGCAGTTTCCCCGGCTGGGAAAGATGGGTAGCAGAGCCTGGGACACACCTGGGCTTCTCCCTCCTCTTTTTCCGTCCCCATCTTTTGCACTCTTCCTTCTTTCCTCTTCTTGCCAGCGTTCCCTCTCCTCATCCCAGGCCTCTTCTCTCTTCCTTTTGGGTTTTCAGTTTCCTGGAGGGAGCCTGCAAAGCTTTCCATCCCCCAGTGGGTTTAGATAGGTAAAGGCAGGATCAACTGGATTCATCACGTCTTGATGGAAGCAAAGCTGACTCCTTTAACCATCTTTCCTGGGAAAGGCTCTTTAGTTCTTGTGCGCATCCTGGGGCATCTTCCGTGGTCTCTGGGGCAGTTGGAGGCAAAGCGGCGGGTGCCTAAAGCAGAAATGTTGGCGTTAGCAGGTGGCAAGGGACGCCCTACCTAAATCCAACAGAGCAAAAATATCAGGAAGAGGCAGAGCAGCTCCTTGAACTCATCGGGAACCTCCTCCTAGATGAGACGCCTTGTCCCAGGGTTTGTGGACCTGCCCTACCTTTGCCATTTCCCGTCCTCTCACCGCATCTACCCCTGCTGCTTTCTGGAGGACGAGCAGAGAGGGTGGTGCGTCCAGGAAGGCTTTGGCCTGGTGCTCTACATCACCTTCCCCAGCAGGGCCACGTTGCTCTTCCAAAGGCAAATCTGGAAAGCAAAAACTTGTGTAGCCAAGTGACTTGTGGGAAGTGGACAACACCTAAAGCAAAACCCACCCAAAGCCCTCCACCAGCTTTCTGCTCTGGCTGTGAGAACCCTCAGTCCCTCCTCCTACCTCTGGATGTGTCCCTGGCTGCTGGCGACTCCTCAGCTGAGGGACTGGAAAGGCCAGACATCTTGGCCCCAGTGGTTTTCTAAGAGGAACTCCACCAGCCCCTTCACCTGCACACGAGAGCCTTGCTTTCAGGGCAGGGGGCTGAAAAGTTGTGGAGCAGCCTTTCCCACTCCTCCCCCTTGCCTCCACGCAGAAGGCTGTGGCTGTGGGGCTGCTTTTGCAGGCAGCCAGCCCACCACCTTTTGCTCTTTTAAGCAAGTCCTGTGGTGACATGGTACCCCAGAGAGAATCGAGTCGGACAACGGGACTCATTTCCGAAACAGCCTCATAGACACCTGGGCCAAAGAGCATGGCATTGAGTGGGTATATCACATCCCCTGTCACGCACCAGCCGCCGGGAAGCTAGAACGATACAATGGATCGTTAAAAACTACACCGAGAGCAATGGGTGGTGGGACTTTAAAACATTGGGATACACATCTAGCAAAAGCTACCTGGCTAGTTAACACCAGGGGATCTACCAATGGGGCTGGCCCTGCCCAATCAAAACTTCCACGTACCGTAGAAGGGGATGAAGTCCCCGTAGTGCACATGAAGAATACGCTAGGGAAGACAGTCTGGGTTAGTCCTGCCTCGGGCAAAGGCAAACCCATCCGTGGGATTGCTTTTGCCCAAGGACCTGGGTGCACTTGGTGCGTGATGTGGCAGCATGGGGAAGTCCGACGTATACCTCATGGGGATCTGATTTTGGATGAGAATAGCCAATGAATCAAATTGTGTGCTGTTAATTGCTAAGTAACACTCTCACTGTATGTGCTCATTACTATAATTGCTATCAGTTGTACTACGAGTAAGGCACAGGGGTGATGGGATAAGAACTGACCTCAGCAGCTGGCGCCCAGCAACTTCCTCAAGATCTACATCTTCAGCCCACGGATTGTGTGCATGAGCCACACCGGGTGCACCAGTCACAACCTCCGAAAATACAGCATGCAACAGACCAGCACCACCCAGCATCTCACCTGCCCTGAGAGACTGTTCTAACAGGTGGAGCCCAAAGCCATGGATTAAAAGAACTCAACGGACGCTTTGGAGGGATGGCCCATAAACTAAGGGCATTATATCCGCATGAATATATATGTGTGTATATATATATATGACAGGGGAGAGTGGTGGCAATTCATTGGAACCTGTAAGATCCGGGCATGGCATAGATGGTATGGAATAAGGGGTGGATAATGTCCTGGTTCCGGCGGGGATAGGGTTAATTTTTCCTGGTATTCCATGCCATGTGAGCCATGCCCACCCTGAGCTGCCCGGGGAGGGGGCAGGAAGTCACCGTTCGGAGCAGGCTGGGGCGTCCCGGGTCCGGTCGGGGAGCGGCGGGGAGCGGCGGTTCCGTGATCGTGTTTGTATATTCCTCTGTCCGTGTGATTGTTGTTGTTTGCTTGTTCCCTTTGCCGTTCTGTTAAACTGCCTTTGTCTCAACCCAAGAGTCCTGTATTGGGAAGGCCCGAGCGAGCGGCACATGGTTCTTTGTTGCCGTCTGAGGCCAAACCACAACATTCAGGTTTCATCACTACTGTGTTATCCTGAAGAACACTTCTAGAACACTGTTAGCATCATATAACGGTTAATATCATACAGCTCGGAATTAAGTCTTCTCACCCAGGGTCGAATTTCCTTGGGGTACACATTGAGCTTCCCCATTCTCCAGCATCACCCACCAAGTACCTCCAGGTCCTTGAGCAAAAACAGTCCCACGAATGGGTTTGCCCTTGCCTGAGGCAGGAAAAACCCAAACAGTTTTCCCTAACCTATTCCTTTCATGCTGTTCTCCTGTCCCGTAGGGATAGAAGAGACTCTTTAGAGACCCAATTCAACAGTCCCATAAAAACAAAGAATGTTTCCACATTAATTGAGATATATATATACTTTTCTATGTATATATATCTATACCTTGGTAGATCATAATTTCTCTTGGAAGTTATACCGTTCTCTTCTTTATACCTTATTATATTCTTACCATGGGTAAGAATGCCTTACCTATGATCCTAAGTAACAAACCAAAACCCGCTACTTATTGACTGCCCTCTGTGTTGTGCTCTGGTTCTGTAATGAAACGGTTGGTACTAACTACGAATTCCTGTGGAGGAGGAGAACGTAGTGTGCGGCAAACAAACCATCCAGCACTGTGCCGAGAATCAGAAAGCCCAAACCCGAGGGCTGAAGGATGAGTATGTGATGATACATGCATAAATACGCGTGTTGTGTTCCTTGGGTTTTTTTCCTTCATTACTTCATTGGTAAGTAATGAAGTACTCTCCTCTACCTGTCCCCGAATGTCAGCAGAGGAGACTGTATTTCTTTCTTGCTAATTGCCTTTGGCGTGAAGTCGGCAACCTTGTATTTGAGATTCTGTGTGGGATGTTCCGGGTCAGTCTCACCTCGAGGACAAAAAGCCCAATGTTTGTATCTAGGACCAAAAACAACGGAGAAGATACTCTCCTCGTCATGTCGCGTTTTTAAAAAATGAGTGTTTTTCCTTCAGAAGCCAAACAGGTGGGGATGGGTCAGCTGAGACCCATTTTTTGAAATGTCAAGTCACCAAGCATGTGGTAGCTACAAATTGGAACCACAGAGAGCTTCTCATCATTGCTTTGAGCAATGCAGTAACTTTCACAGCTTCACAGGGAGACACTCAAGAGTACTTGAAAGACTGGAAATTTAATTTCACTTGGTGCAGTGGAGGCTCAGTAAAATGAAAAACAGGGTTTAAGCCAGCAAATCTACAAGCACAGGTCACTCGCCGAGGCAAACAGCTCCGGTGCTGGCACGTTGGCAGCAGAGCCGGGCAACGGTGGCGAAAAGGGGCTTTTTCCGAGTTTTTCTGAGGCCGGGAGAAGACCGGGCAGTGGCAGGGACCCGCAGGGAGCCCGCAGCTGACAGCTGATGCGAGAGCGTCTGACGAGGCCGGGGCGGAGCCTGCAGCAGCCGCGGCAGGTTTAAAGGAGGCGTAACCGCCACCAACGGTCACTGGCTGAGGCAAGTGAGCCTGCAGCAGCAGCGGCCAGCCCCCAGCCCCTTCAAAGGCGGCCCAAGGGAGTGCGGTGAACAGGGCGGGCAGGCAGGGCATGGCGCGTCAGTTCGCGTGGAAGGGCGCAGGACGCTCGGGGGGGAAGGTCAGCCATGGTCTCCAACTGAAGGACGCAGCTTCCCGCATCTGCTGCACCTGCCAGAGCAGACGTGGCCGTACCAACTGAGCTCCCCTGGAAGCACGCAGCCCCCCAGGTCGCCGGCTGCAGAGAGTGCCTTAATCTCCCAGGGCTGGTGGGTGGTAGAAGAGGTGACAGCTGCGTGAGGTGCCACCAGGGGGATGATCTGCTCAGCCTGGCAGCAGAGCTGAAAGAGGAAACAGAAGGGCTGCGGAGCATCAGGGAGAGTGAGAAAGGAATGGATTGGTGGAAGCAGACTCTGACCTCCCTGAGTCAAAAACCAGAGGAGCCCCCAAAAAAACCCCGAGCTGAAGGAGATCTGGTCCCTTCGCCCTGCCACTGAAGGCAGTGGCCAAAAGGAGGCCAGTGAATGGAGGCTAGTCCCTACGAGGGGAGGGAAGCGAACTCCCTCCTTGCCCACATCCCCCAACCAGGTGCCTCTGCACAACAGGTATGAGGCTCTTGAGGAGGGAGGCCAGCCCATGGATGGCATGGAAGATGGTTTGGCTACACCAGAAGAGATGCCGGGACCAGCAAGGCCTACCCCCAGTTTAAAAACTGCCTCTGCAAGGGAGAAGAGGCGGGTTATAGTAGTAGGCCCAATATGCCGCGCAGACCCTCTTGACAGGGAGGTATGCTGCCTCCCCGGGGCCGGGGTCAGGGACGTCACTTGAAAACTTCCCAGCCTGGTTAAATCTGGCTAGGGGCATCAAGGATAACAAGAAAAACTCCTATGAGTACGTCACGGGTACAGGCAAGACTAGGGAAGGTGTGGGCCCTCTCAGGAAGCACACAGGAGACCTGGTCACCCAGGACACGGAGAAGGCTGAGATGCTGAATGACTTTCTCGCCTCGGCCTTCACCAGCAAGGGCTCCACCCACACCACCCAAGTTGCAGGATACAAAAGCAGGGTCTATGAGAATGAAGAAGCGCCCACTGTAGGAGAAGATCGGGTTCAGGACCATCTGAGGAACCTGAAGGTGCATAAGTCCACGGGACCAGATGAAATCCATCCACGGGTCCTGAGGGAGCTGTCAGATGAAGTCGCCAAGCCTCTTTCCATTATATTTGAGAAGTCGTGGCAGCCTGGTGAAGTTCCTGCTGATTGGAAAAGGGGAAACAGAACGCCCATTTTCAAAAAGGGAAAAAAGGAAGACCCAGGGAACTACAGGCCGGTCAGTCTCACCTCTGTGCCTGGCAAGGTCATGGAGCAGATCCTCCTGGAAACGCTACTAAGGCACATGGGAAATAGGGAGGTGATTGGTGACAGCCAACACGGCTTCACCAAAGGCAAACTCTGCCTGACATTGGCAAATGTCTTACTCTTTGGTGTCTTTGGTGAAATTACAATAGAAACTGTGGCGGCTCTCTGTCAGTGAACGGACTTATTTCAGAGATAACTCACATAATATGTGTGCTTATTTTTGAACTTCAGTACCAATGTACCTTGACAGAAGAGGCTTGAAACACAAGGAAGTGCCTTCCTTCCCCGATTCTTTCAAAACACGCTGGATTCTTTCAAAACTGCTTGCGATGGGAAGTGGCTAATTGTACTAATATTGACTCCTCCATCCAACAAAGAAGGAACTGCAACATGCCATTACAAATTCTACTTTTGTAGCCCTCCAAAACACTGTCAAGTTGCTTTACAAATGCTAATCAATGTCTCCTGAAGTCTAGTAGATTGAAACGCTCTGGCGATACCACTTGACTTGGTCATTGCAGAGTTGTATGGCGGAGAACAGAACTCCAGAGTTTTCATAAGAACCATTTTATTTGGAAAACAAATATACAGCTCTGGTGACAGAAGAAGTCGGTAAAGTTGTCCTGAATGGTCCCTGTTTAAGAAAACCATCTGCCACGCTAACTGCACCTGCAACAGCACCTGCAACGACAGCACCTGCAACGTGGTCTCCATCTGCGTTTCCATCTTCAATTTTATCTGCATCCGCACCGGCATCCCCAAAGATGCCTTCCTCTGAAATGGTACCTGCATCAGCAACGCTCCCTCTGTCTGCAAGGGCATCTGCAATGCTCTCTGCACTCCGGTTTTGTCTACATCTGCAGTGGCGCACGAAAGGGTATCTGGTGTGGCATCTGTCTCTCCCATGGCATCTCCGTCTGCAGTTGCATCTGAAAGACTACCTGGTTTCTGCAAGGGCGTCTGCAGCGGTATCTGTGTCTGCCACGGCCTCTACAACGGCATCTGCACCTGCAACGGAATGGGCGGTGGTATCTCTGATGGTATCAGTACGGGTGTCCCTGCCTGTATTGGTGCCGGCGTCTGTGAAGGTCTCTGTACGGTGCCTGTGTGCCCAATTGTACCTGTGTCTGCGTCTGTGCTGGCATCTGTCTGTGTCCTAAGTCTGTGCGTGGCGGGAGTTCTGCTGTCCAACAGGAGTCCAACGCCCTGTCCGTGTTGGCCTTCATGCGCGCTGCCAGGCGGGAGAACCTCCGTCCGCTGGAAGTGCCCTCCAGGCTGAAGAGGCGCTCCAGTAAGGAAAGGCAGCAGCTCTGCTGCAGCAGCCAGGCCAGCCTCTTCATCCTGCTGCACGAGAGAAACTGCTGGGCCCAGAGGCTCTCGCTGTACAGCGCTAAATCAGACAGGGCTGGGGGAAAGCAGGGCGGCGGACAAACCAGTCGCACCTCCTGGGAGGAAAGGGAGCTGATGGAGAGGAAGGGGGCAAACAAAGCAGTGCCGCCAGGGGAAGCTGACCGCTCGAGAGGGCGCGTTGGCGCTACAGCGCCCGGGGGCCCAAGCAAAGCTGGGAACCGGCAAGAAAAGGGTTATCGCCCTCTGAGCTTCCTCGCTCTCACACCTCACCCCCACCCACTGCTCCTTCCCCTGCCCCTCGTCAGCCTCTACTCCCTGTTTGCAGCTCTCTGTCCCCAGCCACCACCAAGGCCCTGCCGCCGTCGACGCGTGCCGGCAGGCACAGCCCCGGCTGTGAGCTGCTTTTTACCCAGGGGGGAAGGAGCATGCAGGGGGGAGGGAGTGTGGGGCTCTGTCGTTCCCCATTCCACCCGCACATCGCTCCTTAACCCCTTGGTCCTGTAAGGGCCGTGCGTCAGGTCACGTGTGGCCTCAAGCCCAGGCAGGTCTGGGACCAGGTAGGAAATGGCTCTTCCTCCCCTGGGTTCTCAGTTCTGCTCCTTACCGGCCCTTCTGCAGAAGGCAGGCTGCTCTTCTCACGTAAGCGACACAAGGCAACTTTTCCACCTGAGCCTTGACAAAGGCGCCAAGGAAGGTCTCGGGGAAGTTCCTTCTGAGCAAGCTCAAAGCCTCCCTCATCATTTTCTCTGCCAGCTGAAGGCGTTGCATACACCAGCAAACCTGCAGAGGAAAAGGGAAACACCCTGATCTGCTCGAGTCGGCCAAGAGACTGCCGGAGTCTGCCGGTGGCTTGTGATGCCAGGGATAGCCCCTGCAGCCGGGGAAAGCATCCAGCTCCATCCCCCAGGACATCCCTCCAGACCTCCCCATCTCTTTACCTCCCCTTTGAGGCTGAAGAAGGTGGCCTCTTCAAAGCAGGCTATCGCAGTGGCTTTCATCTTCCTCAGGACCTCCGCTTCGTTCAGCTTCATGAGGGCCTTTGCGCAAGCACAGAGAGAGCAGGCGAGCGTGATGCAGAGCCCATGGCCGGCCTCGTCCTCCCCTGTTGCCTCTGGCATCTGTCTTAAGAGGGCCCGTTTCTCCCCCTGCTGATGCCCGCCCCAACACAGTCACGCCGGCTCAGAGCACAGGCACCAGTGCTCCTTCAGATCCCCTCCCTGCTAATTCCCCTCCTGCTATGGGCACGGTGGCCTGTGTCTCCGTCCACAGAAGAGGCAAGCCGGAGGAAGAAGTCAGGCTCTGACCCCAGCATGTCCCTTCCAAGGCCCCGTCAAGGCATGCCCTATTGCAGCGGTGAAGTTGTCCTGCCCAGAGCCAGCTGACTGAGAGGACTCCGTGCACGGTGGGCACTGGCGAGCGAGGCAACTCACCATGTAGCTGTTGGAGACGTGCAGGTAGGCAGCAGCACACTCCAGAAGGTAGTAAAAGGCTCGGTCGGCATCGCCCATTGCCACGTAGTGGCGAGCCAAAGGCACAAGCACCGATTCCACGATGGCTCGGCATTCACACCAGTGTGTGCCGTTGTGCTGCCTGTCGGTCTCGTCGGGCAGCTCAGTTGTCTGTTTGCCCTCTGGCAGAAGCCGCTCCGCCACACTAGTCAGAGCACCGTTCCCAGGGGAAGAAGAGAGCAAAGAATGCACAGGCATCACCTACACTGGTCTTTTGCCCCACAGAGAGGCCATCAAAAGCCCTTTGTTCAAAAGGGAGCGCGAGCCCACGGGCAGGCATGACTCCTACAGCTGCTTTGTAGCCAGGGAGAAGAAGACAAGCTGGGCTTTCTGTCACCTCCCCCAGGCAAACCACCCGGCTCCCTTGTGGTGGCTTTTCGCCTGCAGATTTTGTAGCGCTCCTCTCGAGGAACTGGAAAGCAAGGCCTGCTCCAGCGTAGTGTGACCATCACTAGGAGCCCACGGGCTTCCTCCAGCACTGTCTCACCTCCGTGGCCATCTCTTCCCAGCTCCCACCTCACAGAAAGCCTCTTCCTTAAGCTAGAGTCACAACCGGCAGGCAAATGCCAGCGCTTCCTTGGTCTCCTCTGGAGACCCCTGAGGCCCCTGCCTTTACAGAGAATCAAACCCTTGTCTGCTCACCCGGTTTCCGCCTCCGTGAAAGCCTGCTGCTCTGCGGCATCTGCAAAGAAAACAGGGGGTTAGACACCTCCTCGCCTGCCCCAGGGGAAGAGCTGCTCTCGCTCTCCCACTGGGCTTCAAGGACCCTTGCGAGGGTGCCGACACGCTGAGCAAAGTCTGCGGTGGTTGTCCTCAGCTCCTGGGCTCGTCCCCGGCAGACCTCCTCCCAGCCGATCCCCAGCATACACCCCTGGGCTCCTGGAGGGCCCGGGCTGTGGAGCACGGTGCACAGCGTACCCCCAGTGGCGTGGGTCCTATCCTGCTTCAGCTCTTCTCCAGCCAGCACCAAGGCCTCCCAGCTGCATGAGTCGCCTCCGTCGGCAGGGTCCCGACAGCTGCCTCCGTCCTGGCTGCTGGTGACGGCGAAGTGGTGGAAGGCGACAAACTCCCCTTGGCCGCAGCTCCTGCATTTGTGCGCGTGCTGCTCCAGGAAGGCGGCACACTTGCCGTGCAAGGCGACTCGCTGCCTCTCGGGCCACAGCTCGTACGCAGCCTTCTGCAGCAGCGGGACGCAGAAGGCCAAGACGCCAGGCTGCTGCTCCTCGGTCCTCGTGCTGGGAGAGGGCCTCTGCACACCTGCAAGGCAAAGGGCCTCGGCATCAGCCCCAGCTCAGGGCCGTCGCAGCCGGGGCACGAGAGTCATGCCTTGGCGTGCACCCTTGCCAGCCAACCAGCACTGCTGCACACCGAGCCTTGCAGCACGGGGCAAAAGGGCCCAGCTTGCCTTGCTGACGCTAGCCCAGCCCCGCGGACACAGCGCTCAGCTGCGCTCCAGGCAGGAGCTGGGCATGTCACCACCAGCCCAAGCAAGCCCCGTCCAGCACTTTCTCCCTGCTCTTGGCAAGGCAGTCCCCAGCCTCCTGAGCTTCCTCCTGCACCACAGGGGAGTCAAAGCTGAATAAAAGCCCGTCAAGGGCCCCGGGGCAACCTGGAGAGCATCTTTGATCAGGTGGCTGGGAGAGGATGTCAGGGGCTCCACACGCCCTCCCGTGCCTGTGCTACGAGCAGCACTCGGGATGGCACTTGGTGGGAACCTCCCTCCAGCGCAAAGCTAGCGGGCTTTGAGACTGACCCGTAAGGTCTTTGAACAACCCATCGCAAAGAGCCGTGCCTGCCTGAGCCCCAGCCACCCCTCACAGCAGGGGAAGCGCACCATGCCCTGGGGAGCCCTGCCGGGACACAGCTGGGAGCTCCCTTGTCCACCTGCCCGCTACCACTTACTGCTCTCCACCTGCGAAGAGGTGGCTGGCCCCTCGGTAGGATCTTGCACATCTTCTGGCACCTCTGTGTTTTTCAGCCACCTCAGGATGTTGTCGCCCACCAGCTCGTCCAACAAGGAATTCATATGGGTCCTGAGGCCAGTGGGAAGGATGTGCAACAGGAGCTGGGTGGTAAACACCGGCCCGATGATGGCTGCAAACTTCACAACCATCCGCGTCAGCGGCTGCATCCGATCCAGCTGAGTCAGCGCAATCTCTGTCAAGAAGAAACAACACGTCTCTCTTGCCTCTTCCCCATGCTGAGGCTGGAGAGGCTGGAAAGTTTCAACCCATGAGATGGGGTAGACTTTGGCCTCCTCTCCTTGCGGCTGCACCTACTGGGCAATCGCAACCCAGGGTAGGCATCTTCAAACTGGCTCCGCTCCTGATGGAATCGCAGGCCATGAGGCCTGGGGAAAAGCCAGATGCTCAAACAAATGCTCCCCCACCGAGGGCAGGGAGGGCAGGACCCAGCAGGTATGCGCATCCCATGATGTGCCCTACCAGATCTGGAGTAGGCTTTTGCCCAACAGCACACACAGAGAACTTTCCCCACATCACAGGTGGACACAGAGCTCCCCACAACGCTTGCCTTAACTTGGCCAGACAATACTATTCCTTTCTCTTGGTTTTCTTTTTTTTTTTTTTTTTTTTTGGACAAAGCCACTTCACAGCAGGAATACTTTAGCATGATGTCTCTTCACAGTTCATAACAAATGTCTATGGCCAGAGAGGAGGGACACTCATTGAAAGCTCCCCCATCCAGCTCCCCTGGCTACAGGAGGATTTCCATGCCGATCCGCAGAAAACAAAAAACCAAAACAAAACGAAAAAAAAGAAGAAAAAAGAGAAGGATTTGGTTTGGATTAAGTGCCTTGAGACCAGCATTAGCTGGGGAACTTAAAAAGAGAACAGCAACACAGATGCTGCGTCAAAGTTGGGACAGAGGCAAGTCAAAGCCTTTTCCCAGCAAAGTATTTGTTTTGGTGAGAAAAGGGAGCCATTTCAGTGTTGCACGGATAACCTTTTCTCTCCTACCTGCTGACGGAGAGCAGCCAGCAGGCTCACAGGAGGGGAAAGCGGCTGCCTGCAGCCCCAGGCCTGTTTCTGGTGGGACCGGAGCCGCCTTCCCAGCAGAGCCCCCACGCTGAGAGGGTGACTCTGCAGCACACGGATGCCCGGCCTCCCTCCAGCCCCTGCCCCGGGAAGGAGCCCCAGCACAGCCGACAGCCGGCAGAGCGGCGCTCGGCTCCTTACCTTTCAAGGGGATGGGCAGCGCGGTGTTCTCCAGGGTCACGCCTGGCCTGAGGAGGCAGACCCTCCCGTCATTCCGCGCCTCGGAGCTCCAGGTTGCTGCGAGGGATGAAGCCTCGGCTGCAGATGCTGGGCGGAGCAAGAGAGCACCGATAAGGCAGTTCGCAAAGCGACTCGCAGCTCGCGAGCGCTTCACGATTCACTTGGGATGGGACAAGTCGCCCCTGACATGGTCCAGTGCCTGCCCTGAATGTGGTGGTCATGAAGCAGAGCAAAACAGTTCCCACCAGTTCCCAGCCAGGGAAACTGCTGGTGCTAATGCAAGACGTGGCCTCAGTCCTGGCTCTTCCCAAGGCCGCGGCACTCTGGCTGGCATTGCTCTCTCGGATGGCATTACCACCGTTTTCTTCCGTTACCGGCACTCTTGTGGGGATTTATGGTTTGGCATTCAAGTTTCCTGGGCTCGTCCCTCACCTCAAGCTGGGGTTTGTTCTCAAGTGAGCTAGCCTTTGGCCAAGCTAAACTGCATGCCCATTGGAATGCCTAAGAAACACCACAAGCACATGTGCTTCGGAAGGATTTCCCCTGTGTTTTAGCCCCACAACCCCCGCCCCAAGAATGTAGGTCCCTCCGAGCCACCAGAACTCACTGCCCCTGCTTTGCCTGTCCCAACAGCAAGGCGCACAGGAGCCCACACCTCCGCCAGACCAAGATCTGACTCTGCCCAGAGCCATGGGGGAACAACGGGGCAAGACTCTGCTGTGGAGAACACGCCACAGCAACTCACTAGTCGCAGCCAAGGTGCTTACTGATCAGGCTCTCCCAGTTGTCCTTTGCTTTTCCAGACTGCCTCCGGGTGCAGAACTGGAGCATGTCGTTGGCACGAAGGCAGCGCAGCAGCTCCTCGCAGTAATATGGGATCCCTGAGCTGGTTCGGATCAGGAACCTGCACAGGAGCAGACCCGTCGGGGACCAGCACAAGGAAAGTAAGGTGAAACACAGTTCAGCTGGGCGGCCAGTCACTCAGGCATACCAGGGTAGCCAGCATCTTCATCACAGCTACGCCTCACTTTGGAAAGGGATCGTCCTCCCACTGCCTTGGGATTTTGTGCCCCCTGAACCCTCCAGCCTTTGCCGAAGTCCACGGGAAAAGAATTGCGGACAATGCCCAAAGCGCAGAGCAGCGAGCCCTGCCTTTCTTCTCCTCAGGAGCCTGGAGAGGATGGACCTCTGCCCCGGGGAACCTCCCCCACAGCCCAGCCACCCAGACCAAGGCCTTTTCTGTTCACACCCAGACACAGCTGGGCTCAGGACTCTTCCTCCCTTCCTCCCTGTGCGGCAGCCAAGGCTGACACCTCCCAGGCTGGGTGTCTCGGGAGTTGCCCGCTCTCAGCGCGCACCCACCAGGGTGAGGCATAACAAGCCGCCCACGCCTGGCACTCGCTAGAGTCCGGGATGCTTCTAGCGGCCCTGCGCTCCCTTGCCTGGGGGCCTGATTCCCTACCACGGTCAGCAGAGGTTCAGGCCCTCAGGAAGAGCTCCCCTGCCTCCAACTTACCTCACCAGATCCCTGGGGATGCTGACCACTCCGAGGTCCTTGCAGACTTTCTGCATCACAACTGAAGCTTTCAGCTTGTCCAGATGAAGATAAGTGATTTTCTGGGACGTGGCGTTGTCTGCTGCGGCTTTGCGAAAGCTCTCGGTTATCTCGTAGCCTGGGGCTAAGCTCATGACCATGAAGAGGGAGACCTTCTGGAGCACGGGTGACATGATGAACCAGGAGTCAGGGTCGATGAAATGGGCATTGTCGATGACAAATATGCCAAAATCTCCTGTAAGGGTCTGAAAAAAAGCAGGTTGCTCTGAGGGGAATCCAGTGGATTCTCAGCTGTCTTGCAGGGGACGAGATTTAGCCTCCGTCTCTTGAGAGGATGCTCTGAAGTCTCTCCCCAGCCACTTTCCCGCTCGGAAGCTTACTGACTCTTTGAGACTGGAGGGTCATACCTAACATCACTTGCCCTGCAGAAGGAGGGAGCTCGGGCAAGGGAACCCAGAAGACATTGTTCCTCCTCCAGGGCACACTTTACGGGAGGAAAGTCCTCGGGTGTGTTTGTGGGGCTGCGGGGGGAAGTGGGGGGGCGAGGGCTTTCTCGGGCTCTGACGGGCCATGACCCAGGTGCGCAGTCATCCTGCCTGCTCACACCTCAGTGGTACAGAGCCCGCAGACGGCAGGGTTTTTCCTTCTCTGACCCAGGGGGAAGGAAGGAGAAATGCTCACCTTCTCCAGCACTTTCACCCGAGTCGAGTGCAATTCCAGTTGTCTTTGAGTTTCATCCATCTCGCGAACATTGTCCGAAATGGGGAACTGGCCAGAAAAGCAGAGTCAGGGAGAAACACGGCTCCGGGGCTCGGCACACCTACCCAGCACGCAAGACCGCAGAGCCCACCGTCTCTGACAGCCTCAGCACCTCACCTCTGCCCAGCACAGGGGCAGGGAGCCGCAGCGGGGACTCCACCCAGAGCCTAAAGCAAAGGCCCTCTGCTGAGGGTCTCTGCAGAGCTGGGGCTTGGGCTGAGCCGGTTCTCTGGCTGTGGGAATCGTGGGCTGGCTGGGGCAGACCCCTCGCACAGCGGTGACCTCGGCACGAGGTCAGGAACAGCCTCTCTCCAGTGCCACTTCCAGGGTGCCGAACAAGGCACCGGGCACTGCGGATGCGGCGCAGGACACCAGCCCCACAGACAGGGAGCCCCCCGGGCCCAGGCATGGCAAATGCACACTGTGACCCCCGCAATGCCCACCCCGGAGCTAAGGCACTCCCAGCAGCGTGCCCACTCAAGGTCAGACCCAGACAAGCTCAGGAGAAGGCCTTCTCAACGTCCACAGGGGCCTCTGGCTCTCACCTTGACACCGAAAATGTCATTGAGGAGGCAGTAGCTGCTCTCTTCGATTGTCCCTTGCAGCTTTGTCTTCAGCACGCGCTGCCTGTCGCCGCGCGATTCACAGTCCTGGAGGCCCAGGGCCCTGGCCATCAGCATGTGGATGGCAGAGAAGGGCTGCCTCGTGTCGATCTCCAGCAGTTCCAGGGCAACCACCCTGCGGTGCAAAAGCAAAAGGCACTGAGATTCCCCACAGCCCCAGCCTTCTAAGACAAGAGGGGCGGAGGTGCCCTTTGGGGGGAGCTCTTCAGCCCCCCATCTCCAAGCGCTTCCCACAGAAGGCCAAGCTTTTCCCTCCTCGTACGAGAAAGGGCACAGAGGGGCAGTTGCTGCCAAGCCAGCGGGAGAGCCGGGTCCAGAGCCTGTGTCTCTGCAGCGCCGGCCTAGGTCTCCCTACGTGCCCCCTGCAGAGGAACTCACGGGGCTGAGAGGCAAGAATGGAGCAAGTGGTGGGTTTGCCTTTGGGCTCCAGACCTTATCGGTCTGCCTGCCAGAGCACAGACCCCCGTGCTCCTCCTGGGAAACACGCCGAGGGCGAGCAGGGCTTCTGAGACAGGCAGCCCTGCTGTCTCTGGGGTCTGGAGTGGGATGAAAAGCACTGAGCTTGGGCTCTTTCCTTCTATCTGCGCCTGACCCAGGGGTGAAGGAGGAAAGGCCGTGGCTCCAGAAGCCACCTCCAACTCCCCAAAGAGGCAGAGGCGGGAGCGGAGCACGCAGGTGCTCCCAGGCAGTGTCTCCAGGAGGCTCTGTCGGGAGGCTGCAGTCCAAGGGCCAGGTACCCTGGCAGAGGGGCTGGAGCGTTCCACGGCTGTCAGGGGATGGGCAGGGGCAGTGTCCCAAAGCTACAGGTGGAAAACCTGTACCTGTGGCCAGCATCCTGGCCTAGAGAGGCCAGTTCAGCAAGTAAGTGGCTCTTTCCACAGCCCATCGTGCCCTCAACCGCCAGGATGTTCCTTTGGCCTGAATCCCTATAGGCGTTCAAGCAGCTGACAAAGAGGTCAGTCTCCTGCTTCCGACCTGCGAAGACAAACCAGAGAACGAGCTGCTGGGGGCGTGCTGAAAAGCAAAGAGCCGTCCCTTTTGCGGGCACCCTCCACCGCAGCTTCCCTCCCCGCTACCACATCGGCCAGCCTGCCGGCACCCAGGCCTCCTTCCCACCTGCTCGTCCACGCTTGGGCACCTCTGCCTTCCTCAGAGCAGTCACGGGGCCACCTGCTTGCCTGCCCCGCAGCGCAGCCCCCTCGCCCTCTCCCCTATCCCACAGGCACGGAGATTCTGACGGCCCCATGCGACTCCCCGCAGCGATCCAGCACGAGACTGTAAGGGATGACTGCAGCCGGTTCAGGCAGCTGCGTCCCAAACAGACTCAAAGCATCTCCTCGCTGTGCCGTGAGCTGCACAGCACCTCCCAGTAGCTAAGGCAGCGTCGTCAGTCCCGTTCTGGTTTGGTCCGGGCTACAGTTAATTTTATTCAGCAATAGCCTGTACAGGTCTATGTTTTGTATTTGTGACCAAACACCGCTGTTGATAACACAACCATGTTTTAGTTATGGCTGAAGAGCGCCTGCGCAGCGTCGAGGCCTTTTCCATTGCTCATGCTGCCCCGCTGGCGAACAGTCTGGGGGTGCACAAGAAGCTGGGAGGCGGCACAGCCGCCACAGCCACCACAGCTGACCCCAACTGCCCAAAGGCCTATTCCAGACCATACAACGCCGTGCTCAGCAAGAAAATCCGGCGGAAAGGAGGAAGGGGGGACGTTCGGAGTGATGGCATTTGTCTTCCCAAGTCACTGTCACACGTGATGAAACCTTGCTTTCCTCGAAATGGCAAGACGCCTGCCCACCCATGGGAAGCAGTGAATGAATGCCTGATTTTGCTTTGGGCGTGTGTGCAGCTTTTGCTTTCCCTATTAAGCTGTCTGTGTCTCAGCGCACCAGTGCTCTCACTTTAACCCTTCCGATTCTCTTCCCCATCCCACTGTGGGGAGCGAGTGGCTCTGTGGGGCTGAGCTGCCAAGCGGGGTTAACCCACAACAGGGCCCAAAACATTCGGCAAGACCCCGAGTGAATACAGGCATCCCCTGCCTCCTGACATTGCCGTGTCTTCGCCCAGATGCTGCCAAGAAAGCAGCTCTGAGGAGTACAAGGAGGAGAACCCACCGTCAAAACTCTCCATCGATTTGGCAGAAGGAAATCTCTTTCCTGACCCCAAAGACAGGGATCAGTTTAGCCCCCAGGCTGTGAGCAGCTCCACAGTTGAAAGCAACCTTCCTACCAGGTCTGGAAGACAGCAGGGAGCAGCAGGCGCCCCACCTCGTTTTCCACCCAAAGATATCAAGCAAGCAGAGACCAAGACAGGCGGCGCTTTCTTAGGGCTGCTGCAGGCAACACCATCCCTGGTAAAAGCCTCTCCCTTCCCAGCAAGGCACTAAAAGTTACCAAGGGGAAGAACCTGGGCTTCAGAAGAGCAAGGCGTTCTCCACCTACCCAGCAAGGGGACGTACTCCGACCTCTTCTTGGTAAGACCCACGCCAAAGATGCTAGAAGCAGGGGAAAAGACAACACAAGTCAATGAGACGGTGAGAAGCCAGGGGACCTAGAGAAGCAGCCTGGCGTGGTAGGGAAGGAGGTGCTCCTCGGGTACCGGCTTTTCTCTGGAGCAGGCTGTTATCCCCTGCACTCTTTCCCAGCCAAAGTTCAAGCTGACACGCTACGACAGCTTCAAGCGTAAAGAAGCCCAGCGGCCACGGTGGGACAGGAGAACATATCAAGAGTCCATCCCCAGAGGCCAAACACAGAGAAACAGGAGAAGACACGTGAAAGAAGCCAGGGCGTGCTGTTGGCTGGGAGACAGCTTTACCACTTTGGCCAAGAACACCAAGCGTCTTTGAAAGGGGGACTTGTGTCCCTGAAGGGCTTGGGATGCCAAGCACCTGGCACCTTTGGCTCAAGTCTTCCCGCAGTCTCAAAGAGACGGCAGTGGTAACCTTCAAACCGTCCTCTAAAGGGAAGGTGAAATCCTGGCCCAGAAGAGCTGAGATTTCTGCAGGAAGACCTGAGGAAGAGTGTCCCGATGGTCCACGTTTCCCCATGGGGACCAGACTGGCCCAAAGCTTCCTGCTCAGAGCAGCTGGGACAGAAAACTCCTTGGGTCAGCATTCCCAGGGCACGTGGTGGAGCAAGCACAGCAGGGAAAGCACAGCCCAAAGCCCTTTAGACCCAGCCCACAAGGCCAGGTTGTGTCTACCAAGACAGACAAACCTTCCCCATCCCTCTGGTTTCACTCCCGCTCTCTCAGCAGCTGGAGACAGCAGGGGAGAGGGGCAAAAAGCCTGCCATGCCAGGGCTTCCGACCGTCTCAGAGGACACTCACCTCTCCTCGGTGACCCCCACGTATTGATAGACAGGGCCAGGCTGCCTGAGGCCTTTCATCTCTCTCTCCGGCAGCTCCTTGAAGTAGAAAGCGGGCAGCCGGGAGGCGGCGTAGGTCACTGCATCACAGGACACCAGCCCAGGGTAGTGCACCATCATCCGGGCAGCCAAGTTCACCTTCTGGCCAAGGACTGCCAGAGAGAGAGCACGCGTTAGAGAGAGAGAGCATGCGTCGGTGTGGCCCGTGCCGCCAGCCCCGCGGCACCCTTCCAGGCCAATACCTGTGTATTCGTGTCTCAGCGGGTGGCCAGTGACTCCGCAGAACATCGTCCCTCTGGTAACTGCCACAGACATTGTCCTGGCACACAGAGAAACAGCAGGGCTTGAGCAGCGCCCCAGGCGCAGTCCTGCCCGCCTGGCTTCATCCCTTCCCACACCTCCCCTCGGTGCCAGCCTGGGCCACCGGCTGTGCTGCCCTGCCAGCGTGGGTCTCGGGGATGTGGAGAGCTCAGGGGTGCAACATCTGCAGGTTGCAAGGGACAAGGGGCAGGGGCAGAGCACGTGCAGGGCCACAGCCCTCTTGTGAGCAAAGAGAGAGGGAAGAAGGCGCCCGCCATGTCACCGCCTGGCGATGACAGCCACTTGGGATCAGGTGGCTGGGCCCCATCCCCGTTCATGGGGCAGTGGCCCAGAAGGGCCGGCCTCTGGCCCTCACGAGGGCTCTTTCCAGCGCGGTGGCCAGCAGAGTGTGCTTGGAGGGACTCCGTCTGGCTGCCGTGGGCTGAGCCCAGGGGTTGCCTGCACCTCTCAGGGCACTGCCTCCTTCCTGCCAGGGACAAGGGAGAGCAAGCTAGAAGGCACATCTCTTTCTGTGAAGCCCCCTTGCGCCGTCCCAGGCAGCATGCACCCCGCCGACCCCCGCCACACACTCACTCTCTTTCCTCGAGCATGGTGGAGCACGAGTTGAAGATCTCCAGAGCACTCTGCAGGGCGTGAAGGCTCTCGCAGGGCAGCTTGTTTCCAGGGAGTCCCAGCACGCAGAGGAACGTGCAGCCCTGCCCAGGACAGATGTGGAACATGTTGCTACAGCGCCTAAGAGGGAGTCTCTCCCTCGCGCTCACTGCCCACCCTCTGGCGCTGGGGGAGGCCACCGTTCCCCCCCACTCACTTTATCACACAGGAGGACTTTGTTGATGTGGCCCTTGTGAGGAGAGAGGATTTCTAGCATCACCCTGCTGGCCTCCTTGAGGACGGTGCTGAGATGCACCGAGCTGGTACCTGCAGCAAGCTGCAGCTGGACAAAGATGCAGGTGACTGGCCGTAGCTCAGAGAGGAGATCCATGGGCAGTCCTGCATCGAGCTGGAAGACAAGAGCACGACGGCTTCACCAGCCTGCTCTCCCGGGCTCTTACTGCCCACACCAGTACCGAGGGAGCGCAGGCGTGCTGGCGATAGCGGGTAATAGCAGAGGAAGGGATAAATCCTCCTCTCGGTGCAAAAGGGCGGGCAGGCCGCCCAGCCTGCGGCAGGCAGACGCCGAGTCATAACACAAATGACAAAGGAGAGAAGGCTGCTCCGCTAACACGCCATCTGGGGACCGGTACGGACATGAGGGGAGACCCTCAGGGATGCTCCAGGGACTTCAGGGGAATCTCCCCTTTATCCCACCGTCGTGTCCGCGGCACACCCAGAACCATAGCCACGGAAAAGACAGAGGGACAGGAGTCCTCCTCCTGCCACCCATGTCTCTCTGAGGACAACGCAGACAATGGTGCAGCACCGGTGCCCCTGGGCTCAGTTTCCCTGCGTTGTCATCGCAGGGCGCATTTTCTTTGATTGGTCTGTTCCCGTAAGAGCTCCACCTCTGCAAGGCACCACTTCTTCTGCCCTCCGAAAATGCAGCCCCCAGCAGCGGTGGCCTTGCCGTACCTTCCCGAGAGCAGCGACTGGTATGTACTTCCTAAGCACATCCTTGGCGTTCAGGTCACTGGGCAAGAGAAGAGTAGGCCTCATGGCACCTGAGGAGAGAAAAGGCAGGTGGTCGCTGGGTGGACGGGACTACGAGCTGTTGCAAAGCAGGGCCTGGCCCTGGAAGTGGGGGAGAAAGAGTCTTCTGCGCTTGCTCATGTTGCCACCTCCAGATGCTGAGGGCAGAGCTCTCCCCTGGAAGGAGGAGGCGGCAGCAGCCACCGCCCTGGGAGGCCCAACAGCCTGAGTGCTAACGGACAGAGGGAAGAGGGAGGAGGTGGTTCCTCTCTGGCCCCTGAAGCAGCAAAGCCCCACCTTTCGGGACAATCACAGAGCAAGGGGAAGTGGGCACTCACCTTCCCTTTTTGAGCGGTGTCTCACTGGGTCTTGTACGAGCTTGCGTAAGGCGTCTTGGCATTCGGACCAAGGCATCGGATCCATGCCCGTCACCTGAAGACACACAGAATGAAAGCACTGCCACTGGCCTCCCCAGGACTCCCAGGGGACAGAGCCTGCCCTCCACCGTCACTGCCCAGAGAAGGGGAGAAGTAGCCCACCTGGCTGGATGGGACAGCAGTGCTTCCTCAGAAGCACCGGAGCTGGACAGCCATTCTCCAAGCATGCCCATCTCCAAGCAACCACAGCTCCATGGCCCACAGAGGACATTGCTGCTGGGGCTCAAACCCTCCCAGCGCCTCCTGACCCCTCAAAGCAAGAAAGCCCAGCCCACGGTTACCCTTGAGATGGAAGGACAAGACCTTCCCCTGCCTGCCCGCTTTCCCACCTACAACTCTCTCCACATTCATCTCCTCAGCCTTCCAACACCTCCCTCCTTCATGGCCAGGCCCAGGCCCTCAGAATGGCTCTCGAGGCCAACCCATCCACCTGCCTGCACAGCTCTTGTGCCTGCGAGATGCTTGATCCTCAGCCGGTGCTGCTCACAGAGCTCCCAGCAGGTGGCCGAGAGGACAACTTCACCTGCACCCGCAACCTCTTCGGCGTCACGAACTTCAGCCAGGCACGGGCCAAAAACGCAGAAGTGTTGCCAGCTCTCATCTCCGAAAACCGGGAGGCTCATGGTCCCTGCAGAGATCCCTGGGGAGAAGGAGAAGCAGAACTGACACAGGGAACATTTGGAACTCCACAGCCCCCAGCATCTCGGCTGCTCAGAAGCTCCTCTGAAGCCCAGCGGGGAGAGGGGCGTTACGGAGGGGTAAAGCATCCTCCCTCCTCCTCGGGGAGACGCTGACACGATTCCCTAAAACAGGCGTCTAGAAATAGACGAACCGAGTTGACATTGAGAATGTGTTGAGTGCGCCAGGCGTCATCCCCAGCTGCCTGCCCCAGAAGCCCAGCAAACCAGAAGCACCCTGTGGCATGGCAGAGTGCCACACAGCTGCGTCTGGCACAGCGCCCGTACCTATCTTCAGTTGGATCTTCTGCCCCACATCTGTGTCACGTCTTCCGTACTTCTTCTGGATCTGCTGGCTACAGTGCAGCACCAGGCTGATGGTCCTGGCCACCTCCTGGGGTGGTGTTCTCCACAGCACCAGCACAGCATCTCCTGGGGAAAGGGAGGGAAGGTAAAGGCTCTGCCGAGACCTGACTCTCCCCGACCTACGGTCTGGTTCTGCAGAGACAGCAGAAACCAGCTGCCGTGCGGAGGAAGATGGGCTTGTGGGAGGCCATCGTCCTGGAGGACCGTGTCCTGGGCACCGGGACACCTCTCCTATCCCGGGCCAGCCACAGCAGCAGACGGCTGGCAGCGGTGACACCCCCTGTCCCGAGCGCTCCTCTGCAGCTGCAGCACTGGAGAGAGGGCACTGCTGGAGGGGTGCGTGCGTGGCCAAAGAGCTGGCTCAAGGCGCTGCACAGAGCCTCTTGAGAAGGAGCGCAGAGCAAACGGCCGCCACGGGAGTTAAATGCTACAGCTCAGTGCCCGAGGTCATCGCCCCGAGAACCTACCAGCAAACTTCAAGATGTCTCCTCCAAAAATCAGGAACTCTGTGGACAGAGGGAAGAAAAGGCAGAGTCATGTGGACACCTTCTTCCAGAAGCCACCGAGCAAGGCCCTCTGCCTGGGGGGAGCACCGGGGCAAGGGTGCACTGTGGGGCACAGCTCAGGAAAGCACCGCTCCGGCCTCTCTCCCAGGCTCACGGTGGTCACAGCCCTTGTACCCCGCACAGCAGGCAGGGAGGCAGGGCCTCCAGATGCCACCAGACCTCAGAAAGGTGAAGGCTGGAAGGTACCTCTGGGGTCCATCTGGTCCAACCCCGCTGCTCAAGCCCGGCTGCACAGAGCCAGCTGACCAGGACGGTGGCTGATGGTTTCCGAATAGCTCTAAGGAGGGAGACTTCACAAGCTCCCTGGGCAACCTCTGCCAGTGCTCAGTCACCCTCACAGTCGAAAAGTGTTTCCTGATGCACAGAGGGAACCTCCTGTTCCACTCTGGGCACCACTGGGGAGAACCTGGCTCTGTCCTCTTTGCACCCTCTCTTCAGGTTGTAGGCACGTTTCTAAGGTCCCCCCCGCAAGCCTTCTCTTCTCCAGGCAAACCAGGCCCAGCTCTCTCAGACTTTCCTCATAGCACAGACGCTCCAGACCCTGGCGCACTTGCTGGATGCCCTCAGCCTGCTCTGGGCCCTGACGCAGCACTGAGACGGCTGTTCACGCCAGAGGCACCGAGGTGGCTGCTGAGAAAGTGGGTGCCTCCTCGGCCGCAGCGGGGAGCAGAAAGGACCCGCGCTGGTGCTGACCCGCCAGCAGACCCTGGCTGCGCTCGCTGTTCCTCACAGAAAGCCCCAGCCCTTCCAAGGAGGCAGGACCAGGCTGCCTCCACCCTCCACCATCACGGCCCGATGCCACACAGTCCTGCAGCACGGCTCCTACCCTCCAAAATGTTGCACAGGTACTCATTGAGCGTTTGCGCCAGCTCATCAGTGCCTCTGTCCACGCCGCTCCTCTGCACGAATTTCTCGGTCAACGCAGTGAAACCTGGAACAGGGACATCCAGAAATCAGGAAATGCCCATGTGGGCCAAAAGACCTGGCAGCAGTTTCCACGATGCCCGGCCCGAGAGCCTGTAGGGGACACCTTCCCGTGCCAGCTCCGCACTGGTGGCAGCCGTGATGGACCGCCCAAGGTCACCCATCCCGCTCTCTGTGGGCATCCCAGCAGAAGACCTCAGCAGTGACAAGATGACCACTCTGTCTGAGGGGCTCCAAAGGGCCTGCTGTGTCCCCACATGGCTCATGTCCGTGGCTGCTCCTCCCTGCTCCCCCCACCTGAGATATCCGCAAAGAGCAGCACTCCGTGGACACTCTGAGCGGTGTCGTTGCTCCTGAGGGAGCTATCAGCAAGGAGCGAGGGGAGGAAAGCGACTGCTTTCTGCAGGTCCCCGTAGTGACGATTCCTCTCCCAGGCAGAAGCCATCGTCAGCGCCCTGTGGCACACGGGGTACCTCAGGAGAAGACGGCCGTGCCCAGCCGGGAGGAGGACGAGGACCTCACTGCACAGTGCAAGCTGCACACTGAGCCCAGGGCCTCTGTGCGGGGCGACTAGCCCTCCGCCTTCCCGGGGTGGTCACAGTCACCAGGCGGTGGCCTCCTCTGCAGGTCATCGCTTGCCCGGCAACTCACCTCACGCATCACAATCGGCTCGCAGTGACATCTTCCGTCTGTCACCGCCATTACCCGGTGTCCTGCTGTGAGCGACACAGCACTAACTTCTCTTGTAATGCTGGGGAAAACTGCACTTCTAGAACTCTCTTGTCTGAATTTGGGAAAATATGTACTTCATAGCCAGCTAGCCTATGTGGGATCAGCGGTCTCGGTGCTTTTAAGCCTTCCCAGGTGTAGAGATGAGGACTTGAGGCACTTGACGCAGGCTGGCCCACAGCATTAGTTCATACCACGAAATAATTTCATACCATGAAATAATTTCATCCTTAGAGAGAGAGCTTTTTATTTTCGTCTCCTTCTAGATACAGAAATTAATATTATTTTTCAATAGCTATCAAAAGAAGAGCTTGTTCTCTATTTCAGTGCCTCACACCCAGAGTTACAGGTTTGAACGTTTTTTAAACACTGCGACCCCCGCCCAACTTCCAGACATTTTGGGGCCGTGACCCACCTCTTTTGGGGGGAACTCAGCATAACCCGCACTTCCCCCCTCGCCTGCTCCTCCGCCGTGTGGGCCGGGGGACGGAGAGACAGGGAGAGACGAGGTGGGCGGAGGGGGAATGGTGGGGGTGGCAGAGCCGGCAGTACCTGGCCATCCCGGCCACCGCCGTCTCGCCCCAGCAGGCCTTTGCCGCCGGCCAGAGCGGCCTGGAGCATCGGCGAGCCGTCCTGGCGCCGGAGAACATGGGCCACATTCTCTCGGCACTCGCTTTCCCACCCCGCCTCCAGAGCCAAACTGCTCAAAACTCATCCCTTTCTATGGAATTTAAAAAATCACTCAGCGCTGCAACATCCCACTTCTTTTTCTTTGTTGAAAAGGAAACAGCCCCCAGGTTTTCTGCTGAAAAACTCCCAGTCCTCCCAGCTGGCAGGGCTGCCGCTGACTCCAGCCTTACTGGGAGGCCCGTCTTCGTTTCCGGAAGGCAGCCGGTTTCCCTTTGGAATCGTTAAGGGCTAGATAAAAACGTTCCTTTGAGGTTTATTTTGAAAAATACAAGCCTTGAGAAGCCCAAGGAGAATGTTCCCACACGCCTTCTGCTTTGGGGACAGGAGTTTATCGAGGCCCAGACCTGAGGATTGGTCCTTTCAAGAGAAAAACAGAACCAAAATATAGATTATTTTTCTTTCCACTGGACATGAATATTCAGCAAAAATTAAACAAAGTCATCAAAATCTGGTGACTCGGAAACAAAAAAAATCAGCCTTTTTTATAATGTTGGGAGAGACAAGATGCCTTTCTTTCCATTTCCTTCCTTCAGCTAATCAAACCCTCCATGTTCCCTCCCAAATGCCATGTTAATTTATGCAAATAAGCACCAATTAATAAAATAAACATGCAACGGGTGCTTTAAATACGACCGAGATGCCTTGCCCAGAGCAAGAACTAGTCCCTGCAGAGAGCGAGCAACCAGTGCTCCCCCAAACTGACCGTCGAGTCACAAGGTCTCTCTTGTGTCTAGAGATCCAGCCGTGGTTGCTACCCGGTCGAAGGCTGCTGTTAAAAAAACTGTGGGCACCCAGACAGAGGCCCCGCGCAAACATATGGGCAGCCAGGCCTCTGGCTGCAAAGAGTGCCGGAGCCTGGCACTCGCCATGGAGGGCAGCAGAGACAACACTTGTGTAAGACGTGAACAGGTAAATGATCTGCTCATTCTGGTGGCTGAGCTGAAGGAAGAAGTGGAGAGGTTGAGGAGTATGAGAGAATGCGAGAGGGAGAGTGACTGGTGGACCCGCTCCCGGAGAGAAAGGGAAGAGGGTGAGGCCCCACACAAGTCAGAGGACCCCCTCCCCTCTCGTCACCAGGCAATAGGAGGGGATCGCAGAGACGAGGGGGAATGGAAACCGGTCCCTGCGCGGGGAAGCAGGAGAATGCCCTCCCGGCCCCTCCCACCTTCCCAGTTACCTTTGCAGAACAGATATGAAGCCCTGCAGGAGGAACTGGCTGTTGGAGAGGAGGATGATACACCCAGGCCAGGAACGTCAGAAAGACCAAGTCGCCATGGACCCAGCATCACAGTTGGCTCCAAAAGGAAAAGCAGACGGGTCATTGTGGTGGGTGACTCTCTATTGAGGGGGGTGGAGGGGCCAACATGCCGTCCAGACCCACTTCACAGGGAAGTCTGCTGCCTCCCTGGGGCACGGGTCAGGGATGCGTTAGGCAAACTTCCGGCCCTAGTAAACTCCTCTGACTACTACCCCCTCTTAGTATTTCAGGTGGGTAGTGACGAAGTGGGTAGGAGGAGCCCAAAATCGATTAAAAGAGATTTTAGAGCCTTGGGGCGACGGCTTAAGGGGTCAGGAACACAAGTTGTATTCTCCTCTATCCCTTCAGTGGCAATCATGAATGAGGAAATTAACAGGAAGAGGCAACAGGTCAACTCGCGGCTCCGGGACTGGTGTTACTGGCAGGGCTTTGGGTTTTTTGATCACAGGCTGCTATATGAGTCACCTGGCCTGCTGGTGGCAGGTGGGACGCACCTGTCCCAGAAGGGGAAAAGAATTTTGGGGCAGGAGTTAGCAAGGCTCATTGACAGGGCTTTAAACTAGATATGAGGGGGGAAGGGGAGACAACTGGGCCTGTCAGGAATAAATCCAAGGGAGGCATGCCAGGGCTTGAAGGATGGTGGGCTAGCGAGGACTCTCACTCTGACATTTCATTGGAGAGAAGGGATAGACGCTTAGAAATCATGGAAGCACCTGAAAGGGGTCTGGTGGGAAATGGGGCCCACACTCGCAAAAAGGTGCTGGAGTCATTAGCACATCTGAAGTGCATCTATACCAATGCACGCAGTATGCGCAACAAACAGGGGGAGCTTGAAGCCATGATGCACCAGGGAAACTATGACACAGTGGCTATCACAGAAACGTGGTGGGATGCCTCACATGACTGGAGTGCCACAATCGATGGCTACAAGCTCTTCAGGAGGGACAGACAGGAAAGGAGAGGTGGAGGAGTGGCCCTGTATATTAGAGAATGCTACGAGAGCTCAGAAATCGAGTATAGTGATGACGGGGTGGAGAGCGTTTGGATTAGGTTAAGGGCCGATAAAGCTGCTATCGCTGTGCGAGTCTGCTATAGACCTCCCAACCAAAGCAGTGAGGCGGACGAAGCTTTCTATAAGCAGCTGGGGGAAATCTCGCGATCACTTGCCGTTGTTCTTGTGGGGGACTTTGACCTCCCGGATATCTGCTGGGAATACAGCACAGCTGAGAGGGAACAATCCAGGAGGCTCCCGGAATGTGTGGAAGATAACTTCCTCACACAGCTGGTAAGTGAGCCCACCAGGGAAGGTGCCCTCCTGGACCTGATTCTTGTGAAGAGGGAAGAACTTGTAGGGGAAGTAAAGGTTGGTGGCCGTCTAGGGCACAGTGATCGTGAGATGATCGAGTTTCTGATTCTTGAGGAAACAAGGCGAGGGGTTAGTAAAACTGCCACCTTAGACTTCCGGAGGGCAAATTTTGACCTGTTCAGAAGACTGCTGGACAAAGTCCCTTGGGAGGCTGCCCTGAAGGATATAGGAGCCCAGGAAGGCCGGACGTACTTCAAGAGAGAAGTCTTAAAGGCACAGGAGGAGGCTGTCCCTGTGTGCCGAAAAACAAGTAGGCGGGGAAGGAGACGGGCCTGGCTAAATAGGGACCTTTGGCCGGACCTCAAGAACAAAAGGAGAGTCTATGACCTCTGGAAGAGGGGGCAGGTCTCTCATGAAGACTGTAAAGATATAGCGAAGCTATGCAGGGAGAAAATTAGGAGAGCCAAAGCGCAGCTCGAGCTCAACCTAGCTACAGCTGTTAAGGATAACAAAAAATGTTTCTATAAATTCATTAACAACGAAGGGAGGATTAGGGAAAATCTCCCTCCCTTACTGGATGCAGAGGGAAACATAGTCACAAAGGCTGAGGAAAAGGCTGAGGTGCTCAATGCCTACTTTGCCTCAGTCTTTAGCAGTGGAACTAACTGTTCCCTGGGCACCCAGCCTCGTGAGCTGGGAGACAGGGAGGGGAAGCTGCACGAGGCCATCGCAATGAAAGAGGAAGTGATCTACGACCTGCTACGCCGCTTGGATGCGCACAGGTCTATGGGACCGGATGGGTTACATCCAAGAGTGCTGAAAGAGCTGGCAGACGTGCTCGCCAAGCCACTTTCCGTGATCTACCTGAAGTCATGGCTGACTGGGGAGGTCCCAATGTGTGGGAGGATTTTTAGTACAAAGGGGTCATCCTGTGAACACTCCAAGCACCGAAGAATTGTTAACAACTGTGTAGGCCTTGTAAGTTTGAAGGTTATGTGAAAACATTGTAGCGGTGTTAGAAATGCTGAGACAAACAAGATATGAGAAAGTGTGCTGAACTCAGCATGCAAAATGCAGAACTTCGCCCAGGATATAGGAGGGGTGATTGTTCGCGTGGACAGATGTTTTAAGGCAATTATAATATGTTGCTTACTGCATGTACAGCTCATGCAACCAATCAGCAAATTGTCGGCGTGTGATGCGGAATCAGAATGTCTATAATAACTGAGCTATCTGTGCAATAAAGTGGCATTAACCTGATCATATTGGTCATGGTGTTACTGTCCGAGCCTTCTGCGTCGACAAGTGGCGCCCGAACAGGGACCCTCAGATCGGTGTTGGGATCAGCGAATACCCGATGAGCAACCAACGGACGGAGGGGGCAGAAGAAGCCGGTCGATAGGTGAGTGCTGCCCCGGCACTCGGGAAGACGCTAGCGCATCAAGTTAGGGAATCTCACTCTGGCCAAGCGAGCGGCCGGGGAGGAGATGTGGTCTATGCACTCCAAAGAAGAAGAGGCGGTAGTTAAGCTCCTCCAACATATACTCTCTACGAGAGGACTGAAGTATGATACGCCTACCTTGAAGGCGCTCTTAGCATGGGCGCGGGATAAAGGACTTATCCCCACTGTTGCTGCCGCTTTTGCTCAAGATACGTGGGCTAAAATAGGAGCGGTGTTGTGGGATGAAGTAAGTAAAGGATCCAAGGAGGCACAGAAACTCTCCACCGTGTGGAGGTTAGTATCAGAGACTTTGAAAACAATGCAGGCAGAACGTGCTGCGGCCGCCTCTGCCTTTGCAGCATTAACACCCAGAGTTAAGGATGTTTCCCCCACGAGCCTTTCTTTTGGGGGATCGCCAGAAGCTGTCGTCCCTCAACCCCGGGGCTGCAGAATAACACAGGGGAATGTAGTGAGTCATGCCGTTACTGCCCCGAGCCAGCCTACTCCCGCTACAGACCCTCTTGAGATGCCTGTTTATGAAAGTGGAAAAGAGGAAGAAACTACGTTTCCTCCTCCCCCTCCCAAAGACACTGTTGTCGAAAGTACCGAAGGAGACCGCCCTGAGGATTCCAGGGATCAGCCAACGCCGTACCCTCCTCTGCCACCCTCTACTCCGCCATCACCTGGCAGCAGCACTAGAGTACCACCTGGTGGACTGACAGACCTTCAGTTCTGGGAGTTGTTAAAAAAGTTGGAAGCGTTGGAAGCTCGTCTAGACGATCAATCCAGTTCACGAGCTCCTCCAGCTTACCCTGCTCCTTTGCCACTGCCTCATCATGCCTTGTCGTGGCCGCCATTGTCGGGATTTGAGGGGCATGGGGGAGCGGTAGGAGGGGAGGAAGGATTGAAAAACCGATGGAGGGGAGAAATTAGAGACGCGGCAATTGAGGGCGTGTTTCTTGAGCCTATGGCGTTTCCGGTGTTTGCTAATGCTGGGGGTGGAAAGGATTGGGAACCGTTTGATTGGAAATTGTTAAAGGAGGCGAAACAGGCTGTTAGTTAATATGGACTAGGCTCTCCCTATACTAGGGCTATAGTGGAGCATTTATTTACTGCAAATTTACTCACACCACATGATTCAAAGCAGATTTCTCAAATGTTGCTCACCCCTTCTCAGCAGTTGCAGTTTTTCAGTGTGTGGCAGAACCTATGTGATCAGGCTGCTGCCACCCGGCGTCCTCAAGGTGATCCTTTGTATGGGGTACAGACACAGATGTTAATGGGGACGGGACCTTACGTTCGAACTGACTGGCAAGCTAATTTTGCTGTGGAGGTTTTGCAACTCAGTCAACAGCTAGCTCACAGGGCTTTGTTGGGGATTAGAGGGGAAAAAAACCCTCCTGCTTTTACAAATGTTCGCCGAGGACCTACGGAGCCTTGTTCTGGGTTTGTTGATAGATTGCATGCAGCTATTTCTGCTCACCCTGACCTTGATGAGACCATGAAAGCTAAGTTTTTAGACTTACTTGCTTTTGATAATGCGAACGATAAAACCAAGAAAGCTCTTGGTACCCTACCTCGAGGCAGTACCACTGCTCAGCTGCTGGAAACAGCAGAACGGGTGCTTTCCCAAGAACAGGCTACGGTTATGGCTGCTGCTGTTGGAGCAGCGGTACGTCCGTTGGTGCAACAGCAATCAAAAGGAAAATGTAATAATAATGATAAGAAATGTTATAATTGCGGAAAATCAGGTCATTTTCGTAAAGAGTGCAGAAACGCAAGTAAGGGACAAGCGAGCGGGCAAGTAAGCTCCCCACGTCAGAGTGGAGGTAGATGGTGTGTGAATTGTCGAAGCGCCACCCATAATTCTGCGGAGTGTAGGCGATCGGGAAACCGGGTACCAAGCGCGATGCATCCTCCTCGCACTATGACACAAGTACAGGAGGCGGTATAGGGTGCCTGGACCGTTGCGCCACCGCCACTGCAGGAAGCGTGGGAATGGACCTGGCAACAGCAGTAGATACCACTTTAGTCACAACGGCGGTCACTCTAATTGATTCAGATCAACGAGGACCGCTGGGCCATGGACTGAGTGCTCTGTTAATTGGGCGCTCCTCCGTGTCCCGTCAGGGCATTTTTATTGTACCGAGCCTTATCGATGCTGATTATACAGGGATTATAAAGATTATGGTATATACGCTGACCCCCCCGATTACCATTCCTCAGGGGTCAAAAATTGCACAATTGATATTATTTCGATTAATGGTCCCGAGGTCGCTGCCAAAACAGAGGGGTGCCGGAGGTTTTGGCTCAACAGGGTCTCCTGATGTCTTATTAGCTATTGATATTGCACGAGGCAAGCCTGAAGAAAAGGTGGTTGTGACGCATCCTTCAGGAACGTCTATTACCCTGACTATGTTGATAGACACAGGTGCTGATGTTACGATTGTGCCTATTTCTAGCTGGCCATCAGCGTGGCCCCTTGCTCCTGCTGCGACGAGTGTAGTCGGGGTAGGGGGTCCACAAAGGACAATGATCAGCCAAACTTTAGTTTCTTTTACATTTATGGATGGAACCGTAGTCTCAGTCAAGACATACGTGATGCAGCTACCTGTCACCTCGATAGGTAGAGATGTGCTTTCTCAGCTTGGGGCTCGACTTGTGACATCGCCTTTTTAGGAGCGGTCACGGTCGAGCAGCCAACATTGAAGCTCACCTGGACCACTACAAGTCCTGTGTGGGTGGACCAGTGGCCTCTAAAAGAGGATCGGCTGCATATTGTTCAAATGTTAGTACAGGAACAGTTGGAGGCAGGTCATATTGTACCCTCAACGAGCCCTTGGAATACCCCTATTTTTACTATTCCAAAAAAAATCAGGAAAATGGCGCCTATTACACGATCTCCGAGCCATTAATGCGGTAATGCAGGAAATGGGGGCATTACAGCCAGGTTTACTATCACCTGCGATGATACCAAAAGAATGGAACTTGTTTATTGTAGATTTAAAAGACTGTTTCTTTACTATACCGTTGCATCCGGAAGATGCAGAAAAATTTGCCTCTTCCGTGCCATCAACAAATAAGAAAGAACCAGCTAAGCGGTATCATTGGGTTGTTCTGCCACAAGGAATGAAGAATTCTCCCACCTTGTGTCAAATGTTTGTGGCCTGGGCCTTACGTCCGTTTAGGGAAAATAATCCATTTTTGCTTGTATATCATTATATGGACGATATTTTAGTGGCAGGCCCAAATTTGGATGTTGAAGCAACCTTGAAGGAGTTAACTGAAACCATAGAGCAAAAGGGTCTGAAAATTGCTCCTGAAAAGGTACAAAAGAATGCACCATGGCACTATTTGTGTTGGATTATTACTCAAAGTACTGTTAAGCCTCAAAAGATTCAGCTAACGACCAAAATTAAAACTTTAACGGATGTACAGAAATTAATAGGAGATATTCAATGGGGGCGATCCGTATCCGGTATCACCAGTGATGACCTGGCTCCTCTGATGTCATTGCTAGGCACCTCTACACAGGCTGAAGTTTGTCGGCAACTCTCACCAACTCAAGAAAAGGCTTTAGATTTCATTGTTCAAAAAATCATGACTGGGTGCGTGCAACGCTTAACAGGAGTTCCCCTACAATTGATTGTGATAAATTCTGGGTCTGGCAGAGAACATTTGATAGGTTTGTTAGTACAACAGGTCAATTGTACGGTGTCTATAATAGAATGGGGTTTTCTATCTTACCAACCTAAGAATACTGTCTGCACTCGTATATAAATGTTTGCAAACCTTATTATAAAGGGCAGACGTCGTATCGTTGACTTAACTGGACATGAGCCAGAGGTTATATATGTTCCGATTACCCAGAGTTATCTGGATTGGCTTCTCTCTTCCTCAGAGGTTTTACAATATGCATTAACGGATTTTTCCGGACAGATAACTAATGCCTACCCACCAATGAAACTTTTGCCATTAATTCGAAATCAAACTTTTGAAGAGACTCCACGACGTTCGAATTCTCCGGTGTCTGGACTCACGGTATTTACAGATGCCGGAAAGAAATCAAAAAGGGCGGTGGTTACCTGGTGCCTTAATGGACAATGGCACTCCAAAGTACTAAATGGTGTTTTACAAGATTCTTTACAGACTTTAGAACTACGGGCAGTGGTGTGGGCTTTTCAAAACTGGCAGAATGAACCGATTAATGTTGTTTCAGAGTCTATGTATGTGGTCGGTACTGTTATGAGACTGGAACGATCGATGCTTCGATCTCTTCGAAATTCTGTCTTATATCAGTTATTGTTACAATTGTTACATTTGTTAAATCAGAGAACGTATCCTTATTTTATAGTGCACATACGTAGCCATCAGCCTGATTATGGCCTGGCCATTGGTAATAATCGTGCTGACCATTTGGTTGCAGCAACCTGGGAGAACCGTCAAACCAACTTATTTGAACAAGCTCGAGTGTCTCATGAATTTTTTCATCAATTGGCTAGAGTATTAGCAAGGCAGTTTAATTTACCTATTTCTGAGACATGTGGTATTGTGCAATCCTGTCCGGATTGCCAAGGGACTGGTTTGGGGCTTGGCCTAGGCGTGAACCCACGTGGGTTGCATTCCTTGCAATTATGGCAAATGGATGTTACCCATGTTCCTGAATTTGGAGGGCTCAAATATGTCCATGTAAGCATTGACACCTATTCGCACGCCATCTGGGCCACAGCACAAACTGGAGAAATGGCCAAACATGTTATTAAGCATATGTGTGCAGCTATAGCAGTTTTGGGGGTACCCCAGGAAATTAAAACCGATAACGGACCTGCCTATGTTTCTCAACGATTTGCTAAATTCTGTACTCTATGGGGTATACGTAAACATACTGGAATTCCTCATTCTCCCACGGGACAGGCCATAGTCGAGCGTGCACACACTACGCTGAAGGCGCTTTTGCAAAAACAAAAAGGGGGAGAAATTACCTCTTCTTCTGCAGAACGCCTTGCAAAAGCTTTAGATGTATTGAACTGTTTGCGGTTAACTGGAGAACGTGACTCACCTCCAATAGTGATTCATCACATGTCATTACGGTCTGGTTTGCAAGCAACCACACCAGGACGGGTACAGTATAAGGACTGGCAATCAGGGCAATGGAAGGGTCCAGTGGAGATAAAAATGATTGGTCGCAGATATGCTTGTGTTTTGACAGATCAAGGTCCAAGATGGGTACCAGCACGTTGGATTAAGCCGTGGAGGGAACCTAAAATGCAAGAGAGTGGAACGCGAGACGGTGATATGACCACGTGAACTCACCACTCTGGCTCTCGCAGGCTTGGCAACTGTCATATGTCCAGCTTGTAGAGAGTGTGAACCGTGGGTTCTTTGCGAGTGTAATGAGTGCAAGAAACAGCTCTATCAACGTGCCGGATTAGCAGGGTTTTGGTGTTCGGCTTGCCTGGAAGTTCAGTATGCAAGGATACAACAGGCTGTTCGTATAGCCATTTTAACAGGGCATGACGTCGACGAGAATCATAATCGTCGGTTAGCTTGGGAAACACATTGTTGTGTGAGAGCAATTTGGAAGTATCAGGATAACTATGATCCTTTAGTAGTCAAGTGTAGCAAAGACGTTTTAATACCCCGCATTTGGAAGGTAAAACCGGAAGAGTGGGAGAAAACGAAGAAAAAGTGTGCAAGGCGATTTGGTTGGAAGCAAAAGGGAAAACCATAATGGCAACATGGGTTGGATAATTGGGATAATGATTATTGGTTTAGTGGGACCGGGAGTGGAAGGTATTACAAACATATCCCCTAGGCAGAACGTATGGGTAACATGGGCAAATCAGACAGGCAACTCGGCCTTTTGCTTATCCATGGCCACTCCATCAGATCCTTTCCGAACATGTTTGATTGGTTTTCCATTCCTGCGATTGGAGGATTTTGAAGGCTATGTATCCCAAGTCAATTTAACAAATAGTTTGCTGTTAGAATCAGAGCAGGTTAACGTCACTTGTAACCTGTTGTGAGGATCTGCAGACAGCTATTGGTGTCCAGAAGGAGTAGGACCCCTATTTCAAGGTCATCTCATTAATCATTTAAACCGATCATTTCCTCTCCCTTTGCAGGAATTGGATCTTTTGGGGTCACTTCCAGCAGTGGGACATCATGCTGGAAATAATACTGGCAGGCATATTGGCAACTTTAGCTTAGGATGTATCGAATTGGGAGGGCAAAATCCAGTATTATGTAGAGGTTATGGGTTTAATATGACAGGTGCTCTCACTGGTATGCAAAATGTTACTCCCACTGTTTCATTTATTAAGAGTAATTATTGTCAAAACGGAGGTGCTGACCTAGGACTGTCGTGTGGAGGGATTTGGAATAATGCATCTTTTCCTAAGCTACTTCCACCTGGGTATTTTCTGATATGTGGTGACCGAGCTTGGGGAGGCATCCCTAGTCGTTCAGTAGGAGGACCGTGTTATTTAGGTGGACTTACCTTGTTTGCTCCTGACAGGATTAGTCTTATTAGTCTTAGGAACCAGTCACGGCGATCGCGACGAACGATTACCGATTTTACCCCTGAGTGCAGTGACCGCATCGAGTTTTGGCATCGCCCGTCAAAAATTTTTGCAGGCTTTTTAGCTCCAGGTGTGGCTGCAGCCAAGGCTTTAACGGATCTAGAAAAGCTAGCCTGTTGGAGTATAAAACAGTTTAACCTGACTTCTGAGATGATTTCTGCTTTATTAACAGATGCTGATAGTATACGACATGCTGTGCTGCAGAATCGTGCTGCTATTGATTTTTTGTTAGCACAAGGCCATGGTTGTGAGGATTTTGAAGGGATGTGTTGTATGAATTTGTCTGATCGCTCACGCTCCATTCATGACCACTTAGCCCAGTTAGAGCACAATATGCATAAGCTCACTCAGGGTCATTCGTGGTTGGAGCAATTGTTTAATTCTTGGGGACTGGCTGGCTGGGTACAAGATTTCTTGAAACAGGGCCTTGTAATTTTGATTGTTGTAATAATATTGCTGATCATTTTACCTTGTTTGTTTTCTTGTCGACAAAGATCTTTAGAAGTGTCTATAGAAAAAATGTTTTCAGGTGCTTGGATTGTTCAAAAACAAAAAGGGGGATCTGTGGGAGGATTTTTAGTACAAAGGGGTCATACTGTGAACACTCCAAGCACCGAAGAATTGTTAACAACTGTGTAGGCCTTGTAAGTTTGAAGGTTATGTGAAAACATTGTAGCGGTGTTAGAAATGCTGAGACAAACAAGATATGAGAAAGTGTGCTGAACTCAGCGTGCGAAATGCAGAACTTCGCCCAGGATATAGGAGGGGTGATTGTTCGCGTGGACAGATGTTTTAAGCCAATTATAATACGTTGCTTACTGCATGTACAGCTCATGCAACCAATCAGCAAATTGTCGGCGCGTGATGCGGAATCAGAACATCTGTAATTACTGAGCTGTCTGTGCAATAAAGTGGCATTAACCTGATCATATTGGTCGTTGTGTTATTGTCCGAGCCTTCCGCGTCGACACCAATGGACTGGAGGGTGGCAAATGTAGCGCCCATCTACAAAAAAGGCAGAAAGGAGGATCCGGGAAACTATAGGCCTGTCAGTCTGACCTTGGTAGCAGGGAAGGTCATGGAGCAGATCATCTTGAGTGCCATTACAACTCATCTAATGGACAAGCAGGGGATCAGGCCTAGTCAGCATGGGTTTAGGAAAGGCAGGACCTGCCTGACAAACCTGATCTCCTTCTATGACAAGATGACCCGATTATTGGATGAGGAAAAGGCTGTGGACATTGTCTACCTAAACTTTCGAAAAGCATTTGACACTGTCCCCCATAGAAATCTCATGGAAAAACTGGCGGCTCATGGCCTGGATGAGCATACGATCTGCTGGATCAAGCACTGGCTGGATGGGCGGTCCCAAAGAGTGGTGGTCAATGGAGTTAAATCCAGCTGGCGGCCGGTCACAAGTGGTGTCCCTCGGGGCTCAGTGTTGGGACCGTTTCTGCTCAACGTCTTTATTGATGACCTTGATAAGGACATAGAGTGTATCATCAGCAAGTTTGCCGCTGACACGAAGCTAAGCGGGAGTGTTGATCTACATGAGGATAGGGAGGCTCTACAGAGAGACTTGGGTAGATTGGACCGATGGGCCAATGCTAACGGTATGAGCTTCAACAAGGCCAAGTGCCGGGTCCTGCACTTGGGCCACAACAACCCCATGCATCGCTACAGGCTTGGGGAAGTGTGGCTGGAGAGCTGCCTGGCAGAAAAGGACCTGGGGGTTCTAATTGACAAGCGGCTGAACATGAGCCAGCAGTGTGCCCAGGTGGCCAAGAGGGCCAATGGCATCCTGGCTTGTATTAGAAATAGTGTGAGCAGCAGAAGGAGGGAGGTGATTGTCCCCCTGTACTCAGCACTGGTGAGGCCGCACCTTGAGTATTGTGTCCAGTTCTGGGCACCTCAATACAAGGGAGATATCGAGGTGCTGGAGCGAGGGCAGAGGAGGGCAACGAAGCTGGTGAAGGGCCTGGAGAATAAATCTGATGAGGGCGATTGAAGGAGCTGGGACTGTTTAGTTTGAGGAAGAGGAGCCTGAGGGGAGACCTCATCGCTCTCTACAACTGCTTGAAAGGCCATTGCAGAGAGGTTGGTGCTGGTCTCTTCTCACAGGTAATTAGCAATAGAACAAGAGGGAATGGCTTCAAGCTGCAACAGGGTAGGTTTAGGCTGGATATAAGGAAAAAATTCTTCACGGAAAGAGTGGTCAGACACTGGAATAGGCTGCCCAGGGAGGTGGTGGAGTCACCATCCCTGGATGTGTTTAAGGCTCGTTTAGATGTGGTGTTAAGGGATATGGTGTAAGGGAGAACTTTGTAGAGTGGAGATGATGGTTGGATTCAATGATCCCAAGGGTCTTTTCCAACCTAAATGATTCTATGATTCTATTCTATGACCCGGGGGTTTGGGGGGGACACGGGTGTTTGGGGAGTCGCGTTTTGGGGGGACGCAGGGGGTTGGGGACAGGGGTGGTTGGGGGGACTGAGGTGTTCAGGGGGGACTCAGGAGGTTTGGGAGGACCGAGGAGATCGGTGAGTTGGATTGTGGTCCCTCACGCACCATCCCCCACCCATCTCCACGCCGTACACCCCACCTCTGCCCCCGCGCCCCCCCCAATCTTCCAGCCCCCCACAAACCCTCGTGCAAGACCTCACGTGAATCTTCATGTGAGTCTCTGTGCGAGCCCTCGTGCAAACACCCTCGTGCACTACCACCCGTCCCCTCCGCACTCCCCCACCCCCAAGCCCAACCCTCGACCCCTCCCCAAAACCCTAACCACCCCCAGGGACCCTTGTGTGAATCCTTGTGGAAATCCTCGTGTGAATCCTCGTTCAGGACCCCCGCACGCACACCCCCCGGCACTCCCCCTCCCTCCAAATCCCCCTTCAACCCCCTCCTTCATCCCCCAAATCACTGCTCCCCCCCAGCACCCTACAACAAGCCCTCGTGGAAGTCCTTGTTGAAGGCCTCGTGCAAAAATGCCTTGCACAACATCCATTCCCTTCCCCACCCCCAAATACCCCCTCAAACCCATCCCCCACCCACAAATCCCCCCACAAATCCTTGTGCAAACCCTTGTGTGAATCCTTGTGTGAGGCCTCGTGCGAATCCTCCTGCAAAATCCCCTCATGGGCCACCGTCCATCCCACTCCCCCCTCCCCCACGCCCTAAGTCCCCCCTCAACCCCCTCCCCAGCCCCTACAAACCCTCGTGCGAATCTTTGTGCGAGCCCCCTCCTGCCTCACCCCCAGCTCCCACACCCCTCCCCCACCCCCAAAGCCACCCCACCCCGTCCCAATCCCCTCTAAGCCCCTCCCCCAACCCCCCCAGTCCCCTAGGAACCGCCATGTGAGTCCTTGTGCGAGGCCTCGAGCAGAATCCCAATCCCACGCCACCAGTCCTGCTACGAACCCTAGTGCAGGGTCTCGTGCGAGCCCCCCCGTACCCCACGTCCTACCCCTCCCACCCCAAATCTCCCCTTCCACCCTCTCCCCCACCCTTGAAACACCCCCAGCCCTACAAACCCTACAAACTCTTGTGCGAGTCCATGTGCAAAATACCCTAAATGCCACCATCCCCCATCCCCCCTCCCCAGCCTCTGAACCCCCCCAAACCCTTGTGCAAACCCACCACCCACACCCCCCAAATTCCATCCAAAAACCTGCCCCAGCCTCCTACAAACCCTCGTGAAAATCCTCCTGCGACCCCCTCATGTGCCAACCCCCAACCTCTGCCCCCACCCCCCGAATCCACAGTGAACCCCCTGCCCCACCCCTTCAAGCGCCTTACAAAGCCTCGTACAAATCCTCGTGCAAACGCTCATCTACCATCAGACACCCCCTCCCCCACCCCCTCAAAATCCCCCTCAAATCCCTCCCTCACCCCTCAACCCCCCCAGCCCCCATGAACTCTTGTGCAAACACTCGTGTGAGACCCCTGCCCTACCCCCCAATCTTCCAGCTCCCCACAAAACCTTGTGCAAACCCTCGTGCGAACCCTTGTGCAAGCCCCTCCTGTGCCACCCTCCCCAAATCCCCCCTCACCCCCTCCCCCCCCACCACGAACACTTGTGCAAACCCTCGTGCAAACCCTCGTGCAAACGCTCCTGGGAATGCTCCCCCGGCCTCTCAACCCGCCCGAACCTTCGTGTGAACTCACCACCCCCCTCACACGTGTCCCCCCTCAACCCCCTCCCCCACCCTCTACAAACACTTGTGTGAATCCTGCAAGGGCTTGTGTGAATCCTCGTGCGAGCCCCCCTCACGCACTTCCCCCCCCTACTCACCCCCACCCCCCGCCCCCTCCCAACCCCCCAAACCCCTCCCCCACCCCATCAAGTGCCCCCTCAGCCCCCGACGCACCCTCGTGCAAACCTTTGTGCAATACCCACCACGCATCAACGCCCACCCCACCCTGTGCCCCGATCCCCCTCCACCCACCTCCCCCGCCCCCTCATTTCCCCCCAGCCCCTGAAGAGCCCTCGAACAAACCCTGGTGTGAGGCCTGGTGCAAATCCTCGTGCCAAGTCCTGGTGTAAGAAAGGCAGGTATTGCTTTTGCAGAGGAGAAAAGCCGTTGCCATCAGAGGTGACACGATAAGGGAATGACTAAGACAAAGAGGCTCCAGCAAAGGCTTGTAGAACATCTCTTATCACACAGACAGAAGGACAAACTCATTCCTACTGCATTAGTGTCTAGAAGGGCAGTCAAACATTTAACCAGGGCTAATGACACTGAGCAAGTTTTTTGTTACCAAAGAGGAAGGAAATAAACTAGTCAGATAATCCCTCTGGGTGTAGCATAGAGGGAAGTAAACAGAGGCAGGACACCCGGGAAGAATTTTAGGCGCCTTGGACAGACTGTGAACCCTGCAGTACCCAACCAAGGGGAAACAGGGGAGGGAAAAATTCGGCCGGGATTAGGAAATAAAAAGGTGTGTTTCAAGAACTGAAAGTGTGCCTACTTGCTAGGTCACCCGCTCTTGCAAGAACGTGAACAAAAACGTGCTTCACAGAGGATTCTGCCTGAGCCTATTTCATTCGGACCGGAACTTATTTCTCACAATCTGGGGGCTCATCCGGGAGCAGAAGTCATCTTCTTGGGAGTCCCTGTCGCCGAAGGATGGGAAGACGCGCCCCGTTGATTTCAATGGTCTCATGGATCGTCGGCGGGGATTCCGGGAGGAATCGACTAAGATCTCAAGACCCAGTTGGACGGCAGACTCTGTGAAGCACAGGGGGAAAAGGGATAGGTGCAGTAGGCACAGAGAGTATGACCATGACCAGGCAACTCCGTGCACGGACCAAGGTAAGGAAAATCGGACTGTTAAAGTATTGCCTTGGTGGTCGGGACATTCTAAGAGACTTGTGTGTGAGTGACTGAGACATACTGCGGTACGAAGCGGGTGTGGAATCCGGATCCGCGGTTCTGTAGTCCCGCGAGGGGCGCAGCCGGAGAAGGACGAAGCGAAAGGAAGGGGTGTAAGAAAAGTCTCTGTTCAGAATGGGAAATAAGGGTTCTAGGCCTAGGGATGAAAAAGGGGATACTAAGAAAGACCCCGGGAACATTCCCCCAGACAGTCCTTTAGGGGAGAATGTTGAGGTTTCAAAATGATTCTTCTTGCACAAGGGATAAAGATAAAAAGAAAATGATTTGTTCTGTTTGGACCGCATCCTGGAGGGGCCAGGGGTGGATGGGGGGGCCGTGGACATCCTGGGAAGGGTCTCAGGGTGTCCTAGGGGTCCTGTGTCTGTCTTAGAGGATCCCAGAGGTGTCCCAGGGGGGACATGTTTGCATTTGCATTTGAATTTGTTTGGACCAAAGAACCCATAAGATCTCCTAGTGTATTTTGGCCCAAATTTGGATCTGATGAAGACTGGGTCTGTCAGACTTTAAACATGTATGTGAATAATAAGGAATAATAAGGAATTAGAAGAAGGTGAATATGCTTTTTGCTGGGTCAAGATGAATAGATTCAGGATTCGGGGACGCCCAAATCCATTTTATATGTTCCCAGCCCAGACTGTCGAGGATGTTTCAATCGACAAAGAAATTGAATCCCCGAAGTGGGACCCCTTAGACTATTACTTGGGGGCGAGGAAGAGGGGTGAATAACAGGGGACGAGGACTGCCCCAACCACTCCTACCAGCAGCTCGGGGTTCACCGGCAGGGTGTTATCATTGTGGGAAAATAGGCCATTTGAGGCAGGAGTGCCCTGACTTGAGAAGGGAGGAACGAGTGTTGTCGTTGATGGATTTTGATTATGTAGCATAGGGAAGTCAGGGGTTCCCCAGCTCGAGGTCCCACCGGGAACCCTTGATAAATTTAAAGGTGGGACCTCGGGAAGAGGAAGCCGTCGTCTTAGTCGATACTGGAGCTTCTAGAACTTCTTTGAATTTTATACCCCAAGGGGCAAAATTGTCTAATCAATGCATAGTTGTGTCAGGAATAAAGGGTGAAGGTCTCTCAGTGTAGGTAGTTAGGGTCTGGCGGCCGGAAGATATCGCGCTGTACGGAAAGATAAAGCCCCTCCCCCAATGGCGGTTAGTTGATGATGTAAGCAGACGGAAGTGACGTTGTAAACTCGAGCTATATAAGGCTGTGCCACGTGCTAATAAACGCCATTTGCCGTCCACCACATTGGTGTCTGCGAGTCGATGGACCGAGCGGCCTGTGATTGGTCGCCGTACCGTTCCTGAACCAGGTCGCCACGCCTACCCCAGGCAACAAGTGGTGCCGAAACCCGGGAATCGTCACCTGGATTCGGGTGAACGGCGGCCGGAGCGGCTGGACCAGCCCGGCGGGGGAGGTCAGGGGAGGACGCTCCCAGACCAGGACCAACAAGGAGGATGGAAGCCCTTGTGAAGGTCGTATCCCAAGTATATAAACAGTGGGGGATTGATTGTAAGCCCAAAGATTTTACCCTTGCAGTTGCGAGGCTTTTACAGATTGGGGTCATTGACCAGCCGGTGGATATTCTCCACCCAGAAGTGTGGGATAAATGTACTAAAGCGTTAGCTGAGGAGACGATGTCTTCGGGTTGTGGGAAAAATCTTAAGTCATGGGGAAAAGTCGTACAGGCTTTGCAGAAGGCCATACAGGAGCAGGATACCTGGAGGGCGGCAAGGGACTGTTTGATGGTTACCCCGAAATTGGGAGTCGGGGCAGCCACACAGACTCCGCGCCCCCCGGACGACGGTAATCCTGCTGAGCCCACGGACTCGCGGGAGGGCGGTACGCCCCCCCAATCCCCGAACCCCGTCCCGCTCGCGGAGGGACAAAATCAAACGAAGCCCTTCTGGGGCGAATTAGCCGAGGAGGCCAGGGGTGCCGCAGGGAAATCAGAGTCTGAGGACCCCTGGGCGAGACCACCCCCCTATGCGCCCCAAGACGGCCCCGGCCGAAGAAGGGAAAGGCGGGGCGAAGATGCCCCCGGCGGGAACAGGGAGGAAGCGTTAAAACCTACAGGTGCTCACGGACAAAGGAAGGGGGAGAATGAGAAAGAGGCAAGCGGCGGGGGCGATCGGGGGGAGGAGGGGAGCGCGAGCGGGGGGCGGAAAGCCAATCAGAGTGGTCATCTGCACAAATGCCCTCACAGAGCAAACACCCCCCCGGGCAGAAGGCGAGGTGAGCTAAGGGGGAGGGAATGGTCCGCCCGCAAGGTAAATGGGCGGGGCCAGAGCCCAACTAAAAAGCACTGGAACCCGGAAGTGAGCAGTCAGTCGAGCTCCGACTCCGGGTCAGACACTACCTGGAACGAGTGGCGCGCAATCGATTCAGGTTCAGAGGAGGAGGAAATAGGGGTAGACAGAGTCAAAAGCCACAATATCCCAATTCACAATGAAGAGAAAACGCGAAGGGGAAAAATTCCCCTCACGGATTGGAGAAAAATAAAGATCGCATGCGCCGATTGGGCCCCATCGGCCACGCTAGCGTTCCCGGTCCGGGTGGCGGATGGGGGACAAAGGGTCCACTCGCCAATAAATCCTAAGGATATACAAGCGATTGTTAAAGCAATTGCAGACAAAGGGTTTAATTCTGCCATGGTTTCCACCCTCATAGACGGAGTTTTCGGGGGGGACGACATGCTCCCGTTCGATATAAAACAAGCTTGTAGATTGATCTTTGACGGAGCAGGGATGATTGTTTTTAAACAAGAATGGGAGGACAACTGTACGAAGCAACTAGCCCAAATAACCGGAGCAGACCACCCACTACACGGCTCCAGCCTGCAGCGGCTAATGGGTACAGACCCTACAATGGTTACCCCCCAGGCGCAAGCTCAAGGCATGCGGGCCCATGAAGTTATGGCAACCACTCGTGCAGCCAGAGAAGCTATTCGTGTAGCCTCTAGAATTGTCGCCAAGCCATCGCCATGGTCCACAATAAAACAAAATGAAAGTGAGAGCTTTACGCAATTCGTAGACCGCCTTCAGGCAGCAGTCGACTCCTCGACCCTGCCCGCGGAAGCGAAAGGCCCGGTCGTTGCAGACTGCTTACGTCAGCAGTGTAATTCGAAAACCAAAGACATTTTACGATCTCTACCACCGGGGTCAACTATCGCAGACATGATTAGGCATGTCGTGAATGAAGAGCATTTAGCCCCGATTCAAGTGGCTGTTCGCACAGCAATAACTGATCTGATGGCATGTTTTAAATGTGGCCAAGCGGGCCACGTTGTGGCAAACTGCCCTCGGTTGGGGGACCCGCCAACAGCGCTCCCCCCACACCAGAATCGATCTAGAGGGCCATGTTGGTCTTGTGGAAAGAAAGGACATTTCGCTAAGGAATGTAGAACTAAAATTCAGGGAAACGGGATGGGGAGAGGGCATCTGGGCCGCACACAGCCTTCTCCCACACAGCTCTCGCGGCCCAGTCATACCAACCTTGGGTGGGGCGAGGCGCTTTCGAACCCGTTGCCCCCTCGAGAAGTGACCAGCTTTATGGCCCAACCGATAGTCCAACTGAGTCAGCCCTTATCTCAGGGACAGCAAGGACCACCCCTTGGGGGCGAGACCTTGGGGTGGCCCTGGCAATAAAGTGTGACAACCCACCGGTGGTGTGGGGGATCTGTTCTCTCTATAATATCCCCAGTGGCACCACCATTAAGGTCCCCTTTTTGATTGACACCGGAGCAGATGTTACAGTTCTTCCCGAGTCGAGCTGGCCCCCAGGTTGGAAATTGGAAGACGCCCCCATGGTGGGCGGAGTTGGGGGATTAACCCAAGCTCGGAAGAGCGCCCAATTAATAGCAATTACGCTTCACACTGAAAAGGGACCGGAGAAAACCATCAACCTTTTCCCATATGTCATGCCAGGAGTCCCACCACTATTGGGAAGGGACGCTCTAGCCTTATTAAATGCCAGGGTGACAAATTTACCTTAAGGGCCACTGCCGTACACCCATTTCCACCAATCAGACTGACGTGGAAATCGTCCGATCCAGTGTGGGTCGAGCAGTGGCCCCTGTCGAAGCTTCGAATGGATGCTCTTCTCGAGCTAGTTGATCGAGAGCTACAACGAGGTCACATAGAGCCTTCTACTAGCCCATGGAACACCCCAGTTTTTGTAATACCCAAGCGGAACGGTGAGGGGTTTCGCCTCCTCCATGACCTACGTGAAGTAAACAAAAGAATCCAACCAATGGGTCCTGTCCAAACGCTGTTGCCCATGAACTCTATGATACCGGAAGGGCAACCTTGCGCTGTCCTCGATATTAAAGACTGTTTCTTTTCAATACCTCTGCATGAGGAGGATAAGGAACGGTTTGCCTTTTCCGTCGTGTTTCCAAATAGCCAACGCCCCAACCTACGCTTCCAGTGGAAAGTGCTGCCACAAGGAATGATTAACTCACCTACTATCTGTCAAATCACGGTGGATCAGGCGTTGGCACCGGTCCGACGCAGTGACCCGACTGCGACTATCATTCAATATATGGATGATATTTTGATCGCCGCGCCATCAGGGAGCCAGGTGGACCAGCTGGTGCTAACGGTTTCAGAGACTCTCAAAACAAGCGGGTTTGAGATCGCGAGCGCAAAAATTAAAAAAGGACCATGTGTTAGCTTTTTGGGAGTGGGGATCACAAGCTCCTACGTGACCCCCCCCCAAATGAAAATCCGTCGAAACATCAAAATGCTTCATGACATACAACAGCTAGTAGGGTCCTTGCAATGGCTCCGCAATATTGTCCTGATCCCTCCAGAAACCATGGCCCCCCTATACGATCTTTTAAAAGGACAGCACCCGTGGGAACCAAAAACTCTAACGCCGGAAGCACTGACTTCTCTTGACTTTATCGAGCGTCAGGTATCGTCAAGCTCACTCGCCAGATGGAACCCGGCTGTACCACTCGATCTGTACGTGCATTTCACAAAAGGGGGGGGAGTAGGGGCACTGGCCCAGGGCCCCCCTGAAAAAGCTCAACCGATACAATGGGTAGTCCTGGGAAAACCGTCACGTGCATTCTCCCCGGGAGTCGAGTGCCTTGGTAACCTCATCATGAAAGGCAGAAAACTCGCCCTAAGACATCTAGGCATTGAACCTGCCAGAATATACCTACCCTTCCGCAAACGGCTCCCAACGCAATCAGTGGCAATGTCAGAATATCTAGCTATAGCCCTCATCGGATTTGGTGGGGAAGTCCAGTATGCCACAAGGCCCCCTTGGACTCAATTGCTGGCGATTGTCGATATCGACCTTCCACAGAAGATCATGGACCGGCCCCAGTCGGGACCAACGGTCTTCACAGACGCATCCTCAGCGACCTCAACCGCGGCAGCAGTATGGCAATCGGGAGGAGAATGGCACTGCATTAAAATGACCGATTGTGCGCTTTCAGTCCAACAGCTGGAAGCGGCGGCCGTAGTACTAGCGTGCGGACTGTTTCCAACGGAACATCTCAATATAGTAACTGATTCAATGTTCGTGGCCAAACTTTGCTTAGCCATGTCAGGGCCCGGTGTGTCAACATCTACAGTAGCTCTAATGCTAGAAGAGGCGCTTTTTTCCCGAAAAGGTACCATATCGGTCATCCACATCAACAGCCACACCCCAGTTAAAGGGTTTTTCCAAACCGGTAACGACAAAGCCGATGCCGCTGCTAAAGGATTATGGACACTAAGAGATGCCCGCCAACTACACGAATCTCTCCACATTGGAGCTAAAGCGCTAGCAAAGAGATGTGGGATTTCAGCCACTGACGCGAAACACATAGTAGCTACGTGTCCCCACTGCCAAAAAGTACCACTGTGGTCCAGTGGAGTTAACCCCAGAGGTCTCAAAGCCTCCGAGGTGTGGCAGACGGATTTTACGCTCTGTCAGTTGCTGAAACCTCGAGCGTGGCTAGCGGTAACCGTAGACACATATAGCGGGGTGATCGTAGCTACCCAACACCTTAAGACCGACTCCAAAGCAACTATCCAACATTGGCTGACAGCCATGGCGTGGCTCGGCGTCCCTAATCAAATCAAAACAGACAATGGTCCGAACTTTGTATCTAAGTCAGTCCAAGCGTTCGCTCTGAAATGGGGTATTACTTTATTACGTGGCATCCCGTATAATAGCACAGGACAAGCCATAGTAGAACGAGCGAACCAAACTCTGAAATCTAAATTGGAGGTACTAGCAAAAACAGAAGGTTTTACCAACACTGTTCCCTCAGGAGACCAGGCGCGCTTGCTAGCGACTGCGTTATTGGCACTAAACCAGTTTCCCAGAGGAGAGGAGATGAACAGTCCCGCCCAAAAACATTGGGCCACTCGAGCATTAGAAGAAGGCCCGTTGGTCATAGTTAGAAATGAGCTGGGAGACTGGGAACAAGGGTGGAAATTAGTCCTGACAGGCCGAGGGTATGCTGCAGTCAGAAAAGACGGCAGAATTAAATGGTGTCCGCTTAAGTCTATTAAACCGGACCTTCAGAATAAGACTAACGTAATTAATGAAAACTGTGAGTTTCTGTTTACAGGACCGGATCATCGGACACCCCCGTAACCCGTATACCCCAGTGGCAAAAGAAGTTGACAAGCCAGCAGGCGCCCTATCTAAGCCTGGGAGCCCCGCATTGGCAGAAACCAAGCGACGACTGCGATGCCTTTGTGTGATTTTGATTTTAGACCTTGTCACCATAGGACAGGTAAAATCAGGTCACCTTCACCACCAGCCATTTAAATGGTCCTTCCTTCGACTAGAGGACCACCAAGTTATCGCAACCCAAATAACATCAGGTGCGCCCAGTTTTAATGCCTCTCTGTGCCAGCTTGTCCCGAGAGACCGATGTTGGGAATACCTAGGATTCTATATGTGTCCTAGCTCGAATCCTGGGAAGGGGTATTGTAACTACCCTAATCAATACTATTGTAGCCGTTGGGGATGTGAGACCATAGCCCCTGCTTGGATACCGGGTAGCGGTAGAGACAGATACCTAAAAGTCCAGTGGGGTCCATATGGGTGCATTCCACCACAGGCATGGCAAGGACGTGGAAATTGCCGATACCTCTTCTTAAATGTTACTGAGCCCCAAGAGGATAGTTGGTTACTTGGGAGAATTTGGGGAATAAGGTACGCAGAACCAGGAACAGACGAGGGTGGCTTAATCCTCATAAAAAAGGAGGTTGTCCCGAACGATCCACTGCCGGTAGGCCCCAGCCAAGCGTTTGTTAATGAAGTAGTTCTGACCACCCCCAGTCAAGATTACATGACTAAAAAGACCAACAACCAGGAAACATCAACAGGAAAATATACTACCACACCGGTAGCGCCCCTCTGGAAAATGATGCAAGCTAGCTACCGAGTATTGAACAAAACTAACCCTAACCTTACGGAACATTGCTGGTTGTGTTACGGACTAAAGCCACCTTTTTATGAGGCTGTAGGGGTAAGGGACATACCTATACAGGTAAATGGTACAAATCCGGCCCAGTGCATATGGGACACAGAAAAGCAAGGCATTACATTGACACAGGTGGTGGGAAGTGGCGTGTGTGTAGGCAAAGTCCCAAAGCACAAAGAACACCTATGTATTAATAAGACACAACTTAAGACCCCAGCAAAGTGGTTAATACCGGCCCAAAATGCCAAGTGGGTTTGTTCTACTATTGGAGTTACACCTTGTCTGTCGCTGGAAAAGTTTAACGAATCTTCAGAGTATTGTGTCCAGGTATCTATAGTCCCTAAGATCTTTTACCATTCCGACGACTTTGTCTACGACTCGCACATCACCCCAGAACATCATCTGTCAAAACGGGAGCCCTTTACAGCAATAACGGTAGCTACTCTAATGCTCATAGGAGGTGTGGGACTAGGTACAGGAGCAGCATCCTTGGTGCAACAGAGTAAAGAATTTAATGCCTTGAGGGTGGCAGTAGACGAGGACTTGGCTAGAATTGAACAATCAATAACTGCATTAGAACAATCAATTAGATCATTATCTGAAGTTGTGTTACAAAATCGAAGAGGATTAGACCTGATGTTTTTACAACAAGGGGGGGGGTGCGCTGCACTGAAAGAAGAGTGCTGTGTGTATGCGGACCACACCGGAATAGCGAGAGACACTATGGCCAAACTGCGAGAAGGATTAGAAAAACGGAAAAAGGAACGAGAGGCACAACAAAACTGGTTCGAATCATGGTTTAACCATTCACCATGGTTAACCACCCTGATATCTACCTTGATAGGGCCGATCGCAATGATCATAATAGCACTGATCTTCGGACCCTGTATACTAAATAGGCTCGTGTCGTTTGTCAAAAGCCGGCTAGAGAAGGTTAACATTCTGTTAGTAGAACGCCGACAACTGCTTTAAGAATGTGTTTACATTGTGTTACTGCCAATTATCCCCCGTTACCTCAAGTTACGCCCTGTTATTACCAGTTACCCCCTAAGTTCCACCTGTTCACTGTGCCTTATGTTTTTTATTCGAGTTTTCTATTTTTCTATTTTAGCTAGTTTGGTTATCCATAGGGAGGGGGGAAATGTAGGTAGTTAGGGTCTGGCGGCCGGAAGATATCGCGCTGTACGGAAAGATAAAGCCCCTCCCCCAATGGCAGTTAGTTGATGATGTAAGCAGACGGAAGTGACGTTGTAAACTCGAGCTATATAAGGCTGTGCCACGTGCTAATAAACGCCATTTGCCGTCCACCACATTGGTGTCTGCGAGTCGATGGACCGAGCGGCCTGTGATTGGTCGCCGTACCGTTCCTGAACCAGGTCGCCACGCCTACCCCAGGCAACATCTCAGTCCCTGTTTTTGAACCCATGATTGTGGGAAGCGAAACTGAAAAAGTGATGGGAACTCTGCTATACATACTGGAAGCTGGGAGTAACCTCCTAGGTAGGGATCTTATCACCGGTTTAGAATTAAAGATAGAAACTTTAAGAGAACAGATAATGGTATCTGTGAAGTTGCTAACAGAACAGGATGAGCAAAAGATAAGTCCCGAGGTATGGGTGAGTGAAGGGAACCGAGGAGGGTTAAAAATAGAACCCCTCAGGGTAAAACTCATTCTGCATTCAAATGTGATTCGACAAAAGCAGTACCCAATTCCCCTTGAGGGCAGGCGAGGGCTGCAACCAGTAATACAAGCACTAGCCAAAGATGGGTTAATAGAACCCTGTATGTCCCCTTTTAACACTCCGATCCTGCCAGTACGAAAAACGGATGGTTCATATGGCTTAGCGCAAGACTTGAGAAAGATTAATGAAATAGTGCAGGCACGACATCCGGTGGTCCCGAATCCCTATACGCTAATGAGTAAAATTCCTCATCATCATAAATGGTTTAGTGTAGTGGATTTAAAAGATGCTTTTTGGGCTTGTCCTCTAGATGAAGGGAGCAGAGATCTATTTGCATTTGAATGGGAAGATCCAGATACAGGGAGAAAGCAACAATATGGATGGACAGTGCTACCACAGGGATTTACAGAATCTCCTAATTTGTTTGGGCAAGTGTTAGAACAAGTGCTTGAACAATTCAAACATCCATCGGGAATAGCCCTGCTTCAGTATGTGGATGATTTGTTAATCTCGGGAGAAGAAGAAAACAAAGTAAAAGAAGCTACCAATGAGTTATTAGATTTTTTAGGTCAGCAGGGGTTAAGAGTCTCAAAACCAAAATTACAGTATGTAGAATCAGAAGTGAAATATTTAGGACATTTGATTGGTGAAGGAAGCCACAAGATAAATCCTGAAAGGATTAAAGGAATAGTGGAATTACCCTTGCCTGAGACCAAAAAGGAATTGAGAAAGTTTTTAGGATTAACTGGGTACTGCAGGCTGTGGATAGAAGGGTATGCACAAAGGACTAAAGGACTGTATTCTAAATTATTAGTAGATGAACCAAATATATTAAGATGGACAGAGGAAGAGAAAAATTTGATATGCGAATTAAAGCAAAGCCTAATAACTGCTCCAGTTTTAGCTTTACCATCCTTGGAGAAACCATTTCAGTTGTTTGTGACTGTAGAAAAAGGGGCTGCACTGGGAATATTAACTCAAGAACGGGGGGATAAACGACAGCCAGTAGCATATTTGTCAAAGCTTCTAGACCCAGTTTCTCGAGGATGGCCCGAATGTGTGCGGGCAGGAGCCGCTACTGCTTTATTAGTAGAAGAAAGCAGGAAGCTTACCTTTGGGGGAATGATAGAAGTTAGCACCCCCCACCAAGTCAAAACCATTTTAGCCCAAACTGTGGGAAAATGGCTAACTGATTCAAGAATACTGAAGTATGAAGGAATTTTAATTGAAAAGGATGATTTGATTTTAACTACCAGCCCTTGCCTTAACCCAGCGAGCTTTTTGTGAAAAAAAAAGAGGCAAAGGATGAAGAACTTACACACGAATGCATAGATGTAATTGAGTACCGGACTAGGATACGACCTGACTTAAGGGAAGAACCCCTATCTGGGGGTCTTCATTTGTTCGTAGACGGTTCTTCAAGAGTGAAAGAAGGAAAGAGGTGTAATGGATATGGGGTGGTGCATGGAGTGAGTTAACCGTGGAATTTGGATAATGAGGTGAAGTCTCTGTGCTCAAAGAGAAATTAAGACTGACTGGCTTTGCTATCTCTTGTGCAGCCCAGGGGAGTGAAGGCCTGTCCAGCTATCACAGGATACATAAATGGTAGTCTTGGGGAGCCAGGACAGCCCTGCTTTTCGTCAGCAGAGACAGTAAAATCAAGATAACAGAGCCACCCCTGGCCCCACTACGAACCCTCGTGCAAACACCTACCATCATCCACCCCATCCCGCAACCCCCAAATTCCCCTCAAATCCCTCCCCCAACCCCCCATCCCCCATGAACCCTTGTGCAAACACTCGTGTGAGCCCCCTCCCCAGCCCAACACTCCCAGCCCCTGACTCTTTGCACGAGGGTTTGCACGAACCCTGATGTGAATCCTCGTGTGAGTCTCCTCACCCACCCCACCCCCAAATCCTCTGCAATTCCCCCCTGAAACCCCTCCCCCACCCTTTCAAACCCCCTGCGAACCCTCCTGCAAATCCTCCTCCAAAAGCTCCTCATGTGCCACCCCCTCCCCACCTCCAAAATCCCAAATCCCCCTTCAAACCCCTCCCCCACCCTTCAATCTCCCAGCCCCCCACAAACCCTTGTGCAAGCCCTTGTGCAAGGTCTCGTGCGAATCCTTGAGTGAATCTTTGTGCGAGCCCTTGGCACAACACCCCCGTGCACCGGCACCCGTCCCCCTCTGCACTCCCCACCCGTCCAGCCCCCCCTCAACCCCTCCCCAACCACCCCCCAGCCCCCTACCATGAGCCCTCCTGGAAATCCTCGTTCCAACCCTTGTGAAAAAAGCCCTCACAGGACACCTTCCCCCCTCCCCTTCTCCCAAATCCCCACTAAACCCCCTCCCCCACCACCCCAACCCCCTCCTACAAACCCTCCTGTAAATCCTTGTGCGAACTCCTGTGCAAGTCCTCGTGAAGGCCCTTCATGTGCCACCCCCAAATCCCCCCTTTTCCCACACCTCCAACCTCCCCCACCTGTACGAGCCCCTGTGCAAACCCTCGTGCAAATGCTCGCGTACCACCCTCCACTCCCTCCCCAACCCCTAAATCCCGCCTAACCCCTCCCCAGCCCCCTGCAAATCCTTGTGCAAATCCTCGTGTGAGCCCCCTTGTTCCCAACCCCCAGCTCCCCCACCCCGAAATCCTGTATCTCTCCAACCTGCGACCCCCCCAGCCCCCTACAAACTCTTGTGCGGGTTGTCGTGCAAGACCTTGCACAAATTCTCATGCGAATCCTTGGGGAAGTCCCCTCATGTCCTGCCGTCCACCCCCATTCCCACCCCCGGAGCCCCCTTAACCCCTCTACCACATCCCCCCACCCCCCATGAATCCTCGTGCAAATCCTTGTGCGAGCCCCCTCCTGTGCCACCACTCACCTGTCCCCCCTCTTCCTCCCCTCGAACCCACCCTCAAACCTCTCCCCCACACCCCCTGAAAAACCCTCATGCGAACCCCCATGCAAAACCTGCTCGTACACTCTCCACACCCCTCCCCCACCCCTAAAATCCCCCCCAAACCCCTACCCACCCCCAAAACCCCCTCATTCCTCTACGAACCCTTGTTTGAAGCCTCATGCGAATCCTTGTGCAAAACGCCCTAAAGTCTCACCACCCCCGTCCCCCCTCCCCAGCCTCTCAACCCCCCCAAACCCTTGTTTGAACCCACCACCCACCCCCCCATTCCCCAAATCCCCCCAAAGCCCCTCCCCCACCTCCAACCCCCCCGACCCCCTACAGACCCTTCTGTGAACCCTCCTGCAAATCCTTGTGCGAGCCCCCTCATGTGCCAACACCTGACCTCTCCCCCTCCCCACCCCCAAATCCCCCGTGAAACCCCTCCCCCACCCCTTCAAGCCCCCTGTGAAGCCTTGTGAGAACCCTCCTGCAAACCCTCACGTACCATCATCCACCCCTTCCCCCACCCTCAAATCCCTGCCAGCCCCTCCCCCCTCCACCTCCCCATGAACCCTCCTGCAAACCCCTGGCCCAGCCCCCAGCCCCCAGCCCACCAGCCTCCCTGCCCCCTCCCCCCACAGCCCCTCGCCCAACCCCCATCAACCCTCGTGCAAACCATGGTGGAAGGCCTTGTGTGAACCCCCGCACACCATCATCCGCAGCCCTGCCCCTTCCCCCCACCCTCCAAATCGCCCTCAAACCCCTCCCCCAGCCCCCTGCAAGGCCTCGTGCGAATCCTCGTGCGAATCTTTGTGCAAATCCTCATGTGTAAATCGTAGTGCACCACAGCCTGTCCTCCTCTAAGGTCACGCCCCCCAAAACCCCCCCAACTCCTCCCCAAACCCCCCTGTCACCACGCACAACCCCCCACCCCACTCCCCAAATCCCCCCTCAACCCCCTCTCCCACCACCCCCACATGCCCACTCCCGTCCCCCCAGCCCCCTGCAACAAGTCATCGTGGAGATCCTCGTGTAAACCCTCGTGCAAAACCCCCTCGTATGACCCCCCTGTAATAAATAAAATCATGTTTGTTAATCAAATCAGGCTTTCTTAAAGGCTGGTGAAAAATTACAATGTTTTGACCCTTCACATACTTAAATCACAGGCATCCGCTGTGCTATCTGGTGCGCTTTGACACCTCAACACCTAAATCACAGGCATCTGGTGTGCTTTAACACTTCAAAGGGAAGAGCTAAGTTGTGCGATAAGCTGAAAAGAGTCACCCAAAGGACACCGATAAAGATGAGGAGCCTTCAGCCTCACGACCACCAGGAGGCGGACAAGACCGACCCCCTAGCAACACGTCGCTCAGACACAGAATATACCAGGATTGACACATATACGGGAACCAGAAGAGTATAGAATCAGCTACTTTCGGGAAGTGGGTGCGCACCGTTGGCGGAGCAAAGACTCCCCGGCCGCCCAGCGCTGTTTTGCTTGCTGCCGCTTGCTTAATAAACTAATTTGATTAATTGGACTGGTTCCTGTCAATTATTGGGCCACAATCTATAACAAATTTGGTGCCGTGACTCGGATAGAGGCAATTTGGCTGTAAACCTCACGGGGGGGGCGCCCCGCTGAGTAAGCGGCCCCTGTTGGGAGTTTTTACACCCAAAACCTCTACTGACGAACTCGAAATTCGGCAGCAAGCAAATAAAAGCCGGCAACCCCGTAAACTTTGTGCACAAAGACCCGAACGAAGACTCAGGAGTGAGTAAGTATAGGCCGGTGATCCGTTCAGTTGGGGTTGGGTATCCCGGAGTGTGCCTGTGTGAGACGTCCACTTGAGGATGAAGCAAGTGCGGACCCCTTAGTAGTGTGGTTCCCATCTCCCGCGAGGGACTGGGCCACGAACAGGGGGAAAAGATTGTGTGTGTGTGTGAAGGCACTCCGGAAGATGGGACAGAAGAAAAGCAAGCCTTCTGATCCCATGGGTGGGTCGGTGCCTAAGGTTAGGTTACCCCAGATACCGCCAGACAGTCCGTTAGGATTAATGATTAAATATTGGGATGATTACCCTTCTAGGCAGGGTAAGGATAAAGCAAAAATGATACATTATTGTATGGAAGTTTGGGGTGGGAAACAAATTAGAAGTGACCACCTGTATTGGCCCGTTTTTGGGTCCTTTGAAGACTGGATATGCCAGGCTTCGCATATTAATGTTAATTCTAAGGAACCCTTTAGCCTGGAGGAGAGTGAATATGCACACTTGTGGATAAGGTCAGAGACTAGAGTAAATCTATATCACTTGAGAGAGAAGAAACAGGGGGGTAGGAAAAAACCCCGGGATGAGGATGAAATCCCTACCTCACCCCCCCCTTATGTACCACCAGCACCACCGCCACAGCCTTCACCGCCCCCAACAGCGCCAGACTTTTTCAATACAGATTCTCCCTCTGGTTCTTCTGAAACTAGACGAGTAACTCGAAGTCAAACTAGGATGGGGGAGGATAAAAGTAACTTATATCCGCTTAGAGAAGTTGCACTGGGGGGAGCGCAACCTGGCATGGGATATGTTTCTGTCCCTCTGAACTCCGGGGACGTTAGGGAATTTAAGAAAGAAATGGGAAACTTGTTAGAGGATCCCCTAGGAGTTTCAGAACGGGTAGACCAGTGCCTAGGACCCAACATTTACACCTGGGATGAACTGCAGGCCATATTGGGCATATTGTTCACTGCAGAAGAAAGGGAAATGATCAGGAGAGCTGGGATGAGGATTTGGGACCAACAACACCAGCAGGGTCCTGCGGCAGATATCAAATGGCCTCTTCAGAGACCTAACTGGAATAACCAAAACGAAATAGACAGAGGCCATATGCAAGATCTGAGGACCATAATTGTCCAGGGGATAAGGGAATCTGTCCCTAGGGGACAGAATACAAACAACGCCTTTAGTGAACATCAAAAGAAAGATGAAACCCCTACAGAATGGTTAGAGAGATTGAGAAAGAACCTCCAATTGTATTCAGGGCTGGACCCTAGTACACCGGTAGGGCAAGCCTTGTTAAAAATCCAATTTGTAGCTAAATCATGGACGGACATTAGAAAGAAGCTGGAGAAAATGGAGGATTGGCAGGATAGGGGTTTGGATGAATTGCTAAGGGAAGCCCGGAAAGTGTATGTCCGCAGGGAGGAGGAAATACATAAGAAACAAGCCAGAATGTTGGTAGCTGCAGTCAGAGAAGGGCAAAGGACGTCAACCCCTGGAAAAGGGTTTGAAGCTCGCCAGATAAGACAGGAGACCCGAAAACCTTTAAGAGGGAGAGAATGGGAAACTGTGGTTTGTTTTTATTGTGGAGGAAAAGGGCATGTTAAAAAGGACTGCAGAAAGAGAATGATGGATGAGAAAATGTTCAAAGAAGACTAGGGGTGTCAGGGGCTCTATTTGCTGGGAACCCGAGAAAAAACAGAGCCCTTGATAAAACTAAAAGTGGGTCCCCAGCGACAAGAAATTGAGTTCCTAGTGGACTTGGGAGCAGAAAGATCTACCGTTCAAAAATTGCCCCAAGGATGTAAAATATCCTCGGCGACTATACAGGTTATTGGAGCAAAAGGAGAACCTTTTGGAGTACCCGTAATAAAGGATGTTGTTATAGTTGAATTTAAAATAAATCAAGTCCGAAATAGATTCAATAAATATTTATTGAGGTAGGAAGGCAAAAGCAGCGCTGGGCGGCCGGGGAGTCGCAGCTCCCCCAAAGGCTCGCAAATTCAAGCAAGCTGAGCAGCTCTTTTTATCTTCACGGAGGTCGGTTTCGGTTTCGACATCTTCGGTACGCCCCTCTGTAGCTTCTTGCTTGAGGTAGTTTAGATAAAATGTTGGTCACAGAATCAGCTTAAAACAATACATTCTGATAACATTGTGGTTAAGCTTTTTGTCAAACAGGAGTTCCCATGTTGGTGTAGCAAGATAACATTGTGGACATGTCTCTTCTGGTTAAACAGGGAGTTCTCAAGACTGCCACAATGGGTTCGTTCCTCTTGCTTAACTTGTTCGATCAGCAAATCACCTTTAGTTACTTATTACAATGTGTTTTTTGAAACCCATTCTAAGGTAGGGATGGGGTCCCTGCTACTCATGCCTGAAGCAGACTATAATTTATTGGGCCGAGATTTGATGATTGAATTAGGAATTGGCTTAGAAGTGAAAAATGAAACACTAAAAATTAAACTGTGTCCCTTACGAGTAATAGATGAAGAGAAAATAAATCCTGAAGTCTGGTACACCCCGGAAACAGTAGGTAAGTTAGATATTGAACCCTTTTCAGTAACCAATAAGGAACCCAGAAATACCAGTCAGGATAAAACAATACCCGCTTCCTAGAGAAGGGAGGCTAGGTTTGAAACCTGAGATCCAAAGATTACTTGAAAAGGGGTTGCTAGAACCCTGTATGTCTCCTTTTAATACTCCCATCCTGCCTGTAAAAAAAAAAAAGCCGGATGGAAAATATAGGTTAGTACATGACTTACGAGAAATTAACCAGAGAACAATAGCTAGATTCCCGGTGCTGGCGAATCCACACACCCTCCTGAGTCAAATAGGGCCCGATAATCAATGGTATAGTGTAATAGATCTGAAGGATGCATTCTGGGCATGCCCTCTCAAAGAAGATTGCCGAGATTACTTTGCTTGTGAATGGGAAGACCCAGATAACCATCGGAAACAACCATTACGGTGGACGGTATTGCCCCAAGGGTTTACCGAATCTCCGAACTTGTTCGGACAAGCCTTAGAACAAATCCTGAAGGGGTATGAGTTAAGTGAAGGAGTCACACTGGTCCAATATGTGGATGATTTGCTCCTAGCTGGTGATAGCGAAGAAAAAGTGAGGCAGGAGAGTATTAAGTTACTAAATTTTTTGAGTTTACAAGGATTGAAGGTATCAAAATCAAAACTACAATTTGTTGAGAAAGAAGTAAAATATCTGGGACACAGATTAAGCAAGGGAACTAAGAAATTAGACCCCGAAAGGGTGAATGGCATATTGTCATTCCCGGCCCCTAGAACTAAAAGACAGGTTAGGCAATTATTAGGTCTCTTTGGCTATTGCAGGCAATGGATTGAGAACTATAGCAAAAAGGTGAAGTTCCTCTATACCAAATTAACTAAGGATGGATTATTGAAATGGTCGGAGGATGATGATAAACAATTAGAAACACTAAAAACTGATTTAGTAAATGCCCCAGTTTTGAGCCTGCCAGATGTAAAGAAACCATTTTATCTATTTATCAATGTTGATGAAGGGACGGCATTTGGGGTATTAGCACAAGAATGGGCAGGAAGAAAGAAACCTGTGGGATACTTATCTAAACTCCTGGACCCCGTAAGTAGGGGTTGGCCTACCTGCCTTCAAGCGATAGTAGCCGCAGCCCTTTTGGTAGAGGAAGCCCATAAAATTACCTTTGGAGGAGAATTGAGGGTATTATCACCTCACAACATCAGGGGAATTTTGCAACAAAAAGCTGACAAATGGATAACAGACGCCCGGCTCCTAAAATATGAAGGCGTCCTAATCTCCTCTCCCAAACTAGAAGTCGAGGTAACAAGCGTGCAGAATCCAGCACAGTTTTTGTATGGGGAGCCGAGTGACAAAATAAATCATGATTGTCTTTACAACATTGAGGAGCAAACGAAAATCAGACCAGATTTAGATGAGGAAGAACTTGGAGAAGGAGAAAAGCTATTTGTAGATGGATCATCCCGGGTAGTTGAAGGAAAGAGAAAAATCAGGATTTGCAATCATTGATGGAAAAACATTTAGTGTAATAGAATCAGGACCTCTGAGTCCTAGTTGGTCTGCACAGGCTTGTGAACTATATGCTGTATGAAGAGCCTTGCAACTTTTAAAAGGTAAAATTGGAACCATATATACGGATTCAAAATATGCCTTTGGCGTAGTGCATATTTTTGGAAAAATTTGGGAAGAAAGGGGTTTAATAAATTCTCAAGGAAAAGGCTTAATACACCAGGAATTAATAATCCAGGTCTTACAAGCATTACGAGGACCAGCGGGAATAGCCATAGTACATTTAAAAGGACACCAAAAAGGATTAAGCCCATTAGTCAGAGGAAACAATCTTGCTGATCAAGGAGCAAAAAGAGCGGCGTTAATGGTGATCCAGACTAAAAGAACTCGGGAGGACTGTATAACTTGTGGAAAGGAATCAGATGAATTCCCATGTTATGAGTGTTGGAAGGATTTTGGAATCGATGCAGTCCCTTGCAGATGTCTAATTTATGATGAATGTGACAACCCCAAGTATAGCCATTGCCATCTACACGGAAAAATTCACTCAATCCTGAGTTTTACAGTGCAGGAAAAAGATAAGCTGACTCAGATGGGAATCAGGGAGACAGAAAAAGGAAAGCGGAAACTCCCGGATGGCCGGGAAGTTCTCCCAAAACCTCTGGCTTTGAAAATCATGCAAAAATTTCATGAGAACACCCATTGGGGAACTCAGGCGTTAGTGGATCAATTTGCCACAAAGTATATGTGCATTGGTGTATACAATATAGCAAAGAGAATAGTTAGCGAATGTATGACATGCAAAAGGTCAATAAACATCAGTTACGGGAAAAGGCTCTGGGGCGAAGAGAACTGGCTCTCAGACCATTTGCTAAAATCCAGCTAGACTTCACTGAACTTCCAAAGGTGGGACGATATAAATACTTATTAGTAATCATAGACCACCTAACCCATTTTGTGGAAGCATTCCCGACAGCTAGAGCCACCGCTCAAACCGTAGTGAAGACTTTGCTGGAAAATATAATCCCTAGGTATGGATCCATTGAGGTAATAGACTCTGATAGGGGCTCCCATTTTGTTTCAAAAATAGCAAGGGAAGCTCTCTCCTCTTTGGGGACAAAATGGGAATATCATACTCCCTGGCATCCACAAAGCTCGGGAAAGGTAGAAAGAGTAAATGGGGAAATAAAGAAAGAGCTCACAAAATTGATGTTAGAAACTAAGATGTCATGGATAAAGTGCCTCCCCTTAGCACTATTGAATATAAGAACACAGCCCCGAACTGATGTAGGAATTTCCCCCTTTGAAATGTTATATGGGATGCCATACAATTTAGAAATTCCGCAGGACCACCCCCAACTTGAAAATTCACAAATTAGACCCTACATAATTCAACTCATGGCTAGGAGAGTAAAGCTGCGGAATAAGGGCTTAGTAGTACAGAGACCCCCCTTGGATGTAGCCATGCATAACATAAAGCCAGGAGACAAAGTGCTAATCAAATAATGGAAAGAGTCCTCATTAACCCCCCCCCCCCCGTTGGGAAGGGCCCTATCTCGTTTTACTCACCACAGAAACAGCCATCCGGACAGCAGAGAGAGGCTGGACCCATGCGAGCCGCGTAAAAGGACCATTAAAAGACTATTCTTGGGAAGTGACAAGCCCGCCTGGAGATCTGAAGATTGCCTTCAGGAGGTTGTAAATGGACACACATATAACTGTGGTACAAGTGAGCGACTACAGCATATCGGTGGGGTACGGTTACGGTGATACAGGGGACATAAGAATCAAGTGTGACATTCTGAGCTGTAACTGTTATCCTTTTTATTTGTTTTATTTGTAAAGGGTGTCGAGAACGGAGGGGGACCCATTGCCATTACGGGATACCCCCTCGAGGGGTTTGCCAACCTTGTGGGGACAAAGAGCGTGAGCTCACCAAATTGGCTCTAGACATAAAAATATTTAATGGTGAAATCCAGGAGCAATCTAGTGAATGGCGGGAGATATTTGCACGGGGTATTAAACCCGAGTACTATTGCTATCACCCTAGCGAACCTGCTCCATTTGTAATTGACATTATTAAAGTGTGTTGTCGCAAGACACTTAAAGGGGTTCAGTGCGATTCACCTGAAATGCACAGAAGCAAGCGACTAAAAATTGCATTTATTCTCCTGAAGACTACCCCTGCTGCCGAGAAGATGATACCCCTCGTGGCTCGAAACAACCGAGTCGACGAGCAAGGCAGAGGAGTAAAAAGCTGTGGAGAACAGAACCCAAAGAGTGGGACTGTACAAAGACACTGGGAGGACTGCCTCAGTGTTAACCAAGGGAATCGCACGAAATGCCCCGGGAGGAGTGATAGCACTGAAAAGGACTGGGTAACTGGAGTGAGCGTTCAAACTAAACTTATCAACCCGCCGGGTTTCCACCCTTCTCGCCACACTCTAATTCTAATTTTACTAAATCTTGTAGGTGTACACGGATACTCTCACCAACCATTTAAATGGACATTAAGTAGGTGGGAGGATCATCACGTGATTCAAACTGTCCTGGGGCACCGACATTTAAAACACACTTATGTGAGTTAGCTCCCATAAAACCCTGTTTAAATCTTATGGGGTATTATCTGTGTCCAAGCTCCAATTCCGGGAGAACATATTGCAATGCTCCCAACCAGTATTATTGTGCTTATTGGGGATGTGAGAAATCTATTAGTGCTTTAGAAGCCTCCCTGAGATCCTTATCAGAAGTAGCATTACAAAACCGTCGAGGATTGGACTTATTGTTTGCACAGCAAGGGGGGTTGTGTGTTGCTCTGGATGAGGAATGCTGCGTATATGCAGATCACACTGGAGTAGTTAGAGACACCATGACAAAACTACGAGAAGGAGTAGAAAAAAGAAAGAAAGAAAGAGAAGCACAGCAAAGTTGGTATGAATCTTGGTTCAGTTATTCCCCATGGATGACTACACTATTGTCTACCATCGCGGGACCTATGATACTATTAATTTGGGGATTAACATTTGGCCCTTGTATATTGAACAAAGTAATTGAAACTGTAAAGGGCAGACTGGAAGCTGCCCATTTAATGCTTATCAGGGCTAAATACGAGCCATTAGATAAGGAATCAGCAATAGAAGAAACATTAGCTTTAAGTCACGCTGAACTCCAAAGATTTGATGAACAAAATGGTAAAAGAAAAAGGGGGGATTGTAATAAATAAAATCATGTTTGTTAATCAAACCAGGCTTTCTTAAAGGCTGGTGAAAAATTACAATGTTTTGACCCTTCACATACTTAAATCACAGGCATCCGCTGTGCTATCTGGTGCGCTTTGACACCTCAACACCTAAATCACAGGCATCTGGTGTGCTTTAACACTTCAAAGGGAAGAGCTAAGTTGTGCGATAAGCTGAAAAGAGTCACCCAAAGGACACCGATAAAGATGAGGAGCCTTCAGCCTCACGACCACCAGGAGGCGGACAAGACCGACCCCCTAGCAACACGTCGCTCAGACACAGAATATACCAGGATTGACACATATACGGGAACCAGAAGAGTATAGAATCAGCTACTTTCGGGAAGTGGGTGCGCACCGTTGGCGGAGCAAAGACTCCCCGGCCGCCCAGCGCTGTTTTGCTTGCTGCCGCTTGCTTAATAAACTAATTTGATTAATTGGACTGGTTCCTGTCAATTATTGGGCCACAATCTATAACATGGGGGTTGGGCGAGGGGCTGTGGGGGGAGGGGGCAGGGAGGCTGGTGGGGTGGGGGCTGGGCCAGGGGTTTGCAGGAGGGTTCATGGGGAGGTGGAGGGGGGAGGGGCTGGCAGGGATTTGAGGGTGGGGGAAGGGGTGGATGATGGTACGTGAGGGTTTGCAGGAGGGTTCTCACAAGGCTTCACAGGGGGCTTGAAGGGGTGGGGGAGGGGTTTCACGGGGGATTTGGGGGTGGGGAGGGGGAGAGGTCAGGTGTTGGCACATGAGGGGGCTCGCACAAGGATTTGCAGGAGGGTTCACAGAAGGGTCTGTAGGGGGTCGGGGGGGTTGGAGGTGGGGGAGGGGCTTTGGGGGGATTTGGGGAATGGGGGGGTGGGTGGTGGGTTCAAACAAGGGTTTGGGGGGGTTGAGAGGCTGGGGAGGGGGGACGGGGGTGGTGAGACTTTAGGGCGTTTTGCACAAGGATTCGCATGAGGCTTCAAACAAGGGTTCGTAGAGGAATGAGGGGGTTTTGGGGGTGGGTAGGGGTTTGGGGGGGATTTTAGGGGTGGGGGAGGGGTGTGGAGAGCGTACGAGCAGGTTTTGCATGGGGGTTCGCATGAGGGTTTTTCAGGGGGTGTGGGGGAGAGGTTTGAGGGTGGGTTCGAGGGGAGGAAGAGGGGGGACAGGGTGAGTGGTGGCACAGGAGGGGGCTCGCACAAGGATTTGCACGAGGATTCATGGGGGGTGGGGGGATGTGGTAGAGGGGTTAAGGGGGCTCTGGGGGTGGGAATGGGGGTGGACGGCAGGACATGAGGGGACTTCCCCAAGGATTCGCATGAGAATTTGTGCAAGGTCTTGCACGACAACTCGCACAAGAGTTTGTAGGGGGCTGGGGGGGTCGCAGGTTGGAGAGATACAGGATTTCGGGGTGGGGGAGCTGGGGGTTGGGAACAAGGGGGCTCACACGAGGATTTGCACAAGGATTTGCAGGGGGCTGGGGAGGGGTTAGGCGGGATTTAGGGGTTGGGGAGGGAGTGGAGGGTGGTACGCGAGCATTTGCACGAGGGTTTGCACAGGGGCTCGTACAGGTGGGGGAGGTTGGAGGTGTGGGAAAAGGGGGGATTTGGGGGTGGCACATGAAGGGCCTTCACGAGGACTTGCACAGGAGTTCGCACAAGGATTTACAGGAGGGTTTGTAGGAGGGGGTTGGGGTGGTGGGGGAGGGGGTTTAGTGGGGATTTGGGAGAAGGGGAGGGGGGAAGGTGTCCTGTGAGGGCTTTTTTCACAAGGGTTGGAACGAGGATTTCCAGGAGGGCTCGTGGTAGGGGGCTGGGGGGTGGTTGGGGAGGGGTTGAGGGGGGGCTGGACGGGTGGGGAGTGCAGAGGGGGACGGGTGCCGGTGCACGGGGGTGTTGTGCCAAGGGCTCGCACAAAGATTCACTCAAGGATTCGCACGAGACCTTGCACAAGGGCTTGCACAAGGGTTTGTGGGGGGCTGGGAGATTGAAGGGTGGGGGAGGGGTTTGAAGGGGGATTTGGGATTTTGGAGGTGGGGAGGGGGTGGCACATGAGGAGCTTTTGGAGGAGGATTTGCAGGAGGGTTCGCAGGGGGTTTGAAAGGGTGGGGGAGGGGTTTCAGGGGGGAATTGCAGAGGATTTGGGGGTGGGGTGGGTGAGGAGACTCACACGAGGATTCACATCAGGGTTCGTGCAAACCCTCGTGCAAAGAGTCAGGGGCTGGGAGTGTTGGGCTGGGGAGGGGGCTCACACGAGTGTTTGCACAAGGGTTCATGGGGGATGGGGGGTTGGGGGAGGGATTTGAGGGGAATTTGGGGGTTGCGGGATGGGGTGGATGATGGTAGGTGTTTGCACGAGGGTTCGTAGTGGGGCCAGGGGTGGCTCTGTTATCTTGATTTTACTGTCTCTGCTGACGAAAAGCAGGGCTGTCCTGGCTCCCCAAGACTACCATTTATGTATCCTGTGATAGCTGGACAGGCCTTCACTCCCCTGGGCTGCACAAGAGATAGCAAAGCCAGTCAGTCTTAATTTCTCTTTGAGCACAGAGACTTCACCTCATTATCCAAATTCCACGGTTAACTCACTCCATGCACCACCCCATATCCATTACACCTCTTTCCTTCTTTCACTCTTGAAGAACCGTCTACGAACAAATGAAGACCCCCAGATAGGGGTTCTTCCCTTAAGTCAGGTCGTATCCTAGTCCGGTACTCAATTACATCTATGCATTCGTGTGTAAGTTCTTCATCCTTTGCCTCTTTTTTTTTTCACAAAAAGCTCGCTGGGTTAAGGCAAGGGCTGGTAGTTAAAATCAAATCATCCTTTTCAATTAAAATTCCTTCATACTTCAGTATTCTTGAATCAGTTAGCCATTTTCCCACAGTTTGGGCTAAAATGGTTTTGACTTGGTGGGGGGTGCTAACTTCTATCATTCCCCCAAAGGTAAGCTTCCTGCTTTCTTCTACTAATAAAGCAGTAGCGGCTCCTGCCCGCACACATTCGGGCCATCCTCGAGAAACTGGGACTAGAAGCTTTGACAAATATGCTACTGGCTGTCGTTTATCCCCCCGTTCTTGAGTTAATATTCCCAGTGCAGCCCCTTTTTCTACAGTCACAAACAACTGAAATGGTTTCTCCAAGGATGGTAAAGCTAAAACTGGAGCAGTTATTAGGCTTTGCTTTAATTCGCATATCAAATTTTTCTCTTCCTCTGTCCATCTTAATATATTTGGTTCATCTACTAATAATTTAGAATACAGTCCTTTAGTCCTTTGTGCATACCCTTCTATCCACAGCCTGCAGTACCCAGTTAATCCTAAAAACTTTCTCAATTCCTTTTTGGTCTCAGGCAAGGGTAATTCCACTATTCCTTTAATCCTTTCAGGATTTATCTTGTGGCTTCCTTCACCAATCAAATGTCCTAAATATTTCACTTCTGATTCTACATACTGTAATTTTGGTTTTGAGACTCTTAACCCCTGCTGACCTAAAAAATCTAATAACTCATTGGTAGCTTCTTTTACTTTGTTTTCTTCTTCTCCCGAGATTAACAAATCATCCACATACTGAAGCAGGGCTATTCCCGATGGATGTTTGAATTGTTCAAGCACTTGTTCTAACACTTGCCCAAACAAATTAGGAGATTCTGTAAATCCCTGTGGTAGCACTGTCCATCCATATTGTTGCTTTCTCCCTGTATCTGGATCTTCCCATTCAAATGCAAATAGATCTCTGCTCCCTTCATCTAGAGGACAAGCCCAAAAAGCATCTTTTAAATCCACTACACTAAACCATTTATGATGATGAGGAATTTTACTCATTAGCGTATAGGGATTCGGGACCACCGGATGTCGTGCCTGCACTATTTCATTAATCTTTCTCAAGTCTTGCGCTAAGCCATATGAACCATCCGTTTTTCGTACTGGCAGGATCGGAGTGTTAAAAGGGGACATACAGGGTTCTATTAACCCATCTTTGGCTAGTGCTTGTATTACTGGTTGCAGCCCTCGCCTGCCCTCAAGGGGAATTGGGTACTGCTTTTGTCGAATCACATTTGAATGCAGAATGAGTTTTACCCTGAGGGGTTCTATTTTTAACCCTCCTCGGTTCCCTTCACTCACCCATACCTCGGGACTTATCTTTTGCTCATCCTGTTCTGTTAGCAACTTCACAGATACCATTATCTGTTCTCTTAAAGTTTCTATCTTTAATTCTAAACCAGTGATAAGATCCCTACCTAGGAGGTTACTCCCAGCTTCCAGTATGTATAGCAGAGTTCCCATCACTTTTTCAGTTTCGCTTCCCACAATCATGGGTTCAAAAACAGGGACTGAGAGACCTTCACCCTTTATTCCTGACACAACTATGCATTGATTAGACAATTTTGCCCCTTGGGGTATAAAATTCAAAGAAGTTCTAGAAGCTCCAGTATCGACTAAGACGACGGCTTCCTCTTCCCGAGGTCCCACCTTTAAATTTATCAAGGGTTCCCGGTGGGACCTCGAGCTGGGGAACCCCTGACTTCCCTATGCTACATAATCAAAATCCATCAACGACAACACTCGTTCCTCCCTTCTCAAGTCAGGGCACTCCTGCCTCAAATGGCCTATTTTCCCACAATGATAACACCCTGCCGGTGAACCCCGAGCTGCTGGTAGGAGTGGTTGGGGCAGTCCTCGTCCCCTGTTATTCACCCCTCTTCCTCGCCCCCAAGTAATAGTCTAAGGGGTCCCACTTCGGGGATTCAATTTCTTTGTCGATTGAAACATCCTCGACAGTCTGGGCTGGGAACATATAAAATGGATTTGGGCGTCCCCGAATCCTGAATCTATTCATCTTGACCCAGCAAAAAGCATATTCACCTTCTTCTAATTCCTTATTATTCCTTATTATTCACATACATGTTTAAAGTCTGACAGACCCAGTCTTCATCAGATCCAAATTTGGGCCAAAATACACTAGGAGATCTTATGGGTTCTTTGGTCCAAACAAATTCAAATGCAAATGCAAACATGTCCCCCCTGGGACACCTCTGGGATCCTCTAAGACAGACACAGGACCCCTAGGACACCCTGAGACCCTTCCCAGGATGTCCACGGCCCCCCCATCCACCCCTGGCCCCTCCAGGATGCGGTCCAAACAGAACAAATCATTTTCTTTTTATCTTTATCCCTCGTGCAAGAAGAATCATTTTGAAACCTCAACATTCTCCCCTAAAGGACTGTCTGGGGGAATGTTCCCGGGGTCTTTCTTAGTATCCCCTTTTTCATCCCTAGGCCTAGAACCCTTATTTCCCATTCTGAACAGAGACTTTTCTTACACCCCTTCCTTTCGCTTCGTCCTTCTCCGGCTGCGCCCCTCGCGGGACTACAGAACCGCGGATCCGGATTCCACACCCGCTTCGTACCGCAGTATGTCTCAGTCACTCACACACAAGTCTCTTAGAATGTCCCGACCACCAAGGCAATACTTTAACAGTCCGATTTTCCTTACCTTGGTCCGTGCACGGAGTTGCCTGGTCATGGTCATACTCTCTGTGCCTACTGCACCTATCCCTTTTCCCCCTGTGCTTCACAGAGTCTGCCGTCCAACTGGGTCTTGAGATCTTAGTCGATTCCTCCCGGAATCCCCGCCGACGATCCATGAGACCATTGAAATCAACGGGGCGCGTCTTCCCATCCTTCGGCGACAGGGACTCCCAAGAAGATGACTTCTGCTCCCGGATGAGCCCCCAGATTGTGAGAAATAAGTTCCGGTCCGAATGAAATAGGCTCAGGCAGAATCCTCTGTGAAGCACGTTTTTATTCACGTTCTTGCAAGAGCGGGTGACCTAGCAAGTAGGCACACTTTCAGTTCTTGAAACACACCTTTTTATTTCCTAATCCCGGCCGAATTTTTCCCTCCCCTGTTTCCCCTTGGTTGGGTACTGCAGGGTTCACAGTCTGTCCAAGGCGCCTAAAATTCTTCCCGGGTGTCCTGCCTCTGTTTACTTCCCTCTATGCTACACCCAGAGGGATTATCTGACTAGTTTATTTCCTTCCTCTTTGGTAACAAAAAACTTGCTCAGTGTCATTAGCCCTGGTTAAATGTTTGACTGCCCTTCTAGACACTAATGCAGTAGGAATGAGTTTGTCCTTCTGTCTGTGTGATAAGAGATGTTCTACAAGCCTTTGCTGGAGCCTCTTTGTCTTAGTCATTCCCTTATCGTGTCACCTCTGATGGCAACGGCTTTTCTCCTCTGCAAAAGCAATACCTGCCTTTCTTACACCAGGACTTGGCACGAGGATTTGCACCAGGCCTCACACCAGGGTTTGTTCGAGGGCTCTTCAGGGGCTGGGGGGAAATGAGGGGGCGGGGGAGGTGGGTGGAGGGGGATCGGGGCACAGGGTGGGGTGGGCGTTGATGCGTGGTGGGTATTGCACAAAGGTTTGCACGAGGGTGCGTCGGGGGCTGAGGGGGCACTTGATGGGGTGGGGGAGGGGTTTGGGGGGTTGGGAGGGGGCGGGGGGTGGGGGTGAGTAGGGGGGGGAAGTGCGTGAGGGGGGCTCGCACGAGGATTCACACAAGCCCTTGCAGGATTCACACAAGTGTTTGTAGAGGGTGGGGGAGGGGGTTGAGGGGGGACATGTGTGAGGGGGGTGGTGAGTTCACACGAAGGTTCGGGCGGGTTGAGAGGCCGGGGGAGCATTCCCAGGAGCGTTTGCACGAGGGTTTGCACAAGGGTTTGCACAAGTGTTCGTGGTGGGGGGGGAGGGGGTGAGGGGGGATTTGGGGAGGGTGGCACAGGAGGGGCTTGCACAAGGGTTCGCACGAGGGTTTGCACAAGGTTTTGTGGGGAGCTGGAAGATTGGGGGGTAGGGCAGGGGTCTCACACGAGTGTTTGCACAAGAGTTCATGGGGGCTGGGGGGGTTGAGGGGTGAGGGAGGGATTTGAGGGGGATTTTGAGGGGGTGGGGGAGGGGGTGTCTGATGGTAGATGAGCGTTTGCACGAGGATTTGTACGAGGCTTTGTAAGGCGCTTGAAGGGGTGGGGCAGGGGGTTCACTGTGGATTCGGGGGGTGGGGGCAGAGGTTGGGGGTTGGCACATGAGGGGGTCGCAGGAGGATTTTCACGAGGGTTTGTAGGAGGCTGGGGCAGGTTTTTGGATGGAATTTGGGGGGTGTGGGTGGTGGGTTTGCACAAGGGTTTGGGGGGGTTCAGAGGCTGGGGAGGGGGGATGGGGGATGGTGGCATTTAGGGTATTTTGCACATGGACTCGCACAAGAGTTTGTAGGGTTTGTAGGGCTGGGGGTGTTTCAAGGGTGGGGGAGAGGGTGGAAGGGGAGATTTGGGGTGGGAGGGGTAGGACGTGGGGTACGGGGGGGCTCGCACGAGACCCTGCACTAGGGTTCGTAGCAGGACTGGTGGCGTGGGATTGGGATTCTGCTCGAGGCCTCGCACAAGGACTCACATGGCGGTTCCTAGGGGACTGGGGGGGTTGGGGGAGGGGCTTAGAGGGGATTGGGACGGGGTGGGGTGGCTTTGGGGGTGGGGGAGGGGTGTGGGAGCTGGGGGTGAGGCAGGAGGGGGCTCGCACAAAGATTCGCACGAGGGTTTGTAGGGGCTGGGGAGGGGGTTGAGGGGGGACTTAGGGCGTGGGGGAGGGGGGAGTGGGATGGACGGTGGCCCATGAGGGGATTTTGCAGGAGGATTCGCACGAGGCCTCACACAAGGATTCACACAAGGGTTTGCACAAGGATTTGTGGGGGGATTTGTGGGTGGGGGATGGGTTTGAGGGGGTATTTGGGGGTGGGGAAGGGAATGGATGTTGTGCAAGGCATTTTTGCACGAGGCCTTCAACAAGGACTTCCACGAGGGCTTGTTGTAGGGTGCTGGGGGGGAGCAGTGATTTGGGGGATGAAGGAGGGGGTTGAAGGGGGATTTGGAGGGAGGGGGAGTGCCGGGGGGTGTGCGTGCGGGGGTCCTGAACGAGGATTCACACGAGGATTTCCACAAGGATTCACACAAGGGTCCCTGGGGGTGGTTGGGGTTTTGGGGAGGGGTCGAGGGTTGGGCTTGGGGGTGGGGGAGTGCGGAGGGGACGGGTGGTAGTGCACGAGGGTGTTTGCACGAGGGCTCGCACAGAGACTCACATGAAGATTCACGTGAGGTCTTGCACGAGGGTTTGTGGGGGGCTGGAAGATTGGGGGGGGCGCGGGGGCAGAGGTGGGGTGTACGGCGTGGAGATGGGTGGGGGATGGTGCGTGAGGGACCACAATCCAACTCACCGATCTCCTCGGTCCTCCCAAACCTCCTGAGTCCCCCCTGAACACCTCAGTCCCCCCAACCACCCCTGTCCCCAACCCCCTGCGTCCCCCCAAAACGCGACTCCCCAAACACCCGTGTCCCCCCCAAACCCCCGGGTCATAGAATAGAATCATAGAATCATTTAGGTTGGAAAAGACCCTTGGGATCATTGAATCCAACCATCATCTCCACTCTACAAAGTTCTCCCTTACACCATATCCCTTAACACCACATCTAAACGAGCCTTAAACACATCCAGGGATGGTGACTCCACCACCTCCCTGGGCAGCCTATTCCAGTGTCTGACCACTCTTTCCGTGAAGAATTTTTTCCTTATGTCCAGCCTAAACCTACCCTGTTGCAGCTTGAAGCCATTCCCTCTTGTTCTATTGCTAATTACCTGTGAGAAGAGACCAGCACCAACCTCTCTGCAATGGCCTTTCAAGCAGTTGTAGAGAGCGATGAGGTCTCCCCTCAGGCTCCTCTTCCTCAAACTAAACAGTCCCAGCTCCTTCAATCGCCCTCATCAGATTTATTCTCCAGGCCCTTCACCAGCTTCGTTGCCCTCCTCTGCCCTCGCTCCAGCACCTCGATATCTCCCTTGTATTGAGGTGCCCAGAACTGGACACAATACTCAAGGTGCGGCCTCACCAGTGCTGAGTACAGGGGGACAATCACCTCCCTCCTTCTGCTGCTCACACTATTTCTAATACAAGCCAGGATGCCATTGGCCCTCTTGGCCACCTGGGCACACTGCTGGCTCATGTTCAGCCGCTTGTCAATTAGAACCCCCAGGTCCTTTTCTGCCAGGCAGCTCTCCAGCCACACTTCCCCAAGCCTGTAGCGATGCATGGGGTTGTTGTGGCCCAAGTGCAGGACCCGGCACTTGGCCTTGTTGAAGCTCATACCGTTAGCATTGGCCCATCGGTCCAATCTACCCAAGTCTCTCTGTAGAGCCTCCCTATCCTCATGTAGATCAACACTCCCGCTTAGCTTCGTGTCAGCGGCAAACTTGCTGATGATACACTCTATGTCCTTATCAAGGTCATCAATAAAGACGTTGAGCAGAAACGGTCCCAACACTGAGCCCCGAGGGACACCACTTGTGACCGGCCGCCAGCTGGATTTAACTCCATTGACCACCACTCTTTGGGACCGCCCATCCAGCCAGTGCTTGATCCAGCAGATCGTATGCTCATCCAGGCCATGAGCCGCCAGTTTTTCCATGACATTTCTATGGGGGACAGTGTCAAATGCTTTTCGAAAGTTTAGGTAGACAATGTCCACAGCCTTTTCCTCATCCAATAATCGGGTCATCTTGTCATAGAAGGAGATCAGGTTTGTCAGGCAGGTCCTGCCTTTCCTAAACCCATGCTGACTAGGCCTGATCCCCTGCTTGTCCATTAGATGAGTTGTAATGGCACTCAAGATGATCTGCTCCATGACCTTCCCTGCTACCAAGGTCAGACTGACAGGCCTATAGTTTCCCGGATCCTCCTTTCTGCCTTTTTTGTAGATGGGCGCTACATTTGCCACCCTCCAGTCCATTGGTGTCGACGCGGAAGGCTCGGACAATAACACAATGACCAATATGATCAGGTTAATGCCACTTTATTGCACAGATAGCTCAGTAATTACAGATGTTCTGATTCCGCATCACGCGCCGACAATTTGCTGATTGGTTGCATGAGCTGTACATGCAGTAAGCAACGTATTATAATTGGCTTAAAACATCTGTCCACGCGAACAATCACCCCTCCTATATCCTGGGCGAAGTTCTGCATTTCGCACGCTGAGTTCAGCACACTTTCTCATATCTTGTTTGTCTCAGCATTTCTAACACTGCTACAATGTTTTCACATAACCTTCAAACTTACAAGGCCTACACAGTTGTTAACAATTCTTCGGTGCTTGGAGTGTTCACAGGATGACCCCTTTGTACTAAAAATCCTCCCACAGATCCCCCTTTTTGTTTTTGAACAATCCAAGCACCTGAAAACATTTTTTCTATAGACACTTCTAAAGATCTTTGTCGACAAGAAAACAAACAAGGTAAAATGATCAGCAATATTATTACAACAATCAAAATTACAAGGCCCTGTTTCAAGAAATCTTGTACCCAGCCAGCCAGTCCCCAAGAATTAAACAATTGCTCCAACCACGAATGACCCTGAGTGAGCTTATGCATATTGTGCTCTAACTGGGCTAAGTGGTCATGAATGGAGCGTGAGCGATCAGACAAATTCATACAACACATCCCTTCAAAATCCTCACAACCATGGCCTTGTGCTAACAAAAAATCAATAGCAGCACGATTCTGCAGCACAGCATGTCGTATACTATCAGCATCTGTTAATAAAGCAGAAATCATCTCAGAAGTCAGGTTAAACTGTTTTATACTCCAACAGGCTAGCTTTTCTAGATCCGTTAAAGCCTTGGCTGCAGCCACACCTGGAGCTAAAAAGCCTGCAAAAATTTTTGACGGGCGATGCCAAAACTCGATGCGGTCACTGCACTCAGGGGTAAAATCGGTAATCGTTCGTCGCGATCGCCGTGACTGGTTCCTAAGACTAATAAGACTAATCCTGTCAGGAGCAAACAAGGTAAGTCCGCCTAAATAACACGGTCCTCCTACTGAACGACTAGGGATGCCTCCCCAAGCTCGGTCACCACATATCAAAAAATACCCAGGTGGAAGTAGCTTAGGAAAAGATGCATTATTCCAAATCCCTCCACACGACAGTCCTAGGTCAGCACCTCCGTTTTGACAATAATTACTCTTAATAAATGAAACAGTGGGAGTAACATTTTGCATACCAGTGAGAGCACCTGTCATATTAAACCCATAACCTCTACATAATACTGGATTTTGCCCTCCCAATTCGATACATCCTAAACTAAAGTTGCCAATATGCCTGCCAGTATTATTTCCAGCATGATGTCCCACTGCTGGAAGTGACCCCAAAAGATCCAATTCCTGCAAAGGGAGAGGAAATGATCGGTTTAAATGATTAATGAGATGACCTTGAAATAGGGGTCCTACTCCTTCTGGACACCAATAGCTGTCTGCAGATCCTCACAACAGGTTACAAGTGACGTTAACCTGCTCTGATTCTAACAGCAAACTATTTGTTAAATTGACTTGGGATACATAGCCTTCAAAATCCTCCAATCGCAGGAATGGAAAACCAATCAAACATGTTCGGAAAGGATCTGATGGAGTGGCCATGGATAAGCAAAAGGCCGAGTTGCCTGTCTGATTTGCCCATGTTACCCATACGTTCTGCCTAGGGGATATGTTTGTAATACCTTCCACTCCCGGTCCCACTAAACCAATAATCATTATCCCAATTATCCAACCCATGTTGCCGTTATGGTTTTCCCTTTTGCTTCCAACCAAATCGCCTTGCACACTTTTTCTTCGTTTTCTCCCACTCTTCCGGTTTTACCTTCCAAATGCGGGGTATTAAAACGTCTTTGCTACACTTGACTACTAAAGGATCATAGTTATCCTGATACTTCCAAATTGCTCTCACACAACAATGTGTTTCCCAAGCTAACCGACGATTATGATTCTCGTCGACGTCATGCCCTGTTAAAATGGCTATACGAACAGCCTGTTGTATCCTTGCATACTGAACTTCCAGGCAAGCCGAACACCAAAACCCTGCTAATCCGGCACGTTGATAGAGCTGTTTCTTGCACTCATTACACTCGCAAAGAACCCACGGTTCACACTCTCTACAAGCTGGACATATGACAGTTGCCAAGCCTGCGAGAGCCAGAGTGGTGAGTTCACGTGGTCATATCACCGTCTCGCGTTCCACTCTCTTGCATTTTAGGTTCCCTCCACGGCTTAATCCAACGTGCTGGTACCCATCTTGGACCTTGATCTGTCAAAACACAAGCATATCTGCGACCAATCATTTTTATCTCCACTGGACCCTTCCATTGCCCTGATTGCCAGTCCTTATACTGTACCCGTCCTGGTGTGGTTGCTTGCAAACCAGACCGTAATGACATGTGATGAATCACTATTGGAGGTGAGTCACGTTCTCCAGTTAACCGCAAACAGTTCAATACATCTAAAGCTTTTGCAAGGCGTTCTGCAGAAGAAGAGGTAATTTCTCCCCCTTTTTGTTTTTGCAAAAGCGCCTTCAGCGTAGTGTGTGCACGCTCGACTATGGCCTGTCCCGTGGGAGAATGAGGAATTCCAGTATGTTTACGTATACCCCATAGAGTACAGAATTTAGCAAATCGTTGAGAAACATAGGCAGGTCCGTTATCGGTTTTAATTTCCTGGGGTACCCCCAAAACTGCTATAGCTGCACACATATGCTTAATAACATGTTTGGCCATTTCTCCAGTTTGTGCTGTGGCCCAGATGGCGTGCGAATAGGTGTCAATGCTTACATGGACATATTTGAGCCCTCCAAATTCAGGAACATGGGTAACATCCATTTGCCATAATTGCAAGGAATGCAACCCACGTGGGTTCACGCCTAGGCCAAGCCCCAAACCAGTCCCTTGGCAATCCGGACAGGATTGCACAATACCACATGTCTCAGAAATAGGTAAATTAAACTGCCTTGCTAATACTCTAGCCAATTGATGAAAAAATTCATGAGACACTCGAGCTTGTTCAAATAAGTTGGTTTGACGGTTCTCCCAGGTTGCTGCAACCAAATGGTCAGCACGATTATTACCAATGGCCAGGCCATAATCAGGCTGATGGCTACGTATGTGCACTATAAAATAAGGATACGTTCTCTGATTTAACAAATGTAACAATTGTAACAATAACTGATACAAGACAGAATTTCGAAGAGATCGAAGCATCGATCGTTCCAGTCTCATAACAGTACCGACCACATACATAGACTCTGAAACAACATTAATCGGTTCATTCTGCCAGTTTTGAAAAGCCCACACCACTGCCCGTAGTTCTAAAGTCTGTAAAGAATCTTGTAAAACACCATTTAGTACTTTGGAGTGCCATTGTCCGTTAAGGCACCAGGTAACCACCGCCCTTTTTGATTTCTTTCCGGCATCTGTAAATACCGTGAGTCCAGACACCGGAGAATTCGAACGTCGTGGAGTCTCTTCAAAAGTTTGATTTCGAATTAATGGCAAAAGTTTCATTGGTGGGTAGGCATTAGTTATCTGTCCGGAAAAATCCGTTAATGCATATTGTAAAACCTCTGAGGAAGAGAGAAGCCAATCCAGATAACTCTGGGTAATCGGAACATATATAACCTCTGGCTCATGTCCAGTTAAGTCAACGATACGACGTCTGCCCTTTATAATAAGGTTTGCAAACATTTATATACGAGTGCAGACAGTATTCTTAGGTTGGTAAGATAGAAAACCCCATTCTATTATAGACACCGTACAATTGACCTGTTGTACTAACAAACCTATCAAATGTTCTCTGCCAGACCCAGAATTTATCACAATCAATTGTAGGGGAACTCCTGTTAAGCGTTGCACGCACCCAGTCATGATTTTTTGAACAATGAAATCTAAAGCCTTTTCTTGAGTTGGTGAGAGTTGCCGACAAACTTCAGCCTGTGTAGAGGTGCCTAGCAATGACATCAGAGGAGCCAGGTCATCATTGGTGATACCGGATACGGATCGCCCCCATTGAATATCTCCTATTAATTTCTGTACATCCGTTAAAGTTTTAATTTTGGTCGTTAGCTGAATCTTTTGAGGCTTAACAGTACTTTGAGTAATAATCCAACACAAATAGTGCCATGGTGCATTCTTTTGTACCTTTTCAGGAGCAATTTTCAGACCCTTTTGCTCTATGGTTTCAGTTAACTCCTTCAAGGTTGCTTCAACATCCAAATTTGGGCCTGCCACTAAAATATCGTCCATATAATGATATACAAGCAAAAATGGATTATTTTCCCTAAACGGACGTAAGGCCCAGGCCACAAACATTTGACACAAGGTGGGAGAATTCTTCATTCCTTGTGGCAGAACAACCCAATGATACCGCTTAGCTGGTTCTTTCTTATTTGTTGATGGCACGGAAGAGGCAAATTTTTCTGCATCTTCCGGATGCAACGGTATAGTAAAGAAACAGTCTTTTAAATCTACAATAAACAAGTTCCATTCTTTTGGTATCATCGCAGGTGATAGTAAACCTGGCTGTAATGCCCCCATTTCCTGCATTACCGCATTAATGGCTCGGAGATCGTGTAATAGGCGCCATTTTCCTGATTTTTTTTGGAATAGTAAAAATAGGGGTATTCCAAGGGCTCGTTGAGGGTACAATATGACCTGCCTCCAACTGTTCCTGTACTAACATTTGAACAATATGCAGCCGATCCTCTTTTAGAGGCCACTGGTCCACCCACACAGGACTTGTAGTGGTCCAGGTGAGCTTCAATGTTGGCTGCTCGACCGTGACCGCTCCTAAAAAGGCGATGTCACAAGTCGAGCCCCAAGCTGAGAAAGCACATCTCTACCTATCGAGGTGACAGGTAGCTGCATCACGTATGTCTTGACTGAGACTACGGTTCCATCCATAAATGTAAAAGAAACTAAAGTTTGGCTGATCATTGTCCTTTGTGGACCCCCTACCCCGACTACACTCGTCGCAGCAGGAGCAAGGGGCCACGCTGATGGCCAGCTAGAAATAGGCACAATCGTAACATCAGCACCTGTGTCTATCAACATAGTCAGGGTAATAGACGTTCCTGAAGGATGCGTCACAACCACCTTTTCTTCAGGCTTGCCTCGTGCAATATCAATAGCTAATAAGACATCAGGAGACCCTGTTGAGCCAAAACCTCCGGCACCCCTCTGTTTTGGCAGCGACCTCGGGACCATTAATCGAAATAATATCAATTGTGCAATTTTTGACCCCTGAGGAATGGTAATCGGGGGGGTCAGCGTATATACCATAATCTTTATAATCCCTGTATAATCAGCATCGATAAGGCTCGGTACAATAAAAATGCCCTGACGGGACACGGAGGAGCGCCCAATTAACAGAGCACTCAGTCCATGGCCCAGCGGTCCTCGTTGATCTGAATCAATTAGAGTGACCGCCGTTGTGACTAAAGTGGTATCTACTGCTGTTGCCAGGTCCATTCCCACGCTTCCTGCAGTGGCGGTGGCGCAACGGTCCAGGCACCCTATACCGCCTCCTGTACTTGTGTCATAGTGCGAGGAGGATGCATCGCGCTTGGTACCCGGTTTCCCGATCGCCTACACTCCGCAGAATTATGGGTGGCGCTTCGACAATTCACACACCATCTACCTCCACTCTGACGTGGGGAGCTTACTTGCCCGCTCGCTTGTCCCTTACTTGCGTTTCTGCACTCTTTACGAAAATGACCTGATTTTCCGCAATTATAACATTTCTTATCATTATTATTACATTTTCCTTTTGATTGCTGTTGCACCAACGGACGTACCGCTGCTCCAACAGCAGCAGCCATAACCGTAGCCTGTTCTTGGGAAAGCACCCGTTCTGCTGTTTCCAGCAGCTGAGCAGTGGTACTGCCTCGAGGTAGGGTACCAAGAGCTTTCTTGGTTTTATCGTTCGCATTATCAAAAGCAAGTAAGTCTAAAAACTTAGCTTTCATGGTCTCATCAAGGTCAGGGTGAGCAGAAATAGCTGCATGCAATCTATCAACAAACCCAGAACAAGGCTCCGTAGGTCCTCGGCGAACATTTGTAAAAGCAGGAGGGTTTTTTTCCCCTCTAATCCCCAACAAAGCCCTGTGAGCTAGCTGTTGACTGAGTTGCAAAACCTCCACAGCAAAATTAGCTTGCCAGTCAGTTCGAACGTAAGGTCCCGTCCCCATTAACATCTGTGTCTGTACCCCATACAAAGGATCACCTTGAGGACGCCGGGTGGCAGCAGCCTGATCACATAGGTTCTGCCACACACTGAAAAACTGCAACTGCTGAGAAGGGGTGAGCAACATTTGAGAAATCTGCTTTGAATCATGTGGTGTGAGTAAATTTGCAGTAAATAAATGCTCCACTATAGCCCTAGTATAGGGAGAGCCTAGTCCATATTAACTAACAGCCTGTTTCGCCTCCTTTAACAATTTCCAATCAAACGGTTCCCAATCCTTTCCACCCCCAGCATTAGCAAACACCGGAAACGCCATAGGCTCAAGAAACACGCCCTCAATTGCCGCGTCTCTAATTTCTCCTCTCCATCGGTTTTTCAATCCTTCCTCCCCTCCTACCGCTCCCCCATGCCCCTCAAATCCCGACAATGGCGGCCACGACAAGGCATGATGAGGCAGTGGCAAAGGAGCAGGGTAAGCTGGAGGAGCTCGTGAACTGGATTGATCGTCTAGACGAGCTTCCAACGCTTCCAACTTTTTTAACAACTCCCAGAACTGAAGGTCTGTCAGTCCACCAGGTGGTACTCTAGTGCTGCTGCCAGGTGATGGCGGAGTAGAGGGCGGCAGAGGAGGGTACGGCGTTGGCTGATCCCTGGAATCCTCAGGGCGGTCTCCTTCGGTACTTTCGACAACAGTGTCTTTGGGAGGGGGAGGAGGAAACGTAGTTTCTTCCTCTTTTCCACTTTCATAAACAGGCATCTCAAGAGGGTCTGTAGCGGGAGTAGGCTGGCTCGGGGCAGTAACGGCATGACTCACTACATTCCCCGGTGTTATTCTGCAGCCCCGGGGTTGAGGGACGACAGCTTCTGGCGATCCCCCAAAAGAAAGGCTCGTGGGGGAAACATCCTTAACTCTGGGTGTTAATGCTGCAAAGGCAGAGGCGGCCGCAGCACGTTCTGCCTGCATTGTTTTCAAAGTCTCTGATACTAACCTCCACACGGTGGAGAGTTTCTGTGCCTCCTTGGATCCTTTACTTACTTCATCCCACAACACCGCTCCTATTTTAGCCCACGTATCTTGAGCAAAAGCGGCAGCAACAGTGGGGATAAGTCCTTTATCCCGCGCCCATGCTAAGAGCGCCTTCAAGGTAGGCGTATCATACTTCAGTCCTCTCGTAGAGAGTATATGTTGGAGGAGCTTAACTACCGCCTCTTCTTCTTTGGAGTGCATAGACCACATCTCCTCCCCGGCCGCTCGCTTGGCCAGAGTGAGATTCCCTAACTTGATGCGCTAGCGTCTTCCCGAGTGCCGGGGCAGCACTCACCTATCGACCGGCTTCTTCTGCCCCCTCCGTCCGTTGGTTGCTCATCGGGTATTCGCTGATCCCAACACCGATCTGAGGGTCCCTGTTCGGGCGCCACTTGTCGACGCAGAAGGCTCGGACAGTAACACCACGACCAATATGATCAGGTTAATGCCACTTTATTGCACAGATAGCTCAGTTATTATAGACATTCTGATTCCGCATCACGCGCCGACAATTTGCTGATTGGTTGCATGAGCTGTACATGCAGTAAGCAACATATTATAATTGCCTTAAAACATCTGTCCACGCGAACAATCACCCCTCCTATATCCTGGGCGAAGTTCTGCATTTTGCACGCTGAGTTCAGCACACTTTCTCATATCTTGTTTGTCTCAGCATTTCTAACACTGCTACAATGTTTTCACATAACCTTCAAACTTACAAGGCCTACACAGTTGTTAACAATTCTTCGGTGCTTGGAGTGTTCACAGGATGACCCCTTTGTACTAAAAATCCTCCCACACATTGGGACCTCCCCAGTCAGCCATGACTTCAGGTAGATCACGGAAAGTGGCTTGGCGAGCACGTCTGCCAGCTCTTTCAGCACTCTTGGATGTAACCCATCCGGTCCCATAGACTTGTGCGCATCCAAGCGGCGTAGCAGGTCGTAGATCACTTCCTCTTTCATTGCGATGGCCTCGTGCAGCTTCCCCTCCCTGTCTCCCAGCTCACGAGGCTGGGTGCCCAGGGAACAGTTAGTTCCACTGCTAAAGACTGAGGCAAAGTAGGCATTGAGCACCTCAGCCTTTTCCTCAGCCTTTGTGACTATGTTTCCCTCTGCATCCAGTAAGGGAGGGAGATTTTCCCTAATCCTCCCTTCGTTGTTAATGAATTTATAGAAACATTTTTTGTTATCCTTAACAGCTGTAGCTAGGTTGAGCTCGAGCTGCGCTTTGGCTCTCCTAATTTTCTCCCTGCATAGCTTCGCTATATCTTTACAGTCTTCATGAGAGACCTGCCCCCTCTTCCAGAGGTCATAGACTCTCCTTTTGTTCTTGAGGTCCGGCCAAAGGTCCCTATTTAGCCAGGCCCGTCTCCTTCCCCGCCTACTTGTTTTTCGGCACACAGGGACAGCCTCCTCCTGTGCCTTTAAGACTTCTCTCTTGAAGTACGTCCGGCCTTCCTGGGCTCCTATATCCTTCAGGGCAGCCTCCCAAGGGACTTTGTCCAGCAGTCTTCTGAACAGGTCAAAATTTGCCCTCTGGAAGTCTAAGGTGGCAGTTTTACTAACCCCTCGCCTTGTTTCCTCAAGAATCAGAAACTCGATCATCTCACGATCACTGTGCCCTAGACGGCCACCAACCTTTACTTCCCCTACAAGTTCTTCCCTCTTCACAAGAAGCAGGTCCAGGAGGGCACCTTCCCTGGTGGGCTCACTTACCAGCTGTGTGAGGAAGTTATCTTCCACACATTCCGGGAGCCTCCTGGATTGTTCCCTCTCAGCTGTGCTGTATTCCCAGCAGATATCCGGGAGGTCAAAGTCCCCCACAAGAACAACGGCAAGTGATCGCGAGATTGCCCCCAGCTGCTTATAGAAAGCTTCGTCCGCCTCACTGCTTTGGTTGGGAGGTCTATAGCAGACTCGCACAGCGATAGCAGCTTTATCGGCCCTTAACCTAATCCAAACGCTCTCCACCCCGTCATCACTATACTCGATTTCTGAGCTCTCGTAGCATTCTCTAATATACAGGGCCACTCCTCCACCTCTCCTTTCCTGTCTGTCCCTCCTGAAGAGCTTGTAGCCATCGATTGTGGCACTCCAGTCATGTGAGGCATCCCACCACGTTTCTGTGATAGCCACTGTGTCATAGTTTCCCTGGTGCATCATGGCTTCAAGCTCCCCCTGTTTGTTGCGCATACTGCGTGCATTGGTATAGATGCACTTCAGATGTGCTAATGACTCCAGCACCTTTTTGCGAGTGTGGGCCCCATTTCCCACCAGACCCCTTTCAGGTGCTTCCATGATTTCTAAGCGTCTATCCCTTCTCTCCAATGAAATGTCAGAGTGAGAGTCCTCGCTAGCCCACCATCCTTCAAGCCCTGGCATGCCTCCCTTGGATTTATTCCTGACAGGCCCAGTTGTCTCCCCTTCCCCCCTCATATCTAGTTTAAAGCCCTGTCAATGAGCCTTGCTAACTCCTGCCCCAAAATTCTTTTCCCCTTCTGGGACAGGTGCGTCCCACCTGCCACCAGCAGGCCAGGTGACTCATATAGCAGCCTGTGATCAAAAAACCCAAAGCCCTGCCAGTAACACCAGTCCCGGAGCCGCGAGTTGACCTGTTGCCTCTTCCTGTTAATTTCCTCATTCATGATTGCCACTGAAGGGATAGAGGAGAATACAACTTGTGTTCCTGACCCCTTAAGCCGTCGCCCCAAGGCTCTAAAATCTCTTTTAATCGATTTTGGGCTCCTCCTACCCACTTCGTCACTACCCACCTGAAATACTAAGAGGGGGTAGTAGTCAGAGGAGTTTACTAGGGCCGGAAGTTTGCCTAACGCATCCCTGACCCGTGCCCCAGGGAGGCAGCAGACTTCCCTGTGAAGTGGGTCTGGACGGCATGTTGGCCCCTCCACCCCCCTCAATAGAGAGTCACCCACCACAATGACCCGTCTGCTTTTCCTTTTGGAGCCAACTGTGATGCTGGGTCCATGGCGACTTGGTCTTTCTGACGTTCCTGGCCTGGGTGTATCATCCTCCTCTCCAACAGCCAGTTCCTCCTGCAGGGCTTCATATCTGTTCTGCAAAGGTAACTGGGAAGGTCGGAGGGGCCGGGAGGGCATTCTCCTGCTTCCCCGCGCAGGGACCGGTTTCCATTCCCCCTCGTCTCTGCGATCCCCTCCTATTGCCTGGTGACGAGAGGGGAGGGGGTCCTCTGACTTGTGTGGGGCCTCACCCTCTTCCCTTTCTCTCCGGGAGCGGGTCCACCAGTCACTCTCCCTCTCGCATTCTCTCATACTCCTCAACCTCTCCACTTCTTCCTTCAGCTCAGCCACCAGAATGAGCAGATCATTTACCTGTTCACGTCTTACACAAGTGTTGTCTCTGCTGCCCTCCATGGCGAGTGCCAGGCTCCGGCACTCTTTGCAGCCAGAGGCCTGGCTGCCCATATGTTTGCGTGGGGCCTCTGTCTGGGTGCCCACAGTTTTTTTAACAGCAGCCTTCGACCGGGTAGCAACCACGGCTGGATCTCTAGACACAAGAGAGACCTTGTGACTCGACGGTCAGTTTGGGGGAGCACTGGTTGCTCGCTCTCTGCAGGGACTAGTCCTTGCTCTGGGCAAGGCATCTCGGTCGTATTTAAAGCACCCGTTGCATGTTTATTTTATTAATTGGTGCTTATTTGCATAAATTAACATGGCATTTGGGAGGGAACATGGAGGGTTTGATTAGCTGAAGGAAGGAAATGGAAAGAAAGGCATCTTGTCTCTCCCAACATTATAAAAAAGGCTGATTTTTTTTGTTTCCGAGTCACCAGATTTTGATGACTTTGTTTAATTTTTGCTGAATATTCATGTCCAGTGGAAAGAAAAATAATCTATATTTTGGTTCTGTTTTTCTCTTGAAAGGACCAATCCTCAGGTCTGGGCCTCGATAAACTCCTGTCCCCAAAGCAGAAGGCGTGTGGGAACATTCTCCTTGGGCTTCTCAAGGCTTGTATTTTTCAAAATAAACCTCAAAGGAACGTTTTTATCTAGCCCTTAACGATTCCAAAGGGAAACCGGCTGCCTTCCGGAAACGAAGACGGGCCTCCCAGTAAGGCTGGAGTCAGCGGCAGCCCTGCCAGCTGGGAGGACTGGGAGTTTTTCAGCAGAAAACCTGGGGGCTGTTTCCTTTTCAACAAAGAAAAAGAAGTGGGATGTTGCAGCGCTGAGTGATTTTTTAAATTCCATAGAAAGGGATGAGTTTTGAGCAGTTTGGCTCTGGAGGCGGGGTGGGAAAGCGAGTGCCGAGAGAATGTGGCCCATGTTCTCCGGCGCCAGGACGGCTCGCCGATGCTCCAGGCCGCTCTGGCCGGCGGCAAAGGCCTGCTGGGGCGAGACGGCGGTGGCCGGGATGGCCAGGTACTGCCGGCTCTGCCACCCCCACCATTCCCCCTCCGCCCACCTCGTCTCTCCCTGTCTCTCCGTCCCCCGGCCCACACGGCGGAGGAGCAGGCGAGGGGGGAAGTGCGGGTTATGCTGAGTTCCCCCCAAAAGAGGTGGGTCACGGCCCCAAAATGTCTGGAAGTTGGGCGGGGGTCGCAGTGTTTAAAAAACGTTCAAACCTGTAACTCTGGGTGTGAGGCACTGAAATAGAGAACAAGCTCTTCTTTTGATAGCTATTGAAAAATAATATTAATTTCTGTATCTAGAAGGAGACGAAAATAAAAAGCTCTCTCTCTAAGGATGAAATTATTTCATGGTATGAAATTATTTCGTGGTATGAACTAATGCTGTGGGCCAGCCTGCGTCAAGTGCCTCAAGTCCTCATCTCTACACCTGGGAAGGCTTAAAAGCACCGAGACCGCTGATCCCACATAGGCTAGCTGGCTATGAAGTACATATTTTCCCAAATTCAGACAAGAGAGTTCTAGAAGTGCAGTTTTCCCCAGCATTACAAGAGAAGTTAGTGCTGTGTCGCTCACAGCAGGACACCGGGTAATGGCGGTGACAGACGGAAGATGTCACTGCGAGCCGATTGTGATGCGTGAGGTGAGTTGCCGGGCAAGCGATGACCTGCAGAGGAGGCCACCGCCTGGTGACTGTGACCACCCCGGGAAGGCGGAGGGCTAGTCGCCCCGCACAGAGGCCCTGGGCTCAGTGTGCAGCTTGCACTGTGCAGTGAGGTCCTCGTCCTCCTCCCAGCTGGGCACGGCCGTCTTCTCCTGAGGTACCCCGTGTGCCACAGGGCGCTGACGATGGCTTCTGCCTGGGAGAGGAATCGTCACTACGGGGACCTGCAGAAAGCAGTCGCTTTCCTCCCCTCGCTCCTTGCTGATAGCTCCCTCAGGAGCAACGACACCGCTCAGAGTGTCCACGGAGTGCTGCTCTTTGCGGATATCTCAGGTGGGGGGAGCAGGGAGGAGCAGCCACGGACATGAGCCATGTGGGGACACAGCAGGCCCTTTGGAGCCCCTCAGACAGAGTGGTCATCTTGTCACTGCTGAGGTCTTCTGCTGGGATGCCCACAGAGAGCGGGATGGGTGACCTTGGGCGGTCCATCACGGCTGCCACCAGTGCGGAGCTGGCACAGGAAGGTGTCCCCTACAGGCTCTCGGGCCGGGCATCGTGGAAACTGCTGCCAGGTCTTTTGGCCCACATGGGCATTTCCTGATTTCTGGATGTCCCTGTTCCAGGTTTCACTGCGTTGACCGAGAAATTCGTGCAGAGGAGCGGCGTGGACAGAGGCACTGATGAGCTGGCGCAAACGCTCAATGAGTACCTGTGCAACATTTTGGAGGGTAGGAGCCGTGCTGCAGGACTGTGTGGCATCGGGCCGTGATGGTGGAGGGTGGAGGCAGCCTGGTCCTGCCTCCTTGGAAGGGCTGGGGCTTTCTGTGAGGAACAGCGAGCGCAGCCAGGGTCTGCTGGCGGGTCAGCACCAGCGCGGGTCCTTTCTGCTCCCCGCTGCGGCCGAGGAGGCACCCACTTTCTCAGCAGCCACCTCGGTGCCTCTGGCGTGAACAGCCGTCTCAGTGCTGCGTCAGGGCCCAGAGCAGGCTGAGGGCATCCAGCAAGTGCTCCAGGGTCTGGAGCGTCTGTGCTATGAGGAAAGTCTGAGCGAGCTGGGCCTGGTTTGCCTGGAGAAGAGAAGGCTTGCGGGGGGGACCTTAGAAACGTGCCTACAACCTGAAGAGAGGGTGCAAAGAGGACAGAGCCAGGTTCTCCCCAGTGGTGCCCAGAGTGGAACAGGAGGTTCCCTCTGTGCATCAGGAAACACTTTTCGACTGTGAGGGTGACTGAGCACTGGCAGAGGTTGCCCAGGGAGCTTGTGAAGTCTCCCTCCTTAGAGCTATTCGGAAACCATCAGCCACCGTCCTGGTCAGCTGGCTCTGTGCAGCCGGGCTTGAGCAGCGGGGTTGGACCAGATGGACCCCAGAGGTACCTTCCAGCCTTCACCTTTCTGAGGTCTGGTGGCATCTGGAGGCCCTGCCTCCCTGCCTGCTGTGCGGGTACAAGGGCTGTGACCACCGTGAGCCTGGGAGAGAGGCCGGAGCGGTGCTTTCCTGAGCTGTGCCCCACAGTGCACCCTTGCCCCGGTGCTCCCCCCAGGCAGAGGGCCTTGCTCGGTGGCTTCTGGAAGAAGGTGTCCACATGACTCTGCCTTTTCTTCCCTCTGTCCACAGAGTTCCTGATTTTTGGAGGAGACATCTTGAAGTTTGCTGGTAGGTTCTCGGGGCGATGACCTCGGGCACTGAGCTGTAGCATTTAACTCCCGTGGCGGCCGTTTGCTCTGCGCTCCTTCTCAAGAGGCTCTGTGCAGCGCCTTGAGCCAGCTCTTTGGCCACGCACGCACCCCTCCAGCAGTGCCCTCTCTCCAGTGCTGCAGCTGCAGAGGAGCGCTCGGGACAGGGGGTGTCACCGCTGCCAGCCGTCTGCTGCTGTGGCTGGCCCGGGATAGGAGAGGTGTCCCGGTGCCCAGGACACGGTCCTCCAGGACGATGGCCTCCCACAAGCCCATCTTCCTCCGCACGGCAGCTGGTTTCTGCTGTCTCTGCAGAACCAGACCGTAGGTCGGGGAGAGTCAGGTCTCGGCAGAGCCTTTACCTTCCCTCCCTTTCCCCAGGAGATGCTGTGCTGGTGCTGTGGAGAACACCACCCCAGGAGGTGGCCAGGACCATCAGCCTGGTGCTGCACTGTAGCCAGCAGATCCAGAAGAAGTACGGAAGACGTGACACAGATGTGGGGCAGAAGATCCAACTGAAGATAGGTACGGGCGCTGTGCCAGACGCAGCTGTGTGGCACTCTGCCATGCCACAGGGTGCTTCTGGTTTGCTGGGCTTCTGGGGCAGGCAGCTGGGGATGACGCCTGGCGCACTCAACACATTCTCAATGTCAACTCGGTTCGTCTATTTCTAGACGCCTGTTTTAGGGACTAGTGTCAGCGTCTCCCCGAGGAGGAGGGAGGATGCTTTACCCCTCCGTAATGCCCCTCTCCCCGCTGGGCTTCAGAGGAGCTTCTGAGCAGCCGAGATGCTGGGGGCTGTGGAGTTCCAAATGTTCCCTGTGTCAGTTCTGCTTCTCCTTCTCCCCAGGGATCTCTGCAGGGACCATGAGCCTCCCGGTTTTCGGAGATGAGAGCTGGCAACACTTCTGCATTTTTGGCCCGTGCCTGGCTGAAGTTCGTGACGCTGAAGAGGTTGCGGGTGCAGGTGAAGTTGTCCTCTCGGCCACCTGCTGGGAGCTCTGTGAGCAGCACCGGCTGAGGATCAAGCATCTCGCAGGCACAAGAGCTGTGCAGGCAGGTGGATGGGTTGGCCTCGAGAGCCATTCTGAGGGCCTGGGCCTGGCCATGAAGGAGGGAGGTGTTGGAAGGCTGAGGAGATGAATGTGGAGAGAGTTGTAGGTGGGAAAGCAGGCAGGCAGGGGAAGGTCTTGTCCTTCCATCTCAAGGGTAACCGTGGGCTGGGCTTTCTTGCTTTGAGGGGTCAGGAGGCGCTGGGAGGGTTTGAGCCCCAGCAGCAATGTCCTCTGTGGGCCATGGAGCTGTGGTTGCTTGGAGATGGGCATGCTTGGAGAATGGCTGTCCAGCTCCGGTGCTTCTGAGGAAGCACTGCTGTCCCATCCAGCCAGGTGGGCTACTTCTCCCCTTCTCTGGGCAGTGACGGTGGAGGGCAGGCTCTGTCCCCTGGGAGTCCTGGGGAGGCCAGTGGCAGTGCTTTCATTCTGTGTGTCTTCAGGTGACGGGCATGGATCCGATGCCTTGGTCCGAATGCCAAGACGCCTTACGCAAGCTCGTACAAGACCCAGTGAGACACCGCTCAAAAAGGGAAGGTGAGTGCCCACTTCCCCTTGCTCTGTGATTGTCCCGAAAGGTGGGGCTTTGCTGCTTCAGGGGCCAGAGAGGAACCACCTCCTCCCTCTTCCCTCTGTCCGTTAGCACTCAGGCTGTTGGGCCTCCCAGGGCGGTGGCTGCTGCCGCCTCCTTCCAGGGGAGAGCTCTGCCCTCAGCATCTGGAGGTGGCAACATGAGCAAGCGCAGAAGACTCTTTCTCCCCCACTTCGAGGGCCAGGCCCTGCTTTGCAACAGCTCGTAGTCCCGTCCACCCAGCGACCACCTGCCTTTTCTCTCCTCAGGTGCCATGAGGCCTACTCTTCTCTTGCCCAGTGACCTGAACGCCAAGGATGTGCTTAGGAAGTACATACCAGTCGCTGCTCTCGGGAAGGTACGGCAAGGCCACCGCTGCTGGGGGCTGCATTTTCGGAGGGCAGAAGAAGTGGTGCCTTGCAGAGGTGGAGCTCTTACGGGAACAGACCAATCAAAGAAAATGCGCCCTGCGATGACAACGCAGGGAAACTGAGCCCAGGGGCACCGGTGCTGCACCATTGTCTGCGTTGTCCTCAGAGAGACATGGGTGGCAGGAGGAGGACTCCTGTCCCTCTGTCTTTTCCGTGGCTATGGTTCTGGGTGTGCCGCGGACACGACGGTGGGATAAAGGGGAGATTCCCCTGAAGTCCCTGGAGCATCCCTGAGGGTCTCCCCTCATGTCCGTACCGGTCCCCAGATGGCGTGTTAGCGGAGCAGCCTTCTCTCCTTTGTCATTTGTGTTATGACTCGGCGTCTGCCTGCCGCAGGCTGGGCGGCCTGCCCGCCCTTTTGCACCGAGAGGAGGATTTATCCCTTCCTCTGCTATTACCCGCTATCGCCAGCACGCCTGCGCTCCCTCGGTACTGGTGTGGGCAGTAAGAGCCCGGGAGAGCAGGCTGGTGAAGCCGTCGTGCTCTTGTCTTCCAGCTCGATGCAGGACTGCCCATGGATCTCCTCTCTGAGTTACGGCCAGTCACCTGCATCTTTGTCCAGCTGCAGCTTGCTGCAGGTACCAGCTCGGTGCATCTCAGCACCGTCCTCAAGGAGGCCAGCAGGGTGATGCTAGAAATCCTCTCTCCTCACAAGGGCCACATCAACAAAGTCCTCCTGTGTGATAAAGTGAGTGGGGGGGAACGGTGGCCTCCCCCAGCGCCAGAGGGTGGGCAGTGAGCGCGAGGGAGAGACTCCCTCTTAGGCGCTGTAGCAACATGTTCCACATCTGTCCTGGGCAGGGCTGCACGTTCCTCTGCGTGCTGGGACTCCCTGGAAACAAGCTGCCCTGCGAGAGCCTTCACGCCCTGCAGAGTGCTCTGGAGATCTTCAACTCGTGCTCCACCATGCTCGAGGAAAGAGAGTGAGTGTGTGGCGGGGGTCGGCGGGGTGCATGCTGCCTGGGACGGCGCAAGGGGGCTTCACAGAAAGAGATGTGCCTTCTAGCTTGCTCTCCCTTGTCCCTGGCAGGAAGGAGGCAGTGCCCTGAGAGGTGCAGGCAACCCCTGGGCTCAGCCCACGGCAGCCAGACGGAGTCCCTCCAAGCACACTCTGCTGGCCACCGCGCTGGAAAGAGCCCTCGTGAGGGCCAGAGGCCGCTGCGGCCAGAGGCAGGCCCTTCTGGGCCACTGCCCCATGAACGGGGATGGGGCCCAGCCACCTGATCCCAAGTGGCTGTCATCGCCAGGCGGTGACATGGCGGGCGCCTTCTTCCCTCTCTCTTTGCTCACAAGAGGGCTGTGGCCCTGCACGTGCTCTGCCCCTGCCCCTTGTCCCTTGCAACCTGCAGATGTTGCACCCCTGAGCTCTCCACATCCCCGAGACCCACGCTGGCAGGGCAGCACAGCCGGTGGCCCAGGCTGGCACCGAGGGGAGGTGTGGGAAGGGATGAAGCCAGGCGGGCAGGACTGCGCCTGGGGCGCTGCTCAAGCCCTGCTGTTTCTCTGTGTGCCAGGACAATGTCTGTGGCAGTTACCAGAGGGACGATGTTCTGCGGAGTCACTGGCCACCCGCTGAGACACGAATACACAGGTATTGGCCTGGAAGGGTGCCGCGGGGCTGGCGGCACGGGCCACACCGACGCATGCTCTCTCTCTCTAACGCGTGCTCTCTCTCTGGCAGTCCTTGGCCAGAAGGTGAACTTGGCTGCCCGGATGATGGTGCACTACCCTGGGCTGGTGTCCTGTGATGCAGTGACCTACGCCGCCTCCCGGCTGCCCGCTTCCTACTTCAAGGAGCTGCCGGAGAGAGAGATGAAAGGCCTCAGGCAGCCTGGCCCTGTCTATCAATACGTGGGGGTCACCGAGGAGAGGTGAGTGTCCTCTGAGACGGTCGGAAGCCCTGGCATGGCAGGCTTTTTGCCCCTCTCCCCTGCTGTCTCCAGCTGCTGAGAGAGCGGGAGTGAAACCAGAGGGATGGGGAAGGTTTGTCTGTCTTGGTAGACACAACCTGGCCTTGTGGGCTGGGTCTAAAGGGCTTTGGGCTGTGCTTTCCCTGCTGTGCTTGCTCCACCACGTGCCCTGGGAATGCTGACCCAAGGAGTTTTCTGTCCCAGCTGCTCCGAGCAGGAAGCTTTGGGCCAGTCTGGTCCCCATGGGGAAACGTGGACCATCGGGACACTCTTCCTCAGGTCTTCCTGCAGAAATCTCAGCTCTTCTGGGCCAGGATTTCACCTTCCCTTTAGAGGACGGTTTGAAGGTTACCACTGCCGTCTCTTTGAGACTGCGGGAAGACTTGAGCCAAAGGTGCCAGGTGCTTGGCATCCCAAGCCCTTCAGGGACACAAGTCCCCCTTTCAAAGACGCTTGGTGTTCTTGGCCAAAGTGGTAAAGCTGTCTCCCAGCCAACAGCACGCCCTGGCTTCTTTCACATGTCTTCTCCTGTTTCTCTGGGTTTGGCCTCTGGGGATGGACTCTTGATATGTTCTCCTGTCCCACCGTGGCCGCTGGGCTTCTTTACGCTTGAAGCTGTCGTAGCGTGTCAGCTTGAACTTTGGCTGGGAAAGCGTGCAGGGGATAACAGCCTGCTCCAGAGAAAAGCCGGTACCCGAGGAGCACCTCCTTCCCTACCACGCCAGGCTGCTTCTCTAGGTCCCCTGGCTTCTCACCGTCTCATTGACTTGTGTTGTCTTTTCCCCTGCTTCTAGCATCTTTGGCGTGGGTCTTACCAAGAAGAGGTCGGAGTACGTCCCCTTGCTGGGTAGGTGGAGAACGCCTTGCTCTTCTGAAGCCCAGGTTCTTCCCCTTGGTAACTTTTAGTGCCTTGCTGGGAAGAGAGAGGCTTTTACCAGGGATGGTGTTGCCTGCAGCAGCCCTAAGAAAGCGCCGCCTGTCTTGGTCTCTGCTTGCTTGATATCTTTGGGTGGAAAACGAGGTGGGGCGCCTGCTGCTCCCTGCTGTCTTCCAGACCTGGTAGGAAGGTTGCTTTCAACTGTGGAGCTGCTCACAGCCTGGGGGCTAAACTGATCCCTGTCTTTGGGGTCAGGAAAGAGATTTCCTTCTGCCAAATCGATGGAGAGTTTTGACGGTGGGTTCTCCTCCTTGTACTCCTCAGAGCTGCTTTCTTGGCAGCATCTGGGCGAAGACACGGCAATGTCAGGAGGCAGGGGATGCCTGTATTCACTCGGGGTCTTGCCGAATGTTTTGGGCCCTGTTGTGGGTTAACCCCGCTTGGCAGCTCAGCCCCACAGAGCCACTCGCTCCCCACAGTGGGATGGGGAAGAGAATCGGAAGGGTTAAAGTGAGAGCACTGGTGCGCTGAGACACAGACAGCTTAATAGGGAAAGCAAAAGCTGCACACACGCCCAAAGCAAAATCAGGCATTCATTCACTGCTTCCCATGGGCGGGCAGGCGTCTTGCCATTTCGAGGAAAGCAAGGTTTCATCACGTGTGACAGTGACTTGGGAAGACAAATGCCATCACTCCGAACGTCCCCCCTTCCTCCTTTCCGCCGGATTTTCTTGCTGAGCACGGCGTTGTATGGTCTGGAATAGGCCTTTGGGCAGTTGGGGTCAGCTGTGGTGGCTGTGGCGGCTGTGCCGCCTCCCAGCTTCTTGTGCACCCCCAGACTGTTCGCCAGCGGGGCAGCATGAGCAATGGAAAAGGCCTCGACGCTGCGCAGGCGCTCTTCAGCCATAACTAAAACCTGGTTGTGTTATCAACAGCGGTGTTTGGTCACAAATACAAAACATAGACCTGTACAGGCTATTGCTGAATAAAATTAACTGTAGCCCGGACCAAACCAGAACGGGACTGACGACGCTGCCTTAGCTACTGGGAGGTGCTGTGCAGCTCACGGCACAGCGAGGAGATGCTTTGAGTCTGTTTGGGACGCAGCTGCCTGAACCGGCTGCAGTCATCCCTTACAGTCTCGTGCTGGATCGCTGCGGGGAGTCGCATGGGGCCGGCAGAATCTCCGTGCCTGTGGGATAGGGGAGAGGGCGAGGGGGCTGCGCTGCGGGGCAGGCAAGCAGGTGGCCCCGTGACTGCTCTGAGGAAGGCAGAGGTGCCCAAGCGTGGACGAGCAGGTGGGAAGGAGGCCTGGGTGCCGGCAGGCTGGCCGATGTGGTAGCGGGGAGGGAAGCTGCGGTGGAGGGTGCCCGCAAAAGGGACGGCTCTTTGCTTTTCAGCACGCCCCCAGCAGCTCGTTCTCTGGTTTGTCTTCGCAGGTCGGAAGCAGGAGACTGACCTCTTTGTCAGCTGCTTGAACGCCTATAGGGATTCAGGCCAAAGGAACATCCTGGCGGTTGAGGGCACGATGGGCTGTGGAAAGAGCCACTTACTTGCTGAACTGGCCTCTCTAGGCCAGGATGCTGGCCACAGGTACAGGTTTTCCACCTGTAGCTTTGGGACACTGCCCCTGCCCATCCCCTGACAGCCGTGGAACGCTCCAGCCCCTCTGCCAGGGTACCTGGCCCTTGGACTGCAGCCTCCCGACAGAGCCTCCTGGAGACACTGCCTGGGAGCACCTGCGTGCTCCGCTCCCGCCTCTGCCTCTTTGGGGAGTTGGAGGTGGCTTCTGGAGCCACGGCCTTTCCTCCTTCACCCCTGGGTCAGGCGCAGATAGAAGGAAAGAGCCCAAGCTCAGTGCTTTTCATCCCACTCCAGACCCCAGAGACAGCAGGGCTGCCTGTCTCAGAAGCCCTGCTCGCCCTCGGCGTGTTTCCCAGGAGGAGCACGGGGGCCTGTGCTCTGGCAGGCAGACCGATAAGGTCTGGAGCCCAAAGGCAAACCCACCACTTGCTCCATTCTTGCCTCTCAGCCCCGTGAGTTCCTCTGCAGGGGGCACGTAGGGAGACCTAGGCCGGCGCTGCAGAGACACAGGCTCTGGACCCGGCTCTCCCGCTGGCTTGGCAGCAACTGCCCCTCTGTGCCCTTTCTCGTACGAGGAGGGAAAAGCTTGGCCTTCTGTGGGAAGCGCTTGGAGATGGGGGGCTGAAGAGCTCCCCCCAAAGGGCACCTCCACCCCTCTTGTCTTAGAAGGCTGGGGCTGTGGGGAATCTCAGTGCCTTTTGCTTTTGCACCGCAGGGTGGTTGCCCTGGAACTGCTGGAGATCGACACGAGGCAGCCCTTCTCTGCCATCCACATGCTGATGGCCAGGGCCCTGGGCCTCCAGGACTGTGAATCGCGCGGCGACAGGCAGCGCGTGCTGAAGACAAAGCTGCAAGGGACAATCGAAGAGAGCAGCTACTGCCTCCTCAATGACATTTTCGGTGTCAAGGTGAGAGCCAGAGGCCCCTGTGGACGTTGAGAAGGCCTTCTCCTGAGCTTGTCTGGGTCTGACCTTGAGTGGGCACGCTGCTGGGAGTGCCTTAGCTCCGGGGTGGGCATTGCGGGGGTCACAGTGTGCATTTGCCATGCCTGGGCCCGGGGGGCTCCCTGTCTGTGGGGCTGGTGTCCTGCGCCGCATCCGCAGTGCCCGGTGCCTTGTTCGGCACCCTGGAAGTGGCACTGGAGAGAGGCTGTTCCTGACCTCGTGCCGAGGTCACCGCTGTGCGAGGGGTCTGCCCCAGCCAGCCCACGATTCCCACAGCCAGAGAACCGGCTCAGCCCAAGCCCCAGCTCTGCAGAGACCCTCAGCAGAGGGCCTTTGCTTTAGGCTCTGGGTGGAGTCCCCGCTGCGGCTCCCTGCCCCTGTGCTGGGCAGAGGTGAGGTGCTGAGGCTGTCAGAGACGGTGGGCTCTGCGGTCTTGCGTGCTGGGTAGGTGTGCCGAGCCCCGGAGCCGTGTTTCTCCCTGACTCTGCTTTTCTGGCCAGTTCCCCATTTCGGACAATGTTCGCGAGATGGATGAAACTCAAAGACAACTGGAATTGCACTCGACTCGGGTGAAAGTGCTGGAGAAGGTGAGCATTTCTCCTTCCTTCCCCCTGGGTCAGAGAAGGAAAAACCCTGCCGTCTGCGGGCTCTGTACCACTGAGGTGTGAGCAGGCAGGATGACTGCGCACCTGGGTCATGGCCCGTCAGAGCCCGAGAAAGCCCTCGCCCCCCCACTTCCCCCCGCAGCCCCACAAACACACCCGAGGACTTTCCTCCCGTAAAGTGTGCCCTGGAGGAGGAGCAATGTCTTCTGGGTTCCCTTGCCCGAGCTCCCTCCTTCTGCAGGGCAAGTGATGTTAGGTATGACCCTCCAGTCTCAAAGAGTCAGTAAGCTTCCGAGCGGGAAAGTGGCTGGGGAGAGACTTCAGAGCATCCTCTCAAGAGACGGAGGCTAAATCTCGTCCCCTGCAAGACAGCTGAGAATCCACTGGATTCCCCTCAGAGCAACCTGCTTTTTTTCAGACCCTTACAGGAGATTTTGGCATATTTGTCATCGACAATGCCCATTTCATCGACCCTGACTCCTGGTTCATCATGTCACCCGTGCTCCAGAAGGTCTCCCTCTTCATGGTCATGAGCTTAGCCCCAGGCTACGAGATAACCGAGAGCTTTCGCAAAGCCGCAGCAGACAACGCCACGTCCCAGAAAATCACTTATCTTCATCTGGACAAGCTGAAAGCTTCAGTTGTGATGCAGAAAGTCTGCAAGGACCTCGGAGTGGTCAGCATCCCCAGGGATCTGGTGAGGTAAGTTGGAGGCAGGGGAGCTCTTCCTGAGGGCCTGAACCTCTGCTGACCGTGGTAGGGAATCAGGCCCCCAGGCAAGGGAGCGCAGGGCCGCTAGAAGCATCCCGGACTCTAGCGAGTGCCAGGCGTGGGCGGCTTGTTATGCCTCACCCTGGTGGGTGCGCGCTGAGAGCGGGCAACTCCCGAGACACCCAGCCTGGGAGGTGTCAGCCTTGGCTGCCGCACAGGGAGGAAGGGAGGAAGAGTCCTGAGCCCAGCTGTGTCTGGGTGTGAACAGAAAAGGCCTTGGTCTGGGTGGCTGGGCTGTGGGGGAGATTCCCCGGGGCAGAGGTCCATCCTCTCCAGGCTCCTGAGGAGAAGAAAGGCAGGGCTCGCTGCTCTGCGCTTTGGGCATTGTCCGCAATTCTTTTCCCGTGGACTTCGGCAAAGGCTGGAGGGTTCAGGGGGCACAAAATCCCAAGGCAGTGGGAGGACGATCCCTTTCCAAAGTGAGGCGTAGCTGTGATGAAGATGCTGGCTACCCTGGTATGCCTGAGTGACTGGCCGCCCAGCTGAACTGTGTTTCACCTTACTTTCCTTGTGCTGGTCCCCGACGGGTCTGCTCCTGTGCAGGTTCCTGATCCGAACCAGCTCAGGGATCCCATATTACTGCGAGGAGCTGCTGCGCTGCCTTCGTGCCAACGACATGCTCCAGTTCTGCACCCGGAGGCAGTCTGGAAAAGCAAAGGACAACTGGGAGAGCCTGATCAGTAAGCACCTTGGCTGCGACTAGCGAGTTGCTGTGGCGTGTTCTCCACAGCAGAGTCTTGCCCCGTTGTTCCCCCATGGCTCTGGGCAGAGTCAGATCTTGGTCTGGCGGAGGTGTGGGCTCCTGTGCGCCTTGCTGTTGGGACAGGCAAAGCAGGGGCAGTGAGTTCTGGTGGCTCGGAGGGACCTACATTCTTGGGGCGGGGGTTGTGGGGCTAAAACACAGGGGAAATCCTTCCGAAGCACATGTGCTTGTGGTGTTTCTTAGGCATTCCAATGGGCATGCAGTTTAGCTTGGCCAAAGGCTAGCTCACTTGAGAACAAACCCCAGCTTGAGGTGAGGGACGAGCCCAGGAAACTTGAATGCCAAACCATAAATCCCCACAAGAGTGCCGGTAACGGAAGAAAACGGTGGTAATGCCATCCGAGAGAGCAATGCCAGCCAGAGTGCCGCGGCCTTGGGAAGAGCCAGGACTGAGGCCACGTCTTGCATTAGCACCAGCAGTTTCCCTGGCTGGGAACTGGTGGGAACTGTTTTGCTCTGCTTCATGACCACCACATTCAGGGCAGGCACTGGACCATGTCAGGGGCGACTTGTCCCATCCCAAGTGAATCGTGAAGCGCTCGCGAGCTGCGAGTCGCTTTGCGAACTGCCTTATCGGTGCTCTCTTGCTCCGCCCAGCATCTGCAGCCGAGGCTTCATCCCTCGCAGCAACCTGGAGCTCCGAGGCGCGGAATGACGGGAGGGTCTGCCTCCTCAGGCCAGGCGTGACCCTGGAGAACACCGCGCTGCCCATCCCCTTGAAAGGTAAGGAGCCGAGCGCCGCTCTGCCGGCTGTCGGCTGTGCTGGGGCTCCTTCCCGGGGCACGGGCTGGAGGGAGGCCGGGCATCCGTGTGCTGCAGAGTCACCCTCTCAGCGTGGGGGCTCTGCTGGGAAGGCGGCTCCGGTCCCACCAGAAACAGGCCTGGGGCTGCAGGCAGCCGCTTTCCCCTCCTGTGAGCCTGCTGGCTGCTCTCCGTCAGCAGGTAGGAGAGAAAAGGTTATCCGTGCAACACTGAAATGGCTCCCTTTTCTCACCAAAACAAATACTTTGCTGGGAAAAGGCTTTGACTTGCCTCTGTCCCAACTTTGACGCAGCATCTGTGTTGCTGTTCTCTTTTTAAGTTCCCCAGCTAATGCTGGTCTCAAGGCACTTAATCCAAACCAAATCCTTCTCTTTTTTCTTCTTTTTTTTCGTTTTGTTTTGGTTTTTTGTTTTCTGCGGATCGGCATGGAAATCCTCCTGTAGCCAGGGGAGCTGGATGGGGGAGCTTTCAATGAGTGTCCCTCCTCTCTGGCCATAGACATTTGTTATGAACTGTGAAGAGACATCATGCTAAAGTATTCCTGCTGTGAAGTGGCTTTGTCCAAAAAAAAAAAAAAAAAAAAAGAAAACCAAGAGAAAGGAATAGTATTGTCTGGCCAAGTTAAGGCAAGCGTTGTGGGGAGCTCTGTGTCCACCTGTGATGTGGGGAAAAGTGGGGAAAGTTCTCTGTGTGTGCTGTTGGGCAAAAGCCTACTCCAGATCTGGTAGGGCACATCATGGGATGCGCATACCTGCTGGGTCCTGCCCTCCCTGCCCTCGGTGGGGGAGCATTTGTTTGAGCATCTGGCTTTTCCCCAGGCCTCATGGCCTGCGATTCCATCAGGAGCGGAGCCAGTTTGAAGATGCCTACCCTGGGTTGCGATTGCCCAGTAGGTGCAGCCGCAAGGAGAGGAGGCCAAAGTCTACCCCATCTCATGGGTTGAAACTTTCCAGCCTCTCCAGCCTCAGCATGGGGAAGAGGCAAGAGAGACGTGTTGTTTCTTCTTGACAGAGATTGCGCTGACTCAGCTGGATCGGATGCAGCCGCTGACGCGGATGGTTGTGAAGTTTGCAGCCATCATCGGGCCGGTGTTTACCACCCAGCTCCTGTTGCACATCCTTCCCACTGGCCTCAGGACCCATATGAATTCCTTGTTGGACGAGCTGGTGAGCGACAACATCCTGAGGTGGCTGAAAAACACAGAGGTGCCAGAAGATGTGCAAGATCCTACCGAGGGGCCAGCCACCTCTTCGCAGGTGGAGAGCAGTAAGTGGTAGCGGGCAGGTGGACAAGGGAGCTCCCAGCTGTGTCCCGGCAGGGCTCCCCAGGGCATGGTGCGCTTCCCCTGCTGTGAGGGGTGGCTGGGGCTCAGGCAGGCACGGCTCTTTGCGATGGGTTGTTCAAAGACCTTACGGGTCAGTCTCAAAGCCCGCTAGCTTTGCGCTGGAGGGAGGTTCCCACCAAGTGCCATCCCGAGTGCTGCTTGTAGCGCAGGCACGGGAGGGCGTGTGGAGCCCCTGACATCCTCTCCCAGCCACCTGATCAAAGATGCTCTCCAGGTTGCCCCGGGGCCCTTGACGGGCTTTTATTCAGCTTTGACTCCCCTGTGGCGCAGGAGGAAGCTCAGGAGGCTGGGGACTGCCTTGCCAAGAGCAGGGAGAAAGTGCTGGACGGGGCTTGCTTGGGCTGGTGGTGACATGCCCAGCTCCTGCCTGGAGCGCAGCTGAGCGCTGTGTCCGCGGGGCTGGGCTAGCGTCAGCAAGGCAAGCTGGGCCCTTTTGCCCCGTGCTGCAAGGCTCGGTGTGCAGCAGTGCTGGTTGGCTGGCAAGGGTGCACGCCAAGGCATGACTCTCGTGCCCCGGCTGCGACGGCCCTGAGCTGGGGCTGATGCCGAGGCCCTTTGCCTTGCAGGTGTGCAGAGGCCCTCTCCCAGCACGAGGACCGAGGAGCAGCAGCCTGGCGTCTTGGCCTTCTGCGTCCCGCTGCTGCAGAAGGCTGCGTATGAGCTGTGGCCCGAGAGGCAGCGAGTCGCCTTGCACGGCAAGTGTGCCGCCTTCCTGGAGCAGCACGCGCACAAATGCAGGAGCTGCGGCCAAGGGGAGTTTGTCGCCTTCCACCACTTCGCCGTCACCAGCAGCCAGGACGGAGGCAGCTGTCGGGACCCTGCCGACGGAGGCGACTCATGCAGCTGGGAGGCCTTGGTGCTGGCTGGAGAAGAGCTGAAGCAGGACAGGACCCACGCCACTGGGGGTACGCTGTGCACCGTGCTCCACAGCCCGGGCCCTCCAGGAGCCCAGGGGTGTATGCTGGGGATCGGCTGGGAGGAGGTCTGCCGGGGACGAGCCCAGGAGCTGAGGACAACCACCGCAGACTTTGCTCAGCGTGTCGGCACCCTCGCAAGGGTCCTTGAAGCCCAGTGGGAGAGCGAGAGCAGCTCTTCCCCTGGGGCAGGCGAGGAGGTGTCTAACCCCCTGTTTTCTTTGCAGATGCCGCAGAGCAGCAGGCTTTCACGGAGGCGGAAACCGGGTGAGCAGACAAGGGTTTGATTCTCTGTAAAGGCAGGGGCCTCAGGGGTCTCCAGAGGAGACCAAGGAAGCGCTGGCATTTGCCTGCCGGTTGTGACTCTAGCTTAAGGAAGAGGCTTTCTGTGAGGTGGGAGCTGGGAAGAGATGGCCACGGAGGTGAGACAGTGCTGGAGGAAGCCCGTGGGCTCCTAGTGATGGTCACACTACGCTGGAGCAGGCCTTGCTTTCCAGTTCCTCGAGAGGAGCGCTACAAAATCTGCAGGCGAAAAGCCACCACAAGGGAGCCGGGTGGTTTGCCTGGGGGAGGTGACAGAAAGCCCAGCTTGTCTTCTTCTCCCTGGCTACAAAGCAGCTGTAGGAGTCATGCCTGCCCGTGGGCTCGCGCTCCCTTTTGAACAAAGGGCTTTTGATGGCCTCTCTGTGGGGTAAAAGACCAGTGTAGGTGATGCCTGTGCATTCTTTGCTCTCTTCTTCCCCTGGGAACGGTGCTCTGACTAGTGTGGCGGAGCGGCTTCTGCCAGAGGGCAAACAGACAACTGAGCTGCCCGACGAGACCGACAGGCAGCACAACGGCACACACTGGTGTGAATGCCGAGCCATCGTGGAATCGGTGCTTGTGCCTTTGGCTCGCCACTACGTGGCAATGGGCGATGCCGACCGAGCCTTTTACTACCTTCTGGAGTGTGCTGCTGCCTACCTGCACGTCTCCAACAGCTACATGGTGAGTTGCCTCGCTCGCCAGTGCCCACCGTGCACAGAGTCCTCTCAGTCAGCTGGCTCTGGGCAGGACAACTTCACCGCTGCAATAGGGCATGCCTTGACGGGGCCTTGGAAGGGACATGCTGGGGTCAGAGCCTGACTTCTTCCTCCGGCTTGCCTCTTCTGTGGACGGAGACACAGGCCACCGTGCCCATAGCAGGAGGGGAATTAGCAGGGAGGGGATCTGAAGGAGCACTGGTGCCTGTGCTCTGAGCCGGCGTGACTGTGTTGGGGCGGGCATCAGCAGGGGGAGAAACGGGCCCTCTTAAGACAGATGCCAGAGGCAACAGGGGAGGACGAGGCCGGCCATGGGCTCTGCATCACGCTCGCCTGCTCTCTCTGTGCTTGCGCAAAGGCCCTCATGAAGCTGAACGAAGCGGAGGTCCTGAGGAAGATGAAAGCCACTGCGATAGCCTGCTTTGAAGAGGCCACCTTCTTCAGCCTCAAAGGGGAGGTAAAGAGATGGGGAGGTCTGGAGGGATGTCCTGGGGGATGGAGCTGGATGCTTTCCCCGGCTGCAGGGGCTATCCCTGGCATCACAAGCCACCGGCAGACTCCGGCAGTCTCTTGGCCGACTCGAGCAGATCAGGGTGTTTCCCTTTTCCTCTGCAGGTTTGCTGGTGTATGCAACGCCTTCAGCTGGCAGAGAAAATGATGAGGGAGGCTTTGAGCTTGCTCAGAAGGAACTTCCCCGAGACCTTCCTTGGCGCCTTTGTCAAGGCTCAGGTGGAAAAGTTGCCTTGTGTCGCTTACGTGAGAAGAGCAGCCTGCCTTCTGCAGAAGGGCCGGTAAGGAGCAGAACTGAGAACCCAGGGGAGGAAGAGCCATTTCCTACCTGGTCCCAGACCTGCCTGGGCTTGAGGCCACACGTGACCTGACGCACGGCCCTTACAGGACCGAGGGGTTAAGGAGCGATGTGCGGGTGGAATGGGGAACGACAGAGCCCCACACTCCCTCCCCCCTGCACGCTCCTTCCCCCCTGGGTAAAAAGCAGCTCACAGCCGGGGCTGTGCCTGCCGGCACGCGTCGACAGCGGCAGGGCCTTGGTGGTGGCTGGGGACAGAGAGCTGCAAACAGGGAGTAGAGGCTGACGAGGGGCAGGGGAAGGAGCAGTGGGTGGGGGTGAGGTGTGAGAGCGAGGAAGCTCAGAGGGCGATAACCCTTTTCTTGCCGGTTCCCAGCTTTGCTTGGGCCCCCGGGCGCTGTAGCGCCAACGCGCCCTCTCGAGCGGTCAGCTTCCCCTGGCGGCACTGCTTTGTTTGCCCCCTTCCTCTCCATCAGCTCCCTTTCCTCCCAGGAGGTGCGACTGGCTTGTCCGCCGCCCTGCTTTCCCCCAGCCCTGTCTGATTTAGCGCTGTACAGCGAGAGCCTCTGGGCCCAGCAGTTTCTCTCGTGCAGCAGGATGAAGAGGCTGGCCTGGCTGCTGCAGCAGAGCTGCTGCCTTTCCTTACTGGAGCGCCTCTTCAGCCTGGAGGGCACTTCCAGCGGACGGAGGTTCTCCCGCCTGGCAGCGCGCATGAAGGCCAACACGGACAGGGCGTTGGACTCCTGTTGGACAGCAGAACTCCCGCCACGCACAGACTTAGGACACAGACAGATGCCAGCACAGACGCAGACACAGGTACAATTGGGCACACAGGCACCGTACAGAGACCTTCACAGACGCCGGCACCAATACAGGCAGGGACACCCGTACTGATACCATCAGAGATACCACCGCCCATTCCGTTGCAGGTGCAGATGCCGTTGTAGAGGCCGTGGCAGACACAGATACCGCTGCAGACGCCCTTGCAGAAACCAGGTAGTCTTTCAGATGCAACTGCAGACGGAGATGCCATGGGAGAGACAGATGCCACACCAGATACCCTTTCGTGCGCCACTGCAGATGTAGACAAAACCGGAGTGCAGAGAGCATTGCAGATGCCCTTGCAGACAGAGGGAGCGTTGCTGATGCAGGTACCATTTCAGAGGAAGGCATCTTTGGGGATGCCGGTGCGGATGCAGATAAAATTGAAGATGGAAACGCAGATGGAGACCACGTTGCAGGTGCTGTCGTTGCAGGTGCTGTTGCAGGTGCAGTTAGCGTGGCAGATGGTTTTCTTAAACAGGGACCATTCAGGACAACTTTACCGACTTCTTCTGTCACCAGAGCTGTATATTTGTTTTCCAAATAAAATGGTTCTTATGAAAACTCAGGAGTTCTGTTCTCCGCCATACAACTCTGCAATGACCAAGTCAAGTGGTATCGCCAGAGCGTTTCAATCTACTAGACTTCAGGAGACATTGATTAGCATTTGTAAAGCAACTTGACAGTGTTCTGGAGGGCTACAAAAGTAGAATTTGTAATGGCATGTTGCAGTTCCTTCTTTGTTGGATGGAGGAGTCAATATTAGTACAATTAGCCACTTCCCATCGCAAGCAGTTTTGAAAGAATCCAGCGTGTTTTGAAAGAATCGGGGAAGGAAGGCACTTCCTTGTGTTTCAAGCCTCTTCTGTCAAGGTACATTGGTACTGAAGTTCAAAAATAAGCACACATATTATGTGAGTTATCTCTGAAATAAGTCCGTTCACTGACAGAGAGCCGCCACAGTTTCTATTGTAATTTCACCAAAGACACCAAAGAGTAAGACATTTGTCAATGTCAGGCAGAGTTTGCCTTTGGTGAAGCCGTGTTGGCTGTCACCAATCACCTCCCTATTTCCCATGTGCCTTAGTAGCGTTTCCAGGAGGATCTGCTCCATGACCTTGCCAGGCACAGAGGTGAGACTGACCGGCCTGTAGTTCCCTGGGTCTTCCTTTTTTCCCTTTTTGAAAATGGGCGTTCTGTTTCCCCTTTTCCAATCAGCAGGAACTTCACCAGGCTGCCACGACTTCTCAAATATAATGGAAAGAGGCTTGGCGACTTCATCTGACAGCTCCCTCAGGACCCGTGGATGGATTTCATCTGGTCCCGTGGACTTATGCACCTTCAGGTTCCTCAGATGGTCCTGAACCCGATCTTCTCCTACAGTGGGCGCTTCTTCATTCTCATAGACCCTGCTTTTGCATCCTGCAACTTGGGTGGTGTGGGTGGAGCCCTTGCTGGTGAAGGCCGAGGCGAGAAAGTCATTCAGCATCTCAGCCTTCTCCGTGTCCTGGGTGACCAGGTCTCCTGTGTGCTTCCTGAGAGGGCCCACACCTTCCCTAGTCTTGCCTGTACCCGTGACGTACTCATAGGAGTTTTTCTTGTTATCCTTGATGCCCCTAGCCAGATTTAACCAGGCTGGGAAGTTTTCAAGTGACGTCCCTGACCCCGGCCCCGGGGAGGCAGCATACCTCCCTGTCAAGAGGGTCTGCGCGGCATATTGGGCCTACTACTATAACCCGCCTCTTCTCCCTTGCAGAGGCAGTTTTTAAACTGGGGGTAGGCCTTGCTGGTCCCGGCATCTCTTCTGGTGTAGCCAGACCATCTTCCATGCCATCCATGGGCTGGCCTCCCTCCTCAAGAGCCTCATACCTGTTGTGCAGAGGCACCTGGTTGGGGGATGTGGGCAAGGAGGGAGTTCGCTTCCCTCCCCTCGTAGGGACTAGCCTCCATTCACTGGCCTCCTTTTGGCCACTGCCTTCAGTGGCAGGGCGAAGGGACCAGATCTCCTTCAGCTCGGGGTTTTTTTGGGGGCTCTTCTGGTTTTTGACTCAGGGACCCGGTCAGAGTCTGCTTCCACCAATCCATTCCTTTCTCACTCTCCCTGATGCTCCGCAGCCCTTCTGTTTCCTCTTTCAGCTCTGCTGCCAGGCTGAGCAGATCATCCCCCTGGTGGCACCTCACGCAGCTGTCACCTCTTCTACCACCCACCAGCCCTGGGAGATTAAGGCACTCTCTGCAGCCGGCGACCTGGGGGGCTGCGTGCTTCCAGGGGAGCTCAGTTGGTACGGCCACGTCTGCTCTGGCAGGTGCAGCAGATGCGGGAAGCTGCGTCCTTCAGTTGGAGACCATGGCTGACCTTCCCCCCCGAGCGTCCTGCGCCCTTCCACGCGAACTGACGCGCCATGCCCTGCCTGCCCGCCCTGTTCACCGCACTCCCTTGGGCCGCCTTTGAAGGGGCTGGGGGCTGGCCGCTGCTGCTGCAGGCTCACTTGCCTCAGCCAGTGACCGTTGGTGGCGGTTACGCCTCCTTTAAACCTGCCGCGGCTGCTGCAGGCTCCGCCCCGGCCTCGTCAGACGCTCTCGCATCAGCTGTCAGCTGCGGGCTCCCTGCGGGTCCCTGCCACTGCCCGGTCTTCTCCCGGCCTCAGAAAAACTCGGAAAAAGCCCCTTTTCGCCACCGTTGCCCGGCTCTGCTGCCGACGTGCCAGCACCGGAGCTGTTTGCCTCGGCGAGTGACCTGTGCTTGTAGGTTTGCTGGCTTAAACCCTGTTTTTCATTTTACTGAGCCTCCACTGCACCAAGTGAAATTAAATTTCCAGTCTTTCAAGTACTCTTGAGCGTCTCCCTGTGAAGCTGTGAAAGTTACTGCATTGCTCAAAGCAATGATGAGAAGCTCTCTGTGGTTCCAATTTGTAGCTACCACATGCTTGGTGACTTGACATTTCAAAAAATGGGTCTCAGCTGACCCATCCCCACCTGTTTGGCTTCTGAAGGAAAAACACTCATTTTTTAAAAACGCGACATGACGAGGAGAGTATCTTCTCCGTTGTTTTTGGTCCTAGATACAAACATTGGGCTTTTTGTCCTCGAGGTGAGACTGACCCGGAACATCCCACACAGAATCTCAAATACAAGGTTGCCGACTTCACGCCAAAGGCAATTAGCAAGAAAGAAATACAGTCTCCTCTGTTGACATTCGGGGACAGGTAGAGGAGAGTACTTCATTACTTACCAATGAAGTAATGAAGGAAAAAAACCCAAGGAACACAACACGCGTATTTATGCATGTATCATCACATACTCATCCTTCAGCCCTCGGGTTTGGGCTTTCTGATTCTCGGCACAGTGCTGGATGGTTTGTTTGCCGCACACTACGTTCTCCTCCTCCACAGGAATTCGTAGTTAGTACCAACCGTTTCATTACAGAACCAGAGCACAACACAGAGGGCAGTCAATAAGTAGCGGGTTTTGGTTTGTTACTTAGGATCATAGGTAAGGCATTCTTACCCATGGTAAGAATATAATAAGGTATAAAGAAGAGAACGGTATAACTTCCAAGAGAAATTATGATCTACCAAGGTATAGATATATATACATAGAAAAGTATATATATATCTCAATTAATGTGGAAACATTCTTTGTTTTTATGGGACTGTTGAATTGGGTCTCTAAAGAGTCTCTTCTATCCCTACGGGACAGGAGAACAGCATGAAAGGAATAGGTTAGGGAAAACTGTTTGGGTTTTTCCTGCCTCAGGCAAGGGCAAACCCATTCGTGGGACTGTTTTTGCTCAAGGACCTGGAGGTACTTGGTGGGTGATGCTGGAGAATGGGGAAGCTCAATGTGTACCCCAAGGAAATTCGACCCTGGGTGAGAAGACTTAATTCCGAGCTGTATGATATTAACCGTTATATGATGCTAACAGTGTTCTAGAAGTGTTCTTCAGGATAACACAGTAGTGATGAAACCTGAATGTTGTGGTTTGGCCTCAGACGGCAACAAAGAACCATGTGCCGCTCGCTCGGGCCTTCCCAATACAGGACTCTTGGGTTGAGACAAAGGCAGTTTAACAGAACGGCAAAGGGAACAAGCAAACAACAACAATCACACGGACAGAGGAATATACAAACACGATCACGGAACCGCCGCTCCCCGCCGCTCCCCGACCGGACCCGGGACGCCCCAGCCTGCTCCGAACGGTGACTTCCTACCCCCTCCCCGGGCAGCTCAGGGTGGGCATGGCTCACATGGCATGGAATACCAGGAAAAATTAACCCTATCCCCGCCGGAACCAGGACATTATCCACCCCTTATTCCATACCATCTATGCCATGCCCGGATCTTACAGGTTCCAATGAATTGCCACCACTTTCCCCTGTCATATATATATATACACACATATATATTCATGCGGATATAATGCCCTTAGTTTATGGGCCATCCCTCCAAAGCGTCCGTTGAGTTCTTTTAATCCATGGCTTTGGGCTCCACCTGTTAGAACAGTCTCTCAGGGCAGGTGAGATGCTGGGTGGTGCTGGTCTGTTGCATGCTGTATTTTCGGAGGTTGTGACTGGTGCACCCGGTGTGGCTCATGCACACAATCCGTGGGCTGAAGACGTAGATCTTGAGGAAGTTGCTGGGCGCCAGCTGCTGAGGTCAGTTCTTATCCCATCACCCCTGTGCCTTACTTGTAGTACAACTGATAGCAATTATAGTAATGAGCACATACAGTGAGAGTGTTACTTAGCAATTAACAGCACACAATTTGATTCATTGGCTATTCTCATCCAAAATCAGATCCCCATGAGGTATACGTCGGACTTCCCCATGCTGCCACATCACGCACCAAGTGCACCCAGGTCCTTGGGCAAAAGCAATCCCACGGATGGGTTTGCCTTTGCCCGAGGCAGGACTAACCCAGACTGTCTTCCCTAGCGTATTCTTCATGTGCACTACGGGGACTTCATCCCCTTCTACGGTACGTGGAAGTTTTGATTGGGCAGGGCCAGCCCCATTGGTAGATCCCCTGGTGTTAACTAGCCAGGTAGCTTTTGCTAGATGTGTATCCCAATGTTTTAAAGTCCCACCACCTATTGCTCTCGGTGTAGTTTTTAACGATCCATTGTATCATTCTAGCTTCCCGGCGGCTGGTGCGTGACAGGGGATGTGATATACCCACTCAATGCCATGCTCTTTGGCCCAGGTGTCTATGAGGCTGTTTCGGAAATGAGTCCCGTTGTCCGACTCAATTCTCTCTGGGGTACCATGTCACCACAGGACTTGCTTAGAAGAGCAAAAGGTGGTGGGCTGGCTGCCTGCAAAAGCAGCCCCACAGCCACAGCCTTCTGCGTGGAGGCAAGGGGGAGGAGTGGGAAAGGCTGCTCCACAACTTTTCAGCCCCCTGCCCTGAAAGCAAGGCTCTCGTGTGCAGGTGAAGGGGCTGGTGGAGTTCCTCTTAGAAAACCACTGGGGCCAAGATGTCTGGCCTTTCCAGTCCCTCAGCTGAGGAGTCGCCAGCAGCCAGGGACACATCCAGAGGTAGGAGGAGGGACTGAGGGTTCTCACAGCCAGAGCAGAAAGCTGGTGGAGGGCTTTGGGTGGGTTTTGCTTTAGGTGTTGTCCACTTCCCACAAGTCACTTGGCTACACAAGTTTTTGCTTTCCAGATTTGCCTTTGGAAGAGCAACGTGGCCCTGCTGGGGAAGGTGATGTAGAGCACCAGGCCAAAGCCTTCCTGGACGCACCACCCTCTCTGCTCGTCCTCCAGAAAGCAGCAGGGGTAGATGCGGTGAGAGGACGGGAAATGGCAAAGGTAGGGCAGGTCCACAAACCCTGGGACAAGGCGTCTCATCTAGGAGGAGGTTCCCGATGAGTTCAAGGAGCTGCTCTGCCTCTTCCTGATATTTTTGCTCTGTTGGATTTAGGTAGGGCGTCCCTTGCCACCTGCTAACGCCAACATTTCTGCTTTAGGCACCCGCCGCTTTGCCTCCAACTGCCCCAGAGACCACGGAAGATGCCCCAGGATGCGCACAAGAACTAAAGAGCCTTTCCCAGGAAAGATGGTTAAAGGAGTCAGCTTTGCTTCCATCAAGACGTGATGAATCCAGTTGATCCTGCCTTTACCTATCTAAACCCACTGGGGGATGGAAAGCTTTGCAGGCTCCCTCCAGGAAACTGAAAACCCAAAAGGAAGAGAGAAGAGGCCTGGGATGAGGAGAGGGAACGCTGGCAAGAAGAGGAAAGAAGGAAGAGTGCAAAAGATGGGGACGGAAAAAGAGGAGGGAGAAGCCCAGGTGTGTCCCAGGCTCTGCTACCCATCTTTCCCAGCCGGGGAAACTGCTCTAAGGCAGTCCAAGGGGCTGGCAAGGGAGGGCAAGGGACGGTGCTGCGCAGGGTTTGGGAAGAACTCCACGGCAGCTCCCCAGGGGCTCCCCATGGAGCCCTGCTGCGTGGCACAGGGGCACTGAGCACCTCTGCACACGCAGGGGCCTCTAAGGGCATTTCCATGGGGGATACGGTGCCAGAGCCATCCCCTCGGCAATGCCCGCAAGAGCTCTCTCTTCTGGGCTACAAACTACTCCTTGTCAACTCTGTTTCCCAAAGAAAGGGCAACCAAGTCCTGCCTTTGTGGGTTCATCAGTGCTTTCCGACTCTCGTTGTAGATGCCCATTTCCTTTCAGGAGCCGAACCCCTGCCATTCCTGGGCTCCCGCACCTCATGTCTGTCCACAATAAAAGGCTGTTTTCTCCCATCTGACTGCGCCTCTCGTCAGCTGTTCTGGAGTGAGAGCTCTTGTTTTGCGATGGTGCTTGTAAGCATCTGCTCTGCAACCGATTTGAGCAAAAGAGAGTAAAATCCTGTTCCCACTTGTAACCCTTGTGCTGCGTGTCCTTGCAAGTGGTTTTGGAGATGAAAAATCCATGGCATTTCAGGCTCATCATGATTTGACTCATTGGAAAGGAAGGAGAAGGGAAGGAAAAGGGGAAGGGGAAACAAAAGGGGAAGGAAAAAGGGAAGTAAAATGAGAAAGCAAAGGGGAGGGAAGGGAAGGAAAAGGTTGGACTGCTGTGCTGTGCTCCCATTGGTCGAATGTGGAGATTGACAGTGGCAGCGGGCCAATGGAGCGGTGCAACCCAAGAAGGAGGGGGCGGGCGATGGGGCAGCGGTGGCCAATGGGCGCCCGTCGTGGGCGGGCCGGCCCGGGGGAAAATGGCAGCCGGCTGGAAAGGGGAGCGGGGCGGTCGGGGCGGAAAGCAGGGCCCGGCGGGGGTGGGTGGTTGGGCCGGGCCCGCGGGGCCGCTGCGAGCACGTGGTGAGGCAGCTGGAGCATGTGAAGGTGAGTGGGCGGCCCCGAGGGGTGGTGGAGGGGCCGGTAGGGCCCTGAGTGGGGCTGGGAGGGCTGAGGGGGGGCATTGACGGGTGGGAGGGGGGTGTCTGGGCCCGGCTCCCCGCAGGGTGCCTTGGTCCTGGGGGGTTTGGGGTGCGGTGCCGGCGATGGCGGAGAAATGGAGCCCGTCAGGGTGGTAAGAAAGCGATGCTCGGGCCGTGCTGGTGCCGCCCCGGAGGGACGCGGGGCCGGGCCCTCCGCAGTTTGCCAGCGCTCCCCGCAAAGTGTCGGTGGGGCCCTGGGTGTGCCGGGCTGTGGGGTGTCTGCTGTCCCTCAGCGTCGCCCAGGGGGGCTGCAGAGGGGGGCGAAGCAGAGAGGGGAAGCAGAGAGGGGGAGCCGGTTTGTGGCCTGACCCGGAGAGTGGGACTCCTGCTGCTGGGGCTGGCAAAGGGGCTGGCGTGGCTGGTTTTGGGGCTGAGAAAGAGAGGGAGTTGTGTGGCTTTGGGCTGAGGAAGAGGGCTGGAGATGAAATCCGCGCCAGGCCCCTTCTCTCTGCGCGGAGGATCTGTCCCAGCCCCGCTCCTGAGGAGCAGAGGTGAGGTGGGGGTCCCCCATCTCATCCCCCTTGGCTGGGTGTGACAAACAGGCTCATTTCTCCTCTCTCCTTTTCCCAGCGTCACCTTCTGCGGCACGGCAAGAAAACCCTGCCTGGCTGATTCCGCTCACTGCTCAGGTAGTCGCATGCCTGGGGCGAGACACGTTGGTGAGTTCAGGGTCGCTACAGATCTTCCCCGTCAAAGCCGCAGAAAAGGCAAATTTGCTGCCAGTGCAGAAAAGCTGATGAGGAGTTTTGTGCTTGTTTTTGTGCGGCTATGTAGTCGTTTGAGGACCAAAGGCCTCCAAGAGAAGCGTTATAAAAACAGGTGTTTTTATTAATACTAAAGTGAGAAGTGTAGAGTAACGCGAGGAATGAGTGCATTTTTTATTAGCGTCGACAGCTCTAGATTCGCCAATAACAGCACTTCAAAAGCGCTCGTGTCCAGGGCGCTCTGAAAACCATTAACTAATTAATCCGGTGCCAAAGGCTGAGAAATCATTTCAGGAGCTCAAGTCTTGGGATGTTTAATGAAGTGAGATGGAGCCTTTCAAGTGGCGGTAACGTGATGCTGCTGGAGAAGTTGTTAGAGGAGAGCAATTAGTGCTTTCCTGGGAAATACGGGCCGTATTTATTACAGCACCTCACGTACGCATGCGTCTGTCCTGCCGCAGCTGTTCCCCCTGTCCTGCCGCAGCTGTTCCCCACTCGCCTTCCTCACTTCCTCTTCCTCACACTTTCAGGCACGTCAACATCGGCAACCAATTCCAAGCGGAGCTTCCCGACCTCCAGGACCCAGCCCGTTTGGAAGAGGAGGAAGAGGGAGCGTCGCTGGTCTGGAAACCCTGGGGCGACATCGAAACCAACCCGGAGACGCAGGAGAAAGGTTTTTCTAACGCTTCTCTTCCACTTTCACCCCACCCAGGGATATGATGGGTTGAAAATTCCACCTTTTTGGGATTCTCTCCCTCCTTTTCTTGCCCGCCTTCATGTTCGAGGGAAGGAGATGGCTGGGTTTTGGTGGGAGAGTGACTAAAGAATAACGGGCGATGCTCTCGGCAGCGTCTTCCATGAAAAACAGGCGTTTGGAGCTGTCCCACCTCATCTGCGGCACCCTCGGGAGAGGGGAGTTTTCAAGTGCCTCAAGTCCTCATCTCTACACCTGGGAAGGCTTAAAAGCACCGAGACCGCTAATCCCACATAGGCTAGCTGGCTATGAAGTACATATTTTCCCAAATTCAGACAAGAGAGTTCTAGAAGTGCAGTTTTCCCCAGCATTACAAGAGAAGTTAGTGCTGTGTCGCTCACAGCAGGACACCGGATAATGGCGGTGACAGACGGAAGATGTCACTGCGAGCCAATTGTGATGCGTGAGGTGAGTTGCCGGGCAAGCGATGACCTGCAGAGGAGGCCACCGCCTGGTGACTGTGACCACCCCGGGAAGGCGGAGGGCTAGTCGCCCCGCACAGAGGCCCCGGGCTCAGTGTGCAGCTTGCACTGTGCAGTGAGGTCCTCGTCCTCCTCCCGGCTGGGCACGGCCGTCTTCTCCTGAGGTACCCCGTGTGCCACAGGGCGCTGACGATGGCTTCTGCCTGGGAGAGGAATCGTCACTACGGGGACCTGCAGAAAGCAGTCGCTTTCCTCCCCTCGCTCCTTGCTGATAGCTCCCTCAGGAGCAACGACACCGCTCAGAGTGTCCACGGAGTGCTGCTCTTTGCGGATATCTCAGGTGGGGGGAGCAGGGAGGAGCAGCCACGGACATGAGCCATGTGGGGACACAGCAGGCCCTTTGGAGCCCCTCAGACAGAGTGGTCATCTTGTCACTGCTGAGGTCTTCTGCTGGGATGCCCACAGAGAGCGGGATGGGTGACCTTGGGCGGTCCATCACGGCTGCCACCAGTGCGGAGCTGGCACGGGAAGGTGTCCCCTACAGGCTCTCGGGCCGGGCATCGTGGAAACTGCTGCCAGGTCTTTTGGCCCACATGGGCATTTCCTGATTTCTGGATGTCCCTGTTCCAGGTTTCACTGCGTTGACCGAGAAATTCGTGCAGAGGAGCGGCGTGGACAGAGGCACTGATGAGCTGGCGCAAACGCTCAATGAGTACCTGTGCGACATTTTGGAGGGTAGGAGCCGTGCTGCAGGACTGTGTGGCATCGGGCCGTGATGGTGGAGGGTGGAGGCAGCCTGGTCCTGCCTCCTTGGAAGGGCTGGGGCTTTCTGTGAGGAACAGCGAGCGCAGCCAGGGTCTGCTGGCGGGTCAGCACCAGCGCGGGTCCTTTCTGCTCCCCGCTGCGGCCGAGGAGGCACCCACTTTCTCAGCAGCCACCTCGGTGCCTCTGGCGTGAACAGCCGTCTCAGTGCTGCGTCAGGGCCCAGAGCAGGCTGAGGGCATCCAGCAAGTGCTCCAGGGTCTGGAGCGTCTGTGCTATGAGGAAAGTCTGAGAGAGCTGGGCCTGGTTTGCCTGGAGAAGAGAAGGCTTGCGGGGGGGACCTTAGAAACGTGCCTACAACCTGAAGAGAGGGTGCAAAGAGGACAGAGCCAGGTTCTCCCCAGTGGTGCCCAGAGTGGAACAGGAGGTTCCCTCTGTGCATCAGGAAACACTTTTCGACTGTGAGGGTGACTGAGCACTGGCAGAGGTTGCCCAGGGAGCTTGTGAAGTCTCCCTCCTTAGAGCTATTCGGAAACCATCAGCCACCGTCCTGGTCAGCTGGCTCTGTGCAGCCGGGCTTGAGCAGCGGGGCTGGACCAGATGGACCCCAGAGGTACCTTCCAGCCTTCACCTTTCTGAGGTCTGGTGGCATCTGGAGGCCCTGCCTCCCTGCCTGCTGTGCGGGTACAAGGGCTGTGACCACCGTGAGCCTGGGAGAGAGGCCGGAGCGGTGCTTTCCTGAGCTGTGCCCCACAGTGCACCCTTGCCCCGGTGCTCCCCCCAGGCAGAGGGCCTTGCTCGGTGGCTTCTGGAAGAAGGTGTCCACATGACTCTGCCTTTTCTTCCCTCTGTCCACAGAGTTCCTGATTTTTGGAGGAGACATCTTGAAGTTTGCTGGTAGGTTCTTGGGGGGGCGATGACCTCGGGCACTGAGCTGTAGCATTTAACTCCCGTGGCGGCCGTTTGCTCTGCGCTCCTTCTCAAGAGGCTCTGTGCAGCGCCTTGAGCCAGCTCTTTGGCCACGCACGCACCCCTCCAGCAGTGCCCTCTCTCCAGTGCTGCAGCTGCAGAGGAGCGCTCGGGACAGGGGGTGTCACCGCTGCCAGCCGTCTGCTGCTGTGGCTGGCCCGGGATAGGAGAGGTGTCCCGGTGCCCAGGACACAGTCCTCCAGGACGATGGCCTCCCACAAGCCCATCTTCCTCCGCACGGCAGCTGGTTTCTGCTGTCTCTGCAGAACCAGACCGTAGGTCGGGGAGAGTCAGGTCTCGGCAGAGCCTTTACCTTCCCTCCCTTTCCCCAGGAGATGCTGTGCTGGTGCTGTGGAGAACACCACCCCAGGAGGTGGCCAGGACCATCAGCCTGGTGCTGCACTGTAGCCAGCAGATCCAGAAGAAGTACGGAAGACGTGACACAGATGTGGGGCAGAAGATCCAACTGAAGATAGGTACGGGCGCTGTGCCAGACGCAGCTGTGTGGCACTCTGCCATGCCACAGGGTGCTTCTGGTCTGCTGGGCTTCTGGGGCAGGCAGCTGGGGATGACGCCTGGCGCACTCAACACATTCTCAATATCAACTCGGTTCGTCTATTTCTAGACGCCTGCTTTAGGGACTAGTGTCAGCGTCTCCCCGAGGAGGAGGGAGGATGCTCTACCCCTCTGTAACGCCCCTCTCCCCGCTGGGCTTCAGAGGAGCTTCTGAGCAGCCGAGATGCTGGGGGCTGTGGAGTTCCAAATGTTCCCTGTGTCAGTTCTGCTTCTCCTTCTCCCCAGGGATCTCTGCAGGGACCATGAGCCTCCCGGTTTTCGGAGATGAGAGCTGGCAACACTTCTGCATTTTTGGCCCGTGCCTGGCTGAAGTTCGTGACGCCAAAGAGGTTGCGGGTGCAGGTGAAGTTGTCCTCTCGGCCACCTGCTGGGAGCTCTGTGAGCAGCACCGGCTGAGGATCAAGCATCTCGCAGGCACAAGAGCTGTGCAGGCAGGTGGATGGGTTGGCCTCGAGAGCCATTCTGAGGGCCTGGGCCTGGCCATGAAGGAGGGAGGTGTTGGAAGGCTGAGGAGATGAATGTGGAGAGAGTTGTAGGTGGGAAAGCGGGCAGGCAGGGGAAGGTCTTGTCCTTCCATCTCAAGGGTAACCGTGGGCTGGGCTTTCTTGCTTTGAGGGGTCAGGAGGCGCTGGGAGGGTTTGAGCCCCAGCAGCAATGTCCTCTGTGGGCCATGGAGCTGTGGTTGCTTGGAGATGGGCATGCTTGGAGAATGGCTGTCCAGCTCCGGTGCTTCTGAGGAAGCACTGCTGTCCCATCCAGCCAGGTGGGCTACTTCTCCCCTTCTCTGGGCAGTGACGGTGGAGGGCAGGCTCTGTCCCCTGGGAGTCCTGGGGAGGCCAGTGGCAGTGCTTTCATTCTGTGTGTCTTCAGGTGACGGGCATGGATCCGATGCCTTGGTCCGAATGCCAAGACGCCTTACGCAAGCTCGTACAAGACCCAGTGAGACACCGCTCAAAAAGGGAAGGTGAGTGCCCACTTCCCCTTGCTCTGTGATTGTCCCGAAAGGTGGGGCTTTGCTGCTTCAGGGGCCAGAGAGGAACCACCTCCTCCCTCTTCCCTCTGTCCGTTAGCACTCAGGCTGTTGGGCCTCCCAGGGCGGTGGCTGCTGCCGCCTCCTCCTTCCAGGGGAGAGCTCTGCCCTCAGCATCTGGAGGTGGCAACATGAGCAAGCGCAGAAGACTCTTTCTCCCCCGGTTCCAGGGCCAGGCCCTGCTTTGCAACGGCTCGTAGTCCCATCCACCCAGCGACCACCTGCCTTTTCTCTCCTCAGGTGCCATGAGGCCTACTCTTCTCTTGCCCAGTGACCTGAACGCCAAGGATGTGCTTAGGAAGTACATACCAGTCGCTGCTCTCGGGAAGGTACGGCAAGGCCACCGCTGCTGGGGGCTGCATTTTCGGAGGGCAGAAGAAGTGGTGCCTTGCAGAGATGGAGCTCTTACGGGAACAGACCAATCAAAGAAAATGCGCCCTGCGATGACAACGCAGGGAAACTGAGCCCAGGGGCACCGGTGCTGCACCATTGTCTGCGTTGTCCTCAGAGAGACATGGGTGGCAGGAGGAGGACTCCTGTCCCTCTGTCTTTTCCGTGGCTATGGTTCTGGGTGTGCCGCGGACACGACGGTGGGATAAAGGGGAGATTCCCCTGAAGTCCCTGGAGCATCCCTGAGGGTCTCCCCTCATGTCCGTACCGGTCCCCAGATGGCGTGTTAGCGGAGCAGCCTTCTCTCCTTTGTCATTTGTGTTATGACTCGGCGTCTGCCTGCCGCAGGCTGGGCGGCCTGCCCGCCCTTTTGCACCGAGAGGAGGATTTATCCCTTCCTCTGCTATTACCCGCTATCGCCAGCACGCCTGCGCTCCCTCGGTACTGGTGTGGGCAGTAAGAGCCCGGGAGAGCAGGCTGGTGAAGCCGTCGTGCTCTTGTCTTCCAGCTCGATGCAGGACTGCCCATGGATCTCCTCTCTGAGCTACGGCCAGTCACCTGCATCTTTGTCCAGCTGCAGCTTGCTGCAGGTACCAGCTCGGTGCATCTCAGCACCGTCCTCAAGGAGGCCAGCAGGGTGATGCTAGAAATCCTCTCTCCTCACAAGGGCCACATCAACAAAGTCCTCCTGTGTGATAAAGTGAGTGGGGGGGAACGGTGGCCTCCCCCAGCGCCAGAGGGTGGGCAGTGAGCGCGAGGGAGAGACTCCCTCTTAGGCGCTGTAGCAACATGTTCCACATCTGTCCTGGGCAGGGCTGCACGTTCCTCTGCGTGCTGGGACTCCCTGGAAACAAGCTGCCCTGCGAGAGCCTTCACGCCCTGCAGAGTGCTCTGGAGATCTTCAACTCGTGCTCCACCATGCTCGAGGAAAGAGAGTGAGTGTGTGGCGGGGGTCGGCGGGGTGCATGCTGCCTGGGACGGCGCAAGGGGGCTTCACAGAAAGAGATGTGCCTTCTAGCTTGCTCTCCCTTGTCCCTGGCAGGAAGGAGGCAGTGCCCTGAGAGGTGCAGGCAACCCCTGGGCTCAGCCCACGGCAGCCAGACGGAGTCCCTCCAAGCACACTCTGCTGGCCACCGCGCTGGAAAGAGCCCTCGTGAGGGCCAGAGGCCGCTGCGGCCAGAGGCAGGCCCTTCTGGGCCACTGCCCCATGAACGGGGATGGGGCCCAGCCACCTGATCCCAAGTGGCTGTCATCGCCAGGCGGTGACATGGCGGGCGCCTTCTTCCCTCTCTCTTTGCTCACAAGAGGGCTGTGGCCCTGCACGTGCTCTGCCCCTGCCCCTTGTCCCTTGCAACCTGCAGATGTTGCACCCCTGAGCTCTCCACGTCCCCGAGACCCACGCTGGCAGGGCAGCACAGCCGGTGGCCCAGGCTGGCACCGAGGGGAGGTGTGGGAAGGGATGAAGCCAGGCGGGCAGGACTGCGCCTGGGGCGCTGCTCAAGCCCTGCTGTTTCTCTGTGTGCCAGGACAATGTCTGTGGCAGTTACCAGAGGGACAATGTTCTGCGGAGTCACTGGCCACCCGCTGAGACACGAATACACAGGTATTGGCCTGGAAGGGTGCCGCGGGGCTGGCGGCACGGGCCACACCGACGCGTGCTCTCTCTCTGGCAGTCTTTGGCCAGAAGGTGAACTTGGCTGCCCGGATGATGGTGCACTACCCTGGGCTGGTGTCCTGTGATGCAGTGACCTACGCCGCCTCCCGGCTGCCCGCTTCCTACTTCAAGGAGCTGCCGGAGAGAGAGATGAAAGGCCTCAGGCAGCCTGGCCCTGTCTATCAATACGTGGGGGTCACCGAGGAGAGGTGAGTGTCCTCTGAGACGGTCGGAAGCCCTGGCATGGCAGGCTTTTTGCCCCTCTCCCCTGCTGTCTCCAGCTGCTGAGAGAGCGGGAGTGAAACCAGAGGGATGGGGAAGGTTTGTCTGTCTTGGTAGACACAACCTGGCCTTGTGGGCTGGGTCTAAAGGGCTTTGGGCTGTGCTTTCCCTGCTGTGCTTGCTCCACCACGTGCCCTGGGAATGCTGACCCAAGGAGTTTTCTGTCCCAGCTGCTCCGAGCAGGAAGCTTTGGGCCAGTCTGGTCCCCATGGGGAAACGTGGACCATCGGGACACTCTTCCTCAGGTCTTCCTGCAGAAATCTCAGCTCTTCTGGGCCAGGATTTCACCTTCCCTTTAGAGGACGGTTTGATGGTTACCACTGCCGTCTCTTTGAGACTGCGGGAAGACTTGAGCCAAAGGTGCCAGGTGCTTGGCATCCCAAGCCCTTCAGGGACACAAGTCCCCCTTTCAAAGACGCTTGGTGTTCTTGGCCAAAGTGGTAAAGCTGTCTCCCAGCCAACAGCACGCCCTGGCTTCTTTCACGTGTCTTCTCCTGTTTCTCTGGGTTTGGCCTCTGGGGATGGACTCTTGATATGTTCTCCTGTCCCACCGTGGCCGCTGGGCTTCTTTACGCTTGAAGCTGTCGTAGCGTGTCAGCTTGAACTTTGGCTGGGAAAGAGTGCAGGGGATAACAGCCTGCTCCAGAGAAAAGCCGGTACCCGAGGAGCACCTCCTTCCCTACCACGCCAGGCTGCTTCTCTAGGTCCCCTGGCTTCTCACCATCTCATTGACTTGTGTTGTCTTTTCCCCTGCTTCTAGCATCTTTGGCGTGGGTCTTACCAAGAAGAGGTCGGAGTACGTCCCCTTGCTGGGTAGGTGGAGAACGCCTTGCTCTTCTGAAGCCCAGGTTCTTCCCCTTGGTAACTTTTAGTGCCTTGCTGGGAAGAGAGAGGCTTTTACCAGGGATGGTGTTGCCTGCAGCAGCCCTAAGAAAGCGCCGCCTGTCTTGGTCTCTGCTTGCTTGATATCTTTGGGTGGAAAACGAGGTGGGGCGCCTGCTGCTCCCTGCTGTCTTCCAGACCTGGTAGGAAGGTTGCTTTCAACTGTGGAGCTGCTCACAGCCTGGGGGCTAAACTGATCCCTGTCTTTGGGGTCAGGAAAGAGATTTCCTTCTGCCAAATCGATGGAGAGTTTTGACGGTGGGTTCTCCTCCTTGTACTCCTCAGAGCTGCTTTCTTGGCAGCATCTGGGCGAAGACACGGCAGTGTCAGGAGGCAGGGGATGCCTGTATTCACTCGGGGTCTTGCCGAATGTTTTGGGCCCTGTTGTGGGTTAACCCCGCTTGGCAGCTCAGCCCCACAGAGCCACTCGCTCCCCACAGTGGGATGGGTTAGAGAATCGGAAGGGTTAAAGGGAGAGCACTGGTGCGCTGAGACACAGACAGCTTAATAGGGAAAGCAAAAGCTGCACACACGCCCAAAGCAAAATCAGGCATTCATTCACTGCTTCCCATGGGCGGGCAGGCGTCTTGCCATTTCGAGGAAAGCAAGGTTTCATCACGTGTGACGGTGACTTGGGAAGACAAATGCCATCACTCCGAACGTCCCCCCTTCCTCCTTTCCGCCGGATTTTCTTGCTGAGCACGGTGTTGTATGGTCTGGAATAGGCCTTTGGGCAGTTGGGGTCAGCTGTGGCGGCTGTGGCGGCTGTGCCGCCTCCCAGCTTCTTGTGCACCCCCAGACTGTTCGCCAGCAGGGCAGCGCGAGCAATGGAAAAGGCCTCGACGCTGCGCAGGCGCTCTTCAGCCATAACTAAAACCTGGTTGTGTTATCAACAGCGGTGTTTGGTCACAAATACAAAACATAGACCTGTACAGGCTATTGCTGAATAAAATTAACTGTAGCCCGGACCAAACCAGAACGGGACTGACGACGCTGCCTTAGCTACTGGGAGGTGCTGTGCAGCTCACGGCACAGCGAGGAGATGCTTTGAGTCTGTTTGGGACGCAGCTGCCTGAACCGGCTGCAGTCATCCCTTACAGTCTCGTGCTGGATCGCTGCGGGGAGTCGCATGGGGCCGGCAGAATCTCCGTGCCTGTGGGATAGGGGAGAGGGCGAGGGGGCTGCGCTGCGGGGCAGGCAAGCAGGTGGCCCCGTGACTGCTCTGAGGAAGGCAGAGGTGCCCAAGCATGGACGAGCAGGTGGGAAGGAGGCCTGGGTGCCGGCAGGCTGGCCGATGTGGTAGCGGGGAGGGAAGCTGCGGTGGAGGGTGCCCGCAAAAGGGACGTCTCTTTGCTTTTCAGCACGCCCCCAGCAGCTCGTTCTCTGGTTTGTCTTCGCAGGTCGGAAGCAGGAGACTGACCTCTTTGTCAGCTGCTTGAACGCCTATAGGGATTCAGGCCAAAGGAACATCCTGGCGGTTGAGGGCACGATGGGCTGTGGAAAGAGCCACTTACTTGCTGAACTGGCCTCTCTAGGCCAGGATGCTGGCCACAGGTACAGGTTTTCCACCTGTAGCTTTGGGACGCTGCCCCTGCCCATCCCCTGACAGCCGTGGAACGCTCCAGCCCCTCTGCCAGGGTACCTGGCCCTTGGACTGCAGCCTCCCGACAGAGCCTCCTGGAGACACTGCCTGGGAGCACCTGCGTGCTCCGCTCCCGCCTCTGCCTCTTTGGGGAGTTGGAGGTGGCTTCTGGAGCCACGGCCTTTCCTCCTTCACCCCTGGGTCAGGCGCAGATAGAAGGAAAGAGCCCAAGCTCAGTGCTTTTCATCCCACTCCAGACCCCAGAGACAGCAGGGCTGCCTGTCTCAGAAGCCCTGCTCGCCCTCGGCGTGTTTCCCAGGAGGAGCACGGGGGCCTGTGCTCTGGCAGGCAGACCGATAAGGTCTGGAGCCCAAAGGCAAACCCACCACTTGCTCCATTCTTGCCTCTCAGCCCCGTGAGTTCCTCTGCAGGGGGCACGTAGGGAGACCTAGGCCGGCGCTGCAGAGACACAGGCTCTGGACCCGGCTCTCCCGCTGGCTTGGCAGCAACTGCCCCTCTGTGCCCTTTCTCGTACGAGGAGGGAAAAGCTTGGCCTTCTGTGGGAAGCGCTTGGAGATGGGGGGCTGAAGAGCTCCCCCCAAAGGGCACCTCCGCCCCTCTTGTCTTAGAAGGCTGGGGCTGTGGGGAATCTCAGTGCCTTTTGCTTTTGCACCGCAGGGTGGTTGCCCTGGAACTGCTGGAGATCGACACGAGGCAGCCCTTCTCTGCCATCCGCATGCTGATGGCCAGGGCCCTGGGCCTCCAGGACTGTGAATCGCGCGGCGACAGGCAGCGCGTGCTGAAGACAAAGCTGCAAGGGACAATCGAAGAGAGCAGCTACTGCCTCCTCAATGACATTTTCGGTGTCAAGGTGAGAGCCAGAGGCCCCTGTGGATGTTGAGAAGGCCTTCTCCTGAGCTTGTCTGGGTCTGACCTTGAGTGGGCACGCTGCTGGGAGTGCCTTAGCTCCGGGGTGGGCATTGCGGGGGTCACAGTGTGCATTTGCCATGCCTGGGCCCGGGGGGCTCCCTGTCTGTGGGGCTGGTGTCCTGCGCCGCATCCGCAGTGCCCGGTGCCTTGTTCGGCACCCTGGAAGTGGCACTGGAGAGAGGCTGTTCCTGACCTCGTGCCGAGGTCACCGCTGTGCGAGGGGTCTGCCCCAGCCAGCCCACGATTCCCACAGCCAGAGAACCGGCTCAGCCCAAGCCCCAGCTCTGCAGAGACCCTCAGCAGAGGGCCTTTGCTTTAGGCTCTGGGTGGAGTCCCCGCTGCGGCTCCCTGCCCCTGTGCTGGGCAGAGGTGAGGTGCTGAGGCTGTCAGAGACGGTGGGCTCTGCGGTCTTGTGTGCTGGGTAGGTGTGCCGAGCCCCGGAGCCGTGTTTCTCCCTGACTCTGCTTTTCTGGCCAGTTCCCCATTTCGGACAATGTTCGCGAGATGGATGAAACTCAAAGAAGACTGGAATTGCACTCGACTCGGGTGAAAGTGCTGGAGAAGGTGAGCATTTCTCCTTCCTTCCCCCTGGGTCAGAGAAGGAAAAACCCTGCCGTCTGCGGGCTCTGTACCACTGAGGTGTGAGCAGGCGGGATGACTGCGCACCTGGGTCATGGCCCGTCAGAGCCCGAGAAAGCCCTCGCCCCCCCACTTCCCCCCGCAGCCCCACAAACACACCCGAGGACTTTCCTCCCGTAAAGTGTGCCCTGGAGGAGGAGCAATGTCTTCTGGGTTCCCTTGCCCGAGCTCCCTCCTTCTGCAGGGCAAGTGATGTTAGGTATGACCCTCCAGTCTCAAAGAGTCAGTAAGCTTCCGAGCGGGAAAGTGGCTGGGGAGAGACTTCAGAGCATCCTCTCAAGAGACGGAGGCTAAATCTCGTCCCCTGCAAGACAGCTGAGAATCCACTGGATTCCCCTCAGAGCAACCTGCTTTTTTTCAGACCCTTACAGGAGATTTTGGCATATTTGTCATCGACAATGCCCATTTCATCGACCCTGACTCCTGGTTCATCATGTCACCCGTGCTCCAGAAGGTCTCCCTCTTCATGGTCATGAGCTTAGCCCCAGGCTACGAGATAACCGAGAGCTTTCGCAAAGCCGCAGCAGACAACGCCACGTCCCAGAAAATCACTTATCTTCATCTGGACAAGCTGAAAGCTTCAGTTGTGATGCAGAAAGTCTGCAAGGACCTCGGAGTGGTCAGCATCCCCAGGGATCTGGTGAGGTAAGTTGGAGGCAGGGGAGCTCTTCCTGAGGGCCTGAACCTCTGCTGACCGTGGTAGGGAATCAGGCCCCCAGGCAAGGGAGCGCAGGGCCGCTAGAAGCATCCCGGACTCTAGCGAGTGCCAGGCGTGGGCGGCTTGTTATGCCTCACCCTGGTGGGTGTGCGCTGAGAGCGGGCAACTCCCGAGACACCCAGCCTGGGAGGTGTCAGCCTTGGCTGCCGCACAGGGAGGAAGGGAGGAAGAGTCCTGAGCCCAGCTGTGTCTGGGTGTGAACAGAAAAGGCCTTGGTCTGGGTGGCTGGGCTGTGGGGGAGATTCCCCGGGGCAGAAGTCCATCCTCTCCAGGCTCCTGAGGAGAAGAAAGGCAGGGCTCGCTGCTCTGCGCTTTGGGCATTGTCCGCAATTCTTTTCCCGTGGACTTCGGCAAAGGCTGGAGGGTTCAGGGGGCACAAAATCCCAAGGCAGTGGGAGGACGATCCCTTTCCAAAGTGAGGCGTAGCTGTGATGAAGATGCTGGCTACCCTGGTATGCCTGAGTGACTGGCCGCCCAGCTGAACTGTGTTTCACCTTACTTTCCTTGTGCTGGTCCCCGACGGGTCTGCTCCTGTGCAGGTTCCTGATCCGAACCAGCTCAGGGATCCCATATTACTGCGAGGAGCTGCTGCGCTGCCTTCGTGCCAACGACATGCTCCAGTTCTGCACCCGGAGGCAGTCTGGAAAAGCAAAGGACAACTGGGAGAGCCTGATCAGTAAGCACCTTGGCTGCGACTAGCGAGTTGCTGTGGCGTGTTCTCCACAGCAGAGTCTTGCCCCGTTGTTCCCCCATGGCTCTGGGCAGAGTCAGATCTTGGTCTGGCGGAGGTGTGGGCTCCTGTGCGCCTTGCTGTTGGGACAGGCAAAGCAGGGGCAGTGAGTTCTGGTGGCTCGGAGGGACCTACATTCTTGGGGCGGGGGTTGTGGGGCTAAAACACAGGGGAAATCCTTCCGAAGCACATGTGCTTGTGGTGTTTCTTAGGCATTCCAATGGGCATGCAGTTTAGCTTGGCCAAAGGCTAGCTCACTTGAGAACAAACCCCAGCTTGAGGTGAGGGACGAGCCCAGGAAACTTGAATGCCAAACCATAAATCCCCACAAGAGTGCCGGTAACGGAAGAAAACGGTGGTAATGCCATCCGAGAGAGCAATGCCAGCCAGAGTGCCGCGGCCTTGGGAAGAGCCAGGACTGAGGCCACGTCTTGCATTAGCACCAGCAGTTTCCCTGGCTGGGAACTGGTGGGAACTGTTTTGCTCTGCTTCATGACCACCACATTCAGGGCAGGCACTGGACCATGTCAGGGGCGACTTGTCCCATCCCAAGTGAATCGTGAAGCGCTCGCGAGCTGCGAGTCGCTTTGCGAACTGCCTTATCGGTGCTCTCTTGCTCCGCCCAGCATCTGCAGCCGAGGCTTCATCCCTCGCGGCAACCTGGAGCTCCGAGGCGCAGAATGACGGGAGGGTCTGCCTCCTCAGGCCAGGCGTGACCCTGGAGAACACCGCGCTGCCCATCCCCTTGAAAGGTAAGGAGCCGAGCGCCGCTCTGCCGGCTGTCGGCTGTGCTGGGGCTCCTTCCCGGGGCAGGGGCTGGAGGGAGGCCGGGCATCCGTGTGCTGCAGAGTCACCCTCTCAGCGTGGGGGCTCTGCTGGGAAGGCGGCTCCGGTCCCACCAGAAACAGGCCTGGGGCTGCAGGCAGCCGCTTTCCCCTCCTGTGAGCCTGCTGGCTGCTCTCCGTCAGCAGGTAGGAGAGAAAAGGTTATCCGTGCAACACTGAAATGGCTCCCTTTTCTCACCAAAACAAATACTTTGCTGGGAAAAGGCTTTGACTTGCCTCTGTCCCAACTTTGACGCAGCATCTGTATTGCTGTTCTCTTTTTAAGTTCCCCAGCTAATGCTGGTCTCAAGGCACTTAATCCAAACCAAATTCTTCTCTTTTTTCTTCTTTTTTTTCATTTTGTTTTGGTTTTTTGTTTTCTGCGGATCAGCATGGAAATCCTCCTGTAGCCAGGGGAGCTGGATGGGGGAGCTTTCAATGAGTGTCCCTCCTCTCTGGCCATAGACATTTGTTATGAATTGTGAAGAGACATCATGCTAAAGTATTCCTGCTGTGAAGTGGCTTTGTTAAAAAAAAAAAAAAAAAAAAAAAAAAAAAGAAAACCAAGAGAAAGGAATAGTATTGTCTGGCCAAGTTAAGGCAAGCGTTGTGGGGAGCTCTGTGTCCACCTGTGATGTGGGGAAAGTTCTCTGTGTGTGCTGTTGGGCAAAAGCCTACTCCAGATCTGGTAGGGCACATCATGGGATGCGCATACCTGCTGGGTCCTGCCCTCCCTGCCCTCGGTGGGGGAGCATTTGTTTGAGCATCTGGCTTTTCCCCAGGCCTCATGGCCTGCGATTCCATCAGGAGCGGAGCCAGTTTGAAGATGCCTACCCTGGGTTGCGATTGCCCAGTAGGTGCAGCCGCAAGGAGAGGAGGCCAAAGTCTACCCCATCTTATGGGTTGAAACTTTCCAGCCTCTCCAGCCTCAGCATGGGGAAGAGGCAAGAGAGACGTGTTGTTTCTTCTTGACAGAGATTGCGCTGACTCAGCTGGATCGGATGCAGCCGCTGACGCGGATGGTTGTGAAGTTTGCAGCCATCATCGGGCCGGTGTTTACCACCCAGCTCCTGTTGCACATCCTTCCCACTGGCCTCAGGACCCATATGAATTCCTTGTTGGACGAGCTGGTGAGCGACAACATCCTGAGGTGGCTGAAAAACACAGAGGTGCCAGAAGATGTGCAAGATCCTACCGAGGGGCCAGCCACCTCTTCGCAGGTGGAGAGCAGTAAGTGGTAGCGGGCAGGTGGACAAGGGAGCTCCCAGCTGTGTCCCGGCAGGGCTCCCCAGGGCATGGTGCGCTTCCCCTGCTGTGAGGGGTGGCTGGGGCTCAGGCAGGCACGGCTCTTTGCGATGGGTTGTTCAAAGACCTTACGGGTCAGTCTCAAAGCCCGCTAGCTTTGCGCTGGAGGGAGGTTCCCACCAAGTGCCATCCCGAGTGCTGCTTGTAGCGCAGGCACGGGAGGGCGTGTGGAGCCCCTGACATCCTCTCCCAGCCACCTGATCAAAGATGCTCTCCAGGTTGCCCCGGGGCCCTTGACGGGCTTTTATTCAGCTTTGACTCCCCTGTGGCGCAGGAGGAAGCTCAGGAGGCTGGGGACTGCCTTGCCAAGAGCAGGGAGAAAGTGCTGGACGGGGCTTGCTTGGGCTGGTGGTGACATGCCCAGCTCCTGCCTGGAGCGCAGCTGAGCGCTGTGTCCGCGGGGCTGGGCTAGCGTCAGCAAGGCAAGCTGGGCCCTTTTGCCCCGTGCTGCAAGGCTCGGTGTGCAGCAGTGCTGGTTGGCTGGCAAGGGTGCACGCCAAGGCATGACTCTCGTGCCCCGGCTGCGACGGCCCTGAGCTGGGGCTGATGCCGAGGCCCTTTGCCTTGCAGGTGTGCAGAGGCCCTCTCCCAGCACGAGGACCGAGGAGCAGCAGCCTGGCGTCTTGGCCTTCTGCGTCCCGCTGCTGCAGAAGGCTGCGTACGAGCTGTGGCCCGGGAGGCAGCGAGTCACCTTGCACGGCAAGTGTGCCGCCTTCCTGGAGCAGCACGCGCACAAATGCAGGAGCTGCGGCCAAGGGGAGTTTGTCGCCTTCCACCACTTCGCCGTCACCAGCAGCCAGGACGGAGGCAGCTGTCGGGACCCTGCCGACGGAGGCGACTCATGCAGCTGGGAGGCCTTGGTGCTGGCTGGAGAAGAGCTGAAGCAGGATAGGACCCACGCCACTGGGGGTACGCTGTGCACTGTGCTCCACAGCCCGGGCCCTCCAGGAGCCCAGGGGTGTATGCTGGGGATCGGCTGGGAGGAGGTCTGCCGGGGACGAGCCCAGGAGCTGAGGACAACCACCGCAGACTTTGCTCAGCGTGTCGGCACCCTCGCAAGGGTCCTTGAAGCCCAGTGGGAGAGCGAGAGCAGCTCTTCCCCTGGGGCAGGCGAGGAGGTGTCTAACCCCCTGTTTTCTTTGCAGATGCCGCAGAGCAGCAGGCTTTCACGGAGGCGGAAACCGGGTGAGCAGACAAGGGTTTGATTCTCTGTAAAGGCAGGGGCCTCAGGGGTCTCCAGAGGAGACCAAGGAAGCGCTGGCATTTGCCTGCCGGTTGTGACTCTAGCTTAAGGAAGAGGCTTTCTGTGAGGTGGGAGCTGGGAAGAGATGGCCACGGAGGTGAGACAGTGCTGGAGGAAGCCCGTGGGCTCCTAGTGATGGTCACACTACGCTGGAGCAGGCCTTGCTTTCCAGTTCCTCGAGAGGAGCGCTACAAAATCTGCAGGCGAAAAGCCACCACAAGGGAGCCGGGTGGTTTGCCTGGGGGAGGTGACAGAAAGCCCAGCTTGTCTTCTTCTCCCTGGCTACAAAGCAGCTGTAGGAGTCATGCCTGCCCGTGGGCTTGCGCTCCCTTTTGAACAAAGGGCTTTTGATGGCCTCTCTGTGGGGCAAAAGACCAGTGTAGGTGATGCCTGTGCATTCTTTGCTCTCTTCTTCCCCTGGGGACAGGTCCTCTGACTAGTGTGGCGGAGCGGCTTCTGCCAGAGGGCGAACAGACAACTGAGCTGCCCGACGAGACCGACAGGCAGCACAACGGCACACACTGGTGTGAATGCCGAGCCATCGTGGAATCGGTGCTTGTGCCTTTGGCTCGCCACTACGTGGCAATGGGCGATGCCGACCGAGCCTTTTACTACCTTCTGGAGTGTGCTGCTGCCTACCTGCACGTCTCCAACAGCTACATGGTGAGTTGCCTCGCTCGCCAGTGCCCACCGTGCACGGAGTCCTCTCAGTCAGCTGGCTCTGGGCAGGACAACTTCACCGCTGCAATAGGGCATGCCTTGACGGGGCCTTGGAAGGGACATGCTGGGGTCAGAGCCTGACTTCTTCCTCCGGCTTGCCTCTTCTGTGGACGGAGACACAGGCCACCGTGCCCATAGCAGGAGGGGAATTAGCAGGGAGGGGATCTGAAGGAGCACTGGTGCCTGTGCTCTGAGCCGGCGTGACTGTGTTGGGGCGGGCATCAGCAGGGGGAGAAACGGGCCCTCTTAAGACAGATGCCAGAGGCAACAGGGGAGGACGAGGCCGGCCATGGGCTCTGCATCACGCTCGCCTGCTCTCTCTGTGCTTGCGCAAAGGCCCTCATGAAGCTGAACGAAGCGGAGGTCCTGAGGAAGATGAAAGCCACTGCGATAGCCTGCTTTGAAGAGGCCACCTTCTTCAGCCTCAAAGGGGAGGTAAAGAGATGGGGAGGTCTGGAGGGATGTCCTGGGGGATGGAGCTGGATGCTTTCCCCGGCTGCAGGGGCTATCCCTGGCATCACAAGCCACCGGCAGACTCCGGCAGTCTCTTGGCCGACTCGAGCAGATCAGGGTGTTTCCCTTTTCCTCTGCAGGTTTGCTGGTGTATGCAACGCCTTCAGCTGGCAGAGAAAATGATGAGGGAGGCTTTGAGCTTGCTCAGAAGGAACTTCCCCGAGACCTTCCTTGGCGCCTTTGTCAAGGCTCAGGTGGAAAAGTTGCCTTGTGTCGCTTACGTGAGAAGAGCAGCCTGCCTTCTGCAGAAGGGCCGGTAAGGAGCAGAACTGAGAACCCAGGGGAGGAAGAGCCATTTCCTACCTGGTCCCAGACCTGCCTGGGCTTGAGGCCACACGTGACCTGACGCACGGCCCTTACAGGACCGAGGGGTTAAGGAGCGATGTGCGGGTGGAATGGGGAACGACAGAGCCCCACACTCCCTCCCCCCTGCACGCTCCTTCCCCCCTGGGTAAAAAGCAGCTCACAGCCGGGGCTGTGCCTGCCGGCACGCGTCGACGGCGGCAGGGCCTTGGTGGTGGCTGGGGACAGAGAGCTGCAAACAGGGAGTAGAGGCTGACGAGGGGCAGGGCTCAGGAGACGGGGAAGGAGCAGTGGGTGGGGGTGAGGTGTGAGAGCGAGGAAGCTCAGAGGGCGATAACCCTTTTCTTGCCGGTTCCCAGCTTTGCTTGGGCCCCCGGGCGCTGTAGCGCCAACGCGCCCTCTCGAGCGGTCAGCTTCCCCTGGCGGCACTGCTTTGTTTGCCCCCTTCCTCTTCATCAGCTCCCTTTCCTCCCAGGAGGTGCGACTGGCTTGTCCGCCGCCCTGCTTTCCCCCAGCCCTGTCTGATTTAGCGCTGTACAGCGAGAGCCTCTGGACCCAGCAGTTTCTCTCGTGCAGCAGGATGAAGAGGCTGGCCTGGCTGCTGCAGCAGAGCTGCTGCCTTTCCTTACTGGAGCGCCTCTTCAGCCTGGAGGGCACTTCCAGCGGACGGAGGTTCTCCCGCCTGGCAGCGCGCATGAAGGCCAACACGGACAGGGCGTTGGACTCCTGTTGGACAGCAGAACTCCCGCCACGCACAGACTTAGGACACAGACAGATGCCAGCACAGACGCAGACACAGGTACAATTGGGCACACAGGCACCGTACAGAGACCTTCACAGACGCCGGCACCAATACAGGCAGGGACACCCGTACTGATACCATCAGAGATACCACCGCCCATTCCGTTGCAGGTGCAGATGCCGTTGTAGAGGCCGTGGCAGACACAGATACCGCTGCAGACGCCCTTGCAGAAACCAGGTAGTCTTTCAGATGCAACTGCAGACGGAGATGCCATGGGAGAGACAGATGCCACACCAGATACCCTTTCGTGCGCCACTGCAGATGTAGACAAAACCGGAGTGCAGAGAGCATTGCAGATGCCCTTGCAGACAGAGGGAGCGTTGCTGATGCAGGTACCATTTCAGAGGAAGGCATCTTTGGGGATGCCGGTGCGGATGCAGATAAAATTGAAGATGGAAACGCAGATGGAGACCACGTTGCAGGTGCTGTCGTTGCAGGTGCTGTTGCAGGTGCAGTTAGCGTGGCAGATGGTTTTCTTAAACAGGGACCATTCAGGACAACTTTACCGACTTCTTCTGTCACCAGAGCTGTATATTTGTTTTCCAAATAAAATGGTTCTTATGAAAACTCTGGAGTTCTGTTCTCCGCCATACAACTCTGCAATGACCAAGTCAAGTGGTATCGCCAGAGCGTTTCAATCTACTAGACTTCAGGAGACATTGATTAGCATTTGTAAAGCAACTTGACAGTGTTCTGGAGGGCTACAAAAGTAGAATTTGTAATGGCATGTTGCAGTTCCTTCTTTGTTGGATGGAGGAGTCAATATTAGTACAATTAGCCACTTCCCATCGCAAGCAGTTTTGAAAGAATCCAGCGTGTTTTGAAAGAATCGGGGAAGGAAGGCACTTCCTTGTGTTTCAAGCCTCTTCTGTCAAGGTACATTGGTACTGAAGTTCAAAAATAAGCACACATATTATGTGAGTTATCTCTGAAATAAGTCCGTTCACTGACAGAGAGCCACCACAGTTTCTATTGTAATTTCACCAAAGACACCAAAGAGTAAGACATTTGCCAATGTCAGGCAGAGTTTGCCTTTGGTGAAGCCGTGTTGGCTGTCACCAATCACCTCCCTATTTCCCATGTGCCTCAGTAGCGTTTCCAGGAGGATCTGCTCCATGACCTTGCCAGGCACAGAGGTGAGACTGACCGGCCTGTAGTTCCCTGGGTCTTCCTTTTTTCCCTTTTTGAAAATGGGCGTTCTGTTTCCCCTTTTCCAATCAGCAGGAACTTCACCAGGCTGCCACGACTTCTCAAATATAATGGAAAGAGGCTTGGCGACTTCATCTGACAGCTCCCTCAGGACCCGTGGATGGATTTCATCTGGTCCCGTGGACTTATGCACCTTCAGGTTCCTCAGATGGTCCTGAACCTGATCTTCTCCTACAGTGGGCGCTTCTTCATTCTCATAGACCCTGCTTTTGCATCCTGCAACTTGGGTGGTGTGGGTGGAGCCCTTGCTGGTGAAGGCCGAGGCGAGAAAGTCATTCAGCATCTCAGCCTTCTCCGTGTCCTGGGTGACCAGGTCTCCTGTGTGCTTCCTGAGAGGGCCCACACCTTCCCTAGTCTTGCCTGTACCCGTGACGTACTCATAGGAGTTTTTCTTGTTATCCTTGATGCCCCTAGCCAGATTTAACCAGGCTGGGAAGTTTTCAAGTGACGTCCCTGACCCCGGCCCCGGGGAGGCAGCATACCTCCCTGTCAAGAGGGTCTGCGCGGCATATTGGGCCTACTACTATAACCCGCCTCTTCTCCCTTGCAGAGGCAGTTTTTAAACTGGGGGTAGGCCTTGCTGGTCCCGGCATCTCTTCTGGTGTAGCCAGACCATCTTCCATGCCATCCATGGGCTGGCCTCCCTCCTCAAGAGCCTCATACCTGTTGTGCAGAGGCACCTGGTTGGGGGATGTGGGCAAGGAGGGAGTTCGCTTCCCTCCCCTCGTAGGGACTAGCCTCCATTCACTGGCCTCCTTTTGGCCACTGCCTTCAGTGGCAGGGCGAAGGGACCAGATCTCCTTCAGCTCGGGGTTTTTTTGGGGGCTCTTCTGGTTTTTGACTCAGGGACCCGGTCAGAGTCTGCTTCCACCAATCCATTCCTTTCTCACTCTCCCTGATGCTCCGCAGCCCTTCTGTTTCCTCTTTCAGCTCTGCTGCCAGGCTGAGCAGATCATCCCCCTGGTGGCACCTCACGCAGCTGTCACCTCTTCTACCACCCACCAGCCCTGGGAGATTAAGGCACTCTCTGCAGCCGGCGACCTGGGGGGCTGCGTGCTTCCAGGGGAGCTCAGTTGGTACGGCCACGTCTGCTCTGGCAGGTGCAGCAGATGCGGGAAGCTGCGTCCTTCAGTTGGAGACCATGGCTGACCTTCCCCCCCGAGCGTCCTGCGCCCTTCCACGCGAACTGACGCGCCATGCCCTGCCTGCCCGCCCTGTTCACCGCACTCCCTTGGGCCGCCTTTGAAGGGGCTGGGGGCTGGCCGCTGCTGCTGCAGGCTCACTTGCCTCAGCCAGTGACCGTTGGTGGCGGTTACGCCTCCTTTAAACCTGCCGCGGCTGCTGCAGGCTCCGCCCCGGCCTCGTCAGACGCTCTCGCATCAGCTGTCAGCTGCGGGCTCCCTGCGGGTCCCTGCCACTGCCCGGTCTTCTCCCGGCCTCAGAAAAACTCGGAAAAAGCCCCTTTTCGCCACCGTTGCCCGGCTCTGCTGCCGACGTGCCAGCACCGGAGCTGTTTGCCTCGGCGAGTGACCTGTGCTTGTAGATTTGCTGGCTTAAACCCTGTTTTTCATTTTACTGAGCCTCCACTGCACCAAGTGAAATTAAATTTCCAGTCTTTCAAGTACTCTTGAGCGTCTCCCTGTGAAGCTGTGAAAGTTACTGCATTGCTTAAAGCAATGATGAGAAGCTCTCTGTGGTTCCAATTTGTAGCTACCACATGCTTGGTGACTTGACATTTCAAAAAATGGGTCTCAGCTGACCCATCCCCACCTGTTTGGCTTCTGAAGGAAAAACACTCATTTTTTAAAAACGCGACATGACGAGGAGAGTATCTTCTCCGTTGTTTTTGGTCCTAGATACAAACATTGGGCTTTTTGTCCTCGAGGTGAGACTGACCCGGAACATCCCACACAGAATCTCAAATACAAGGTTGCCGACTTCACGCCAAAGGCAATTAGCAAGAAAGAAATACAGTCTCCTCTGTTGACATTCGGGGACAGGTAGAGGAGAGTACTTCATTACTTACCAATGAAGTAATGAAGGAAAAAAACCCAAGGAACACAACACGCGTATTTATGCATGTATCATCACATACTCATCCTTCAGCCCTCGGGTTTGGGCTTTCTGATTCTCGGCACAGTGCTGGATGGTTTGTTTGCCGCACACTACGTTCTCCTCCTCCACAGGAATTCGTAGTTAGTACCAACCGTTTCATTACAGAACCAGAGCACAACACAGAGGGCAGTCAATAAGTAGCGGGTTTTGGTTTGTTACTTAGGATCATAGGTAAGGCATTCTTACCCATGGTAAGAATATAATAAGGTATAAAGAAGAGAACGGTATAACTTCCAAGAGAAATTATGATCTACCAAGGTATAGATATATATACATAGAAAAGTATATATATATCTCAATTAATGTGGAAACATTCTTTGTTTTTATGGGACTGTTGAATTGGGTCTCTAAAGAGTCTCTTCTATCCCTACGGGACAGGAGAACAGCATGAAAGGAATAGGTTAGGGAAAACTGTTTGGGTTTTTCCTGCCTCAGGCAAGGGCAAACCCATTCGTGGGACTGTTTTTGCTCAAGGACCTGGAGGTACTTGGTGGGTGATGCTGGAGAATGGGGAAGCTCAATGTGTACCCCAAGGAAATTCGACCCTGGGTGAGAAGACTTAATTCCGAGCTGTATGATATTAACCGTTATATGATGCTAACAGTGTTCTAGAAGTGTTCTTCAGGATAACACAGTAGTGATGAAACCTGAATGTTGTGGTTTGGCCTCAGACGGCAACAAAGAACCATGTGCTGCTCGCTCGGGCCTTCCCAATACAGGACTCTTGGGTTGAGACAAAGGCAGTTTAACAGAACGGCAAAGGGAACAAGCAAACAACAACAATCACACGGACAGAGGAATATACAAACACGATCACGGAACCGCCGCTCCCCGCCGCTCCCCGACCGGACCCGGGACGCCCCAGCCTGCTCCGAACGGTGACTTCCTACCCCTCCCCGGGCAGCTCAGGGTGGGCATGGCTCACATGGCATGGAATACCAGGAAAAATTAACCCTATCCCCGCCGGAACCAGGACATTATCCACCCCTTATTCCATACCATCTATGCCATGCCCGGATCTTACAGGTTCCAATGAATTGCCACCACTTTCCCCTGTCATATATATATATACACACATATATATTCATGCGGATATAATGCCCTTAGTTTATGGGCCATCCCTCCAAAGCGTCCGTTGAGTTCTTTTAATCCATGGCTTTGGGCTCCACCTGTTAGAACAGTCTCTCAGGGCAGGTGAGATGCTGGGTGGTGCTGGTCTGTTGCATGCTGTATTTTCGGAGGTTGTGACTGGTGCACCCGGTGTGGCTCATGCACACAATCCGTGGGCTGAAGATGTAGATCTTGAGGAAGTTGCTGGGCGCCAGCTGCTGAGGTCAGTTCTTATCCCATCACCCCTGTGCCTTACTCATAGTACAACTGATAGCAATTATAGTAATGAGCACATACAGTGAGAGTGTTACTTAGCAATTAACAGCACACAATTTGATTCATTGGCTATTCTCACCCAAAATCAGATCCCCATGAGGTATACGTCGGACTTCCCCATGCTGCCACATCACGCACCAAGTGCACCCAGGTCCTTGGGCAAAAGCAATCCCACGGATGGGTTTGCCTTTGCCCGAGGCAGGACTAACCCAGACTGTCTTCCCTAGCGTATTCTTCATGTGCACTACGGGGACTTCATCCCCTTCTACGGTACGTGGAAGTTTTGATTGGGCAGGGCCAGCCCCATTGGTAGATCCCCTGGTGTTAACTAGCCAGGTAGCTTTTGCTAGATGTGTATCCCAATGTTTTAAAGTCCCACCACCCATTGCTCTCGGTGTAGTTTTTAACGATCCATTGTATCGTTCTAGCTTCCCGGCGGCTGGTGCGTGACAGGGGATGTGATATACCCACTCAATGCCATGCTCTTTGGCCCAGGTGTCTATGAGGCTGTTTCGGAAATGAGTCCCGTTGTCCGACTCGATTCTCTCTGGGGTACCATGTCACCACAGGACTTGCTTTTCAAGGCCCAGGATAGTGTTCCGGGCAGTGGCATGGGGCACAGGGTATGTTTCCAGCCATCCAGTGGTTGCTTCCACCATTGTGAGCACATAGCTTATTTGTTAGCTAGGCCTCTTCTAACTCTCTGAAATTAACAGCACGTTGTGTCTGAAACGGTTCGTTCAGAGTGATAAGACAGTTTGTGCCACAGAATGGTGTGCACAGAGACTCTTGATTATACTTATTGCTATAACAACCAAGGTCAGCCGGCTGCAGAGTGTGCCTTCGCCTCTCGGGGCTGGTGGGTGGTAGAAGAGGTGACAGCTGTGTGAGATGCCACCAGGGGGATGATCTACTCAGCCTCAGTGCTTATTTTCAAACTTCAGTACCAATGTACCTTGAGAGAAGAGGCTTGAAACAGTGCCTTCCTTCCCCGATTATCTCCCCGATTATGCAGCACCCTCAGGGGGAAGAGATGGAAACCAGACCGGCAGACACTGCGGCTACTGCAACCCCTGTGACAGCCACTTCGACTACTCCAACCCCCGTAGCAGCCACTGCCACTGAACCAGGGAATGAACCCGTGCCAGTATCAGTTGCCCCCATACAGAAGAAGTACACGAAGAAATCAGTTCGCTTAGTAAGAGATGATGATGAACCAGGGTCATCACGAGAGCAGGAGGAAGAGGCAGAACCAGAGATAATTACTCGATCCCTATCCTTGAGTGATCTGCAGGATATGCAAAAAAATTTTAGCCAACTTTCAGGTGAGCACATTTTCACCTGGCTGCTCCGGTGCTGGGATAACGGGGCCAGTAGCCTGGAATTAGAGAGTAGGGAGGCCAGGCAGCTGGGATCCCTGTCTAGGGAAGGCAGCATTGACAAGGTAATTGGGAAAAAGACCCAAGCCCTCAGCCTCTGGAAACGACTCCTGTCAGGTGTGAGGGAGAGGTACTCCTTCACTGAAGATGTTGTATGTCAACCAAGCAAGTGGACTACCATGGAAAGAGGTATCCAGTAACTGAGAGAATTAGCCGTGCGGGAGATGATTTATTATGACTTGGACAATGCAGACTTACCCACAGACCCTGATGAGGTGCAATGCACAAGGCCCATGTGGCAGAAGTTTGTACGGAGCGCACCATCATCATATGCCAACTCACTGGCAGTAATGGAATGGAAAGGTGAAGAGCGACCAACGGTGGATGAGGTGGCTGGCCGGCTCCGGCAATATGAAGAAAGTCTCTCTTCCCCCCTTGTCTCAGCTGTGGAGAAACTGTCGCGGAAGGTCCAGCAACTTGAAGAGAATATCTCCTACTCCCCACCTGTACAGGCCAGTGTCTCAGCTATTAGAAGCAGGCATTTCCCCACTCAAGAGAGAGAGTACAGAGGGTACACACCACGAGGCACCCTGTGGTTCTACCTGCATGACCACGGAGAGGACATGAGGAAGTGGGATGGACAACCTACTTCGATCCTGCGGACATGGGTAGAGGAGTTGCAAGGAAGGACAACCACAAAAGGGGATCCCTCCAGGAAAAGTGCGGTCCCAGTTTCCAGTGGGACGTTCCCCAGACAGAGCAGAAGGCCTGATGTTGCTTCTGATCCTCTTGAAGGAAGTTCCAAGTCATTTATGCAAGAAGTGAGTAATGGATACTATGACCAGTATTAGAGGGGCCCTGCCTCCGGCCAGGTGGAGGAAAGGGACAACCGGGTTTATTGGACGGTGTGGATTCGATGGCCTGGCACATCAGACCCACAGGAGTATAAGGCTCTAGTGGACACGGGTGCAGAGTGTACTTTAATACCATCAAGCTATAGAGGGGCAGAACCCATTTGTATTTCTGGGGTGACAGGGGGATCCCAAGAGTTGACTGTACTGGAGGCGGAAGTGAGCCTAACTGGGAATGAGTGGCAAAAACATCCCATTGTGCCTGGCCCAGAGGCTCCATGCATCCTTGGTATAGATTACCTCAGGAGAGGGTATTTTAAGGACCCAAAAGGGTACCGTTGGGCCTTTGGCATAGCTGCCTTGGAGACGGAGGAAGTTAAACAGTTGTCTACCTTGCCTGGTCTCTCGGAGGATTCTTCTGTTGTGGGGTTGTTGAGGGTCAAAGAACAACAGGTGCCGATTGCTACCGCAACGGTGCATTGGCGGCAATATCGCATTAACCGAGACTCTCTGATTCCCATCCATAAGCTGATTCGTCAACTAGAGGTTCAAGGAGTGATCAGCAAGACTCGCTCACCCTTTAACAGTCCCATGTGGCCGGTGAGAAAATCTAATGGAGAGTGGAGGCTAACTGTAGACTATCGTGGTCTGAATGAAGTCACACCACCGCTGAGTGCTGCCATGCCGGACATGGTACAACTCCAGTACAAACTGGAGTCCAAGGCAGCCAAGCGGTATGCTACGACTGATATAGTGAATGCATTCTTCTCAATCCCTTTGGCAGCAGAGTGCAGGCCACAGTTTGCTTTCACTTGGAGGGGCGTCCATACACCTGGAATCGACTGCCCCAGGGGTGGAAACACAGCCCCACCATTTGCCATGGGCTGATCCAGACTGCACTGGAACAGGGTGAAGCTCCAGAACATCTGCAGTACATTGATGACATCATTGTATGGGGAAACACAGCAGAAGAAGTTTTTGAGAAAGGGGGTAAAATAGTCTGAATCCTCCTGAAAGCTGGTTTTGCCATAACACGAAGTAAGGTCAAGGGACCTGCGCAGGAGATCCAGTTTTTAGGAATAAAATGGCAAGATGGACGCCGTCAGATCCCAATGGATGTGATCAACAAAATAGCAGCTATGTCTCCACCAACTAGTAAAAAGGAAACACAAGCTTTCTTAGGCATTGTGGGTTTTTGGAGAATGCATATCCCAGATTACAGTCTAATTGTGAGCCCTCTGTATCAAGTAACCCGGAAGAAGAATGACTTTAAATGGGGTCCTGAGCAATGACAAGCTTTTGAACAAATCAAACAGGAAATAGTCCATGCAGTGGCCCTGGGGCCAGTCCGGGCAGGACAAGATGTTAAAAATGTGCTCTACACCGCAGCCGGGGAGAACGGCCCTACCTGGAGCCTCTGGCAGAAAGCACCAGGGGAGACCCGAGGTCAGCCCCTGGGGTTTTGGAGTTGGGGATACAGAGGATCCAAAGCCTGCTACACTCCAACAGAAAAAGAGATATTGGCAGCATATGAAGGGGTTCGAGCTGCTTCGGAAGTGGTTGGCACAGAAGCGCAGCTCCTCCCAGCACCTCGACTGCCGGTGCTGCGCTGGGTGTTCAAAGAAAGGGTCCCCACCACACATCATGCAACTGATGCTACATGGAGTAAGTGGATTGCACTGGTCACACAGCGAACTCGAATGGGAAACCCCAGTCGCCCAGGAATTCTGGAAGTGACCATGGACTGGCCAGAAGGCAAGGATTTCGGAATGTCACCAGAGGAGGAGGTGACGCGTGCAGAAGAGTCCCCACCATATAATAAACTGCCAGAAAATGAGAAGAAATATGCCCTGTTCACTGACGGGTCCTGCCGGATTGTGGGAAAGCATCGAAAGTGGAAGGCTGCTGTGTGGAGTCTTACACGAAAAGTTGCAGAAGCCAGTGAAGGAGAGGGTGAATCGAGCCAGTTTGCAGAGGTGAAAGCCATTCAGCTGGCTTTGGACATTGCCGAGCGAGAAAAATGGCCAGTACTTTATCTCTACACTGACTCATGGATGGTGGCAAATGCTCTGTGGGGGTGGTTACAGCAGTGGAAGGCAACTGGCGGCACAGAGGCAAACCCATCTGGGCTGCTGACCTATGGCAAGATATTTCTGCCCGGATAGAGAATCTGGTTGTGAAAGTACGCCATGTAGATGCCCACGTACCAAAGAATCGGGCCACGGAGGAACATCAGAACAACCAGCAGGTGGATCGGGCTGCTAGGATTGAAGTGTCTCAGGTGGATCTGGACTGGCAACATAAGGGTGAACTATTCACAGCTCGATGGGCCCATGACTCCTCAGGCCATCAAGGAAGAGACGCGACATACAGATGGGATCGTGACCAAGGGGTGGACTTGACCATGGACACTATTGCACAGGTCATCCGTGAATGTGAGACATGCGCTGCAATCAAGCAAGTGGAGCGTTTGAAGCCTTTTTGGTATAGAGGACGATGGCTGAAATATAAATATGGGGAGGCCTGGCAGATTGATTATATCACACTGCCACAAACCCGTCAAGGCAAGTGCCATGTGCTCACAATGGTGGAAGCAACCACTGGATGGCTGGAAACATACCCTGTGCCCCATGCCACTGCCCGGAACACTATCCTGGGCCTTGAAAAGCAAGTCCTGTGGTGACATGGTACCCCAGAGAGAATCGAGTCGGACAACGGGACTCATTTCCGAAACAGCCTCATAGACACCTGGGCCAAAGAGCATGGCATTGAGTGGGTATATCACATCCCCTGTCACGCACCAGCCGCCGGGAAGCTAGAACGATACAATGGATCGTTAAAAACTACACCGAGAGCAATGGGTGGTGGGACTTTAAAACATTGGGATACACATCTAGCAAAAGCTACCTGGCTAGTTAACACCAGGGGATCTACCAATGGGGCTGGCCCTGCCCAATCAAAACTTCCACGTACCGTAGAAGGGGATGAAGTCCCCGTAGTGCACATGAAGAATACGCTAGGGAAGACAGTCTGGGTTAGTCCTGCCTCGGGCAAAGGCAAACCCATCCGTGGGATTGCTTTTGCCCAAGGACCTGGGTGCACTTGGTGCGTGATGTGGCAGCATGGGGAAGTCCGACGTATACCTCATGGGGATCTGATTTTGGGTGAGAATAGCCAATGAATCAAATTGTGTGCTGTTAATTGCTAAGTAACACTCTCACTGTATGTGCTCATTACTATAATTGCTATCAGTTGTACTATGAGTAAGGCACAGGGGTGATGGGATAAGAACTGACCTCAGCAGCTGGCGCCCAGCAACTTCCTCAAGATCTACATCTTCAGCCCACGGATTGTGTGCATGAGCCACACCGGGTGCACCAGTCACAACCTCCGAAAATACAGCATGCAACAGACCAGCACCACCCAGCATCTCACCTGCCCTGAGAGACTGTTCTAACAGGTGGAGCCCAAAGCCATGGATTAAAAGAACTCAACGGACGCTTTGGAGGGATGGCCCATAAACTAAGGGCATTATATCCGCATGAATATATATGTGTGTATATATATATATGACAGGGGAAAGTGGTGGCAATTCATTGGAACCTGTAAGATCCGGGCATGGCATAGATGGTATGGAATAAGGGGTGGATAATGTCCTGGTTCCGGCGGGGATAGGGTTAATTTTTCCTGGTGTTCCATGCCATGTGAGCCATGCCCACCCTGAGCTGCCCGGGGAGGGGTAGGAAGTCACCGTTCGGAGCAGGCTGGGGCGTCCCGGGTCTGGTCGGGGAGCGGCGGGGAGCGGCGGTTCCGTGATCGTGTTTGTATATTCCTCTGTCCGTGTGATTGTTGTTGTTTGCTTGTTCCCTTTGCCGTTCTGTTAAACTGCCTTTGTCTCAACCCAAGAGTCCTGTATTGGGAAGGCCCGAGCGAGCGGCACATGGTTCTTTGTTGCCGTCTGAGGCCAAACCACAACATTCAGGTTTCATCACTACTGTGTTATCCTGAAGAACACTTCTAGAACACTGTTAGCATCATATAACGGTTAATATCATACAGCTCGGAATTAAGTCTTCTCACCCAGGGTCGAATTTCCTTGGGGTACACATTGAGCTTCCCCATTCTCCAGCATCACCCACCAAGTACCTCCAGGTCCTTGAGCAAAAACAGTCCCACGAATGGGTTTGCCCTTGCCTGAGGCAGGAAAAACCCAAACAGTTTTCCCTAACCTATTCCTTTCATGCTGTTCTCCTGTCCCGTAGGGATAGAAGAGACTCTTTAGAGACCCAATTCAACAGTCCCATAAAAACAAAGAATGTTTCCACATTAATTGAGATATATATATACTTTTCTATGTATATATATCTATACCTTGGTAGATCATAATTTCTCTTGGAAGTTATACCGTTCTCTTCTTTATACCTTATTATATTCTTACCATGGGTAAGAATGCCTTACCTATGATCCTAAGTAACAAACCAAAACCCGCTACTTATTGACTGCCCTCTGTGTTGTGCTCTGGTTCTGTAATGAAACGGTTGGTACTAACTACGAATTCCTGTGGAGGAGGAGAACGTAGTGTGCGGCAAACAAACCATCCAGCACTGTGCCGAGAATCAGAAAGCCCAAACCCGAGGGCTGAAGGATGAGTATGTGATGATACATGCATAAATACGCGTGTTGTGTTCCTTGGGTTTTTTTCCTTCATTACTTCATTGGTAAGTAATGAAGTACTCTCCTCTACCTGTCCCCGAATGTCAACAGAGGAGACTGTATTTCTTTCTTGCTAATTGCCTTTGGCGTGAAGTCGGCAACCTTGTATTTGAGATTCTGTGTGGGATGTTCCGGGTCAGTCTCACCTCGAGGACAAAAAGCCCAATGTTTGTATCTAGGACCAAAAACAACGGAGAAGATACTCTCCTCGTCATGTCGCGTTTTTAAAAAATGAGTGTTTTTCCTTCAGAAGCCAAACAGGTGGGGATGGGTCAGCTGAGACCCATTTTTTGAAATGTCAAGTCACCAAGCATGTGGTAGCTACAAATTGGAACCACAGAGAGCTTCTCATCATTGCTTTGAGCAATGCAGTAACTTTCACAGCTTCACAGGGAGACGCTCAAGAGTACTTGAAAGACTGGAAATTTAATTTCACTTGGTGCAGTGGAGGCTCAGTAAAATGAAAAACAGGGTTTAAGCCAGCAAATCTACAAGCACAGGTCACTCGCCGAGGCAAACAGCTCCGGTGCTGGCACGTCGGCAGCAGAGCCGGGCAACGGTGGCGAAAAGGGGCTTTTTCCGAGTTTTTCTGAGGCCGGGAGAAGACCGGGCAGTGGCAGGGACCCGCAGGGAGCCCGCAGCTGACAGCTGATGCGAGAGCGTCTGACGAGGCCGGGGCGGAGCCTGCAGCAGCCGCGGCAGGTTTAAAGGAGGCGTAACCGCCACCAACGGTCACTGGCTGAGGCAAGTGAGCCTGCAGCAGCAGCGGCCAGCCCCCAGCCCCTTCAAAGGCGGCCCAAGGGAGTGCGGTGAACAGGGCGGGCAGGCAGGGCATGGCGCGTCAGTTCGCGTGGAAGGGCGCAGGACGCTCGGGGGGGAAGGTCAGCCATGGTCTCCAACTGAAGGACGCAGCTTCCCGCATCTGCTGCACCTGCCAGAGCAGACGTGGCCGTACCAACTGAGCTCCCCTGGAAGCACGCAGCCCCCCAGGTCGCCGGCTGCAGAGAGTGCCTTAATCTCCCAGGGCTGGTGGGTGGTAGAAGAGGTGACAGCTGCGTGAGGTGCCACCAGGGGGATGATCTGCTCAGCCTGGCAGCAGAGCTGAAAGAGGAAACAGAAGGGCTGCGGAGCATCAGGGAGAGCGAGAAAGGAATGGATTGGTGGAAGCAGACTCTGACCGGGTCCCTGAGTCAAAAACCAGAAGAGCCCCCAAAAAAACCCCGAGCTGAAGGAGATCTGGTCCCTTCGCCCTGCCACTGAAGGCAGTGGCCAAAAGGAGGCCAGTGAATGGAGGCTAGTCCCTACGAGGGGAGGGAAGCGAACTCCCTCCTTGCCCACATCCCCCAACCAGGTGCCTCTGCACAACAGGTATGAGGCTCTTGAGGAGGGAGGCCAGCCCATGGATGGCATGGAAGATGGTTTGGCTACACCAGAAGAGATGCCGGGACCAGCAAGGCCTACCCCCAGTTTAAAAACTGCCTCTGCAAGGGAGAAGAGGCGGGTTATAGTAGTAGGCCCAATATGCCGCGCAGACCCTCTTGACAGGGAGGTATGCTGCCTCCCCGGGGCCGGGGTCAGGGACGTCACTTGAAAACTTCCCAGCCTGGTTAAATCTGGCTAGGGGCATCAAGGATAACAAGAAAAACTCCTATGAGTACGTCACGGGTACAGGCAAGACTAGGGAAGGTGTGGGCCCTCTCAGGAAGCACACAGGAGACCTGGTCACCCAGGACACGGAGAAGGCTGAGATGCTGAATGACTTTCTCGCCTCGGCCTTCACCAGCAAGGGCTCCACCCACACCACCCAAGTTGCAGGATGCAAAAGCAGGGTCTATGAGAATGAAGAAGCGCCCACTGTAGGAGAAGATCGGGTTCAGGACCATCTGAGGAACCTGAAGGTGCATAAGTCCACGGGACCAGATGAAATCCATCCACGGGTCCTGAGGGAGCTGTCAGATGAAGTCGCCAAGCCTCTTTCCATTATATTTGAGAAGTCGTGGCAGCCTGGTGAAGTTCCTGCTGATTGGAAAAGGGGAAACAGAACGCCCATTTTCAAAAAGGGAAAAAAGGAAGACCCAGGGAACTACAGGCCGGTCAGTCTCACCTCTGTGCCTGGCAAGGTCATGGAGCAGATCCTCCTGGAAACGCTACTAAGGCACATGGGAAATAGGGAGGTGATTGGTGACAGCCAACACGGCTTCACCAAAGGCAAACTCTGCCTGACATTGGCAAATGTCTTACTCTTTGGTGTCTTTGGTGAAATTACAATAGAAACTGTGGCGGCTCTCTGTCAGTGAACGGACTTATTTCAGAGATAACTCACATAATATGTGTGCTTATTTTTGAACTTCAGTACCAATGTACCTTGACAGAAGAGGCTTGAAACACAAGGAAGTGCCTTCCTTCCCCGATTCTTTCAAAACACGCTGGATTCTTTCAAAACTGCTTGCGATGGGAAGTGGCTAATTGTACTAATATTGACTCCTCCATCCAACAAAGAAGGAACTGCAACATGCCATTACAAATTCTACTTTTGTAGCCCTCCAGAACACTGTCAAGTTGCTTTACAAATGCTAATCAATGTCTCCTGAAGTCTAGTAGATTGAAACGCTCTGGCGATACCACTTGACTTGGTCATTGCAGAGTTGTATGGCGGAGAACAGAACTCCAGAGTTTTCATAAGAACCATTTTATTTGGAAAACAAATATACAGCTCTGGTGACAGAAGAAGTCGGTAAAGTTGTCCTGAATGGTCCCTGTTTAAGAAAACCATCTGCCACGCTAACTGCACCTGCAACAGCACCTGCAACGTGGTCTCCATCTGCGTTTCCATCTTCAATTTTATCTGCATCCGCACCGGCATCCCCAAAGATGCCTTCCTCTGAAATGGTACCTGCATCAGCAACGCTCCCTCTGTCTGCAAGGGCATCTGCAATGCTCTCTGCACTCCGGTTTTGTCTACATCTGCAGTGGCGCACGAAAGGGTATCTGGTGTGGCATCTGTCTCTCCCATGGCATCTCCGTCTGCAGTTGCATCTGAAAGACTACCTGGTTTCTGCAAGGGCGTCTGCAGCGGTATCTGTGTCTGCCACGGCCTCTACAACGGCATCTGCACCTGCAACGGAATGGGCGGTGGTATCTCTGATGGTATCAGTACGGGTGTCCCTGCCTGTGTTGGTGCCGGCGTCTGTGAAGGTCTCTGTATGGTGCCTGTGTGCCCAATTGTACCTGTGTCTGCGTCTGTGCTGGCATCTGTCTGTGTCCTAAGTCTGTGCGTGGCGGGAGTTCTGCTGTCCAACAGGAGTCCAACGCCCTGTCCGTGTTGGCCTTCATGCGCGCTGCCAGGCGGGAGAACCTCCGTCCGCTGGAAGTGCCCTCCAGGCTGAAGAGGCGCTCCAGTAAGGAAAGGCAGCAGCTCTGCTGCAGCAGCCAGGCCAGCCTCTTCATCCTGCTGCACGAGAGAAACTGCTGGGCCTAGAGGCTCTCGCTGTACAGCGCTAAATCAGACAGGGCTGGGGGAAAGCAGGGCGGCGGACAAGCCAGTCGCACCTCCTGGGAGGAAAGGGAGCTGATGGAGAGGAAGGGGGCAAACAAAGCAGTGCCGCCAGGGGAAGCTGACCGCTCGAGAGGGCGCGTTGGCGCTACAGCGCCCGGGGGCCCAAGCAAAGCTGGGAACCGGCAAGAAAAGGGTTATCGCCCTCTGAGCTTCCTCACTCTCACACCTCACCCCCACCCACTGCTCCTTCCCCGTCTCCTGAGCCCTGCCCCTCGTCAGCCTCTACTCCCTGTTTGCAGCTCTCTGTCCCCAGCCACCACCAAGGCCCTGCCGCCGTCGACGCGTGCCGGCAGGCACAGCCCCGGCTGTGAGCTGCTTTTTACCCAGGGGGGAAGGAGCGTACAGGGGGGAGGGAGTGTGGGGCTCTGTCGTTCCCCATTCCACCCGCACATCGCTCCTTAACCCCTCGGTCCTGTAAGGGCCATGCGTCAGGTCACGTGTGGCCTCAAGCCCAGGCAGGTCTGGGACCAGGTAGGAAATGGCTCTTCCTCCCCTGGGTTCTCAGTTCTGCTCCTTACCGGCCCTTCTGCAGAAGGCAGGCTGCTCTTCTCACGTAAGCGACACAAGGCAACTTTTCCACCTGAGCCTTGACAAAGGCGCCAAGGAAGGTCTCGGGGAAGTTCCTTCTGAGCAAGCTCAAAGCCTCCCTCATCATTTTCTCTGCCAGCTGAAGGCGTTGCATACACCAGCAAACCTGCAGAGGAAAAGGGAAACACCCTGATCTGCTCGAGTCGGCCAAGAGACTGCCGGAATCTGCCGGTGGCTTGTGATGCCAGGGATAGCCCCTGCAGCCGGGGAAAGCATCCAGCTCCATCCCCCAGGACATCCCTCCAGACCTCCCCATCTCTTTACCTCCCCTTTGAGGCTGAAGAAGGTGGCCTCTTCAAAGCAGGCTATCGCAGTGGCTTTCATCTTCCTCAGGACCTCCGCTTCGTTCAGCTTCATGAGGGCCTTTGCGCAAGCACAGAGAGAGCAGGCGAGCGTGATGCAGAGCCCATGGCCGGCCTCGTCCTCCCCTGTTGCCTCTGGCATCTGTCTTAAGAGGGCCCGTTTCTCCCCCTGCTGATGCCCGCCCCAACACAGTCACGCCGGCTCAGAGCACAGGCACCAGTGCTCCTTCAGATCCCCTCCCTGCTAATTCCCCTCCTGCTATGGGCACGGTGGCCTGTGTCTCCGTCCACAGAAGAGGCAAGCCGGAGGAAGAAGTCAGGCTCTGACCCCAGCATGTCCCTTCCAAGGCCCCGTCAAGGCATGCCCTATTGCAGCGGTGAAGTTGTCCTGCCCAGAGCCAGCTGACTGAGAGGACTCCGTGCACGGTGGGCGCTGGCGAGCGAGGCAACTCACCATGTAGCTGTTGGAGACGTGCAGGTAGGCAGCAGCACACTCCAGAAGGTAGTAAAAGGCTCGGTCGGCATCGCCCATTGCCACGTAGTGGCGAGCCAAAGGCACAAGCCCCGATTCCACGATGGCTCGGCATTCACACCAGTGTGTGCCGTTGTGCTGCCTGTCGGTCTCGTCGGGCAGCTCAGTTGTCTGTTCGCACTCTGGCAGAAGCCGCTCCGCCACGCAGAAGCCGCTCCGCCACACTAGTCAGAGGACCTGTCCCCAGGGGAAGAAGAGAGCAAAGAATGCACAGGCATCACCTACACTGGTCTTTTACCCCACAGAGAGGCCATCAAAAGCCCTTTGTTCAAAAGAGAGCGCGAGCCCACGGGCAGGCATGACTCCTACAGCTGCTTTGTAGCCAGGGAGAAGACGACAAGCTGGGCTTTCTGTCACCTCCCCCAGGCAAACCACCTGGCTCCCTTGTGGTGGCTTTTCGCCTGCAGATTTTGTAGCGCTCCTCTCGAGGAACTGGAAAGCAAGGCCTGCTCCAGCGTAGTGTGACCATCACTAGGAGCCCACGGGCTTCCTCCAGCACTGTCTCACCTCCGTGGCCATCTCTTCCCAGCTCCCACCTCACAGAAAGCCTCTTCCTTAAGCTAGAGTCACAACCGGCAGGCAAATGCCAGCGCTTCCTTGGTCTCCTCTGGAGACCCCTGAGGCCCCTGCCTTTACAGAGAATCAAACCCTTGTCTGCTCACCCGGTTTCCGCCTCCGTGAAAGCCTGCTGCTCTGCGGCATCTGCAAAGAAAACAGGGGGTTAGACACCTCCTCGCCTGCCCCAGGGGAAGAGCTGCTCTCGCTCTCCCACTGGGCTTCAAGGACCCTTGCGAGGGTGCCGACACGCTGAGCAAAGTCTGCGGTGGTTGTCCTCAGCTCCTGGGCTCGTCCCCGGCAGACCTCCTCCCAGCCGATCCCCAGCATACACCCCTGGGCTCCTGGAGGGCCCGGGCTGTGGAGCACGGTGCACAGCGTACCCCCAGTGGCGTGGGTCCTGTCCTGCTTCAGCTCTTCTCCAGCCAGCACCAAGGCCTCCCAGCTGCATGAGTCGCCTCCGTCGGCAGGGTCCCGACAGCTGCCTCCGTCCTGGCTGCTGGTGACGGCGAAGTGGTGGAAGGCGACAAACTCCCCTTGGCCGCAGCTCTTGCATTTGTGCGCGTGCTACTCCAGGAAGGCGGCACACTTGCCTCGCAAGGCGACTCGCTGCCTCTCGGGCCACAGCTCGTACGCAGCCTTCTGCAGCAGCGGGACGCAGAAGGCCAAGACGCCAGGCTGCTGCTCCTCGGTCCTCGTGCTGGGAGAGGGCCTCTGCACACCTGCAAGGCAAAGGGCCTCGGCATCAGCCCCAGCTCAGGGCCGTCGCAGCCGGGGCACGAGAGTCATGCCTTGGCGTGCACCCTTGCCAGCCAACCAGCACTGCTGCACACCGAGCCTTGCAGCACGGGGCAAAAGGGCCCAGCTTGCCTTGCTGACGCTAGCCCAGCCCCGCGGACACAGCGCTCAGCTGCGCTCCAGGCAGGAGCTGGGCATGTCACCACCAGCCCAAGCAAGCCCCGTCCAGCACTTTCTCCCTGCTCTTGGCAAGGCAGTCCCCAGCCTCCTGAGCTTCCTCCTGCGCCACAGGGGAGTCAAAGCTGAATAAAAGCCCGTCAAGGGCCCCGGGGCAACCTGGAGAGCATCTTTGATCAGGTGGCTGGGAGAGGATGTCAGGGGCTCCACACGCCCTCCCGTGCCTGTGCTACGAGCAGCACTCGGGATGGCACTTGGTGGGAACCTCCCTCCAGCGCAAAGCTAGCGGGCTTTGAGACTGACCCGTAAGGTCTTTGAACAACCCATCGCAAAGAGCCGTGCCTGCCTGAGCCCCAGCCACCCCTCACAGCAGGGGAAGCGCACCATGCCCTGGGGAGCCCTGCCGGGACACAGCTGGGAGCTCCCTTGTCCACCTGCCCGCTACCACTTACTGCTCTCCACCTGCGAAGAGGTGGCTGGCCCCTCGGTAGGATCTTGCACATCTTCTGGCACCTCTGTGTTTTTCAGCCACCTCAGGATGTTGTCGCTCACCAGCTCGTCCAACGAGGAATTCATATGGGTCCTGAGGCCAGTGGGAAGGATGTGCAACAGGAGCTGGGTGGTAAACACCGGCCCGATGATGGCTGCAAACTTCACAACCATCCGCGTCAGCGGCTGCATCCGATCCAGCTGAGTCAGCGCAATCTCTGTCAAGAAGAAACAACACGTCTCTCTTGCCTCTTCCCCATGCTGAGGCTGGAGAGGCTGGAAAGTTTCAACCCATGAGATGGGGTAGACTTTGGCCTCCTCTCCTTGCGGCTGCACCTACTGGGCAATCGCAACCCAGGGTAGGCATCTTCAAACTGGCTCCGCTCCTGATGGAATCGCAGGCCATGAGGCCTGGGGAAAAGCCAGATGCTCAAACAAATGCTCCCCCACCGAGGGCAGGGAGGGCAGGACCCAGCAGGTATGCGCATCCCATGATGTGCCCTACCAGATCTGGAGTAGGCTTTTGCCCAACAGCGCACACAGAGAACTTTCCCCACATCACAGGTGGACACAGAGCTCCCCACAACGCTTGCCTTAACTTGGCCAGACAATACTATTCCTTTCTCTTGGTTTTCTTTTTTTTTTTTTTTTTTGGACAAAGCCACTTCACAGCAGGAATACTTTAGCATGATGTCTCTTCACAATTCATAACAAATGTCTATGGCCAGAGAGGAGGGACACTCATTGAAAGCTCCCCCATCCAGCTCCCCTGGCTACAGGAGGATTTCCATGCAGATCCGCAGAAAACAAAAAACCAAAACAAAACGAAAAAAAAGAAGAAAAAAGAGAAGGATTTGGTTTGGATTAAGTGCCTTGAGACCAGCATTAGCTGGGGAACTTAAAAAGAGAACAGCAACACAGATGCTGCGTCAAAGTTGGGACAGAGGCAAGTCAAAGCCTTTTCCCAGCAAAGTATTTGTTTTGGTGAGAAAAGGGAGCCATTTCAGTGTTGCACGGATAACCTTTTCTCTCCTACCTGCTGACGGAGAGCAGCCAGCAGGCTCACAGGAGGGGAAAGCGGCTGCCTGCAGCCCCAGGCCTGTTTCTGGTGGGACCGGAGCCGCCTTCCCAGCAGAGCCCCCACGCTGAGAGGGTGACTCTGCAGCACACGGATGCCCGGCCTCCCTCCAGCCCGTGCCCCGGGAAGGAGCCCCAGCACAGCCGACAGCCGGCAGAGCGGCGCTCGGCTCCTTACCTTTCAAGGGGATGGGCAGCGCGGTGTTCTCCAGGGTCACGCCTGGCCTGAGGAGGCAGACCCTCCCGTCATTCCGCGCCTCGGAGCTCCAGGTTGCCGCGAGGGATGAAGCCTCGGCTGCAGATGCTGGGCGGAGCAAGAGAGCACCGATAAGGCAGTTCGCAAAGCGACTCGCAGCTCGCGAGCGCTTCACGATTCACTTGGGATGGGACAAGTCGCCCCTGACATGGTCCAGTGCCTGCCCTGAATGTGGTGGTCATGAAGCAGAGCAAAACAGTTCCCACCAGTTCCCAGCCAGGGAAACTGCTGGTGCTAATGCAAGACGTGGCCTCAGTCCTGGCTCTTCCCAAGGCCGCGGCACTCTGGCTGGCATTGCTCTCTCGGATGGCATTACCACCGTTTTCTTCCGTTACCGGCACTCTTGTGGGGATTTATGGTTTGGCATTCAAGTTTCCTGGGCTCGTCCCTCACCTCAAGCTGGGGTTTGTTCTCAAGTGAGCTAGCCTTTGGCCAAGCTAAACTGCATGCCCATTGGAATGCCTAAGAAACACCACAAGCACATGTGCTTCGGAAGGATTTCCCCTGTGTTTTAGCCCCACAACCCCCGCCCCAAGAATGTAGGTCCCTCCGAGCCACCAGAACTCACTGCCCCTGCTTTGCCTGTCCCAACAGCAAGGCGCACAGGAGCCCACACCTCCGCCAGACCAAGATCCGACTCTGCCCAGAGCCATGGGGGAACAACGGGGCAAGACTCTGCTGTGGAGAACACACCACAGCAACTCGCTAGTCGCAGCCAAGGTGCTTACTGATCAGGCTCTCCCAGTTGTCCTTTGCTTTTCCAGACTGCCTCCGGGTGCAGAACTGGAGCATGTCGTTGGCACGAAGGCAGCGCAGCAGCTCCTCGCAGTAATATGGGATCCCTGAGCTGGTTCGGATCAGGAACCTGCACAGGAGCAGACCCGTCGGGGACCAGCACAAGGAAAGTAAGGTGAAACACAGTTCAGCTGGGCGGCCAGTCACTCAGGCATACCAGGGTAGCCAGCATCTTCATCACAGCTACGCCTCACTTTGGAAAGGGATCGTCCTCCCACTGCCTTGGGATTTTGTGCCCCCTGAACCCTCCAGCCTTTGCCGAAGTCCACGGGAAAAGAATTGCGGACAATGCCCAAAGCGCAGAGCAGCGAGCCCTGCCTTTCTTCTCCTCAGGAGCCTGGAGAGGATGGACTTCTGCCCCGGGGAATCTCCCCCACAGCCCAGCCACCCAGACGAAGGCCTTTTCTGTTCACACCCAGACACAGCTGGGCTCAGGACTCTTCCTCCCTTCCTCCCTGTGCGGCAGCCAAGGCTGACACCTCCCAGGCTGGGTGTCTCGGGAGTTGCCCGCTCTCAGCGCACACCCACCAGGGTGAGGCATAACAAGCCGCCCACGCCTGGCACTCGCTAGAGTCCGGGATGCTTCTAGCGGCCCTGCGCTCCCTTGCCTGGGGGCCTGATTCCCTACCACGGTCAGCAGAGGTTCAGGCCCTCAGGAAGAGCTCCCCTGCCTCCAACTTACCTCACCAGATCCCTGGGGATGCTGACCACTCCGAGGTCCTTGCAGACTTTCTGCATCACAACTGAAGCTTTCAGCTTGTCCAGATGAAGATAAGTGATTTTCTGGGACGTGGCGTTGTCTGCTGCGGCTTTGCGAAAGCTCTCGGTTATCTCGTAGCCTGGGGCTAAGCTCATGACCATGAAGAGGGAGACCTTCTGGAGCACGGGTGACATGATGAACCAGGAGTCAGGGTCGATGAAATGGGCATTGTCGATGACAAATATGCCAAAATCTCCTGTAAGGGTCTGAAAAAAAGCAGGTTGCTCTGAGGGGAATCCAGTGGATTCTCAGCTGTCTTGCAGGGGACGAGATTTAGCCTCCGTCTCTTGAGAGGATGCTCTGAAGTCTCTCCCCAGCCACTTTCCCGCTCGGAAGCTTACTGACTCTTTGAGACTGGAGGGTCATACCTAACATCACTTGCCCTGCAGGAGGGAGCTCGGGCAAGGGAACCCAGAAGACATTGCTCCTCCTCCAGGGCACACTTTACGGGAGGAAAGTCCTCGGGTGTGTTTGTGGGGCTGCGGGGGGAAGTGGGGGGGCGAGGGCTTTCTCGGGCTCTGACGGGCCATGACCCAGGTGCGCAGTCATCCCGCCTGCTCACACCTCAGTGGTACAGAGCCCGCAGACGGCAGGGTTTTTCCTTCTCTGACCCAGGGGGAAGGAAGGAGAAATGCTCACCTTCTCCAGCACTTTCACCCGAGTCGAGTGCAATTCCAGTCTTCTTTGAGTTTCATCCATCTCGCGAACATTGTCCGAAATGGGGAACTGGCCAGAAAAGCAGAGTCAGGGAGAAACACGGCTCCGGGGCTCGGCACACCTACCCAGCACGCAAGACCGCAGAGCCCACCGTCTCTGACAGCCTCAGCACCTCACCTCTGCCCAGCACAGGGGCAGGGAGCCGCAGCGGGGACTCCACCCAGAGCCTAAAGCAAAGGCCCTCTGCTGAGGGTCTCTGCAGAGCTGGGGCTTGGGCTGAGCCGGTTCTCTGGCTGTGGGAATCGTGGGCTGGCTGGGGCAGACCCCTCGCACAGCGGTGACCTCGGCACGAGGTCAGGAACAGCCTCTCTCCAGTGCCACTTCCAGGGTGCCGAACAAGGCACCGGGCACTGCGGATGCGGCGCAGGACACCAGCCCCACAGACAGGGAGCCCCCCGGGCCCAGGCATGGCAAATGCACACTGTGACCCCCGCAATGCCCACCCCGGAGCTAAGGCACTCCCAGCAGCGTGCCCACTCAAGGTCAGACCCAGACAAGCTCAGGAGAAGGCCTTCTCAACATCCACAGGGGCCTCTGGCTCTCACCTTGACACCGAAAATGTCATTGAGGAGGCAGTAGCTGCTCTCTTCGATTGTCCCTTGCAGCTTTGTCTTCAGCACGCGCTGCCTGTCGCCGCGCGATTCACAGTCCTGGAGGCCCAGGGCCCTGGCCATCAGCATGCGGATGGCAGAGAAGGGCTGCCTCGTGTCGATCTCCAGCAGTTCCAGGGCAACCACCCTGCGGTGCAAAAGCAAAAGGCACTGAGATTCCCCACAGCCCCAGCCTTCTAAGACAAGAGGGGCGGAGGTGCCCTTTGGGGGGAGCTCTTCAGCCCCCCATCTCCAAGCGCTTCCCACAGAAGGCCAAGCTTTTCCCTCCTCGTACGAGAAAGGGCACAGAGGGGCAGTTGCTGCCAAGCCAGCGGGAGAGCCGGGTCCAGAGCCTGTGTCTCTGCAGCGCCGGCCTAGGTCTCCCTACGTGCCCCCTGCAGAGGAACTCACGGGGCTGAGAGGCAAGAATGGAGCAAGTGGTGGGTTTGCCTTTGGGCTCCAGACCTTATCGGTCTGCCTGCCAGAGCACAGGCCCCCGTGCTCCTCCTGGGAAACACGCCGAGGGCGAGCAGGGCTTCTGAGACAGGCAGCCCTGCTGTCTCTGGGGTCTGGAGTGGGATGAAAAGCACTGAGCTTGGGCTCTTTCCTTCTATCTGCGCCTGACCCAGGGGTGAAGGAGGAAAGGCCGTGGCTCCAGAAGCCACCTCCAACTCCCCAAAGAGGCAGAGGCGGGAGCGGAGCACGCAGGTGCTCCCAGGCAGTGTCTCCAGGAGGCTCTGTCGGGAGGCTGCAGTCCAAGGGCCAGGTACCCTGGCAGAGGGGCTGGAGCGTTCCACGGCTGTCAGGGGATGGGCAGGGGCAGCGTCCCAAAGCTACAGGTGGAAAACCTGTACCTGTGGCCAGCATCCTGGCCTAGAGAGGCCAGTTCAGCAAGTAAGTGGCTCTTTCCACAGCCCATCGTGCCCTCAACCGCCAGGATGTTCCTTTGGCCTGAATCCCTATAGGCGTTCAAGCAGCTGACAAAGAGGTCAGTCTCCTGCTTCCGACCTGCGAAGACAAACCAGAGAACGAGCTGCTGGGGGCGTACTGAAAAGCAAAGAGCCGTCCCTTTTGCGGGCACCCTCCACCGCAGCTTCCCTCCCCGCTACCACATCGGCCAGCCTGCCGGCACCCAGGCCTCCTTCCCACCTGCTCGTCCACGCTTGGGCACCTCTGCCTTCCTCAGAGCAGTCACGGGGCCACCTGCTTGCCTGCCCCGCAGCGCAGCCCCCTCGCCCTCTCCCCTATCCCACAGGCACGGAGATTCTGCCGGCCCCATGCGACTCCCCGCAGCGATCCAGCACGAGACTGTAAGGGATGACTGCAGCCGGTTCAGGCAGCTGCGTCCCAAACAGACTCAAAGCATCTCCTCGCTGTGCCGTGAGCTGCACAGCACCTCCCAGTAGCTAAGGCAGCGTCGTCAGTCCCGTTCTGGTTTGGTCCGGGCTACAGTTAATTTTATTCAGCAATAGCCTGTACAGGTCTATGTTTTGTATTTGTGACCAAACATCGCTGTTGATAACACAACCAGGTTTTAGTTATGGCTGAAGAGCGCCTGCGCAGCAATCGAGGCCTTTTCCATTGCTCGCGCTGCCCCGCTGGCAAACAGTCTGGGGGTGCACAAGAAGCTGGGAGGCGGCACAGCCGCCACAGCCACCACAGCTGACCCCAACTGCCCAAAGGCCTATTCCAGACCATACAACGCCGTGCTCAGCAAGAAAATCCGGCAGAAAGGAGGAAGGGGGGACGTTCGGAGTGATGGCATTTGTCTTCCCAAGTCACCGTCACACGTGATGAAACCTTGCTTTCCTCGAAATGGCAAGACGCCTGCCCGCCCATGGGAAGCAGTGAATGAATGCCTGATTTTGCTTTGGGCGTGTGTGCAGCTTTTGCTTTCCCTATTAAGCTGTCTGTGTCTCAGCGCACCAGTGCTCTCACTTTAACCCTTCCGATTCTCTAACCCATCCCACTGTGGGGTGCGAGTGGCTCTGTGGGGCTGAGCTGCCAAGCGGGGTTAACCCACAACAGGGCCCAAAACATTTGGCAAGACCCCGAGTGAATACAGGCATCCCCTGCCTCCTGACACTGCCGTGTCTTCGCCCAGATGCTGCCAAGAAAGCAGCTCTGAGGAGTACAAGGAGGAGAACCCACCGTCAAAACTCTCCATCGATTTGGCAGAAGGAAATCTCTTTCCTGACCCCAAAGACAGGGATCAGTTTAGCCCCCAGGCTGTGAGCAGCTCCACAGTTGAAAGCAACCTTCCTACCAGGTCTGGAAGACAGCAGGGAGCAGCAGGCGCCCCACCTCGTTTTCCACCCAAAGATATCAAGCAAGCAGAGACCAAGACAGGCGGCGCTTTCTTAGGGCTGCTGCAGGCAACACCATCCCTGGTAAAAGCCTCTCCCTTCCCAGCAAGGCACTAAAAGTTACCAAGGGGAAGAACCTGGGCTTCAGAAGAGCAAGGCGTTCTCCACCTACCCAGCAAGGGGACGTACTCCGACCTCTTCTTGGTAAGACCCACGCCAAAGATGCTAGAAGCAGGGGAAAAGACAACACAAGTCAATGAGACGGTGAGAAGCCAGGGGACCTAGAGAAGCAGCCTGGCGTGGTAGGGAAGGAGGTGCTCCTCGGGTACCGGCTTTTCTCTGGAGCAGGCTGTTATCCCCTGCACGCTTTCCCAGCCAAAGTTCAAGCTGACACGCTACGACAGCTTCAAGCGTAAAGAAGCCCAGCGGCCACGGTGGGACAGGAGAACATATCAAGAGTCCATCCCCAGAGGCCAAACCCAGAGAAACAGGAGAAGACTCCCGCTCTCTCAGCAGCTGGAGACAGCAGGGGAGAGGGGCAAAAAGCCTGCCACACCAGGGCTTCCGACCGTCTCAGAGGACACTCACCTCTCCTCGGTGACCCCCACGTATTGATAGACAGGGCCAGGCTGCCTGAGGCCTTTCATCTCTCTCTCCGGCAGCTCCTTGAAGTAGGAAGCGGGCAGCCGGGAGGCGGCGTAGGTCACTGCATCACAGGACACCAGCCCAGGGTAGTGCACCATCATCCGGGCAGCCAAGTTCACCTTCTGGCCAAGGACTGCCAGAGAGAGAGCACGCGTTAGAGAGAGAGAGCATGCGTCGGTGTGGCCCGTGCCGCCAGCCCCGCGGCACCCTTCCAGGCCAATACCTGTGTATTCGTGTCTCAGCGGGTGGCCAGTGACTCCGCAGAACATCGTCCCTCTGGTAACTGCCACAGACATTGTCCTGGCACACAGAGAAACAGCAGGGCTTGAGCAGCGCCCCAGGCGCAGTCCTGCCCGCCTGGCTTCATCCCTTCCCACACCTCCCCTCGGTGCCAGCCTGGGCCACCGGCTGTGCTGCCCTGCCAGCGTGGGTCTCGGGGACGTGGAGAGCTCAAGGGTGCAACATCTGCAGGTTGCAAGGGACAAGGGGCAGGGGCAGAGCACGTGCAGGGCCACAGCCCTCTTGTGAGCAAAGAGAGAGGGAAGAAGGTGCCCGCCATGTCACCGCCTGGCGATGACAGCCACTTGGGATCAGGTGGCTGGGCCCCATCCCCGTTCATGGGGCAGTGGCCCAGAAGGGCCTGCCTCTGGCCGCAGCGGCCTCTGGCCCTCACGAGGGCTCTTTCCAGCGCGGTGGCCAGCAGAGTGTGCTTGGAGTTGCCTGCACCTCTCAGGGCACTGCCTCCTTCCTGCCAGGGACAAGGGAGAGCAAGCTAGAAGGCACATCTCTTTCTGTGAAGCCCCCTTGCGCCGTCCCAGGCAGCATGCACCCCGCCGACCCCCGCCACACACTCACTCTCTTTCCTCGAGCATGGTGGAGCACGAGTTGAAGATCTCCAGAGCACTCTGCAGGGCGTGAAGGCTCTCGCAGGGCAGCTTGTTTCCAGGGAGTCCCAGCATGCAGAGGAACGTGCAGCCCTGCCCAGGACAGATGTGGAACATGTTGCTACAGCGCCTAAGAGGGAGTCTCTCCCTCGCGCTCACTGCCCACCCTCTGGCGCTGGGGGAGGCCACCGTTCCCCCCCACTCACTTTATCACACAGGAGGACTTTGTTGATGTGGCCCTTGTGAGGAGAGAGGATTTCTAGCATCACCCTGCTGGCCTCCTTGAGGACGGTGCTGAGATGCACCGAGCTGGTACCTGCAGCAAGCTGCAGCTGGACAAAGATGCAGGTGACTGGCCGTAGCTCAGAGAGGAGATCCATGGGCAGTCCTGCATCGAGCTGGAAGACAAGAGCACGACGGCTTCACCAGCCTGCTCTCCCGGGCTCTTACTGCCCACACCAGTACCGAGGGAGAGCAGGCGTGCTGGCGATAGCGGGTAATAGCAGAGGAAGGGATAAATCCTCCTCTCGGTGCAAAAGGGCGGGCAGGCCGCCCAGCCTGCGGCAGGCAGACGCCGAGTCATAACACAAATGACAAAGGAGAGAAGGCTGCTCCGCTAACACGCCATCTGGGGACCGGTACGGACATGAGGGGAGACCCTCAGGGATGCTCCAGGGACTTCAGGGGAATCTCCCCTTTATCCCACCGTCGTGTCCGCGGCACACCCAGAACCATAGCCACGGAAAAGACAGAGGGACAGGAGTCCTCCTCCTGCCACCCATGTCTCTCTGAGGACAACGCAGACAATGGTGCAGCACCGGTGCCCCTGGGCTCAGTTTCCCTGCGTTGTCATCGCAGGGCGCATTTTCTTTGATTGGTCTGTTCCCGTAAGAGCTCCATCTCTGCAAGGCACCACTTCTTCTGCCCTCCGAAAATGCAGCCCCCAGCAGCGGTGGCCTTGCCGTACCTTCCCGAGAGCAGCGACTGGTATGTACTTCCTAAGCACATCCTTGGCGTTCAGGTCACTGGGCAAGAGAAGAGTAGGCCTCATGGCACCTGAGGAGAGAAAAGGCAGGTGGCCGCTGGGTGGATGGGACTACGAGCTGTTGCAAAGCAGGGCCTGGCCCTGGAACCGGGGGAGAAAGAGTCTTCTGCGCTTGCTCATGTTGCCACCTCCAGATGCTGAGGGCAGAGCTCTCCCCTGGAAGGAGGAGGCGGCAGCAGCCACCGCCCTGGGAGGCCCAACAGCCTGAGTGCTAACGGACAGAGGGAAGAGGGAGGAGGTGGTTCCTCTCTGGCCCCTGAAGCAGCAAAGCCCCACCTTTCGGGACAATCACAGAGCAAGGGGAAGTGGGCACTCACCTTCCCTTTTTGAGCGGTGTCTCACTGGGTCTTGTACGAGCTTGCGTAAGGCGTCTTGGCATTCGGACCAAGGCATCGGATCCATGCCCGTCACCTGAAGACACACAGAATGAAAGCACTGCCACTGGCCTCCCCAGGACTCCCAGGGGACAGAGCCTGCCCTCCACCGTCACTGCCCAGAGAAGGGGAGAAGTAGCCCACCTGGCTGGATGGGACAGCAGTGCTTCCTCAGAAGCACCGGAGCTGGACAGCCATTCTCCAAGCATGCCCATCTCCAAGCAACCACAGCTCCATGGCCCACAGAGGACATTGCTGCTGGGGCTCAAACCCTCCCAGCGCCTCCTGACCCCTCAAAGCAAGAAAGCCCAGCCCACGGTTACCCTTGAGATGGAAGGACAAGACCTTCCCCTGCCTGCCCGCTTTCCCACCTACAACTCTCTCCACATTCATCTCCTCAGCCTTCCAACACCTCCCTCCTTCATGGCCAGGCCCAGGCCCTCAGAATGGCTCTCGAGGCCAACCCATCCACCTGCCTGCACAGCTCTTGTGCCTGCGAGATGCTTGATCCTCAGCCGGTGCTGCTCACAGAGCTCCCAGCAGGTGGCCGAGAGGACAACTTCACCTGCACCCGCAACCTCTTTGGCGTCACGAACTTCAGCCAGGCACGGGCCAAAAATGCAGAAGTGTTGCCAGCTCTCATCTCCGAAAACCGGGAGGCTCATGGTCCCTGCAGAGATCCCTGGGGAGAAGGAGAAGCAGAACTGACACAGGGAACATTTGGAACTCCACAGCCCCCAGCATCTCGGCTGCTCAGAAGCTCCTCTGAAGCCCAGCGGGGAGAGGGGCGTTACAGAGGGGTAGAGCATCCTCCCTCCTCCTCGGGGAGACGCTGACACTAGTCCCTAAAGCAGGCGTCTAGAAATAGACGAACCGAGTTGATATTGAGAATGTGTTGAGTGCGCCAGGCGTCATCCCCAGCTGCCTGCCCCAGAAGCCCAGCAGACCAGAAGCACCCTGTGGCATGGCAGAGTGCCACACAGCTGCGTCTGGCACAGCGCCCGTACCTATCTTCAGTTGGATCTTCTGCCCCACATCTGTGTCACGTCTTCCGTACTTCTTCTGGATCTGCTGGCTACAGTGCAGCACCAGGCTGATGGTCCTGGCCACCTCCTGGGGTGGTGTTCTCCACAGCACCAGCACAGCATCTCCTGGGGAAAGGGAGGGAAGGTAAAGGCTCTGCCGAGACCTGACTCTCCCCGACCTGCGGTCTGGTTCTGCAAAGACAGCAGAAACCAGCTGCCGTGCGGAGGAAGATGGGCTTGTGGGAGGCCATCGTCCTGGAGGACTGTGTCCTGGGCACCGGGACACCTCTCCTATCCCGGGCCAGCCACAGCAGCAGACGGCTGGCAGCGGTGACACCCCCTGTCCCGAGCGCTCCTCTGCAGCTGCAGCACTGGAGAGAGGGCACTGCTGGAGGGGTGCGTGCGTGGCCAAAGAGCTGGCTCAAGGCGCTGCACAGAGCCTCTTGAGAAGGAGCGCAGAGCAAACGGCCGCCACGGGAGTTAAATGCTACAGCTCAGTGCCCGAGGTCATCGCCCCAAGAACCTACCAGCAAACTTCAAGATGTCTCCTCCAAAAATCAGGAACTCTGTGGACAGAGGGAAGAAAAGGCAGAGTCATGTGGACTTCCAGAAGCCACCGAGCAAGGCCCTCTGCCTGGGGGGAGCACCGGGGCAAGGGTGCACTGTGGGGCACAGCTCAGGAAAGCACCGCTCCGGCCTCTCTCCCAGGCTCATGGTGGTCACAGCCCTTGTACCCCGCACAGCAGGCAGGGAGGCAGGGCCTCCAGATGCCACCAGACCTCAGAAAGGTGAAGGCTGGAAGGTACCTCTGGGGTCCATCTGGTCCAGCCCCGCTGCTCAAGCCCGGCTGCACAGAGCCAGCTGACCAGGACGGTGGCTGATGGTTTCCGAATAGCTCTAAGGAGGGAGACTTCACAAGCTCCCTGGGCAACCTCTGCCAGTGCTCAGTCACCCTCACAGTCGAAAAGTGTTTCCTGATGCACAGAGGGAACCTCCTGTTCCACTCTGGGCACCACTGGGGAGAACCTGGCTCTGTCCTCTTTGCACCCTCTCTTCAGGTTGTAGGCACGTTTCTAAGGTCCCCCCCGCAAGCCTTCTCTTCTCCAGGCAAACCAGGCCCAGCTCGCTCAGACTTTCCTCATAGCACAGACGCTCCAGACCCTGGAGCACTTGCTGGATGCCCTCAGCCTGCTCTGGGCCCTGACGCAGCACTGAGACGGCTGTTCACGCCAGAGGCACCGAGGTGGCTGCTGAGAAAGTGGGTGCCTCCTCGGCCGCAGCGGGGAGCAGAAAGGACCCGCGCTGGTGCTGACCCGCCAGCAGACCCTGGCTGCGCTCGCTGTTCCTCACAGAAAGCCCCAGCCCTTCCAAGGAGGCAGGACCAGGCTGCCTCCACCCTCCACCATCACGGCCCGATGCCACACAGTCCTGCAGCACGGCTCCTACCCTCCAAAATGTTGCACAGGTACTCATTGAGCGTTTGCGCCAGCTCATCAGTGCCTCTGTCCACGCCGCTCCTCTGCACGAATTTCTCGGTCAACGCAGTGAAACCTGGAACAGGGACATCCAGAAATCAGGAAATGCCCATGTGGGCCAAAAGACCTGGCAGCAGTTTCCGCGATGCCCGGCCCGAGAGCCTGTAGGGGACACCTTCCCGTGCCAGCTCCGCACTGGTGGCAGCCGTGATGGACCGCCCAAGGTCACCCATCCCGCTCTCTGTGGGCATCCCAGCAGAAGACCTCAGCAGTGACAAGATGACCACTCTGTCTGAGGGGCTCCAAAGGGCCTGCTGTGTCCCCACATGGCTCATGTCCGTGGCTGCTCCTCCCTGCTCCCCCCACCTGAGATATCCGCAAAGAGCAGCACTCCGTGGACACTCTGAGCGGTGTCGTTGCTCCTGAGGGAGCTATCAGCAAGGAGCGAGGGGAGGAAAGCGACTGCTTTCTGCAGGTCCCCGTAGTGACGATTCCTCTCCCAGGCAGAAGCCATCGTCAGCGCCCTGTGGCACACGGGGTACCTCAGGAGAAGACGGCCGTGCCCAGCCGGGAGGAGGACGAGGACCTCACTGCACAGTGCAAGCTGCACACTGAGCCCGGGGCCTCTGTGTGGGGCGACTAGCCCTCCGCCTTCCCGGGGTGGTCACAGTCACCAGGCGGTGGCCTCCTCTGCAGGTCATCGCTTGCCCGGCAACTCACCTCACGCATCACAATCGGCTCGCAGTGACATCTTCCGTCTGTCACCGCCATTACCCGGTGTCCTGCTGTGAGCGACACAGCACTAACTTCTCTTGTAATGCTGGGGAAAACTGCACTTCTAGAACTCTCTTGTCTGAATTTGGGAAAATATGTACTTCATAGCCAGCTAGCCTATGTGGGATCAGCGGTCTCGGTGCTTTTAAGCCTTCCCAGGTGTAGAGATGAGGACTTGAGGCACTTGACGCAGGCTGGCCCACAGCATTAGTTCATACCACGAAATAATTTCATACCATGAAATAATTTCATCCTTAGAGAGAGAGCTTTTTATTTTCGTCTCCTTCTAGATACAGAAATTAATATTATTTTTCAATAGCTATCAAAAGAAGAGCTTGTTCTCTATTTCAGTGCCTCACACCCAGAGTTACAGGTTTGAACGTTTTTTAAACACTGCGACCCCCGCCCAACTTCCAGACATTTTGGGGCCGTGACCCACCTCTTTTGGGGGGAACTCAGCATAACCCGCACTTCCCCCCTCGCCTGCTCCTCCGCCGTGTGGGCCGGGGGACGGAGAGACAGGGAGAGACGAGGTGGGCGGAGGGGGAATGGTGGGGGTGGCAGAGCCGGCAGTACCTGGCCATCCCGGCCACCGCCGTCTCGCCCCAGCAGGCCTTTGCCGCCGGCCAGAGCGGCCTGGAGCATCGGCGAGCCGTCCTGGCGCCGGAGAACATGGGCCACATTCTCTCGGCACTCGCTTTCCCACCCCGCCTCCAGAGCCAAACTGCTCAAAACTCATCCCTTTCTATGGAATTTAAAAAATCACTCAGCGCTGCAACATCCCACTTCTTTTTCTTTGTTGAAAAGGAAACAGCCCCCAGGTTTTCTGCTGAAAAACTCCCAGTCCTCCCAGCTGGCAGGGCTGCCGCTGACTCCAGCCTTACTGGGAGGCCCGTCTTCGTTTCCGGAAGGCAGCCGGTTTCCCTTTGGAATCGTTAAGGGCTAGATAAAAACGTTCCTTTGAGGTTTATTTTGAAAAATACAAGCCTTGAGAAGCCCAAGGAGAATGTTCCCACACGCCTTCTGCTTTGGGGACAGGAGTTTATCGAGGCCCAGACCTGAGGATTGGTCCTTTCAAGAGAAAAACAGAACCAAAATATAGATTATTTTTCTTTCCACTGGACATGAATATTCAGCAAAAATTAAACAAAGTCATCAAAATCTGGTGACTCGGAAACAAAAAAAATCAGCCTTTTTTATAATGTTGGGAGAGACAAGATGCCTTTCTTTCCATTTCCTTCCTTCAGCTAATCAAACCCTCCATGTTCCCTCCCAAATGCCATGTTAATTTATGCAAATAAGCACCAATTAATAAAATAAACATGCAACGGGTGCTTTAAATACGACCGAGATGCCTTGCCCAGAGCAAGGACTAGTCCCTGCAGAGAGCGAGCAACCAGTGCTCTCCCAAACTGACCGTCGAGTCACAAGGTCTCTCTTGTGTCTAGAGATCCAGCCGTGGTTGCTACCCGGTCGAAGGCTGCTGTTAAAAAAACTGTGGGCACCCAGACAGAGGCCCCACGCAAACATATGGGCAGCCAGGCCTCTGGCTGCAAAGAGTGCCGGAGCCTGGCACTCGCCATGGAGGGCAGCAGAGACAACACTTGTGTAAGACGTGAACAGGTAAATGATCTGCTCATTCTGGTGGCTGAGCTGAAGGAAGAAGTGGAGAGGTTGAGGAGTATGAGAGAATGCGAGAGGGAGAGTGACTGGTGGACCCGCTCCCGGAGAGAAAGGGAAGAGGGTGAGGCCCCACACAAGTCAGAGGACCCCCTCCCCTCTCGTCACCAGGCAATAGGAGGGGATCGCAGAGACAAGGGGGAATGGAAACCGGTCCCTGCGCGGGGAAGCAGGAGAATGCCCTCCCGGCCCCTCCCACCTTCCCAGTTACCTTTGCAGAACAGATATGAAGCCCTGCAGGAGGAACTGGCTGTTGGAGAGGAGGATGATACACCCAGGCCAGGAACGTCAGAAAGACCAAGTCGCCATGGACCCAGCATCACAGTTGGCTCCAAAAGGAAAAGCAGACGGGTCATTGTGGTGGGTGACTCTCTATTGAGGGGGGTGGAGGGGCCAACATGCCGTCCAGACCCACTTCACAGGGAAGTCTGCTGCCTCCCTGGGGCACGGGTCAGGGATGCGTTAGGCAAACTTCCGGCCCTAGTAAACTCCTCTGACTACTACCCCCTCTTAGTATTTCAGGTGGGTAGTGACGAAGTGGGTAGGAGGAGCCCAAAATCGATTAAAAGAGATTTTAGAGCCTTGGGGCGACGGCTTAAGGGGTCAGGAACACAAGTTGTATTCTCCTCTATCCCTTCAGTGGCAATCATGAATGAGGAAATTAACAGGAAGAGGCAACAGGTCAACTCGCGGCTCCGGGACTGGTGTTACTGGCAGGGCTTTGGGTTTTTTGATCACAGGCTGCTATATGAGTCACCTGGCCTGCTGGTGGCAGGTGGGACGCACCTGTCCCAGAAGGGGAAAAGAATTTTGGGGCAGGAGTTAGCAAGGCTCATTGACAGGGCTTTAAACTAGATATGAGGGGGGAAGGGGAGACAACTGGGCCTGTCAGGAATAAATCCAAGGGAGGCATGCCAGGGCTTGAAGGATGGTGGGCTAGCGAGGACTCTCACTCTGACATTTCATTGGAGAGAAGGGATAGACGCTTAGAAATCATGGAAGCACCTGAAAGGGGTCTGGTGGGAAATGGGGCCCACAGTCGCAAAAAGGTGCTGGTGCATCTATACCAATGCACGCAGTATGCGCAACAAACAGGGGGAGCTTGAAGCCATGATGCACCAGGGAAACTATGACACGGTGGCTATCACAGAAACGTGGTGGGATGCCTCACATGACTGGAGTGCCACAATCGATGGCTACAAGCTCTTCAGGAGGGACAGACAGGAAAGGAGAGGTGGAGGAGTGGCCCTGTATATTAGAGAATGCTACGAGAGCTCAGAAATCGAGTATAGTGATGACGGGGTGGAGAGCGTTTGGATTAGGTTAAGGGCCGATAAAGCTGCTATCGCTGTGCGAGTCTGCTATAGACCTCCCAACCAAAGCAGTGAGGCGGACGAAGCTTTCTATAAGCAGCTGGGGGCAATCTCGCGATCACTTGCCGTTGTTCTTGTGGGGGACTTTGACCTCCCGGATATCTGCTGGGAATACAGCACAGCTGAGAGGGAACAATCCAGGAGGCTCCCGGAATGTGTGGAAGATAACTTCCTCACACAGCTGGTAAGTGAGCCCACCAGGGAAGGTGCCCTCCTGGACCTGCTTCTTGTGAAGAGGGAAGAACTTGTAGGGGAAGTAAAGGTTGGTGGCCGTCTAGGGCACAGTGATCGTGAGATGATCGAGTTTCTGATTCTTGAGGAAACAAGGCGAGGGGTTAGTAAAACTGCCACCTTAGACTTCCGGAGGGCAAATTTTGACCTGTTCAGAAGACTGCTGGACAAAGTCCCTTGGGGAGGCTGCCCTGAAGGATATAGGAGCCCAGGAAGGCCGGACGTACTTCAAGAGAGAAGTCTTAAAGGCACAGGAGGAGGCTGTCCCTGTGTGCCGAAAAACAAGTAGGCGGGGAAGGAGACGGGCCTGGCTAAATAGGGACCTTTGGCCAGACCTCAAGAACAAAAGGAGAGTCTATGACCTCTGGAAGAGGGGGCAGGTCTCTCATGAAGACTGTAAAGATATAGCGAAGCTATGCAGGGAGAAAATTAGGAGAGCCAAAGCGCAGCTCGAGCTCAACCTAGCTACAGCTGTTAAGGATAACAAAAAATGTTTCTATAAATTCATTAACAACGAAGGGAGGATTAGGGAAAATCTCCCTCCCTTACTGGATGCAGAGGGAAACATAGTCACAAAGGCTGAGGAAAAGGCTGAGGTGCTCAATGCCTACTTTGCCTCAGTCTTTAGCAGTGGAACTAACTGTTCCCTGGGCACCCAGCCTCGTGAGCTGGGAGACAGGGAGGGGAAGCTGCACGAGGCCATCGCAATGAAAGAGGAAGTGATCTACGACCTGCTACGCCGCTTGGATGCGCACAAGTCTATGGGACCGGATGGGTTACATCCAAGAGTGCTGAAAGAGCTGGCAGACGTGCTCGCCAAGCCACTTTCCGTGATCTACCTGAAGTCATGGCTGACTGGGGAGGTCCCAATGTGTGGGAGGATTTTTAGTACAAAGGGGTCATCCTGTGAACACTCCAAGCACCGAAGAATTGTTAACAACTGTGTAGGCCTTGTAAGTTTGAAGGTTATGTGAAAACATTGTAGCGGTGTTAGAAATGCTGAGACAAACAAGATATGAGAAAGTGTGCTGAACTCAGCGTGCAAAATGCAGAACTTCGCCCAGGATATAGGAGGGGTGATTGTTCGCGTGGACAGATGTTTTAAGGCAATTATAATATGTTGCTTACTGCATGTACAGCTCATGCAACCAATCAGCAAATTGTCGGCGCGTGATGCGGAATCAGAATGTCTATAATAACTGAGCTATCTGTGCAATAAAGTGGCATTAACCTGATCATATTGGTCGTGGTGTTACTGTCCGAGCCTTCTGCGTCGACAAGTGGCGCCCGAACAGGGACCCTCAGATCGGTGTTGGGATCAGCGAATACCCGATGAGCAACCAACGGACGGAGGGGGCAGAAGAAGCCGGTCGATAGGTGAGTGCTGCCCCGGCACTCGGGAAGACGCTAGCGCATCAAGTTAGGGAATCTCACTCTGGCCAAGCGAGCGGCCGGGGAGGAGATGTGGTCTATGCACTCCAAAGAAGAAGAGGCGGTAGTTAAGCTCCTCCAACATATACTCTCTACGAGAGGACTGAAGTATGATACGCCTACCTTGAAGGCGCTCTTAGCATGGGCGCGGGATAAAGGACTTATCCCCACTGTTGCTGCCGCTTTTGCTCAAGATACGTGGGCTAAAATAGGAGCGGTGTTGTGGGATGAAGTAAGTAAAGGATCCAAGGAGGCACAGAAACTCTCCACCGTGTGGAGGTTAGTATCAGAGACTTTGAAAACAATGCAGGCAGAACGTGCTGCGGCCGCCTCTGCCTTTGCAGCATTAACACCCAGAGTTAAGGATGTTTCCCCCACGAGCCTTTCTTTTGGGGGATCGCCAGAAGCTGTCGTCCCTCAACCCCGGGGCTGCAGAATAACACCGGGGAATGTAGTGAGTCATGCCGTTACTGCCCCGAGCCAGCCTACTCCCGCTACAGACCCTCTTGAGATGCCTGTTTATGAAAGTGGAAAAGAGGAAGAAACTACGTTTCCTCCTCCCCCTCCCAAAGACACTGTTGTCGAAAGTACCGAAGGAGACCGCCCTGAGGATTCCAGGGATCAGCCAACGCCGTACCCTCCTCTGCCGCCCTCTACTCCGCCATCACCTGGCAGCAGCACTAGAGTACCACCTGGTGGACTGACAGACCTTCAGTTCTGGGAGTTGTTAAAAAAGTTGGAAGCGTTGGAAGCTCGTCTAGACGATCAATCCAGTTCACGAGCTCCTCCAGCTTACCCTGCTCCTTTGCCACTGCCTCATCATGCCTTGTCGTGGCCGCCATTGTCGGGATTTGAGGGGCATGGGGGAGCGGTAGGAGGGGAGGAAGGATTGAAAAACCGATGGAGGGGAGAAATTAGAGACGCGGCAATTGAGGGCGTGTTTCTTGAGCCTATGGCGTTTCCGGTGTTTGCTAATGCTGGGGGTGGAAAGGATTGGGAACCGTTTGATTGGAAATTGTTAAAGGAGGCGAAACAGGCTGTTAGTTAATATGGACTAGGCTCTCCCTATACTAGGGCTATAGTGGAGCGTTTATTTACTGCAAATTTACTCACACCACATGATTCAAAGCAGATTTCTCAAATGTTGCTCACCCCTTCTCAGCAGTTGCAGTTTTTCAGTGTGTGGCAGAACCTATGTGATCAGGCTGCTGCCACCCGGCGTCCTCAAGGTGATCCTTTGTATGGGGTACAGACACAGATGTTAATGGGGACGGGACCTTACGTTCGAACTGACTGGCAAGCTAATTTTGCTGTGGAGGTTTTGCAACTCAGTCAACAGCTAGCTCACAGGGCTTTGTTGGGGATTAGAGGGGAAAAAAACCCTCCTGCTTTTACAAATGTTCGCCGAGGACCTACGGAGCCTTGTTCTGGGTTTGTTGATAGATTGCATGCAGCTATTTCTGCTCACCCTGACCTTGATGAGACCATGAAAGCTAAGTTTTTAGACTTACTTGCTTTTGATAATGCGAACGATAAAACCAAGAAAGCTCTTGGTACCCTACCTCGAGGCAGTACCACTGCTCAGCTGCTGGAAACAGCAGAACGGGTGCTTTCCCAAGAACAGGCTACGGTTATGGCTGCTGCTGTTGGAGCAGCGGTACGTCCGTTGGTGCAACAGCAATCAAAAGGAAAATGTAATAATAATGATAAGAAATGTTATAATTGCGGAAAATCAGGTCATTTTCGTAAAGAGTGCAGAAACGCAAGTAAGGGACAAGCGAGCGGGCAAGTAAGCTCCCCACGTCAGAGTGGAGGTAGATGGTGTGTGAATTGTCGAAGCGCCACCCATAATTCTGCGGAGTGTAGGCGATCGGGAAACCGGGTACCAAGCGCGATGCATCCTCCTCGCACTATGACACAAGTACAGGAGGCGGTATAGGGTGCCTGGACCGTTGCGCCACCGCCACTGCAGGAAGCGTGGGAATGGACCTGGCAACAGCAGTAGATACCACTTTAGTCACAACGGCGGTCACTCTAATTGATTCAGATCAACGAGGACCGCTGGGCCATGGACTGAGTGCTCTGTTAATTGGGCGCTCCTCCGTGTCCCGTCAGGGCATTTTTATTGTACCGAGCCTTATCGATGCTGATTATACAGGGATTATAAAGATTATGGTATATACGCTGACCCCCCCGATTACCATTCCTCAGGGGTCAAAAATTGCACAATTGATATTATTTCGATTAATGGTCCCGAGGTCGCTGCCAAAACAGAGGGGTGCCGGAGGTTTTGGCTCAACAGGGTCTCCTGATGTCTTATTAGCTATTGATATTGCACGAGGCAAGCCTGAAGAAAAGGTGGTTGTGACGCATCCTTCAGGAACGTCTATTACCCTGACTATGTTGATAGACACAGGTGCTGATGTTACGATTGTGCCTATTTCTAGCTGGCCATCAGCGTGGCCCCTTGCTCCTGCTGCGACGAGTGTAGTCGGGGTAGGGGGTCCACAAAGGACAATGATCAGCCAAACTTTAGTTTCTTTTACATTTATGGATGGAACCGTAGTCTCAGTCAAGACATACGTGATGCAGCTACCTGTCACCTCGATAGGTAGAGATGTGCTTTCTCAGCTTGGGGCTCGACTTGTGACATCGCCTTTTTAGGAGCGGTCACGGTCGAGCAGCCAACATTGAAGCTCACCTGGACCACTACAAGTCCTGTGTGGGTGGACCAGTGGCCTCTAAAAGAGGATCGGCTGCATATTGTTCAAATGTTAGTACAGGAACAGTTGGAGGCAGGTCATATTGTACCCTCAACGAGCCCTTGGAATACCCCTATTTTTACTATTCCAAAAAAAATCAGGAAAATGGCGCCTATTACACGATCTCCGAGCCATTAATGCGGTAATGCAGGAAATGGGGGCATTACAGCCAGGTTTACTATCACCTGCGATGATACCAAAAGAATGGAACTTGTTTATTGTAGATTTAAAAGACTGTTTCTTTACTATACCGTTGCATCCGGAAGATGCAGAAAAATTTGCCTCTTCCGTGCCATCAACAAATAAGAAAGAACCAGCTAAGCGGTATCATTGGGTTGTTCTGCCACAAGGAATGAAGAATTCTCCCACCTTGTGTCAAATGTTTGTGGCCTGGGCCTTACGTCTGTTTAGGGAAAATAATCCATTTTTGCTTGTATATCATTATATGGACGATATTTTAGTGGCAGGCCCAAATTTGGATGTTGAAGCAACCTTGAAGGAGTTAACTGAAACCATAGAGCAAAAGGGTCTGAAAATTGCTCCTGAAAAGGTACAAAAGAATGCACCATGGCACTATTTGTGTTGGATTATTACTCAAAGTACTGTTAAGCCTCAAAAGATTCAGCTAACGACCAAAATTAAAACTTTAACGGATGTACAGAAATTAATAGGAGATATTCAATGGGGGCGATCCGTATCCGGTATCACCAGTGATGACCTGGCTCCTCTGATGTCATTGCTAGGCACCTCTACACAGGCTGAAGTTTGTCGGCAACTCTCACCAACTCAAGAAAAGGCTTTAGATTTCATTGTTCAAAAAATCATGACTGGGTGCGTGCAACGCTTAACAGGAGTTCCCCTACAATTGATTGTGATAAATTCTGGGTCTGGCAGAGAACATTTGATAGGTTTGTTAGTACAACAGGTCAATTGTACGGTGTCTATAATAGAATGGGGTTTTCTATCTTACCAACCTAAGAATACTGTCTGCACTCGTATATAAATGTTTGCAAACCTTATTATAAAGGGCAGACGTCGTATCGTTGACTTAACTGGACATGAGCCAGAGGTTATATATGTTCCGATTACCCAGAGTTATCTGGATTGGCTTCTCTCTTCCTCAGAGGTTTTACAATATGCATTAACGGATTTTTCCGGACAGATAACTAATGCCTACCCACCAATGAAACTTTTGCCATTAATTCGAAATCAAACTTTTGAAGAGACTCCACGACGTTCGAATTCTCCGGTGTCTGGACTCACGGTATTTACAGATGCCGGAAAGAAATCGAAAAGGGCGGTGGTTACCTGGTGCCTTAACGGACAATGGCACTCCAAAGTACTAAATGGTGTTTTACAAGATTCTTTACAGACTTTAGAACTACGGGCAGTGGTGTGGGCTTTTCAAAACTGGCAGAATGAACCGATTAATGTTGTTTCAGAGTCTATGTATGTGGTCGGTACTGTTATGAGACTGGAACGATCGATGCTTCGATCTCTTCGAAATTCTGTCTTATATCAGTTATTGTTACAATTGTTACATTTGTTAAATCAGAGAACGTATCCTTATTTTATAGTGCACATACGTAGCCATCAGCCTGATTATGGCCTGGCCATTGGTAATAATCGTGCTGACCATTTGGTTGCAGCAACCTGGGAGAACCGTCAAACCAACTTATTTGAACAAGCTCGAGTGTCTCATGAATTTTTTCATCAATTGGCTAGAGTATTAGCAAGGCAGTTTAATTTACCTATTTCTGAGACATGTGGTATTGTGCAATCCTGTCCGGATTGCCAAGGGACTGGTTTGGGGCTTGGCCTAGGCGTGAACCCACGTGGGTTGCATTCCTTGCAATTATGGCAAATGGATGTTACCCATGTTCCTGAATTTGGAGGGCTCAAATATGTCCATGTAAGCATTGACACCTATTCGCACGCCATCTGGGCCACAGCACAAACTGGAGAAATGGCCAAACATGTTATTAAGCATATGTGTGCAGCTATAGCAGTTTTGGGGGTACCCCAGGAAATTAAAACCGATAACGGACCTGCCTATGTTTCTCAACGATTTGCTAAATTCTGTACTCTATGGGGTATACGTAAACATACTGGAATTCCTCATTCTCCCACGGGACAGGCCATAGTCGAGCGTGCACACACTACGCTGAAGGCGCTTTTGCAAAAACAAAAAGGGGGAGAAATTACCTCTTCTTCTGCAGAACGCCTTGCAAAAGCTTTAGATGTATTGAACTGTTTGCGGTTAACTGGAGAACGTGACTCACCTCCAATAGTGATTCATCACATGTCATTACGGTCTGGTTTGCAAGCAACCACACCAGGACGGGTACAGTATAAGGACTGGCAATCAGGGCAATGGAAGGGTCCAGTGGAGATAAAAATGATTGGTCGCAGATATGCTTGTGTTTTGACAGATCAAGGTCCAAGATGGGTACCAGCACGTTGGATTAAGCCGTGGAGGGAACCTAAAATGCAAGAGAGTGGAACGCGAGATGGTGATATGACCACGTGAACTCACCACTCTGGCTCTCGCAGGCTTGGCAACTGTCATATGTCCAGCTTGTAGAGAGTGTGAACCGTGGGTTCTTTGCGAGTGTAATGAGTGCAAGAAACAGCTCTATCAACGTGCCGGATTAGCAGGGTTTTGGTGTTCGGCTTGCCTGGAAGTTCAGTATGCAAGGATACAACAGGCTGTTCGTATAGCCATTTTAACAGGGCATGACGTCGACGAGAATCATAATCGTCGGTTAGCTTGGGAAACACATTGTTGTGTGAGAGCAATTTGGAAGTATCAGGATAACTATGATCCTTTAGTAGTCAAGTGTAGCAAAGACGTTTTAATACCCCGCATTTGGAAGGTAAAACCGGAAGAGTGGGAGAAAACGAAGAAAAAGTGTGCAAGGCGATTTGGTTGGAAGCAAAAGGGAAAACCATAATGGCAACATGGGTTGGATAATTGGGATAATGATTATTGGTTTAGTGGGACCGGGAGTGGAAGGTATTACAAACATATCCCCTAGGCAGAACGTATGGGTAACATGGGCAAATCAGACAGGCAACTCGGCCTTTTGCTTATCCATGGCCACTCCATCAGATCCTTTCCGAACATGTTTGATTGGTTTTCCATTCCTGCGATTGGAGGATTTTGAAGGCTATGTATCCCAAGTCAATTTAACAAATAGTTTGCTGTTAGAATCAGAGCAGGTTAACGTCACTTGTAACCTGTTGTGAGGATCTGCAGACAGCTATTGGTGTCCAGAAGGAGTAGGACCCCTATTTCAAGGTCATCTCATTAATCATTTAAACCGATCATTTCCTCTCCCTTTGCAGGAATTGGATCTTTTGGGGTCACTTCCAGCAGTGGGACATCATGCTGGAAATAATACTGGCAGGCATATTGGCAACTTTAGCTTAGGATGTATCGAATTGGGAGGGCAAAATCCAGTATTATGTAGAGGTTATGGGTTTAATATGACAGGTGCTCTCACTGGTATGCAAAATGTTACTCCCACTGTTTCATTTATTAAGAGTAATTATTGTCAAAACGGAGGTGCTGACCTAGGACTGTCGTGTGGAGGGATTTGCAATAATGCATCTTTTCCTAAGCTACTTCCACCTGGGTATTTTTTGATATGTGGTGACCGAGCTTGGGGAGGCATCCCTAGTCGTTCAGTAGGAGGACCGTGTTATTTAGGCGGACTTACCTTGTTTGCTCCTGACAGGATTAGTCTTATTAGTCTTAGGAACCAGTCACGGCGATCGCGATGAACGATTACCGATTTTACCCCTGAGTGCAGTGACCGCATCGAGTTTTGGCATCGCCCGTCAAAAATTTTTGCAGGCTTTTTAGCTCCAGGTGTGGCTGCAGCCAAGGCTTTAACGGATCTAGAAAAGCTAGCCTGTTGGAGTATAAAACAGTTTAACCTGACTTCTGAGATGATTTCTGCTTTATTAACAGATGCTGATAGTATACGACATGCTGTGCTGCAGAATCGTGCTGCTATTGATTTTTTGTTAGCACAAGGCCATGGTTGTGAGGATTTTGAAGGGATGTGTTGTATGAATTTGTCTGATCGCTCACGCTCCATTCATGACCACTTAGCCCAGTTAGAGCACAATATGCATAAGCTCACTCAGGGTCATTCGTGGTTGGAGCAATTGTTTAATTCTTGGGGACTGGCTGGCTGGGTACAAGATTTCTTGAAACAGGGCCTTGTAATTTTGATTGTTGTAATAATATTGCTGATCATTTTACCTTGTTTGTTTTCTTGTCGACAAAGATCTTTAGAAGTGTCTATAGAAAAAATGTTTTCAGGTGCTTGGATTGTTCAAAAACAAAAAGGGGGATCTGTGGGAGGATTTTTAGTACAAAGGGGTCATCCTGTGAACACTCCAAGCACCGAAGAATTGTTAACAACTGTGTAGGCCTTGTAAGTTTGAAGGTTATGTGAAAACATTGTAGCGGTGTTAGAAATGCTGAGACAAACAAGATATGAGAAAGTGTGCTGAACTCAGCGTGCGAAATGCAGAACTTCGCCCAGGATATAGGAGGGGTGATTGTTCGCGTGGACAGATGTTTTAAGCCAATTATAATACGTTGCTTACTGCATGTACAGCTCATGCAACCAATCAGCAAATTGTCGGCGCGTGATGCGGAATCAGAACATCTGTAATTACTGAGCTATCTGTGCAATAAAGTGGCATTAACCTGATCGTATTGGTCGTTGTGTTATTGTCCGAGCCTTCCGCGTCGACACCAATGGACTGGAGGGTGGCAAATGTAGCGCCCATCTACAAAAAAGGCAGAAAGGAGGATCCGGGAAACTATAGGCCTGTCAGTCTGACCTTGGTAGCAGGGAAGGTCATGGAGCAGATCATCTTGAGTGCCATTACAACTCATCTAATGGACAAGCAGGGGATCAGGCCTAGTCAGCATGGGTTTAGGAAAGGCAGGACCTGCCTGACAAACCTGATCTCCTTCTATGACAAGATGACCCGATTATTGGATGAGGAAAAGGCTGTGGACATTGTCTACCTAAACTTTCGAAAAGCATTTGACACTGTCCCCCATAGAAATCTCATGGAAAAACTGGCGGCTCATGGCCTGGATGAGCATACGATCTGCTGGATCAAGCACTGGCTGGATGGGCGGTCCCAAAGAGTGGTGGTCAATGGAGTTAAATCCAGCTGGCGGCCGGTCACAAGTGGTGTCCCTCGGGGCTCAGTGTTGGGACCGTTTCTGCTCAACGTCTTTATTGATGACCTTGATAAGGACATAGAGTGTATCATCAGCAAGTTTGCCGCTGACACGAAGCTAAGCGGGAGTGTTGATCTACATGAGGATAGGGAGGCTCTACAGAGAGACTTGGGTAGATTGGACCGATGGGCCAATGCTAACGGTATGAGCTTCAACAAGGCCAAGTGCCGGGTCCTGCACTTGGGCCACAACAACCCCATGCATCGCTACAGGCTTGGGGAAGTGTGGCTGGAGAGCTGCCTGGCAGAAAAGGACCTGGGGGTTCTAATTGACAAGCGGCTGAACATGAGCCAGCAGTGTGCCCAGGTGGCCAAGAGGGCCAATGGCATCCTGGCTTGTATTAGAAATAGTGTGAGCAGCAGAAGGAGGGAGGTGATTGTCCCCCTGTACTCAGCACTGGTGAGGCCGCACCTTGAGTATTGTGTCCAGTTCTGGGCACCTCAATACAAGGGAGATATCGAGGTGCTGGAGCGAGGGCAGAGGAGGGCAACGAAGCTGGTGAAGGGCCTGGAGAATAAATCTGATGAGGGCGATTGAAGGAGCTGGGACTGTTTAGTTTGAGGAAGAGGAGCCTGAGGGGAGACCTCATCGCTCTCTACAACTGCTTGAAAGCCCATTGCAGAGAGGTTGGTGCTGGTCTCTTCTCACAGGTAATTAGCAATAGAACAAGAGGGAATGGCTTCAAGCTGCAACAGGGTAGGTTTAGGCTGGACATAAGGAAAAAATTCTTCACGGAAAGAGTGGTCAGACACTGGAATAGGCTGCCCAGGGAGGTGGTGGAGTCACCATCCCTGGATGTGTTTAAGGCTCGTTTAGATGTGGTGTTAAGGGATATGGTGTAAGGGAGAACTTTGTAGAGTGGAGATGATGGTTGGATTCAATGATCCCAAGGGTCTTTTCCAACCTAAATGATTCTATGATTCTATTCTATGACCCGGGGGTTTGGGGGGGACACGGGTGTTTGGGGAGTCGCGTTTTGGGGGGACGCAGGGGGTTGGGGACAGGGGTGGTTGGGGGGACTGAGGTGTTCAGGGGGGACTCAGGAGGTTTGGGAGGACCGAGGAGATCGGTGAGTTGGATTGTGGTCCCTCACGCACCATCCCCCACCCATCTCCACGCCGTACACCCCACCTCTGCCCCCGCGCCCCCCCCAATCTTCCAGCCCCCCACAAACCCTCGTGCAAGACCTCACGTGAATCTTCATGTGAGTCTCTGTGCGAGCCCTCGTGCAAACACCCTCGTGCACTACCACCCGTCCCCTCCGCACTCCCCCACCCCCAAGCCCAACCCTCGACCCCTCCCCAAAACCCTAACCACCCCCAGGGACCCTTGTGTGAATCCTTGTGGAAATCCTCGTGTGAATCCTCGTTCAGGACCCCCGCACGCACACCCCCCGGCACTCCCCCTCCCTCCAAATCCCCCTTCAACCCCCTCCTTCATCCCCCAAATCACTGCTCCCCCCCAGCACCCTACAACAAGCCCTCGTGGAAGTCCTTGTTGAAGGCCTCGTGCAAAAATGCCTTGCACAACATCCATTCCCTTCCCCACCCCCAAATACCCCCTCAAACCCATCCCCCACCCACAAATCCCCCCACAAATCCTTGTGCAAACCCTTGTGTGAATCCTTGTGTGAGGCCTCGTGCGAATCCTCCTGCAAAATCCCCTCATGGGCCACCGTCCATCCCACTCCCCCCTCCCCCACGCCCTAAGTCCCCCCTCAACCCCCTCCCCAGCCCCTACAAACCCTCGTGCGAATCTTTGTGCGAGCCCCCTCCTGCCTCACCCCCAGCTCCCACACCCCTCCCCCACCCCCAAAGCCACCCCACCCCGTCCCAATCCCCTCTAAGCCCCTCCCCCAACCCCCCCAGTCCCCTAGGAACCGCCATGTGAGTCCTTGTGCGAGGCCTCGAGCAGAATCCCAATCCCACGCCACCAGTCCTGCTACGAACCCTAGTGCAGGGTCTCGTGCGAGCCCCCCCGTACCCCACGTCCTACCCCTCCCACCCCAAATCTCCCCTTCCACCCTCTCCCCCACCCTTGAAACACCCCCAGCCCTACAAACCCTACAAACTCTTGTGCGAGTCCATGTGCAAAATACCCTAAATGCCACCATCCCCCATCCCCCCTCCCCAGCCTCTGAACCCCCCCAAACCCTTGTGCAAACCCACCACCCACACCCCCCAAATTCCATCCAAAAACCTGCCCCAGCCTCCTACAAACCCTCGTGAAAATCCTCCTGCGACCCCCTCATGTGCCAACCCCCAACCTCTGCCCCCACCCCCCGAATCCACAGTGAACCCCCTGCCCCACCCCTTCAAGCGCCTTACAAAGCCTCGTACAAATCCTCGTGCAAACGCTCATCTACCATCAGACACCCCCTCCCCCACCCCCTCAAAATCCCCCTCAAATCCCTCCCTCACCCCTCAACCCCCCCAGCCCCCATGAACTCTTGTGCAAACACTCGTGTGAGACCCCTGCCCTACCCCCCAATCTTCCAGCTCCCCACAAAACCTTGTGCAAACCCTCGTGCGAACCCTTGTGCAAGCCCCTCCTGTGCCACCCTCCCCAAATCCCCCCTCACCCCCTCCCCCCCCACCACGAACACTTGTGCAAACCCTCGTGCAAACGCTCCTGGGAATGCTCCCCCGGCCTCTCAACCCGCCCGAACCTTCGTGTGAACTCACCACCCCCCTCACACGTGTCCCCCCTCAACCCCCTCCCCCACCCTCTACAAACACTTGTGTGAATCCTGCAAGGGCTTGTGTGAATCCTCGTGCGAGCCCCCCTCACGCACTTCCCCCCCCTACTCACCCCCACCCCCCGCCCCCTCCCAACCCCCCAAACCCCTCCCCCACCCCATCAAGTGCCCCCTCAGCCCCCGACGCACCCTCGTGCAAACCTTTGTGCAATACCCACCACGCATCAACGCCCACCCCACCCTGTGCCCCGATCCCCCTCCACCCACCTCCCCCGCCCCCTCATTTCCCCCCAGCCCCTGAAGAGCCCTCGAACAAACCCTGGTGTGAGGCCTGGTGCAAATCCTCGTGCCAAGTCCTGGTGTAAGAAAGGCAGGTATTGCTTTTGCAGAGGAGAAAAGCCGTTGCCATCAGAGGTGACACGATAAGGGAATGACTAAGACAAAGAGGCTCCAGCAAAGGCTTGTAGAACATCTCTTATCACACAGACAGAAGGACAAACTCATTCCTACTGCATTAGTGTCTAGAAGGGCAGTCAAACATTTAACCAGGGCTAATGACATTGAGCAAGTTTTTTGTTACCAAAGAGGAAGGAAATAAACTAGTCAGATAATCCCTCTGGGTGTAGCATAGAGGGAAGTAAACAGAGGCAGGACACCCGGGAAGAATTTTAGGCGCCTTGGACAGACTGTGAACCCTGCAGTACCCAACCAAGGGGAAACAGGGGAGGGAAAAATTTGGCCGGGATTAGGAAATAAAAAGGTGTGTTTCAAGAACTGAAAGTGTGCCTACTTGCTAGGTCACCCGCTCTTGCAAGAACGTGAATAAAAACGTGCTTCACAGAGGATTCTGCCTGAGCCTATTTCATTCGGACCGGAACTTATTTCTCACAATCTGGGGGCTCATCCGGGAGCAGAAGTCATCTTCTTGGGAGTCCCTGTCGCCGAAGGATGGGAAGACGCGCCCCGTTGATTTCAATGGTCTCAGGGATCGTCGGCGGGGATTCCGGGAGGAATCGACTAAGATCTCAAGACCCAGTTGGACGGCAGACTCTGTGAAGCACAGGGGGAAAAGGGATAGGTGCAGTAGGCACAGAGAGTATGACCATGACCAGGCAACTCCGTGCACGGACCAAGGTAAGGAAAATCGGACTGTTAAAGTATTGCCTTGGTGGTCGGGACATTCTAAGAGACTTGTGTGTGAGTGACTGAGACATACTGCGGTACGAAGCGGGTGTGGAATCCGGATCCGCGGTTCTGTAGTCCCGCGAGGGGCGCAGCCGGAGAAGGACGAAGCGAAAGGAAGGGGTGTAAGAAAAGTCTCTGTTCAGAATGGGAAATAAGGGTTCTAGGCCTAGGGATGAAAAAGGGGATACTAAGAAAGACCCCGGGAACATTCCCCCAGACAGTCCTTTAGGGGAGAATGTTGAGGTTTCAAAATGATTCTTCTTGCACAAGGGATAAAGATAAAAAGAAAATGATTTGTTCTGTTTGGACCGCATCCTGGAGGGGCCAGGGGTGGATGGGGGGGCCGTGGACATCCTGGGAAGGGTCTCAGGGTGTCCTAGGGGTCCTGTGTCTGTCTTAGAGGATCCCAGAGGTGTCCCAGGGGGGACATGTTTGCATTTGCATTTGAATTTGTTTGGACCAAAGAACCCATAAGATCTCCTAGTGTATTTTGGCCCAAATTTGGATCTGATGAAGACTGGGTCTGTCAGACTTTAAACATGTGTGTGAATAATAAGGAATAATAAGGAATTAGAAGAAGGTGAATATGCTTTTTGCTGGGTCAAGATGAATAGATTCAGGATTCGGGGACGCCCAAATCCATTTTATATGTTCCCAGCCCAGACTGTCGAGGATGTTTCAATCGACAAAGAAATTGAAACCCCGAAGTGGGACCCCTTAGACTATTACTTGGGGGCGAGGAAGAGGGGTGAATAACAGGGGACGAGGACTGCCCCAACCACTCCTACCAGCAGCTCGGGGTTCACCGGCAGGGTGTTATCATTGTGGGAAAATAGGCCATTTGAGGCAGGAGTGCCCTGACTTGAGAAGGGAGGAACGAGTGTTGTCGTTGATGGATTTTGATTATGTAGCATAGGGAAGTCAGGGGTTCCCCAGCTCGAGGTCCCACCGGGAACCCTTGATAAATTTAAAGGTGGGACCTCGGGAAGAGGAAGCCGTCGTCTTAGTCGATACTGGAGCTTCTAGAACTTCTTTGAATTTTATACCCCAAGGGGCAAAATTGTCTAATCAATGCATAGTTGTGTCAGGAATAAAGGGTGAAGGTCTCTCAGTCCCTGTTTTTGAACCCATGATTGTGGGAAGCGAAACTGAAAAAGTGATGGGAACTCTGCTATACATACTGGAAGCTGGGAGTAACCTCCTAGGTAGGGATCTTATCACCGGTTTAGAATTAAAGATAGAAACTTTAAGAGAACAGATAATGGTATCTGTGAAGTTGCTAACAGAACAGGATGAGCAAAAGATAAGTCCCGAGGTATGGGTGAGTGAAGGGAACCGAGGAGGGTTAAAAATAGAACCCCTCAGGGTAAAACTCATTCTGCATTCAAATGTGATTCGGCAAAAGCAGTACCCAATTCCCCTTGAGGGCAGGCGAGGGCTGCAACCAGTAATACAAGCACTAGCCAAAGATGGGTTAATAGAACCCTGTATGTCCCCTTTTAACACTCCGATCCTGCCAGTACGAAAAACGGATGGTTCATATGGCTTAGCGCAAGACTTGAGAAAGATTAATGAAATAGTGCAGGCACGACATCCGGTGGTCCCGAATCCCTATACGCTAATGAGTAAAATTCCTCCTCATCATAAATGGTTTAGTGTAGTGGATTTAAAAGATGCTTTTTGGGCTTGTCCTCTAGATGAAGGGAGCAGAGATCTATTTGCATTTGAATGGGAAGATCCAGATACAGGGAGAAAGCAACAATATGGATGGACAGTGCTACCACAGGGATTTACAGAATCTCCTAATTTGTTTGGGCAAGTGTTAGAACAAGTGCTTGAACAATTCAAACATCCATCGGGAATAGCCCTGCTTCAGTATGTGGATGATTTGTTAATCTCGGGAGAAGAAGAAAACAAAGTAAAAGAAGCTACCAATGAGTTATTAGATTTTTTAGGTCAGCAGGGGTTAAGAGTCTCAAAACCAAAATTACAGTATGTAGAATCAGAAGTGAAATATTTAGGACATTTGATTGGTGAAGGAAGCCACAAGATAAATCCTGAAAGGATTAAAGGAATAGTGGAATTACCCTTGCCTGAGACCAAAAAGGAATTGAGAAAGTTTTTAGGATTAACTGGGTACTGCAGGCTGTGGATAGAAGGGTATGCACAAAGGACTAAAGGACTGTATTCTAAATTATTAGTAGATGAACCAAATATATTAAGATGGACAGAGGAAGAGAAAAATTTGATATGCGAATTAAAGCAAAGCCTAATAACTGCTCCAGTTTTAGCTTTACCATCCTTGGAGAAACCATTTCAGTTGTTTGTGACTGTAGAAAAAGGGGCTGCACTGGGAATATTAACTCAAGAACGGGGGGATAAACGACAGCCAGTAGCATATTTGTCAAAGCTTCTAGACCCAGTTTCTCGAGGATGGCCCGAATGTGTGCGGGCAGGAGCCGCTACTGCTTTATTAGTAGAAGAAAGCAGGAAGCTTACCTTTGGGGGAATGATAGAAGTTAGCACCCCCCACCAAGTCAAAACCATTTTAGCCCAAACTGTGGGAAAATGGCTAACTGATTCAAGAATACTGAAGTATGAAGGAATTTTAATTGAAAAGGATGATTTGATTTTAACTACCAGCCCTTGCCTTAACCCAGCGAGCTTTTTGTGAAAAAAAAAAGAGGCAAAGGATGAAGAACTTACACACGAATGCATAGATGTAATTGAGTACCGGACTAGGATACGACCTGACTTAAGGGAAGAACCCCTATCTGGGGGTCTTCATTTGTTCGTAGACGGTTCTTCAAGAGTGAAAGAAGGAAAGAGGTGTAATGGATATGGGGTGGTGCATGGAGTGAGTTAACCGTGGAATTTGGATAATGAGGTGAAGTCTCTGTGCTCAAAGAGAAATTAAGACTGACTGGCTTTGCTATCTCTTGTGCAGCCCAGGGGAGTGAAGGCCTGTCCAGCTATCACAGGATACATAAATGGTAGTCTTGGGGAGCCAGGACAGCCCTGCTTTTCGTCAGCAGAGACAGTAAAATCAAGATAACAGAGCCACCCCTGGCCCCACTACGAACCCTCGTGCAAACACCTACCATCATCCACCCCATCCCGCAACCCCCAAATTCCCCTCAAATCCCTCCCCCAACCCCCCATCCCCCATGAACCCTTGTGCAAACACTCGTGTGAGCCCCCTCCCCAGCCCAACACTCCCAGCCCCTGACTCTTTGCACGAGGGTTTGCACGAACCCTGATGTGAATCCTCGTGTGAGTCTCCTCACCCACCCCACCCCCAAATCCTCTGCAATTCCCCCCTGAAACCCCTCCCCCACCCTTTCAAACCCCCTGCGAACCCTCCTGCAAATCCTCCTGCAAAAGCTCCTCATGTGCCACCCCCTCCCCACCTCCAAAATCCCAAATCCCCCTTCAAACCCCTCCCCCACCCTTCAATCTCCCAGCCCCCCACAAACCCTTGTGCAAGCCCTTGTGCAAGGTCTCGTGCGAATCCTTGAGTGAATCTTTGTGCGAGCCCTTGGCACAACACCCCCGTGCACCGGCACCCGTCCCCCTCTGCACTCCCCACCCGTCCAGCCCCCCCTCAACCCCTCCCCAACCACCCCCCAGCCCCCTACCACGAGCCCTCCTGGAAATCCTCGTTCCAACCCTTGTGAAAAAAGCCCTCACAGGACACCTTCCCCCCTCCCCTTCTCCCAAATCCCCACTAAACCCCCTCCCCCACCACCCCAACCCCCTCCTACAAACCCTCCTGTAAATCCTTGTGCGAACTCCTGTGCAAGTCCTCGTGAAGGCCCTTCATGTGCCACCCCCAAATCCCCCCTTTTCCCACACCTCCAACCTCCCCCACCTGTACGAGCCCCTGTGCAAACCCTCGTGCAAATGCTCGCGTACCACCCTCCACTCCCTCCCCAACCCCTAAATCCCGCCTAACCCCTCCCCAGCCCCCTGCAAATCCTTGTGCAAATCCTCGTGTGAGCCCCCTTGTTCCCAACCCCCAGCTCCCCCACCCCGAAATCCTGTATCTCTCCAACCTGCGACCCCCCCAGCCCCCTACAAACTCTTGTGCGAGTTGTCGTGCAAGACCTTGCACAAATTCTCATGCGAATCCTTGGGGAAGTCCCCTCATGTCCTGCCGTCCACCCCCATTCCCACCCCCAGAGCCCCCTTAACCCCTCTACCACATCCCCCCACCCCCCATGAATCCTCGTGCAAATCCTTGTGCGAGCCCCCTCCTGTGCCACCACTCACCCTGTCCCCCCTCTTCCTCCCCTCGAACCCACCCTCAAACCTCTCCCCCACACCCCCTGAAAAACCCTCATGCGAACCCCCATGCAAAACCTGCTCGTACACTCTCCACACCCCTCCCCCACCCCTAAAATCCCCCCCAAACCCCTACCCACCCCCAAAACCCCCTCATTCCTCTACGAACCCTTGTTTGAAGCCTCATGCGAATCCTTGTGCAAAACGCCCTAAAGTCTCACCACCCCCGTCCCCCCTCCCCAGCCTCTCAACCCCCCCAAACCCTTGTTTGAACCCACCACCCACCCCCCCATTCCCCAAATCCCCCCAAAGCCCCTCCCCCACCTCCAACCCCCCCGACCCCCTACAGACCCTTCTGTGAACCCTCCTGCAAATCCTTGTGCGAGCCCCCTCATGTGCCAACACCTGACCTCTCCCCCTCCCCACCCCCAAATCCCCCGTGAAACCCCTCCCCCACCCCTTCAAGCCCCCTGTGAAGCCTTGTGCGAACCCTCCTGCAAACCCTCACGTACCATCATCCACCCCTTCCCCCACCCTCAAATCCCTGCCAGCCCCTCCCCCCTCCACCTCCCCATGAACCCTCCTGCAAACCCCTGGCCCAGCCCCCAGCCCCCACCCCACCAGCCTCCCTGCCCCCTCCCCCCACAGCCCCTCGCCCAACCCCCATGTTATAGATTGTGGCCCAATAATTGACAGGAACCAGTCCAATTAATCAAATTAGTTTATTAAGCAAGCGGCAGCAAGCAAAACAGCGCTGGGCGGCCGGGGAGTCTTTGCTCCGCCAACGGTGCGCACCCACTTCCCGAAAGTAGCTGATTCTATACTCTTCTGGTTCCCGTATATGTGTCAATCCTGGTATATTCTGTGTCTGAGCGACGTGTTGCTAGGGGGTCGGTCTTGTCCGCCTCCTGGTGGTCGTGAGGCTGAAGGCTCCTCATCTTTATCGGTGTCCTTTGGGTGACTCTTTTCAGCTTATCGCACAACTTAGCTCTTCCCTTTGAAGTGTTAAAGCACACCAGATGCCTGTGATTTAGGTGTTGAGGTGTCAAAGCGCACCAGATAGCACAGCGGATGCCTGTGATTTAAGTATGTGAAGGGTCAAAACATTGTAATTTTTCACCAGCCTTTAAGAAAGCCTGGTTTGATTAACAAACATGATTTTATTTATTACAATCCCCCCTTTTTCTTTTACCATTTTGTTCATCAAATCTTTGGAGTTCAGCGTGACTTAAAGCTAATGTTTCTTCTATTGCTGATTCCTTATCTAATGGCTCGTATTTAGCCCTGATAAGCATTAAATGGGCAGCTTCCAGTCTGCCCTTTACAGTTTCAATTACTTTGTTCAATATACAAGGGCCAAATGTTAATCCCCAAATTAATAGTATCATAGGTCCCGCGATGGTAGACAATAGTGTAGTCATCCATGGGGAATAACTGAACCAAGATTCATACCAACTTTGCTGTGCTTCTCTTTCTTTCTTTCTTTTTTCTACTCCTTCTCGTAGTTTTGTCATGGTGTCTCTAACTACTCCAGTGTGATCTGCATATACGCAGCATTCCTCATCCAGAGCAACACACAACCCCCCTTGCTGTGCAAACAATAAGTCCAATCCTCGACGGTTTTGTAATGCTACTTCTGATAAGGATCTCAGGGAGGCTTCTAAAGCACTAATAGATTTCTCACATCCCCAATAAGCACAATAATACTGGTTGGGAGCATTGCAATATGTTCTCCCGGAATTGGAGCTTGGACACAGATAATACCCCATAAGATTTAAACAGGGTTTTATGGGAGCTAACTCACATAAGTGTGTTTTAAATGTCGGTGCCCCAGGACAGTTTGAATCACGTGATGATCCTCCCACCTACTTAATGTCCATTTAAATGGTTGGTGAGAGTATCCGTGTACACCTACAAGATTTAGTAAAATTAGAATTAGAGTGTGGCGAGAAGGGTGGAAACCCGGCGGGTTGATAAGTTTAGTTTGAACACTCACTCCAGTTACCCAGTCCTTTTCAGTGCTATCACTCCTCCCGGGGCATTTCGTGCGATTCCCTTGGTTAACACTGAGGCAGTCCTCCCAGTGTCTTTGTACAGTCCCACTCTTTGGGTTCTGTTCTCCACAGCTTTTTACTCCTCTGCCTTGCTCGTCGACTCGGTTGTTTCGAGCCACGAGGGGTATCATCTTCTCGGCAGCAGGGGTAGTCTTCAGGAGAATAAATGCAATTTTTAGTCGCTTGCTTCTGTGCATTTCAGGTGAATCGCACTGAACCCCTTTAAGTGTCTTGCGACAACACACTTTAATAATGTCAATTACAAATGGAGCAGGTTCGCTAGGGTGATAGCAATAGTACTCGGGTTTAATACCCCGTGCAAATATCTCCCGCCATTCACTAGATTGCTCCTGGATTTCACCATTAAATATTTTTATGTCTAGAGCCAATTTGGTGAGCTCACGCTCTTTGTCCCCACAAGGTTGGCAAACCCCTCGAGGGGGTATCCCGTAACGGCAATGGGTCCCCCTCCGTTCTCGACACCCTTTACAAATAAAACAAATAAAAAGGATAACAGTTACAGCTCAGAATGTCACACTTGATTCTTATGTCCCCTGTATCACCGTAACCGTACCCCACCGATATGCTGTAGTCGCTCACTTGTACCACAGTTATATGTGTGTCCATTTACAACCTCCTGAAGGCAATCTTCAGATCTCCAGGCGGGCTTGTCACTTCCCAAGAATAGTCTTTTAATGGTCCTTTTACGCGGCTCGCATGGGTCCAGCCTCTCTCTGCTGTCCGGATGGCTGTTTCTGTGGTGAGTAAAACGAGATAGGGCCCTTCCCAACGGGGGGGGGGGGGGGGGGGGGGGGGTTAATGAGGACTCTTTCCATGATTTGATTAGCACTTTGTCTCCTGGCTTTATGTTATGCATGGCTACATCCAAGGGGGGTCTCTGTACTACTAAGCCCTTATTCCGCAGCTTTACTCTCCTAGCCATGAGTTGAATTATATAGGGTCTAATTTGTGAATTTTCAAGTTGGGGGTGGTCCTGCGGAATTTCTAAATTGTATGGCATCCCATATAACATTTCAAAGGGGGAAATTCCTACATCAGTTCGGGGCTGTGTTCTTATATTCAATAGTGCTAAGGGGAGGCACTTTATCCATGACATCTTAGTTTCTAACATCAATTTTGTGAGCTCTTTCTTTATTTCCCCATTTACTCTTTCTACCTTTCCCGAGCTTTGTGGATGCCAGGGAGTATGATATTCCCATTTTGTCCCCAAAGAGGAGAGAGCTTCCCTTGCTATTTTTGAAACAAAATGGGAGCCCCTATCAGAGTCTATTACCTCAATGGATCCATACCTAGGGATTATATTTTCCAGCAAAGTCTTCACTACGGTTTGAGCGGTGGCTCTAGCTGTCGGGAATGCTTCCACAAAATGGGTTAGGTGGTCTATGATTACTAATAAGTATTTATATCGTCCCACCTTTGGAAGTTCAGTGAAGTCTAGCTGGATTTTAGCAAATGGTCTGAGAGCCAGTTCTCTTCGCCCCAGAGCCTTTTCCCGTAACTGATGTTTATTGACCTTTTGCATGTCATACATTCGCTAACTATTCTCTTTGCTATATTGTATACACCAATGCACATATACTTTGTGGCAAATTGATCCACTAACGCCTGAGTTCCCCAATGGGTGTTCTCATGAAATTTTTGCATGATTTTCAAAGCCAGAGGTTTTGGGAGAACTTCCCGGCCATCCGGGAGTTTCCGCTTTCCTTTTTCTGTCTCCCTGATTCCCATCTGAGTCAGCTTATCTTTTTCCTGCACTGTAAAACTCAGGATTGAGTGAATTTTTCCGTGTAGATGGCAATGGCTATACTTGGGGTTGTCACATTCATCATAAATTAGACATCTGCAAGGGACTGCATCGATTCCAAAATCCTTCCAACACTCATAACATGGGAATTCATCTGATTCCTTTCCACAAGTTATACAGTCCTCCCGAGTTCTTTTAGTCTGGATCACCATTAACGCCGCTCTTTTTGCTCCTTGATCAGCAAGATTGTTTCCTCTGACTAATGGGCTTAATCCTTTTTGGTGTCCTTTTAAATGTACTATGGCTATTCCCGCTGGTCCTCGTAATGCTTGTAAGACCTGGATTATTAATTCCTGGTGTATTAAGCCTTTTCCTTGAGAATTTATTAAACCCCTTTCTTCCCAAATTTTTCCAAAAATATGCACTACGCCAAAGGCATATTTTGAATCCGTGTATATGGTTCCAATTTTACCTTTTAAAAGTTGCAAGGCTCTTCATACAGCATATAGTTCACAAGCCTGTGCAGACCAACTAGGACTCAGAGGTCCTGATTCTATTACACTAAATGTTTTTCCATCAATGATTGCAAATCCTGATTTTTCTCTTTCCTTCAACTACCCGGGATGATCCATCTACAAATAGCTTTTCTCCTTCTCCAAGTTCTTCCTCATCTAAATCTGGTCTGATTTTCGTTTGCTCCTCAATGTTGTAAAGACAATCATGATTTATTTTGTCACTCGGCTCCCCATACAAAAACTGTGCTGGATTCTGCACGCTTGTTACCTCGACTTCTAGTTTGGGAGAGGAGATTAGGACGCCTTCATATTTTAGGAGCCGGGCGTCTGTTATCCATTTGTCAGCTTTTTGTTGCAAAATTCCCCTGATGTTGTGAGGTGATAATACCCTCAATTCTCCTCCAAAGGTAATTTTATGGGCTTCCTCTACCAAAAGGGCTGCGGCTACTATCGCTTGAAGGCAGGTAGGCCAACCCCTACTTACGGGGTCCAGGAGTTTAGATAAGTATCCCACAGGTTTCTTTCTTCCTGCCCATTCTTGTGCTAATACCCCAAATGCCGTCCCTTCATCAACATTGATAAATAGATAAAATGGTTTCTTTACATCTGGCAGGCTCAAAACTGGGGCATTTACTAAATCAGTTTTTAGTGTTTCTAATTGTTTATCATCATCCTCCGACCATTTCAATAATCCATCCTTAGTTAATTTGGTATAGAGGAACTTCACCTTTTTGCTATAGTTCTCAATCCATTGCCTGCAATAGCCAAAGAGACCTAATAATTGCCTAACCTGTCTTTTAGTTCTAGGGGCCGGGAATGACAATATGCCATTCACCCTTTCGGGGTCTAATTTCTTAGTTCCCTTGCTTAATCTGTGTCCCAGATATTTTACTTCTTTCTCAACAAATTGTAGTTTTGATTTTGATACCTTCAATCCTTGTAAACTCAAAAAATTTAGTAACTTAATACTCTCCTGCCTCACTTTTTCTTCGCTATCACCAGCTAGGAGCAAATCATCCACATATTGGACCAGTGTGACTCCTTCACTTAACTCATACCCCTTCAGGATTTGTTCTAAGGCTTGTCCGAACAAGTTCGGAGATTCGGTAAACCCTTGGGGCAATACCGTCCACCGTAATGGTTGTTTCCGATGGTTATCTGGGTCTTCCCATTCACAAGCAAAGTAATCTCGGCAATCTTCTTTGAGAGGGCATGCCCAGAATGCATCCTTCAGATCTATTACACTATACCATTGATTATCGGGCCCTATTTGACTCAGGAGGGTGTGTGGATTCGCCAGCACCGGGAATCTAGCTATTGTTCTCTGGTTAATTTCTCGTAAGTCATGTACTAACCTATATTTTCCATCCGGCTTTTTTTTTTTTACAGGCAGGATGGGAGTATTAAAAGGAGACATACAGGGTTCTAGCAACCCCTTTTCAAGTAATCTTTGGATCTCAGGTTTCAAACCTAGCCTCCCTTCTCTAGGAAGCGGGTATTGTTTTATCCTGACTGGTATTTCTGGGTTCCTTATTGGTTACTGAAAAGGGTTCAATATCTAACTTACCTACTGTTTCCGGGGTGTACCAGACTTCAGGATTTATTTTCTCTTCATCTATTACTCGTAAGGGACACAGTTTAATTTTTAGTGTTTCATTTTTCACTTCTAAGCCAATTCCTAATTCAATCATCAAATCTCGGCCCAATAAATTATAGTCTGCTTCAGGCATGAGTAGCAGGGACCCCATCCCTACCTTAGAATGGGTTTCAAAAAACACATTGTAATAAGTAACTAAAGGTGATTTGCTGATCGAACAAGTTAAGCAAGAGGAACGAACCCATTGTGGCAGTCTTGAGAACTCCCTGTTTAACCAGAAGAGACATGTCCACAATGTTATCTTGCTACACCAACATGGGAACTCCTGTTTGACAAAAAGCTTAACCACAATGTTATCAGAATGTATTGTTTTAAGCTGATTCTGTGACCAACATTTTATCTAAACTACCTCAAGCAAGAAGCTACAGAGGGGCGTACCGAAGATGTCGAAACCGAAACCGACCTCCGTGAAGATAAAAAGAGCTGCTCAGCTTGCTTGAATTTGCGAGCCTTTGGGGGAGCTGCGACTCCCCGGCCGCCCAGCGCTGCTTTTGCCTTCCTACCTCAATAAATATTTATTGAATCTATTTCGGACTTGATTTATTTTAAATTCAACTATAACAACATCCTTTATTACGGGTACTCCAAAAGGTTCTCCTTTTGCTCCAATAACCTGTATAGTCGCCGAGGATATTTTACATCCTTGGGGCAATTTTTGAACGGTAGATCTTTCTGCTCCCAAGTCCACTAGGAACTCAATTTCTTGTCGCTGGGGACCCACTTTTAGTTTTATCAAGGGCTCTGTTTTTTCTCGGGTTCCCAGCAAATAGAGCCCCTGACACCCCTAGTCTTCTTTGAACATTTTCTCATCCATCATTCTCTTTCTGCAGTCCTTTTTAACATGCCCTTTTCCTCCACAATAAAAACAAACCACAGTTCCCCATTCTCTCCCTCTTAAAGGTTTTCGGGTCTCCTGTCTTATCTGGCGAGCTTCAAACCCTTTTCCAGGGGTTGACGTCCTTTGCCCTTCTCTGACTGCAGCTACCAACATTCTGGCTTGTTTCTTATGTATTTCCTCCTCCCTGCGGACATACACTTTCCGGGCTTCCCTTAGCAATTCATCCAAACCCCTATCCTGCCAATCCTCCATTTTCTCCAGCTTCTTTCTAATGTCCGTCCATGATTTAGCTACAAATTGGATTTTTAACAAGGCTTGCCCTACCGGTGTACTAGGGTCCAGCCCTGAATACAATTGGAGGTTCTTTCTCAATCTCTCTAACCATTCTGTAGGGGTTTCATCTTTCTTTTGATGTTCACTAAAGGCGTTGTTTGTATTCTGTCCCCTAGGGACAGATTCCCTTATCCCCTGGACAATTATGGTCCTCAGATCTTGCATATGGCCTCTGTCTATTTCGTTTTGGTTATTCCAGTTAGGTCTCTGAAGAGGCCATTTGATATCTGCCGCAGGACCCTGCTGGTGTTGTTGGTCCCAAATCCTCATCCCAGCTCTCCTGATCATTTCCCTTTCTTCTGCAGTGAACAATATGCCCAATATGGCCTGCAGTTCATCCCAGGTGTAAATGTTGGGTCCTAGGCACTGGTCTACCCGTTCTGAAACTCCTAGGGGATCCTCTAACAAGTTTCCCATTTCTTTCTTAAATTCCCTAACGTCCCCGGAGTTCAGAGGGACAGAAACATATCCCATGCCAGGTTGCGCTCCCCCCAGTGCAACTTCTCTAAGCGGATATAAGTTACTTTTATCCTCCCCCATCCTAGTTTGACTTCGAGTTACTCGTCTAGTTTCAGAAGAACCAGAGGGAGAATCTGTATTGAAAAAGTCTGGCGCTGTTGGGGGCGGTGAAGGCTGTGGCGGTGGTGCTGGTGGTACATAAGGGGGGGGTGAGGTAGGGATTTCATCCTCATCCCGGGGTTTTTTCCTACCCCCCTGTTTCTTCTCTCTCAAGTGATATAGATTTACTCTAGTCTCTGACCTTATCCACAAGTGTACATATTCACTCTCCTCCAGGCTAAAGGGTTCCTTAGAATTAACATTAATATGCGAAGCCTGGCATATCCAGTCTTCAAAGGACCCAAAAACGGGCCAATACAGGTGGTCACTTCTAATTTGTTTCCCACCCCAAACTTCCATACAATAATGTATCATTTTTGCTTTATCCTTACCCTGCCTAGAAGGGTAATCATCCCAATATTTAATCATTAATCCTAACGGACTGTCTGGCGGTATCTGGGGTAACCTAACCTTAGGCACCGACCCACCCATGGGATCAGAAGGCTTGCTTTTCTTCTGTCCCATCTTCCGGAGTGCCTTCACACACACACACAATCTTTTCCCCCTGTTCGTGGCCCAGTCCCTCGCGGGAGATGGGAACCACACTACTAAGGGGTCCGCACTTGCTTCATCCTCAAGTGGACGTCTCACACAGGCACACTCCGGGATACCCAACCCCAACTGAACGGATCACCGGCCTATACTTACTCACTCCTGAGTCTTCGTTCGGGTCTTTGTGCACAAAGTTTACGGGGTTGCCGGCTTTTATTTGCTTGCTGCCGAATTTCGAGTTCGTCAGTAGAGGTTTTGGGTGTAAAAACTCCCAACAGGGGCCGCTTACTCAGCGGGGCGCCCCCCCCGTGAGGTTTACAGCCAAATTGCCTCTATCCGAGTCACGGCACCAAATTTGTTATAGATTGTGGCCCAATAATTGACAGGAACCAGTCCAATTAATCAAATTAGTTTATTAAGCAAGCGGCAGCAAGCAAAACAGCGCTGGGCGGCCGGGGAGTCTTTGCTCCGCCAACGGTGCGCACCCACTTCCCGAAAGTAGCTGATTCTATACTCTTCTGGTTCCCGTATATGTGTCAATCCTGGTATATTCTGTGTCTGAGCGACGTGTTGCTAGGGGGTCGGTCTTGTCCGCCTCCTGGTGGTCGTGAGGCTGAAGGCTCCTCATCTTTATCGGTGTCCTTTGGGTGACTCTTTTCAGCTTATCGCACAACTTAGCTCTTCCCTTTGAAGTGTTAAAGCACACCAGATGCCTGTGATTTAGGTGTTGAGGTGTCAAAGCGCACCAGATAGCACAGCGGATGCCTGTGATTTAAGTATGTGAAGGGTCAAAACATTGTAATTTTTCACCAGCCTTTAAGAAAGCCTGATTTGATTAACAAACATGATTTTATTTATTACAGGGGGGTCATACGAGGGGGTTTTGCACGAGGGTTTACACGAGGATCTCCACGATGACTTGTTGCAGGGGGCTGGGGGGACGGGAGTGGGCATGTGGGGGTGGTGGGAGAGGGGGTTGAGGGGGGATTTGGGGAGTGGGGTGGGGGGTTGTGCGTGGTGACAGGGGGGTTTGGGGAGGAGTTGGGGGGGTTTTGGGGGGCGTGACCTTAGAGGAGGACAGGCTGTGGTGCACTACGATTTACACATGAGGATTTGCACAAAGATTCACACGAGGATTCGCACGAGGCCTTGCAGGGGGCTGGGGGAGGGGTTTGAGGGCGATTTGGAGGGTGGGGGGAAGGGGCAGGGCTGCGGATGATGGTGTGCGGGGGTTCACACAAGGCCTTCCACCATGGTTTGCACGAGGGTTGATGGGGGTTGGGCGAGGGGCTGTGGGGGGAGGGGGCAGGGAGGCTGGTGGGCTGGGGGCTGGGGGCTGGGCCAGGGGTTTGCAGGAGGGTTCATGGGGAGGTGGAGGGGGGGAGGGGCTGGCAGGGATTTGAGGGTGGGGGAAGGGGTGGATGATGGTACGTGAGGGTTTGCAGGAGGGTTCGCACAAGGCTTCACAGGGGGCTTGAAGGGGTGGGGGAGGGGTTTCACGGGGGATTTGGGGGTGGGGAGGGGGAGAGGTCAGGTGTTGGCACATGAGGGGGCTCGCACAAGGATTTGCAGGAGGGTTCACAGAAGGGTCTGTAGGGGGTCGGGGGGGTTGGAGGTGGGGGAGGGGCTTTGGGGGGATTTGGGGAATGGGGGGGTGGGTGGTGGGTTCAAACAAGGGTTTGGGGGGGTTGAGAGGCTGGGGAGGGGGGACGGGGGTGGTGAGACTTTAGGGCGTTTTGCACAAGGATTCGCATGAGGCTTCAAACAAGGGTTCGTAGAGGAATGAGGGGGTTTTGGGGTTGGGTAGGGGTTTGGGGGGGATTTTAGGGGTGGGGGAGGGGTGTGGAGAGCGTACGAGCAGGTTTTGCATGGGGGTTCGCATGAGGGTTTTTCAGGGGGTGTGGGGGAGAGGTTTGAGGGTGGGTTCGAGGGGAGGAAGAGGGGGGACAGGGTGAGTGGTGGCACAGGAGGGGGCTCGCACAAGGATTTGCACGAGGATTCATGGGGGGTGGGGGGATGTGGTAGAGGGGTTAAGGGGGCTCTGGGGGTGGGAATGGGGGTGGACGGCAGGACATGAGGGGACTTCCCCAAGGATTCGCATGAGAATTTGTGCAAGGTCTTGCACGACAACTCGCACAAGAGTTTGTAGGGGGCTGGGGGGGTCGCAGGTTGGAGAGATACAGGATTTCGGGGTGGGGGAGCTGGGGGTTGGGAACAAGGGGGCTCACACGAGGATTTGCACAAGGATTTGCAGGGGGCTGGGGAGGGGTTAGGCGGGATTTAGGGGTTGGGGAGGGAGTGGAGGGTGGTACGCGAGCATTTGCACGAGGGTTTGCACAGGGGCTCGTACAGGTGGGGGAGGTTGGAGGTGTGGGAAAAGGGGGGATTTGGGGGTGGCACATGAAGGGCCTTCACGAGGACTTGCACAGGAGTTCGCACAAGGATTTACAGGAGGGTTTGTAGGAGGGGGTTGGGGTGGTGGGGGAGGGGGTTTAGTGGGGATTTGGGAGAAGGGGAGGGGGGAAGGTGTCCTGTGAGGGCTTTTTTCACAAGGGTTGGAACGAGGATTTCCAGGAGGGCTCGTGGTAGGGGGCTGGGGGGTGGTTGGGGAGGGGTTGAGGGGGGGCTGGACGGGTGGGGAGTGCAGAGGGGGACGGGTGCCGGTGCGCGGGGGTGTTGTGCCAAGGGCTCGCACAAAGATTCACTCAAGGATTCGCACGAGACCTTGCACAAGGGCTTGCACAAGGGTTTGTGGGGGGCTGGGAGATTGAAGGGTGGGGGAGGGGTTTGAAGGGGGATTTGGGATTTTGGAGGTGGGGAGGGGGTGGCACATGAGGAGCTTTTGCAGGAGGATTTGCACGAGGGTTCGCAGGGGGTTTGAAAGGGTGGGGGAGGGGTTTCAGGGGGGAATTGCAGAGGATTTGGGGGTGGGGTGGGTGAGGAGACTCACACGAGGATTCACATCAGGGTTCGTGCAAACCCTCGTGCAAAGAGTCAGGGGCTGGGAGTGTTGGGCTGGGGAGGGGGCTCACACGAGTGTTTGCACAAGGGTTCATGGGGGATGGGGGGTTGGGGGAGGGATTTGAGGGGAATTTGGGGGTTGCGGGATGGGGTGGATGATGGTAGGTGTTTGCACGAGGGTTCGTAGTGGGGACAGGGGTGGCTCTGTTATCTTGATTTTACTGTCTCTGCTGACGAAAAGCAGGGCTGTCCTGGCTCCCCAAGACTACCATTTATGTATCCTGTGATAGCTGGACAGGCCTTCACTCCCCTGGGCTGCACAAGAGATAGCAAAGCCAGTCAGTCTTAATTTCTCTTTGAGCACAGAGACTTCACCTCATTATCCAAATTCCACGGTTAACTCACTCCATGCACCACCCCATATCCATTACACCTCTTTCCTTCTTTCACTCTTGAAGAACCGTCTACGAACAAATGAAGACCCCCAGATAGGGGTTCTTCCCTTAAGTCAGGTCGTATCCTAGTCCGGTACTCAATTACATCTATGCATTCGTGTGTAAGTTCTTCATCCTTTGCCTCTTTTTTTTTCACAAAAAGCTCGCTGGGTTAAGGCAAGGGCTGGTAGTTAAAATCAAATCATCCTTTTCAATTAAAATTCCTTCATACTTCAGTATTCTTGAATCAGTTAGCCATTTTCCCACAGTTTGGGCTAAAATGGTTTTGACTTGGTGGGGGGTGCTAACTTCTATCATTCCCCCAAAGGTAAGCTTCCTGCTTTCTTCTACTAATAAAGCAGTAGCGGCTCCTGCCCGCACACATTCGGGCCATCCTCGAGAAACTGGGTCTAGAAGCTTTGACAAATATGCTACTGGCTGTCGTTTATCCCCCCGTTCTTGAGTTAATATTCCCAGTGCAGCCCCTTTTTCTACAGTCACAAACAACTGAAATGGTTTCTCCAAGGATGGTAAAGCTAAAACTGGAGCAGTTATTAGGCTTTGCTTTAATTCGCATATCAAATTTTTCTCTTCCTCTGTCCATCTTAATATATTTGGTTCATCTACTAATAATTTAGAATACAGTCCTTTAGTCCTTTGTGCATACCCTTCTATCCACAGCCTGCAGTACCCAGTTAATCCTAAAAACTTTCTCAATTCCTTTTTGGTCTCAGGCAAGGGTAATTCCACTATTCCTTTAATCCTTTCAGGATTTATCTTGTGGCTTCCTTCACCAATCAAATGTCCTAAATATTTCACTTCTGATTCTACATACTGTAATTTTGGTTTTGAGACTCTTAACCCCTGCTGACCTAAAAAATCTAATAACTCATTGGTAGCTTCTTTTACTTTGTTTTCTTCTTCTCCCGAGATTAACAAATCATCCACATACTGAAGCAGGGCTATTCCCGATGGATGTTTGAATTGTTCAAGCACTTGTTCTAACACTTGCCCAAACAAATTAGGAGATTCTGTAAATCCCTGTGGTAGCACTGTCCATCCATATTGTTGCTTTCTCCCTGTATCTGGATCTTCCCATTCAAATGCAAATAGATCTCTGCTCCCTTCATCTAGAGGACAAGCCCAAAAAGCATCTTTTAAATCCACTACACTAAACCATTTATGATGAGGAGGAATTTTACTCATTAGCGTATAGGGATTCGGGACCACCGGATGTCGTGCCTGCACTATTTCATTAATCTTTCTCAAGTCTTGCGCTAAGCCATATGAACCATCCGTTTTTCGTACTGGCAGGATCGGAGTGTTAAAAGGGGACATACAGGGTTCTATTAACCCATCTTTGGCTAGTGCTTGTATTACTGGTTGCAGCCCTCGCCTGCCCTCAAGGGGAATTGGGTACTGCTTTTGTCGAATCACATTTGAATGCAGAATGAGTTTTACCCTGAGGGGTTCTATTTTTAACCCTCCTCGGTTCCCTTCACTCACCCATACCTCGGGACTTATCTTTTGCTCATCCTGTTCTGTTAGCAACTTCACAGATACCATTATCTGTTCTCTTAAAGTTTCTATCTTTAATTCTAAACCAGTGATAAGATCCCTACCTAGGAGGTTACTCCCAGCTTCCAGTATGTATAGCAGAGTTCCCATCACTTTTTCAGTTTCGCTTCCCACAATCATGGGTTCAAAAACAGGGACTGAGATGTTGCCTGGGGTAGGCGTGGCGACCTGGTTCAGGAACGGTACGGCGACCAATCACAGGCCGCTCGGTCCATCGACTCGCAGACACCAATGTGGTGGACGGCAAATGGCGTTTATTAGCACGTGGCACAGCCTTATATAGCTCGAGTTTACAACGTCACTTCCGTCTGCTTACATCATCAACTAACCGCCATTGGGGGAGGGGCTTTATCTTTCCGTACAGCGCGATATCTTCCGGCCGCCAGACCCTAACTACCTACATTTCCCCCCTCCCTATGGATAACCAAACTAGCTAAAATAGAAAAATAGAAAACTCGAATAAAAAACATAAGGCACAGTGAACAGGTGGAACTTAGGGGGTAACTGGTAATAACAGGGCGTAACTTGAGGTAACGGGGGATAATTGGCAGTAACACAATGTAAACACATTCTTAAAGCAGTTGTCGGCGTTCTACTAACAGAATGTTAACCTTCTCTAGCCGGCTTTTGACAAACGACACGAGCCTATTTAGTATACAGGGTCCGAAGATCAGTGCTATTATGATCATTGCGATCGGCCCTATCAAGGTAGATATCAGGGTGGTTAACCATGGTGAATGGTTAAACCATGATTCGAACCAGTTTTGTTGTGCCTCTCGTTCCTTTTTCCGTTTTTCTAATCCTTCTCGCAGTTTGGCCATAGTGTCTCTCGCTATTCCGGTGTGGTCCGCATACACACAGCACTCTTCTTTCAGTGCAGCGCACCCCCCCCCTTGTTGTAAAAACATCAGGTCTAATCCTCTTCGATTTTGTAACACAACTTCAGATAATGATCTAATTGATTGTTCTAATGCAGTTATTGATTGTTCAATTCTAGCCAAGTCCTCGTCTACTGCCACCCTCAAGGCATTAAATTCTTTACTCTGTTGCACCAAGGATGCTGCTCCTGTACCTAGTCCCACACCTCCTATGAGCATTAGAGTAGCTACCGTTATTGCTGTAAAGGGCTCCCGTTTTGACAGATGATGTTCTGGGGTGATGTGCGAGTCGTAGACAAAGTCGTCGGAATGGTAAAAGATCTTAGGGACTATAGATACCTGGACACAATACTCTGAAGATTCGTTAAACTTTTCCAGCGACAGACAAGGTGTAACTCCAATAGTAGAACAAACCCACTTGGCATTTTGGGCCGGTATTAACCACTTTGCTGGGGTCTTAAGTTGTGTCTTATTAATACATAGGTGTTCTTTGTGCTTTGGGACTTTGCCTACACACACGCCACTTCCCACCACCTGTGTCAATGTAATGCCTTGCTTTTCTGTGTCCCATATGCACTGGGCCGGATTTGTACCATTTACCTGTATAGGTATGTCCCTTACCCCTACAGCCTCATAAAAAGGTGGCTTTAGTCCGTAACACAACCAGCAATGTTCCGTAAGGTTAGGGTTAGTTTTGTTCAATACTCGGTAGCTAGCTTGCATCATTTTCCAGAGGGGCACTACCGGTGTGGTAGTATATTTTCCTGTTGATGTTTCCTGGTTGTTGGTCTTTTTAGTCATGTAATCTTGACTGGGGGTGGTCAGAACTACTTCATTAACAAACGCTTGGCTGGGGCCTACCGGCAGTGGATCGTTCGGGACAACCTCCTTTTTTATGAGGATTAAGCCACCCTCGTCTGTTCCTGGTTCTGCGTACCTTATTCCCCAAATTCTCCCAAGTAACCAACTATCCCCTTGGGGCTCAGTAACATTTAAGAAGAGGTATCGGCAATTTCCACGTCCTTGCCATGCCTGTGGTGGAATGCACCCATATGGACCCCACTGGACTTTTAGGTATCTGTCTCTACCGCTACCCGGTATCCAAGCAGGGGCTATGGTCTCACATCCCCAATGGCTACAATAGTATTGATTAGGGTAGTTACAATACCCCTTCCCAGGATTCGAGCTAGGACACATATAGAATCCTAGGTATTCCCAACATCGGTCTCTCGGGACAAGCTGGCACAGAGAGGCATTAAAACTGGGCGCACCTGATGTTATTTGGGTTGCGATAACTTGGTGGTCCTCTAGTCGAAGGAAGGACCATTTAAATGGCTGGTGGTGAAGGTGACCTGATTTTACCTGTCCTATGGTGACAAGGTCTAAAATCAAAATCACACAAAGGCATCGCAGTCGTCGCTTGGTTTCTGCCAATGCGGGGCTCCCAGGCTTAGATAGGGCGCCTGCTGGCTTGTCAACTTCTTTTGCCACTGGGGTATACGGGTTACGGGGGTGTCCGATGATCCGGTCCTGTAAACAGAAACTCACAGTTTTCATTAATTACGTTAGTCTTATTCTGAAGGTCCGGTTTAATAGACTTAAGCGGACACCATTTAATTCTGCCGTCTTTTCTGACTGCAGCATACCCTCGGCCTGTCAGGACTAATTTCCACCCTTGTTCCCAGTCTCCCAGCTCATTTCTAACTATGACCAACGGGCCTTCTTCTAATGCTCGAGTGGCCCAATGTTTTTGGGCGGGACTGTTCATCTCCTCTCCTCTGGGAAACTGGTTTAGTGCCAATAACGCAGTCGCTAGCAAGCGCGCCTGGTCTCCTGAGGGAACAGTGTTGGTAAAACCTTCTGTTTTTGCTAGTACCTCCAATTTAGATTTCAGAGTTTGGTTCGCTCGTTCTACTATGGCTTGTCCTGTGCTATTATACGGGATGCCACGTAATAAAGTAATACCCCATTTCAGAGCGAACGCTTGGACTGACTTAGATACAAAGTTCGGACCATTGTCTGTTTTGATTTGATTAGGGACGCCGAGCCACGCCATGGCTGTCAGCCAATGTTGGATAGTTGCTTTGGAGTCGGTCTTAAGGTGTTGGGTAGCTACGATCACCCCGCTATATGTGTCTACGGTTACCGCTAGCCACGCTCGAGGTTTCAGCAACTGACAGAGCGTAAAATCCGTCTGCCACACCTCGGAGGCTTTGAGACCTCTGGGGTTAACTCCACTGGACCACAGTGGTACTTTTTGGCAGTGGGGACACGTAGCTACTATGTGTTTCGCGTCAGTGGCTGAAATCCCACATCTCTTTGCTAGCGCTTTAGCTCCAATGTGGAGAGATTCGTGTAGTTGGCGGGCATCTCTTAGTGTCCATAATCCTTTAGCAGCGGCATCGGCTTTGTCGTTACCGGTTTGGAAAAACCCTTTAACTGGGGTGTGGCTGTTGATGTGGATGACCGATATGGTACCTTTTCGGGAAAAACGCGCCTCTTCTAGCATTAGAGCTACTGTAGATGTTGACACACCGGGCCCTGACATGGCTAAGCAAAGTTTGGCCACGAACATTGAATCAGTTACTATATTGAGATGTTCCGTTGGAAACAGTCCGCACGCTAGTACTACGGCCGCCGCTTCCAGCTGTTGGACTGAAAGCGCACAATCGGTCATTTTAATGCAGTGCCATTCTCCTCCCGATTGCCATACTGCTGCCGCGGTTGAGGTCGCTGAGGATGCGTCTGTGAAGACCGTTGGTCCCGACTGGGGCCGGTCCATGATCTTCTGTGGAAGGTCGATATCGACAATCGCCAGCAATTGAGTCCAAGGGGGCCTTGTGGCATACTGGACTTCCCCACCAAATCCGATGAGGGCTATAGCTAGATATTCTGACATTGCCACTGATTGCGTTGGGAGCCGTTTGCGGAAGGGTAGGTATATTCTGGCAGGTTCAATGCCTAGATGTCTTAGGGCGAGTTTTCTGCCTTTCATGATGAGGTTACCAAGGCACTTGACTCCCGGGGAGAATGCACGTGACGGTTTTCCCAGGACTACCCATTGTATCGGTTGAGCTTTTTCAGGGGGGCCCTGGGCCAGTGCCCCTACTCCCCCCCCTTTTGTGAAATGCACGTACAGATCGAGTGGTACAGCCGGGTTCCATCTGGCGAGTGAGCTTGACGATACCTGACGCTCGATAAAGTCAAGAGAAGTCAGTGCTTCCGGCGTTAGAGTTTTTGGTTCCCACGGGTGCTGTCCTTTTAAAAGATCGTATAGGGGGGCCATGGTTTCTGGAGGGATCAGGACAATATTGCGGAGCCATTGCAAGGACCCTACTAGCTGTTGTATGTCATGAAGCGTTTTGATGTTTCGACGGATTTTCATTTGGGGGGGGGTCACGTAGGAGCTTGTGATCCCCACTCCCAAAAAGCTAACACATGGTCCTTTTTTAATTTTTGCGCTCGCGATCTCAAACCCGCTTGTTTTGAGAGTCTCTGAAACCGTTAGCACCAGCTGGTCCACCTGGCTCCCTGATGGCGCGGCGATCAAAATATCATCCATATATTGAATGATAGTCGCAGTCGGGTCACTGCGTCGGACCGGTGCCAACGCCTGATCCACCGTGATTTGACAGATAGTAGGTGAGTTAATCATTCCTTGTGGCAGCACTTTCCACTGGAAGCGTAGGTTGGGGCGTTGGCTATTTGGAAACACGACGGAAAAGGCAAACCGTTCCTTATCCTCCTCATGCAGAGGTATTGAAAAGAAACAGTCTTTAATATCGAGGACAGCGCAAGGTTGCCCTTCCGGTATCATAGAGTTCATGGGCAACAGCGTTTGGACAGGACCCATTGGTTGGATTCTTTTGTTTACTTCACGTAGGTCATGGAGGAGGCGAAACCCCTCACCGTTCCGCTTGGGTATTACAAAAACTGGGGTGTTCCATGGGCTAGTAGAAGGCTCTATGTGACCTCGTTGTAGCTCTCGATCAACTAGCTCGAGAAGAGCATCCATTCGAGGCTTCGACAGGGGCCACTGCTCGACCCACACTGGATCGGACGATTTCCACGTCAGTCTGATTGGTGGAAATGGGTGTACGGCAGTGGCCCTTAAGGTAAATTTGTCACCCTGGCATTTAATAGGGCTAGAGCGTCCCTTCCCAATAGTGGTGGGACTCCTGGCATGACATATGGGAAAAGGTTGATGGTTTTCTCCGGTCCCTTTTCAGTGTGAAGCGTAATTGCTATTAATTGGGCGCTCTTCCGAGCTTGGGTTAATCCCCCAACTCCGCCCACCATGGGGGCGTCTTCCAATTTCCAACCTGGGGGCCAGCTCGACTCGGGAAGAACTGTAACATCTGCTCCGGTGTCAATCAAAAAGGGGACCTTAATGGTGGTGCCACTGGGGATATTATAGAGAGAACAGATCCCCCACACCACCGGTGGGTTGTCACACTTTATTGCCAGGGCCACCCCAAGGTCTCGCCCCCAAGGGGTGGTCCTTGCTGTCCCTGAGATAAGGGCTGACTCAGTTGGACTATCGGTTGGGCCATAAAGCTGGTCACTTCTCGAGGGGGCAACGGGTTCGAAAGCGCCTCGCCCCACCCAAGCTTGGTATGACTGGGCCGCGAGAGCTGTGTGGGAGAAGGCTGTGTGCGGCCCAGATGCCCTCTCCCCATCCCGTTTCCCTGAATTTTAGTTCTACATTCCTTAGCGAAATGTCCTTTCTTTCCACAAGACCAACATGGCCCTCTAGATCGATTCTGGTGTGGGGGGAGCGCTGTTGGCGGGTCCCCCAACCGAGGGCAGTTTGCCACAACGTGGCCCGCTTGGCCACATTTAAAACATGCCATCAGATCAGTTATTGCGGTGCGAACAGCCACTTGAATCGGGGCTAAATGCTCTTCATTCACGACATGCCTAATCATGTCTGCGATAGTTGACCCCGGTGGTAGAGATCGTAAAATGTCTTTGGTTTTCGAATTACACTGCTGACGTAAGCAGTCTGCAACGACCGGGCCTTTCGCTTCCACGGGCAGGGTCGAGGAGTCGACTGCTGCCTGAAGGCGGTCTACGAATTGCGTAAAGCTCTCACTTTCATTTTGTTTTATTGTGGACCATGGCGATGGCTTGGCGACAATTCTAGAGGCTACATGAATAGCTTCTCTGGCTGCACGAGTGGTTGCCATAACTTCATGGGCCCGCATGCCTTGAGCTTGCGCCTGGGGGGTAACCATTGTAGGGTCTGTACCCATTAGCCGCTGCAGGCTGGAGCCGTGTAGTGGGTGGTCTGCTCCGGTTATTTGGGCTAGTTGCTTCGTACAGTTGTCCTCCCATTCTTGTTTAAAAACAATCATCCCTGCTCCGTCAAAGATCAATCTACAAGCTTGTTTTATATCGAACGGGAGCATGTCGTCCCCCCCGAAAACTCCGTCTATGAGGGTGGAAACCATGGCAGAATTAAACCCTTTGTCTGCAATTGCTTTAACAATCGCTTGTATATCCTTAGGATTTATTGGCGAGTGGACCCTTTGTCCCCCGTCCGCCACCCGGACCGGGAACGCTAGCGTGGCCGATGGGGCCCAATCGGCGCATGCGATCTTTATTTTTCTCCAATCCGTGAGGGGAATTTTTCCCCTTCGCGTTTTCTCTTCATTGTGAATTGGGATATTGTGGCTTTTGACTCTGTCTACCCCTATTTCCTCCTCCTCTGAACCTGAATCGATTGCGCGCCACTCGTTCCAGGTAGTGTCTGACCCGGAGTCGGAGCTCGACTGACTGCTCACTTCCGGGTTCCAGTGCTTTTTAGTTGGGCTCTGGCCCCGCCCATTTACCTTGCGGGCGGACCATTCCCTCCCCCTTAGCTCACCTCGCCTTCTGCCCGGGGGGGTGTTTGCTCTGTGAGGGCATTTGTGCAGATGACCACTCTGATTGGCTTTCCGCCCCCCGCTCGCGCTCCCCTCCTCCCCCCGATCGCCCCCGCCGCTTGCCTCTTTCTCATTCTCCCCCTTCCTTTGTCCGTGAGCACCTGTAGGTTTTAACGCTTCCTCCCTGTTCCCGCCGGGGGCATCTTCGCCCCGCCTTTCCCTTCTTCGGCCGGGGCCGTCTTGGGGCGCATAGGGGGGTGGTCTCGCCCAGGGGTCCTCAGACTCTGATTTCCCTGCGGCACCCCTGGCCTCCTCGGCTAATTCGCCCCAGAAGGGCTTCGTTTGATTTTGTCCCTCCGCGAGCGGGACGGGGTTCGGGGATTGGGGGGGCGTACCGCCCTCCCGCGAGTCCGTGGGCTCAGCAGGATTACCGTCGTCCGGGGGGCGCGGAGTCTGTGTGGCTGCCCCGACTCCCAATTTCGGGGTAACCATCAAACAGTCCCTTGCCGCCCTCCAGGTATCCTGCTCCTGTATGGCCTTCTGCAAAGCCTGTACGACTTTTCCCCATGACTTAAGATTTTTCCCACAACCCGAAGACATCGTCTCCTCAGCTAACGCTTTAGTACATTTATCCCACACTTCTGGGTGGAGAATATCCACCGGCTGGTCAATGACCCCAATCTGTAAAAGCCTCGCAACTGCAAGGGTAAAATCTTTGGGCTTACAATCAATCCCCCACTGTTTATATACTTGGGATACGACCTTCACAAGGGCTTCCATCCTCCTTGTTGGTCCTGGTCTGGGAGCGTCCTCCCCTGACCTCCCCCGCCGGGCTGGTCCAGCCGCTCCGGCCGCCGTTCACCCGAATCCAGGTGACGATTCCCGGGTTTCGGCACCACTTGTTGCCTGGGGTAGGCGTGGCGACCTGGTTCAGGAACGGTACGGCGACCAATCACAGGCCGCTCGGTCCATCGACTCGCAGACACCAATGTGGTGGACGGCAAATGGCGTTTATTAGCACGTGGCACAGCCTTATATAGCTCGAGTTTACAACGTCACTTCCGTCTGCTTACATCATCAACTAACCGCCATTGGGGGAGGGGCTTTATCTTTCCGTACAGCGCGATATCTTCCGGCCGCCAGACCCTAACTACCTACACTGAGAGACCTTCACCCTTTATTCCTGACACAACTATGCATTGATTAGACAATTTTGCCCCTTGGGGTATAAAATTCAAAGAAGTTCTAGAAGCTCCAGTATCGACTAAGACGACGGCTTCCTCTTCCCGAGGTCCCACCTTTAAATTTATCAAGGGTTCCCGGTGGGACCTCGAGCTGGGGAACCCCTGACTTCCCTATGCTACATAATCAAAATCCATCAACGACAACACTCGTTCCTCCCTTCTCAAGTCAGGGCACTCCTGCCTCAAATGGCCTATTTTCCCACAATGATAACACCCTGCCGGTGAACCCCGAGCTGCTGGTAGGAGTGGTTGGGGCAGTCCTCGTCCCCTGTTATTCACCCCTCTTCCTCGCCCCCAAGTAATAGTCTAAGGGGTCCCACTTCGGGGATTCAATTTCTTTGTCGATTGAAACATCCTCGACAGTCTGGGCTGGGAACATATAAAATGGATTTGGGCGTCCCCGAATCCTGAATCTATTCATCTTGACCCAGCAAAAAGCATATTCACCTTCTTCTAATTCCTTATTATTCCTTATTATTCACATACATGTTTAAAGTCTGACAGACCCAGTCTTCATCAGATCCAAATTTGGGCCAAAATACACTAGGAGATCTTATGGGTTCTTTGGTCCAAACAAATTCAAATGCAAATGCAAACATGTCCCCCCTGGGACACCTCTGGGATCCTCTAAGACAGACACAGGACCCCTAGGACACCCTGAGACCCTTCCCAGGATGTCCACGGCCCCCCCATCCACCCCTGGCCCCTCCAGGATGCGGTCCAAACAGAACAAATCATTTTCTTTTTATCTTTATCCCTTGTGCAAGAAGAATCATTTTGAAACCTCAACATTCTCCCCTAAAGGACTGTCTGGGGGAATGTTCCCGGGGTCTTTCTTAGTATCCCCTTTTTCATCCCTAGGCCTAGAACCCTTATTTCCCGTTCTGAACAGAGACTTTTCTTACACCCCTTCCTTTCGCTTCGTCCTTCTCCGGCTGCGCCCCTCGCGGGACTACAGAACCGCGGATCCGGATTCCACACCCGCTTCGTACCGCAGTATGTCTCAGTCACTCACACACAAGTCTCTTAGAATGTCCCGACCACCAAGGCAATACTTTAACAGTCCGATTTTCCTTACCTTGGTCCGTGCACGGAGTTGCCTGGTCATGGTCATACTCTCTGTGCCTACTGCACCTATCCCTTTTCCCCCTGTGCTTCACAGAGTCTGCCGTCCAACTGGGTCTTGAGATCTTAGTCGATTCCTCCCGGAATCCCCGCCGACGATCCCTGAGACCATTGAAATCAACGGGGCGCGTCTTCCCATCCTTCGGCGACAGGGACTCCCAAGAAGATGACTTCTGCTCCCGGATGAGCCCCCAGATTGTGAGAAATAAGTTCCGGTCCGAATGAAATAGGCTCAGGCAGAATCCTCTGTGAAGCACGTTTTTATTCACGTTCTTGCAAGAGCGGGTGACCTAGCAAGTAGGCACACTTTCAGTTCTTGAAACACACCTTTTTATTTCCTAATCCCGGCCGAATTTTTCCCTCCCCTGTTTCCCCTTGGTTGGGTACTGCAGGGTTCACAGTCTGTCCAAGGCGCCTAAAATTCTTCCCGGGTGTCCTGCCTCTGTTTACTTCCCTCTATGCTACACCCAGAGGGATTATCTGACTAGTTTATTTCCTTCCTCTTTGGTAACAAAAAACTTGCTCAGTGTCATTAGCCCTGGTTAAATGTTTGACTGCCCTTCTAGACACTAATGCAGTAGGAATGAGTTTGTCCTTCTGTCTGTGTGATAAGAGATGTTCTACAAGCCTTTGCTGGAGCCTCTTTGTCTTAGTCATTCCCTTATCGTGTCACCTCTGATGGCAACGGCTTTTCTCCTCTGCAAAAGCAATACCTGCCTTTCTTACACCAGGACTTGGCACGAGGATTTGCACCAGGCCTCACACCAGGGTTTGTTCGAGGGCTCTTCAGGGGCTGGGGGGAAATGAGGGGGCGGGGGAGGTGGGTGGAGGGGGATCGGGGCACAGGGTGGGGTGGGCGTTGATGCGTGGTGGGTATTGCACAAAGGTTTGCACGAGGGTGCGTCGGGGGCTGAGGGGGCACTTGATGGGGTGGGGGAGGGGTTTGGGGGGTTGGGAGGGGGCGGGGGGTGGGGGTGAGTAGGGGGGGGAAGTGCGTGAGGGGGGCTCGCACGAGGATTCACACAAGCCCTTGCAGGATTCACACAAGTGTTTGTAGAGGGTGGGGGAGGGGGTTGAGGGGGGACACGTGTGAGGGGGGTGGTGAGTTCACACGAAGGTTCGGGCGGGTTGAGAGGCCGGGGGAGCATTCCCAGGAGCGTTTGCACGAGGGTTTGCACAAGTGTTCGTGGTGGGGGGGGAGGGGGTGAGGGGGGATTTGGGGAGGGTGGCACAGGAGGGGCTTGCACAAGGGTTCGCACGAGGGTTTGCACAAGGTTTTGTGGGGAGCTGGAAGATTGGGGGGTAGGGCAGGGGTCTCACACGAGTGTTTGCACAAGAGTTCATGGGGGCTGGGGGGGTTGAGGGGTGAGGGAGGGATTTGAGGGGGATTTTGAGGGGGTGGGGGAGGGGGTGTCTGATGGTAGATGAGCGTTTGCACGAGGATTTGTACGAGGCTTTGTAAGGCGCTTGAAGGGGTGGGGCAGGGGGTTCACTGTGGATTCGGGGGGTGGGGGCAGAGGTTGGGGGTTGGCACATGAGGGGGTCGCAGGAGGATTTTCACGAGGGTTTGTAGGAGGCTGGGGCAGGTTTTTGGATGGAATTTGGGGGGTGTGGGTGGTGGGTTTGCACAAGGGTTTGGGGGGGTTCAGAGGCTGGGGAGGGGGGATGGGGGATGGTGGCATTTAGGGTATTTTGCACATGGACTCGCACAAGAGTTTGTAGGGTTTGTAGGGCTGGGGGTGTTTCAAGGGTGGGGGAGAGGGTGGAAGGGGAGATTTGGGGTGGGAGGGGTAGGACATGGGGTACGGGGGGGCTCGCACGAGACCCTGCACTAGGGTTCGTAGCAGGACTGGTGGCGTGGGATTGGGATTCTGCTCGAGGCCTCGCACAAGGACTCACATGGCGGTTCCTAGGGGACTGGGGGGGTTGGGGGAGGGGCTTAGAGGGGATTGGGACGGGGTGGGGTGGCTTTGGGGGTGGGGGAGGGGTGTGGGAGCTGGGGGTGAGGCAGGAGGGGGCTCGCACAAAGATTCGCACGAGGGTTTGTAGGGGCTGGGGAGGGGGTTGAGGGGGGACTTAGGGCGTGGGGGAGGGGGGAGTGGGATGGACGGTGGCCCATGAGGGGATTTTGCAGGAGGATTCGCACGAGGCCTCACACAAGGATTCACACAAGGGTTTGCACAAGGATTTGTGGGGGGATTTGTGGGTGGGGGATGGGTTTGAGGGGGTATTTGGGGGTGGGGAAGGGAATGGATGTTGTGCAAGGCATTTTTGCACGAGGCCTTCAACAAGGACTTCCACGAGGGCTTGTTGTAGGGTGCTGGGGGGGAGCAGTGATTTGGGGGATGAAGGAGGGGGTTGAAGGGGGATTTGGAGGGAGGGGGAGTGCCGGGGGGTGTGCGTGCGGGGGTCCTGAACGAGGATTCACACGAGGATTTCCACAAGGATTCACACAAGGGTCCCTGGGGGTGGTTAGGGTTTTGGGGAGGGGTCGAGGGTTGGGCTTGGGGGTGGGGGAGTGCGGAGGGGACGGGTGGTAGTGCACGAGGGTGTTTGCACGAGGGCTCGCACAGAGACTCACATGAAGATTCACGTGAGGTCTTGCACGAGGGTTTGTGGGGGGCTGGAAGATTGGGGGGGGCGCGGGGGCAGAGGTGGGGTGTACGGCGTGGAGATGGGTGGGGGATGGTGCGTGAGGGACCACAATCCAACTCACCGATCTCCTCGGTCCTCCCAAACCTCCTGAGTCCCCCCTGAACACCTCAGTCCCCCCAACCACCCCTGTCCCCAACCCCCTGCGTCCCCCCAAAACGCGACTCCCCAAACACCCGTGTCCCCCCCAAACCCCCGGGTCATAGAATAGAATCATAGAATCATTTAGGTTGGAAAAGACCCTTGGGATCATTGAATCCAACCATCATCTCCACTCTACAAAGTTCTCCCTTACACCATATCCCTTAACACCACATCTAAACGAGCCTTAAACACATCCAGGGATGGTGACTCCACCACCTCCCTGGGCAGCCTATTCCAGTGTCTGACCACTCTTTCCGTGAAGAATTTTTTCCTTATGTCCAGCCTAAACCTACCCTGTTGCAGCTTGAAGCCATTCCCTCTTGTTCTATTGCTAATTACCTGTGAGAAGAGACCAGCACCAACCTCTCTGCAATGGCCTTTCAAGCAGTTGTAGAGAGCGATGAGGTCTCCCCTCAGGCTCCTCTTCCTCAAACTAAACAGTCCCAGCTCCTTCAATCGCCCTCATCAGATTTATTCTCCAGGCCCTTCACCAGCTTCGTTGCCCTCCTCTGCCCTCGCTCCAGCACCTCGATATCTCCCTTGTATTGAGGTGCCCAGAACTGGACACAATACTCAAGGTGCGGCCTCACCAGTGCTGAGTACAGGGGGACAATCACCTCCCTCCTTCTGCTGCTCACACTATTTCTAATACAAGCCAGGATGCCATTGGCCCTCTTGGCCACCTGGGCACACTGCTGGCTCATGTTCAGCCGCTTGTCAATTAGAACCCCCAGGTCCTTTTCTGCCAGGCAGCTCTCCAGCCACACTTCCCCAAGCCTGTAGCGATGCATGGGGTTGTTGTGGCCCAAGTGCAGGACCCGGCACTTGGCCTTGTTGAAGCTCATACCGTTAGCATTGGCCCATCGGTCCAATCTACCCAAGTCTCTCTGTAGAGCCTCCCTATCCTCATGTAGATCAACACTCCCGCTTAGCTTCGTGTCAGCGGCAAACTTGCTGATGATACACTCTATGTCCTTATCAAGGTCATCAATAAAGACGTTGAGCAGAAACGGTCCCAACACTGAGCCCCGAGGGACACCACTTGTGACCGGCCGCCAGCTGGATTTAACTCCATTGACCACCACTCTTTGGGACCGCCCATCCAGCCAGTGCTTGATCCAGCAGATCGTATGCTCATCCAGGCCATGAGCCGCCAGTTTTTCCATGAGATTTCTATGGGGGACAGTGTCAAATGCTTTTCGAAAGTTTAGGTAGACAATGTCCACAGCCTTTTCCTCATCCAATAATCGGGTCATCTTGTCATAGAAGGAGATCAGGTTTGTCAGGCAGGTCCTGCCTTTCCTAAACCCATGCTGACTAGGCCTGATCCCCTGCTTGTCCATTAGATGAGTTGTAATGGCACTCAAGATGATCTGCTCCATGACCTTCCCTGCTACCAAGGTCAGACTGACAGGCCTATAGTTTCCCGGATCCTCCTTTCTGCCTTTTTTGTAGATGGGCGCTACATTTGCCACCCTCCAGTCCATTGGTGTCGACGCGGAAGGCTCGGACAATAACACAACGACCAATATGATCAGGTTAATGCCACTTTATTGCACAGATAGCTCAGTAATTACAGATGTTCTGATTCCGCATCACGCGCCGACAATTTGCTGATTGGTTGCATGAGCTGTACATGCAGTAAGCAACGTATTATAATTGGCTTAAAACATCTGTCCACGCGAACAATCACCCCTCCTATATCCTGGGCGAAGTTCTGCATTTCGCACGCTGAGTTCAGCACACTTTCTCATATCTTGTTTGTCTCAGCATTTCTAACACTGCTACAATGTTTTCACATAACCTTCAAACTTACAAGGCCTACACAGTTGTTAACAATTCTTCGGTGCTTGGAGTGTTCACAGGATGACCCCTTTGTACTAAAAATCCTCCCACAGATCCCCCTTTTTGTTTTTGAACAATCCAAGCACCTGAAAACATTTTTTCTATAGACACTTCTAAAGATCTTTGTCGACAAGAAAACAAACAAGGTAAAATGATCAGCAATATTATTACAACAATCAAAATTACAAGGCCCTGTTTCAAGAAATCTTGTACCCAGCCAGCCAGTCCCCAAGAATTAAACAATTGCTCCAACCACGAATGACCCTGAGTGAGCTTATGCATATTGTGCTCTAACTGGGCTAAGTGGTCATGAATGGAGCGTGAGCGATCAGACAAATTCATACAACACATCCCTTCAAAATCCTCACAACCATGGCCTTGTGCTAACAAAAAATCAATAGCAGCACGATTCTGCAGCACAGCATGTCGTATACTATCAGCATCTGTTAATAAAGCAGAAATCATCTCAGAAGTCAGGTTAAACTGTTTTATACTCCAACAGGCTAGCTTTTCTAGATCCGTTAAAGCCTTGGCTGCAGCCACACCTGGAGCTAAAAAGCCTGCAAAAATTTTTGACGGGCGATGCCAAAACTCGATGCGGTCACTGCACTCAGGGGTAAAATCGGTAATCGTTCGTCGCGATCGCCGTGACTGGTTCCTAAGACTAATAAGACTAATCCTGTCAGGAGCAAACAAGGTAAGTCCGCCTAAATAACACGGTCCTCCTACTGAACGACTAGGGATGCCTCCCCAAGCTCGGTCACCACATATCAAAAAATACCCAGGTGGAAGTAGCTTAGGAAAAGATGCATTATTCCAAATCCCTCCACACGACAGTCCTAGGTCAGCACCTCCGTTTTGACAATAATTACTCTTAATAAATGAAACAGTGGGAGTAACATTTTGCATACCAGTGAGAGCACCTGTCATATTAAACCCATAACCTCTACATAATACTGGATTTTGCCCTCCCAATTCGATACATCCTAAGCTAAAGTTGCCAATATGCCTGCCAGTATTATTTCCAGCATGATGTCCCACTGCTGGAAGTGACCCCAAAAGATCCAATTCCTGCAAAGGGAGAGGAAATGATCGGTTTAAATGATTAATGAGATGACCTTGAAATAGGGGTCCTACTCCTTCTGGACACCAATAGCTGTCTGCAGATCCTCACAACAGGTTACAAGTGACGTTAACCTGCTCTGATTCTAACAGCAAACTATTTGTTAAATTGACTTGGGATACATAGCCTTCAAAATCCTCCAATCGCAGGAATGGAAAACCAATCAAACATGTTCGGAAAGGATCTGATGGAGTGGCCATGGATAAGCAAAAGGCCGAGTTGCCTGTCTGATTTGCCCATGTTACCCATACGTTCTGCCTAGGGGATATGTTTGTAATACCTTCCACTCCCGGTCCCACTAAACCAATAATCATTATCCCAATTATCCAACCCATGTTGCCGTTATGGTTTTCCCTTTTGCTTCCAACCAAATCGCCTTGCACACTTTTTCTTCGTTTTCTCCCACTCTTCCGGTTTTACCTTCCAAATGCGGGGTATTAAAACGTCTTTGCTACACTTGACTACTAAAGGATCATAGTTATCCTGATACTTCCAAATTGCTCTCACACAACAATGTGTTTCCCAAGCTAACCGACGATTATGATTCTCGTCGACGTCATGCCCTGTTAAAATGGCTATACGAACAGCCTGTTGTATCCTTGCATACTGAACTTCCAGGCAAGCCGAACACCAAAACCCTGCTAATCCGGCACGTTGATAGAGCTGTTTCTTGCACTCATTACACTCGCAAAGAACCCACGGTTCACACTCTCTACAAGCTGGACATATGACAGTTGCCAAGCCTGCGAGAGCCAGAGTGGTGAGTTCACGTGGTCATATCACCGTCTCGCGTTCCACTCTCTTGCATTTTAGGTTCCCTCCACGGCTTAATCCAACGTGCTGGTACCCATCTTGGACCTTGATCTGTCAAAACACAAGCATATCTGCGACCAATCATTTTTATCTCCACTGGACCCTTCCATTGCCCTGATTGCCAGTCCTTATACTGTACCCGTCCTGGTGTGGTTGCTTGCAAACCAGACCGTAATGACATGTGATGAATCACTATTGGAGGTGAGTCACGTTCTCCAGTTAACCGCAAACAGTTCAATACATCTAAAGCTTTTGCAAGGCGTTCTGCAGAAGAAGAGGTAATTTCTCCCCCTTTTTGTTTTTGCAAAAGCGCCTTCAGCGTAGTGTGTGCACGCTCGACTATGGCCTGTCCCGTGGGAGAATGAGGAATTCCAGTATGTTTACGTATACCCCATAGAGTACAGAATTTAGCAAATCGTTGAGAAACATAGGCAGGTCCGTTATCGGTTTTAATTTCCTGGGGTACCCCCAAAACTGCTATAGCTGCACACATATGCTTAATAACATGTTTGGCCATTTCTCCAGTTTGTGCTGTGGCCCAGATGGCGTGCGAATAGGTGTCAATGCTTACATGGACATATTTGAGCCCTCCAAATTCAGGAACATGGGTAACATCCATTTGCCATAATTGCAAGGAATGCAACCCACGTGGGTTCACGCCTAGGCCAAGCCCAAAACCAGTCCCTTGGCAATCCGGACAGGATTGCACAATACCACATGTCTCAGAAATAGGTAAATTAAACTGCCTTGCTAATACTCTAGCCAATTGATGAAAAAATTCATGAGACACTCGAGCTTGTTCAAATAAGTTGGTTTGACGGTTCTCCCAGGTTGCTGCAACCAAATGGTCAGCACGATTATTACCAATGGCCAGGCCATAATCAGGCTGATGGCTACGTATGTGCACTATAAAATAAGGATACGTTCTCTGATTTAACAAATGTAACAATTGTAACAATAACTGATACAAGACAGAATTTCGAAGAGATCGAAGCATCGATCGTTCCAGTCTCATAACAGTACCGACCACATACATAGACTCTGAAACAACATTAATCGGTTCATTCTGCCAGTTTTGAAAAGCCCACACCACTGCCCGTAGTTCTAAAGTCTGTAAAGAATCTTGTAAAACACCATTTAGTACTTTGGAGTGCCATTGTCCATTAAGGCACCAGGTAACCACCGCCCTTTTTGATTTCTTTCCGGCATCTGTAAATACCGTGAGTCCAGACACCGGAGAATTCGAACGTCGTGGAGTCTCTTCAAAAGTTTGATTTCGAAATAATGGCAAAAGTTTCATTGGTGGGTAGGCATTAGTTATCTGTCCGGAAAAATCCGTTAATGCATATTGTAAAACCTCTGAGGAAGAGAGAAGCCAATCCAGATAACTCTGGGTAATCGGAACATATATAACCTCTGGCTCATGTCCAGTTAAGTCAACGATACGACGTCTGCCCTTTATAATAAGGTTTGCAAACATTTATATACGAGTGCAGACAGTATTCTTAGGTTGGTAAGATAGAAAACCCCATTCTATTATAGACACCGTACAATTGACCTGTTGTACTAACAAACCTATCAAATGTTCTCTGCCAGACCCAGAATTTATCACAATCAATTGTAGGGGAACTCCTGTTAAGCGTTGCACGCACCCAGTCATGATTTTTTGAACAATGAAATCTAAAGCCTTTTCTTGAGTTGGTGAGAGTTGCCGACAAACTTCAGCCTGTGTAGAGGTGCCTAGCAATGACATCAGAGGAGCCAGGTCATCACTGGTGATACCGGATACGGATCGCCCCCATTGAATATCTCCTATTAATTTCTGTACATCCGTTAAAGTTTTAATTTTGGTCGTTAGCTGAATCTTTTGAGGCTTAACAGTACTTTGAGTAATAATCCAACACAAATAGTGCCATGGTGCATTCTTTTGTACCTTTTCAGGAGCAATTTTCAGACCCTTTTGCTCTATGGTTTCAGTTAACTCCTTCAAGGTTGCTTCAACATCCAAATTTGGGCCTGCCACTAAAATATCGTCCATATAATGATATACAAGCAAAAATGGATTATTTTCCCTAAACGGACGTAAGGCCCAGGCCACAAACATTTGACACAAGGTGGGAGAATTCTTCATTCCTTGTGGCAGAACAACCCAATGATACCGCTTAGCTGGTTCTTTCTTATTTGTTGATGGCACGGAAGAGGCAAATTTTTCTGCATCTTCCGGATGCAACGGTATAGTAAAGAAACAGTCTTTTAAATCTACAATAAACAAGTTCCATTCTTTTGGTATCATCGCAGGTGATAGTAAACCTGGCTGTAATGCCCCCATTTCCTGCATTACCGCATTAATGGCTCGGAGATCGTGTAATAGGCGCCATTTTCCTGATTTTTTTTGGAATAGTAAAAATAGGGGTATTCCAAGGGCTCGTTGAGGGTACAATATGACCTGCCTCCAACTGTTCCTGTACTAACATTTGAACAATATGCAGCCGATCCTCTTTTAGAGGCCACTGGTCCACCCACACAGGACTTGTAGTGGTCCAGGTGAGCTTCAATGTTGGCTGCTCGACCGTGACCGCTCCTAAAAAGGCGATGTCACAAGTCGAGCCCCAAGCTGAGAAAGCACATCTCTACCTATCGAGGTGACAGGTAGCTGCATCACGTATGTCTTGACTGAGACTACGGTTCCATCCATAAATGTAAAAGAAACTAAAGTTTGGCTGATCATTGTCCTTTGTGGACCCCCTACCCCGACTACACTCGTCGCAGCAGGAGCAAGGGGCCACGCTGATGGCCAGCTAGAAATAGGCACAATCGTAACATCAGCACCTGTGTCTATCAACATAGTCAGGGTAATAGACGTTCCTGAAGGATGCGTCACAACCACCTTTTCTTCAGGCTTGCCTCGTGCAATATCAATAGCTAATAAGACATCAGGAGACCCTGTTGAGCCAAAACCTCCGGCACCCCTCTGTTTTGGCAGCGACCTCGGGACCATTAATCGAAATAATATCAATTGTGCAATTTTTGACCCCTGAGGAATGGTAATCGGGGGGGTCAGCGTATATACCATAATCTTTATAATCCCTGTATAATCAGCATCGATAAGGCTCGGTACAATAAAAATGCCCTGACGGGACACGGAGGAGCGCCCAATTAACAGAGCACTCAGTCCATGGCCCAGCGGTCCTCGTTGATCTGAATCAATTAGAGTGACCGCCGTTGTGACTAAAGTGGTATCTACTGCTGTTGCCAGGTCCATTCCCACGCTTCCTGCAGTGGCGGTGGCGCAACGGTCCAGGCACCCTATACCGCCTCCTGTACTTGTGTCATAGTGCGAGGAGGATGCATCGCGCTTGGTACCCGGTTTCCCGATCGCCTACACTCCGCAGAATTATGGGTGGCGCTTCGACAATTCACACACCATCTACCTCCACTCTGACGTGGGGAGCTTACTTGCCCGCTCGCTTGTCCCTTACTTGCGTTTCTGCACTCTTTACGAAAATGACCTGATTTTCCGCAATTATAACATTTCTTATCATTATTATTACATTTTCCTTTTGATTGCTGTTGCACCAACGGACGTACCGCTGCTCCAACAGCAGCAGCCATAACCGTAGCCTGTTCTTGGGAAAGCACCCGTTCTGCTGTTTCCAGCAGCTGAGCAGTGGTACTGCCTCGAGGTAGGGTACCAAGAGCTTTCTTGGTTTTATCGTTCGCATTATCAAAAGCAAGTAAGTCTAAAAACTTAGCTTTCATGGTCTCATCAAGGTCAGGGTGAGCAGAAATAGCTGCATGCAATCTATCAACAAACCCAGAACAAGGCTCCGTAGGTCCTCGGCGAACATTTGTAAAAGCAGGAGGGTTTTTTTCCCCTCTAATCCCCAACAAAGCCCTGTGAGCTAGCTGTTGACTGAGTTGCAAAACCTCCACAGCAAAATTAGCTTGCCAGTCAGTTCGAACGTAAGGTCCCGTCCCCATTAACATCTGTGTCTGTACCCCATACAAAGGATCACCTTGAGGACGCCGGGTGGCAGCAGCCTGATCACATAGGTTCTGCCACACACTGAAAAACTGCAACTGCTGAGAAGGGGTGAGCAACATTTGAGAAATCTGCTTTGAATCATGTGGTGTGAGTAAATTTGCAGTAAATAAACGCTCCACTATAGCCCTAGTATAGGGAGAGCCTAGTCCATATTAACTAACAGCCTGTTTCGCCTCCTTTAACAATTTCCAATCAAACGGTTCCCAATCCTTTCCACCCCCAGCATTAGCAAACACCGGAAACGCCATAGGCTCAAGAAACACGCCCTCAATTGCCGCGTCTCTAATTTCTCCCCTCCATCGGTTTTTCAATCCTTCCTCCCCTCCTACCGCTCCCCCATGCCCCTCAAATCCCGACAATGGCGGCCACGACAAGGCATGATGAGGCAGTGGCAAAGGAGCAGGGTAAGCTGGAGGAGCTCGTGAACTGGATTGATCGTCTAGACGAGCTTCCAACGCTTCCAACTTTTTTAACAACTCCCAGAACTGAAGGTCTGTCAGTCCACCAGGTGGTACTCTAGTGCTGCTGCCAGGTGATGGCGGAGTAGAGGGCGGCAGAGGAGGGTACGGCGTTGGCTGATCCCTGGAATCCTCAGGGCGGTCTCCTTCGGTACTTTCGACAACAGTGTCTTTGGGAGGGGGAGGAGGAAACGTAGTTTCTTCCTCTTTTCCACTTTCATAAACAGGCATCTCAAGAGGGTCTGTAGCGGGAGTAGGCTGGCTCGGGGCAGTAACGGCATGACTCACTACATTCCCCGGTGTTATTCTGCAGCCCCGGGGTTGAGGGACGACAGCTTCTGGCGATCCCCCAAAAGAAAGGCTCGTGGGGGAAACATCCTTAACTCTGGGTGTTAATGCTGCAAAGGCAGAGGCGGCCGCAGCACGTTCTGCCTGCATTGTTTTCAAAGTCTCTGATACTAACCTCCACACGGTGGAGAGTTTCTGTGCCTCCTTGGATCCTTTACTTACTTCATCCCACAACACCGCTCCTATTTTAGCCCACGTATCTTGAGCAAAAGCGGCAGCAACAGTGGGGATAAGTCCTTTATCCCGCGCCCATGCTAAGAGCGCCTTCAAGGTAGGCGTATCATACTTCAGTCCTCTCGTAGAGAGTATATGTTGGAGGAGCTTAACTACCGCCTCTTCTTCTTTGGAGTGCATAGACCACATCTCCTCCCCGGCCGCTCGCTTGGCCAGAGTGAGATTCCCTAACTTGATGCGCTAGCGTCTTCCCGAGTGCCGGGGCAGCACTCACCTATCGACCGGCTTCTTCTGCCCCCTCCGTCCGTTGGTTGCTCATCGGGTATTCGCTGATCCCAACACCGATCTGAGGGTCCCTGTTCGGGCGCCACTTGTCGACGCAGAAGGCTCGGACAGTAACACCACGACCAATATGATCAGGTTAATGCCACTTTATTGCACAGATAGCTCAGTTATTATAGACATTCTGATTCCGCATCACGCGCCGACAATTTGCTGATTGGTTGCATGAGCTGTACATGCAGTAAGCAACATATTATAATTGCCTTAAAACATCTGTCCACGCGAACAATCACCCCTCCTATATCCTGGGCGAAGTTCTGCATTTCGCACGCTGAGTTCAGCACACTTTCTCATATCTTGTTTGTCTCAGCATTTCTAACACCGCTACAATGTTTTCACATAACCTTCAAACTTACAAGGCCTACACAGTTGTTAACAATTCTTCGGTGCTTGGAGTGTTCACAGGATGACCCCTTTGTACTAAAAATCCTCCCACACATTGGGACCTCCCCAGTCAGCCATGACTTCAGGTAGATCACGGAAAGTGGCTTGGCGAGCACGTCTGCCAGCTCTTTCAGCACTCTTGGATGTAACCCATCCGGTCTCATAGACTTGTGCGCATCCAAGCGGCGTAGCAGGTCGTAGATCACTTCCTCTTTCATTGCGATGGCCTCGTGCAGCTTCCCCTCCCTGTCTCCCAGCTCACGAGGCTGGGTGCCCAGGGAACAGTTAGTTCCACTGCTAAAGACTGAGGCAAAGTAGGCATTGAGCACCTCAGCCTTTTCCTCAGCCTTTGTGACTATGTTTCCCTCTGCATCCAGTAAGGGAGGGAGATTTTCCCTAATCCTCCCTTCGTTGTTAATGAATTTATAGAAACATTTTTTGTTATCCTTAACAGCTGTAGCTAGGTTGAGCTCGAGCTGCGCTTTGGCTCTCCTAATTTTCTCCCTGCATAGCTTCGCTATATCTTTACAGTCTTCATGAGAGACCTGCCCCCTCTTCCAGAGGTCATAGACTCTCCTTTTGTTCTTGAGGTCCGGCCAAAGGTCCCTATTTAGCCAGGCCCGTCTCCTTCCCCGCCTACTTGTTTTTCGGCACACAGGGACAGCCTCCTCCTGTGCCTTTAAGACTTCTCTCTTGAAGTACGTCCGGCCTTCCTGGGCTCCTATATCCTTCAGGGCAGCCTCCCCAAGGGACTTTGTCCAGCAGTCTTCTGAACAGGTCAAAATTTGCCCTCCGGAAGTCTAAGGTGGCAGTTTTACTAACCCCTCGCCTTGTTTCCTCAAGAATCAGAAACTCGATCATCTCACGATCACTGTGCCCTAGACGGCCACCAACCTTTACTTCCCCTACAAGTTCTTCCCTCTTCACAAGAAGCAGGTCCAGGAGGGCACCTTCCCTGGTGGGCTCACTTACCAGCTGTGTGAGGAAGTTATCTTCCACACATTCCGGGAGCCTCCTGGATTGTTCCCTCTCAGCTGTGCTGTATTCCCAGCAGATATCCGGGAGGTCAAAGTCCCCCACAAGAACAACGGCAAGTGATCGCGAGATTGCCCCCAGCTGCTTATAGAAAGCTTCGTCCGCCTCACTGCTTTGGTTGGGAGGTCTATAGCAGACTCGCACAGCGATAGCAGCTTTATCGGCCCTTAACCTAATCCAAACGCTCTCCACCCCGTCATCACTATACTCGATTTCTGAGCTCTCGTAGCATTCTCTAATATACAGGGCCACTCCTCCACCTCTCCTTTCCTGTCTGTCCCTCCTGAAGAGCTTGTAGCCATCGATTGTGGCACTCCAGTCATGTGAGGCATCCCACCACGTTTCTGTGATAGCCACCGTGTCATAGTTTCCCTGGTGCATCATGGCTTCAAGCTCCCCCTGTTTGTTGTGCATACTGCGTGCATTGGTATAGATGCACTTCAGATGTGCTAATGACTCCAGCACCTTTTTGCGAGTGTGGGCCCCATTTCCCACCAGACCCCTTTCAGGTGCTTCCATGATTTCTAAGCGTCTATCCCTTCTCTCCAATGAAATGTCAGAGTGAGAGTCCTCGCTAGCCCACCATCCTTCAAGCCCTGGCATGCCTCCCTTGGATTTATTCCTGACAGGCCCAGTTGTCTCCCCTTCCCCCCTCATATCTAGTTTAAAGCCCTGTCAATGAGCCTTGCTAACTCCTGCCCCAAAATTCTTTTCCCCTTCTGGGACAGGTGCGTCCCACCTGCCACCAGCCGGCCAGGTGACTCATATAGCAGCCTGTGATCAAAAAACCCAAAGCCCTGCCAGTAACACCAGTCCCGGAGCCGCGAGTTGACCTGTTGCCTCTTCCTGTTAATTTCCTCATTCATGATTGCCACTGAAGGGATAGAGGAGAATACAACTTGTGTTCCTGACCCCTTAAGCCGTCGCCCCAAGGCTCTAAAATCTCTTTTAATCGATTTTGGGCTCCTCCTACCCACTTCGTCACTACCCACCTGAAATACTAAGAGGGGGTAGTAGTCAGAGGAGTTTACTAGGGCCGGAAGTTTGCCTAACGCATCCCTGACCCGTGCCCCAGGGAGGCAGCAGACTTCCCTGTGAAGTGGGTCTGGACGGCATGTTGGCCCCTCCACCCCCCTCAATAGAGAGTCACCCACCACAATGACCCGTCTGCTTTTCCTTTTGGAGCCAACTGTGATGCTGGGTCCATGGCGACTTGGTCTTTCTGACGTTCCTGGCCTGGGTGTATCATCCTCCTCTCCAACAGCCAGTTCCTCCTGCAGGGCTTCATATCTGTTCTGCAAAGGTAACTGGGAAGGTGGGAGGGGCCGGGAGGGCATTCTCCTGCTTCCCCGCGCAGGGACCGGTTTCCATTCCCCCTCGTCTCTGCGATCCCCTCCTATTGCCTGGTGACGAGAGGGGAGGGGGTCCTCTGACTTGTGTGGGGCCTCACCCTCTTCCCTTTCTCTCCGGGAGCGGGTCCACCAGTCACTCTCCCTCTCGCATTCTCTCATACTCCTCAACCTCTCCACTTCTTCCTTCAGCTCAGCCACCAGAATGAGCAGATCATTTACCTGTTCACGTCTTACACAAGTGTTGTCTCTGCTGCCCTCCATGGCGAGTGCCAGGCTCCGGCACTCTTTGCAGCCAGAGGCCTGGCTGCCCATATGTTTGCGTGGGGCCTCTGTCTGGGTGCCCACAGTTTTTTTAACAGCAGCCTTCGACCGGGTAGCAACCACGGCTGGATCTCTAGACACAAGAGAGACCTTGTGACTCGACGGTCAGTTTGGGGGAGCACTGGTTGCTCGCTCTCTGCAGGGACTAGTCCTTGCTCTGGGCAAGGCATCTCGGTCGTATTTAAAGCACCCGTTGCATGTTTATTTTATTAATTGGTGCTTATTTGCATAAATTAACATGGCATTTGGGAGGGAACATGGAGGGTTTGATTAGCTGAAGGAAGGAAATGGAAAGAAAGGCATCTTGTCTCTCCCAACATTATAAAAAAGGCTGATTTTTTTTGTTTCCGAGTCACCAGATTTTGATGACTTTGTTTAATTTTTGCTGAATATTCATGTCCAGTGGAAAGAAAAATAATCTATATTTTGGTTCTGTTTTTCTCTTGAAAGGACCAATCCTCAGGTCTGGGCCTCGATAAACTCCTGTCCCCAAAGCAGGAGGCGTGTGGGAACATTCTCCTTGGGCTTCTCAAGGCTTGTATTTTTCAAAATAAACCTCAAAGGAACGTTTTTATCTAGCCCTTAACGATTCCAAAGGGAAACCGGCTGCCTTCCGGAAACGAAGACGGGCCTCCCAGTAAGGCTGGAGTCAGCGGCAGCCCTGCCAGCTGGGAGGACTGGGAGTTTTTCAGCAGAAAACCTGGGGGCTGTTTCCTTTTCAACAAAGAAAAAGAAGTGGGATGTTGCAGCGCTGAGTGATTTTTTAAATTCCATAGAAAGGGATGAGTTTTGAGCAGTTTGGCTCTGGAGGCGGGGTGGGAAAGCGAGTGCCGAGAGAATGTGGCCCATGTTCTCCGGCGCCAGGACGGCTCGCCGATGCTCCAGGCCGCTCTGGCCGGCGGCAAAGGCCTGCTGGGGCGAGACGGCGGTGGCCGGGATGGCCAGGTACTGCCGGCTCTGCCACCCCCACCATTCCCCCTCCGCCCACCTCGTCTCTCCCTGTCTCTCCGTCCCCCGGCCCACACGGCGGAGGAGCAGGCGAGGGGGGAAGTGCGGGTTATGCTGAGTTCCCCCCAAAAGAGGTGGGTCACGGCCCCAAAATGTCTGGAAGTTGGGCGGGGGTCGCAGTGTTTAAAAAACGTTCAAACCTGTAACTCTGGGTGTGAGGCACTGAAATAGAGAACAAGCTCTTCTTTTGATAGCTATTGAAAAATAATATTAATTTCTGTATCTAGAAGGAGACGAAAATAAAAAGCTCTCTCTCTAAGGATGAAATTATTTCATGGTATGAAATTATTTCGTGGTATGAACTAATGCTGTGGGCCAGCCTGCGTCAAGTGCCTCAAGTCCTCATCTCTACACCTGGGAAGGCTTAAAAGCACCGAGACCGCTGATCCCACATAGGCTAGCTGGCTATGAAGTACATATTTTCCCAAATTCAGACAAGAGAGTTCTAGAAGTGCAGTTTTCCCCAGCATTACAAGAGAAGTTAGTGCTGTGTCGCTCACAGCAGGACACCGGGTAATGGCGGTGACAGACGGAAGATGTCACTGCGAGCCGATTGTGATGCGTGAGGTGAGTTGCCGGGCAAGCGATGACCTGCAGAGGAGGCCACCGCCTGGTGACTGTGACCACCCCGGGAAGGCGGAGGGCTAGTCGCCCCGCACAGAGGCCCTGGGCTCAGTGTGCAGCTTGCACTGTGCAGTGAGGTCCTCGTCCTCCTCCCGGCTGGGCACGGCCGTCTTCTCCTGAGGTACCCCGTGTGCCACAGGGCGCTGACGATGGCTTCTGCCTGGGAGAGGAATCGTCACTACGGGGACCTGCAGAAAGCAGTCGCTTTCCTCCCCTCGCTCCTTGCTGATAGCTCCCTCAGGAGCAACGACACCGCTCAGAGTGTCCACGGAGTGCTGCTCTTTGCGGATATCTCAGGTGGGGGGAGCAGGGAGGAGCAGCCACGGACATGAGCCATGTGGGGACACAGCAGGCCCTTTGGAGCCCCTCAGACAGAGTGGTCATCTTGTCACTGCTGAGGTCTTCTGCTGGGATGCCCACAGAGAGCGGGATGGGTGACCTTGGGCGGTCCATCACGGCTGCCACCAGTGCGGAGCTGGCACGGGAAGGTGTCCCCTACAGGCTCTCGGGCCGGGCATCGTGGAAACTGCTGCCAGGTCTTTTGGCCCACATGGGCATTTCCTGATTTCTGGATGTCCCTGTTCCAGGTTTCACTGCGTTGACCGAGAAATTCGTGCAGAGGAGCGGCGTGGACAGAGGCACTGATGAGCTGGCGCAAACGCTCAATGAGTACCTGTGCAACATTTTGGAGGGTAGGAGCCGTGCTGCAGGACTGTGTGGCATCGGGCCGTGATGGTGGAGGGTGGAGGCAGCCTGGTCCTGCCTCCTTGGAAGGGCTGGGGCTTTCTGTGAGGAACAGCGAGCGCAGCCAGGGTCTGCTGGCGGGTCAGCACCAGCGCGGGTCCTTTCTGCTCCCCGCTGCGGCCGAGGAGGCACCCACTTTCTCAGCAGCCACCTCGGTGCCTCTGGCGTGAACAGCCGTCTCAGTGCTGCGTCAGGGCCCAGAGCAGGCTGAGGGCATCCAGCAAGTGCTCCAGGGTCTGGAGCGTCTGTGCTATGAGGAAAGTCTGAGCGAGCTGGGCCTGGTTTGCCTGGAGAAGAGAAGGCTTGCGGGGGGGACCTTAGAAACGTGCCTACAACCTGAAGAGAGGGTGCAAAGAGGACAGAGCCAGGTTCTCCCCAGTGGTGCCCAGAGTGGAACAGGAGGTTCCCTCTGTGCATCAGGAAACACTTTTCGACTGTGAGGGTGACTGAGCACTGGCAGAGGTTGCCCAGGGAGCTTGTGAAGTCTCCCTCCTTAGAGCTATTCGGAAACCATCAGCCACCGTCCTGGTCAGCTGGCTCTGTGCAGCCGGGCTTGAGCAGCGGGGTTGGACCAGATGGACCCCAGAGGTACCTTCCAGCCTTCACCTTTCTGAGGTCTGGTGGCATCTGGAGGCCCTGCCTCCCTGCCTGCTGTGCGGGTACAAGGGCTGTGACCACCGTGAGCCTGGGAGAGAGGCCGGAGCGGTGCTTTCCTGAGCTGTGCCCCACAGTGCACCCTTGCCCCGGTGCTCCCCCCAGGCAGAGGGCCTTGCTCGGTGGCTTCTGGAAGAAGGTGTCCACATGACTCTGCCTTTTCTTCCCTCTGTCCACAGAGTTCCTGATTTTTGGAGGAGACATCTTGAAGTTTGCTGGTAGGTTCTCGGGGCGATGACCTCGGGCACTGAGCTGTAGCATTTAACTCCCGTGGCGGCCGTTTGCTCTGCGCTCCTTCTCAAGAGGCTCTGTGCAGCGCCTTGAGCCAGCTCTTTGGCCACGCACGCACCCCTCCAGCAGTGCCCTCTCTCCAGTGCTGCAGCTGCAGAGGAGCGCTCGGGACAGGGGGTGTCACCGCTGCCAGCCGTCTGCTGCTGTGGCTGGCCCGGGATAGGAGAGGTGTCCCGGTGCCCAGGACACGGTCCTCCAGGACGATGGCCTCCCACAAGCCCATCTTCCTCCGCACGGCAGCTGGTTTCTGCTGTCTCTGCAGAACCAGACCGTAGGTCGGGGAGAGTCAGGTCTCGGCAGAGCCTTTACCTTCCCTCCCTTTCCCCAGGAGATGCTGTGCTGGTGCTGTGGAGAACACCACCCCAGGAGGTGGCCAGGACCATCAGCCTGGTGCTGCACTGTAGCCAGCAGATCCAGAAGAAGTACGGAAGACGTGACACAGATGTGGGGCAGAAGATCCAACTGAAGATAGGTACGGGCGCTGTGCCAGACGCAGCTGTGTGGCACTCTGCCATGCCACAGGGTGCTTCTGGTTTGCTGGGCTTCTGGGGCAGGCAGCTGGGGATGACGCCTGGCGCACTCAACACATTCTCAATGTCAACTCGGTTCGTCTATTTCTAGACGCCTGTTTTAGGGACTAGTGTCAGCGTCTCCCCGAGGAGGAGGGAGGATGCTTTACCCCTCCGTAACGCCCCTCTCCCCGCTGGGCTTCAGAGGAGCTTCTGAGCAGCCGAGATGCTGGGGGCTGTGGAGTTCCAAATGTTCCCTGTGTCAGTTCTGCTTCTCCTTCTCCCCAGGGATCTCTGCAGGGACCATGAGCCTCCCGGTTTTCGGAGATGAGAGCTGGCAACACTTCTGCATTTTTGGCCCGTGCCTGGCTGAAGTTCGTGACGCTGAAGAGGTTGCGGGTGCAGGTGAAGTTGTCCTCTCGGCCACCTGCTGGGAGCTCTGTGAGCAGCACCGGCTGAGGATCAAGCATCTCGCAGGCACAAGAGCTGTGCAGGCAGGTGGATGGGTTGGCCTCGAGAGCCATTCTGAGGGCCTGGGCCTGGCCATGAAGGAGGGAGGTGTTGGAAGGCTGAGGAGATGAATGTGGAGAGAGTTGTAGGTGGGAAAGCAGGCAGGCAGGGGAAGGTCTTGTCCTTCCATCTCAAGGGTAACCGTGGGCTGGGCTTTCTTGCTTTGAGGGGTCAGGAGGCGCTGGGAGGGTTTGAGCCCCAGCAGCAATGTCCTCTGTGGGCCATGGAGCTGTGGTTGCTTGGAGATGGGCATGCTTGGAGAATGGCTGTCCAGCTCCGGTGCTTCTGAGGAAGCACTGCTGTCCCATCCAGCCAGGTGGGCTACTTCTCCCCTTCTCTGGGCAGTGACGGTGGAGGGCAGGCTCTGTCCCCTGGGAGTCCTGGGGAGGCCAGTGGCAGTGCTTTCATTCTGTGTGTCTTCAGGTGACGGGCATGGATCCGATGCCTTGGTCCGAATGCCAAGACGCCTTACGCAAGCTCGTACAAGACCCAGTGAGACACCGCTCAAAAAGGGAAGGTGAGTGCCCACTTCCCCTTGCTCTGTGATTGTCCCGAAAGGTGGGGCTTTGCTGCTTCAGGGGCCAGAGAGGAACCACCTCCTCCCTCTTCCCTCTGTCCGTTAGCACTCAGGCTGTTGGGCCTCCCAGGGCGGTGGCTGCTGCCGCCTCCTCCTTCCAGGGGAGAGCTCTGCCCTCAGCATCTGGAGGTGGCAACATGAGCAAGCGCAGAAGACTCTTTCTCCCCCACTTCCAGGGCCAGGCCCTGCTTTGCAACAGCTCGTAGTCCCGTCCACCCAGCGACCACCTGCCTTTTCTCTCCTCAGGTGCCATGAGGCCTACTCTTCTCTTGCCCAGTGACCTGAACGCCAAGGATGTGCTTAGGAAGTACATACCAGTCGCTGCTCTCGGGAAGGTACGGCAAGGCCACCGCTGCTGGGGGCTGCATTTTCGGAGGGCAGAAGAAGTGGTGCCTTGCAGAGGTGGAGCTCTTACGGGAACAGACCAATCAAAGAAAATGCGCCCTGCGATGACAACGCAGGGAAACTGAGCCCAGGGGCACCGGTGCTGCACCATTGTCTGCGTTGTCCTCAGAGAGACATGGGTGGCAGGAGGAGGACTCCTGTCCCTCTGTCTTTTCCGTGGCTATGGTTCTGGGTGTGCCGCGGACACGACGGTGGGATAAAGGGGAGATTCCCCTGAAGTCCCTGGAGCATCCCTGAGGGTCTCCCCTCATGTCCGTACCGGTCCCCAGATGGCGTGTTAGCGGAGCAGCCTTCTCTCCTTTGTCATTTGTGTTATGACTCGGCGTCTGCCTGCCGCAGGCTGGGCGGCCTGCCCGCCCTTTTGCACCGAGAGGAGGATTTATCCCTTCCTCTGCTATTACCCGCTATCGCCAGCACGCCTGCGCTCCCTCGGTACTGGTGTGGGCAGTAAGAGCCCGGGAGAGCAGGCTGGTGAAGCCGTCGTGCTCTTGTCTTCCAGCTCGATGCAGGACTGCCCATGGATCTCCTCTCTGAGTTACGGCCAGTCACCTGCATCTTTGTCCAGCTGCAGCTTGCTGCAGGTACCAGCTCGGTGCATCTCAGCACCGTCCTCAAGGAGGCCAGCAGGGTGATGCTAGAAATCCTCTCTCCTCACAAGGGCCACATCAACAAAGTCCTCCTGTGTGATAAAGTGAGTGGGGGGGAACGGTGGCCTCCCCCAGCGCCAGAGGGTGGGCAGTGAGCGCGAGGGAGAGACTCCCTCTTAGGCGCTGTAGCAACATGTTCCACATCTGTCCTGGGCAGGGCTGCACGTTCCTCTGCGTGCTGGGACTCCCTGGAAACAAGCTGCCCTGCGAGAGCCTTCACGCCCTGCAGAGTGCTCTGGAGATCTTCAACTCGTGCTCCACCATGCTCGAGGAAAGAGAGTGAGTGTGTGGCGGGGGTCGGCGGGGTGCATGCTGCCTGGGACGGCGCAAGGGGGCTTCACAGAAAGAGATGTGCCTTCTAGCTTGCTCTCCCTTGTCCCTGGCAGGAAGGAGGCAGTGCCCTGAGAGGTGCAGGCAACCCCTGGGCTCAGCCCACGGCAGCCAGACGGAGTCCCTCCAAGCACACTCTGCTGGCCACCGCGCTGGAAAGAGCCCTCGTGAGGGCCAGAGGCCGCTGCGGCCAGAGGCAGGCCCTTCTGGGCCACTGCCCTATGAACGGGGATGGGGCCCAGCCACCTGATCCCAAGTGGCTGTCATCGCCAGGCGGTGACATGGCGGGCGCCTTCTTCCCTCTCTCTTTGCTCACAAGAGGGCTGTGGCCCTGCACGTGCTCTGCCCCTGCCCCTTGTCCCTTGCAACCTGCAGATGTTGCACCCCTGAGCTCTCCACATCCCCGAGACCCACGCTGGCAGGGCAGCACAGCCGGTGGCCCAGGCTGGCACCGAGGGGAGGTGTGGGAAGGGATGAAGCCAGGCGGGCAGGACTGCGCCTGGGGCGCTGCTCAAGCCCTGCTGTTTCTCTGTGTGCCAGGACAATGTCTGTGGCAGTTACCAGAGGGACGATGTTCTGCGGAGTCACTGGCCACCCGCTGAGACACAAATACACAGGTATTGGCCTGGAAGGGTGCCGCGGGGCTGGCGGCACGGGCCACACCGACGCATGCTCTCTCTCTCTAACGCGTGCTCTCTCTCTGGCAGTCCTTGGCCAGAAGGTGAACTTGGCTGCCCGGATGATGGTGCACTACCCTGGGCTGGTGTCCTGTGATGCAGTGACCTACGCCGCCTCCCGGCTGCCCGCTTCCTACTTCAAGGAGCTGCCGGAGAGAGAGATGAAAGGCCTCAGGCAGCCTGGCCCTGTCTATCAATACGTGGGGGTCACCGAGGAGAGGTGAGTGTCCTCTGAGACGGTCGGAAGCCCTGGCATGGCAGGCTTTTTGCCCCTCTCCCCTGCTGTCTCCAGCTGCTGAGAGAGCGGGAGTGAAACCAGAGGGATGGGGAAGGTTTGTCTGTCTTGGTAGACACAACCTGGCCTTGTGGGCTGGGTCTAAAGGGCTTTGGGCTGTGCTTTCCCTGCTGTGCTTGCTCCACCACGTGCCCTGGGAATGCTGACCCAAGGAGTTTTCTGTCCCAGCTGCTCCGAGCAGGAAGCTTTGGGCCAGTCTGGTCCCCATGGGGAAACGTGGACCATCGGGACACTCTTCCTCAGGTCTTCCTGCAGAAATCTCAGCTCTTCTGGGCCAGGATTTCACCTTCCCTTTAGAGGACGGTTTGAAGGTTACCACTGCCGTCTCTTTGAGACTGCGGGAAGACTTGAGCCAAAGGTGCCAGGTGCTTGGCATCCCAAGCCCTTCAGGGACACAAGTCCCCCTTTCAAAGACGCTTGGTGTTCTTGGCCAAAGTGGTAAAGCTGTCTCCCAGCCAACAGCACGCCCTGGCTTCTTTCACATGTCTTCTCCTGTTTCTCTGGGTTTGGCCTCTGGGGATGGACTCTTGATATGTTCTCCTGTCCCACCGTGGCCGCTGGGCTTCTTTACGCTTGAAGCTGTCGTAGCGTGTCAGCTTGAACTTTGGCTGGGAAAGCGTGCAGGGGATAACAGCCTGCTCCAGAGAAAAGCCGGTACCCGAGGAGCACCTCCTTCCCTACCACGCCAGGCTGCTTCTCTAGGTCCCCTGGCTTCTCACCGTCTCATTGACTTGTGTTGTCTTTTCCCCTGCTTCTAGCATCTTTGGCGTGGGTCTTACCAAGAAGAGGTCGGAGTACGTCCCCTTGCTGGGTAGGTGGAGAACGCCTTGCTCTTCTGAAGCCCAGGTTCTTCCCCTTGGTAACTTTTAGTGCCTTGCTGGGAAGGGAGAGGCTTTTACCAGGGATGGTGTTGCCTGCAGCAGCCCTAAGAAAGCGCCGCCTGTCTTGGTCTCTGCTTGCTTGATATCTTTGGGTGGAAAACGAGGTGGGGCGCCTGCTGCTCCCTGCTGTCTTCCAGACCTGGTAGGAAGGTTGCTTTCAACTGTGGAGCTGCTCACAGCCTGGGGGCTAAACTGATCCCTGTCTTTGGGGTCAGGAAAGAGATTTCCTTCTGCCAAATCGATGGAGAGTTTTGACGGTGGGTTCTCCTCCTTGTACTCCTCAGAGCTGCTTTCTTGGCAGCATCTGGGCGAAGACACGGCAGTGTCAGGAGGCAGGGGATGCCTGTATTCACTCGGGGTCTTGCCGAATGTTTTGGGCCCTGTTGTGGGTTAACCCCGCTTGGCAGCTCAGCCCCACAGAGCCACTCGCTCCCCACAGTGGGATGGGTTAGAGAATCGGAAGGGTTAAAGTGAGAGCACTGGTGCGCTGAGACACAGACAGCTTAATAGGGAAAGCAAAAGCTGCACACACGCCCAAAGCAAAATCAGGCATTCATTCACTGCTTCCCATGGGCGGGCAGGCGTCTTGCCATTTCGAGGAAAGCAAGGTTTCATCACGTGTGACGGTGACTTGGGAAGACAAATGCCATCACTCCGAACGTCCCCCCTTCCTCCTTTCTGCCGGATTTTCTTGCTGAGCACGGCGTTGTATGGTCTGGAATAGGCCTTTGGGCAGTTGGGGTCAGCTGTGGTGGCTGTGGCGGCTGTGCCGCCTCCCAGCTTCTTGTGCACCCCCAGACTGTTTGCCAGCGGGGCAGCGCGAGCAATGGAAAAGGCCTCGATTGCTGCGCAGGCGCTCTTCAGCCATAACTAAAACCTGGTTGTGTTATCAACAGCGGTGTTTGGTCACAAATACAAAACATAGACCTGTACAGGCTATTGCTGAATAAAATTAACTGTAGCCCGGACCAAACCAGAACGGGACTGACGACGCTGCCTTAGCTACTGGGAGGTGCTGTGCAGCTCACGGCACAGCGAGGAGATGCTTTGAGTCTGTTTGGGACGCAGCTGCCTGAACCGGCTGCAGTCATCCCTTACAGTCTCGTGCTGGATCGCTGCGGGGAGTCGCATGGGGCCGGCAGAATCTCCGTGCCTGTGGGATAGGGGAGAGGGCGAGGGGGCTGCGCTGCGGGGCAGGCAAGCAGGTGGCCCCGTGACTGCTCTGAGGAAGGCAGAGGTGCCCAAGCGTGGACGAGCAGGTGGGAAGGAGGCCTGGGTGCCGGCAGGCTGGCCGATGTGGTAGCGGGGAGGGAAGCTGCGGTGGAGGGTGCCCGCAAAAGGGACGGCTCTTTGCTTTTCAGCACGCCCCCAGCAGCTCGTTCTCTGGTTTGTCTTCGCAGGTCGGAAGCAGGAGACTGACCTCTTTGTCAGCTGCTTGAACGCCTATAGGGATTCAGGCCAAAGGAACATCCTGGCGGTTGAGGGCACGATGGGCTGTGGAAAGAGCCACTTACTTGCTGAACTGGCCTCTCTAGGCCAGGATGCTGGCCACAGGTACAGGTTTTCCACCTGTAGCTTTGGGACGCTGCCCCTGCCCATCCCCTGACAGCCGTGGAACGCTCCAGCCCCTCTGCCAGGGTACCTGGCCCTTGGACTGCAGCCTCCCGACAGAGCCTCCTGTAGACACTGCCTGGGAGCACCTGCGTGCTCCGCTCCCGCCTCTGCCTCTTTGGGGAGTTGGAGGTGGCTTCTGGAACCACGGCCTTTCCTCCTTCACCCCTGGGTCAGGTGCAGATAGAAGGAAAGAGCCCAAGCTCAGTGCTTTTCATCCCACTCCAGACCCCAGAGACAGCAGGGCTGCCTGTCTCAGAAGCCCTGCTCGCCCTCGGCGTGTTTCCCAGGAGGAGCACGGGGGCCTGTGCTCTGGCAGGCAGACCGATAAGGTCTGGAGCCCAAAGGCAAACCCACCACTTGCTCCATTCTTGCCTCTCAGCCCCGTGAGTTCCTCTGCAGGGGGCACGTAGGGAGACCTAGGCCGGCGCTGCAGAGACACAGGCTCTGGACCCGGCTCTCCCGCTGGCTTGGCAGCAACTGCCCCTCTGTGCCCTTTCTCGTACGAGGAGGGAAAAGCTTGGCCTTCTGTGGGAAGCGCTTGGAGATGGGGGGCTGAAGAGCTCCCCCCAAAGGGCACCTCCACCCCTCTTGTCTTAGAAGGCTGGGGCTGTGGGGAATCTCAGTGCCTTTTGCTTTTGCACCGCAGGGTGGTTGCCCTGGAACTGCTGGAGATCGACACGAGGCAGCCCTTCTCTGCCATCCACATGCTGATGGCCAGGGCCCTGGGCCTCCAGGACTGTGAATCGCGCGGCGACAGGCAGCGCGTGCTGAAGACAAAGCTGCAAGGGACAATCGAAGAGAGCAGCTACTGCCTCCTCAATGACATTTTCGGTGTCAAGGTGAGAGCCAGAGGCCCCTGTGGACGTTGAGAAGGCCTTCTCCTGAGCTTGTCTGGGTCTGACCTTGAGTGGGCACGCTGCTGGGAGTGCCTTAGCTCCGGGGTGGGCATTGCGGGGGTCACAGTGTGCATTTGCCATGCCTGGGCCCGGGGGGCTCCCTGTCTGTGGGGCTGGTGTCCTGCGCCGCATCCGCAGTGCCCGGTGCCTTGTTCGGCACCCTGGAAGTGGCACTGGAGAGAGGCTGTTCCTGACCTCGTGCCGAGGTCACCGCTGTGCGAGGGGTCTGCCCCAGCCAGCCCACGATTCCCACAGCCAGAGAACCGGCTCAGCCCAAGCCCCAGCTCTGCAGAGACCCTCAGCAGAGGGCCTTTGCTTTAGGCTCTGGGTGGAGTCCCCGCTGCGGCTCCCTGCCCCTGTGCTGGGCAGAGGTGAGGTGCTGAGGCTGTCAGAGACGGTGGGCTCTGCGGTCTTGCGTGCTGGGTAGGTGTGCCGAGCCCCGGAGCCGTGTTTCTCCCTGACTCTGCTTTTCTGGCCAGTTCCCCATTTCGGACAATGTTCGCGAGATGGATGAAACTCAAAGACAACTGGAATTGCACTCGACTCGGGTGAAAGTGCTGGAGAAGGTGAGCATTTCTCCTTCCTTCCCCCTGGGTCAGAGAAGGAAAAACCCTGCCGTCTGCGGGCTCTGTACCACTGAGGTGTGAGCAGGCAGGATGACTGCGCACCTGGGTCATGGCCCGTCAGAGCCCGAGAAAGCCCTCGCCCCCCCACTTCCCCCCGCAGCCCCACAAACACACCCGAGGACTTTCCTCCCGTAAAGTGTGCCCTGGAGGAGGAGCAATGTCTTCTGGGTTCCCTTGCCCGAGCTCCCTCCTTCTGCAGGGCAAGTGATGTTAGGTATGACCCTCCAGTCTCAAAGAGTCAGTAAGCTTCCGAGCGGGAAAGTGGCTGGGGAGAGACTTCAGAGCATCCTCTCAAGAGACGGAGGCTAAATCTCGTCCCCTGCAAGACAGCTGAGAATCCACTGGATTCCCCTCAGAGCAACCTGCTTTTTTTCAGACCCTTACAGGAGATTTTGGCATATTTGTCATCGACAATGCCCATTTCATCGACCCTGACTCCTGGTTCATCATGTCACCCGTGCTCCAGAAGGTCTCCCTCTTCATGGTCATGAGCTTAGCCCCAGGCTACGAGATAACCGAGAGCTTTCGCAAAGCCGCAGCAGACAACGCCACGTCCCAGAAAATCACTTATCTTCATCTGGACAAGCTGAAAGCTTCAGTTGTGATGCAGAAAGTCTGCAAGGACCTCGGAGTGGTCAGCATCCCCAGGGATCTGGTGAGGTAAGTTGGAGGCAGGGGAGCTCTTCCTGAGGGCCTGAACCTCTGCTGACCGTGGTAGGGAATCAGGCCCCCAGGCAAGGGAGCGCAGGGCCGCTAGAAGCATCCCGGACTCTAGCGAGTGCCAGGCGTGGGCGGCTTGTTATGCCTCACCCTGGTGGGTGCGCGCTGAGAGCGGGCAACTCCCGAGACACCCAGCCTGGGAGGTGTCAGCCTTGGCTGCCGCACAGGGAGGAAGGGAGGAAGAGTCCTGAGCCCAGCTGTGTCTGGGTGTGAACAGAAAAGGCCTTGGTCTGGGTGGCTGGGCTGTGGGGGAGATTCCCCGGGGCAGAGGTCCATCCTCTCCAGGCTCCTGAGGAGAAGAAAGGCAGGGCTCGCTGCTCTGCGCTTTGGGCATTGTCCGCAATTCTTTTCCCGTGGACTTCGGCAAAGGCTGGAGGGTTCAGGGGGCACAAAATCCCAAGGCAGTGGGAGGACGATCCCTTTCCAAAGTGAGGCGTAGCTGTGATGAAGATGCTGGCTACCCTGGTATGCCTGAGTGACTGGCCGCCCAGCTGAACTGTGTTTCACCTTACTTTCCTTGTGCTGGTCCCCGACGGGTCTGCTCCTGTGCAGGTTCCTGATCCGAACCAGCTCAGGGATCCCATATTACTGCGAGGAGCTGCTGCGCTGCCTTCGTGCCAACGACATGCTCCAGTTCTGCACCCGGAGGCAGTCTGGAAAAGCAAAGGACAACTGGGAGAGCCTGATCAGTAAGCACCTTGACTGCGACTAGCGAGTTGCTGTGGCGTGTTCTCCACAGCAGAGTCTTGCCCCGTTGTTCCCCCATGGCTCTGGGCAGAGTCAGATCTTGGTCTGGCGGAGGTGTGGGCTCCTGTGCGCCTTGCTGTTGGGACAGGCAAAGCAGGGGCAGTGAGTTCTGGTGGCTCGGAGGGACCTACATTCTTGGGGCGGGGGTTGTGGGGCTAAAACACAGGGGAAATCCTTCCGAAGCACATGTGCTTGTGGTGTTTCTTAGGCATTCCAATGGGCATGCAGTTTAGCTTGGCCAAAGGCTAGCTCACTTGAGAACAAACCCCAGCTTGAGGTGAGGGACGAGCCCAGGAAACTTGAATGCCAAACCATAAATCCCCACAAGAGTGCCGGTAACGGAAGAAAACGGTGGTAATGCCATCCGAGAGAGCAATGCCAGCCAGAGTGCCGCGGCCTTGGGAAGAGCCAGGACTGAGGCCACGTCTTGCATTAGCACCAGCAGTTTCCCTGGCTGGGAACTGGTGGGAACTGTTTTGCTCTGCTTCATGACCACCACATTCAGGGCAGGCACTGGACCATGTCAGGGGCGACTTGTCCCATCCCAAGTGAATCGTGAAGCGCTCGCGAGCTGCGAGTCGCTTTGCGAACTGCCTTATCGGTGCTCTCTTGCTCCGCCCAGCATCTGCAGCCGAGGCTTCATCCCTCGCAGCAACCTGGAGCTCCGAGGCGCGGAATGACGGGAGGGTCTGCCTCCTCAGGCCAGGCGTGACCCTGGAGAACACCGCGCTGCCCATCCCCTTGAAAGGTAAGGAGCCGAGCGCCGCTCTGCCGGCTGTCGGCTGTGCTGGGGCTCCTTCCCGGGGCAGGGGCTGGAGGGAGGCCGGGCATCCGTGTGCTGCAGAGTCACCCTCTCAGCGTGGGGGCTCTGCTGGGAAGGCGGCTCCGGTCCCACCAGAAACAGGCCTGGGGCTGCAGGCAGCCGCTTTCCCCTCCTGTGAGCCTGCTGGCTGCTCTCCGTCAGCAGGTAGGAGAGAAAAGGTTATCCGTGCAACACTGAAATGGCTCCCTTTTCTCACCAAAACAAATACTTTGCTGGGAAAAGGCTTTGACTTGCCTCTGTCCCAACTTTGACGCAGCATCTGTGTTGCTGTTCTCTTTTTAAGTTCCCCAGCTAATGCTGGTCTCAAGGCACTTAATCCAAACCAAATCCTTCTCTTTTTTCTTCTTTTTTTTCGTTTTGTTTTGGTTTTTTGTTTTCTGCGGATCGGCATGGAAATCCTCCTGTAGCCAGGGGAGCTGGATGGGGGAGCTTTCAATGAGTGTCCCTCCTCTCTGGCCATAGACATTTGTTATGAACTGTGAAGAGACATCATGCTAAAGTATTCCTGCTGTGAAGTGGCTTTGTCCAAAAAAAAAAAAAAAAAAAAAGAAAACCAAGAGAAAGGAATAGTATTGTCTGGCCAAGTTAAGGCAAGCGTTGTGGGGAGCTCTGTGTCCACCTGTGATGTGGGGAAAAGTGGGGAAAGTTCTCTGTGTGTGCTGTTGGGCAAAAGCCTACTCCAGATCTGGTAGGGCACATCATGGGATGCGCATACCTGCTGGGTCCTGCCCTCCCTGCCCTCGGTGGGGGAGCATTTGTTTGAGCATCTGGCTTTTCCCCAGGCCTCATGGCCTGCGATTCCATCAGGAGCGGAGCCAGTTTGAAGATGCCTACCCTGGGTTGCGATTGCCCAGTAGGTGCAGCCGCAAGGAGAGGAGGCCAAAGTCTACCCCATCTCATGGGTTGAAACTTTCCAGCCTCTCCAGCCTCAGCATGGGGAAGAGGCAAGAGAGACGTGTTGTTTCTTCTTGACAGAGATTGCGCTGACTCAGCTGGATCGGATGCAGCCGCTGACGCGGATGGTTGTGAAGTTTGCAGCCATCATCGGGCCGGTGTTTACCACCCAGCTCCTGTTGCACATCCTTCCCACTGGCCTCAGGACCCATATGAATTCCTTGTTGGACGAGCTGGTGAGCGACAACATCCTGAGGTGGCTGAAAAACACAGAGGTGCCAGAAGATGTGCAAGATCCTACCGAGGGGCCAGCCACCTCTTCGCAGGTGGAGAGCAGTAAGTGGTAGTGGGCAGGTGGACAAGGGAGCTCCCAGCTGTGTCCCGGCAGGGCTCCCCAGGGCATGGTGCGCTTCCCCTGCTGTGAGGGGTGGCTGGGGCTCAGGCAGGCACGGCTCTTTGCGATGGGTTGTTCAAAGACCTTACGGGTCAGTCTCAAAGCCCGCTAGCTTTGCGCTGGAGGGAGGTTCCCACCAAGTGCCATCCCGAGTGCTGCTCGTAGCACAGGCACGGGAGGGCGTGTGGAGCCCCTGACATCCTCTCCCAGCCACCTGATCAAAGATGCTCTCCAGGTTGCCCCGGGGCCCTTGACGGGCTTTTATTCAGCTTTGACTCCCCTGTGGCGCAGGAGGAAGCTCAGGAGGCTGGGGACTGCCTTGCCAAGAGCAGGGAGAAAGTGCTGGACGGGGCTTGCTTGGGCTGGTGGTGACATGCCCAGCTCCTGCCTGGAGCGCAGCTGAGCGCTGTGTCCGCGGGGCTGGGCTAGCGTCAGCAAGGCAAGCTGGGCCCTTTTGCCCCGTGCTGCAAGGCTCGGTGTGCAGCAGTGCTGGTTGGCTGGCAAGGGTGCACGCCAAGGCATGACTCTCGTGCCCCGGCTGCGACGGCCCTGAGCTGGGGCTGATGCCGAGGCCCTTTGCCTTGCAGGTGTGCAGAGGCCCTCTCCCAGCACGAGGACCGAGGAGCAGCAGCCTGGCGTCTTGGCCTTCTGCGTCCCGCTGCTGCAGAAGGCTGCGTATGAGCTGTGGCCCGAGAGGCAGCGAGTCGCCTTGCACGGCAAGTGTGCCGCCTTCCTGGAGCAGCACGCGCACAAATGCAGGAGCTGCGGCCAAGGGGAGTTTGTCGCCTTCCACCACTTCGCCGTCACCAGCAGCCAGGACGGAGGCAGCTGTCGGGACCCTGCCGACGGAGGCGACTCATGCAGCTGGGAGGCCTTGGTGCTGGCTGGAGAAGAGCTGAAGCAGGATAGGACCCACGCCACTGGGGGTACGCTGTGCACCGTGCTCCACAGCCCGGGCCCTCCAGGAGCCCAGGGGTGTATGCTGGGGATCGGCTGGGAGGAGGTCTGCCGGGGACGAGCCCAGGAGCTGAGGACAACCACCGCAGACTTTGCTCAGCGTGTCGGCACCCTCGCAAGGGTCCTTGAAGCCCAGTGGGAGAGCGAGAGCAGCTCTTCCCCTGGGGCAGGCGAGGAGGTGTCTAACCCCCTGTTTTCTTTGCAGATGCCGCAGAGCAGCAGGCTTTCACGGAGGCGGAAACCGGGTGAGCAGACAAGGGTTTGATTCTCTGTAAAGGCAGGGGCCTCAGGGGTCTCCAGAGGAGACCAAGGAAGCGCTGGCATTTGCCTGCCGGTTGTGACTCTAGCTTAAGGAAGAGGCTTTCTGTGAGGTGGGAGCTGGGAAGAGATGGCCACGGAGGTGAGACAGTGCTGGAGGAAGCCCGTGGGCTCCTAGTGATGGTCACACTACGCTGGAGCAGGCCTTGCTTTCCAGTTCCTCGAGAGGAGCGCTACAAAATCTGCAGGCGAAAAGCCACCACAAGGGAGCCGGGTGGTTTGCCTGGGGGAGGTGACAGAAAGCCCAGCTTGTCTTCTTCTCCCTGGCTACAAAGCAGCTGTAGGAGTCATGCCTGCCCGTGGGCTCGCGCTCCCTTTTGAACAAAGGGCTTTTGATGGCCTCTCTGTGGGGCAAAAGACCAGTGTAGGTGATGCCTGTGCATTCTTTGCTCTCTTCTTCCCCTGGGAACGGTGCTCTGACTAGTGTGGCGGAGCGGCTTCTGCCAGAGGGCAAACAGACAACTGAGCTGCCCGACGAGACCGACAGGCAGCACAACGGCACACACTGGTGTGAATGCCGAGCCATCGTGGAATCGGTGCTTGTGCCTTTGGCTCGCCACTACGTGGCAATGGGCGATGCCGACCGAGCCTTTTACTACCTTCTGGAGTGTGCTGCTGCCTACCTGCACGTCTCCAACAGCTACATGGTGAGTTGCCTCGCTCGCCAGTGCCCACCGTGCACAGAGTCCTCTCAGTCAGCTGGCTCTGGGCAGGACAACTTCACCGCTGCAATAGGGCATGCCTTGACGGGGCCTTGGAAGGGACATGCTGGGGTCAGAGCCTGACTTCTTCCTCCGGCTTGCCTCTTCTGTGGACGGAGACACAGGCCACCGTGCCCATAGCAGGAGGGGAATTAGCAGGGAGGGGATCTGAAGGAGCACTGGTGCCTGTGCTCTGAGCCGGCGTGACTGTGTTGGGGCGGGCATCAGCAGGGGGAGAAACGGGCCCTCTTAAGACAGATGCCAGAGGCAACAGGGGAGGACGAGGCCGGCCATGGGCTCTGCATCACGCTCGCCTGCTCTCTCTGTGCTTGCGCAAAGGCCCTCATGAAGCTGAACGAAGCGGAGGTCCTGAGGAAGATGAAAGCCACTGCGATAGCCTGCTTTGAAGAGGCCACCTTCTTCAGCCTCAAAGGGGAGGTAAAGAGATGGGGAGGTCTGGAGGGATGTCCTGGGGGATGGAGCTGGATGCTTTCCCCGGCTGCAGGGGCTATCCCTGGCATCACAAGCCACCGGCAGACTCCGGCAGTCTCTTGGCCGACTCGAGCAGATCAGGGTGTTTCCCTTTTCCTCTGCAGGTTTGCTGGTGTATGCAACGCCTTCAGCTGGCAGAGAAAATGATGAGGGAGGCTTTGAGCTTGCTCAGAAGGAACTTCCCCGAGACCTTCCTTGGCGCCTTTGTCAAGGCTCAGGTGGAAAAGTTGCCTTGTGTCGCTTACGTGAGAAGAGCAGCCTGCCTTCTGCAGAAGGGCCGGTAAGGAGCAGAACTGAGAACCCAGGGGAGGAAGAGCCATTTCCTACCTGGTCCCAGACCTGCCTGGGCTTGAGGCCACACGTGACCTGACGCACGGCCCTTACAGGACCGAGGGGTTAAGGAGCGATGTGCGGGTGGAATGGGGAACGACAGAGCCCCACACTCCCTCCCCCCTGCACGCTCCTTCCCCCCTGGGTAAAAAGCAGCTCACAGCCGGGGCTGTGCCTGCCGGCACGCGTCGACGGCGGCAGGGCCTTGGTGGTGGCTGGGGACAGAGAGCTGCAAACAGGGAGTAGAGGCTGACGAGGGGCAGGGGAAGGAGCAGTGGGTGGGGGTGAGGTGTGAGAGCGAGGAAGCTCAGAGGGCGATAACCCTTTTCTTGCCGGTTCCCAGCTTTGCTTGGGCCCCCGGGCGCTGTAGCGCCAACGCGCCCTCTCGAGCGGTCAGCTTCCCCTGGCGGCACTGCTTTGTTTGCCCCCTTCCTCTCCATCAGCTCCCTTTCCTCCCAGGAGGTGCGACTGGTTTGTCCGCCGCCCTGCTTTCCCCCAGCCCTGTCTGATTTAGCGCTGTACAGCGAGAGCCTCTGGGCCCAGCAGTTTCTCTCGTGCAGCAGGATGAAGAGGCTGGCCTGGCTGCTGCAGCAGAGCTGCTGCCTTTCCTTACTGGAGCGCCTCTTCAGCCTGGAGGGCACTTCCAGCGGACGGAGGTTCTCCCGCCTGGCAGCGCGCATGAAGGCCAACACGGACAGGGCGTTGGACTCCTGTTGGACAGCAGAACTCCCGCCACGCACAGACTTAGGACACAGACAGATGCCAGCACAGACGCAGACACAGGTACAATTGGGCACACAGGCACCGTACAGAGACCTTCACAGACGCCGGCACCAATACAGGCAGGGACACCCGTACTGATACCATCAGAGATACCACCGCCCATTCCGTTGCAGGTGCAGATGCCGTTGTAGAGGCCGTGGCAGACACAGATACCGCTGCAGACGCCCTTGCAGAAACCAGGTAGTCTTTCAGATGCAACTGCAGACGGAGATGCCATGGGAGAGACAGATGCCACACCAGATACCCTTTCGTGCGCCACTGCAGATGTAGACAAAACCGGAGTGCAGAGAGCATTGCAGATGCCCTTGCAGACAGAGGGAGCGTTGCTGATGCAGGTACCATTTCAGAGGAAGGCATCTTTGGGGATGCCGGTGCGGATGCAGATAAAATTGAAGATGGAAACGCAGATGGAGACCACGTTGCAGGTGCTGTCGTTGCAGGTGCTGTTGCAGGTGCAGTTAGCGTGGCAGATGGTTTTCTTAAACAGGGACCATTCAGGACAACTTTACCGACTTCTTCTGTCACCAGAGCTGTATATTTGTTTTCCAAATAAAATGGTTCTTATGAAAACTCAGGAGTTCTGTTCTCCGCCATACAACTCTGCAATGACCAAGTCAAGTGGTATCGCCAGAGCGTTTCAATCTACTAGACTTCAGGAGACATTGATTAGCATTTGTAAAGCAACTTGACAGTGTTCTGGAGGGCTACAAAAGTAGAATTTGTAATGGCATGTTGCAGTTCCTTCTTTGTTGGATGGAGGAGTCAATATTAGTACAATTAGCCACTTCCCATCGCAAGCAGTTTTGAAAGAATCCAGCGTGTTTTGAAAGAATCGGGGAAGGAAGGCACTTCCTTGTGTTTCAAGCCTCTTCTGTCAAGGTACATTGGTACTGAAGTTCAAAAATAAGCACACATATTATGTGAGTTATCTCTGAAATAAGTCCGTTCACTGACAGAGAGCCGCCACAGTTTCTATTGTAATTTCACCAAAGACACCAAAGAGTAAGACATTTGTCAATGTCAGGCAGAGTTTGCCTTTGGTGAAGCCGTGTTGGCTGTCACCAATCACCTCCCTATTTCCCATGTGCCTTAGTAGCGTTTCCAGGAGGATCTGCTCCATGACCTTGCCAGGCACAGAGGTGAGACTGACCGGCCTGTAGTTCCCTGGGTCTTCCTTTTTTCCCTTTTTGAAAATGGGCGTTCTGTTTCCCCTTTTCCAATCAGCAGGAACTTCACCAGGCTGCCACGACTTCTCAAATATAATGGAAAGAGGCTTGGCGACTTCATCTGACAGCTCCCTCAGGACCCGTGGATGGATTTCATCTGGTCCCGTGGACTTATGCACCTTCAGGTTCCTCAGATGGTCCTGAACCCGATCTTCTCCTACAGTGGGCGCTTCTTCATTCTCATAGACCCTGCTTTTGCATCCTGCAACTTGGGTGGTGTGGGTGGAGCCCTTGCTGGTGAAGGCCGAGGCGAGAAAGTCATTCAGCATCTCAGCCTTCTCCGTGTCCTGGGTGACCAGGTCTCCTGTGTGCTTCCTGAGAGGGCCCACACCTTCCCTAGTCTTGCCTGTACCCGTGACGTACTCATAGGAGTTTTTCTTGTTATCCTTGATGCCCCTAGCCAGATTTAACCAGGCTGGGAAGTTTTCAAGTGACGTCCCTGACCCCGGCCCCGGGGAGGCAGCACACCTCCCTGTCAAGAGGGTCTGCGCGGCATATTGGGCCTACTACTATAACCCGCCTCTTCTCCCTTGCAGAGGCAGTTTTTAAACTGGGGGTAGGCCTTGCTGGTCCCGGCATCTCTTCTGGTGTAGCCAAACCATCTTCCATGCCATCCATGGGCTGGCCTCCCTCCTCAAGAGCCTCATACCTGTTGTGCAGAGGCACCTGGTTGGGGGATGTGGGCAAGGAGGGAGTTCGCTTCCCTCCCCTCGTAGGGACTAGCCTCCATTCACTGGCCTCCTTTTGGCCACTGCCTTCAGTGGCAGGGCGAAGGGACCAGATCTCCTTCAGCTCGGGGTTTTTTTGGGGGCTCTTCTGGTTTTTGACTCAGGGACCCGGTCAGAGTCTGCTTCCACCAATCCATTCCTTTCTCGCTCTCCCTGATGCTCCGCAGCCCTTCTGTTTCCTCTTTCAGCTCTGCTGCCAGGCTGAGCAGATCATCCCCCTGGTGGCACCTCACGCAGCTGTCACCTCTTCTACCACCCACCAGCCCTGGGAGATTAAGGCACTCTCTGCAGCCGGCGACCTGGGGGGCTGCGTGCTTCCAGGGGAGCTCAGTTGGTACGGCCACGTCTGCTCTGGCAGGTGCAGCAGATGCGGGAAGCTGCGTCCTTCAGTTGGAGACCATGGCTGACCTTCCCCCCCGAGCGTCCTGCGCCCTTCCACGCGAACTGACGCGCCATGCCCTGCCTGCCCGCCCTGTTCACCGCACTCCCTTGGGCCGCCTTTGAAGGGGCTGGGGGCTGGCCGCTGCTGCTGCAGGCTCACTTGCCTCAGCCAGTGACCGTTGGTGGCGGTTACGCCTCCTTTAAACCTGCCGCGGCTGCTGCAGGCTCCGCCCCGGCCTCGTCAGACGCTCTCGCATCAGCTGTCAGCTGCGGGCTCCCTGCGGGTCCCTGCCACTGCCCGGTCTTCTCCCGGCCTCAGAAAAACTCGGAAAAAGCCCCTTTTCGCCACCGTTGCCCGGCTCTGCTGCCAACGTGCCAGCACCGGAGCTGTTTGCCTCGGCGAGTGACCTGTGCTTGTAGGTTTGCTGGCTTAAACCCTGTTTTTCATTTTACTGAGCCTCCACTGCACCAAGTGAAATTAAATTTCCAGTCTTTCAAGTACTCTTGAGCGTCTCCCTGTGAAGCTGTGAAAGTTACTGCATTGCTCAAAGCAATGATGAGAAGCTCTCTGTGGTTCCAATTTGTAGCTACCACATGCTTGGTGACTTGACATTTCAAAAAATGGGTCTCAGCTGACCCATCCCCACCTGTTTGGCTTCTGAAGGAAAAACACTCATTTTTTAAAAACGCGACATGACGAGGAGAGTATCTTCTCCGTTGTTTTTGGTCCTAGATACAAACATTGGGCTTTTTGTCCTCGAGGTGAGACTGACCCGGAACATCCCACACAGAATCTCAAATACAAGGTTGCCGACTTCACGCCAAAGGCAATTAGCAAGAAAGAAATACAGTCTCCTCTGTTGACATTCGGGGACAGGTAGAGGAGAGTACTTCATTACTTACCAATGAAGTAATGAAGGAAAAAAACCCAAGGAACACAACACGCGTATTTATGCATGTATCATCACATACTCATCCTTCAGCCCTCGGGTTTGGGCTTTCTGATTCTCGGCACAGTGCTGGATGGTTTGTTTGCCGCACACTACGTTCTCCTCCTCCACAGGAATTCGTAGTTAGTACCAACCGTTTCATTACAGAACCAGAGCACAACACAGAGGGCAGTCAATAAGTAGCGGGTTTTGGTTTGTTACTTAGGATCATAGGTAAGGCATTCTTACCCATGGTAAGAATATAATAAGGTATAAAGAAGAGAACGGTATAACTTCCAAGAGAAATTATGATCTACCAAGGTATAGATATATATACATAGAAAAGTATATATATATCTCAATTAATGTGGAAACATTCTTTGTTTTTATGGGACTGTTGAATTGGGTCTCTAAAGAGTCTCTTCTATCCCTACGGGACAGGAGAACAGCATGAAAGGAATAGGTTAGGGAAAACTGTTTGGGTTTTTCCTGCCTCAGGCAAGGGCAAACCCATTCGTGGGACTGTTTTTGCTCAAGGACCTGGAGGTACTTGGTGGGTGATGCTGGAGAATGGGGAAGCTCAATGTGTACCCCAAGGAAATTCGACCCTGGGTGAGAAGACTTAATTCCGAGCTGTATGATATTAACCGTTATATGATGCTAACAGTGTTCTAGAAGTGTTCTTCAGGATAACACAGTAGTGATGAAACCTGAATGTTGTGGTTTGGCCTCAGACGGCAACAAAGAACCATGTGCCGCTCGCTCGGGCCTTCCCAATACAGGACTCTTGGGTTGAGACAAAGGCAGTTTAACAGAACGGCAAAGGGAACAAGCAAACAACAACAATCACACGGACAGAGGAATATACAAACACGATCACGGAACCGCCGCTCCCCGCCGCTCCCCGACCGGACCCGGGACGCCCCAGCCTGCTCCGAACGGTGACTTCCTACCCCCTCCCCGGGCAGCTCAGGGTGGGCATGGCTCACATGGCATGGAATACCAGGAAAAATTAACCCTATCCCCGCCGGAACCAGGACATTATCCACCCCTTATTCCATACCATCTATGCCATGCCCGGATCTTACAGGTTCCAATGAATTGCCACCACTTTCCCCTGTCATATATATATATACACACACATATATATTCATGCGGATATAATGCCCTTAGTTTATGGGCCATCCCTCCAAAGCGTCCGTTGAGTTCTTTTAATCCATGGCTTTGGGCTCCACCTGTTAGAACAGTCTCTCAGGGCAGGTGAGATGCTGGGTGGTGCTGGTCTGTTGCATGCTGTATTTTCGGAGGTTGTGACTGGTGCACCCGGTGTGGCTCATGCACACAATCCGTGGGCTGAAGACGTAGATCTTGAGGAAGTTGCTGGGCGCCAGCTGCTGAGGTCAGTTCTTATCCCATCACCCCTGTGCCTTACTTGTAGTACAACTGATAGCAATTATAGTAATGAGCACATACAGTGAGAGTGTTACTTAGCAATTAACAGCACACAATTTGATTCATTGGCTATTCTCATCCAAAATCAGATCCCCATGAGGTATACGTCGGACTTCCCCATGCTGCCACATCACGCACCAAGTGCACCCAGGTCCTTGGGCAAAAGCAATCCCACGGATGGGTTTGCCTTTGCCCGAGGCAGGACTAACCCAGACTGTCTTCCCTAGCGTATTCTTCATGTGCACTACGGGGACTTCATCCCCTTCTACGGTACGTGGAAGTTTTGATTGGGCAGGGCCAGCCCCATTGGTAGATCCCCTGGTGTTAACTAGCCAGGTAGCTTTTGCTAGATGTGTATCCCAATGTTTTAAAGTCCCACCACCTATTGCTCTCGGTGTAGTTTTTAACGATCCATTGTATCATTCTAGCTTCCCGGCGGCTGGTGCGTGACAGGGGATGTGATATACCCACTCAATGCCATGCTCTTTGGCCCAGGTGTCTATGAGGCTGTTTCGGAAATGAGTCCCGTTGTCCGACTCGATTCTCTCTGGGGTACCATGTCACCACAGGACTTGCTTAGAAGAGCAAAAGGTGGTGGGCTGGCTGCCTGCAAAAGCAGCCCCACAGCCACAGCCTTCTGCGTGGAGGCAAGGGGGAGGAGTGGGAAAGGCTGCTCCACAACTTTTCAGCCCCCTGCCCTGAAAGCAAGGCTCTCGTGTGCAGGTGAAGGGGCTGGTGGAGTTCCTCTTAGAAAACCACTGGGGCCAAGATGTCTGGCCTTTCCAGTCCCTCAGCTGAGGAGTCGCCAGCAGCCAGGGACACATCCAGAGGTAGGAGGAGGGACTGAGGGTTCTCACAGCCAGAGCAGAAAGCTGGTGGAGGGCTTTGGGTGGGTTTTGCTTTAGGTGTTGTCCACTTCCCACAAGTCACTTGGCTACACAAGTTTTTGCTTTCCAGATTTGCCTTTGGAAGAGCAACGTGGCCCTGCTGGGGAAGGTGATGTAGAGCACCAGGCCAAAGCCTTCCTGGACGCACCACCCTCTCTGCTCGTCCTCCAGAAAGCAGCAGGGGTAGATGCGGTGAGAGGACGGGAAATGGCAAAGGTAGGGCAGGTCCACAAACCCTGGGACAAGGCGTCTCATCTAGGAGGAGGTTCCCGATGAGTTCAAGGAGCTGCTCTGCCTCTTCCTGATATTTTTGCTCTGTTGGATTTAGGTAGGGCGTCCCTTGCCACCTGCTAACGCCAACATTTCTGCTTTAGGCACCCGCCGCTTTGCCTCCAACTGCCCCAGAGACCACGGAAGATGCCCCAGGATGCGCACAAGAACTAAAGAGCCTTTCCCAGGAAAGATGGTTAAAGGAGTCAGCTTTGCTTCCATCAAGACGTGATGAATCCAGTTGATCCTGCCTTTACCTATCTAAACCCACTGGGGGATGGAAAGCTTTGCAGGCTCCCTCCAGGAAACTGAAAACCCAAAAGGAAGAGAGAAGAGGCCTGGGATGAGGAGAGGGAACGCTGGCAAGAAGAGGAAAGAAGGAAGAGTGCAAAAGATGGGGACGGAAAAAGAGGAGGGAGAAGCCCAGGTGTGTCCCAGGCTCTGCTACCCATCTTTCCCAGCCGGGGAAACTGCTCTAAGGCAGTCCAAGGGGCTGGCAAGGGAGGGCAAGGGACGGTGCTGCGCAGGGTTTGGGAAGAACTCCACGGCAGCTCCCCAGGGGCTCCCCATGGAGCCCTGCTGCGTGGCACAGGGGCACTGAGCACCTCTGCACACGCAGGGGCCTCTAAGGGCATTTCCATGGGGGATACGGTGCCAGAGCCATCCCCTCGGCAATGCCCGCAAGAGCTCTCTCTTCTGGGCTACAAACTACTCCTTGTCAACTCTGTTTCCCAAAGAAAGGGCAACCAAGTCCTGCCTTTGTGGGTTCATCAGTGCTTTCCGACTCTCGTTGTAGATGCCCATTTCCTTTCAGGAGCCGAACCCCTGCCATTCCTGGGCTCCCGCACCTCATGTCTGTCCACAATAAAAGGCTGTTTTCTCCCATCTGACTGCACCTCTCGTCAGCTGTTCTGGAGTGAGAGCTCTTGTTTTGCGATGGTGCTTGTAAGCATCTGCTCTGCAACCGATTTGAGCAAAAGAGAGTAAAATCCTGTTCCCACTTGTAACCCTTGTGCTGCGTGTCCTTGCAAGTGGTTTTGGAGATGAAAAATCCATGGCATTTCAGGCTCATCATGATTTGACTCATTGGAAAGGAAGGAGAAGGGAAGGAAAAGGGGAAGGGGAAACAAAAGGGGAAGGAAAAAGGGAAGTAAAATGAGAAAGCAAAGGGGAGGGAAGGGAAGGAAAAGGTTGGACTGCTGTGCTGTGCTCCCATTGGTCGAATGTGGAGATTGACAGTGGCAGCGGGCCAATGGAGCGGTGCAACCCAAGAAGGAGGGGGCGGGCGATGGGGCAGCGGTGGCCAATGGGCGCCCGTCGTGGGCGGGCCGGCCCGGGGGAAAATGGCAGCCGGCTGGAAAGGGGAGCGGGGCGGTCGGGGCGGAAAGCAGGGCCCGGCGGGGGTGGGTGGTTGGGCCGGGCCGGGCCGGGCCCGCGGGGCCGCTGCGAGCACGTGGTGAGGCAGCTGGAGCATGTGAAGGTGAGTGGGCGGCCCCGAGGGGTGGTGGAGGGGCCGGTAGGGCCCTGAGTGGGGCTGGGAGGGCTGAGGGGGGGCATTGACGGGTGGGAGGGGGGTGTCTGGGCCCGGCTCCCCGCAGGGTGCCTTGGTCCTGGGGGGTTTGGGGTGCGGTGCCGGCGATGGCGGAGAAATGGAGCCCGTCAGGGTGGTAAGAAAGCGATGCTCGGGCCGTGCTGGTGCCGCCCCGGAGGGACGCGGGGCCGGGCCCTCCGCAGTTTGCCAGCGCTCCCCGCAAAGTGTCGGTGGGGCCCTGGGTGTGCCGGGCTGTGGGGTGTCTGCTGTCCCTCAGCGTCGCCCAGGGGGGCTGCAGAGGGGGGCGAAGCAGAGAGGGGAAGCAGAGAGGGGGAGCCGGTTTGTGGCCTGACCCGGAGAGTGGGACTCCTGCTGCTGGGGCTGGCAAAGGGGCTGGCGTGGCTGGTTTTGGGGCTGAGAAAGAGAGGGAGTTGTGTGGCTTTGGGCTGAGGAAGAGGGCTGGAGATGAAATCCGCGCCAGGCCCCTTCTCTCTGCGCGGAGGATCTGTCCCAGCCCCGCTCCTGAGGGGCAGAGGTGAGGTGGGGGTCCCCCATCTCATCCCCCTTGGCTGGGTGTGACAAACAGGCTCATTTCTCCTCTCTTCTTTTCCCAGCGTCACCTTCTGCGGCACGGCAAGAAAACCCTGCATGGCTGATTCCGCTCACTGCTCAGGTAGTCGCATGCCTGGGGCGAGACACGTTGGTGAGTTCAGGGTCGCTACAGATCTTCCCCGTCAAAGCCGCAGAAAAGGCAAATTTGCTGCCAGTGCAGAAAAGCTGATGAGGAGTTTTGTGCTTGTTTTTGTGCGGCTATGTAGTCGTTTGAGGACCAAAGGCCTCCAAGAGAAGCGTTATAAAAACAGGTGTTTTTATTAATACTAAAGTGAGAAGTGTAGAGTAACGCGAGGAATGAGTGCATTTTTTATTAGCGTCGACAGCTCTAGATTCGCCAATAACAGCACTTCAAAAGCGCTCGTGTCCAGGGCGCTCTGAAAACCATTAACTAATTAATCCGGTGCCAAAGGCTGAGAAATCATTTCAGGAGCTCAAGTCTTGGGATGTTTAATGAAGTGAGATGGAGCCTTTCAAGTGGCGGTAACGTGATGCTGCTGGAGAAGTTGTTAGAGGAGAGCAATTAGTGCTTTCCTGGGAAATACGGGCCGTATTTATTACAGCACCTCACGTACGCATGCGTCTGTCCTGCCGCAGCTGTTCCCCCTGTCCTGCCGCAGCTGTTCCCCCTGTCCTGCCGCAGCTGTTCCCCACTCGCCTTCCTCACTTCCTCTTCCTCACACTTTCAGGCACGTCAACATCGGCAACCAATTCCAAGCGGAGCTTCCCGACCTCCAGGACCCAGCCCGTTTGGAAGAGGAGGAAGAGGGAGCGTCGCTGGTCTGGAAACCCTGGGGCGACATCGAAACCAACCCGGAGACGCAGGAGAAAGGTTTTTCTAACGCTTCTCTTCCACTTTCACCCCACCCAGGGATATGATGGGTTGAAAATTCCACCTTTTTGGGATTCTCTCCCTCCTTTTCTTGCCCGCCTTCATGTTCGAGGGAAGGAGATGGCTGGGTTTTGGTGGGAGAGTGACTAAAGAATAACGGGCGATGCTCTCGGCAGCGTCTTCCATGAAAAACAGGCGTTTGGAGCTGTCCCACCTCATCTGCGGCACCCTCGGGAGAGGGGAGTTTTCAAGTGCCTCAAGTCCTCATCTCTACACCTGGGAAGGCTTAAAAGCACCGAGACCGCTAATCCCACATAGGCTAGCTGGCTATGAAGTACATATTTTCCCAAATTCAGACAAGAGAGTTCTAGAAGTGCAGTTTTCCCCAGCATTACAAGAGAAGTTAGTGCTGTGTCGCTCACAGCAGGACACCGGATAATGGCGGTGACAGACGGAAGATGTCACTGCGAGCCAATTGTGATGCGTGAGGTGAGTTGCCGGGCAAGCGATGACCTGCAGAGGAGGCCACCGCCTGGTGACTGTGACCACCCCGGGAAGGCGGAGGGCTAGTCGCCCCGCACAGAGGCCCCGGGCTCAGTGTGCAGCTTGCACTGTGCAGTGAGGTCCTCGTCCTCCTCCCGGCTGGGCACGGCCGTCTTCTCCTGAGGTACCCCGTGTGCCACAGGGCGCTGACGATGGCTTCTGCCTGGGAGAGGAATCGTCACTACGGGGACCTGCAGAAAGCAGTCGCTTTCCTCCCCTCGCTCCTTGCTGATAGCTCCCTCAGGAGCAACGACACCGCTCAGAGTGTCCACGGAGTGCTGCTCTTTGCGGATATCTCAGGTGGGGGGAGCAGGGAGGAGCAGCCACGGACATGAGCCATGTGGGGACACAGCAGGCCCTTTGGAGCCCCTCAGACAGAGTGGTCATCTTGTCACTGCTGAGGTCTTCTGCTGGGATGCCCACAGAGAGCGGGATGGGTGACCTTGGGCGGTCCATCACGGCTGCCACCAGTGCGGAGCTGGCACGGGAAGGTGTCCCCTACAGGCTCTCGGGCCGGGCATCGTGGAAACTGCTGCCAGGTCTTTTGGCCCACATGGGCATTTCCTGATTTCTGGATGTCCCTGTTCCAGGTTTCACTGCGTTGACCGAGAAATTCGTGCAGAGGAGCGGCGTGGACAGAGGCACTGATGAGCTGGCGCAAACGCTCAATGAGTACCTGTGCGACATTTTGGAGGGTAGGAGCCGTGCTGCAGGACTGTGTGGCATCGGGCCGTGATGGTGGAGGGTGGAGGCAGCCTGGTCCTGCCTCCTTGGAAGGGCTGGGGCTTTCTGTGAGGAACAGCGAGCGCAGCCAGGGTCTGCTGGCGGGTCAGCACCAGCGCGGGTCCTTTCTGCTCCCCGCTGCGGCCGAGGAGGCACCCACTTTCTCAGCAGCCACCTCGGTGCCTCTGGCGTGAACAGCCGTCTCAGTGCTGCGTCAGGGCCCAGAGCAGGCTGAGGGCATCCAGCAAGTGCTCCAGGGTCTGGAGCGTCTGTGCTATGAGGAAAGTCTGAGAGAGCTGGGCCTGGTTTGCCTGGAGAAGAGAAGGCTTGCGGGGGGGACCTTAGAAACGTGCCTACAACCTGAAGAGAGGGTGCAAAGAGGACAGAGCCAGGTTCTCCCCAGTGGTGCCCAGAGTGGAACAGGAGGTTCCCTCTGTGCATCAGGAAACACTTTTCGACTGTGAGGGTGACTGAGCACTGGCAGAGGTTGCCCAGGGAGCTTGTGAAGTCTCCCTCCTTAGAGCTATTCGGAAACCATCAGCCACCGTCCTGGTCAGCTGGCTCTGTGCAGCCGGGCTTGAGCAGCGGGGCTGGACCAGATGGACCCCAGAGGTACCTTCCAGCCTTCACCTTTCTGAGGTCTGGTGGCATCTGGAGGCCCTGCCTCCCTGCCTGCTGTGCGGGTACAAGGGCTGTGACCACCGTGAGCCTGGGAGAGAGGCCGGAGCGGTGCTTTCCTGAGCTGTGCCCCACAGTGCACCCTTGCCCCGGTGCTCCCCCCAGGCAGAGGGCCTTGCTCGGTGGCTTCTGGAAGAAGGTGTCCACATGACTCTGCCTTTTCTTCCCTCTGTCCACAGAGTTCCTGATTTTTGGAGGAGACATCTTGAAGTTTGCTGGTAGGTTCTTGGGGGGGCGATGACCTCGGGCACTGAGCTGTAGCATTTAACTCCCGTGGCGGCCGTTTGCTCTGCGCTCCTTCTCAAGAGGCTCTGTGCAGCGCCTTGAGCCAGCTCTTTGGCCACGCACGCACCCCTCCAGCAGTGCCCTCTCTCCAGTGCTGCAGCTGCAGAGGAGCGCTCGGGACAGGGGGTGTCACCGCTGCCAGCCGTCTGCTGCTGTGGCTGGCCCGGGATAGGAGAGGTGTCCCGGTGCCCAGGACATGGTCCTCCAGGACGATGGCCTCCCACAAGCCCATCTTCCTCCGCACGGCAGCTGGTTTCTGCTGTCTCTGCAGAACCAGACCGTAGGTCGGGGAGAGTCAGGTCTCGGCAGAGCCTTTACCTTCCCTCCCTTTCCCCAGGAGATGCTGTGCTGGTGCTGTGGAGAACACCACCCCAGGAGGTGGCCAGGACCATCAGCCTGGTGCTGCACTGTAGCCAGCAGATCCAGAAGAAGTACGGAAGACGTGACACAGATGTGGGGCAGAAGATCCAACTGAAGATAGGTACGGGCGCTGTGCCAGACGCAGCTGTGTGGCACTCTGCCATGCCACAGGGTGCTTCTGGTTTGCTGGGCTTCTGGGGCAGGCAGCTGGGGATGACGCCTGGCGCACTCAACACATTCTCAATGTCAACTCGGTTCGTCTATTTCTAGACGCCTGTTTTAGGGAATCGTGTCAGCGTCTCCCCGAGGAGGAGGGAGGATGCTCTACCCCTCCGTAACGCCCCTCTCCCCGCTGGGCTTCAGAGGAGCTTCTGAGCAGCCGAGATGCTGGGGGCTGTGGAGTTCCAAATGTTCCCTGTGTCAGTTCTGCTTCTCCTTCTCCCCAGGGATCTCTGCAGGGACCATGAGCCTCCCGGTTTTCGGAGATGAGAGCTGGCAACACTTCTGCATTTTTGGCCCGTGCCTGGCTGAAGTTCGTGACGCCAAAGAGGTTGCGGGTGCAGGTGAAGTTGTCCTCTCGGCCACCTGCTGGGAGCTCTGTGAGCAGCACCGGCTGAGGATCAAGCATCTCGCAGGCACAAGAGCTGTGCAGGCAGGTGGATGGGTTGGCCTCGAGAGCCATTCTGAGGGCCTGGGCCTGGCCATGAAGGAGGGAGGTGTTGGAAGGCTGAGGAGATGAATGTGGAGAGAGTTGTAGGTGGGAAAGCGGGCAGGCAGGGGAAGGTCTTGTCCTTCCATCTCAAGGGTAACCGTGGGCTGGGCTTTCTTGCTTTGAGGGGTCAGGAGGCGCTGGGAGGGTTTGAGCCCCAGCAGCAATGTCCTCTGTGGGCCATGGAGCTGTGGTTGCTTGGAGATGGGCATGCTTGGAGAATGGCTGTCCAGCTCCGGTGCTTCTGAGGAAGCACTGCTGTCCCATCCAGCCAGGTGGGCTACTTCTCCCCTTCTCTGGGCAGTGACGGTGGAGGGCAGGCTCTGTCCCCTGGGAGTCCTGGGGAGGCCAGTGGCAGTGCTTTCATTCTGTGTGTCTTCAGGTGACGGGCATGGATCCGATGCCTTGGTCCGAATGCCAAGACGCCTTACGCAAGCTCGTACAAGACCCAGTGAGACACCGCTCAAAAAGGGAAGGTGAGTGCCCACTTCCCCTTGCTCTGTGATTGTCCCGAAAGGTGGGGCTTTGCTGCTTCAGGGGCCAGAGAGGAACCACCTCCTCCCTCTTCCCTCTGTCCGTTAGCACTCAGGCTGTTGGGCCTCCCAGGGCGGTGGCTGCTGCCGCCTCCTCCTTCCAGGGGAGAGCTCTGCCCTCAGCATCTGGAGGTGGCAACATGAGCAAGCGCAGAAGACTCTTTCTCCCCCGGTTCCAGGGCCAGGCCCTGCTTTGCAACGGCTCGTAGTCCCATCCACCCAGCGACCACCTGCCTTTTCTCTCCTCAGGTGCCATGAGGCCTACTCTTCTCTTGCCCAGTGACCTGAACGCCAAGGATGTGCTTAGGAAGTACATACCAGTCGCTGCTCTCGGGAAGGTACGGCAAGGCCACCGCTGCTGGGGGCTGCATTTTCGGAGGGCAGAAGAAGTGGTGCCTTGCAGAGATGGAGCTCTTACGGGAACAGACCAATCAAAGAAAATGCGCCCTGCGATGACAACGCAGGGAAACTGAGCCCAGGGGCACCGGTGCCGCACCATTGTCTGCGTTGTCCTCAGAGAGACATGGGTGGCAGGAGGAGGACTCCTGTCCCTCTGTCTTTTCCGTGGCTATGGTTCTGGGTGTGCCGCGGACACGACGGTGGGATAAAGGGGAGATTCCCCTGAAGTCCCTGGAGCATCCCTGAGGGTCTCCCCTCATGTCCGTACCGGTCCCCAGATGGCGTGTTAGCGGAGCAGCCTTCTCTCCTTTGTCATTTGTGTTATGACTCGGCGTCTGCCTGCCGCAGGCTGGGCGGCCTGCCCGCCCTTTTGCACCGAGAGGAGGATTTATCCCTTCCTCTGCTATTACCCGCTATCGCCAGCACGCCTGCGCTCCCTCGGTACTGGTGTGGGCAGTAAGAGCCCGGGAGAGCAGGCTGGTGAAGCCGTCGTGCTCTTGTCTTCCAGCTCGATGCAGGACTGCCCATGGATCTCCTCTCTGAGCTACGGCCAGTCACCTGCATCTTTGTCCAGCTGCAGCTTGCTGCAGGTACCAGCTCGGTGCATCTCAGCACCGTCCTCAAGGAGGCCAGCAGGGTGATGCTAGAAATCCTCTCTCCTCACAAGGGCCACATCAACAAAGTCCTCCTGTGTGATAAAGTGAGTGGGGGGGAACGGTGGCCTCCCCCAGCGCCAGAGGGTGGGCAGTGAGCGCGAGGGAGAGACTCCCTCTTAGGCGCTGTAGCAACATGTTCCACATCTGTCCTGGGCAGGGCTGCACGTTCCTCTGCGTGCTGGGACTCCCTGGAAACAAGCTGCCCTGCGAGAGCCTTCACGCCCTGCAGAGTGCTCTGGAGATCTTCAACTCGTGCTCCACCATGCTCGAGGAAAGAGAGTGAGTGTGTGGCGGGGGTCGGCGGGGTGCATGCTGCCTGGGACGGCGCAAGGGGGCTTCACAGAAAGAGATGTGCCTTCTAGCTTGCTCTCCCTTGTCCCTGGCAGGAAGGAGGCAGTGCCCTGAGAGGTGCAGGCAACCCCTGGGCTCAGCCCACGGCAGCCAGACGGAGTCCCTCCAAGCACACTCTGCTGGCCACCGCGCTGGAAAGAGCCCTCGTGAGGGCCAGAGGCCGCTGCGGCCAGAGGCAGGCCCTTCTGGGCCACTGCCCCATGAACGGGGATGGGGCCCAGCCACCTGATCCCAAGTGGCTGTCATCGCCAGGCGGTGACATGGCGGGCGCCTTCTTCCCTCTCTCTTTGCTCACAAGAGGGCTGTGGCCCTGCACGTGCTCTGCCCCTGCCCCTTGTCCCTTGCAACCTGCAGATGTTGCACCCCTGAGCTCTCCACGTCCCCGAGACCCACGCTGGCAGGGCAGCACAGCCGGTGGCCCAGGCTGGCACCGAGGGGAGGTGTGGGAAGGGATGAAGCCAGGCGGGCAGGACTGCGCCTGGGGCGCTGCTCAAGCCCTGCTGTTTCTCTGTGTGCCAGGACAATGTCTGTGGCAGTTACCAGAGGGACGATGTTCTGCGGAGTCACTGGCCACCCGCTGAGACACGAATACACAGGTATTGGCCTGGAAGGGTGCCGCGGGGCTGGCGGCACGGGCCACACCGACGCGTGCTCTCTCTCTGGCAGTCTTTGGCCAGAAGGTGAACTTGGCTGCCCGGATGATGGTGCACTACCCTGGGCTGGTGTCCTGTGATGCAGTGACCTACGCCGCCTCCCGGCTGCCCGCTTCCTACTTCAAGGAGCTGCCGGAGAGAGAGATGAAAGGCCTCAGGCAGCCTGGCCCTGTCTATCAATACGTGGGGGTCACCGAGGAGAGGTGAGTGTCCTCTGAGACGGTCGGAAGCCCTGGCATGGCAGGCTTTTTGCCCCTCTCCCCTGCTGTCTCCAGCTGCTGAGAGAGCGGGAGTGAAACCAGAGGGATGGGGAAGGTTTGTCTGTCTTGGTAGACACAACCTGGCCTTGTGGGCTGGGTCTAAAGGGCTTTGGGCTGTGCTTTCCCTGCTGTGCTTGCTCCACCACGTGCCCTGGGAATGCTGACCCAAGGAGTTTTCTGTCCCAGCTGCTCCGAGCAGGAAGCTTTGGGCCAGTCTGGTCCCCATGGGGAAACGTGGACCATCGGGACACTCTTCCTCAGGTCTTCCTGCAGAAATCTCAGCTCTTCTGGGCCAGGATTTCACCTTCCCTTTAGAGGACGGTTTGATGGTTACCACTGCCGTCTCTTTGAGACTGCGGGAAGACTTGAGCCAAAGGTGCCAGGTGCTTGGCATCCCAAGCCCTTCAGGGACACAAGTCCCCCTTTCAAAGACGCTTGGGGTTCTTGGCCAAAGTGGTAAAGCTGTCTCCCAGCCAACAGCACGCCCTGGCTTCTTTCACGTGTCTTCTCCTGTTTCTCTGGGTTTGGCCTCTGGGGATGGACTCTTGATATGTTCTCCTGTCCCACCGTGGCCGCTGGGCTTCTTTACGCTTGAAGCTGTCGTAGCGTGTCAGCTTGAACTTTGGCTGGGAAAGAGTGCAGGGGATAACAGCCTGCTCCAGAGAAAAGCCGGTACCCGAGGAGCACCTCCTTCCCTACCACGCCAGGCTGCTTCTCTAGGTCCCCTGGCTTCTCACCATCTCATTGACTTGTGTTGTCTTTTCCCCTGCTTCTAGCATCTTTGGCGTGGGTCTTACCAAGAAGAGGTCGGAGTACGTCCCCTTGCTGGGTAGGTGGAGAACGCCTTGCTCTTCTGAAGCCCAGGTTCTTCCCCTTGGTAACTTTTAGTGCCTTGCTGGGAAGGGAGAGGCTTTTACCAGGGATGGTGTTGCCTGCAGCAGCCCTAAGAAAGCGCCGCCTGTCTTGGTCTCTGCTTGCTTGATATCTTTGGGTGGAAAACGAGGTGGGGCGCCTGCTGCTCCCTGCTGTCTTCCAGACCTGGTAGGAAGGTTGCTTTCAACTGTGGAGCTGCTCACAGCCTGGGGGCTAAACTGATCCCTGTCTTTGGGGTCAGGAAAGAGATTTCCTTCTGCCAAATCGATGGAGAGTTTTGACGGTGGGTTCTCCTCCTTGTACTCCTCAGAGCTGCTTTCTTGGCAGCATCTGGGCGAAGACACGGCAGTGTCAGGAGGCAGGGGATGCCTGTATTCACTCGGGGTCTTGCCGAATGTTTTGGGCCCTGTTGTGGGTTAACCCCGCTTGGCAGCTCAGCCCCACAGAGCCACTCGCTCCCCACAGTGGGATGGGTTAGAGAATCGGAAGGGTTAAAGTGAGAGCACTGGTGCGCTGAGACACAGACAGCTTAATAGGGAAAGCAAAAGCTGCACACACGCCCAAAGCAAAATCAGGCATTCATTCACTGCTTCCCATGGGCGGGCAGGCGTCTTGCCATTTCGAGGAAAGCAAGGTTTCATCACGTGTGACGGTGACTTGGGAAGACAAATGCCATCACTCCGAACGTCCCCCCTTCCTCCTTTCCGCCGGATTTTCTTGCTGAGCACGGTGTTGTATGGTCTGGAATAGGCCTTTGGGCAGTTGGGGTCAGCTGTGGCGGCTGTGGCGGCTGTGCCACCTCCCAGCTTCTTGTGCACCCCCAGACTGTTCGCCAGCAGGGCAGCGCGAGCAATGGAAAAGGCCTCGACGCTGCGCAGGCGCTCTTCAGCCATAACTAAAACCTGGTTGTGTTATCAACAGCGGTGTTTGGTCACAAATACAAAACATAGACCTGTACAGGCTATTGCTGAATAAAATTAACTGTAGCCCGGACCAAACCAGAACGGGACTGACGACGCTGCCTTAGCTACTGGGAGGTGCTGTGCAGCTCACGGCACAGCGAGGAGATGCTTTGAGTCTGTTTGGGACGCAGCTGCCTGAACCGGCTGCAGTCATCCCTTACAGTCTCGTGCTGGATCGCTGCGGGGAGTCGCATGGGGCCGGCAGAATCTCCGTGCCTGTGGGATAGGGGAGAGGGCGAGGGGGCTGCGCTGCGGGGCAGGCAAGCAGGTGGCCCCGTGACTGCTCTGAGGAAGGCAGAGGTGCCCAAGCATGGACGAGCAGGTGGGAAGGAGGCCTGGGTGCCGGCAGGCTGGCCGATGTGGTAGCGGGGAGGGAAGCTGCGGTGGAGGGTGCCCGCAAAAGGGACGTCTCTTTGCTTTTCAGCACGCCCCCAGCAGCTCGTTCTCTGGTTTGTCTTCGCAGGTCGGAAGCAGGAGACTGACCTCTTTGTCAGCTGCTTGAACGCCTATAGGGATTCAGGCCAAAGGAACATCCTGGCGGTTGAGGGCACGATGGGCTGTGGAAAGAGCCACTTACTTGCTGAACTGGCCTCTCTAGGCCAGGATGCTGGCCACAGGTACAGGTTTTCCACCTGTAGCTTTGGGACGCTGCCCCTGCCCATCCCCTGACAGCCGTGGAACGCTCCAGCCCCTCTGCCAGGGTACCTGGCCCTTGGACTGCAGCCTCCCGACAGAGCCTCCTGTAGACACTGCCTGGGAGCACCTGCGTGCTCCGCTCCCGCCTCTGCCTCTTTGGGGAGTTGGAGGTGGCTTCTGGAGCCACGGCCTTTCCTCCTTCACCCCTGGGTCAGGCGCAGATAGAAGGAAAGAGCCCAAGCTCAGTGCTTTTCATCCCACTCCAGACCCCAGAGACAGCAGGGCTGCCTGTCTCAGAAGCCCTGCTCGCCCTCGGCGTGTTTCCCAGGAGGAGCACGGGGGCCTGTGCTCTGGCAGGCAGACCGATAAGGTCTGGAGCCCAAAGGCAAACCCACCACTTGCTCCATTCTTGCCTCTCAGCCCCGTGAGTTCCTCTGCAGGGGGCACGTAGGGAGACCTAGGCCGGCGCTGCAGAGACACAGGCTCTGGACCCGGCTCTCCCGCTGGCTTGGCAGCAACTGCCCCTCTGTGCCCTTTCTCGTACGAGGAGGGAAAAGCTTGGCCTTCTGTGGGAAGCGCTTGGAGATGGGGGGCTGAAGAGCTCCCCCCAAAGGGCACCTCCGCCCCTCTTGTCTTAGAAGGCTGGGGCTGTGGGGAATCTCAGTGCCTTTTGCTTTTGCACCGCAGGGTGGTTGCCCTGGAACTGCTGGAGATCGACACGAGGCAGCCCTTCTCTGCCATCCGCATGCTGATGGCCAGGGCCCTGGGCCTCCAGGACTGTGAATCGCGCGGCGACAGGCAGCGCGTGCTGAAGACAAAGCTGCAAGGGACAATCGAAGAGAGCAGCTACTGCCTCCTCAATGACATTTTCGGTGTCAAGGTGAGAGCCAGAGGCCCCTGTGGATGTTGAGAAGGCCTTCTCCTGAGCTTGTCTGGGTCTGACCTTGAGTGGGCACGCTGCTGGGAGTGCCTTAGCTCCGGGGTGGGCATTGCGGGGGTCACAGTGTGCATTTGCCATGCCTGGGCCCGGGGGGCTCCCTGTCTGTGGGGCTGGTGTCCTGCGCCGCATCCGCAGTGCCCGGTGCCTTGTTCGGCACCCTGGAAGTGGCACTGGAGAGAGGCTGTTCCTGACCTCGTGCCGAGGTCACCGCTGTGCGAGGGGTCTGCCCCAGCCAGCCCACGATTCCCACAGCCAGAGAACCGGCTCAGCCCAAGCCCCAGCTCTGCAGAGACCCTCAGCAGAGGGCCTTTGCTTTAGGCTCTGGGTGGAGTCCCCGCTGCGGCTCCCTGCCCCTGTGCTGGGCAGAGGTGAGGTGCTGAGGCTGTCAGAGACGGTGGCTCTGCGGTCTTGTGTGCTGGGTAGGTGTGCCGAGCCCCGGAGCCGTGTTTCTCCCTGACTCTGCTTTTCTGGCCAGTTCCCCATTTCGGACAATGTTCGCGAGATGGATGAAACTCAAAGAAGACTGGAATTGCACTCGACTCGTGTGAAAGTGCTGGAGAAGGTGAGCATTTCTCCTTCCTTCCCCCTGGGTCAGAGAAGGAAAAACCCTGCCGTCTGCGGGCTCTGTACCACTGAGGTGTGAGCAGGCGGGATGACTGCGCACCTGGGTCATGGCCCGTCAGAGCCCGAGAAAGCCCTCGCCCCCCCACTTCCCCCCGCAGCCCCACAAACACACCCGAGGACTTTCCTCCCGTAAAGTGTGCCCTGGAGGAGGAGCAATGTCTTCTGGGTTCCCTTGCCCGAGCTCCCTCCTGCAGGGCAAGTGATGTTAGGTATGACCCTCCAGTCTCAAAGAGTCAGTAAGCTTCCGAGCGGGAAAGTGGCTGGGGAGAGACTTCAGAGCATCCTCTCAAGAGACGGAGGCTAAATCTCGTCCCCTGCAAGACAGCTGAGAATCCACTGGATTCCCCTCAGAGCAACCTGCTTTTTTTCAGACCCTTACAGGAGATTTTGGCATATTTGTCATCGACAATGCCCATTTCATCGACCCTGACTCCTGGTTCATCATGTCACCCGTGCTCCAGAAGGTCTCCCTCTTCATGGTCATGAGCTTAGCCCCAGGCTACGAGATAACCGAGAGCTTTCGCAAAGCCGCAGCAGACAACGCCACGTCCCAGAAAATCACTTATCTTCATCTGGACAAGCTGAAAGCTTCAGTTGTGATGCAGAAAGTCTGCAAGGACCTCGGAGTGGTCAGCATCCCCAGGGATCTGGTGAGGTAAGTTGGAGGCAGGGGAGCTCTTCCTGAGGGCCTGAACCTCTGCTGACCGTGGTAGGGAATCAGGCCCCCAGGCAAGGGAGCGCAGGGCCGCTAGAAGCATCCCGGACTCTAGCGAGTGCCAGGCGTGGGCGGCTTGTTATGCCTCACCCTGGTGGGTGCGCGCTGAGAGCGGGCAACTCCCGAGACACCCAGCCTGGGAGGTGTCAGCCTTGGCTGCCGCACAGGGAGGAAGGGAGGAAGAGTCCTGAGCCCAGCTGTGTCTGGGTGTGAACAGAAAAGGCCTTGGTCTGGGTGGCTGGGCTGTGGGGGAGATTCCCCGGGGCAGAAGTCCATCCTCTCCAGGCTCCTGAGGAGAAGAAAGGCAGGGCTCGCTGCTCTGCGCTTTGGGCATTGTCCGCAATTCTTTTCCCGTGGACTTCGGCAAAGGCTGGAGGGTTCAGGGGGCACAAAATCCCAAGGCAGTGGGAGGACGATCCCTTTCCAAAGTGAGGCGTAGCTGTGATGAAGATGCTGGCTACCCTGGTATGCCTGAGTGACTGGCCGCCCAGCTGAACTGTGTTTCACCTTACTTTCCTTGTGCTGGTCCCCGACGGGTCTGCTCCTGTGCAGGTTCCTGATCCGAACCAGCTCAGGGATCCCATATTACTGCGAGGAGCTGCTGCGCTGCCTTCGTGCCAACGACATGCTCCAGTTCTGCACCCGGAGGCAGTCTGGAAAAGCAAAGGACAACTGGGAGAGCCTGATCAGTAAGCACCTTGGCTGCGACTAGCGAGTTGCTGTGGCGTGTTCTCCACAGCAGAGTCTTGCCCCGTTGTTCCCCCATGGCTCTGGGCAGAGTCAGATCTTGGTCTGGCGGAGGTGTGGGCTCCTGTGCGCCTTGCTGTTGGGACAGGCAAAGCAGGGGCAGTGAGTTCTGGTGGCTCGGAGGGACCTACATTCTTGGGGCGGGGGTTGTGGGGCTAAAACACAGGGGAAATCCTTCCGAAGCACATGTGCTTGTGGTGTTTCTTAGGCATTCCAATGGGCATGCAGTTTAGCTTGGCCAAAGGCTAGCTCACTTGAGAACAAACCCCAGCTTGAGGTGAGGGACGAGCCCAGGAAACTTGAATGCCAAACCATAAATCCCCACAAGAGTGCCGGTAACGGAAGAAAACGGTGGTAATGCCATCCGAGAGAGCAATGCCAGCCAGAGTGCCGCGGCCTTGGGAAGAGCCAGGACTGAGGCCACGTCTTGCATTAGCACCAGCAGTTTCCCTGGCTGGGAACTGGTGGGAACTGTTTTGCTCTGCTTCATGACCACCACATTCAGGGCAGGCACTGGACCATGTCAGGGGCGACTTGTCCCATCCCAAGTGAATCGTGAAGCGCTCGCGAGCTGCGAGTCGCTTTGCGAACTGCCTTATCGGTGCTCTCTTGCTCCGCCCAGCATCTGCAGCCGAGGCTTCATCCCTCGCGGCAACCTGGAGCTCCGAGGCGCAGAATGACGGGAGGGTCTGCCTCCTCAGGCCAGGCGTGACCCTGGAGAACACCGCGCTGCCCATCCCCTTGAAAGGTAAGGAGCCGAGCGCCGCTCTGCCGGCTGTCGGCTGTGCTGGGGCTCCTTCCCGGGGCAGGGGCTGGAGGGAGGCCGGGCATCCGTGTGCTGCAGAGTCACCCTCTCAGCGTGGGGGCTCTGCTGGGAAGGCGGCTCCGGTCCCACCAGAAACAGGCCTGGGGCTGCAGGCAGCCGCTTTCCCCTCCTGTGAGCCTGCTGGCTGCTCTCCGTCAGCAGGTAGGAGAGAAAAGGTTATCCGTGCAACACTGAAATGGCTCCCTTTTCTCACCAAAACAAATACTTTGCTGGGAAAAGGCTTTGACTTGCCTCTGTCCCAACTTTGACGCAGCATCTGTATTGCTGTTCTCTTTTTAAGTTCCCCAGCTAATGCTGGTCTCAAGGCACTTAATCCAAACCAAATTCTTCTCTTTTTTCTTCTTTTTTTTCATTTTGTTTTGGTTTTTTGTTTTCTGCGGATCAGCATGGAAATCCTCCTGTAGCCAGGGGAGCTGGATGGGGGAGCTTTCAATGAGTGTCCCTCCTCTCTGGCCATAGACATTTGTTATGAATTGTGAAGAGACATCATGCTAAAGTATTCCTGCTGTGAAGTGGCTTTGTCCAAAAAAAAAAAAAAAAAAAAGAAAACCAAGAGAAAGGAATAGTATTGTCTGGCCAAGTTAAGGCAAGCGTTGTGGGGAGCTCTGTGTCCACCTGTGATGTGGGGAAAGTTCTCTGTGTGCGCTGTTGGGCAAAAGCCTACTCCAGATCTGGTAGGGCACATCATGGGATGCGCATACCTGCTGGGTCCTGCCCTCCCTGCCCTCGGTGGGGGAGCATTTGTTTGAGCATCTGGCTTTTCCCCAGGCCTCATGGCCTGCGATTCCATCAGGAGCGGAGCCAGTTTGAAGATGCCTACCCTGGGTTGCGATTGCCCAGTAGGTGCAGCCGCAAGGAGAGGAGGCCAAAGTCTACCCCATCTCATGGGTTGAAACTTTCCAGCCTCTCCAGCCTCAGCATGGGGAAGAGGCAAGAGAGACGTGTTGTTTCTTCTTGACAGAGATTGCGCTGACTCAGCTGGATCGGATGCAGCCGCTGACGCGGATGGTTGTGAAGTTTGCAGCCATCATCGGGCCGGTGTTTACCACCCAGCTCCTGTTGCACATCCTTCCCACTGGCCTCAGGACCCATATGAATTCCTCGTTGGACGAGCTGGTGAGCGACAACATCCTGAGGTGGCTGAAAAACACAGAGGTGCCAGAAGATGTGCAAGATCCTACCGAGGGGCCAGCCACCTCTTCGCAGGTGGAGAGCAGTAAGTGGTAGCGGGCAGGTGGACAAGGGAGCTCCCAGCTGTGTCCCGGCAGGGCTCCCCAGGGCATGGTGCGCTTCCCCTGCTGTGAGGGGTGGCTGGGGCTCAGGCAGGCACGGCTCTTTGCGATGGGTTGTTCAAAGACCTTACGGGTCAGTCTCAAAGCCCGCTAGCTTTGCGCTGGAGGGAGGTTCCCACCAAGTGCCATCCCGAGTGCTGCTTGTAGCGCAGGCACGGGAGGGCGTGTGGAGCCCCTGACATCCTCTCCCAGCCACCTGATCAAAGATGCTCTCCAGGTTGCCCCGGGGCCCTTGACGGGCTTTTATTCAGCTTTGACTCCCCTGTGGCGCAGGAGGAAGCTCAGGAGGCTGGGGACTGCCTTGCCAAGAGCAGGGAGAAAGTGCTGGACGGGGCTTGCTTGGGCTGGTGGTGACATGCCCAGCTCCTGCCTGGAGCGCAGCTGAGCGCTGTGTCCGCGGGGCTGGGCTAGCGTCAGCAAGGCAAGCTGGGCCCTTTTGCCCCGTGCTGCAAGGCTCGGTGTGCAGCAGTGCTGGTTGGCTGGCAAGGGTGCACGCCAAGGCATGACTCTCGTGCCCCGGCTGCGACGGCCCTGAGCTGGGGCTGATGCCGAGGCCCTTTGCCTTGCAGGTGTGCAGAGGCCCTCTCCCAGCACGAGGACCGAGGAGCAGCAGCCTGGCGTCTTGGCCTTCTGCGTCCCGCTGCTGCAGAAGGCTGCGTATGAGCTGTGGCCCGGGAGGCAGCGAGTCACCTTGCACGGCAAGTGTGCCGCCTTCCTGGAGCAGCACGCGCACAAATGCAGGAGCTGCGGCCAAGGGGAGTTTGTCGCCTTCCACCACTTCGCCGTCACCAGCAGCCAGGACGGAGGCAGCTGTCGGGACCCTGCCGACGGAGGCGACTCATGCAGCTGGGAGGCCTTGGTGCTGGCTGGAGAAGAGCTGAAGCAGGATAGGACCCACGCCACTGGGGGTACGCTGTGCACCGTGCTCCACAGCCCGGGCCCTCCAGGAGCCCAGGGGTGTATGCTGGGGATCGGCTGGGAGGAGGTCTGCCGGGGACGAGCCCAGGAGCTGAGGACAACCACCGCAGACTTTGCTCAGCGTGTCGGCACCCTCGCAAGGGTCCTTGAAGCCCAGTGGGAGAGCGAGAGCAGCTCTTCCCCTGGGGCAGGCGAGGAGGTGTCTAACCCCCTGTTTTCTTTGCAGATGCCGCAGAGCAGCAGGCTTTCACGGAGGCGGAAACCGGGTGAGCAGACAAGGGTTTGATTCTCTGTAAAGGCAGGGGCCTCAGGGGTCTCCAGAGGAGACCAAGGAAGCGCTGGCATTTGCCTGCCGGTTGTGACTCTAGCTTAAGGAAGAGGCTTTCTGTGAGGTGGGAGCTGGGAAGAGATGGCCACGGAGGTGAGACAGTGCTGGAGGAAGCCCGTGGGCTCCTAGTGATGGTCACACTACGCTGGAGCAGGCCTTGCTTTCCAGTTCCTCGAGAGGAGCGCTACAAAATCTGCAGGCGAAAAGCCACCACAAGGGAGCCGGGTGGTTTGCCTGGGGGAGGTGACAGAAAGCCCAGCTTGTCTTCTTCTCCCTGGCTACAAAGCAGCTGTAGGAGTCATGCCTGCCCGTGGGCTTGCGCTCCCTTTTGAACAAAGGGCTTTTGATGGCCTCTCTGTGGGGCAAAAGACCAGTGTAGGTGATGCCTGTGCATTCTTTGCTCTCTTCTTCCCCTGGGGACAGGTCCTCTGACTAGTGTGGCGGAGCGGCTTCTGCCAGAGGGCGAACAGACAACTGAGCTGCCCGACGAGACCGACAGGCAGCACAACGGCACACACTGGTGTGAATGCCGAGCCATCGTGGAATCGGTGCTTGTGCCTTTGGCTCGCCACTACGTGGCAATGGGCGATGCCGACCGAGCCTTTTACTACCTTCTGGAGTGTGCTGCTGCCTACCTGCACGTCTCCAACAGCTACATGGTGAGTTGCCTCGCTCGCCAGCGCCCATCGTGCACGGAGTCCTCTCAGTCAGCTGGCTCTGGGCAGGACAACTTCACCGCTGCAATAGGGCATGCCTTGACGGGGCCTTGGAAGGGACATGCTGGGGTCAGAGCCTGACTTCTTCCTCCGGCTTGCCTCTTCTGTGGACGGAGACACAGGCCACCGTGCCCATAGCAGGAGGGGAATTAGCAGGGAGGGGATCTGAAGGAGCACTGGTGCCTGTGCTCTGAGCCGGCGTGACTGTGTTGGGGCGGGCATCAGCAGGGGGAGAAACGGGCCCTCTTAAGACAGATGCCAGAGGCAACAGGGGAGGACGAGGCCGGCCATGGGCTCTGCATCACGCTCGCCTGCTCTCTCTGTGCTTGCGCAAAGGCCCTCATGAAGCTGAACGAAGCGGAGGTCCTGAGGAAGATGAAAGCCACTGTGATAGCCTGCTTTGAAGAGGCCACCTTCTTCAGCCTCAAAGGGGAGGTAAAGAGATGGGGAGGTCTGGAGGGATGTCCTGGGGGATGGAGCTGGATGCTTTCCCCGGCTGCAGGGGCTATCCCTGGCATCACAAGCCACCGGCAGACTCCGGCAGTCTCTTGGCCGACTCGAGCAGATCAGGGTGTTTCCCTTTTCCTCTGCAGGTTTGCTGGTGTATGCAACGCCTTCAGCTGGCAGAGAAAATGATGAGGGAGGCTTTGAGCTTGCTCAGAAGGAACTTCCCCGAGACCTTCCTTGGCGCCTTTGTCAAGGCTCAGGTGGAAAAGTTGCCTTGTGTCGCTTACGTGAGAAGAGCAGCCTGCCTTCTGCAGAAGGGCCGGTAAGGAGCAGAACTGAGAACCCAGGGGAGGAAGAGCCATTTCCTACCTGGTCCCAGACCTGCCTGGGCTTGAGGCCACACGTGACCTGACGCACGGCCCTTACAGGACCGAGGGGTTAAGGAGCGATGTGCGGGTGGAATGGGGAACGACAGAGCCCCACACTCCCTCCCCCCTGCACGCTCCTTCCCCCCTGGGTAAAAAGCAGCTCACAGCCGGGGCTGTGCCTGCCGGCACGCGTCGACGGCGGCAGGGCCTTGGTGGTGGCTGGGGACAGAGAGCTGCAAACAGGGAGTAGAGGCTGACGAGGGGCAGGGCTCAGGAGACGGGGAAGGAGCAGTGGGTGGGGGTGAGGTGTGAGAGCGAGGAAGCTCAGAGGGCGATAACCCTTTTCTTGCCGGTTCCCAGCTTTGCTTGGGCCCCCGGGCGCTGTAGCGCCAACGCGCCCTCTCGAGCGGTCAGCTTCCCCTGGCGGCACTGCTTTGTTTGCCCCCTTCCTCTTCATCAGCTCCCTTTCCTCCCAGGAGGTGCGACTGGCTTGTCCGCCGCCCTGCTTTCCCCCAGCCCTGTCTGATTTAGCGCTGTACAGCGAGAGCCTCTGGACCCAGCAGTTTCTCTCGTGCAGCAGGATGAAGAGGCTGGCCTGGCTGCTGCAGCAGAGCTGCTGCCTTTCCTTACTGGAGCGCCTCTTCAGCCTGGAGGGCACTTCCAGCGGACGGAGGTTCTCCCGCCTGGCAGCGCGCATGAAGGCCAACACGGACAGGGCGTTGGACTCCTGTTGGACAGCAGAACTCCCGCCACGCACAGACTTAGGACACAGACAGATGCCAGCACAGACGCAGACACAGGTACAATTGGGCACACAGGCACCGTACAGAGACCTTCACAGACGCCGGCACCAATACAGGCAGGGACACCCGTACTGATACCATCAGAGATACCACCGCCCATTCCGTTGCAGGTGCAGATGCCGTTGTAGAGGCCGTGGCAGACACAGATACCGCTGCAGACGCCCTTGCAGAAACCAGGTAGTCTTTCAGATGCAACTGCAGACGGAGATGCCATGGGAGAGACAGATGCCACACCAGATACCCTTTCGTGCGCCACTGCAGATGTAGACAAAACCGGAGTGCAGAGAGCATTGCAGATGCCCTTGCAGACAGAGGGAGCGTTGCTGATGCAGGTACCATTTCAGAGGAAGGCATCTTTGGGGATGCCGGTGCGGATGCAGATAAAATTGAAGATGGAAACGCAGATGGAGACCACGTTGCAGGTGCTGTCGTTGCAGGTGCTGTTGCAGGTGCAGTTAGCGTGGCAGATGGTTTTCTTAAACAGGGACCATTCAGGACAACTTTACCGACTTCTTCTGTCACCAGAGCTGTATATTTGTTTTCCAAATAAAATGGTTCTTATGAAAACTCTGGAGTTCTGTTCTCCGCCATACAACTCTGCAATGACCAAGTCAAGTGGTATCGCCAGAGCGTTTCAATCTACTAGACTTCAGGAGACATTGATTAGCATTTGTAAAGCAACTTGACAGTGTTCTGGAGGGCTACAAAAGTAGAATTTGTAATGGCATGTTGCAGTTCCTTCTTTGTTGGATGGAGGAGTCAATATTAGTACAATTAGCCACTTCCCATCGCAAGCAGTTTTGAAAGAATCCAGCGTGTTTTGAAAGAATCGGGGAAGGAAGGCACTTCCTTGTGTTTCAAGCCTCTTCTGTCAAGGTACATTGGTACTGAAGTTCAAAAATAAGCACACATATTATGTGAGTTATCTCTGAAATAAGTCCGTTCACTGACAGAGAGCCACCACAGTTTCTATTGTAATTTCACCAAAGACACCAAAGAGTAAGACATTTGCCAATGTCAGGCAGAGTTTGCCTTTGGTGAAGCCGTGTTGGCTGTCACCAATCACCTCCCTATTTCCCATGTGCCTTAGTAGCGTTTCCAGGAGGATCTGCTCCATGACCTTGCCAGGCACAGAGGTGAGACTGACCGGCCTGTAGTTCCCTGGGTCTTCCTTTTTTCCCTTTTTGAAAATGGGCGTTCTGTTTCCCCTTTTCCAATCAGCAGGAACTTCACCAGGCTGCCACGACTTCTCAAATATAATGGAAAGAGGCTTGCCGACTTCATCTGACAGCTCCCTCAGGACCCGTGGATGGATTTCATCTGGTCCCGTGGACTTATGCACCTTCAGGTTCCTCAGATGGTCCTGAACCTGATCTTCTCCTACAGTGGGCGCTTCTTCATTCTCATAGACCCTGCTTTTGCATCCTGCAACTTGGGTGGTGTGGGTGGAGCCCTTGCTGGTGAAGGCCGAGGCGAGAAAGTCATTCAGCATCTCAGCCTTCTCCGTGTCCTGGGTGACCAGGTCTCCTGTGTGCTTCCTGAGAGGGCCCACACCTTCCCTAGTCTTGCCTGTACCCATGACGTACTCATAGGAGTTTTTCTTGTTATCCTTGATGCCCCTAGCCAGATTTAACCAGGCTGGGAAGTTTTCAAGTGACGTCCCTGACCCCGGCCCCGGGGAGGCAGCATACCTCCCTGTCAAGAGGGTCTGCGCGGCATATTGGGCCTACTACTATAACCCGCCTCTTCTCCCTTGCAGAGGCAGTTTTTAAACTGGGGGTAGGCCTTGCTGGTCCCGGCATCTCTTCTGGTGTAGCCAAACCATCTTCCATGCCATCCATGGGCTGGCCTCCCTCCTCAAGAGCCTCATACCTGTTGTGCAGAGGCACCTGGTTGGGGGATGTGGGCAAGGAGGGAGTTCGCTTCCCTCCCCTCGTAGGGACTAGCCTCCATTCACTGGCCTCCTTTTGGCCACTGCCTTCAGTGGCAGGGCGAAGGGACCAGATCTCCTTCAGCTCGGGGTTTTTTTGGGGGCTCTTCTGGTTTTTGACTCAGGGACCCGGTCAGAGTCTGCTTCCACCAATCCATTCCTTTCTCGCTCTCCCTGATGCTCCGCAGCCCTTCTGTTTCCTCTTTCAGCTCTGCTGCCAGGCTGAGCAGATCATCCCCCTGGTGGCACCTCACGCAGCTGTCACCTCTTCTACCACCCACCAGCCCTGGGAGATTAAGGCACTCTCTGCAGCCGGCGACCTGGGGGGCTGCGTGCTTCCAGGGGAGCTCAGTTGGTACGGCCACGTCTGCTCTGGCAGGTGCAGCAGATGCGGGAAGCTGCGTCCTTCAGTTGGAGACCATGGCTGACCTTCCCCCCCGAGCGTCCTGCGCCCTTCCACGCGAACTGACGCGCCATGCCCTGCCTGCCCGCCCTGTTCACCGCACTCCCTTGGGCCGCCTTTGAAGGGGCTGGGGGCTGGCCGCTGCTGCTGCAGGCTCACTTGCCTCAGCCAGTGACCGTTGGTGGCGGTTACGCCTCCTTTAAACCTGCCGCGGCTGCTGCAGGCTCCGCCCCGGCCTCGTCAGACGCTCTCGCATCAGCTGTCAGCTGCGGGCTCCCTGCGGGTCCCTGCCACTGCCCGGTCTTCTCCCGGCCTCAGAAAAACTCGGAAAAAGCCCCTTTTCGCCACCGTTGCCCGGCTCTGCTGCCGACGTGCCAGCACCGGAGCTGTTTGCCTCGGCGAGTGACCTGTGCTTGTAGATTTGCTGGCTTAAACCCTGTTTTTCATTTTACTGAGCCTCCACTGCACCAAGTGAAATTAAATTTCCAGTCTTTCAAGTACTCTTGAGCGTCTCCCTGTGAAGCTGTGAAAGTTACTGCATTGCTCAAAGCAATGATGAGAAGCTCTCTGTGGTTCCAATTTGTAGCTACCACATGCTTGGTGACTTGACATTTCAAAAAATGGGTCTCAGCTGACCCATCCCCACCTGTTTGGCTTCTGAAGGAAAAACACTCATTTTTTAAAAACGCGACATGACGAGGAGAGTATCTTCTCCGTTGTTTTTGGTCCTAGATACAAACATTGGGCTTTTTGTCCTCGAGGTGAGACTGACCCGGAACATCCCACACAGAATCTCAAATACAAGGTTGCCGACTTCACGCCAAAGGCAATTAGCAAGAAAGAAATACAGTCTCCTCTGTTGACATTCGGGGACAGGTAGAGGAGAGTACTTCATTACTTACCAATGAAGTAATGAAGGAAAAAAACCCAAGGAACACAACACGCGTATTTATGCATGTATCATCACATACTCATCCTTCAGCCCTCGGGTTTGGGCTTTCTGATTCTCGGCACAGTGCTGGATGGTTTGTTTGCCGCACACTACGTTCTCCTCCTCCACAGGAATTCGTAGTTAGTACCAACCGTTTCATTACAGAACCAGAGCACAACACAGAGGGCAGTCAATAAGTAGCGGGTTTTGGTTTGTTACTTAGGATCATAGGTAAGGCATTCTTACCCATGGTAAGAATATAATAAGGTATAAAGAAGAGAACGGTATAACTTCCAAGAGAAATTATGATCTACCAAGGTATAGATATATATACATAGAAAAGTATATATATATCTCAATTAATGTGGAAACATTCTTTGTTTTTATGGGACTGTTGAATTGGGTCTCTAAAGAGTCTCTTCTATCCCTACGGGACAGGAGAACAGCATGAAAGGAATAGGTTAGGGAAAACTGTTTGGGTTTTTCCTGCCTCAGGCAAGGGCAAACCCATTCGTGGGACTGTTTTTGCTCAAGGACCTGGAGGTACTTGGTGGGTGATGCTGGAGAATGGGGAAGCTCAATGTGTACCCCAAGGAAATTCGACCCTGGGTGAGAAGACTTAATTCCGAGCTGTATGATATTAACCGTTATATGATGCTAACAGTGTTCTAGAAGTGTTCTTCAGGATAACACAGTAGTGATGAAACCTGAATGTTGTGGTTTGGCCTCAGACGGCAACAAAGAACCATGTGCCGCTCGCTCGGGCCTTCCCAATACAGGACTCTTGGGTTGAGACAAAGGCAGTTTAACAGAACGGCAAAGGGAACAAGCAAACAACAACAATCACACGGACAGAGGAATATACAAACACGATCACGGAACCGCCGCTCCCCGCCGCTCCCCGACCAGACCCGGGACGCCCCAGCCTGCTCCGAACGGTGACTTCCTACCCCTCCCCGGGCAGCTCAGGGTGGGCATGGCTCACATGGCATGGAACACCAGGAAAAATTAACCCTATCCCCGCCGGAACCAGGACATTATCCACCCCTTATTCCATACCATCTATGCCATGCCCGGATCTTACAGGTTCCAATGAATTGCCACCACTTTCCCCTGTCATATATATATATACACACATATATATTCATGCGGATATAATGCCCTTAGTTTATGGGCCATCCCTCCAAAGCGTCCGTTGAGTTCTTTTAATCCATGGCTTTGGGCTCCACCTGTTAGAACAGTCTCTCAGGGCAGGTGAGATGCTGGGTGGTGCTGGTCTGTTGCATGCTGTATTTTCGGAGGTTGTGACTGGTGCACCCGGTGTGGCTCATGCACACAATCCGTGGGCTGAAGATGTAGATCTTGAGGAAGTTGCTGGGCGCCAGCTGCTGAGGTCAGTTCTTATCCCATCACCCCTGTGCCTTACTCATAGTACAACTGATAGCAATTATAGTAATGAGCACATACAGTGAGAGTGTTACTTAGCAATTAACAGCACACAATTTGATTCATTGGCTATTCTCACCCAAAATCAGATCCCCATGAGGTATACGTCGGACTTCCCCATGCTGCCACATCACGCACCAAGTGCACCCAGGTCCTTGGGCAAAAGCAATCCCACGGATGGGTTTGCCTTTGCCCGAGGCAGGACTAACCCAGACTGTCTTCCCTAGCGTATTCTTCATGTGCACTACGGGGACTTCATCCCCTTCTACGGTACGTGGAAGTTTTGATTGGGCAGGGCCAGCCCCATTGGTAGATCCCCTGGTGTTAACTAGCCAGGTAGCTTTTGCTAGATGTGTATCCCAATGTTTTAAAGTCCCACCACCCATTGCTCTCGGTGTAGTTTTTAACGATCCATTGTATCGTTCTAGCTTCCCGGCGGCTGGTGCGTGACAGGGGATGTGATATACCCACTCAATGCCATGCTCTTTGGCCCAGGTGTCTATGAGGCTGTTTCGGAAATGAGTCCCGTTGTCCGACTCGATTCTCTCTGGGGTACCATGTCACCACAGGACTTGCTTTTCAAGGCCCAGGATAGTGTTCCGGGCAGTGGCATGGGGCACAGGGTATGTTTCCAGCCATCCAGTGGTTGCTTCCACCATTGTGAGCACATAGCTTATTTGTTAGCTAGGCCTCTTCTAACTCTCTGAAATTAACAGCACGTTGTGTCTGAAACGGTTCGTTCAGAGTGATAAGACAGTTTGTGCCACAGAATGGTGTGCACAGAGACTCTTGATTATACTTATTGCTATAACAACCAAGGTCAGCCGGCTGCAGAGTGTGCCTTCGCCTCTCGGGGCTGGTGGGTGGTAGAAGAGGTGACAGCTGTGTGAGATGCCACCAGGGGGATGATCTACTCAGCCTCAGTGCTTATTTTCAAACTTCAGTACCAATGTACCTTGAGAGAAGAGGCTTGAAACAGTGCCTTCCTTCCCCGATTATCTCCCCGATTATGCAGCACCCTCAGGGGGAAGAGATGGAAACCAGACCGGCAGACACTGCGGCTACTGCAACCCCTGTGACAGCCACTTCGACTACTCCAACCCCCGTAGCAGCCACTGCCACTGAACCAGGGAATGAACCCGTGCCAGTATCAGTTGCCCCCATACAGAAGAAGTACACGAAGAAATCAGTTCGCTTAGTAAGAGATGATGATGAACCAGGGTCATCACGAGAGCAGGAGGAAGAGGCAGAACCAGAGATAATTACTCGATCCCTATCCTTGAGTGATCTGCAGGATATGCAAAAAAATTTTAGCCAACTTTCAGGTGAGCACATTTTCACCTGGCTGCTCCGGTGCTGGGATAACGGGGCCAGTAGCCTGGAATTAGAGAGTAGGGAGGCCAGGCAGCTGGGATCCCTGTCTAGGGAAGGCAGCATTGACAAGGTAATTGGGAAAAAGACCCAAGCCCTCAGCCTCTGGAAACGACTCCTGTCAGGTGTGAGGGAGAGGTACTCCTTCACTGAAGATGTTGTATGTCAACCAAGCAAGTGGACTACCATGGAAAGAGGTATCCAGTAACTGAGAGAATTAGCCGTGCGGGAGATGATTTATTATGACTTGGACAATGCAGACTTACCCACAGACCCTGATGAGGTGCAATGCACAAGGCCCATGTGGCAGAAGTTTGTACGGAGCGCACCATCATCATATGCCAACTCACTGGCAGTAATGGAATGGAAAGGTGAAGAGCGACCAACGGTGGATGAGGTGGCTGGCCGGCTCCGGCAATATGAAGAAAGTCTCTCTTCCCCCCTTGTCTCAGCTGTGGAGAAACTGTCGCGGAAGGTCCAGCAACTTGAAGAGAATATCTCCTACTCCCCACCTGTACAGGCCAGTGTCTCAGCTATTAGAAGCAGGCATTTCCCCACTCAAGAGAGAGAGTACAGAGGGTACACACCACGAGGCACCCTGTGGTTCTACCTGCGTGACCACGGAGAGGACATGAGGAAGTGGGATGGACAACCTACTTCGATCCTGCGGACATGGGTAGAGGAGTTGCAAGGAAGGACAACCACAAAAGGGGATCCCTCCAGGAAAAGTGCGGTCCCAGTTTCCAGTGGGACGTTCCCCAGACAGAGCAGAAGGCCTGATGTTGCTTCTGATCCTCTTGAAGGAAGTTCCAAGTCATTTATGCAAGAAGTGAGTAATGGATACTATGACCAGTATTAGAGGGGCCCTGCCTCCGGCCAGGTGGAGGAAAGGGACAACCGGGTTTATTGGACGGTGTGGATTCGATGGCCTGGCACATCAGACCCACAGGAGTATAAGGCTCTAGTGGACACGGGTGCAGAGTGTACTTTAATACCATCAAGCTATAGAGGGGCAGAACCCATTTGTATTTCTGGGGTGACAGGGGGATCCCAAGAGTTGACTGTACTGGAGGCGGAAGTGAGCCTAACTGGGAATGAGTGGCAAAAACATCCCATTGTGCCTGGCCCAGAGGCTCCATGCATCCTTGGTATAGATTACCTCAGGAGAGGGTATTTTAAGGACCCAAAAGGGTACCGTTGGGCCTTTGGCATAGCTGCCTTGGAGACGGAGGAAGTTAAACAGTTGTCTACCTTGCCTGGTCTCTCGGAGGATTCTTCTGTTGTGGGGTTGTTGAGGGTCAAAGAACAACAGGTGCCGATTGCTACCGCAACGGTGCATTGGCGGCAATATCGCATTAACCGAGACTCTCTGATTCCCATCCATAAGCTGATTCGTCAACTAGAGGTTCAAGGAGTGATCAGCAAGACTCGCTCACCCTTTAACAGTCCCATGTGGCCGGTGAGAAAATCTAATGGAGAGTGGAGGCTAACTGTAGACTATCGTGGTCTGAATGAAGTCACACCACCGCTGAGTGCTGCCGTGCCGGACATGGTACAACTCCAGTACAAACTGGAGTCCAAGGCAGCCAAGCGGTATGCTACGACTGATATAGTGAATGCATTCTTCTCAATCCCTTTGGCAGCAGAGTGCAGGCCACAGTTTGCTTTCACTTGGAGGGGCGTCCATACACCTGGAATCGACTGCCCCAGGGGTGGAAACACAGCCCCACCATTTGCCATGGGCTGATCCAGACTGCACTGGAACAGGGTGAAGCTCCAGAACATCTGCAGTACATTGATGACATCATTGTATGGGGAAACACAGCAGAAGAAGTTTTTGAGAAAGGGGGTAAAATAGTCTGAATCCTCCTGAAAGCTGGTTTTGCCATAACACGAAGTAAGGTCAAGGGACCTGCGCAGGAGATCCAGTTTTTAGGAATAAAATGGCAAGATGGACGCCGTCAGATCCCAATGGATGTGATCAACAAAATAGCAGCTATGTCTCCACCAACTAGTAAAAAGGAAACACAAGCTTTCTTAGGCATTGTGGGTTTTTGGAGAATGCATATCCCAGATTACAGTCTAATTGTGAGCCCTCTGTATCAAGTAACCCGGAAGAAGAATGACTTTAAATGGGGTCCTGAGCAATGACAAGCTTTTGAACAAATCAAACAGGAAATAGTCCATGCAGTGGCCCTGGGGCCAGTCCGGGCAGGACAAGATGTTAAAAATGTGCTCTACACCGCAGCCGGGGAGAACGGCCCTACCTGGAGCCTCTGGCAGAAAGCACCAGGGGAGACCCGAGGTCAGCCCCTGGGGTTTTGGAGTTGGGGATACAGAGGATCCAAAGCCTGCTACACTCCAACAGAAAAAGAGATATTGGCAGCATATGAAGGGGTTCGAGCTGCTTCGGAAGTGGTTGGCACAGAAGCGCAGCTCCTCCCAGCACCTCGACTGCCGGTGCTGCGCTGGGTGTTCAAAGAAAGGGTCCCCACCACACATCATGCAACTGATGCTACATGGAGTAAGTGGATTGCACTGGTCACACAGCGAACTCGAATGGGAAACCCCAGTCGCCCAGGAATTCTGGAAGTGACCATGGACTGGCCAGAAGGCAAGGATTTCGGAATGTCACCAGAGGAGGAGGTGACGCGTGCAGAAGAGTCCCCACCATATAATAAACTGCCAGAAAATGAGAAGAAATATGCCCTGTTCACTGACGGGTCCTGCCGGATTGTGGGAAAGCATCGAAAGTGGAAGGCTGCTGTGTGGAGTCTTACACGAAAAGTTGCAGAAGCCAGTGAAGGAGAGGGTGAATCGAGCCAGTTTGCAGAGGTGAAAGCCATTCAGCTGGCTTTGGACATTGCCGAGCGAGAAAAATGGCCAGTACTTTATCTCTACACTGACTCATGGATGGTGGCAAATGCTCTGTGGGGGTGGTTACAGCAGTGGAAGGCAACTAGCGGCACAGAGGCAAACCCATCTGGGCTGCTGACCTATGGCAAGATATTTCTGCCCGGATAGAGAATCTGGTTGTGAAAGTACGCCATGTAGATGCCCACGTACCAAAGAATCGGGCCACGGAGGAACATCAGAACAACCAGCAGGTGGATCGGGCTGCTAGGATTGAAGTGTCTCAGGTGGATCTGGACTGGCAACATAAGGGTGAACTATTCACAGCTCGATGGGCCCATGACTCCTCAGGCCATCAAGGAAGAGACGCGACATACAGATGGGATCGTGACCAAGGGGTGGACTTGACCATGGACACTATTGCACAGGTCATCCGTGAATGTGAGACATGCGCTGCAATCAAGCAAGTGGAGCGTTTGAAGCCTTTTTGGTATAGAGGACGATGGCTGAAATATAAATATGGGGAGGCCTGGCAGATTGATTATATCACACTGCCACAAACCCGTCAAGGCAAGTGCCATGTGCTCACAATGGTGGAAGCAACCACTGGATGGCTGGAAACATACCCTGTGCCCCATGCCACTGCCCGGAACACTATCCTGGGCCTTGAAAAGCAAGTCCTGTGGTGACATGGTACCCCAGAGAGAATCGAGTCGGACAACGGGACTCATTTCCGAAACAGCCTCATAGACACCTGGGCCAAAGAGCATGGCATTGAGTGGGTATATCACATCCCCTGTCACGCACCAGCCGCCGGGAAGCTAGAACGATACAATGGATCGTTAAAAACTACACCGAGAGCAATGGGTGGTGGGACTTTAAAACATTGGGATACACATCTAGCAAAAGCTACCTGGCTAGTTAACACCAGGGGATCTACCAATGGGGCTGGCCCTGCCCAATCAAAACTTCCACGTACCGTAGAAGGGGATGAAGTCCCCGTAGTGCACATGAAGAATACGCTAGGGAAGACAGTCTGGGTTAGTCCTGCCTCGGGCAAAGGCAAACCCATCCGTGGGATTGCTTTTGCCCAAGGACCTGGGTGCACTTGGTGCGTGATGTGGCAGCATGGGGAAGTCCGACGTATACCTCATGGGGATCTGATTTTGGGTGAGAATAGCCAATGAATCAAATTGTGTGCTGTTAATTGCTAAGTAACACTCTCACTGTATGTGCTCATTACTATAATTGCTATCAGTTGTACTATGAGTAAGGCACAGGGGTGATGGGATAAGAACTGACCTCAGCAGCTGGCGCCCAGCAACTTCCTCAAGATCTACATCTTCAGCCCACGGATTGTGTGCATGAGCCACACCGGGTGCACCAGTCACAACCTCCGAAAATACAGCATGCAACAGACCAGCACCACCCAGCATCTCACCTGCCCTGAGAGACTGTTCTAACAGGTGGAGCCCAAAGCCATGGATTAAAAGAACTCAACGGACGCTTTGGAGGGATGGCCCATAAACTAAGGGCATTATATCCGCATGAATATATATGTGTGTATATATATATATGACAGGGGAAAGTGGTGGCAATTCATTGGAACCTGTAAGATCCGGGCATGGCATAGATGGTATGGAATAAGGGGTGGATAATGTCCTGGTTCCGGCGGGGATAGGGTTAATTTTTCCTGGTGTTCCATGCCATGTGAGCCATGCCCACCCTGAGCTGCCCGGGGAGGGGTAGGAAGTCACCGTTCGGAGCAGGCTGGGGCGTCCCGGGTCTGGTCGGGGAGCGGCGGGGAGCGGCGGTTCCGTGATCGTGTTTGTATATTCCTCTGTCCGTGTGATTGTTGTTGTTTGCTTGTTCCCTTTGCCGTTCTGTTAAACTGCCTTTGTCTCAACCCAAGAGTCCTGTATTGGGAAGGCCCGAGCGAGCGGCACATGGTTCTTTGTTGCCGTCTGAGGCCAAACCACAACATTCAGGTTTCATCACTACTGTGTTATCCTGAAGAACACTTCTAGAACACTGTTAGCATCATATAACGGTTAATATCATACAGCTCGGAATTAAGTCTTCTCACCCAGGGTCGAATTTCCTTGGGGTACACATTGAGCTTCCCCATTCTCCAGCATCACCCACCAAGTACCTCCAGGTCCTTGAGCAAAAACAGTCCCACGAATGGGTTTGCCCTTGCCTGAGGCAGGAAAAACCCAAACAGTTTTCCCTAACCTATTCCTTTCATGCTGTTCTCCTGTCCCGTAGGGATAGAAGAGACTCTTTAGAGACCCAATTCAACAGTCCCATAAAAACAAAGAATGTTTCCACATTAATTGAGATATATATATACTTTTCTATGTATATATATCTATACCTTGGTAGATCATAATTTCTCTTGGAAGTTATACCGTTCTCTTCTTTATACCTTATTATATTCTTACCATGGGTAAGAATGCCTTACCTATGATCCTAAGTAACAAACCAAAACCCGCTACTTATTGACTGCCCTCTGTGTTGTGCTCTGGTTCTGTAATGAAACGGTTGGTACTAACTACGAATTCCTGTGGAGGAGGAGAACGTAGTGTGCGGCAAACAAACCATCCAGCACTGTGCCGAGAATCAGAAAGCCCAAACCCGAGGGCTGAAGGATGAGTATGTGATGATACATGCATAAATACGCGTGTTGTGTTCCTTGGGTTTTTTTCCTTCATTACTTCATTGGTAAGTAATGAAGTACTCTCCTCTACCTGTCCCCGAATGTCAACAGAGGAGACTGTATTTCTTTCTTGCTAATTGCCTTTGGCGTGAAGTCGGCAACCTTGTATTTGAGATTCTGTGTGGGATGTTCCGGGTCAGTCTCACCTCGAGGACAAAAAGCCCAATGTTTGTATCTAGGACCAAAAACAACGGAGAAGATACTCTCCTCGTCATGTCGCGTTTTTAAAAAATGAGTGTTTTTCCTTCAGAAGCCAAACAGGTGGGGATGGGTCAGCTGAGACCCATTTTTTGAAATGTCAAGTCACCAAGCATGTGGTAGCTACAAATTGGAACCACAGAGAGCTTCTCATCATTGCTTTGAGCAATGCAGTAACTTTCACAGCTTCACAGGGAGACGCTCAAGAGTACTTGAAAGACTGGAAATTTAATTTCACTTGGTGCAGTGGAGGCTCAGTAAAATGAAAAACAGGGTTTAAGCCAGCAAATCTACAAGCACAGGTCACTCGCCGAGGCAAACAGCTCCGGTGCTGGCACGTCGGCAGCAGAGCCGGGCAACGGTGGCGAAAAGGGGCTTTTTCCGAGTTTTTCTGAGGCCGGGAGAAGACCGGGCAGTGGCAGGGACCCGCAGGGAGCCCGCAGCTGACAGCTGATGCGAGAGCGTCTGACGAGGCCGGGGCGGAGCCTGCAGCAGCCGCGGCAGGTTTAAAGGAGGCGTAACCGCCACCAACGGTCACTGGCTGAGGCAAGTGAGCCTGCAGCAGCAGCGGCCAGCCCCCAGCCCCTTCAAAGGCGGCCCAAGGGAGTGCGGTGAACAGGGCGGGCAGGCAGGGCATGGCGCGTCAGTTCGCGTGGAAGGGCGCAGGACGCTCGGGGGGGAAGGTCAGCCATGGTCTCCAACTGAAGGACGCAGCTTCCCGCATCTGCTGCACCTGCCAGAGCAGACGTGGCCGTACCAACTGAGCTCCCCTGGAAGCACGCAGCCCCCCAGGTCGCCGGCTGCAGAGAGTGCCTTAATCTCCCAGGGCTGGTGGGTGGTAGAAGAGGTGACAGCTGCGTGAGGTGCCACCAGGGGGATGATCTGCTCAGCCTGGCAGCAGAGCTGAAAGAGGAAACAGAAGGGCTGCGGAGCATCAGGGAGAGTGAGAAAGGAATGGATTGGTGGAAGCAGACTCTGACCGGGTCCCTGAGTCAAAAACCAGAAGAGCCCCCAAAAAAACCCCGAGCTGAAGGAGATCTGGTCCCTTCGCCCTGCCACTGAAGGCAGTGGCCAAAAGGAGGCCAGTGAATGGAGGCTAGTCCCTACGAGGGGAGGGAAGCGAACTCCCTCCTTGCCCACATCCCCCAACCAGGTGCCTCTGCACAACAGGTATGAGGCTCTTGAGGAGGGAGGCCAGCCCATGGATGGCATGGAAGATGGTTTGGCTACACCAGAAGAGATGCCGGGACCAGCAAGGCCTACCCCCAGTTTAAAAACTGCCTCTGCAAGGGAGAAGAGGCGGGTTATAGTAGTAGGCCCAATATGCCGCGCAGACCCTCTTGACAGGGAGGTATGCTGCCTCCCCGGGGCCGGGGTCAGGGACGTCACTTGAAAACTTCCCAGCCTGGTTAAATCTGGCTAGGGGCATCAAGGATAACAAGAAAAACTCCTATGAGTACGTCACGGGTACAGGCAAGACTAGGGAAGGTGTGGGCCCTCTCAGGAAGCACACAGGAGACCTGGTCACCCAGGACACGGAGAAGGCTGAGATGCTGAATGACTTTCTCGCCTCGGCCTTCACCAGCAAGGGCTCCACCCACACCACCCAAGTTGCAGGATGCAAAAGCAGGGTCTATGAGAATGAAGAAGCGCCCACTGTAGGAGAAGATCGGGTTCAGGACCATCTGAGGAACCTGAAGGTGCATAAGTCCACGGGACCAGATGAAATCCATCCACGGGTCCTGAGGGAGCTGTCAGATGAAGTCGCCAAGCCTCTTTCCATTATATTTGAGAAGTCGTGGCAGCCTGGTGAAGTTCCTGCTGATTGGAAAAGGGGAAACAGAACGCCCATTTTCAAAAAGGGAAAAAAGGAAGACCCAGGGAACTACAGGCCGGTCAGTCTCACCTCTGTGCCTGGCAAGGTCATGGAGCAGATCCTCCTGGAAACGCTACTAAGGCACATGGGAAATAGGGAGGTGATTGGTGACAGCCAACACGGCTTCACCAAAGGCAAACTCTGCCTGACATTGGCAAATGTCTTACTCTTTGGTGTCTTTGGTGAAATTACAATAGAAACTGTGGCGGCTCTCTGTCAGTGAACGGACTTATTTCAGAGATAACTCACATAATATGTGTGCTTATTTTTGAACTTCAGTACCAATGTACCTTGACAGAAGAGGCTTGAAACACAAGGAAGTGCCTTCCTTCCCCGATTCTTTCAAAACACGCTGGATTCTTTCAAAACTGCTTGCGATGGGAAGTGGCTAATTGTACTAATATTGACTCCTCCATCCAACAAAGAAGGAACTGCAACATGCCATTACAAATTCTACTTTTGTAGCCCTCCAGAACACTGTCAAGTTGCTTTACAAATGCTAATCAATGTCTCCTGAAGTCTAGTAGATTGAAACGCTCTGGCGATACCACTTGACTTGGTCATTGCAGAGTTGTATGGCGGAGAACAGAACTCCAGAGTTTTCATAAGAACCATTTTATTTGGAAAACAAATATACAGCTCTGGTGACAGAAGAAGTCGGTAAAGTTGTCCTGAATGGTCCCTGTTTAAGAAAACCATCTGCCACGCTAACAGCACCTGCAACGTGGTCTCCATCTGCGTTTCCATCTTCAATTTTATCTGCATCCGCACCGGCATCCCCAAAGATGCCTTCCTCTGAAATGGTACCTGCATCAGCAACGCTCCCTCTGTCTGCAAGGGCATCTGCAATGCTCTCTGCACTCCGGTTTTGTCTACATCTGCAGTGGCGCACGAAAGGGTATCTGGTGTGGCATCTGTCTCTCCCATGGCATCTCCGTCTGCAGTTGCATCTGAAAGACTACCTGGTTTCTGCAAGGGCGTCTGCAGCGGTATCTGTGTCTGCCACGGCCTCTACAACGGCATCTGCACCTGCAACGGAATGGGCGGTGGTATCTCTGATGGTATCAGTACGGGTGTCCCTGCCTGTATTGGTGCCGGCGTCTGTGAAGGTCTCTGTACGGTGCCTGTGTGCCCAATTGTACCTGTGTCTGCGTCTGTGCTGGCATCTGTCTGTGTCCTAAGTCTGTGCGTGGCGGGAGTTCTGCTGTCCAACAGGAGTCCAACGCCCTGTCCGTGTTGGCCTTCATGCGCGCTGCCAGGCGGGAGAACCTCCGTCCGCTGGAAGTGCCCTCCAGGCTGAAGAGGCGCTCCAGTAAGGAAAGGCAGCAGCTCTGCTGCAGCAGCCAGGCCAGCCTCTTCATCCTGCTGCACGAGAGAAACTGCTGGGTCCAGAGGCTCTCGCTGTACAGCGCTAAATCAGACAGGGCTGGGGGAAAGCAGGGCGGCGGACAAGCCAGTCGCACCTCCTGGGAGGAAAGGGAGCTGATGGAGAGGAAGGGGGCAAACAAAGCAGTGCCGCCAGGGGAAGCTGACCGCTCGAGAGGGCGCGTTGGCGCTACAGCGCCCGGGGGCCCAAGCAAAGCTGGGAACCGGCAAGAAAAGGGTTATCGCCCTCTGAGCTTCCTCACTCTCACACCTCACCCCCACCCACTGCTCCTTCCCTGTCTCCTGACTCCTGAGCCCTGCCCCTCGTCAGCCTCTACTCCCTGTTTGCAGCTCTCTGTCCCCAGCCACCACCAAGGCCCTGCCGCCGTCGACGCGTGCCGGCAGGCACAGCCCCGGCTGTGAGCTGCTTTTTACCCAGGGGGGAAGGAGCGTACAGGGGGGAGGGAGTGTGGGGCTCTGTCGTTCCCCATTCCACCCGCACATCGCTCCTTAACCCCTCGGTCCTGTAAGGGCCATGCGTCAGGTCACGTGTGGCCTCAAGCCCAGGCAGGTCTGGGACCAGGTAGGAAATGGCTCTTCCTCCCCTGGGTTCTCAGTTCTGCTCCTTACCGGCCCTTCTGCAGAAGGCAGGCTGCTCTTCTCACGTAAGCGACACAAGGCAACTTTTCCACCTGAGCCTTGACAAAGGCGCCAAGGAAGGTCTCGGGGAAGTTCCTTCTGAGCAAGCTCAAAGCCTCCCTCATCATTTTCTCTGCCAGCTGAAGGCGTTGCATACACCAGCAAACCTGCAGAGGAAAAGGGAAACACCCTGATCTGCTCGAGTCGGCCAAGAGACTGCCGGAATCTGCCGGTGGCTTGTGATGCCAGGGATAGCCCCTGCAGCCGGGGAAAGCATCCAGCTCCATCCCCCAGGACATCCCTCCAGACCTCCCCATCTCTTTACCTCCCCTTTGAGGCTGAAGAAGGTGGCCTCTTCAAAGCAGGCTATCGCAGTGGCTTTCATCTTCCTCAGGACCTCCGCTTCGTTCAGCTTCATGAGGGCCTTTGCGCAAGCACAGAGAGAGCAGGCGAGCGTGATGCAGAGCCCATGGCCGGCCTCGTCCTCCCCTGTTGCCTCTGGCATCTGTCTTAAGAGGGCCCGTTTCTCCCCCTGCTGATGCCCGCCCCAACACAGTCACGCCGGCTCAGAGCACAGGCACCAGTGCTCCTTCAGATCCCCTCCCTGCTAATTCCCCTCCTGCTATGGGCACGGTGGCCTGTGTCTCCGTCCACAGAAGAGGCAAGCCGGAGGAAGAAGTCAGGCTCTGACCCCAGCATGTCCCTTCCAAGGCCCCGTCAAGGCATGCCCTATTGCAGCGGTGAAGTTGTCCTGCCCAGAGCCAGCTGACTGAGAGGACTCCGTGCACGGTGGGCGCTGGCGAGCGAGGCAACTCACCATGTAGCTGTTGGAGACGTGCAGGTAGGCAGCAGCACACTCCAGAAGGTAGTAAAAGGCTCGGTCGGCATCGCCCATTGCCACGTAGTGGCGAGCCAAAGGCACAAGCACCGATTCCACGATGGCTCGGCATTCACACCAGTGTGTGCCGTTGTGCTGCCTGTCGGTCTCGTCGGGCAGCTCAGTTGTCTGTTCGCCCTCTGGCAGAAGCCGCTCCGCCACGCAGAAGCCGCTCCGCCACACTAGTCAGAGGACCTGTCCCCAGGGGAAGAAGAGAGCAAAGAATGCACAGGCATCACCTACACTGGTCTTTTACCCCACAGAGAGGCCATCAAAAGCCCTTTGTTCAAAAGAGAGCGCGAGCCCACGGGCAGGCATGACTCCTACAGCTGCTTTGTAGCCAGGGAGAAGACGACAAGCTGGGCTTTCTGTCACCTCCCCCAGGCAAACCACCTGGCTCCCTTGTGGTGGCTTTTCGCCTGCAGATTTTGTAGCGCTCCTCTCGAGGAACTGGAAAGCAAGGCCTGCTCCAGCGTAGTGTGACCATCACTAGGAGCCCACGGGCTTCCTCCAGCACTGTCTCACCTCCGTGGCCATCTCTTCCCAGCTCCCACCTCACAGAAAGCCTCTTCCTTAAGCTAGAGTCACAACCGGCAGGCAAATGCCAGCGCTTCCTTGGTCTCCTCTGGAGACCCCTGAGGCCCCTGCCTTTACAGAGAATCAAACCCTTGTCTGCTCACCCGGTTTCCGCCTCCGTGAAAGCCTGCTGCTCTGCGGCATCTGCAAAGAAAACAGGGGGTTAGACACCTCCTCGCCTGCCCCAGGGGAAGAGCTGCTCTCGCTCTCCCACTGGGCTTCAAGGACCCTTGCGAGGGTGCCGACACGCTGAGCAAAGTCTGCGGTGGTTGTCCTCAGCTCCTGGGCTCGTCCCCGGCAGACCTCCTCCCAGCCGATCCCCAGCATACACCCCTGGGCTCCTGGAGGGCCCGGGCTGTGGAGCACGGTGCACAGCGTACCCCCAGTGGCGTGGGTCCTGTCCTGCTTCAGCTCTTCTCCAGCCAGCACCAAGGCCTCCCAGCTGCATGAGTCGCCTCCGTCGGCAGGGTCCCGACAGCTGCCTCCGTCCTGGCTGCTGGTGACGGCGAAGTGGTGGAAGGCGACAAACTCCCCTTGGCCGCAGCTCTTGCATTTGTGCGCGTGCTACTCCAGGAAGGCGGCACACTTGCCTCGCAAGGCGACTCGCTGCCTCTCGGGCCACAGCTCGTACGCAGCCTTCTGCAGCAGCGGGACGCAGAAGGCCAAGACGCCAGGCTGCTGCTCCTCGGTCCTCGTGCTGGGAGAGGGCCTCTGCACACCTGCAAGGCAAAGGGCCTCGGCATCAGCCCCAGCTCAGGGCCGTCGCAGCCGGGGCACGAGAGTCATGCCTTGGCGTGCACCCTTGCCAGCCAACCAGCACTGCTGCACACCGAGCCTTGCAGCACGGGGCAAAAGGGCCCAGCTTGCCTTGCTGACGCTAGCCCAGCCCCGCGGACACAGCGCTCAGCTGCGCTCCAGGCAGGAGCTGGGCATGTCACCACCAGCCCAAGCAAGCCCCGTCCAGCACTTTCTCCCTGCTCTTGGCAAGGCAGTCCCCAGCCTCCTGAGCTTCCTCCTGCGCCACAGGGGAGTCAAAGCTGAATAAAAGCCCGTCAAGGGCCCCGGGGCAACCTGGAGAGCATCTTTGATCAGGTGGCTGGGAGAGGATGTCAGGGGCTCCACACGCCCTCCCGTGCCTGTGCTACGAGCAGCACTCGGGATGGCACTTGGTGGGAACCTCCCTCCAGCGCAAAGCTAGCGGGCTTTGAGACTGACCCGTAAGGTCTTTGAACAACCCATCGCAAAGAGCCGTGCCTGCCTGAGCCCCAGCCACCCCTCACAGCAGGGGAAGCGCACCATGCCCTGGGGAGCCCTGCCGGGACACAGCTGGGAGCTCCCTTGTCCACCTGCCCGCTACCACTTACTGCTCTCCACCTGCGAAGAGGTGGCTGGCCCCTCGGTAGGATCTTGCACATCTTCTGGCACCTCTGTGTTTTTCAGCCACCTCAGGATGTTGTCGCTCACCAGCTCGTCCAACGAGGAATTCATATGGGTCCTGAGGCCAGTGGGAAGGATGTGCAACAGGAGCTGGGTGGTAAACACCGGCCCGATGATGGCTGCAAACTTCACAACCATCCGCGTCAGCGGCTGCATCCGATCCAGCTGAGTCAGCGCAATCTCTGTCAAGAAGAAACAACACGTCTCTCTTGCCTCTTCCCCATGCTGAGGCTGGAGAGGCTGGAAAGTTTCAACCCATGAGATGGGGTAGACTTTGGCCTCCTCTCCTTGCGGCTGCACCTACTGGGCAATCGCAACCCAGGGTAGGCATCTTCAAACTGGCTCCGCTCCTGATGGAATCGCAGGCCATGAGGCCTGGGGAAAAGCCAGATGCTCAAACAAATGCTCCCCCACCGAGGGCAGGGAGGGCAGGACCCAGCAGGTATGCGCATCCCATGATGTGCCCTACCAGATCTGGAGTAGGCTTTTGCCCAACAGCGCACACAGAGAACTTTCCCCACATCACAGGTGGACACAGAGCTCCCCACAACGCTTGCCTTAACTTGGCCAGACAATACTATTCCTTTCTCTTGGTTTTCTTTTTTTTTTTTTTTTTTGGACAAAGCCACTTCACAGCAGGAATACTTTAGCATGATGTCTCTTCACAATTCATAACAAATGTCTATGGCCAGAGAGGAGGGACACTCATTGAAAGCTCCCCCATCCAGCTCCCCTGGCTACAGGAGGATTTCCATGCAGATCCGCAGAAAACAAAAAACCAAAACAAAACGAAAAAAAAGAAGAAAAAAGAGAAGGATTTGGTTTGGATTAAGTGCCTTGAGACCAGCATTAGCTGGGGAACTTAAAAAGGGAACAGCAACACAGATGCTGCGTCAAAGTTGGGACAGAGGCAAGTCAAAGCCTTTTCCCAGCAAAGTATTTGTTTTGGTGAGAAAAGGGAGCCATTTCAGTGTTGCACGGATAACCTTTTCTCTCCTACCTGCTGACGGAGAGCAGCCAGCAGGCTCACAGGAGGGGAAAGCGGCTGCCTGCAGCCCCAGGCCTGTTTCTGGTGGGACCGGAGCCGCCTTCCCAGCAGAGCCCCCACGCTGAGAGGGTGACTCTGCAGCACACGGATGCCCGGCCTCCCTCCAGCCCGTGCCCCGGGAAGGAGCCCCAGCACAGCCGACAGCCGGCAGAGCGGCGCTCGGCTCCTTACCTTTCAAGGGGATGGGCAGCGCGGTGTTCTCCAGGGTCATGCCTGGCCTGAGGAGGCAGACCCTCCCGTCATTCCGCGCCTCGGAGCTCCAGGTTGCCGCGAGGGATGAAGCCTCGGCTGCAGATGCTGGGCGGAGCAAGAGAGCACCGATAAGGCAGTTCGCAAAGCGACTCGCAGCTCGCGAGCGCTTCACGATTCACTTGGGATGGGACAAGTCGCCCCTGACATGGTCCAGTGCCTGCCCTGAATGTGGTGGTCATGAAGCAGAGCAAAACAGTTCCCACCAGTTCCCAGCCAGGGAAACTGCTGGTGCTAATGCAAGACGTGGCCTCAGTCCTGGCTCTTCCCAAGGCCGCGGCACTCTGGCTGGCATTGCTCTCTCGGATGGCATTACCACCGTTTTCTTCCGTTACCGGCACTCTTGTGGGGATTTATGGTTTGGCATTCAAGTTTCCTGGGCTCGTCCCTCACCTCAAGCTGGGGTTTGTTCTCAAGTGAGCTAGCCTTTGGCCAAGCTAAACTGCATGCCCATTGGAATGCCTAAGAAACACCACAAGCACATGTGCTTCGGAAGGATTTCCCCTGTGTTTTAGCCCCACAACCCCCGCCCCAAGAATGTAGGTCCCTCCGAGCCACCAGAACTCACTGCCCCTGCTTTGCCTGTCCCAACAGCAAGGCGCACAGGAGCCCACACCTCCGCCAGACCAAGATCCGACTCTGCCCAGAGCCATGGGGGAACAACGGGGCAAGACTCTGCTGTGGAGAACACACCACAGCAACTCGCTAGTCGCAGCCAAGGTGCTTACTGATCAGGCTCTCCCAGTTGTCCTTTGCTTTTCCAGACTGCCTCCGGGTGCAGAACTGGAGCATGTCGTTGGCACGAAGGCAGCGCAGCAGCTCCTCGCAGTAATATGGGATCCCTGAGCTGGTTCGGATCAGGAACCTGCACAGGAGCAGACCCGTCGGGGACCAGCACAAGGAAAGTAAGGTGAAACACAGTTCAGCTGGGCGGCCAGTCACTCAGGCATACCAGGGTAGCCAGCATCTTCATCACAGCTACGCCTCACTTTGGAAAGGGATCGTCCTCCCACTGCCTTGGGATTTTGTGCCCCCTGAACCCTCCAGCCTTTGCCGAAGTCCACGGGAAAAGAATTGCGGACAATGCCCAAAGCGCAGAGCAGCGAGCCCTGCCTTTCTTCTCCTCAGGAGCCTGGAGAGGATGGACCTCTGCCCCGGGGAATCTCCCCCACAGCCCAGCCACCCAGACCAAGGCCTTTTCTGTTCACACCCAGACACAGCTGGGCTCAGGACTCTTCCTCCCTTCCTCCCTGTGCGGCAGCCAAGGCTGACACCTCCCAGGCTGGGTGTCTCGGGAGTTGCCCGCTCTCAGCGCACACCCACCAGGGTGAGGCATAACAAGCCGCCCACGCCTGGCACTCGCTAGAGTCCGGGATGCTTCTAGCGGCCCTGCGCTCCCTTGCCTGGGGGCCTGATTCCCTACCACGGTCAGCAGAGGTTCAGGCCCTCAGGAAGAGCTCCCCTGCCTCCAACTTACCTCACCAGATCCCTGGGGATGCTGACCACTCCGAGGTCCTTGCAGACTTTCTGCATCACAACTGAAGCTTTCAGCTTGTCCAGATGAAGATAAGTGATTTTCTGGGACGTGGCGTTGTCTGCTGCGGCTTTGCGAAAGCTCTCGGTTATCTCGTAGCCTGGGGCTAAGCTCATGACCATGAAGAGGGAGACCTTCTGGAGCACGGGTGACATGATGAACCAGGAGTCAGGGTCGATGAAATGGGCATTGTCGATGACAAATATGCCAAAATCTCCTGTAAGGGTCTGAAAAAAAGCAGGTTGCTCTGAGGGGAATCCAGTGGATTCTCAGCTGTCTTGCAGGGGACGAGATTTAGCCTCCGTCTCTTGAGAGGATGCTCTGAAGTCTCTCCCCAGCCACTTTCCCGCTCGGAAGCTTACTGACTCTTTGAGACTGGAGGGTCATACCTAACATCACTTGCCCTGCAGGAGGGAGCTCGGGCAAGGGAACCCAGAAGACATTGCTCCTCCTCCAGGGCACACTTTACGGGAGGAAAGTCCTCGGGTGTGTTTGTGGGGCTGCGGGGGGAAGTGGGGGGGCGAGGGCTTTCTCGGGCTCTGACGGGCCATGACCCAGGTGCGCAGTCATCCCGCCTGCTCACACCTCAGTGGTACAGAGCCCGCAGACGGCAGGGTTTTTCCTTCTCTGACCCAGGGGGAAGGAAGGAGAAATGCTCACCTTCTCCAGCACTTTCACCCGAGTCGAGTGCAATTCCAGTCTTCTTTGAGTTTCATCCATCTCGCGAACATTGTCCGAAATGGGGAACTGGCCAGAAAAGCAGAGTCAGGGAGAAACACGGCTCCGGGGCTCGGCACACCTACCCAGCACACAAGACCGCAGAGCCACCGTCTCTGACAGCCTCAGCACCTCACCTCTGCCCAGCACAGGGGCAGGGAGCCGCAGCGGGGACTCCACCCAGAGCCTAAAGCAAAGGCCCTCTGCTGAGGGTCTCTGCAGAGCTGGGGCTTGGGCTGAGCCGGTTCTCTGGCTGTGGGAATCGTGGGCTGGCTGGGGCAGACCCCTCGCACAGCGGTGACCTCGGCACGAGGTCAGGAACAGCCTCTCTCCAGTGCCACTTCCAGGGTGCCGAACAAGGCACCGGGCACTGCGGATGCGGCGCAGGACACCAGCCCCACAGACAGGGAGCCCCCCGGGCCCAGGCATGGCAAATGCACACTGTGACCCCCGCAATGCCCACCCCGGAGCTAAGGCACTCCCAGCAGCGTGCCCACTCAAGGTCAGACCCAGACAAGCTCAGGAGAAGGCCTTCTCAACATCCACAGGGGCCTCTGGCTCTCACCTTGACACCGAAAATGTCATTGAGGAGGCAGTAGCTGCTCTCTTCGATTGTCCCTTGCAGCTTTGTCTTCAGCACGCGCTGCCTGTCGCCGCGCGATTCACAGTCCTGGAGGCCCAGGGCCCTGGCCATCAGCATGCGGATGGCAGAGAAGGGCTGCCTCGTGTCGATCTCCAGCAGTTCCAGGGCAACCACCCTGCGGTGCAAAAGCAAAAGGCACTGAGATTCCCCACAGCCCCAGCCTTCTAAGACAAGAGGGGCGGAGGTGCCCTTTGGGGGGAGCTCTTCAGCCCCCCATCTCCAAGCGCTTCCCACAGAAGGCCAAGCTTTTCCCTCCTCGTACGAGAAAGGGCACAGAGGGGCAGTTGCTGCCAAGCCAGCGGGAGAGCCGGGTCCAGAGCCTGTGTCTCTGCAGCGCCGGCCTAGGTCTCCCTACGTGCCCCCTGCAGAGGAACTCACGGGGCTGAGAGGCAAGAATGGAGCAAGTGGTGGGTTTGCCTTTGGGCTCCAGACCTTATCGGTCTGCCTGCCAGAGCACAGGCCCCCGTGCTCCTCCTGGGAAACACGCCGAGGGCGAGCAGGGCTTCTGAGACAGGCAGCCCTGCTGTCTCTGGGGTCTGGAGTGGGATGAAAAGCACTGAGCTTGGGCTCTTTCCTTCTATCTGCGCCTGACCCAGGGGTGAAGGAGGAAAGGCCGTGGCTCCAGAAGCCACCTCCAACTCCCCAAAGAGGCAGAGGCGGGAGCGGAGCACGCAGGTGCTCCCAGGCAGTGTCTACAGGAGGCTCTGTCGGGAGGCTGCAGTCCAAGGGCCAGGTACCCTGGCAGAGGGGCTGGAGCGTTCCACGGCTGTCAGGGGATGGGCAGGGGCAGCGTCCCAAAGCTACAGGTGGAAAACCTGTACCTGTGGCCAGCATCCTGGCCTAGAGAGGCCAGTTCAGCAAGTAAGTGGCTCTTTCCACAGCCCATCGTGCCCTCAACCGCCAGGATGTTCCTTTGGCCTGAATCCCTATAGGCGTTCAAGCAGCTGACAAAGAGGTCAGTCTCCTGCTTCCGACCTGCGAAGACAAACCAGAGAACGAGCTGCTGGGGGTGTACTGAAAAGCAAAGAGCCGTCCCTTTTGCGGGCACCCTCCACCGCAGCTTCCCTCCCCGCTACCACATCGGCCAGCCTGCCGGCACCCAGGCCTCCTTCCCACCTGCTCGTCCACGCTTGGGCACCTCTGCCTTCCTCAGAGCAGTCACGGGGCCACCTGCTTGCCTGCCCCGCAGCGCAGCCCCCTCGCCCTCTCCCCTATCCCACAGGCACGGAGATTCTGCCGGCCCCATGCGACTCCCCGCAGCGATCCAGCACGAGACTGTAAGGGATGACTGCAGCCGGTTCAGGCAGCTGCGTCCCAAACAGACTCAAAGCATCTCCTCGCTGTGCCGTGAGCTGCACAGCACCTCCCAGTAGCTAAGGCAGCGTCGTCAGTCCCGTTCTGGTTTGGTCCGGGCTACAGTTAATTTTATTCAGCAATAGCCTGTACAGGTCTATGTTTTGTATTTGTGACCAAACACCGCTGTTGATAACACAACCAGGTTTTAGTTATGGCTGAAGAGCGCCTGCGCAGCAATCGAGGCCTTTTCCATTGCTCGCGCTGCCCCGCTGGCAAACAGTCTGGGGGTGCACAAGAAGCTGGGAGGCGGCACAGCCGCCACAGCCACCACAGCTGACCCCAACTGCCCAAAGGCCTATTCCAGACCATACAACGCCGTGCTCAGCAAGAAAATCCGGCGGAAAGGAGGAAGGGGGGACGTTCGGAGTGATGGCATTTGTCTTCCCAAGTCACCGTCACACGTGATGAAACCTTGCTTTCCTCGAAATGGCAAGACGCCTGCCCGCCCATGGGAAGCAGTGAATGAATGCCTGATTTTGCTTTGGGCGTGTGTGCAGCTTTTGCTTTCCCTATTAAGCTGTCTGTGTCTCAGCGCACCAGTGCTCTCACTTTAACCCTTCCGATTCTCTAACCCATCCCACTGTGGGGTGCGAGTGGCTCTGTGGGGCTGAGCTGCCAAGCGGGGTTAACCCACAACAGGGCCCAAAACATTCGGCAAGACCCCGAGTGAATACAGGCATCCCCTGCCTCCTGACACTGCCGTGTCTTCGCCCAGATGCTGCCAAGAAAGCAGCTCTGAGGAGTACAAGGAGGAGAACCCACCGTCAAAACTCTCCATCGATTTGGCAGAAGGAAATCTCTTTCCTGACCCCAAAGACAGGGATCAGTTTAGCCCCCAGGCTGTGAGCAGCTCCACAGTTGAAAGCAACCTTCCTACCAGGTCTGGAAGACAGCAGGGAGCAGCAGGCGCCCCACCTCGTTTTCCACCCAAAGATATCAAGCAAGCAGAGACCAAGACAGGCGGCGCTTTCTTAGGGCTGCTGCAGGCAACACCATCCCTGGTAAAAGCCTCTCCCTTCCCAGCAAGGCACTAAAAGTTACCAAGGGGAAGAACCTGGGCTTCAGAAGAGCAAGGCGTTCTCCACCTACCCAGCAAGGGGACGTACTCCGACCTCTTCTTGGTAAGACCCACGCCAAAGATGCTAGAAGCAGGGGAAAAGACAACACAAGTCAATGAGACGGTGAGAAGCCAGGGGACCTAGAGAAGCAGCCTGGCGTGGTAGGGAAGGAGGTGCTCCTCGGGTACCGGCTTTTCTCTGGAGCAGGCTGTTATCCCCTGCACGCTTTCCCAGCCAAAGTTCAAGCTGACACGCTACGACAGCTTCAAGCGTAAAGAAGCCCAGCGGCCACGGTGGGACAGGAGAACATATCAAGAGTCCATCCCCAGAGGCCAAACCCAGAGAAACAGGAGAAGACTCCCGCTCTCTCAGCAGCTGGAGACAGCAGGGGAGAGGGGCAAAAAGCCTGCCACACCAGGGCTTCCGACCGTCTCAGAGGACACTCACCTCTCCTCGGTGACCCCCACGTATTGATAGACAGGGCCAGGCTGCCTGAGGCCTTTCATCTCTCTCTCCGGCAGCTCCTTGAAGTAGGAAGCGGGCAGCCGGGAGGCGGCGTAGGTCACTGCATCACAGGACACCAGCCCAGGGTAGTGCACCATCATCCGGGCAGCCAAGTTCACCTTCTGGCCAAGGACTGCCAGAGAGAGAGCACGCGTTAGAGAGAGAGAGCATGCGTCGGTGTGGCCCGTGCCGCCAGCCCCGCGGCACCCTTCCAGGCCAATACCTGTGTATTCGTGTCTCAGCGGGTGGCCAGTGACTCCGCAGAACATCGTCCCTCTGGTAACTGCCACAGACATTGTCCTGGCACACAGAGAAACAGCAGGGCTTGAGCAGCGCCCCAGGCGCAGTCCTGCCCGCCTGGCTTCATCCCTTCCCACACCTCCCCTCGGTGCCAGCCTGGGCCACCGGCTGTGCTGCCCTGCCAGCGTGGGTCTCGGGGACGTGGAGAGCTCAAGGGTGCAACATCTGCAGGTTGCAAGGGACAAGGGGCAGGGGCAGAGCACGTGCAGGGCCACAGCCCTCTTGTGAGCAAAGAGAGAGGGAAGAAGGTGCCCGCCATGTCACCGCCTGGCGATGACAGCCACTTGGGATCAGGTGGCTGGGCCCCATCCCCGTTCATGGGGCAGTGGCCCAGAAGGGCCTGCCTCTGGCCGCAGCGGCCTCTGGCCCTCACGAGGGCTCTTTCCAGCGCGGTGGCCAGCAGAGTGTGCTTGGAGTTGCCTGCACCTCTCAGGGCACTGCCTCCTTCCTGCCAGGGACAAGGGAGAGCAAGCTAGAAGGCACATCTCTTTCTGTGAAGCCCCCTTGCGCCGTCCCAGGCAGCATGCACCCCGCCGACCCCCGCCACACACTCACTCTCTTTCCTCGAGCATGGTGGAGCACGAGTTGAAGATCTCCAGAGCACTCTGCAGGGCGTGAAGGCTCTCGCAGGGCAGCTTGTTTCCAGGGAGTCCCAGCATGCAGAGGAACGTGCAGCCCTGCCCAGGACAGATGTGGAACATGTTGCTACAGCGCCTAAGAGGGAGTCTCTCCCTCGCGCTCACTGCCCACCCTCTGGCGCTGGGGGAGGCCACCGTTCCCCCCCACTCACTTTATCACACAGGAGGACTTTGTTGATGTGGCCCTTGTGAGGAGAGAGGATTTCTAGCATCACCCTGCTGGCCTCCTTGAGGACGGTGCTGAGATGCACCGAGCTGGTACCTGCAGCAAGCTGCAGCTGGACAAAGATGCAGGTGACTGGCCGTAGCTCAGAGAGGAGATCCATGGGCAGTCCTGCATCGAGCTGGAAGACAAGAGCACGACGGCTTCACCAGCCTGCTCTCCCGGGCTCTTACTGCCCACACCAGTACCGAGGGAGAGCAGGCGTGCTGGCGATAGCGGGTAATAGCAGAGGAAGGGATAAATCCTCCTCTCGGTGCAAAAGGGCGGGCAGGCCGCCCAGCCTGCGGCAGGCAGACGCCGAGTCATAACACAAATGACAAAGGAGAGAAGGCTGCTCCGCTAACACGCCATCTGGGGACCGGTACGGACATGAGGGGAGACCCTCAGGGATGCTCCAGGGACTTCAGGGGAATCTCCCCTTTATCCCACCGTCGTGTCCGCGGCACACCCAGAACCATAGCCACGGAAAAGACAGAGGGACAGGAGTCCTCCTCCTGCCACCCATGTCTCTCTGAGGACAACGCAGACAATGGTGCAGCACCGGTGCCCCTGGGCTCAGTTTCCCTGCGTTGTCATCGCAGGGCACATTTTCTTTGATTGGTCTGTTCCCGTAAGAGCTCCATCTCTGCAAGGCACCACTTCTTCTGCCCTCCAAAAATGCAGCCCCCAGCAGCGGTGGCCTTGCCGTACCTTCCCGAGAGCAGCGACTGGTATGTACTTCCTAAGCACATCCTTGGCGTTCAGGTCACTGGGCAAGAGAAGAGTAGGCCTCATGGCACCTGAGGAGAGAAAAGGCAGGTGGTCGCTGGGTGGACGGGACTACGAGCTGTTGCAAAGCAGGGCCTGGCCCTGGAAGTGGGGGAGAAAGAGTCTTCTGCGCTTGCTCATGTTGCCACCTCCAGATGCTGAGGGCAGAGCTCTCCCCTGGAAGGAGGAGGCGGCAGCAGCCACCGCCCTGGGAGGCCCAACAGCCTGAGTGCTAACGGACAGAGGGAAGAGGGAGGAGGTGGTTCCTCTCTGGCCCCTGAAGCAACAAAGCCCCACCTTTCGGGACAATCACAGAGCAAGGGGAAGTGGGCACTCACCTTCCCTTTTTGAGCGGTGTCTCACTGGGTCTTGTACGAGCTTGCGTAAGGCGTCTTGGCATTCGGACCAAGGCATCGGATCCATGCCCGTCACCTGAAGACACACAGAATGAAAGCACTGCCACTGGCCTCCCCAGGACTCCCAGGGGACAGAGCCTGCCCTCCACCGTCACTGCCCAGAGAAGGGGAGAAGTAGCCCACCTGGCTGGATGGGACAGCAGTGCTTCCTCAGAAGCACCGGAGCTGGACAGCCATTCTCCAAGCATGCCCATCTCCAAGCAACCACAGCTCCATGGCCCACAGAGGACATTGCTGCTGGGGCTCAAACCCTCCCAGCGCCTCCTGACCCCTCAAAGCAAGAAAGCCCAGCCCACGGTTACCCTTGAGATGGAAGGACAAGACCTTCCCCTGCCTGCCCGCTTTCCCACCTACAACTCTCTCCACATTCATCTCCTCAGCCTTCCAACACCTCCCTCCTTCATGGCCAGGCCCAGGCCCTCAGAATGGCTCTCGAGGCCAACCCATCCACCTGCCTGCACAGCTCTTGTGCCTGCGAGATGCTTGATCCTCAGCCGGTGCTGCTCACAGAGCTCCCAGCAGGTGGCCGAGAGGACAACTTCACCTGCACCCGCAACCTCTTCGGCGTCACGAACTTCAGCCAGGCACGGGCCAAAAATGCAGAAGTGTTGCCAGCTCTCATCTCCGAAAACCGGCAGGCTCATGGTCCCTGCAGAGATCCCTGGGGAGAAGGAGAAGCAGAACTGACACAGGGAACATTTGGAACTCCACAGCCCCCAGCATCTCGGCTGCTCAGAAGCTCCTCTGAAGCCCAGCGGGGAGAGGGGCGTTACAGAGGGGTAGAGCATCCTCCCTCCTCCTCGGGGAGACGCTGACACTAGTCCCTAAAGCAGGCGTCTAGAAATAGACGAACCGAGTTGATATTGAGAATGTGTTGAGTGCGCCAGGCGTCATCCCCAGCTGCCTGCCCCAGAAGCCCAGCAGACCAGAAGCACCCTGTGGCATGGCAGAGTGCCACACAGCTGCGTCTGGCACAGCGCCCGTACCTATCTTCAGTTGGATCTTCTGCCCCACATCTGTGTCACGTCTTCCGTACTTCTTCTGGATCTGCTGGCTACAGTGCAGCACCAGGCTGATGGTCCTGGCCACCTCCTGGGGTGGTGTTCTCCACAGCACCAGCACAGCATCTCCTGGGGAAAGGGAGGGAAGGTAAAGGCTCTGCCGAGACCTGACTCTCCCCGACCTACGGTCTGGTTCTGCAGAGACAGCAGAAACCAGCTGCCGTGCGGAGGAAGATGGGCTTGTGGGAGGCCATCGTCCTGGAGGACTGTGTCCTGGGCACCGGGACACCTCTCCTATCCCGGGCCAGCCACAGCAGCAGACGGCTGGCAGCGGTGACACCCCCTGTCCCGAGCGCTCCTCTGCAGCTGCAGCACTGGAGAGAGGGCACTGCTGGAGGGGTGCGTGCGTGGCCAAAGAGCTGGCTCAAGGCGCTGCACAGAGCCTCTTGAGAAGGAGCGCAGAGCAAACGGCCGCCACAGGAGTTAAATGCTACAGCTCAGTGCCCGAGGTCATCGCCCCAAGAACCTACCAGCAAACTTCAAGATGTCTCCTCCAAAAATCAGGAACTCTGTGGACAGAGGGAAGAAAAGGCAGAGTCATGTGGACTTCCAGAAGCCACCGAGCAAGGCCCTCTGCCTGGGGGGAGCACCGGGGCAAGGGTGCACTGTGGGGCACAGCTCAGGAAAGCACCGCTCCGGCCTCTCTCCCAGGCTCATGGTGGTCACAGCCCTTGTACCCCGCACAGCAGGCAGGGAGGCAGGGCCTCCAGATGCCACCAGACCTCAGAAAGGTGAAGGCTGGAAGGTACCTCTGGGGTCCATCTGGTCCAGCCCCGCTGCTCAAGCCCGGCTGCACAGAGCCAGCTGACCAGGACGGTGGCTGATGGTTTCCGAATAGCTCTAAGGAGGGAGACTTCACAAGCTCCCTGGGCAACCTCTGCCAGTGCTCAGTCACCCTCACAGTCGAAAAGTGTTTCCTGATGCACAGAGGGAACCTCCTGTTCCACTCTGGGCACCACTGGGGAGAACCTGGCTCTGTCCTCTTTGCACCCTCTCTTCAGGTTGTAGGCACGTTTCTAAGGTCCCCCCCGCAAGCCTTCTCTTCTCCAGGCAAACCAGGCCCAGCTCGCTCAGACTTTCCTCATAGCACAGACGCTCCAGACCCTGGAGCACTTGCTGGATGCCCTCAGCCTGCTCTGGGCCCTGACGCAGCACTGAGACGGCTGTTCACGCCAGAGGCACCGAGGTGGCTGCTGAGAAAGTGGGTGCCTCCTCGGCCGCAGCGGGGAGCAGAAAGGACCCGCGCTGGTGCTGACCCGCCAGCAGACCCTGGCTGCGCTCGCTGTTCCTCACAGAAAGCCCCAGCCCTTCCAAGGAGGCAGGACCAGGCTGCCTCCACCCTCCACCATCACGGCCCGATGCCACACAGTCCTGCAGCACGGCTCCTACCCTCCAAAATGTTGCACAGGTACTCATTGAGCGTTTGCGCCAGCTCATCAGTGCCTCTGTCCACGCCGCTCCTCTGCACGAATTTCTCGGTCAACGCAGTGAAACCTGGAACAGGGACATCCAGAAATCAGGAAATGCCCATGTGGGCCAAAAGACCTGGCAGCAGTTTCCGCGATGCCCGGCCCGAGAGCCTGTAGGGGACACCTTCCCGTGCCAGCTCCGCACTGGTGGCAGCCGTGATGGACCGCCCAAGGTCACCCATCCCGCTCTCTGTGGGCATCCCAGCAGAAGACCTCAGCAGTGACAAGATGACCACTCTGTCTGAGGGGCTCCAAAGGGCCTGCTGTGTCCCCACATGGCTCATGTCCGTGGCTGCTCCTCCCTGCTCCCCCCACCTGAGATATCCGCAAAGAGCAGCACTCCGTGGACACTCTGAGCGGTGTCGTTGCTCCTGAGGGAGCTATCAGCAAGGAGCGAGGGGAGGAAAGCGACTGCTTTCTGCAGGTCCCCGTAGTGACGATTCCTCTCCCAGGCAGAAGCCATCGTCAGCGCCCTGTGGCACACGGGGTACCTCAGGAGAAGACGGCCGTGCCCAGCCGGGAGGAGGACGAGGACCTCACTGCACAGTGCAAGCTGCACACTGAGCCCGGGGCCTCTGTGTGGGGCGACTAGCCCTCCGCCTTCCCGGGGTGGTCACAGTCACCAGGCGGTGGCCTCCTCTGCAGGTCATCGCTTGCCCGGCAACTCACCTCACGCATCACAATCGGCTCGCAGTGACATCTTCCGTCTGTCACCGCCATTACCCGGTGTCCTGCTGTGAGCGACACAGCACTAACTTCTCTTGTAATGCTGGGGAAAACTGCACTTCTAGAACTCTCTTGTCTGAATTTGGGAAAATATGTACTTCATAGCCAGCTAGCCTATGTGGGATCAGCGGTCTCGGTGCTTTTAAGCCTTCCCAGGTGTAGAGATGAGGACTTGAGGCACTTGACGCAGGCTGGCCCACAGCATTAGTTCATACCACGAAATAATTTCATACCATGAAATAATTTCATCCTTAGAGAGAGAGCTTTTTATTTTCGTCTCCTTCTAGATACAGAAATTAATATTATTTTTCAATAGCTATCAAAAGAAGAGCTTGTTCTCTATTTCAGTGCCTCACACCCAGAGTTACAGGTTTGAACGTTTTTTAAACACTGCGACCCCCGCCCAACTTCCAGACATTTTGGGGCCGTGACCCACCTCTTTTGGGGGGAACTCAGCATAACCCGCACTTCCCCCCTCGCCTGCTCCTCCGCCGTGTGGGCCGGGGGACGGAGAGACAGGGAGAGACGAGGTGGGCGGAGGGGGAATGGTGGGGGTGGCAGAGCCGGCAGTACCTGGCCATCCCGGCCACCGCCGTCTCGCCCCAGCAGGCCTTTGCCGCCGGCCAGAGCGGCCTGGAGCATCGGCGAGCCGTCCTGGCGCCGGAGAACATGGGCCACATTCTCTCGGCACTCGCTTTCCCACCCCGCCTCCAGAGCCAAACTGCTCAAAACTCATCCCTTTCTATGGAATTTAAAAAATCACTCAGCGCTGCAACATCCCACTTCTTTTTCTTTGTTGAAAAGGAAACAGCCCCCAGGTTTTCTGCTGAAAAACTCCCAGTCCTCCCAGCTGGCAGGGCTGCCGCTGACTCCAGCCTTACTGGGAGGCCCGTCTTCGTTTCCGGAAGGCAGCCGGTTTCCCTTTGGAATCGTTAAGGGCTAGATAAAAACGTTCCTTTGAGGTTTATTTTGAAAAATACAAGCCTTGAGAAGCCCAAGGAGAATGTTCCCACACGCCTTCTGCTTTGGGGACAGGAGTTTATCGAGGCCCAGACCTGAGGATTGGTCCTTTCAAGAGAAAAACAGAACCAAAATATAGATTATTTTTCTTTCCACTGGACATGAATATTCAGCAAAAATTAAACAAAGTCATCAAAATCTGGTGACTCGGAAACAAAAAAAATCAGCCTTTTTTATAATGTTGGGAGAGACAAGATGCCTTTCTTTCCATTTCCTTCCTTCAGCTAATCAAACCCTCCATGTTCCCTCCCAAATGCCATGTTAATTTATGCAAATAAGCACCAATTAATAAAATAAACATGCAACGGGTGCTTTAAATACGACCGAGATGCCTTGCCCAGAGCAAGGACTAGTCCCTGCAGAGAGCGAGCAACCAGTGCTCCCCCAAACTGACCGTCGAGTCACAAGGTCTCTCTTGTGTCTAGAGATCCAGCCGTGGTTGCTACCCGGTCGAAGGCTGCTGTTAAAAAAACTGTGGGCACCCAGACAGAGGCCCCACGCAAACATATGGGCAGCCAGGCCTCTGGCTGCAAAGAGTGCCGGAGCCTGGCACTCGCCATGGAGGGCAGCAGAGACAACACTTGTGTAAGACGTGAACAGGTAAATGATCTGCTCATTCTGGTGGCTGAGCTGAAGGAAGAAGTGGAGAGGTTGAGGAGTATGAGAGAATGCGAGAGGGAGAGTGACTGGTGGACCCGCTCCCGGAGAGAAAGGGAAGAGGGTGAGGCCCCACACAAGTCAGAGGACCCCCTCCCCTCTCGTCACCAGGCAATAGGAGGGGATCGCAGAGACGAGGGGGAATGGAAACCGGTCCCTGCGCGGGGAAGCAGGAGAATGCCCTCCCGGCCCCTCCCACCTTCCCAGTTACCTTTGCAGAACAGATATGAAGCCCTGCAGGAGGAACTGGCTGTTGGAGAGGAGGATGATACACCCAGGCCAGGAACGTCAGAAAGACCAAGTCGCCATGGACCCAGCATCACAGTTGGCTCCAAAAGGAAAAGCAGACGGGTCATTGTGGTGGGTGACTCTCTATTGAGGGGGGTGGAGGGGCCAACATGCCGTCCAGACCCACTTCACAGGGAAGTCTGCTGCCTCCCTGGGGCACGGGTCAGGGATGCGTTAGGCAAACTTCCGGCCCTAGTAAACTCCTCTGACTACTACCCCCTCTTAGTATTTCAGGTGGGTAGTGACGAAGTGGGTAGGAGGAGCCCAAAATCGATTAAAAGAGATTTTAGAGCCTTGGGGCGACGGCTTAAGGGGTCAGGAACACAAGTTGTATTCTCCTCTATCCCTTCAGTGGCAATCATGAATGAGGAAATTAACAGGAAGAGGCAACAGGTCAACTCGCGGCTCCGGGACTGGTGTTACTGGCAGGGCTTTGGGTTTTTTGATCACAGGCTGCTATATGAGTCACCTGGCCTGCTGGTGGCAGGTGGGACGCACCTGTCCCAGAAGGGGAAAAGAATTTTGGGGCAGGAGTTAGCAAGGCTCATTGACAGGGCTTTAAACTAGATATGAGGGGGGAAGGGGAGACAACTGGGCCTGTCAGGAATAAATCCAAGGGAGGCATGCCAGGGCTTGAAGGATGGTGGGCTAGCGAGGACTCTCACTCTGACATTTCATTGGAGAGAAGGGATAGACGCTTAGAAATCATGGAAGCACCTGAAAGGGGTCTGGTGGGAAATGGGGCCCACAGTCGCAAAAAGGTGCTGGTGCATCTATACCAATGCACGCAGTATGCGCAACAAACAGGGGGAGCTTGAAGCCATGATGCACCAGGGAAACTATGACACGGTGGCTATCACAGAAACGTGGTGGGATGCCTCACATGACTGGAGTGCCACAATCGATGGCTACAAGCTCTTCAGGAGGGACAGACAGGAAAGGAGAGGTGGAGGAGTGGCCCTGTATATTAGAGAATGCTACGAGAGCTCAGAAATCGAGTATAGTGATGACGGGGTGGAGAGCGTTTGGATTAGGTTAAGGGCCGATAAAGCTGCTATCGCTGTGCGAGTCTGCTATAGACCTCCCAACCAAAGCAGTGAGGCGGACGAAGCTTTCTATAAGCAGCTGGGGGCAATCTCGCGATCACTTGCCGTTGTTCTTGTGGGGGACTTTGACCTCCCGGATATCTGCTGGGAATACAGCACAGCTGAGAGGGAACAATCCAGGAGGCTCCCGGAATGTGTGGAAGATAACTTCCTCACACAGCTGGTAAGTGAGCCCACCAGGGAAGGTGCCCTCCTGGACCTGCTTCTTGTGAAGAGGGAAGAACTTGTAGGGGAAGTAAAGGTTGGTGGCCGTCTAGGGCACAGTGATCGTGAGATGATCGAGTTTCTGATTCTTGAGGAAACAAGGCGAGGGGTTAGTAAAACTGCCACCTTAGACTTCCGGAGGGCAAATTTTGACCTGTTCAGAAGACTGCTGGACAAAGTCCCTTGGGGAGGCTGCCCTGAAGGATATAGGAGCCCAGGAAGGCCGGACGTACTTCAAGAGAGAAGTCTTAAAGGCACAGGAGGAGGCTGTCCCTGTGTGCCGAAAAACAAGTAGGCGGGGAAGGAGACGGGCCTGGCTAAATAGGGACCTTTGGCCGGACCTCAAGAACAAAAGGAGAGTCTATGACCTCTGGAAGAGGGGGCAGGTCTCTCATGAAGACTGTAAAGATATAGCGAAGCTATGCAGGGAGAAAATTAGGAGAGCCAAAGCGCAGCTCGAGCTCAACCTAGCTACAGCTGTTAAGGATAACAAAAAATGTTTCTATAAATTCATTAACAACGAAGGGAGGATTAGGGAAAATCTCCCTCCCTTACTGGATGCAGAGGGAAACATAGTCACAAAGGCTGAGGAAAAGGCTGAGGTGCTCAATGCCTACTTTGCCTCAGTCTTTAGCAGTGGAACTAACTGTTCCCTGGGCACCCAGCCTCGTGAGCTGGGAGACAGGGAGGGGAAGCTGCACGAGGCCATCGCAATGAAAGAGGAAGTGATCTACGACCTGCTACGCCGCTTGGATGCGCACAAGTCTATGAGACCGGATGGGTTACATCCAAGAGTGCTGAAAGAGCTGGCAGACGTGCTCGCCAAGCCACTTTCCGTGATCTACCTGAAGTCATGGCTGACTGGGGAGGTCCCAATGTGTGGGAGGATTTTTAGTACAAAGGGGTCATCCTGTGAACACTCCAAGCACCGAAGAATTGTTAACAACTGTGTAGGCCTTGTAAGTTTGAAGGTTATGTGAAAACATTGTAGCAGTGTTAGAAATGCTGAGACAAACAAGATATGAGAAAGTGTGCTGAACTCAGCGTGCAAAATGCAGAACTTCGCCCAGGATATAGGAGGGGTGATTGTTCGCGTGGACAGATGTTTTAAGGCAATTATAATATGTTGCTTACTGCATGTACAGCTCATGCAACCAATCAGCAAATTGTCGGCGCGTGATGCGGAATCAGAATGTCTATAATAACTGAGCTATCTGTGCAATAAAGTGGCATTAACCTGATCATATTGGTCGTGGTGTTACTGTCCGAGCCTTCTGCGTCGACAAGTGGCGCCCGAACAGGGACCCTCAGATCGGTGTTGGGATCAGCGAATACCTGATGAGCAACCAACGGACGGAGGGGGCAGAAGAAGCCGGTCGATAGGTGAGTGCTGCCCCGGCACTCGGGAAGACGCTAGCGCATCAAGTTAGGGAATCTCACTCTGGCCAAGCGAGCGGCCGGGGAGGAGATGTGGTCTATGCACTCCAAAGAAGAAGAGGCGGTAGTTAAGCTCCTCCAACATATACTCTCTACGAGAGGACTGAAGTATGATACGCCTACCTTGAAGGCGCTCTTAGCATGGGCGCGGGATAAAGGACTTATCCCCACTGTTGCTGCCGCTTTTGCTCAAGATACGTGGGCTAAAATAGGAGCGGTGTTGTGGGATGAAGTAAGTAAAGGATCCAAGGAGGCACAGAAACTCTCCACCGTGTGGAGGTTAGTATCAGAGACTTTGAAAACAATGCAGGCAGAACGTGCTGCGGCCGCCTCTGCCTTTGCAGCATTAACACCCAGAGTTAAGGATGTTTCCCCCACGAGCCTTTCTTTTGGGGGATCGCCAGAAGCTGTCGTCCCTCAACCCCGGGGCTGCAGAATAACACCGGGGAATGTAGTGAGTCATGCCGTTACTGCCCCGAGCCAGCCTACTCCCGCTACAGACCCTCTTGAGATGCCTGTTTATGAAAGTGGAAAAGAGGAAGAAACTACGTTTCCTCCTCCCCCTCCCAAAGACACTGTTGTCGAAAGTACCGAAGGAGACCGCCCTGAGGATTCCAGGGATCAGCCAACGCCGTACCCTCCTCTGCCGCCCTCTACTCCGCCATCACCTGGCAGCAGCACTAGAGTACCACCTGGTGGACTGACAGACCTTCAGTTCTGGGAGTTGTTAAAAAAGTTGGAAGCGTTGGAAGCTCGTCTAGACGATCAATCCAGTTCACGAGCTCCTCCAGCTTACCCTGCTCCTTTGCCACTGCCTCATCATGCCTTGTCGTGGCCGCCATTGTCGGGATTTGAGGGGCATGGGGGAGCGGTAGGAGGGGAGGAAGGATTGAAAAACCGATGGAGGGGAGAAATTAGAGACGCGGCAATTGAGGGCGTGTTTCTTGAGCCTATGGCGTTTCCGGTGTTTGCTAATGCTGGGGGTGGAAAGGATTGGGAACCGTTTGATTGGAAATTGTTAAAGGAGGCGAAACAGGCTGTTAGTTAATATGGACTAGGCTCTCCCTATACTAGGGCTATAGTGGAGCATTTATTTACTGCAAATTTACTCACACCACATGATTCAAAGCAGATTTCTCAAATGTTGCTCACCCCTTCTCAGCAGTTGCAGTTTTTCAGTGTGTGGCAGAACCTATGTGATCAGGCTGCTGCCACCCGGCGTCCTCAAGGTGATCCTTTGTATGGGGTACAGACACAGATGTTAATGGGGACGGGACCTTACGTTCGAACTGACTGGCAAGCTAATTTTGCTGTGGAGGTTTTGCAACTCAGTCAACAGCTAGCTCACAGGGCTTTGTTGGGGATTAGAGGGGAAAAAAACCCTCCTGCTTTTACAAATGTTCGCCGAGGACCTACGGAGCCTTGTTCTGGGTTTGTTGATAGATTGCATGCAGCTATTTCTGCTCACCCTGACCTTGATGAGACCATGAAAGCTAAGTTTTTAGACTTACTTGCTTTTGATAATGCGAACGATAAAACCAAGAAAGCTCTTGGTACCCTACCTCGAGGCAGTACCACTGCTCAGCTGCTGGAAACAGCAGAACGGGTGCTTTCCCAAGAACAGGCTACGGTTATGGCTGCTGCTGTTGGAGCAGCGGTACGTCCGTTGGTGCAACAGCAATCAAAAGGAAAATGTAATAATAATGATAAGAAATGTTATAATTGCGGAAAATCAGGTCATTTTCGTAAAGAGTGCAGAAACGCAAGTAAGGGACAAGCGAGCGGGCAAGTAAGCTCCCCACGTCAGAGTGGAGGTAGATGGTGTGTGAATTGTCGAAGCGCCACCCATAATTCTGCGGAGTGTAGGCGATCGGGAAACCGGGTACCAAGCGCGATGCATCCTCCTCGCACTATGACACAAGTACAGGAGGCGGTATAGGGTGCCTGGACCGTTGCGCCACCGCCACTGCAGGAAGCGTGGGAATGGACCTGGCAACAGCAGTAGATACCACTTTAGTCACAACGGCGGTCACTCTAATTGATTCAGATCAACGAGGACCGCTGGGCCATGGACTGAGTGCTCTGTTAATTGGGCGCTCCTCCGTGTCCCGTCAGGGCATTTTTATTGTACCAAGCCTTATCGATGCTGATTATACAGGGATTATAAAGATTATGGTATATACGCTGACCCCCCCGATTACCATTCCTCAGGGGTCAAAAATTGCACAATTGATATTATTTCGATTAATGGTCCCGAGGTCGCTGCCAAAACAGAGGGGTGCCGGAGGTTTTGGCTCAACAGGGTCTCCTGATGTCTTATTAGCTATTGATATTGCACGAGGCAAGCCTGAAGAAAAGGTGGTTGTGACGCATCCTTCAGGAACGTCTATTACCCTGACTATGTTGATAGACACAGGTGCTGATGTTACGATTGTGCCTATTTCTAGCTGGCCATCAGCGTGGCCCCTTGCTCCTGCTGCGACGAGTGTAGTCGGGGTAGGGGGTCCACAAAGGACAATGATCAGCCAAACTTTAGTTTCTTTTACATTTATGGATGGAACCGTAGTCTCAGTCAAGACATACGTGATGCAGCTACCTGTCACCTCGATAGGTAGAGATGTGCTTTCTCAGCTTGGGGCTCGACTTGTGACATCGCCTTTTTAGGAGCGGTCACGGTCGAGCAGCCAACATTGAAGCTCACCTGGACCACTACAAGTCCTGTGTGGGTGGACCAGTGGCCTCTAAAAGAGGATCGGCTGCATATTGTTCAAATGTTAGTACAGGAACAGTTGGAGGCAGGTCATATTGTACCCTCAACGAGCCCTTGGAATACCCCTATTTTTACTATTCCAAAAAAAATCAGGAAAATGGCGCCTATTACACGATCTCCGAGCCATTAATGCGGTAATGCAGGAAATGGGGGCATTACAGCCAGGTTTACTATCACCTGCGATGATACCAAAAGAATGGAACTTGTTTATTGTAGATTTAAAAGACTGTTTCTTTACTATACCGTTGCATCCGGAAGATGCAGAAAAATTTGCCTCTTCCGTGCCATCAACAAATAAGAAAGAACCAGCTAAGCGGTATCATTGGGTTGTTCTGCCACAAGGAATGAAGAATTCTCCCACCTTGTGTCAAATGTTTGTGGCCTGGGCCTTACGTCTGTTTAGGGAAAATAATCCATTTTTGCTTGTATATCATTATATGGACGATATTTTAGTGGCAGGCCCAAATTTGGATGTTGAAGCAACCTTGAAGGAGTTAACTGAAACCATAGAGCAAAAGGGTCTGAAAATTGCTCCTGAAAAGGTACAAAAGAATGCACCATGGCACTATTTGTGTTGGATTATTACTCAAAGTACTGTTAAGCCTCAAAAGATTCAGCTAACGACCAAAATTAAAACTTTAACGGATGTACAGAAATTAATAGGAGATATTCAATGGGGGCGATCCGTATCCGGTATCACCAGTGATGACCTGGCTCCTCTGATGTCATTGCTAGGCACCTCTACACAGGCTGAAGTTTGTCGGCAACTCTCACCAACTCAAGAAAAGGCTTTAGATTTCATTGTTCAAAAAATCATGACTGGGTGCGTGCAACGCTTAACAGGAGTTCCCCTACAATTGATTGTGATAAATTCTGGGTCTGGCAGAGAACATTTGATAGGTTTGTTAGTACAACAGGTCAATTGTACGGTGTCTATAATAGAATGGGGTTTTCTATCTTACCAACCTAAGAATACTGTCTGCACTCGTATATAAATGTTTGCAAACCTTATTATAAAGGGCAGACGTCGTATCGTTGACTTAACTGGACATGAGCCAGAGGTTATATATGTTCCGATTACCCAGAGTTATCTGGATTGGCTTCTCTCTTCCTCAGAGGTTTTACAATATGCATTAACGGATTTTTCCGGACAGATAACTAATGCCTACCCACCAATGAAACTTTTGCCATTAATTCGAAATCAAACTTTTGAAGAGACTCCACGACGTTCGAATTCTCCGGTGTCTGGACTCACGGTATTTACAGATGCCGGAAAGAAATCAAAAAGGGCGGTGGTTACCTGGTGCCTTAACGGACAATGGCACTCCAAAGTACTAAATGGTGTTTTACAAGATTCTTTACAGACTTTAGAACTACGGGCAGTGGTGTGGGCTTTTCAAAACTGGCAGAATGAACCGATTAATGTTGTTTCAGAGTCTATGTATGTGGTCGGTACTGTTATGAGACTGGAACGATCGATGCTTCGATCTCTTCGAAATTCTGTCTTATATCAGTTATTGTTACAATTGTTACATTTGTTAAATCAGAGAACGTATCCTTATTTTATAGTGCACATACGTAGCCATCAGCCTGATTATGGCCTGGCCATTGGTAATAATCGTGCTGACCATTTGGTTGCAGCAACCTGGGAGAACCGTCAAACCAACTTATTTGAACAAGCTCGAGTGTCTCATGAATTTTTTCATCAATTGGCTAGAGTATTAGCAAGGCAGTTTAATTTACCTATTTCTGAGACATGTGGTATTGTGCAATCCTGTCCGGATTGCCAAGGGACTGGTTTGGGGCTTGGCCTAGGCGTGAACCCACGTGGGTTGCATTCCTTGCAATTATGGCAAATGGATGTTACCCATGTTCCTGAATTTGGAGGGCTCAAATATGTCCATGTAAGCATTGACACCTATTCGCACGCCATCTGGGCCACAGCACAAACTGGAGAAATGGCCAAACATGTTATTAAGCATATGTGTGCAGCTATAGCAGTTTTGGGGGTACCCCAGGAAATTAAAACCGATAACGGACCTGCCTATGTTTCTCAACGATTTGCTAAATTCTGTACTCTATGGGGTATACGTAAACATACTGGAATTCCTCATTCTCCCACGGGACAGGCCATAGTCGAGCGTGCACACACTACGCTGAAGGCGCTTTTGCAAAAACAAAAAGGGGGAGAAATTACCTCTTCTTCTGCAGAACGCCTTGCAAAAGCTTTAGATGTATTGAACTGTTTGCGGTTAACTGGAGAACGTGACTCACCTCCAATAGTGATTCATCACATGTCATTACGGTCTGGTTTGCAAGCAACCACACCAGGACGGGTACAGTATAAGGACTGGCAATCAGGGCAATGGAAGGGTCCAGTGGAGATAAAAATGATTGGTCGCAGATATGCTTGTGTTTTGACAGATCAAGGTCCAAGATGGGTACCAGCACGTTGGATTAAGCCGTGGAGGGAACCTAAAATGCAAGAGAGTGGAACGCGAGACGGTGATATGACCACGTGAACTCACCACTCTGGCTCTCGCAGGCTTGGCAACTGTCATATGTCCAGCTTGTAGAGAGTGTGAACCGTGGGTTCTTTGCGAGTGTAATGAGTGCAAGAAACAGCTCTATCAACGTGCCGGATTAGCAGGGTTTTGGTGTTCGGCTTGCCTGGAAGTTCAGTATGCAAGGATACAACAGGCTGTTCGTATAGCCATTTTAACAGGGCATGACGTCGACGAGAATCATAATCGTCGGTTAGCTTGGGAAACACATTGTTGTGTGAGAGCAATTTGGAAGTATCAGGATAACTATGATCCTTTAGTAGTCAAGTGTAGCAAAGACGTTTTAATACCCCGCATTTGGAAGGTAAAACCGGAAGAGTGGGAGAAAACGAAGAAAAAGTGTGCAAGGCGATTTGGTTGGAAGCAAAAGGGAAAACCATAATGGCAACATGGGTTGGATAATTGGGATAATGATTATTGGTTTAGTGGGACCGGGAGTGGAAGGTATTACAAACATATCCCCTAGGCAGAACGTATGGGTAACATGGGCAAATCAGACAGGCAACTCGGCCTTTTGCTTATCCATGGCCACTCCATCAGATCCTTTCCGAACATGTTTGATTGGTTTTCCATTCCTGCGATTGGAGGATTTTGAAGGCTATGTATCCCAAGTCAATTTAACAAATAGTTTGCTGTTAGAATCAGAGCAGGTTAACGTCACTTGTAACCTGTTGTGAGGATCTGCAGACAGCTATTGGTGTCCAGAAGGAGTAGGACCCCTATTTCAAGGTCATCTCATTAATCATTTAAACCGATCATTTCCTCTCCCTTTGCAGGAATTGGATCTTTTGGGGTCACTTCCAGCAGTGGGACATCATGCTGGAAATAATACTGGCAGGCATATTGGCAACTTTAGCTTAGGATGTATCGAATTGGGAGGGCAAAATCCAGTATTATGTAGAGGTTATGGGTTTAATATGACAGGTGCTCTCACTGGTATGCAAAATGTTACTCCCACTGTTTCATTTATTAAGAGTAATTATTGTCAAAACGGAGGTGCTGACCTAGGACTGTCGTGTGGAGGGATTTGGAATAATGCATCTTTTCCTAAGCTACTTCCACCTGGGTATTTTCTGATATGTGGTGACCGAGCTTGGGGAGGCATCCCTAGTCGTTCAGTAGGAGGACCGTGTTATTTAGGCGGACTTACCTTGTTTGCTCCTGACAGGATTAGTCTTATTAGTCTTAGGAACCAGTCACGGCGATCGCGACGAACGATTACCGATTTTACCCCTGAGTGCAGTGACCGCATCGAGTTTTGGCATCGCCCGTCAAAAATTTTTGCAGGCTTTTTAGCTCCAGGTGTGGCTGCAGCCAAGGCTTTAACGGATCTAGAAAAGCTAGCCTGTTGGAGTATAAAACAGTTTAACCTGACTTCTGAGATGATTTCTGCTTTATTAACAGATGCTGATAGTATACGACATGCTGTGCTGCAGAATCGTGCTGCTATTGATTTTTTGTTAGCACAAGGCCATGGTTGTGAGGATTTTGAAGGGATGTGTTGTATGAATTTGTCTGATCGCTCACGCTCCATTCATGACCACTTAGCCCAGTTAGAGCACAATATGCATAAGCTCACTCAGGGTCATTCGTGGTTGGAGCAATTGTTTAATTCTTGGGGACTGGCTGGCTGGGTACAAGATTTCTTGAAACAGGGCCTTGTAATTTTGATTGTTGTAATAATATTGCTGATCATTTTACCTTGTTTGTTTTCTTGTCGACAAAGATCTTTAGAAGTGTCTATAGAAAAAATGTTTTCAGGTGCTTGGATTGTTCAAAAACAAAAAGGGGGATCTGTGGGAGGATTTTTAGTACAAAGGGGTCATCCTGTGAACACTCCAAGCACCGAAGAATTGTTAACAACTGTGTAGGCCTTGTAAGTTTGAAGGTTATGTGAAAACATTGTAGCGGTGTTAGAAATGCTGAGACAAACAAGATATGAGAAAGTGTGCTGAACTCAGCGTGCGAAATGCAGAACTTCGCCCAGGATATAGGAGGGGTGATTGTTCGCGTGGACAGATGTTTTAAGCCAATTATAATACGTTGCTTACTGCATGTACAGCTCATGCAACCAATCAGCAAATTGTCGGCGCGTGATGCGGAATCAGAACATCTGTAATTACTGAGCTGTCTGTGCAATAAAGTGGCATTAACCTGATCATATTGGTCGTTGTGTTATTGTCCGAGCCTTCCGCGTCGACACCAATGGACTGGAGGGTGGCAAATGTAGCGCCCATCTACAAAAAAGGCAGAAAGGAGGATCCGGGAAACTATAGGCCTGTCAGTCTGACCTTGGTAGCAGGGAAGGTCATGGAGCAGATCATCTTGAGTGCCATTACAACTCATCTAATGGACAAGCAGGGGATCAGGCCTAGTCAGCATGGGTTTAGGAAAGGCAGGACCTGCCTGACAAACCTGATCTCCTTCTATGACAAGATGACCCGATTATTGGATGAGGAAAAGGCTGTGGACATTGTCTACCTAAACTTTCGAAAAGCATTTGACACTGTCCCCCATAGAAATCTCATGGAAAAACTGGCGGCTCATGGCCTGGATGAGCATACGATCTGCTGGATCAAGCACTGGCTGGATGGGCGGTCCCAAAGAGTGGTGGTCAATGGAGTTAAATCCAGCTGGCGGCCGGTCACAAGTGGTGTCCCTCGGGGCTCAGTGTTGGGACCGTTTCTGCTCAACGTCTTTATTGATGACCTTGATAAGGACATAGAGTGTATCATCAGCAAGTTTGCCGCTGACACGAAGCTAAGCGGGAGTGTTGATCTACATGAGGATAGGGAGGCTCTACAGAGAGACTTGGGTAGATTGGACCGATGGGCCAATGCTAACGGTATGAGCTTCAACAAGGCCAAGTGCCGGGTCCTGCACTTGGGCCACAACAACCCCATGCATCGCTACAGGCTTGGGGAAGTGTGGCTGGAGAGCTGCCTGGCAGAAAAGGACCTGGGGGTTCTAATTGACAAGCGGCTGAACATGAGCCAGCAGTGTGCCCAGGTGGCCAAGAGGGCCAATGGCATCCTGGCTTGTATTAGAAATAGTGTGAGCAGCAGAAGGAGGGAGGTGATTGTCCCCCTGTACTCAGCACTGGTGAGGCCGCACCTTGAGTATTGTGTCCAGTTCTGGGCACCTCAATACAAGGGAGATATCGAGGTGCTGGAGCGAGGGCAGAGGAGGGCAACGAAGCTGGTGAAGGGCCTGGAGAATAAATCTGATGAGGGCGATTGAAGGAGCTGGGACTGTTTAGTTTGAGGAAGAGGAGCCTGAGGGGAGACCTCATCGCTCTCTACAACTGCTTGAAAGGCCATTGCAGAGAGGTTGGTGCTGGTCTCTTCTCACAGGTAATTAGCAATAGAACAAGAGGGAATGGCTTCAAGCTGCAACAGGGTAGGTTTAGGCTGGATATAAGGAAAAAATTCTTCACGGAAAGAGTGGTCAGACACTGGAATAGGCTGCCCAGGGAGGTGGTGGAGTCACCATCCCTGGATGTGTTTAAGGCTCGTTTAGATGTGGTGTTAAGGGATATGGTGTAAGGGAGAACTTTGTAGAGTGGAGATGATGGTTGGATTCAATGATCCCAAGGGTCTTTTCCAACCTAAATGATTCTATGATTCTATTCTATGACCCGGGGGTTTGGGGGGGACACGGGTGTTTGGGGAGTCGCGTTTTGGGGGGACGCAGGGGGTTGGGGACAGGGGTGGTTGGGGGGACTGAGGTGTTCAGGGGGGACTCAGGAGGTTTGGGAGGACCGAGGAGATCGGTGAGTTGGATTGTGGTCCCTCACGCACCATCCCCCACCCATCTCCACGCCGTACACCCCACCTCTGCCCCCGCGCCCCCCCCAATCTTCCAGCCCCCCACAAACCCTCGTGCAAGACCTCACGTGAATCTTCATGTGAGTCTCTGTGCGAGCCCTCGTGCAAACACCCTCGTGCACTACCACCCGTCCCCTCCGCACTCCCCCACCCCCAAGCCCAACCCTCGACCCCTCCCCAAAACCCTAACCACCCCCAGGGACCCTTGTGTGAATCCTTGTGGAAATCCTCGTGTGAATCCTCGTTCAGGACCCCCGCACGCACACCCCCCGGCACTCCCCCTCCCTCCAAATCCCCCTTCAACCCCCTCCTTCATCCCCCAAATCACTGCTCCCCCCCAGCACCCTACAACAAGCCCTCGTGGAAGTCCTTGTTGAAGGCCTCGTGCAAAAATGCCTTGCACAACATCCATTCCCTTCCCCACCCCCAAATACCCCCTCAAACCCATCCCCCACCCACAAATCCCCCCACAAATCCTTGTGCAAACCCTTGTGTGAATCCTTGTGTGAGGCCTCGTGCGAATCCTCCTGCAAAATCCCCTCATGGGCCACCGTCCATCCCACTCCCCCCTCCCCCACGCCCTAAGTCCCCCCTCAACCCCCTCCCCAGCCCCTACAAACCCTCGTGCGAATCTTTGTGCGAGCCCCCTCCTGCCTCACCCCCAGCTCCCACACCCCTCCCCCACCCCCAAAGCCACCCCACCCCGTCCCAATCCCCTCTAAGCCCCTCCCCCAACCCCCCCAGTCCCCTAGGAACCGCCATGTGAGTCCTTGTGCGAGGCCTCGAGCAGAATCCCAATCCCACGCCACCAGTCCTGCTACGAACCCTAGTGCAGGGTCTCGTGCGAGCCCCCCCGTACCCCACGTCCTACCCCTCCCACCCCAAATCTCCCCTTCCACCCTCTCCCCCACCCTTGAAACACCCCCAGCCCTACAAACCCTACAAACTCTTGTGCGAGTCCATGTGCAAAATACCCTAAATGCCACCATCCCCCATCCCCCCTCCCCAGCCTCTGAACCCCCCCAAACCCTTGTGCAAACCCACCACCCACACCCCCCAAATTCCATCCAAAAACCTGCCCCAGCCTCCTACAAACCCTCGTGAAAATCCTCCTGCGACCCCCTCATGTGCCAACCCCCAACCTCTGCCCCCACCCCCCGAATCCACAGTGAACCCCCTGCCCCACCCCTTCAAGCGCCTTACAAAGCCTCGTACAAATCCTCGTGCAAACGCTCATCTACCATCAGACACCCCCTCCCCCACCCCCTCAAAATCCCCCTCAAATCCCTCCCTCACCCCTCAACCCCCCCAGCCCCCATGAACTCTTGTGCAAACACTCGTGTGAGACCCCTGCCCTACCCCCCAATCTTCCAGCTCCCCACAAAACCTTGTGCAAACCCTCGTGCGAACCCTTGTGCAAGCCCCTCCTGTGCCACCCTCCCCAAATCCCCCCTCACCCCCTCCCCCCCCACCACGAACACTTGTGCAAACCCTCGTGCAAACGCTCCTGGGAATGCTCCCCCGGCCTCTCAACCCGCCCGAACCTTCGTGTGAACTCACCACCCCCCTCACACGTGTCCCCCCTCAACCCCCTCCCCCACCCTCTACAAACACTTGTGTGAATCCTGCAAGGGCTTGTGTGAATCCTCGTGCGAGCCCCCCTCACGCACTTCCCCCCCCTACTCACCCCCACCCCCCGCCCCCTCCCAACCCCCCAAACCCCTCCCCCACCCCATCAAGTGCCCCCTCAGCCCCCGACGCACCCTCGTGCAAACCTTTGTGCAATACCCACCACGCATCAACGCCCACCCCACCCTGTGCCCCGATCCCCCTCCACCCACCTCCCCCGCCCCCTCATTTCCCCCCAGCCCCTGAAGAGCCCTCGAACAAACCCTGGTGTGAGGCCTGGTGCAAATCCTCGTGCCAAGTCCTGGTGTAAGAAAGGCAGGTATTGCTTTTGCAGAGGAGAAAAGCCGTTGCCATCAGAGGTGACACGATAAGGGAATGACTAAGACAAAGAGGCTCCAGCAAAGGCTTGTAGAACATCTCTTATCACACAGACAGAAGGACAAACTCATTCCTACTGCATTAGTGTCTAGAAGGGCAGTCAAACATTTAACCAGGGCTAATGACACTGAGCAAGTTTTTTGTTACCAAAGAGGAAGGAAATAAACTAGTCAGATAATCCCTCTGGGTGTAGCATAGAGGGAAGTAAACAGAGGCAGGACACCCGGGAAGAATTTTAGGCGCCTTGGACAGACTGTGAACCCTGCAGTACCCAACCAAGGGGAAACAGGGGAGGGAAAAATTCGGCCGGGATTAGGAAATAAAAAGGTGTGTTTCAAGAACTGAAAGTGTGCCTACTTGCTAGGTCACCCGCTCTTGCAAGAACGTGAATAAAAACGTGCTTCACAGAGGATTCTGCCTGAGCCTATTTCATTCGGACCGGAACTTATTTCTCACAATCTGGGGGCTCATCCGGGAGCAGAAGTCATCTTCTTGGGAGTCCCTGTCGCCGAAGGATGGGAAGACGCGCCCCGTTGATTTCAATGGTCTCAGGGATCGTCGGCGGGGATTCCGGGAGGAATCGACTAAGATCTCAAGACCCAGTTGGACGGCAGACTCTGTGAAGCACAGGGGGAAAAGGGATAGGTGCAGTAGGCACAGAGAGTATGACCATGACCAGGCAACTCCGTGCACGGACCAAGGTAAGGAAAATCGGACTGTTAAAGTATTGCCTTGGTGGTCGGGACATTCTAAGAGACTTGTGTGTGAGTGACTGAGACATACTGCGGTACGAAGCGGGTGTGGAATCCGGATCCGCGGTTCTGTAGTCCCGCGAGGGGCGCAGCCGGAGAAGGACGAAGCGAAAGGAAGGGGTGTAAGAAAAGTCTCTGTTCAGAATGGGAAATAAGGGTTCTAGGCCTAGGGATGAAAAAGGGGATACTAAGAAAGACCCCGGGAACATTCCCCCAGACAGTCCTTTAGGGGAGAATGTTGAGGTTTCAAAATGATTCTTCTTGCACAAGGGATAAAGATAAAAAGAAAATGATTTGTTCTGTTTGGACCGCATCCTGGAGGGGCCAGGGGTGGATGGGGGGGCCGTGGACATCCTGGGAAGGGTCTCAGGGTGTCCTAGGGGTCCTGTGTCTGTCTTAGAGGATCCCAGAGGTGTCCCAGGGGGGACATGTTTGCATTTGCATTTGAATTTGTTTGGACCAAAGAACCCATAAGATCTCCTAGTGTATTTTGGCCCAAATTTGGATCTGATGAAGACTGGGTCTGTCAGACTTTAAACATGTATGTGAATAATAAGGAATAATAAGGAATTAGAAGAAGGTGAATATGCTTTTTGCTGGGTCAAGATGAATAGATTCAGGATTCGGGGACGCCCAAATCCATTTTATATGTTCCCAGCCCAGACTGTCGAGGATGTTTCAATCGACAAAGAAATTGAAACCCCGAAGTGGGACCCCTTAGACTATTACTTGGGGGCGAGGAAGAGGGGTGAATAACAGGGGACGAGGACTGCCCCAACCACTCCTACCAGTAGCTCGGGGTTCACCGGCAGGGTGTTATCATTGTGGGAAAATAGGCCATTTGAGGCAGGAGTGCCCTGACTTGAGAAGGGAGGAACGAGTGTTGTCGTTGATGGATTTTGATTATGTAGCATAGGGAAGTCAGGGGTTCCCCAGCTCGAGGTCCCACCGGGAACCCTTGATAAATTTAAAGGTGGGACCTCGGGAAGAGGAAGCCGTCGTCTTAGTCGATACTGGAGCTTCTAGAACTTCTTTGAATTTTATACCCCAAGGGGCAAAATTGTCTAATCAATGCATAGTTGTGTCAGGAATAAAGGGTGAAGGTCTCTCAGTCCCTGTTTTTGAACCCATGATTGTGGGAAGCGAAACTGAAAAAGTGATGGGAACTCTGCTATACATACTGGAAGCTGGGAGTAACCTCCTAGGTAGGGATCTTATCACTGGTTTAGAATTAAAGATAGAAACTTTAAGAGAACAGATAATGGTATCTGTGAAGTTGCTAACAGAACAGGATGAGCAAAAGATAAGTCCCGAGGTATGGGTGAGTGAAGGGAACCGAGGAGGGTTAAAAATAGAACCCCTCAGGGTAAAACTCATTCTGCATTCAAATGTGATTCGACAAAAGCAGTACCCAATTCCCCTTGAGGGCAGGCGAGGGCTGCAACCAGTAATACAAGCACTAGCCAAAGATGGGTTAATAGAACCCTGTATGTCCCCTTTTAACACTCCGATCCTGCCAGTACGAAAAACGGATGGTTCATATGGCTTAGCGCAAGACTTGAGAAAGATTAATGAAATAGTGCAGGCACGACATCCGGTGGTCCCGAATCCCTATACGCTAATGAGTAAAATTCCTCATCATCATAAATGGTTTAGTGTAGTGGATTTAAAAGATGCTTTTTGGGCTTGTCCTCTAGATGAAGGGAGCAGAGATCTATTTGCATTTGAATGGGAAGATCCAGATACAGGGAGAAAGCAACAATATGGATGGACAGTGCTACCACAGGGATTTACAGAATCTCCTAATTTGTTTGGGCAAGTGTTAGAACAAGTGCTTGAACAATTCAAACATCCATCGGGAATAGCCCTGCTTCAGTATGTGGATGATTTGTTAATCTCGGGAGAAGAAGAAAACAAAGTAAAAGAAGCTACCAATGAGTTATTAGATTTTTTAGGTCAGCAGGGGTTAAGAGTCTCAAAACCAAAATTACAGTATGTAGAATCAGAAGTGAAATATTTAGGACATTTGATTGGTGAAGGAAGCCACAAGATAAATCCTGAAAGGATTAAAGGAATAGTGGAATTACCCTTGCCTGAGACCAAAAAGGAATTGAGAAAGTTTTTAGGATTAACTGGGTACTGCAGGCTGTGGATAGAAGGGTATGCACAAAGGACTAAAGGACTGTATTCTAAATTATTAGTAGATGAACCAAATATATTAAGATGGACAGAGGAAGAGAAAAATTTGATATGCGAATTAAAGCAAAGCCTAATAACTGCTCCAGTTTTAGCTTTACCATCCTTGGAGAAACCATTTCAGTTGTTTGTGACTGTAGAAAAAGGGGCTGCACTGGGAATATTAACTCAAGAACGGGGGGATAAACGACAGCCAGTAGCATATTTGTCAAAGCTTCTAGACCCAGTTTCTCGAGGATGGCCCGAATGTGTGCGGGCAGGAGCCGCTACTGCTTTATTAGTAGAAGAAAGCAGGAAGCTTACCTTTGGGGGAATGATAGAAGTTAGCACCCCCCACCAAGTCAAAACCATTTTAGCCCAAACTGTGGGAAAATGGCTAACTGATTCAAGAATACTGAAGTATGAAGGAATTTTAATTGAAAAGGATGATTTGATTTTAACTACCAGCCCTTGCCTTAACCCAGCGAGCTTTTTGTGAAAAAAAAAAGAGGCAAAGGATGAAGAACTTACACACGAATGCATAGATGTAATTGAGTACCGGACTAGGATACGACCTGACTTAAGGGAAGAACCCCTATCTGGGGGTCTTCATTTGTTCGTAGACGGTTCTTCAAGAGTGAAAGAAGGAAAGAGGTGTAATGGATATGGGGTGGTGCATGGAGTGAGTTAACCGTGGAATTTGGATAATGAGGTGAAGTCTCTGTGCTCAAAGAGAAATTAAGACTGACTGGCTTTGCTATCTCTTGTGCAGCCCAGGGGAGTGAAGGCCTGTCCAGCTATCACAGGATACATAAATGGTAGTCTTGGGGAGCCAGGACAGCCCTGCTTTTCGTCAGCAGAGACAGTAAAATCAAGATAACAGAGCCACCCCTGTCCCCACTACGAACCCTCGTGCAAACACCTACCATCATCCACCCCATCCCGCAACCCCCAAATTCCCCTCAAATCCCTCCCCCAACCCCCCATCCCCCATGAACCCTTGTGCAAACACTCGTGTGAGCCCCCTCCCCAGCCCAACACTCCCAGCCCCTGACTCTTTGCACGAGGGTTTGCACGAACCCTGATGTGAATCCTCGTGTGAGTCTCCTCACCCACCCCACCCCCAAATCCTCTGCAATTCCCCCCTGAAACCCCTCCCCCACCCTTTCAAACCCCCTGCGAACCCTCGTGCAAATCCTCCTGCAAAAGCTCCTCATGTGCCACCCCCTCCCCACCTCCAAAATCCCAAATCCCCCTTCAAACCCCTCCCCCACCCTTCAATCTCCCAGCCCCCCACAAACCCTTGTGCAAGCCCTTGTGCAAGGTCTCGTGCGAATCCTTGAGTGAATCTTTGTGCGAGCCCTTGGCACAACACCCCCGTGCACCGGCACCCGTCCCCCTCTGCACTCCCCACCCGTCCAGCCCCCCCTCAACCCCTCCCCAACCACCCCCCAGCCCCCTACCACGAGCCCTCCTGGAAATCCTCGTTCCAACCCTTGTGAAAAAAGCCCTCACAGGACACCTTCCCCCCTCCCCTTCTCCCAAATCCCCACTAAACCCCCTCCCCCACCACCCCAACCCCCTCCTACAAACCCTCCTGTAAATCCTTGTGCGAACTCCTGTGCAAGTCCTCGTGAAGGCCCTTCATGTGCCACCCCCAAATCCCCCCTTTTCCCACACCTCCAACCTCCCCCACCTGTACGAGCCCCTGTGCAAACCCTCGTGCAAATGCTCGCGTACCACCCTCCACTCCCTCCCCAACCCCTAAATCCCGCCTAACCCCTCCCCAGCCCCCTGCAAATCCTTGTGCAAATCCTCGTGTGAGCCCCCTTGTTCCCAACCCCCAGCTCCCCCACCCCGAAATCCTGTATCTCTCCAACCTGCGACCCCCCCAGCCCCCTACAAACTCTTGTGCGAGTTGTCGTGCAAGACCTTGCACAAATTCTCATGCGAATCCTTGGGGAAGTCCCCTCATGTCCTGCCGTCCACCCCCATTCCCACCCCCGGAGCCCCCTTAACCCCTCTACCACATCCCCCCACCCCCCATGAATCCTCGTGCAAATCCTTGTGCGAGCCCCCTCCTGTGCCACCACTCACCTGTCCCCCCTCTTCCTCCCCTCGAACCCACCCTCAAACCTCTCCCCCACACCCCCTGAAAAACCCTCATGCGAACCCCCATGCAAAACCTGCTCGTACACTCTCCACACCCCTCCCCCACCCCTAAAATCCCCCCCAAACCCCTACCCACCCCCAAAACCCCCTCATTCCTCTACGAACCCTTGTTTGAAGCCTCATGCGAATCCTTGTGCAAAACGCCCTAAAGTCTCACCACCCCCGTCCCCCCTCCCCAGCCTCTCAACCCCCCCAAACCCTTGTTTGAACCCACCACCCACCCCCCCATTCCCCAAATCCCCCCAAAGCCCCTCCCCCACCTCCAACCCCCCCGACCCCCTACAGACCCTTCTGTGAACCCTCCTGCAAATCCTTGTGCGAGCCCCCTCATGTGCCAACACCTGACCTCTCCCCCTCCCCACCCCCAAATCCCCCGTGAAACCCCTCCCCCACCCCTTCAAGCCCCCTGTGAAGCCTTGTGAGAACCCTCCTGCAAACCCTCACGTACCATCATCCACCCCTTCCCCCACCCTCAAATCCCTGCCAGCCCCTCCCCCCTCCACCTCCCCATGAACCCTCCTGCAAACCCCTGGCCCAGCCCCCACCCCACCAGCCTCCCTGCCCCCTCCCCCCACAGCCCCTCGCCCAACCCCCATGTTATAGATTGTGGCCCAATAATTGACAGGAACCAGTCCAATTAATCAAATTAGTTTATTAAGCAAGCGGCAGCAAGCAAAACAGCGCTGGGCGGCCGGGGAGTCTTTGCTCCGCCAACGGTGCGCACCCACTTCCCGAAAGTAGCTGATTCTATACTCTTCTGGTTCCCGTATATGTGTCAATCCTGGTATATTCTGTGTCTGAGCGACGTGTTGCTAGGGGGTCGGTCTTGTCCGCCTCCTGGTGGTCGTGAGGCTGAAGGCTCCTCATCTTTATCGGTGTCCTTTGGGTGACTCTTTTCAGCTTATCGCACAACTTAGCTCTTCCCTTTGAAGTGTTAAAGCACACCAGATGCCTGTGATTTAGGTGTTGAGGTGTCAAAGCGCACCAGATAGCACAGCGGATGCCTGTGATTTAAGTATGTGAAGGGTCAAAACATTGTAATTTTTCACCAGCCTTTAAGAAAGCCTGATTTGATTAACAAACATGATTTTATTTATTACAATCCCCCCTTTTTCTTTTACCATTTTGTTCATCAAATCTTTGGAGTTCAGCGTGACTTAAAGCTAATGTTTCTTCTATTGCTGATTCCTTATCTAATGGCTCGTATTTAGCCCTGATAAGCATTAAATGGGCAGCTTCCAGTCTGCCCTTTACAGTTTCAATTACTTTGTTCAATATACAAGGGCCAAATGTTAATCCCCAAATTAATAGTATCATAGGTCCCGCGATGGTAGACAATAGTGTAGTCATCCATGGGGAATAACTGAACCAAGATTCATACCAACTTTGCTGTGCTTCTCTTTCTTTCTTTCTTTTTTCTACTCCTTCTCGTAGTTTTGTCATGGTGTCTCTAACTACTCCAGTGTGATCTGCATATACGCAGCATTCCTCATCCAGAGCAACACACAACCCCCCTTGCTGTGCAAACAATAAGTCCAATCCTCGACGGTTTTGTAATGCTACTTCTGATAAGGATCTCAGGGAGGCTTCTAAAGCACTAATAGATTTCTCACATCCCCAATAAGCACAATAATACTGGTTGGGAGCATTGCAATATGTTCTCCCGGAATTGGAGCTTGGACACAGATAATACCCCATAAGATTTAAACAGGGTTTTATGGGAGCTAACTCACATAAGTGTGTTTTAAATGTCGGTGCCCCAGGACAGTTTGAATCACGTGATGATCCTCCCACCTACTTAATGTCCATTTAAATGGTTGGTGAGAGTATCCGTGTACACCTACAAGATTTAGTAAAATTAGAATTAGAGTGTGGCGAGAAGGGTGGAAACCCGGCGGGTTGATAAGTTTAGTTTGAACGCTCACTCCAGTTACCCAGTCCTTTTCAGTGCTATCACTCCTCCCGGGGCATTTCGTGCGATTCCCTTGGTTAACACTGAGGCAGTCCTCCCAGTGTCTTTGTACAGTCCCACTCTTTGGGTTCTGTTCTCCACAGCTTTTTACTCCTCTGCCTTGCTCGTCGACTCGGTTGTTTCGAGCCACGAGGGGTATCATCTTCTCGGCAGCAGGGGTAGTCTTCAGGAGAATAAATGCAATTTTTAGTCGCTTGCTTCTGTGCATTTCAGGTGAATCGCACTGAACCCCTTTAAGTGTCTTGCGACAACACACTTTAATAATGTCAATTACAAATGGAGCAGGTTCGCTAGGGTGATAGCAATAGTACTCGGGTTTAATACCCCGTGCAAATATCTCCCGCCATTCACTAGATTGCTCCTGGATTTCACCATTAAATATTTTTATGTCTAGAGCCAATTTGGTGAGCTCACGCTCTTTGTCCCCACAAGGTTGGCAAACCCCTCGAGGGGGTATCCCGTAACGGCAATGGGTCCCCCTCCGTTCTCGACACCCTTTACAAATAAAACAAATAAAAAGGATAACAGTTACAGCTCAGAATGTCACACTTGATTCTTATGTCCCCTGTATCACCGTAACCGTACCCCACCGATATGCTGTAGTCGCTCACTTGTACCACAGTTATATGTGTGTCCATTTACAACCTCCTGAAGGCAATCTTCAGATCTCCAGGCGGGCTTGTCACTTCCCAAGAATAGTCTTTTAATGGTCCTTTTACGCGGCTCGCATGGGTCCAGCCTCTCTCTGCTGTCCGGATGGCTGTTTCTGTGGTGAGTAAAACGAGATAGGGCCCTTCCCAACGGGGGGGGGTGGGGTGGGGGGGGTGGTTAATGAGGACTCTTTCCATGATTTGATTAGCACTTTGTCTCCTGGCTTTATGTTATGCATGGCTACATCCAAGGGGGGTCTCTGTACTACTAAGCCCTTATTCCGCAGCTTTACTCTCCTAGCCATGAGTTGAATTATATAGGGTCTAATTTGTGAATTTTCAAGTTGGGGGTGGTCCTGCGGAATTTCTAAATTGTATGGCATCCCATATAACATTTCAAAGGGGGAAATTCCTACATCAGTTCGGGGCTGTGTTCTTATATTCAATAGTGCTAAGGGGAGGCACTTTATCCATGACATCTTAGTTTCTAACATCAATTTTGTGAGCTCTTTCTTTATTTCCCCATTTACTCTTTCTACCTTTCCCGAGCTTTGTGGATGCCAGGGAGTATGATATTCCCATTTTGTCCCCAAAGAGGAGAGAGCTTCCCTTGCTATTTTTGAAACAAAATGGGAGCCCCTATCAGAGTCTATTACCTCAATGGATCCATACCTAGGGATTATATTTTCCAGCAAAGTCTTCACTACGGTTTGAGCGGTGGCTCTAGCTGTCGGGAATGCTTCCACAAAATGGGTTAGGTGGTCTATGATTACTAATAAGTATTTATATCGTCCCACCTTTGGAAGTTCAGTGAAGTCTAGCTGGATTTTAGCAAATGGTCTGAGAGCCAGTTCTCTTCGCCCCAGAGCCTTTTCCCGTAACTGATGTTTATTGACCTTTTGCATGTCATACATTCGCTAACTATTCTCTTTGCTATATTGTATACACCAATGCACATATACTTTGTGGCAAATTGATCCACTAACGCCTGAGTTCCCCAATGGGTGTTCTCATGAAATTTTTGCATGATTTTCAAAGCCAGAGGTTTTGGGAGAACTTCCCGGCCATCCGGGAGTTTCCGCTTTCCTTTTTCTGTCTCCCTGATTCCCATCTGAGTCAGCTTATCTTTTTCCTGCACTGTAAAACTCAGGATTGAGTGAATTTTTCCGTGTAGATGGCAATGGCTATACTTGGGGTTGTCACATTCATCATAAATTAGACATCTGCAAGGGACTGCATCGATTCCAAAATCCTTCCAACACTCATAACATGGGAATTCATCTGATTCCTTTCCACAAGTTATACAGTCCTCCCGAGTTCTTTTAGTCTGGATCACCATTAACGCCGCTCTTTTTGCTCCTTGATCAGCAAGATTGTTTCCTCTGACTAATGGGCTTAATCCTTTTTGGTGTCCTTTTAAATGTACTATGGCTATTCCCGCTGGTCCTCGTAATGCTTGTAAGACCTGGATTATTAATTCCTGGTGTATTAAGCCTTTTCCTTGAGAATTTATTAAACCCCTTTCTTCCCAAATTTTTCCAAAAATATGCACTACGCCAAAGGCATATTTTGAATCCGTATATATGGTTCCAATTTTACCTTTTAAAAGTTGCAAGGCTCTTCATACAGCATATAGTTCACAAGCCTGTGCAGACCAACTAGGACTCAGAGGTCCTGATTCTATTACACTAAATGTTTTTCCATCAATGATTGCAAATCCTGATTTTTCTCTTTCCTTCAACTACCCGGGATGATCCATCTACAAATAGCTTTTCTCCTTCTCCAAGTTCTTCCTCATCTAAATCTGGTCTGATTTTCGTTTGCTCCTCAATGTTGTAAAGACAATCATGATTTATTTTGTCACTCGGCTCCCCATACAAAAACTGTGCTGGATTCTGCACGCTTGTTACCTCGACTTCTAGTTTGGGAGAGGAGATTAGGACGCCTTCATATTTTAGGAGCCGGGCGTCTGTTATCCATTTGTCAGCTTTTTGTTGCAAAATTCCCCTGATGTTGTGAGGTGATAATACCCTCAATTCTCCTCCAAAGGTAATTTTATGGGCTTCCTCTACCAAAAGGGCTGCGGCTACTATCGCTTGAAGGCAGGTAGGCCAACCCCTACTTACGGGGTCCAGGAGTTTAGATAAGTATCCCACAGGTTTCTTTCTTCCTGCCCATTCTTGTGCTAATACCCCAAATGCCGTCCCTTCATCAACATTGATAAATAGATAAAATGGTTTCTTTACATCTGGCAGGCTCAAAACTGGGGCATTTACTAAATCAGTTTTTAGTGTTTCTAATTGTTTATCATCATCCTCCGACCATTTCAATAATCCATCCTTAGTTAATTTGGTATAGAGGAACTTCACCTTTTTGCTATAGTTCTCAATCCATTGCCTGCAATAGCCAAAGAGACCTAATAATTGCCTAACCTGTCTTTTAGTTCTAGGGGCCGGGAATGACAATATGCCATTCACCCTTTCGGGGTCTAATTTCTTAGTTCCCTTGCTTAATCTGTGTCCCAGATATTTTACTTCTTTCTCAACAAATTGTAGTTTTGATTTTGATACCTTCAATCCTTGTAAACTCAAAAAATTTAGTAACTTAATACTCTCCTGCCTCACTTTTTCTTCGCTATCACCAGCTAGGAGCAAATCATCCACATATTGGACCAGTGTGACTCCTTCACTTAACTCATACCCCTTCAGGATTTGTTCTAAGGCTTGTCCGAACAAGTTCGGAGATTCGGTAAACCCTTGGGGCAATACCGTCCACCGTAATGGTTGTTTCCGATGGTTATCTGGGTCTTCCCATTCACAAGCAAAGTAATCTCGGCAATCTTCTTTGAGAGGGCATGCCCAGAATGCATCCTTCAGATCTATTACACTATACCATTGATTATCGGGCCCTATTTGACTCAGGAGGGTGTGTGGATTCGCCAGCACCGGGAATCTAGCTATTGTTCTCTGGTTAATTTCTCGTAAGTCATGTACTAACCTATATTTTCCATCCGGCTTTTTTTTTTTTACAGGCAGGATGGGAGTATTAAAAGGAGACATACAGGGTTCTAGCAACCCCTTTTCAAGTAATCTTTGGATCTCAGGTTTCAAACCTAGCCTCCCTTCTCTAGGAAGCGGGTATTGTTTTATCCTGACTGGTATTTCTGGGTTCCTTATTGGTTACTGAAAAGGGTTCAATATCTAACTTACCTACTGTTTCCGGGGTGTACCAGACTTCAGGATTTATTTTCTCTTCATCTATTACTCGTAAGGGACACAGTTTAATTTTTAGTGTTTCATTTTTCACTTCTAAGCCAATTCCTAATTCAATCATCAAATCTCGGCCCAATAAATTATAGTCTGCTTCAGGCATGAGTAGCAGGGACCCCATCCCTACCTTAGAATGGGTTTCAAAAAACACATTGTAATAAGTAACTAAAGGTGATTTGCTGATCGAACAAGTTAAGCAAGAGGAACGAACCCATTGTGGCAGTCTTGAGAACTCCCTGTTTAACCAGAAGAGACATGTCCACAATGTTATCTTGCTACACCAACATGGGAACTCCTGTTTGACAAAAAGCTTAACCACAATGTTATCAGAATGTATTGTTTTAAGCTGATTCTGTGACCAACATTTTATCTAAACTACCTCAAGCAAGAAGCTACAGAGGGGCGTACCGAAGATGTCGAAACCGAAACCGACCTCCGTGAAGATAAAAAGAGCTGCTCAGCTTGCTTGAATTTGCGAGCCTTTGGGGGAGCTGCGACTCCCCGGCCGCCCAGCGCTGCTTTTGCCTTCCTACCTCAATAAATATTTATTGAATCTATTTCGGACTTGATTTATTTTAAATTCAACTATAACAACATCCTTTATTACGGGTACTCCAAAAGGTTCTCCTTTTGCTCCAATAACCTGTATAGTCGCCGAGGATATTTTACATCCTTGGGGCAATTTTTGAACGGTAGATCTTTCTGCTCCCAAGTCCACTAGGAACTCAATTTCTTGTCGCTGGGGACCCACTTTTAGTTTTATCAAGGGCTCTGTTTTTTCTCGGGTTCCCAGCAAATAGAGCCCCTGACACCCCTAGTCTTCTTTGAACATTTTCTCATCCATCATTCTCTTTCTGCAGTCCTTTTTAACATGCCCTTTTCCTCCACAATAAAAACAAACCACAGTTTCCCATTCTCTCCCTCTTAAAGGTTTTCGGGTCTCCTGTCTTATCTGGCGAGCTTCAAACCCTTTTCCAGGGGTTGACGTCCTTTGCCCTTCTCTGACTGCAGCTACCAACATTCTGGCTTGTTTCTTATGTATTTCCTCCTCCCTGCGGACATACACTTTCCGGGCTTCCCTTAGCAATTCATCCAAACCCCTATCCTGCCAATCCTCCATTTTCTCCAGCTTCTTTCTAATGTCCGTCCATGATTTAGCTACAAATTGGATTTTTAACAAGGCTTGCCCTACCGGTGTACTAGGGTCCAGCCCTGAATACAATTGGAGGTTCTTTCTCAATCTCTCTAACCATTCTGTAGGGGTTTCATCTTTCTTTTGATGTTCACTAAAGGCGTTGTTTGTATTCTGTCCCCTAGGGACAGATTCCCTTATCCCCTGGACAATTATGGTCCTCAGATCTTGCATATGGCCTCTGTCTATTTCGTTTTGGTTATTCCAGTTAGGTCTCTGAAGAGGCCATTTGATATCTGCCGCAGGACCCTGCTGGTGTTGTTGGTCCCAAATCCTCATCCCAGCTCTCCTGATCATTTCCCTTTCTTCTGCAGTGAACAATATGCCCAATATGGCCTGCAGTTCATCCCAGGTGTAAATGTTGGGTCCTAGGCACTGGTCTACCCGTTCTGAAACTCCTAGGGGATCCTCTAACAAGTTTCCCATTTCTTTCTTAAATTCCCTAACGTCCCCGGAGTTCAGAGGGACAGAAACATATCCCATGCCAGGTTGCGCTCCCCCCAGTGCAACTTCTCTAAGCGGATATAAGTTACTTTTATCCTCCCCCATCCTAGTTTGACTTCGAGTTACTCGTCTAGTTTCAGAAGAACCAGAGGGAGAATCTGTATTGAAAAAGTCTGGCGCTGTTGGGGGCGGTGAAGGCTGTGGCGGTGGTGCTGGTGGTACATAAGGGGGGGGTGAGGTAGGGATTTCATCCTCATCCCGGGGTTTTTTCCTACCCCCCTGTTTCTTCTCTCTCAAGTGATATAGATTTACTCTAGTCTCTGACCTTATCCACAAGTGTACATATTCACTCTCCTCCAGGCTAAAGGGTTCCTTAGAATTAACATTAATATGCGAAGCCTGGCATATCCAGTCTTCAAAGGACCCAAAAACGGGCCAATACAGGTGGTCACTTCTAATTTGTTTCCCACCCCAAACTTCCATACAATAATGTATCATTTTTGCTTTATCCTTACCCTGCCTAGAAGGGTAATCATCCCAATATTTAATCATTAATCCTAACGGACTGTCTGGCGGTATCTGGGGTAACCTAACCTTAGGCACCGACCCACCCATGGGATCAGAAGGCTTGCTTTTCTTCTGTCCCATCTTCCGGAGTGCCTTCACACACACACACAATCTTTTCCCCCTGTTCGTGGCCCAGTCCCTCGCGGGAGATGGGAACCACACTACTAAGGGGTCCGCACTTGCTTCATCCTCAAGTGGACGTCTCACACAGGCACACTCCGGGATACCCAACCCCAACTGAACGGATCACCGGCCTATACTTACTCACTCCTGAGTCTTCGTTCGGGTCTTTGTGCACAAAGTTTACGGGGTTGCCGGCTTTTATTTGCTTGCTGCCGAATTTCGAGTTCGTCAGTAGAGGTTTTGGGTGTAAAAACTCCCAACAGGGGCCGCTTACTCAGCGGGGCGCCCCCCCCGTGAGGTTTACAGCCAAATTGCCTCTATCCGAGTCACGGCACCAAATTTGTTATAGATTGTGGCCCAATAATTGACAGGAACCAGTCCAATTAATCAAATTAGTTTATTAAGCAAGCGGCAGCAAGCAAAACAGCGCTGGGCGGCCGGGGAGTCTTTGCTCCGCCAACGGTGCGCACCCACTTCCCGAAAGTAGCTGATTCTATACTCTTCTGGTTCCCGTATATGTGTCAATCCTGGTATATTCTGTGTCTGAGCGACGTGTTGCTAGGGGGTCGGTCTTGTCCGCCTCCTGGTGGTCGTGAGGCTGAAGGCTCCTCATCTTTATCGGTGTCCTTTGGGTGACTCTTTTCAGCTTATCGCACAACTTAGCTCTTCCCTTTGAAGTGTTAAAGCACACCAGATGCCTGTGATTTAGGTGTTGAGGTGTCAAAGCGCACCAGATAGCACAGCGGATGCCTGTGATTTAAGTATGTGAAGGGTCAAAACATTGTAATTTTTCACCAGCCTTTAAGAAAGCCTGATTTGATTAACAAACATGATTTTATTTATTACAGGGGGGTCATACGAGGGGGTTTTGCACGAGGGTTTACACGAGGATCTCCACGATGACTTGTTGCAGGGGGCTGGGGGGACGGGAGTGGGCATGTGGGGGTGGTGGGAGAGGGGGTTGAGGGGGGATTTGGGGAGTGGGGTGGGGGGTTGTGCGTGGTGACAGGGGGGTTTGGGGAGGAGTTGGGGGGGTTTTGGGGGGCGTGACCTTAGAGGAGGACAGGCTGTGGTGCACTACGATTTACACATGAGGATTTGCACAAAGATTCACACGAGGATTCGCACGAGGCCTTGCAGGGGGCTGGGGGAGGGGTTTGAGGGCGATTTGGAGGGTGGGGGGAAGGGGCAGGGCTGCGGATGATGGTGTGCGGGGGTTCACACAAGGCCTTCCACCATGGTTTGCACGAGGGTTGATGGGGGTTGGGCGAGGGGCTGTGGGGGGAGGGGGCAGGGAGGCTGGTGGGCTGGGGGCTGGGGGCTGGGCCAGGGGTTTGCAGGAGGGTTCATGGGGAGGTGGAGGGGGGGAGGGGCTGGCAGGGATTTGAGGGTGGGGGAAGGGGTGGATGATGGTACGTGAGGGTTTGCAGGAGGGTTCGCACAAGGCTTCACAGGGGGCTTGAAGGGGTGGGGGAGGGGTTTCACGGGGGATTTGGGGGTGGGGAGGGGGAGAGGTCAGGTGTTGGCACATGAGGGGGCTCGCACAAGGATTTGCAGGAGGGTTCACAGAAGGGTCTGTAGGGGGTCGGGGGGGTTGGAGGTGGGGGAGGGGCTTTGGGGGGATTTGGGGAATGGGGGGGTGGGTGGTGGGTTCAAACAAGGGTTTGGGGGGGTTGAGAGGCTGGGGAGGGGGGACGGGGGTGGTGAGACTTTAGGGCGTTTTGCACAAGGATTCGCATGAGGCTTCAAACAAGGGTTCGTAGAGGAATGAGGGGGTTTTGGGGTTGGGTAGGGGTTTGGGGGGGATTTTAGGGGTGGGGGAGGGGTGTGGAGAGTGTACGAGCAGGTTTTGCATGGGGGTTCGCATGAGGGTTTTTCAGGGGGTGTGGGGGAGAGGTTTGAGGGTGGGTTCGAGGGGAGGAAGAGGGGGGACAGGGTGAGTGGTGGCACAGGAGGGGGCTCGCACAAGGATTTGCACGAGGATTCATGGGGGGTGGGGGGATGTGGTAGAGGGGTTAAGGGGGCTCTGGGGGTGGGAATGGGGGTGGACGGCAGGACATGAGGGGACTTCCCCAAGGATTCGCATGAGAATTTGTGCAAGGTCTTGCACGACAACTCGCACAAGAGTTTGTAGGGGGCTGGGGGGGTCGCAGGTTGGAGAGATACAGGATTTCGGGGTGGGGGAGCTGGGGGTTGGGAACAAGGGGGCTCACACGAGGATTTGCACAAGGATTTGCAGGGGGCTGGGGAGGGGTTAGGCGGGATTTAGGGGTTGGGGAGGGAGTGGAGGGTGGTACGCGAGCATTTGCACGAGGGTTTGCACAGGGGCTCGTACAGGTGGGGGAGGTTGGAGGTGTGGGAAAAGGGGGGATTTGGGGGTGGCACATGAAGGGCCTTCACGAGGACTTGCACAGGAGTTCGCACAAGGATTTACAGGAGGGTTTGTAGGAGGGGGTTGGGGTGGTGGGGGAGGGGGTTTAGTGGGGATTTGGGAGAAGGGGAGGGGGGAAGGTGTCCTGTGAGGGCTTTTTTCACAAGGGTTGGAACGAGGATTTCCAGGAGGGCTCGTGGTAGGGGGCTGGGGGGTGGTTGGGGAGGGGTTGAGGGGGGGCTGGACGGGTGGGGAGTGCAGAGGGGGACGGGTGCCGGTGCACGGGGGTGTTGTGCCAAGGGCTCGCACAAAGATTCACTCAAGGATTCGCACGAGACCTTGCACAAGGGCTTGCACAAGGGTTTGTGGGGGGCTGGGAGATTGAAGGGTGGGGGAGGGGTTTGAAGGGGGATTTGGGATTTTGGAGGTGGGGAGGGGGTGGCACATGAGGAGCTTTTGCAGGAGGATTTGCACGAGGGTTCGCAGGGGGTTTGAAAGGGTGGGGGAGGGGTTTCAGGGGGGAATTGCAGAGGATTTGGGGGTGGGGTGGGTGAGGAGACTCACACGAGGATTCACATCAGGGTTCGTGCAAACCCTCGTGCAAAGAGTCAGGGGCTGGGAGTGTTGGGCTGGGGAGGGGGCTCACACGAGTGTTTGCACAAGGGTTCATGGGGGATGGGGGGTTGGGGGAGGGATTTGAGGGGAATTTGGGGGTTGCGGGATGGGGTGGATGATGGTAGGTGTTTGCACGAGGGTTCGTAGTGGGGCCAGGGGTGGCTCTGTTATCTTGATTTTACTGTCTCTGCTGACGAAAAGCAGGGCTGTCCTGGCTCCCCAAGACTACCATTTATGTATCCTGTGATAGCTGGACAGGCCTTCACTCCCCTGGGCTGCACAAGAGATAGCAAAGCCAGTCAGTCTTAATTTCTCTTTGAGCACAGAGACTTCACCTCATTATCCAAATTCCACGGTTAACTCACTCCATGCACCACCCCATATCCATTACACCTCTTTCCTTCTTTCACTCTTGAAGAACCGTCTACGAACAAATGAAGACCCCCAGATAGGGGTTCTTCCCTTAAGTCAGGTCGTATCCTAGTCCGGTACTCAATTACATCTATGCATTCGTGTGTAAGTTCTTCATCCTTTGCCTCTTTTTTTTTCACAAAAAGCTCGCTGGGTTAAGGCAAGGGCTGGTAGTTAAAATCAAATCATCCTTTTCAATTAAAATTCCTTCATACTTCAGTATTCTTGAATCAGTTAGCCATTTTCCCACAGTTTGGGCTAAAATGGTTTTGACTTGGTGGGGGGTGCTAACTTCTATCATTCCCCCAAAGGTAAGCTTCCTGCTTTCTTCTACTAATAAAGCAGTAGCGGCTCCTGCCCGCACACATTCGGGCCATCCTCGAGAAACTGGGTCTAGAAGCTTTGACAAATATGCTACTGGCTGTCGTTTATCCCCCCGTTCTTGAGTTAATATTCCCAGTGCAGCCCCTTTTTCTACAGTCACAAACAACTGAAATGGTTTCTCCAAGGATGGTAAAGCTAAAACTGGAGCAGTTATTAGGCTTTGCTTTAATTCGCATATCAAATTTTTCTCTTCCTCTGTCCATCTTAATATATTTGGTTCATCTACTAATAATTTAGAATACAGTCCTTTAGTCCTTTGTGCATACCCTTCTATCCACAGCCTGCAGTACCCAGTTAATCCTAAAAACTTTCTCAATTCCTTTTTGGTCTCAGGCAAGGGTAATTCCACTATTCCTTTAATCCTTTCAGGATTTATCTTGTGGCTTCCTTCACCAATCAAATGTCCTAAATATTTCACTTCTGATTCTACATACTGTAATTTTGGTTTTGAGACTCTTAACCCCTGCTGACCTAAAAAATCTAATAACTCATTGGTAGCTTCTTTTACTTTGTTTTCTTCTTCTCCCGAGATTAACAAATCATCCACATACTGAAGCAGGGCTATTCCCGATGGATGTTTGAATTGTTCAAGCACTTGTTCTAACACTTGCCCAAACAAATTAGGAGATTCTGTAAATCCCTGTGGTAGCACTGTCCATCCATATTGTTGCTTTCTCCCTGTATCTGGATCTTCCCATTCAAATGCAAATAGATCTCTGCTCCCTTCATCTAGAGGACAAGCCCAAAAAGCATCTTTTAAATCCACTACACTAAACCATTTATGATGAGGAGGAATTTTACTCATTAGCGTATAGGGATTCGGGACCACCGGATGTCGTGCCTGCACTATTTCATTAATCTTTCTCAAGTCTTGCGCTAAGCCATATGAACCATCCGTTTTTCGTACTGGCAGGATCGGAGTGTTAAAAGGGGACATACAGGGTTCTATTAACCCATCTTTGGCTAGTGCTTGTATTACTGGTTGCAGCCCTCGCCTGCCCTCAAGGGGAATTGGGTACTGCTTTTGTCGAATCACATTTGAATGCAGAATGAGTTTTACCCTGAGGGGTTCTATTTTTAACCCTCCTCGGTTCCCTTCACTCACCCATACCTCGGGACTTATCTTTTGCTCATCCTGTTCTGTTAGCAACTTCACAGATACCATTATCTGTTCTCTTAAAGTTTCTATCTTTAATTCTAAACCGGTGATAAGATCCCTACCTAGGAGGTTACTCCCAGCTTCCAGTATGTATAGCAGAGTTCCCATCACTTTTTCAGTTTCGCTTCCCACAATCATGGGTTCAAAAACAGGGACTGAGATGTTGCCTGGGGTAGGCGTGGCGACCTGGTTCAGGAACGGTACGGCGACCAATCACAGGCCGCTCGGTCCATCGACTCGCAGACACCAATGTGGTGGACGGCAAATGGCGTTTATTAGCACGTGGCACAGCCTTATATAGCTCGAGTTTACAACGTCACTTCCGTCTGCTTACATCATCAACTAACCGCCATTGGGGGAGGGGCTTTATCTTTCCGTACAGCGCGATATCTTCCGGCCGCCAGACCCTAACTACCTACATTTCCCCCCTCCCTATGGATAACCAAACTAGCTAAAATAGAAAAATAGAAAACTCGAATAAAAAACATAAGGCACAGTGAACAGGTGGAACTTAGGGGGTAACTGGTAATAACAGGGCGTAACTTGAGGTAACGGGGGATAATTGGCAGTAACACAATGTAAACACATTCTTAAAGCAGTTGTCGGCGTTCTACTAACAGAATGTTAACCTTCTCTAGCCGGCTTTTGACAAACGACACGAGCCTATTTAGTATACAGGGTCCGAAGATCAGTGCTATTATGATCATTGCGATCGGCCCTATCAAGGTAGATATCAGGGTGGTTAACCATGGTGAATGGTTAAACCATGATTCGAACCAGTTTTGTTGTGCCTCTCGTTCCTTTTTCCGTTTTTCTAATCCTTCTCGCAGTTTGGCCATAGTGTCTCTCGCTATTCCGGTGTGGTCCGCATACACACAGCACTCTTCTTTCAGTGCAGCGCACCCCCCCCCTTGTTGTAAAAACATCAGGTCTAATCCTCTTCGATTTTGTAACACAACTTCAGATAATGATCTAATTGATTGTTCTAATGCAGTTATTGATTGTTCAATTCTAGCCAAGTCCTCGTCTACTGCCACCCTCAAGGCATTAAATTCTTTACTCTGTTGCACCAAGGATGCTGCTCCTGTACCTAGTCCCACACCTCCTATGAGCATTAGAGTAGCTACCGTTATTGCTGTAAAGGGCTCCCGTTTTGACAGATGATGTTCTGGGGTGATGTGCGAGTCGTAGACAAAGTCGTCGGAATGGTAAAAGATCTTAGGGACTATAGATACCTGGACACAATACTCTGAAGATTCGTTAAACTTTTCCAGCGACAGACAAGGTGTAACTCCAATAGTAGAACAAACCCACTTGGCATTTTGGGCCGGTATTAACCACTTTGCTGGGGTCTTAAGTTGTGTCTTATTAATACATAGGTGTTCTTTGTGCTTTGGGACTTTGCCTACACACACGCCACTTCCCACCACCTGTGTCAATGTAATGCCTTGCTTTTCTGTGTCCCATATGCACTGGGCCGGATTTGTACCATTTACCTGTATAGGTATGTCCCTTACCCCTACAGCCTCATAAAAAGGTGGCTTTAGTCCGTAACACAACCAGCAATGTTCCGTAAGGTTAGGGTTAGTTTTGTTCAATACTCGGTAGCTAGCTTGCATCATTTTCCAGAGGGGCACTACCGGTGTGGTAGTATATTTTCCTGTTGATGTTTCCTGGTTGTTGGTCTTTTTAGTCATGTAATCTTGACTGGGGGTGGTCAGAACTACTTCATTAACAAACGCTTGGCTGGGGCCTACCGGCAGTGGATCGTTCGGGACAACCTCCTTTTTTATGAGGATTAAGCCACCCTCGTCTGTTCCTGGTTCTGCGTACCTTATTCCCCAAATTCTCCCAAGTAACCAACTATCCCCTTGGGGCTCAGTAACATTTAAGAAGAGGTATCGGCAATTTCCACGTCCTTGCCATGCCTGTGGTGGAATGCACCCATATGGACCCCACTGGACTTTTAGGTATCTGTCTCTACCGCTACCCGGTATCCAAGCAGGGGCTATGGTCTCACATCCCCAACGGCTACAATAGTATTGATTAGGGTAGTTACAATACCCCTTCCCAGGATTCGAGCTAGGACACATATAGAATCCTAGGTATTCCCAACATCGGTCTCTCGGGACAAGCTGGCACAGAGAGGCATTAAAACTGGGCGCACCTGATGTTATTTGGGTTGCGATAACTTGGTGGTCCTCTAGTCGAAGGAAGGACCATTTAAATGGCTGGTGGTGAAGGTGACCTGATTTTACCTGTCCTATGGTGACAAGGTCTAAAATCAAAATCACACAAAGGCATCGCAGTCGTCGCTTGGTTTCTGCCAATGCGGGGCTCCCAGGCTTAGATAGGGCGCCTGCTGGCTTGTCAACTTCTTTTGCCACTGGGGTATACGGGTTACGGGGGTGTCCGATGATCCGGTCCTGTAAACAGAAACTCACAGTTTTCATTAATTACGTTAGTCTTATTCTGAAGGTCCGGTTTAATAGACTTAAGCGGACACCATTTAATTCTGCCGTCTTTTCTGACTGCAGCATACCCTCGGCCTGTCAGGACTAATTTCCACCCTTGTTCCCAGTCTCCCAGCTCATTTCTAACTATGACCAACGGGCCTTCTTCTAATGCTCGAGTGGCCCAATGTTTTTGGGCGGGACTGTTCATCTCCTCTCCTCTGGGAAACTGGTTTAGTGCCAATAACGCAGTCGCTAGCAAGCGCGCCTGGTCTCCTGAGGGAACAGTGTTGGTAAAACCTTCTGTTTTTGCTAGTACCTCCAATTTAGATTTCAGAGTTTGGTTCGCTCGTTCTACTATGGCTTGTCCTGTGCTATTATACGGGATGCCACGTAATAAAGTAATACCCCATTTCAGAGCGAACGCTTGGACTGACTTAGATACAAAGTTCGGACCATTGTCTGTTTTGATTTGATTAGGGACGCCGAGCCACGCCATGGCTGTCAGCCAATGTTGGATAGTTGCTTTGGAGTCGGTCTTAAGGTGTTGGGTAGCTACGATCACCCCGCTATATGTGTCTACGGTTACCGCTAGCCACGCTCGAGGTTTCAGCAACTGACAGAGCGTAAAATCCGTCTGCCACACCTCGGAGGCTTTGAGACCTCTGGGGTTAACTCCACTGGACCACAGTGGTACTTTTTGGCAGTGGGGACACGTAGCTACTATGTGTTTCGCGTCAGTGGCTGAAATCCCACATCTCTTTGCTAGCGCTTTAGCTCCAATGTGGAGAGATTCGTGTAGTTGGCGGGCATCTCTTAGTGTCCATAATCCTTTAGCAGCGGCATCGGCTTTGTCGTTACCGGTTTGGAAAAACCCTTTAACTGGGGTGTGGCTGTTGATGTGGATGACCGATATGGTACCTTTTCGGGAAAAACGCGCCTCTTCTAGCATTAGAGCTACTGTAGATGTTGACACACCGGGCCCTGACATGGCTAAGCAAAGTTTGGCCACGAACATTGAATCAGTTACTATATTGAGATGTTCCGTTGGAAACAGTCCGCACGCTAATACTACGGCCGCCGCTTCCAGCTGTTGGACTGAAAGCGCACAATCGGTCATTTTAATGCAGTGCCATTCTCCTCCCGATTGCCATACTGCTGCCGCGGTTGAGGTCGCTGAGGATGCGTCTGTGAAGACCGTTGGTCCCGACTGGGGCCGGTCCATGATCTTCTGTGGAAGGTCGATATCGACAATCGCCAGCAATTGAGTCCAAGGGGGCCTTGTGGCATACTGGACTTCCCCACCAAATCCGATGAGGGCTATAGCTAGATATTCTGACATTGCCACTGATTGCGTTGGGAGCCGTTTGCGGAAGGGTAGGTATATTCTGGCAGGTTCAATGCCTAGATGTCTTAGGGCGAGTTTTCTGCCTTTCATGATGAGGTTACCAAGGCACTCGACTCCCGGGGAGAATGCACGTGACGGTTTTCCCAGGACTACCCATTGTATCGGTTGAGCTTTTTCAGGGGGGCCCTGGGCCAGTGCCCCTACTCCCCCCCCTTTTGTGAAATGCACGTACAGATCGAGTGGTACAGCCGGGTTCCATCTGGCGAGTGAGCTTGACGATACCTGACGCTCGATAAAGTCAAGAGAAGTCAGTGCTTCCGGCGTTAGAGTTTTTGGTTCCCACGGGTGCTGTCCTTTTAAAAGATCGTATAGGGGGGCCATGGTTTCTGGAGGGATCAGGACAATATTGCGGAGCCATTGCAAGGACCCTACTAGCTGTTGTATGTCATGAAGCGTTTTGATGTTTCGACGGATTTTCATTTGGGGGGGGGTCACGTAGGAGCTTGTGATCCCCACTCCCAAAAAGCTAACACATGGTCCTTTTTTAATTTTTGCGCTCGCGATCTCAAACCCGCTTGTTTTGAGAGTCTCTGAAACCGTTAGCACCAGCTGGTCCACCTGGCTCCCTGATGGCGCGGCGATCAAAATATCATCCATATATTGAATGATAGTCGCAGTCGGGTCACTGCGTCGGACCGGTGCCAACGCCTGATCCACCGTGATTTGACAGATAGTAGGTGAGTTAATCATTCCTTGTGGCAGCACTTTCCACTGGAAGCGTAGGTTGGGGCGTTGGCTATTTGGAAACACGACGGAAAAGGCAAACCGTTCCTTATCCTCCTCATGCAGAGGTATTGAAAAGAAACAGTCTTTAATATCGAGGACAGCGCAAGGTTGCCCTTCCGGTATCATAGAGTTCATGGGCAACAGCGTTTGGACAGGACCCATTGGTTGGATTCTTTTGTTTACTTCACGTAGGTCATGGAGGAGGCGAAACCCCTCACCGTTCCGCTTGGGTATTACAAAAACTGGGGTGTTCCATGGGCTAGTAGAAGGCTCTATGTGACCTCGTTGTAGCTCTCGATCAACTAGCTCGAGAAGAGCATCCATTCGAGGCTTCGACAGGGGCCACTGCTCGACCCACACTGGATCGGACGATTTCCACGTCAGTCTGATTGGTGGAAATGGGTGTACGGCAGTGGCCCTTAAGGTAAATTTGTCACCCTGGCATTTAATAGGGCTAGAGCGTCCCTTCCCAATAGTGGTGGGACTCCTGGCATGACATATGGGAAAAGGTTGATGGTTTTCTCCGGTCCCTTTTCAGTGTGAAGCGTAATTGCTATTAATTGGGCGCTCTTCCGAGCTTGGGTTAATCCCCCAACTCCGCCCACCATGGGGGCGTCTTCCAATTTCCAACCTGGGGGCCAGCTCGACTCGGGAAGAACTGTAACATCTGCTCCGGTGTCAATCAAAAAGGGGACCTTAATGGTGGTGCCACTGGGGATATTATAGAGAGAACAGATCCCCCACACCACCGGTGGGTTGTCACACTTTATTGCCAGGGCCACCCCAAGGTCTCGCCCCCAAGGGGTGGTCCTTGCTGTCCCTGAGATAAGGGCTGACTCAGTTGGACTATCGGTTGGGCCATAAAGCTGGTCACTTCTCGAGGGGGCAACGGGTTCGAAAGCGCCTCGCCCCACCCAAGCTTGGTATGACTGGGCCGCGAGAGCTGTGTGGGAGAAGGCTGTGTGCGGCCCAGATGCCCTCTCCCCATCCCGTTTCCCTGAATTTTAGTTCTACATTCCTTAGCGAAATGTCCTTTCTTTCCACAAGACCAACATGGCCCTCTAGATCGATTCTGGTGTGGGGGGAGCGCTGTTGGCGGGTCCCCCAACCGAGGGCAGTTTGCCACAACGTGGCCCGCTTGGCCACATTTAAAACATGCCATCAGATCAGTTATTGCGGTGCGAACAGCCACTTGAATCGGGGCTAAATGCTCTTCATTCACGACATGCCTAATCATGTCTGCGATAGTTGACCCCGGTGGTAGAGATCGTAAAATGTCTTTGGTTTTCGAATTACACTGCTGACGTAAGCAGTCTGCAACGACCGGGCCTTTCGCTTCCACGGGCAGGGTCGAGGAGTCGACTGCTGCCTGAAGGCGGTCTACGAATTGCGTAAAGCTCTCACTTTCATTTTGTTTTATTGTGGACCATGGCGATGGCTTGGCGACAATTCTAGAGGCTACACGAATAGCTTCTCTGGCTGCACGAGTGGTTGCCATAACTTCATGGGCCCGCATGCCTTGAGCTTGCGCCTGGGGGGTAACCATTGTAGGGTCTGTACCCATTAGCCGCTGCAGGCTGGAGCCGTGTAGTGGGTGGTCTGCTCCAGTTATTTGGGCTAGTTGCTTCGTACAGTTGTCCTCCCATTCTTGTTTAAAAACAATCATCCCTGCTCCGTCAAAGATCAATCTACAAGCTTGTTTTATATCGAACGGGAGCATGTCGTCCCCCCCGAAAACTCCGTCTATGAGGGTGGAAACCATGGCAGAATTAAACCCTTTGTCTGCAATTGCTTTAACAATCGCTTGTATATCCTTAGGATTTATTGGCGAGTGGACCCTTTGTCCCCCGTCCGCCACCCGGACCGGGAACGCTAGCGTGGCCGATGGGGCCCAATCGGCGCATGCGATCTTTATTTTTCTCCAATCCGTGAGGGGAATTTTTCCCCTTCGCGTTTTCTCTTCATTGTGAATTGGGATATTGTGGCTTTTGACTCTGTCTACCCCTATTTCCTCCTCCTCTGAACCTGAATCGATTGCGCGCCACTCGTTCCAGGTAGTGTCTGACCCGGAGTCGGAGCTCGACTGACTGCTCACTTCCGGGTTCCAGTGCTTTTTAGTTGGGCTCTGGCCCCGCCCATTTACCTTGCGGGCGGACCATTCCCTCCCCCTTAGCTCACCTCGCCTTCTGCCCGGGGGGGTGTTTGCTCTGTGAGGGCATTTGTGCAGATGACCACTCTGATTGGCTTTCCGCCCCCCGCTCGCGCTCCCCTCCTCCCCCCGATCGCCCCCGCCGCTTGCCTCTTTCTCATTCTCCCCCTTCCTTTGTCCGTGAGCACCTGTAGGTTTTAACGCTTCCTCCCTGTTCCCGCCGGGGGCATCTTCGCCCCGCCTTTCCCTTCTTCGGCCGGGGCCGTCTTGGGGCGCATAGGGGGGTGGTCTCGCCCAGGGGTCCTCAGACTCTGATTTCCCTGCGGCACCCCTGGCCTCCTCGGCTAATTCGCCCCAGAAGGGCTTCGTTTGATTTTGTCCCTCCGCGAGCGGGACGGGGTTCGGGGATTGGGGGGGCGTACCGCCCTCCCGCGAGTCCGTGGGCTCAGCAGGATTACCGTCGTCCGGGGGGCGCGGAGTCTGTGTGGCTGCCCCGACTCCCAATTTTGGGGTAACCATCAAACAGTCCCTTGCCGCCCTCCAGGTATCCTGCTCCTGTATGGCCTTCTGCAAAGCCTGTACGACTTTTCCCCATGACTTAAGATTTTTCCCACAACCCGAAGACATCGTCTCCTCAGCTAACGCTTTAGTACATTTATCCCACACTTCTGGGTGGAGAATATCCACCGGCTGGTCAATGACCCCAATCTGTAAAAGCCTCGCAACTGCAAGGGTAAAATCTTTGGGCTTACAATCAATCCCCCACTGTTTATATACTTGGGATACGACCTTCACAAGGGCTTCCATCCTCCTTGTTGGTCCTGGTCTGGGAGCGTCCTCCCCTGACCTCCCCCGCCGGGCTGGTCCAGCCGCTCCGGCCGCCGTTCACCCGAATCCAGGTGACGATTCCCGGGTTTCGGCACCACTTGTTGCCTGGGGTAGGCGTGGCGACCTGGTTCAGGAACGGTACGGCGACCAATCACAGGCCGCTCGGTCCATCGACTCGCAGACACCAATGTGGTGGACGGCAAATGGCGTTTATTAGCACGTGGCACAGCCTTATATAGCTCGAGTTTACAACGTCACTTCCGTCTGCTTACATCATCAACTAACCGCCATTGGGGGAGGGGCTTTATCTTTCCGTACAGCGCGATATCTTCCGGCCGCCAGACCCTAACTACCTACACTGAGAGACCTTCACCCTTTATTCCTGACACAACTATGCATTGATTAGACAATTTTGCCCCTTGGGGTATAAAATTCAAAGAAGTTCTAGAAGCTCCAGTATCGACTAAGACGACGGCTTCCTCTTCCCGAGGTCCCACCTTTAAATTTATCAAGGGTTCCCGGTGGGACCTCGAGCTGGGGAACCCCTGACTTCCCTATGCTACATAATCAAAATCCATCAACGACAACACTCGTTCCTCCCTTCTCAAGTCAGGGCACTCCTGCCTCAAATGGCCTATTTTCCCACAATGATAACACCCTGCCGGTGAACCCCGAGCTGCTGGTAGGAGTGGTTGGGGCAGTCCTCGTCCCCTGTTATTCACCCCTCTTCCTCGCCCCCAAGTAATAGTCTAAGGGGTCCCACTTCGGGGATTCAATTTCTTTGTCGATTGAAACATCCTCGACAGTCTGGGCTGGGAACATATAAAATGGATTTGGGCGTCCCCGAATCCTGAATCTATTCATCTTGACCCAGCAAAAAGCATATTCACCTTCTTCTAATTCCTTATTATTCCTTATTATTCACATACATGTTTAAAGTCTGACAGACCCAGTCTTCATCAGATCCAAATTTGGGCCAAAATACACTAGGAGATCTTATGGGTTCTTTGGTCCAAACAAATTCAAATGCAAATGCAAACATGTCCCCCCTGGGACACCTCTGGGATCCTCTAAGACAGACACAGGACCCCTAGGACACCCTGAGACCCTTCCCAGGATGTCCACGGCCCCCCCATCCACCCCTGGCCCCTCCAGGATGCGGTCCAAACAGAACAAATCATTTTCTTTTTATCTTTATCCCTTGTGCAAGAAGAATCATTTTGAAACCTCAACATTCTCCCCTAACGGACTGTCTGGGGGAATGTTCCCGGGGTCTTTCTTAGTATCCCCTTTTTCATCCCTAGGCCTAGAACCCTTATTTCCCATTCTGAACAGAGACTTTTCTTACACCCCTTCCTTTCGCTTCGTCCTTCTCCGGCTGCGCCCCTCGCGGGACTACAGAACCGCGGATCCGGATTCCACACCCGCTTCGTACCGCAGTATGTCTCAGTCACTCACACACAAGTCTCTTAGAATGTCCCGACCACCAAGGCAATACTTTAACAGTCCGATTTTCCTTACCTTGGTCCGTGCACGGAGTTGCCTGGTCATGGTCATACTCTCTGTGCCTACTGCACCTATCCCTTTTCCCCCTGTGCTTCACAGAGTCTGCCGTCCAACTGGGTCTTGAGATCTTAGTCGATTCCTCCCGGAATCCCCGCCGACGATCCCTGAGACCATTGAAATCAACGGGGCGCGTCTTCCCATCCTTCGGCGACAGGGACTCCCAAGAAGATGACTTCTGCTCCCGGATGAGCCCCCAGATTGTGAGAAATAAGTTCCGGTCCGAATGAAATAGGCTCAGGCAGAATCCTCTGTGAAGCACGTTTTTATTCACGTTCTTGCAAGAGCGGGTGACCTAGCAAGTAGGCACACTTTCAGTTCTTGAAACACACCTTTTTATTTCCTAATCCCGGCCGAATTTTTCCCTCCCCTGTTTCCCCTTGGTTGGGTACTGCAGGGTTCACAGTCTGTCCAAGGCGCCTAAAATTCTTCCCGGGTGTCCTGCCTCTGTTTACTTCCCTCTATGCTACACCCAGAGGGATTATCTGACTAGTTTATTTCCTTCCTCTTTGGTAACAAAAAACTTGCTCAGTGTCATTAGCCCTGGTTAAATGTTTGACTGCCCTTCTAGACACTAATGCAGTAGGAATGAGTTTGTCCTTCTGTCTGTGTGATAAGAGATGTTCTACAAGCCTTTGCTGGAGCCTCTTTGTCTTAGTCATTCCCTTATCGTGTCACCTCTGATGGCAACGGCTTTTCTCCTCTGCAAAAGCAATACCTGCCTTTCTTACACCAGGACTTGGCACGAGGATTTGCACCAGGCCTCACACCAGGGTTTGTTCGAGGGCTCTTCAGGGGCTGGGGGGAAATGAGGGGGCGGGGGAGGTGGGTGGAGGGGGATCGGGGCACAGGGTGGGGTGGGCGTTGATGCGTGGTGGGTATTGCACAAAGGTTTGCACGAGGGTGCGTCGGGGGCTGAGGGGGCACTTGATGGGGTGGGGGAGGGGTTTGGGGGGTTGGGAGGGGGCGGGGGGTGGGGGTGAGTAGGGGGGGGAAGTGCGTGAGGGGGGCTCGCACGAGGATTCACACAAGCCCTTGCAGGATTCACACAAGTGTTTGTAGAGGGTGGGGGAGGGGGTTGAGGGGGGACACGTGTGAGGGGGGTGGTGAGTTCACACGAAGGTTCGGGCAGGTTGAGAGGCCGGGGGAGCATTCCCAGGAGCGTTTGCACGAGGGTTTGCACGAGGGTTTGCACAAGTGTTCGTGGTGGGGGGGGAGGGGGTGAGGGGGGATTTGGGGAGGGTGGCACAGGAGGGGCTTGCACAAGGGTTCGCACGAGGGTTTGCACAAGGTTTTGTGGGGAGCTGGAAGATTGGGGGGTAGGGCAGGGGTCTCACACGAGTGTTTGCACAAGAGTTCATGGGGGCTGGGGGGGTTGAGGGGTGAGGGAGGGATTTGAGGGGGATTTTGAGGGGGTGGGGGAGGGGGTGTCTGATGGTAGATGAGCGTTTGCACGAGGATTTGTACGAGGCTTTGTAAGGCGCTTGAAGGGGTGGGGCAGGGGGTTCACTGTGGATTCGGGGGGTGGGGGCAGAGGTTGGGGGTTGGCACATGAGGGGGTCGCAGGAGGATTTTCACGAGGGTTTGTAGGAGGCTGGGGCAGGTTTTTGGATGGAATTTGGGGGGTGTGGGTGGTGGGTTTGCACAAGGGTTTGGGGGGGTTCAGAGGCTGGGGAGGGGGGATGGGGGATGGTGGCATTTAGGGTATTTTGCACATGGACTCGCACAAGAGTTTGTAGGGTTTGTAGGGCTGGGGGTGTTTCAAGGGTGGGGGAGAGGGTGGAAGGGGAGATTTGGGGTGGGAGGGGTAGGACGTGGGGTACGGGGGGGCTCGCACGAGACCCTGCACTAGGGTTCGTAGCAGGACTGGTGGCGTGGGATTGGGATTCTGCTCGAGGCCTCGCACAAGGACTCACATGGCGGTTCCTAGGGGACTGGGGGGGTTGGGGGAGGGGCTTAGAGGGGATTGGGACGGGGTGGGGTGGCTTTGGGGGTGGGGGAGGGGTGTGGGAGCTGGGGGTGAGGCAGGAGGGGGCTCGCACAAAGATTCGCACGAGGGTTTGTAGGGGCTGGGGAGGGGGTTGAGGGGGGACTTAGGGCGTGGGGGAGGGGGGAGTGGGATGGACGGTGGCCCATGAGGGGATTTTGCAGGAGGATTCGCACGAGGCCTCACACAAGGATTCACACAAGGGTTTGCACAAGGATTTGTGGGGGGATTTGTGGGTGGGGGATGGGTTTGAGGGGGTATTTGGGGGTGGGGAAGGGAATGGATGTTGTGCAAGGCATTTTTGCACGAGGCCTTCAACAAGGACTTCCACGAGGGCTTGTTGTAGGGTGCTGGGGGGGAGCAGTGATTTGGGGGATGAAGGAGGGGGTTGAAGGGGGATTTGGAGGGAGGGGGAGTGCCGGGGGGTGTGCGTGCGGGGGTCCTGAACGAGGATTCACACGAGGATTTCCACAAGGATTCACACAAGGGTCCCTGGGGGTGGTTAGGGTTTTGGGGAGGGGTCGAGGGTTGGGCTTGGGGGTGGGGGAGTGCGGAGGGGACGGGTGGTAGTGCACGAGGGTGTTTGCACGAGGGCTCGCACAGAGACTCACATGAAGATTCACGTGAGGTCTTGCACGAGGGTTTGTGGGGGGCTGGAAGATTGGGGGGGGCGCGGGGGCAGAGGTGGGGTGTACGGCGTGGAGATGGGTGGGGGATGGTGCGTGAGGGACCACAATCCAACTCACCGATCTCCTCGGTCCTCCCAAACCTCCTGAGTCCCCCCTGAACACCTCAGTCCCCCCAACCACCCCTGTCCCCAACCCCCTGCGTCCCCCCAAAACGCGACTCCCCAAACACCCGTGTCCCCCTCAAACCCCCGGGTCATAGAATAGAATCATAGAATCATTTAGGTTGGAAAAGACCCTTGGGATCATTGAATCCAACCATCATCTCCACTCTACAAAGTTCTCCCTTACACCATATCCCTTAACACCACATCTAAACGAGCCTTAAACACATCCAGGGATGGTGACTCCACCACCTCCCTGGGCAGCCTATTCCAGTGTCTGACCACTCTTTCCGTGAAGAATTTTTTCCTTATATCCAGCCTAAACCTACCCTGTTGCAGCTTGAAGCCATTCCCTCTTGTTCTATTGCTAATTACCTGTGAGAAGAGACCAGCACCAACCTCTCTGCAATGGCCTTTCAAGCAGTTGTAGAGAGCGATGAGGTCTCCCCTCAGGCTCCTCTTCCTCAAACTAAACAGTCCCAGCTCCTTCAATCGCCCTCATCAGATTTATTCTCCAGGCCCTTCACCAGCTTCGTTGCCCTCCTCTGCCCTCGCTCCAGCACCTCGATATCTCCCTTGTATTGAGGTGCCCAGAACTGGACACAATACTCAAGGTGCGGCCTCACCAGTGCTGAGTACAGGGGGACAATCACCTCCCTCCTTCTGCTGCTCACACTATTTCTAATACAAGCCAGGATGCCATTGGCCCTCTTGGCCACCTGGGCACACTGCTGGCTCATGTTCAGCCGCTTGTCAATTAGAACCCCCAGGTCCTTTTCTGCCAGGCAGCTCTCCAGCCACACTTCCCCAAGCCTGTAGCGATGCATGGGGTTGTTGTGGCCCAAGTGCAGGACCCGGCACTTGGCCTTGTTGAAGCTCATACCGTTAGCATTGGCCCATCGGTCCAATCTACCCAAGTCTCTCTGTAGAGCCTCCCTATCCTCATGTAGATCAACACTCCCGCTTAGCTTCGTGTCAGCGGCAAACTTGCTGATGATACACTCTATGTCCTTATCAAGGTCATCAATAAAGACGTTGAGCAGAAACGGTCCCAACACTGAGCCCCGAGGGACACCACTTGTGACCGGCCGCCAGCTGGATTTAACTCCATTGACCACCACTCTTTGGGACCGCCCATCCAGCCAGTGCTTGATCCAGCAGATCGTATGCTCATCCAGGCCATGAGCCGCCAGTTTTTCCATGAGATTTCTATGGGGGACAGTGTCAAATGCTTTTCGAAAGTTTAGGTAGACAATGTCCACAGCCTTTTCCTCATCCAATAATCGGGTCATCTTGTCATAGAAGGAGATCAGGTTTGTCAGGCAGGTCCTGCCTTTCCTAAACCCATGCTGACTAGGCCTGATCCCCTGCTTGTCCATTAGATTAGTTGTAATGGCACTCAAGATGATCTGCTCCATGACCTTCCCTGCTACCAAGGTCAGACTGACAGGCCTATAGTTTCCCGGATCCTCCTTTCTGCCTTTTTTGTAGATGGGCGCTACATTTGCCACCCTCCAGTCCATTGGTGTCGACGCGGAAGGCTCGGACAATAACACAACGACCAATATGATCAGGTTAATGCCACTTTATTGCACAGACAGCTCAGTAATTACAGATGTTCTGATTCCGCATCACGCGCCGACAATTTGCTGATTGGTTGCATGAGCTGTACATGCAGTAAGCAACGTATTATAATTGGCTTAAAACATCTGTCCACGCGAACAATCACCCCTCCTATATCCTGGGCGAAGTTCTGCATTTCGCACGCTGAGTTCAGCACACTTTCTCATATCTTGTTTGTCTCAGCATTTCTAACACCGCTACAATGTTTTCACATAACCTTCAAACTTACAAGGCCTACACAGTTGTTAACAATTCTTCGGTGCTTGGAGTGTTCACAGGATGACCCCTTTGTACTAAAAATCCTCCCACAGATCCCCCTTTTTGTTTTTGAACAATCCAAGCACCTGAAAACATTTTTTCTATAGACACTTCTAAAGATCTTTGTCGACAAGAAAACAAACAAGGTAAAATGATCAGCAATATTATTACAACAATCAAAATTACAAGGCCCTGTTTCAAGAAATCTTGTACCCAGCCAGCCAGTCCCCAAGAATTAAACAATTGCTCCAACCACGAATGACCCTGAGTGAGCTTATGCATATTGTGCTCTAACTGGGCTAAGTGGTCATGAATGGAGCGTGAGCGATCAGACAAATTCATACAACACATCCCTTCAAAATCCTCACAACCATGGCCTTGTGCTAACAAAAAATCAATAGCAGCACGATTCTGCAGCACAGCATGTCGTATACTATCAGCATCTGTTAATAAAGCAGAAATCATCTCAGAAGTCAGGTTAAACTGTTTTATACTCCAACAGGCTAGCTTTTCTAGATCCGTTAAAGCCTTGGCTGCAGCCACACCTGGAGCTAAAAAGCCTGCAAAAATTTTTGACGGGCGATGCCAAAACTCGATGCGGTCACTGCACTCAGGGGTAAAATCGGTAATCGTTCGTCGCGATCGCCGTGACTGGTTCCTAAGACTAATAAGACTAATCCTGTCAGGAGCAAACAAGGTAAGTCCGCCTAAATAACACGGTCCTCCTACTGAACGACTAGGGATGCCTCCCCAAGCTCGGTCACCACATATCAAAAAATACCCAGGTGGAAGTAGCTTAGGAAAAGATGCATTATTCCAAATCCCTCCACACGACAGTCCTAGGTCAGCACCTCCGTTTTGACAATAATTACTCTTAATAAATGAAACAGTGGGAGTAACATTTTGCATACCAGTGAGAGCACCTGTCATATTAAACCCATAACCTCTACATAATACTGGATTTTGCCCTCCCAATTCGATACATCCTAAGCTAAAGTTGCCAATATGCCTGCCAGTATTATTTCCAGCATGATGTCCCACTGCTGGAAGTGACCCCAAAAGATCCAATTCCTGCAAAGGGAGAGGAAATGATCGGTTTAAATGATTAATGAGATGACCTTGAAATAGGGGTCCTACTCCTTCTGGACACCAATAGCTGTCTGCAGATCCTCACAACAGGTTACAAGTGACGTTAACCTGCTCTGATTCTAACAGCAAACTATTTGTTAAATTGACTTGGGATACATAGCCTTCAAAATCCTCCAATCGCAGGAATGGAAAACCAATCAAACATGTTCGGAAAGGATCTGATGGAGTGGCCATGGATAAGCAAAAGGCCGAGTTGCCTGTCTGATTTGCCCATGTTACCCATACGTTCTGCCTAGGGGATATGTTTGTAATACCTTCCACTCCCGGTCCCACTAAACCAATAATCATTATCCCAATTATCCAACCCATGTTGCCGTTATGGTTTTCCCTTTTGCTTCCAACCAAATCGCCTTGCACACTTTTTCTTCGTTTTCTCCCACTCTTCCGGTTTTACCTTCCAAATGCGGGGTATTAAAACGTCTTTGCTACACTTGACTACTAAAGGATCATAGTTATCCTGATACTTCCAAATTGCTCTCACACAACAATGTGTTTCCCAAGCTAACCGACGATTATGATTCTCGTCGACGTCATGCCCTGTTAAAATGGCTATACGAACAGCCTGTTGTATCCTTGCATACTGAACTTCCAGGCAAGCCGAACACCAAAACCCTGCTAATCCGGCACGTTGATAGAGCTGTTTCTTGCACTCATTACACTCGCAAAGAACCCACGGTTCACACTCTCTACAAGCTGGACATATGACAGTTGCCAAGCCTGCGAGAGCCAGAGTGGTGAGTTCACGTGGTCATATCACCGTCTCGCGTTCCACTCTCTTGCATTTTAGGTTCCCTCCACGGCTTAATCCAACGTGCTGGTACCCATCTTGGACCTTGATCTGTCAAAACACAAGCATATCTGCGACCAATCATTTTTATCTCCACTGGACCCTTCCATTGCCCTGATTGCCAGTCCTTATACTGTACCCGTCCTGGTGTGGTTGCTTGCAAACCAGACCGTAATGACATGTGATGAATCACTATTGGAGGTGAGTCACGTTCTCCAGTTAACCGCAAACAGTTCAATACATCTAAAGCTTTTGCAAGGCGTTCTGCAGAAGAAGAGGTAATTTCTCCCCCTTTTTGTTTTTGCAAAAGCGCCTTCAGCGTAGTGTGTGCACGCTCGACTATGGCCTGTCCCGTGGGAGAATGAGGAATTCCAGTATGTTTACGTATACCCCATAGAGTACAGAATTTAGCAAATCGTTGAGAAACATAGGCAGGTCCGTTATCGGTTTTAATTTCCTGGGGTACCCCCAAAACTGCTATAGCTGCACACATATGCTTAATAACATGTTTGGCCATTTCTCCAGTTTGTGCTGTGGCCCAGATGGCGTGCGAATAGGTGTCAATGCTTACATGGACATATTTGAGCCCTCCAAATTCAGGAACATGGGTAACATCCATTTGCCATAATTGCAAGGAATGCAACCCACGTGGGTTCACGCCTAGGCCAAGCCCCAAACCAGTCCCTTGGCAATCCGGACAGGATTGCACAATACCACATGTCTCAGAAATAGGTAAATTAAACTGCCTTGCTAATACTCTAGCCAATTGATGAAAAAATTCATGAGACACTCGAGCTTGTTCAAATAAGTTGGTTTGACGGTTCTCCCAGGTTGCTGCAACCAAATGGTCAGCACGATTATTACCAATGGCCAGGCCATAATCAGGCTGATGGCTACGTATGTGCACTATAAAATAAGGATACGTTCTCTGATTTAACAAATGTAACAATTGTAACAATAACTGATATAAGACAGAATTTCGAAGAGATCGAAGCATCGATCGTTCCAGTCTCATAACAGTACCGACCACATACATAGACTCTGAAACAACATTAATCGGTTCATTCTGCCAGTTTTGAAAAGCCCACACCACTGCCCGTAGTTCTAAAGTCTGTAAAGAATCTTGTAAAACACCATTTAGTACTTTGGAGTGCCATTGTCCGTTAAGGCACCAGGTAACCACCGCCCTTTTTGATTTCTTTCCGGCATCTGTAAATACCGTGAGTCCAGACACCGGAGAATTCGAACGTCGTGGAGTCTCTTCAAAAGTTTGATTTCGAATTAATGGCAAAAGTTTCATTGGTGGGTAGGCATTAGTTATCTGTCCGGAAAAATCCGTTAATGCATATTGTAAAACCTCTGAGGAAGAGAGAAGCCAATCCAGATAACTCTGGGTAATCGGAACATATATAACCTCTGGCTCATGTCCAGTTAAGTCAACGATACGACGTCTGCCCTTTATAATAAGGTTTGCAAACATTTATATACGAGTGCAGACAGTATTCTTAGGTTGGTAAGATAGAAAACCCCATTCTATTATAGACACCGTACAATTGACCTGTTGTACTAACAAACCTATCAAATGTTCTCTGCCAGACCCAGAATTTATCACAATCAATTGTAGGGGAACTCCTGTTAAGCGTTGCACGCACCCAGTCATGATTTTTTGAACAATGAAATCTAAAGCCTTTTCTTGAGTTGGTGAGAGTTGCCGACAAACTTCAGCCTGTGTAGAGGTGCCTAGCAATGACATCAGAGGAGCCAGGTCATCATTGGTGATACCGGATACGGATCGCCCCCATTGAATATCTCCTATTAATTTCTGTACATCCGTTAAAGTTTTAATTTTGGTCGTTAGCTGAATCTTTTGAGGCTTAACAGTACTTTGAGTAATAATCCAACACAAATAGTGCCATGGTGCATTCTTTTGTACCTTTTCAGGAGCAATTTTCAGACCCTTTTGCTCTATGGTTTCAGTTAACTCCTTCAAGGTTGCTTCAACATCCAAATTTGGGCCTGCCACTAAAATATCGTCCATATAATGACATACAAGCAAAAATGGATTATTTTCCCTAAATGGACGTAAGGCCCAGGCCACAAACATTTGACACAAGGTGGGAGAATTCTTCATTCCTTGTGGCAGAACAACCCAATGATACCGCTTAGCTGGTTCTTTCTTATTTGTTGATGGCACGGAAGAGGCAAATTTTTCTGCATCTTCCGGATGCAACGGTATAGTAAAGAAACAGTCTTTTAAATCTACAATAAACAAGTTCCATTCTTTTGGTATCATCGCAGGTGATAGTAAACCTGGCTGTAATGCCCCCATTTCCTGCATTACCGCATTAATGGCTCGGAGATCGTGTAATAGGCGCCATTTTCCTGATTTTTTTTGGAATAGTAAAAATAGGGGTATTCCAAGGGCTCGTTGAGGGTACAATATGACCTGCCTCCAACTGTTCCTGTACTAACATTTGAACAATATGCAGCCGATCCTCTTTTAGAGGCCACTGGTCCACCCACACAGGACTTGTAGTGGTCCAGGTGAGCTTCAATGTTGGCTGCTCGACCGTGACCGCTCCTAAAAAGGCCATGTCACAAGTCGAGCCCCAAGCTGAGAAAGCACATCTCTACCTATCGAGGTGACAGGTAGCTGCATCACGTATGTCTTGACTGAGACTACGGTTCCATCCATAAATGTAAAAGAAACTAAAGTTTGGCTGATCATTGTCCTTTGTGGACCCCCTACCCCGACTACACTCGTCGCAGCAGGAACAAGGGGCCACGCTGATGGCCAGCTAGAAATAGGCACAATCGTAACATCAGCACCTGTGTCTATCAACATAGTCAGGGTAATAGACGTTCCTGAAGGATGCGTCACAACCACCTTTTCTTCAGGCTTGCCTCGTGCAATATCAATAGCTAATAAGACATCAGGAGACCCTGTTGAGCCAAAACCTCCGGCACCCCTCTGTTTTGGCAGCGACCTCGGGACCATTAATCGAAATAATATCAATTGTGCAATTTTTGACCCCTGAGGAATGGTAATCGGGGGGGTCAGCGTATATACCATAATCTTTATAATCCCTGTATAATCAGCATCGATAAGGCTCGGTACAATAAAAATGCCCTGACGGGACACGGAGGAGCGCCCAATTAACAGAGCACTCAGTCCATGGCCCAGCGGTCCTCGTTGATCTGAATCAATTAGAGTGACCGCCGTTGTGACTAAAGTGGTATCTACTGCTGTTGCCAGGTCCATTCCCACGCTTCCTGCAGTGGCGGTGGCGCAACGGTCCAGGCACCCTATACCGCCTCCTGTACTTGTGTCATAGTGCGAGGAGGATGCATCGCGCTTGGTACCCGGTTTCCCGATCGCCTACACTCCGCAGAATTATGGGTGGCGCTTCGACAATTCACACACCATCTACCTCCACTCTGACGTGGGGAGCTTACTTGCCCGCTCGCTTGTCCCTTACTTGCGTTTCTGCACTCTTTACGAAAATGACCTGATTTTCCGCAATTATAACATTTCTTATCATTATTATTACATTTTCCTTTTGATTGCTGTTGCACCAACGGACGTACCGCTGCTCCAACAGCAGCAGCCATAACCGTAGCCTGTTCTTGGGAAAGCACCCGTTCTGCTGTTTCCAGCAGCTGAGCAGTGGTACTGCCTCGAGGTAGGGTACCAAGAGCTTTCTTGGTTTTATCGTTCGCATTATCAAAAGCAAGTAAGTCTAAAAACTTAGCTTTCATGGTCTCATCAAGGTCAGGGTGAGCAGAAATAGCTGCATGCAATCTATCAACAAACCCAGAACAAGGCTCCGTAGGTCCTCGGCGAACATTTGTAAAAGCAGGAGGGTTTTTTTCCCCTCTAATCCCCAACAAAGCCCTGTGAGCTAGCTGTTGACTGAGTTGCAAAACCTCCACAGCAAAATTAGCTTGCCAGTCAGTTCGAACGTAAGGTCCCGTCCCCATTAACATCTGTGTCTGTACCCCATACAAAGGATCACCTTGAGGACGCCGGGTGGCAGCAGCCTGATCACATAGGTTCTGCCACACACTGAAAAACTGCAACTGCTGAGAAGGGGTGAGCAACATTTGAGAAATCTGCTTTGAATCATGTGGTGTGAGTAAATTTGCAGTAAATAAATGCTCCACTATAGCCCTAGTATAGGGAGAGCCTAGTCCATATTAACTAACAGCCTGTTTCGCCTCCTTTAACAATTTCCAATCAAACGGTTCCCAATCCTTTCCACCCCCAGCATTAGCAAACACCGGAAACGCCATAGGCTCAAGAAACACGCCCTCAATTGCCGCGTCTCTAATTTCTCCCCTCCATCGGTTTTTCAATCCTTCCTCCCCTCCTACCGCTCCCCCATGCCCCTCAAATCCCGACAATGGCGGCCACGACAAGGCATGATGAGGCAGTGGCAAAGGAGCAGGGTAAGCTGGAGGAGCTCGTGAACTGGATTGATCGTCTAGACGAGCTTCCAACGCTTCCAACTTTTTTAACAACTCCCAGAACTGAAGGTCTGTCAGTCCACCAGGTGGTACTCTAGTGCTGCTGCCAGGTGATGGCGGAGTAGAGGGCGGCAGAGGAGGGTACGGCGTTGGCTGATCCCTGGAATCCTCAGGGCGGTCTCCTTCGGTACTTTCGACAACAGTGTCTTTGGGAGGGGGAGGAGGAAACGTAGTTTCTTCCTCTTTTCCACTTTCATAAACAGGCATCTCAAGAGGGTCTGTAGCGGGAGTAGGCTGGCTCGGGGCAGTAACGGCATGACTCACTACATTCCCCGGTGTTATTCTGCAGCCCCGGGGTTGAGGGACGACAGCTTCTGGCGATCCCCCAAAAGAAAGGCTCGTGGGGGAAACATCCTTAACTCTGGGTGTTAATGCTGCAAAGGCAGAGGCGGCCGCAGCACGTTCTGCCTGCATTGTTTTCAAAGTCTCTGATACTAACCTCCACACGGTGGAGAGTTTCTGTGCCTCCTTGGATCCTTTACTTACTTCATCCCACAACACCGCTCCTATTTTAGCCCACGTATCTTGAGCAAAAGCGGCAGCAACAGTGGGGATAAGTCCTTTATCCCGCGCCCATGCTAAGAGCGCCTTCAAGGTAGGCGTATCATACTTCAGTCCTCTCGTAGAGAGTATATGTTGGAGGAGCTTAACTACCGCCTCTTCTTCTTTGGAGTGCATAGACCACATCTCCTCCCCGGCCGCTCGCTTGGCCAGAGTGAGATTCCCTAACTTGATGCGCTAGCGTCTTCCCGAGTGCCGGGGCAGCACTCACCTATCGACCGGCTTCTTCTGCCCCCTCCGTCCGTTGGTTGCTCATCGGGTATTCGCTGATCCCAACACCGATCTGAGGGTCCCTGTTCGGGCGCCACTTGTCGACGCAGAAGGCTCGGACAGTAACACCACGACCAATATGATCAGGTTAATGCCACTTTATTGCACAGATAGCTCAGTTATTATAGACATTCTGATTCCGCATCACGCGCCGACAATTTGCTGATTGGTTGCATGAGCTGTACATGCAGTAAGCAACATATTATAATTGCCTTAAAACATCTGTCCACGCGAACAATCACCCCTCCTATATCCTGGGCGAAGTTCTGCATTTTGCACGCTGAGTTCAGCACACTTTCTCATATCTTGTTTGTCTCAGCATTTCTAACACCGCTACAATGTTTTCACATAACCTTCAAACTTACAAGGCCTACACAGTTGTTAACAATTCTTCGGTGCTTGGAGTGTTCACAGGATGACCCCTTTGTACTAAAAATCCTCCCACACATTGGGACCTCCCCAGTCAGCCATGACTTCAGGTAGATCACGGAAAGTGGCTTGGCGAGCACGTCTGCCAGCTCTTTCAGCACTCTTGGATGTAACCCATCCGGTCCCATAGACTTGTGCGCATCCAAGCGGCGTAGCAGGTCGTAGATCACTTCCTCTTTCATTGCGATGGCCTCGTGCAGCTTCCCCTCCCTGTCTCCCAGCTCACGAGGCTGGGTGCCCAGGGAACAGTTAGTTCCACTGCTAAAGACTGAGGCAAAGTAGGCATTGAGCACCTCAGCCTTTTCCTCAGCCTTTGTGACTATGTTTCCCTCTGCATCCAGTAAGGGAGGGAGATTTTCCCTAATCCTCCCTTCGTTGTTAATGAATTTATAGAAACATTTTTTGTTATCCTTAACAGCTGTAGCTAGGTTGAGCTCGAGCTGCGCTTTGGCTCTCCTAATTTTCTCCCTGCATAGCTTCGCTATATCTTTACAGTCTTCATGAGAGACCTGCCCCCTCTTCCAGAGGTCATAGACTCTCCTTTTGTTCTTGAGGTCTGGCCAAAGGTCCCTATTTAGCCAGGCCCGTCTCCTTCCCCGCCTACTTGTTTTTCGGCACACAGGGACAGCCTCCTCCTGTGCCTTTAAGACTTCTCTCTTGAAGTACGTCCGGCCTTCCTGGGCTCCTATATCCTTCAGGGCAGCCTCCCAAGGGACTTTGTCCAGCAGTCTTCTGAACAGGTCAAAATTTGCCCTCTGGAAGTCTAAGGTGGCAGTTTTACTAACCCCTCGCCTTGTTTCCTCAAGAATCAGAAACTCGATCATCTCACGATCACTGTGCCCTAGACGGCCACCAACCTTTACTTCCCCTACAAGTTCTTCCCTCTTCACAAGAAGCAGGTCCAGGAGGGCACCTTCCCTGGTGGGCTCACTTACCAGCTGTGTGAGGAAGTTATCTTCCACACATTCCGGGAGCCTCCTGGATTGTTCCCTCTCAGCTGTGCTGTATTCCCAGCAGATATCCGGGAGGTCAAAGTCCCCCACAAGAACAATGGCAAGTGATCGCGAGATTTCCCCCAGCTGCTTATAGAAAGCTTCGTCCGCCTCACTGCTTTGGTTGGGAGGTCTATAGCAGACTCGCACAGCGATAGCAGCTTTATCGGCCCTTAACCTAATCCAAACGCTCTCCACCCCGTCATCACTATACTCGATTTCTGAGCTCTCGTAGCATTCTCTAATATACAGGGCCACTCCTCCACCTCTCCTTTCCTGTCTGTCCCTCCTGAAGAGCTTGTAGCCATCGATTGTGGCACTCCAGTCATGTGAGGCATCCCACCACGTTTCTGTGATAGCCACCGTGTCATAGTTTCCCTGGTGCATCATGGCTTCAAGCTCCCCCTGTTTGTTGCGCATACTGCGTGCATTGGTATAGATGCACCAGCACCTTTTTGCGAGTGTGGGCCCCATTTCCCACCAGACCCCTTTCAGGTGCTTCCATGATTTCTAAGCGTCTATCCCTTCTCTCCAATGAAATGTCAGAGTGAGAGTCCTCGCTAGCCCACCATCCTTCAAGCCCTGGCATGCCTCCCTTGGATTTATTCCTGACAGGCCCAGTTGTCTCCCCTTCCCCCCTCATATCTAGTTTAAAGCCCTGTCAATGAGCCTTGCTAACTCCTGCCCCAAAATTCTTTTCCCCTTCTGGGACAGGTGCGTCCCACCTGCCACCAGCAGGCCAGGTGACTCATATAGCAGCCTGTGATCAAAAAACCCAAAGCCCTGCCAGTAACACCAGTCCCGGAGCCGCGAGTTGACCTGTTGCCTCTTCCTGTTAATTTCCTCATTCATGATTGCCACTGAAGGGATAGAGGAGAATACAACTTGTGTTCCTGACCCCTTAAGCCGTCGCCCCAAGGCTCTAAAATCTCTTTTAATCGATTTTGGGCTCCTCCTACCCACTTCGTCACTACCCACCTGAAATACTAAGAGGGGGTAGTAGTCAGAGGAGTTTACTAGGGCCGGAAGTTTGCCTAACGCATCCCTGACCCGTGCCCCAGGGAGGCAGCAGACTTCCCTGTGAAGTGGGTCTGGACGGCATGTTGGCCCCTCCACCCCCCTCAATAGAGAGTCACCCACCACAATGACCCGTCTGCTTTTCCTTTTGGAGCCAACTGTGATGCTGGGTCCATGGCGACTTGGTCTTTCTGACGTTCCTGGCCTGGGTGTATCATCCTCCTCTCCAACAGCCAGTTCCTCCTGCAGGGCTTCATATCTGTTCTGCAAAGGTAACTGGGAAGGTGGGAGGGGCCGGGAGGGCATTCTCCTGCTTCCCCGCGCAGGGACCGGTTTCCATTCCCCCTCGTCTCTGCGATCCCCTCCTATTGCCTGGTGACGAGAGGGGAGGGGGTCCTCTGACTTGTGTGGGGCCTCACCCTCTTCCCTTTCTCTCCGGGAGCGGGTCCACCAGTCACTCTCCCTCTCGCATTCTCTCATACTCCTCAACCTCTCCACTTCTTCCTTCAGCTCAGCCACCAGAATGAGCAGATCATTTACCTGTTCACGTCTTACACAAGTGTTGTCTCTGCTGCCCTCCATGGCGAGTGCCAGGCTCCGGCACTCTTTGCAGCCAGAGGCCTGGCTGCCCATATGTTTGCGTGGGGCCTCTGTCTGGGTGCCCACAGTTTTTTTAACAGCAGCCTTCGACCGGGTAGCAACCACGGCTGGATCTCTAGACACAAGAGAGACCTTGTGACTCGACGGTCAGTTTGGGGGAGCACTGGTTGCTCGCTCTCTGCAGGGACTAGTCCTTGCTCTGGGCAAGGCATCTCGGTCGTATTTAAAGCACCCGTTGCATGTTTATTTTATTAATTGGTGCTTATTTGCATAAATTAACATGGCATTTGGGAGGGAACATGGAGGGTTTGATTAGCTGAAGGAAGGAAATGGAAAGAAAGGCATCTTGTCTCTCCCAACATTATAAAAAAGGCTGATTTTTTTTGTTTCCGAGTCACCAGATTTTGATGACTTTGTTTAATTTTTGCTGAATATTCATGTCCAGTGGAAAGAAAAATAATCTATATTTTGGTTCTGTTTTTCTCTTGAAAGGACCAATCCTCAGGTCTGGGCCTCGATAAACTCCTGTCCCCAAAGCAGGAGGCGTGTGGGAACATTCTCCTTGGGCTTCTCAAGGCTTGTATTTTTCAAAATAAACCTCAAAGGAACGTTTTTATCTAGCCCTTAACGATTCCAAAGGGAAACCGGCTGCCTTCCGGAAACGAAGACGGGCCTCCCAGTAAGGCTGGAGTCAGCGGCAGCCCTGCCAGCTGGGAGGACTGGGAGTTTTTCAGCAGAAAACCTGGGGGCTGTTTCCTTTTCAACAAAGAAAAAGAAGCGGGATGTTGCAGCGCTGAGTGATTTTTTAAATTCCATAGAAAGGGATGAGTTTTGAGCAGTTTGGCTCTGGAGGCGGGGTGGGAAAGCGAGTGCCGAGAGAATGTGGCCCATGTTCTCCGGCGCCAGGACGGCTCGCCGATGCTCCAGGCCGCTCTGGCCGGTGGCAAAGGCCTGCTGGGGCGAGACGGCGGTGGCCGGGAAGGCCAGGTACTGCCGGCTCTGCCACCCCCACCATTCCCCCTCCGCCCACCTCGTCCCTCCCTGTCTCTCCGTCCCCCGGCCCACACGGCGGAGGAGCAGGCGAGGGGGGAAGTGCGGGTTATGCTGAGTTCCCCCCAAAAGAGGTGGGTCACGGCCCCAAAATGTCTGGAAGTTGGGCGGGGGTCGCAGTGTTTAAAAAACGTTCAAACCTGTAACTCTGGGTGTGAGGCACTGAAATAGAGAACAAGCTCTTCTTTTGATAGCTATTGAAAAATAATATTAATTTCTGTATCTAGAAGGAGACGAAAATAAAAAGCTCTCTCTCTAAGGATGAAATTATTTCATGGTATGAAATTATTTCGTGGTATGAACTAATGCTGTGGGCCAGCCTGCGTCAAGTGCCTCAAGTCCTCATCTCTACACCTGGGAAGGCTTAAAACCACCGAGACCGCTAATCCCACATAGGCTAGCTGGCTATGAAGTACATATTTTCCCAAATTCAGACAAGAGAGTTCTAGAAGTGCAGTTTTCCCCAGCATTACAAGAGAAGTTAGTGCTGTGTCGCTCACAGCAGGACACCGGGTAATGGCGGTGACAGACGGAAGATGTCACTGCGAGCCGATTGTGATGCGTGAGGTGAGTTGCCGGGCAAGCAATGACCTGCAGAGGAGGCCACCGCCTGGTGACTGTGACCACCCCGGGAAGGCGGAGGGCTAGTCGCCCCGCACAGAGGCCCCGGGCTCAGTGTGCAGCTTGCACTGTGCAGTGAGGTCCTCGTCCTCCTCCCGGCTGGGCACGGCCGTCTTCTCCTGAGGTACCCCGTGTGCCACAGGGCGCTGACGATGGCTTCTGCCTGGGAGAGGAATCGTCACTACGGGGACCTGCAGAAAGCAGTCGCTTTCCTCCCCTCGCTCCTTGCTGATAGCTCCCTCAGGAGCAACGACACCGCTCAGAGTGTCCACGGAGTGCTGCTCTTTGCGGATATCTCAGGTGGGGGGAGCAGGGAGGAGCAGCCACGGACATGAGCCATGTGGGGACACAGCAGGCCCTTTGGAGCCCCTCAGACAGAGTGGTCATCTTGTCACTGCTGAGGTCTTCTGCTGGGATGCCCACAGAGAGCAGGATGGGTGACCTTGGGCGGTCCATCACGGCTGCCACCAGTGCGGAGCTGGCACGGGAAGGTGTCCCCTACAGGCTCTCGGGCCGGGCATCGCGGAAACTGCTGCCAGGTCTTTTGGCCCACATGGGCATTTCCTGATTTCTGGATGTCCCTGTTCCAGGTTTCACTGCGTTGACCGAGAAATTCGTGCAGAGGAGCGGCGTGGACAGAGGCACTGATGAGCTGGCGCAAACGCTCAATGAGTACCTGTGCGACATTTTGGAGGGTAGGAGCCGTGCTGTGCGACATTTTGGAGGGTAGGAGCCGTGCTGCAGGACTGTGTGGCATCGGGCCGTGATGGTGGAGGGTGGAGGCAGCCTGGTCCTGCCTCCTTGGAAGGGCTGGGGCTTTCTGTGAGGAACAGCGAGCGCAGCCAGGGTCTGCTGGCGGGTCAGCACCAGCGCGGGTCCTTTCTGCTCCCCGCTGCGGCCGAGGAGGCACCCACTTTCTCAGCAGCCACCTCGGTGCCTCTGGCGTGAACAGCCGTCTCAGTGCTGCGTCAGGGCCCAGAGCAGGCTGAGGGCATCCAGCAAGTGCTCCAGGGTCTGGAGCGTCTGTGCTATGAGGAAAGTCTGAGCGAGCTGGGCCTGGTTTGCCTGGAGAAGAGAAGGCTTGCGGGGGGGACCTTAGAAACGTGCCTACAACCTGAAGAGAGGGTGCAAAGAGGACAGAGCCAGGTTCTCCCCAGTGGTGCCCAGAGTGGAACAGGAGGTTCCCTCTGTGCATCAGGAAACACTTTTCGACTGTGAGGGTGACTGAGCACTGGCAGAGGTTGCCCAGGGAGCTTGTGAAGTCTCCCTCCTTAGAGCTATTCGGAAACCATCAGCCACCGTCCTGGTCAGCTGGCTCTGTGCAGCCGGGCTTGAGCAGCGGGGCTGGACCAGATGGACCCCAGAGGTACCTTCCAGCCTTCACCTTTCTGAGGTCTGGTGGCATCTGGAGGCCCTGCCTCCCTGCCTGCTGTGCGGGTACAAGGGCTGTGACCACCGTGAGCCTGGGAGAGAGGCCGGAGCGGTGCTTTCCTGAGCTGTGCCCCACAGTGCACCCTTGCCCCGCTGCTCCCCCCAGGCAGAGGGCCTTGCTCGGTGGCTTCTGGAAGAAGGTGTCCACATGACTCTGCCTTCTGAGGAAGCACTGCTGTCCCATCCAGCCAGGTGGGCTACTTCTCCCCTTCTCTGGGCAGTGACGGTGGAGGGCAGGCTCTGTCCCCTGGGAGTCCTGGGGAGGCCAGTGGCAGTGCTTTCATTCTGTGTGTCTTCAGGTGACGGGCATGGATCCGATGCCTTGGTCCGAATGCCAAGACGCCTTACGCAAGCTCGTACAAGACCCAGTGAGACACCGCTCAAAAAGGGAAGGTGAGTGCCCACTTCCCCTTGCTCTGTGATTGTCCCGAAAGGTGGGGCTTTGCTGCTTCAGGGGCCAGAGAGGAACCACCTCCTCCCTCTTCCCTCTGTCCATTAGCACTCAGGCTGTTGGGCCTCCCAGGGCGGTGGCTGCTGCCGCCTCCTCCTTCCAGGGGAGAGCTCTGCCCTCAGCATCTGGAGGTGGCAACATGAGCAAGCGCAGAAGACTCTTTCTCCCCCACTTCCAGGGCCAGGCCCTGCTTTGCAACGGCTCGTAGTCCCGTCCACCCAGCGACCACCTGCCTTTTCTCTCCTCAGGTGCCATGAGGCCTACTCTTCTCTTGCCCAGTGACCTGAACGCCAAGGATGTGCTTAGGAAGTACATACCAGTCGCTGCTCTCGGGAAGGTACGGCAAGGCCACCGCTGCTGGGGGCTGCATTTTCGGAGGGCAGAAGAAGTGGTGCCTTGCAGAGATGGAGCTCTTACGGGAACAGACCAATCAAAGAAAATGTGCCCTGCGATGACAACGCAGGGAAACTGAGCCCAGGGGCACCGGTGCTGCACCATTGTCTGCGTTGTCCTCAGAGAGACATGGGTGGCAGGAGGAGGACTCCTGTCCCTCTGTCTTTTCCGTGGCTATGGTTCTGGGTGTGCCGCGGACACGACGGTGGGATAAAGGGGAGATTCCCCTGAAGTCCCTGGAGCATCCCTGAGGGTCTCCCCTCATGTCCGTACCGGTCCCCAGATGGCGTGTTAGCGGAGCAGCCTTCTCTCCTTTGTCATTTGTGTTATGACTCGGCGTCTGCCTGCCGCAGGCTGGGCGGCCTGCCCGCCCTTTTGCACCGAGAGGAGGATTTATCCCTTCCTCTGCTATTACCCGCTATCGCCAGCACGCCTGCTCTCCCTCGGTACTGGTGTGGGCAGTAAGAGCCCGGGAGAGCAGGCTGGTGAAGCCGTCGTGCTCTTGTCTTCCAGCTCGATGCAGGACTGCCCATGGATCTCCTCTCTGAGCTACGGCCAGTCACCTGCATCTTTGTCCAGCTGCAGCTTGCTGCAGGTACCAGCTCGGTGCATCTCAGCACCGTCCTCAAGGAGGCCAGCAGGGTGATGCTAGAAATCCTCTCTCCTCACAAGGGCCACATCAACAAAGTCCTCCTGTGTGATAAAGTGAGTGGGGGGGAACGGTGGCCTCCCCCAGCGCCAGAGGGTGGGCAGTGAGCGCGAGGGAGAGACTCCCTCTTAGGCGCTGTAGCAACATGTTCCACATCTGTCCTGGGCAGGGCTGCACGTTCCTCTGCGTGCTGGGACTCCCTGGAAACAAGCTGCCCTGCGAGAGCCTTCACGCCCTGCAGAGTGCTCTGGAGATCTTCAACTCGTGCTCCACCATGCTCGAGGAAAGAGAGTGAGTGTGTGGCGGGGGTCGGCGGGGTGCATGCTGCCTGGGACGGCGCAAGGGGGCTTCACAGAAAGAGATGTGCCTTCTAGCTTGCTCTCCCTTGTCCCTGGCAGGAAGGAGGCAGTGCCCTGAGAGGTGCAGGCAACCCCTGGGCTCAGCCCACGGCAGCCAGACGGAGTCCCTCCAAGCACACTCTGCTGGCCACCGCGCTGGAAAGAGCCCTCGTGAGGGCCAGAGGCCGCTGCGGCCAGAGGCAGGCCCTTCTGGGCCACTGCCCCATGAACGGGGATGGGGCCCAGCCACCTGATCCCAAGTGGCTGTCATCGCCAGGCGGTGACATGGCGGGCGCCTTCTTCCCTCTCTCTTTGCTCACAAGAGGGCTGTGGCCCTGCACGTGCTCTGCCCCTGCCCCTTGTCCCTTGCAACCTGCAGATGTTGCACCCCTGAGCTCTCCACGTCCCCGAGACCCACGCTGGCAGGGCAGCACAGCCGGTGGCCCAGGCTGGCACCGAGGGGAGGTGTGGGAAGGGATGAAGCCAGGCGGGCAGGACTGTGCCTGGGGCGCTGCTCAAGCCCTGCTGATTCTCTGTGTGCCAGGACAATGTCTGTGGCAGTTACCAGAGGGACGATGTTCTGCGGAGTCACTGGCCACCCGCTGAGACACGAATACACAGGTATTGGCCTGGAAGGGTGCCGCGGGGCTGGCGGCACGGGCCACACCGACGCATGCTCTCTCTCTCTAACGCGTGCTCTCTCTCTGGCAGTCCTTGGCCAGAAGGTGAACTTGGCTGCCCGGATGATGGTGCACTACCCTGGGCTGGTGTCCTGTGATGCAGTGACCTACGCCGCCTCCCGGCTGCCCGCTTCCTACTTCAAGGAGCTGCCGGAGAGAGAGATGAAAGGCCTCAGGCAGCCTGGCCCTGTCTATCAATACGTGGGGGTCACCGAGGAGAGGTGAGTGTCCTCTGAGACGGTCGGAAGCCCTGGCGTGGCAGGCTTTTTGCCCCTCTCCCCTGCTGTCTCCAGCTGCTGAGAGAGCGGGAGTGAAACCAGAGGGATGGGGAAGGTTTGTCTGTCTTGGTAGACACAACCTGGCCTTGTGGGCTGGGTCTAAAGGGCTTTGGGCTGTGCTTTCCCTGCTGTGCTTGCTCCACCACGTGCCCTGGGAATGCTGACCCAAGGAGTTTTCTGTCCCAGCTGCTCCGAGCAGGAAGCTTTGGGCCAGTCTGGTCCCCATGGGGAAACGTGGACCATCGGGACACTCTTCCTCAGGTCTTCCTGCAGAAATCTCAGCTCTTCTGGGCCAGGATTTCACCTTCCCTTTAGAGGACGGTTTGAAGGTTACCACTGCCGTCTCTTTGAAACTGCGGGAAGACTTGAGCCAAAGGTGCCAGGTGCTTGGCATCCCAAGCCCTTCAGGGACACAAGTCCCCCTTTCAAAGACGCTTGGTGTTCTTGGCCAAAGTGGTAAAGCTGTCTCCCAGCCAACAGCACGCCCTGGCTTCTTTCACGTGTCTTCTCCTGTTTCTCTGTGTTTGGCCTCTGGGGATGGACTCTTGATATGTTCTCCTGTCCCACCGTGGCCGCTGGGCTTCTTTACGCTTGAAGCTGTCGTAGCGTGTCAGCTTGAACTTTGGCTGGGAAAGCGTGCAGGGGATAACAGCCTGCTCCAGAGAAAAGCCGGTACCCGAGGAGCACCTCCTTCCCTACCACGCCAGGCTGCTTCTCTAGGTCCCCTGGCTTCTCACCGTCTCATTGACTTGTGTTGTCTTTTCCCCTGCTTCTAGCATCTTTGGCGTGGGTCTTACCAAGAAGAGGTCGGAGTACGTCCCCTTGCTGGGTAGGTGGAGAACGCCTTGCTCTTCTGAAGCCCAGGTTCTTCCCCTTGGTAACTTTTAGTGCCTTGCTGGGAAGGGAGAGGCTTTTACCAGGGATGGTGTTGCCTGCAGCAGCCCTAAGAAAGCGCCACCTGTCTTGGTCTCTGCTTGCTTGATATCTTTGGGTGGAAAACGAGGTGGGGCGCCTGCTGCTCCCTGCTGTCTTCCAGACCTGGTAGGAAGGTTGCTTTCAACTGTGGAGCTCCTCACAGCCTGGGGGCTAAACTGATCCCTGTCTTTGGGGTCAGGAAAGAGATTTCCTTCTGCCAAATCGATGGAGAGTTTTGACGGTGGGTTCTCCTCCTTGTACTCCTCAGAGCTGCTTTCTTGGCAGCATCTGGGCGAAGACACGGCAATGTCAGGAGGCAGGGGATGCCTGTATTCACTCGGGGTCTTGCCGAATGTTTTGGGCCCTGTTGTGGGTTAACCCCGCTTGGCAGCTCAGCCCCACAGAGCCACTCGCTCCCCACAGTGGGATGGGGAAGAGAATCGGAAGGGTTAAAGGGAGAGCACTGGTGCGCTGAGATACAGACAGCTTAATAGGGAAAGCAAAAGCTGCACACACGCCCAAAGCAAAATCAGGCATTCATTCACTGCTTCCCATGGGCGGGCAGGCGTCTTGCCATTTCGAGGAAAGCAAGGTTTCATCACGTGTGACGGTGACTTGGGAAGACAAATGCCATCACTCCGAACGTCCCCCCTTCCTCCTTTCCGCCGGATTTTCTTGCTGAGCACGGCGTTGTATGGTCTGGAATAGGCCTTTGGGCAGTTGGGGTCAGCTGTGGTGGCTGTGGCGGCTGTGCCGCCTCCCAGCTTCTTGTGCACCCCCAGACTGTTCGCCAGCAGGGCAGCGCGAGCAATGGAAAAGGCCTCGACGCTGCGCAGGCGCTCTTCAGCCATAACTAAAACCTGGTTGTGTTATCAACAGCGATGTTTGGTCACAAATACAAAACATAGACCTGTACAGGCTATTGCTGAATAAAATTAACTGTAGCCCGGACCAAACCAGAACGGGACTGACGACGCTGCCTTAGCTACTGGGAGGTGCTGTGCAGCTCACGGCACAGCGAGGAGATGCTTTGAGTCTGTTTGGGACGCAGCTGCCTGAACCGGCTGCAGTCATCCCTTACAGTCTCGTGCTGGATCGCTGCGGGGAGTCGCATGGGGCCGGCAGAATCTCCGTGCCTGTGGGATAGGGGAGAGGGCGAGGGGGCTGCGCTGCGGGGCAGGCAAGCAGGTGGCCCCGTGACTGCTCTGAGGAAGGCAGAGGTGCCCAAGCGTGGACGAGCAGGTGGGAAGGAGGCCTGGGTGCCGGCAGGCTGGCCGATGTGGTAGCGGGGAGGGAAGCTGCGGTGGAGGGTGCCCGCAAAAGGGACGGCTCTTTGCTTTTCAGCACGCCCCCAGCAGCTCGTTCTCTGGTTTGTCTTCGCAGGTCGGAAGCAGGAGACTGACCTCTTTGTCAGCTGCTTGAACGCCTATAGGGATTCAGGCCAAAGGAACATCCTGGCGGTTGAGGGCACGATGGGCTGTGGAAAGAGCCACTTACTTGCTGAACTGGCCTCTCTAGGCCAGGATGCTGGCCACAGGTACAGGTTTTCCACCTGTAGCTTTGGGACGCTGCCCCTGCCCATCCCCTGACAGCCGTGGAACGCTCCAGCCCCTCTGCCAGGGTACCTGGCCCTTGGACTGCAGCCTCCCGACAGAGCCTCCTGGAGACACTGCCTGGGAGCACCTGCGTGCTCCGCTCCCGCCTCTGCCTCTTTGGGGAGTTGGAGGTGGCTTCTGGAGCCACGGCCTTTCCTCCTTCACCCCTGGGTCAGGCGCAGATAGAAGGAAAGAGCCCAAGCTCAGTGCTTTTCATCCCACTCCAGACCCCAGAGACAGCAGGGCTGCCTGTCTCAGAAGCCCTGCTCGCCCTCGGCGTGTTTCCCAGGAGGAGCACGGGGGCCTGTGCTCTGGCAGGCAGACCGATAAGGTCTGGAGCCCAAAGGCAAACCCACCACTTGCTCCATTCTTGCCTCTCAGCCCCGTGAGTTCCTCTGCAGGGGGCACGTAGGGAGACCTAGGCCGGCGCTGCAGAGACACAGGCTCTGGACCCGGCTCTCCCGCTGGCTTGGCAGCAACTGCCCCTCTGTGCCCTTTCTCGTACGAGGAGGGAAAAGCTTGGCCTTCTGTGGGAAGCGCTTGGAGATGGGGGGCTGAAGAGCTCCCCCCAAAGGGCACCTCCGCCCCTCTTGTCTTAGAAGGCTGGGGCTGTGGGGAATCTCAGTGCCTTTTGCTTTTGCACCGCAGGGTGGTTGCCCTGGAACTGCTGGAGATCGACACGAGGCAGCCCTTCTCTGCCATCCGCATGCTGATGGCCAGGGCCCTGGGCCTCCAGGACTGTGAATCGCGCGGCGACAGGCAGCGCGTGCTGAAGACAAAGCTGCAAGGGACAATCGAAGAGAGCAGCTACTGCCTCCTCAATGACATTTTCGGTGTCAAGGTGAGAGCCAGAGGCCCCTGTGGATGTTGAGAAGGCCTTCTCCTGAGCTTGTCTGGGTCTGACCTTGAGTGGGCACGCTGCTGGGAGTGCCTTAGCTCCGGGGTGGGCATTGCGGGGGTCACAGTGTGCATTTGCCATGCCTGGGCCCGGGGGGCTCCCTGTCTGTGGGGCTGGTGTCCTGCGCCGCATCCGCAGTGCCCGGTGCCTTGTTCGGCACCCTGGAAGTGGCACCGGAGAGAGGCTGTTCCTGACCTCGTGCCGAGGTCACCGCTGTGCGAGGGGTCTGCCCCAGCCAGCCCACGATTCCCACAGCCAGAGAACCGGCTCAGCCCAAGCCCCAGCTCTGCAGAGACCCTCAGCAGAGGGCCTTTGCTTTAGGCTCTGGGTGGAGTCCCCGCTGCGGCTCCCTGCCCCTGTGCTGGGCAGAGGTGAGGTGCTGAGGCTGTCAGAGACGGTGGGCTCTGCGGTCTTGTGTGCTGGGTAGGTGTGCCGAGCCCCGGAGCCGTGTTTCTCCCTGACTCTGCTTTTCTGGCCAGTTCCCCATTTCGGACAATGTTCGCGAGATGGATGAAACTCAAAGAAGACTGGAATTGCACTCGACTCGGGTGAAAGTGCTGGAGAAGGTGAGCATTTCTCCTTCCTTCCCCCTGGGTCAGAGAAGGAAAAACCCTGCCGTCTGCGGGCTCTGTACCACTGAGGTGTGAGCAGGCGGGATGACTGCGCACCTGGGTCATGGCCCATCAGAGCCCGAGAAAGCCCTCGCCCCCCCACTTCCCCCCGCAGCCCCACAAACACACCCGAGGACTTTCCTCCCGTAAAGTGTGCCCTGGAGGAGGAGCAATGTCTTCTGGGTTCCCTTGCCCGAGCTCCCTCCTTCTGCAGGGCAAGTGATGTTAGGTATGACCCTCCAGTCTCAAAGAGTCAGTAAGCTTCCGAGCGGGAAAGTGGCTGGGGAGAGACTTCAGAGCATCCTCTCAAGAGACGGAGGCTAAATCTCGTCCCCTGCAAGACAGCTGAGAATCCACTGGATTCCCCTCAGAGCAACCTGCTTTTTTTCAGACCCTTACAGGAGATTTTGGCATATTTGTCATCGACAATGCCCATTTCATCGACCCTGACTCCTGGTTCATCATGTCACCCGTGCTCCAGAAGGTCTCCCTCTTCATGGTCATGAGCTTAGCCCCAGGCTACGAGATAACCGAGAGCTTTCGCAAAGCCGCAGCAGACAACGCCACGTCCCAGAAAATCACTTATCTTCATCTGGACAAGCTGAAAGCTTCAGTTGTGATGCAGAAAGTCTGCAAGGACCTCGGAGTGGTCAGCATCCCCAGGGATCTGGTGAGGTAAGTTGGAGGCAGGGGAGCTCTTCCTGAGGGCCTGAACCTCTGCTGACCGTGGTAGGGAATCAGGCCCCCAGGCAAGGGAGCGCAGGGCCGCTAGAAGCATCCCGGACTCTAGCGAGTGCCAGGCGTGGGCGGCTTGTTATGCCTCACCCTGGTGGGTGTGCGCTGAGAGCGGGCAACTCCCGAGACACCCAGCCTGGGAGGTGTCAGCCTTGGCTGCCGCACAGGGAGGAAGGGAGGAAGAGTCCTGAGCCCAGCTGTGTCTGGGTGTGAACAGAAAAGGCCTTGGTCTGGGTGGCTGGGCTGTGGGGGAGATTCCCCGGGGCAGAGGTCCATCCTCTCCAGGCTCCTGAGGAGAAGAAAGGCAGGGCTCGCTGCTCTGCGCTTTGGGCATTGTCCGCAATTCTTTTCCCGTGGACTTCGGCAAAGGCTGGAGGGTTCAGGGGGCACAAAATCCCAAGGCAGTGGGAGGACGATCCCTTTCCAAAGTGAGGTGTAGCTGTGATGAAGATGCTGGCTACCCTGGTATGCCTGAGTGACTGGCCGCCCAGCTGAACTGTGTTTCACCTTACTTTCCTTGTGCCGGTCCCCGACGGGTCTGCTCCTGTGCAGGTTCCTGATCCGAACCAGCTCAGGGATCCCATATTACTGCGAGGAGCTGCTGCGCTGCCTTCGTGCCAACGACATGCTCCAGTTCTGCACCCGGAGGCAGTCTGGAAAAGCAAAGGACAACTGGGAGAGCCTGATCAGTAAGCACCTTGGCTGCGACTAGCGAGTTGCTGTGGCGTGTTCTCCACAGCAGAGTCTTGCCCCGTTGTTCCCCCATGGCTCTGGGCAGAGTCGGATCTTGGTCTGGCGGAGGTGTGGGCTCCTGTGCGCCTTGCTGTTGGGACAGGCAAAGCAGGGGCAGTGAGTTCTGGTGGCTCGGAGGGACCTACATTCTTGGGGCGGGGGTTGTGGGGCTAAAACACAGGGGAAATCCTTCCGAAGCACATGTGCTTGTGGTGTTTCTTAGGCATTCCAATGGGCATGCAGTTTAGCTTGGCCAAAGGCTAGCTCACTTGAGAACAAACCCCAGCTTGAGGTGAGGGACGAGCCCAGGAAACTTGAATGCCAAACCATAAATCCCCACAAGAGTGCCGGTAACGGAAGAAAACGGTGGTAATGCCATCCGAGAGAGCAATGCCAGCCAGAGTGCCGCGGCCTTGGGAAGAGCCAGGACTGAGGCCACGTCTTGCATTAGCACCAGCAGTTTCCCTGGCTGGGAACTGGTGGGAACTGTTTTGCTCTGCTTCATGACCACCACATTCAGGGCAGGCACTGGACCATGTCAGGGGCGACTTGTCCCATCCCAAGTGAATCGTGAAGCGCTCGCGAGCTGCGAGTCGCTTTGCGAACTGCCTTATCGGTGCTCTCTTGCTCCGCCCAGCATCTGCAGCCGAGGCTTCATCCCTCGCGGCAACCTGGAGCTCCGAGGCGCGGAATGACGGGAGGGTCTGCCTCCTCAGGCCAGGCGTGACCCTGGAGAACACCGCGCTGCCCATCCCCTTGAAAGGTAAGGAGCCGAGCGCCGCTCTGCCGGCTGTCGGCTGTGCTGGGGCTCCTTCCCGGGGCAGGGGCTGGAGGGAGGCCGGGCATCCGTGTGCTGCAGAGTCACCCTCTCAGCGTGGGGGCTCTGCTGGGAAGGCGGCTCCGGTCCCAGCAGAAACAGGCCTGGGGCTGCAGGCAGCCGCTTTCCCCTCCTGTGAGCCTGCTGGCTGCTCTCCGTCAGCAGGTAGGAGAGAAAAGGTTATCCGTGCAACACTGAAATGGCTCCCTTTTCTCACCAAAACAAATACTTTGCTGGGAAAAGGCTTTGACTTGCCTCTGTCCCAACTTTGACGCAGCATCTGTATTGCTGTTCTCTTTTTAAGTTCCCCAGCTAATGCTGGTCTCAAGGCACTTAATCCAAACCAAATCCTTCTCTTTTTTCTTCTTTTTTTTCGTTTTGTTTTGGTTTTTTGTTTTCTGCGGATCGGCATGGAAATCCTCCTGTAGCCAGGGGAGCTGGATGGGGGAGCTTTCAATGAGTGTCCCTCCTCTCTGGCCATAGACATTTGTTATGAATTGTGAAGAGACATCATGCTAAAGTATTCCTGCTGTGAAGTGGCTTTGTCCAAAAAGTGGCTGTTGGGCAAAAGCCTACTCCAGATCTGGTAGGGCACATCATGGGATGCGCATACCTGCTGGGTCCTGCCCTCCCTGCCCTCGGTGGGGGAGCATTTGTTTGAGCATCTGGCTTTTCCCCAGGCCTCATGGCCTGCGATTCCATCAGGAGCGGAGCCAGTTTGAAGATGCCTACCCTGGGTTGCGATTGCCCAGTAGGTGCAGCCGCAAGGAGAGGAGGCCAAAGTCTACCCCATCTCATGGGTTGAAACTTTCCAGCCTCTCCAGCCTCAGCATGGGGAAGAGGCAAGAGAGACGTGTTGTTTCTTCTTGACAGAGATTGCGCTGACTCAGCTGGATCGGATGCAGCCGCTGACGCGGATGGTTGTGAAGTTTGCAGCCATCATCAGGCCGGTGTTTACCACCCAGCTCCTGTTGCACATCCTTCCCACTGGCCTCAGGACCCATATGAATTCCTCGTTGGACGAGCTGGTGAGCGACAACATCCTGAGGTGGCTGAAAAACACAGAGGTGCCAGAAGATGTGCAAGATCCTACCGAGGGGCCAGCCACCTCTTCGCAGGTGGAGAGCAGTAAGTGGTAGCGGGCAGGTGGACAAGGGAGCTCCCAGCTGTGTCCCGGCAGGGCTCCCCAGGGCATGGTGCGCTTCCCCTGCTGTGAGGGGTGGCTGGGGCTCAGGCAGGCACGGCTCTTTGCAATGGGTTGTTCAAAGACCTTACGGGTCAGTCTCAAAGCCCGCTAGCTTTGCGCTGGAGGGAGGTTCCCACCAAGTGCCATCCCGAGTGCTGCTCGTAGCGCAGGCACGGGAGGGCGTGTGGAGCCCCTGACATCCTCTCCCAGCCACCTGATCAAAGATGCTCTCCAGGTTGCCCCGGGGCCCTTGACGGGCTTTTATTCAGCTTTGACTCCCCTGTGGCGCAGGAGGAAGCTCAGGAGGCTGGGGACTGCCTTGCCAAGAGCAGGGAGAAATTGCTGGACGGGGCTTGCTTGGGCTGGTGGTGACATGCCCAGCTCCTGCCTGGAGCGCAGCTGAGCGCTGTGTCCGCGGGGCTGGGCTAGCGTCAGCAAGGCAAGCTGGGCCCTTTTGCCCCGTGCTGCAAGGCTCGGTGTGCAGCAGTGCTGGTTGGCTGGCAAGGGTGCACGCCAAGGCATGACTCTCGTGCCCCGGCTGCGACGGCCCTGAGCTGGGGCTGATGCCGAGGCCCTTTGCCTTGCAGGTGTGCAGAGGCCCTCTCCCAGCACGAGGACCGAGGAGCAGCAGCCTGGCGTCTTGGCCTTCTGCGTCCCGCTGCTGCAGAAGGCTGCGTACGAGCTGTGGCCCGGGAGGCAGCGAGTCGCCTTGCGCGGCAAGTGTGCCGCCTTCCTGGAGCAGCACGCGCACAAATGCAGGAGCTGCGGCCAAGGGGAGTTTGTCGCCTTCCACCACTTCGCCGTCACCAGCAGCCAGGACGGAGGCAGCTGTCGGGACCCTGCCGACGGAGGCGACTCATGCAGCTGGGAGGCCTTGGTGCTGGCTGGAGAAGAGCTGAAGCAGGATAGGACCCACGCCACTGGGGGTACGCTGTGCACCGTGCTCCACAGCCCGGGCCCTCCAGGAGCCCAGGGGTGTATGCTGGGGATCGGCTGGGAGGAGGTCTGCCGGGGACGAGCCCAGGAGCTGAGGACAACCACCGCAGACTTTGCTCAGCGTGTCGGCACCCTCGCAAGGGTCCTTGAAGCCCAGTGGGAGAGCGAGAGCAGCTCTTCCCCTGGGGCAGGCGAGGAGGTGTCTAACCCCCTGTTTTCTTTGCAGATGCCGCAGAGCAGCAGGCTTTCACGGAGGCGGAAACCGGGTGAGCAGACAAGGGTTTGATTCTCTGTAAAGGCAGGGGCCTCAGGGGTCTCCAGAGGAGACCAAGGAAGCGCTGGCATTTGCCTGCCGGTTGTGACTCTAGCTTAAGGAAGAGGCTTTCTGTGAGGTGGGAGCTGGGAAGAGATGGCCACGGAGGTGAGACAGTGCTGGAGGAAGCCCGTGGGCTCCTAGTGATGGTCACACTACGCTGGAGCAGGCCTTGCTTTCCAGTTCCTCGAGAGGAGCGCTACAAAATCTGCAGGCGAAAAGCCACCACAAGGGAGCCGGGTGGTTTGCCTGGGGGAGGTGACAGAAAGCCCAGCTTGTCTTCTTCTCCCTGGCTACAAAGCAGCTGTAGGAGTCATGCCTGCCCGTGGGCTCGCGCTCCCTTTTGAACAAAGGGCTTTTGATGGCCTCTCTGTGGGGCAAAAGACCAGTGTAGGTGATGCCTGTGCATTCTTTGCTCTCTTCTTCCCCTGGGAACGGTGCTCTGACTAGTGTGGCGGAGCGGCTTCTGCCAGAGGGCAAACAGACAACTGAGCTGCCCGACGAGACCGACAGGCAGCACAACGGCACACACTGGTGTGAATGCCGAGCCATCGTGGAATCGGTGCTTGTGCCTTTGGCTCGCCACTACGTGGCAATGGGCGATGCCGACCGAGCCTTTTACTACCTTCTGGAGTGTGCTGCTGCCTACCTGCACGTCTCCAACAGCTACATGGTGAGTTGCCTCGCTCGCCAGCGCCCATCGTGCACGGAGTCCTCTCAGTCAGCTGGCTCTGGGCAGGACAACTTCACCGCTGCAATAGGGCATGCCTTGACGGGGCCTTGGAAGGGACATGCTGGGGTCAGAGCCTGACTTCTTCCTCCGGCTTGCCTCTTCTGTGGACGGAGACACAGGCCACCGTGCCCATAGCAGGAGGGGAATTAGCAGGGAGGGGATCTGAAGGAGCACTGGTGCCTGTGCTCTGAGCCGGCGTGACTGTGTTGGGGCGGGCATCAGCAGGGGGAGAAACGGGCCCTCTTAAGACAGATGCCAGAGGCAACAGGGGAGGACGAGGCCGGCCATGGGCTCTGCATCACGCTCGCCTGCTCTCTCTGTGCTTGCGCAAAGGCCCTCATGAAGCTGAACGAAGCGGACGTCCTGAGGAAGATGAAAGCCACTGCGATAGCCTGCTTTGAAGAGGCCACCTTCTTCAGCCTCAAAGGGGAGGTAAAGAGATGGGGAGGTCTGGAGGGATGTCCTGGGGGATGGAGCTGGATGCTTTCCCCGGCTGCAGGGGCTATCCCTGGCATCACAAGCCACCGGCAGACTCCGGCAGTCTCTTGGCCGACTCGAGCAGATCAGGGTGTTTCCCTTTTCCTCTGCAGGTTTGCTGGTGTATGCAACGCCTTCAGCTGGCAGAGAAAATGATGAGGGAGGCTTTGAGCTTGCTCAGAAGGAACTTCCCCGAGACCTTCCTTGGCGCCTTTGTCAAGGCTCAGGTGGAAAAGTTGCCTTGTGTCGCTTACGTGAGAAGAGCAGCCTGCCTTCTGCAGAAGGGCCGGTAAGGAGCAGAACTGAGAACCCAGGGGAGGAAGAGCCATTTCCTACCTGGTCCCAGACCTGCCTGGGCTTGAGGCCACACGTGACCTGACGCACGGCCCTTACAGGACCGAGGGGTTAAGGAGCGATGTGCGGGTGGAATGGGGAACGACAGAGCCCCACACTCCCTCCCCCCTGCACGCTCCTTCCCCCCTGGGTAAAAAGCAGCTCACAGCCGGGGCTGTGCCTGCCGGCACGCGTCGACGGCGGCAGGGCCTTGGTGGTGGCTGGGGACAGAGAGCTGCAAACAGGGAGTAGAGGCTGACGAGGGGCAGGGCTCAGGAGACGGGAAGGAGCAGTGGGTGGGGGTGAGGTGTGAGAGCGAGGAAGCTCAGAGGGCGATAACCCTTTTCTTGCCGGTTCCCAGCTTTGCTTGGGCCCCCGGGCGCTGTAGCGCCAACGCGCCCTCTCGAGCGGTCAGCTTCCCCTGGCGGCACTGCTTTGTTTGCCCCCTTCCTCTCCATCAGCTCCCTTTCCTCCCAGGAGGTGCGACTGGCTTGTCCGCCGCCCTGCTTTCCCCCAGCCCTGTCTGATTTAGCGCTGTACAGCGAGAGCCTCTGGGCCCAGCAGTTTCTCTCGTGCAGCAGGATGAAGAGGCTGGCCTGGCTGCTGCAGCAGAGCTGCTGCCTTTCCTTACTGGAGCGCCTCTTCAGCCTGGAGGGCACTTCCAGCGGACGGAGGTTCTCCCGCCTGGCAGCGCGCATGAAGGCCAACACGGACAGGGCGTTGGACTCCTGTTGGACAGCAGAACTCCCGCCACGCACAGACTTAGGACACAGACAGATGCCAGCACAGACGCAGACACAGGTACAATTGGGCACACAGGCACCGTACAGAGACCTTCACAGACGCCGGCACCAACACAGGCAGGGACACCCGTACTGATACCATCAGAGATACCACCGCCCATTCCGTTGCAGGTGCAGATGCCGTTGTAGAGGCCGTGGCAGACACAGATACCGCTGCAGACGCCCTTGCAGAAACCAGGTAGTCTTTCAGATGCAACTGCAGACGGAGATGCCATGGGAGAGACAGATGCCACACCAGATACCCTTTCGTGCGCCACTGCAGATGTAGACAAAACCGGAGTGCAGAGAGCATTGCAGATGCCCTTGCAGACAGAGGGAGCGTTGCTGATGCAGGTACCATTTCAGAGGAAGGCATCTTTGGGGATGCCGGTGCGGATGCAGATAAAATTGAAGATGGAAACGCAGATGGAGACCACGTTGCAGGTGCTGTCGTTGCAGGTGCTGTTGCAGGTGCAGTTAGCGTGGCAGATGGTTTTCTTAAACAGGGACCATTCAGGACAACTTTACCGACTTCTTCTGTCACCAGAGCTGTATATTTGTTTTCCAAATAAAATGGTTCTTATGAAAACTCTGGAGTTCTGTTCTCCGCCATACAACTCTGCAATGACCAAGTCAAGTGGTATCGCCAGAGCGTTTCAATCTACTAGACTTCAGGAGACATTGATTAGCATTTGTAAAGCAACTTGACAGTGTTCTGGAGGGCTACAAAAGTAGAATTTGTAATGGCATGTTGCAGTTCCTTCTTTGTTGGATGGAGGAGTCAATATTAGTACAATTAGCCACTTCCCATCGCAAGCAGTTTTGAAAGAATCCAGCGTGTTTTGAAAGAATCGGGGAAGGAAGGCACTTCCTTGTGTTTCAAGCCTCTTCTGTCAAGGTACATTGGTACTGAAGTTCAAAAATAAGCACACATATTATGTGAGTTATCTCTGAAATAAGTCCGTTCACTGACAGAGAGCCGCCACAGTTTCTATTGTAATTTCACCAAAGGCACCAAAGAGTAAGACATTTGCCAATGTCAGGCAGAGTTTGCCTTTGGTGAAGCCGTGTTGGCTGTCACCAATCACCTCCCTATTTCCCATGTGCCTTAGTAGCGTTTCCAGGAGGATCTGCTCCATGACCTTGCCAGGCACAGAGGTGAGACTGACCGGCCTGTAGTTCCCTGGGTCTTCCTTTTTTCCCTTTTTGAAAATGGGCGTTCTGTTTCCCCTTTTCCAATCAGCAGGAACTTCACCAGGCTGCCACGACTTCTCAAATATAATGGAAAGAGGCTTGCCGACTTCATCTGACAGCTCCCTCAGGACCCGTGGATGGATTTCATCTGGTCCCGTGGACTTATGCACCTTCAGGTTCCTCAGATGGTCCTGAACCCGATCTTCTCCTACAGTGGGCGCTGCTTCATTCTCATAGACCCTGCTTTTGCATCCTGCAACTTGGGTGGTGTGGGTGGAGCCCTCGCTGGTGAAGGCCGAGGTGAGAAAGTCATTCAGCATCTCAGCCTTCTCCATGTCCTGGGTGACCAGGTCTCCTGTGTCCTTCCTGAGAGGGCCCACACCTTCCCTAGTCTTGCCTGTACCCGTGACGTACTCATAGGAGTTTTTCTTGTTATCCTTGATGCCCCTAGCCAGATTTAACCAGGCTGGGAAGTTTTCAAGTGACGTCCCTGACCCCGGCCCCGGGGAGGCAGCATACCTCCCTGTCAAGAGGGTCTGCGCGGCATATTGGGCCTACTACTATAACCCGCCTCTTCTCCCTTGCAGAGGCAGTTTTTAAACTGGGGGTAGGCCTTGCTGGTCCCGGCATCTCTTCTGGTGTAGCCAAACCATCTTCCATGCCATCCATGGGCTGGCCTCCCTCCTCAAGAGCCTCATACCTGTTGTGCAGAGGCACCTGGTTGGGGGATGTGGGCAAGGAGGGAGTTCGCTTCCCTCCCCTCGTAGGGACTAGCCTCCATTCACTGGCCTCCTTTTGGCCACTGCCTTCAGTGGCAGGGCGAAGGGACCAGATCTCCTTCAGCTCGGGGTTTTTTTGGGGGCTCTTCTGGTTTTTGACTCAGGGACCCGGTCAGAGTCTGCTTCCACCAATCCATTCCTTTCTCACTCTCCCTGATGCTCCGCAGCCCTTCTGTTTCCTCTTTCAGCTCTGCTGCCAGGCTGAGCAGATCATCCCCCTGGTGGCACCTCACGCAGCTGTCACCTCTTCTACCACCCACCAGCCCTGGGAGATTAAGGCACTCTCTGCAGCCGGCGGCCTGGGGGGCTGCGTGCTTCCAGGGGAGCTCAGTTGGTACGGCCACGTCTGCTCTGGCAGGTGCAGCAGATGCGGGAAGCTGCGTCCTTCAGTTGGAGACCATGGCTGACCTTCCCCCCCGAGCGTCCTGCGCCCTTCCACGCGAACTGACGCGCCATGCCCTGCCTGCCCGCCCTGTTCACCGCACTCCCTTGGGCCGCCTTTGAAGGGGCTGGGGGCTGGCCGCTGCTGCTGCAGGCTCACTTGCCTCAGCCAGTGACCGTTGGTGGCGGTTACGCCTCCTTTAAACCTGCCGCGGCTGCTGCAGGCTCCGCCCCGGCCTCGTCAGACGCTCTCGCATCAGCTGTCAGCTGCGGGCTCCCTGCGGGTCCCTGCCACTGCCCGGTCTTCTCCCGGCCTCAGAAAAACTCGGAAAAAGCCCCTTTTCGCCACCGTTGCCCGGCTCTGCTGCCGACGTGCCAGCACCGGAGCTGTTTGCCTCGGCGAGTGACCTGTGCTTGTAGATTTGCTGGCTTAAACCCTGTTTTTCATTTTACTGAGCCTCCACTGCACCAAGTGAAATTAAATTTCCAGTCTTTCAAGTACTCTTGAGCGTCTCCCTGTGAAGCTGTGAAAGTTACTGCATTGCTCAAAGCAATGATGAGAAGCTCTCTGTGGTTCCAATTTGTAGCTACCACATGCTTGGTGACTTGACATTTCAAAAAATGGGTCTCAGCTGACCCATCCCCACCTGTTTGGCTTCTGAAGGAAAAACACTCATTTTTTAAAAACGCGACATGACGAGGAGAGTATCTTCTCCGTTGTTTTTGGTCCTAGATACAAACATTGGGCTTTTTGTCCTCGAGGTGAGACTGACCCGGAACATCCCACACAGAATCTCAAATACAAGGTTGCCGACTTCACGCCAAAGGCAATTAGCAAGAAAGAAATACAGTCTCCTCTGTTGACATTCGGGGACAGGTAGAGGAGAGTACTTCATTACTTACCAATGAAGTAATGAAGAGAAAAAACCCAAGGAACACAACACGCGTATTTATGCATGTATCATCACATACTCATCCTTCAGCCCTCGGGTTTGGGCTTTCTGATTCTCGGCACAGTGCTGGATGGTTTGTTTGCCGCACACTACGTTCTCCTCCTCCACAGGAATTCGTAGTTAGTACCAACCGTTTCATTACAGAACCAGAGCACAACACAGAGGGCAGTCAATAAGTAGCGGGTTTTGGTTTGTTACTTAGGATCATAGGTAAGGCATTCTTACCCATGGTAAGAATATAATAAGGTATAAAGAAGAGAACGGTATAACTTCCAAGAGAAATTATGATCTACCAAGGTATAGATATATATACATAGAAAAGTATATATATATCTCAATTAATGTGGAAACATTGTTTTTATGGGACTGTTGAATTGGGTCTCTAAAGAGTCTCTTCTATCCCTACGGGACAGGAGAACAGCATGAAAGGAATAGGTTAGGGAAAACTGTTTGGGTTTTTCCTGCCTCAGGCAAGGGCAAACCCATTCGTGGGACTGTTTTTGCTCAAGGACCTGGAGGTACTTGGTGGGTGATGCTGGAGAATGGGGAAGCTCAATGTGTACCGCAAGGAAATTCGACCCTGGGTGAGAAGACTTAATTCCGAGCTGTATGATATTAACCGTTATATGATGCTAACAGTGTTCTAGAAGTGTTCTTCAGGATAACACAGTAGTGATGAAACCTGAATGTTGTGGTTTGGCCTCAGACGGCAACAAAGAACCATGTGCCGCTCGCTCGGGCCTTCCCAATACAGGACTCTTGGGTTGAGACAAAGGCAGTTTAACAGAACGGCAAAGGGAACAAGCAAACAACAACAATCACACGGACAGAGGAATATACAAACACGATCACGGAACCGCCGCTCCCCGCCGCTCACCGACCGGACCCGGGACGCCCCAGCCTGCTCCAAACGGTGACTTCCTGCCCCCTCCCCGGGCAGCTCAGGGTGGGCATGGCTCACATGGCATGGAATACCAGGAAAAATTAACCCTATCCCCGCCGGAACCAGGACATTATCCACCCCTTATTCCATACCATCTATGCCATGCCCGGATCTTACAGGTTCCAATGAATTGCCACCACTTTCCCCTGTCATATATATATATATACACATATATATTCATGCGGATATAATGCCCTTAGTTTATGGGCCATCCCTCCAAAGCGTCCGTTGAGTTCTTTTAATCCATGGCTTTGGGCTCCACCTGTTAGAACAGTCTCTCAGGGCAGGTGAGATGCTGGGTGGTGCTGGTCTGTTGCATGCTGTATTTTCGGAGGTTGTGACTGGTGCACCCGGTGTGGCTCATGCACACAATCCGTGGGCTGAAGACGTAGATCTTGAGGAAGTTGCTGGGCGCCAGCTGCTGAGGTCAGTTCTTATCCCATCACCCCTGTGCCTTACTCATAGTACAACTGATAGCAATTATAGTAATGAGCACATACAGTGAGAGTGTTACTTAGCAATTAACAGCACACAATTTGATTCATTGGCTATTCTCACCCAAAATCAGATCCCCATGAGGTATACGTCGGACTTCCCCATGCTGCCACATCACGCACCAAGTGCACCCAGGTCCTTGGGCAAAAGCAATCCCACGGATGGGTTTGCCTTTGCCCGAGGCAGGACTAACCCAGACTGTCTTCCCTAGCGTATTCTTCATGTGCACTACGGGGACTTCATCCCCTTCTACGGTACGTGGAAGTTTTGATTGGGCAGGGCCAGCCCCATTGGTAGATCCCCTGGTGTTAACTAGCCAGGTAGCTTTTGCTAGATGTGTATCCCAATGTTTTAAAGTCCCACCACCCATTGCTCTCGGTGTAGTTTTTAACGATCCATTGTATCGTTCTAGCTTCCCGGCGGCTGGTGCGTGACAGGGGATGTGATATACCCACTCAATGCCATGCTCTTTGGCCCAGGTGTCTATGAGGCTGTTTCGGAAATGAGTCCCGTTGTCCGACTCGATTCTCTCTGGGGTACCATGTCACCACAGGACTTGCTTTTCAAGGCCCAGGATAGTGTTCCGGGCAGTGGCATGGGGCACAGGGTATGTTTCCAGCCATCCAGTGGTTGCTTCCACCATTGTGAGCACATGGCACTTGCCTTGACGGGTTTGTGGCAGTGTGATATAATCAATCTGCCAGGCCTCCCCATATTTATATTTCAGCCATCGTCCTCTATACCAAAAAGGCTTCAAACGCTCCACTTGCTTGATTGCAGCGCATGTCTCACATTCACGGATGACCTGTGCAATAGTGTCCATGGTCAAGTCCACCCCTTGGTCACGATCCCATCTGTATGTCGCGTCTCTTCCTTGATGGCCTGAGGAGTCATGGGCCCATCGAGCTGTGAATAGTTCACCCTTATGTTGCCAGTCCAGATCCACCTGAGACACTTCAATCCTAGCAGCCCGATCCACCTGCTGGTTGTTCTGATGTTCCTCCGTGGCCCGATTCTTCAGTACGTGGGCATCTACATGGCGTACTTTCACAACCAGATTCTCTATCCGGGCAGAAATATCTTGCCATAGGTCAGCAGCCCAGATGGGTTTGCCTCTGTGCCGCCAGTTGCCTTCCACTGCTGTAACCACCCCCACAGAGCATTTGCCACCATCCATGAGTCAGTGTAGAGATAAAGTACTGGCCATTTGTCTCGCTCGGCAATGTCCAAAGCCAGCTGAATGGCTTTCACCTCTGCAAACTGGCTCGATTCACCCTCTCCTTCACTGGCTTCTGCAACTTTTCGTGTAAGACTCCACACAGCAGCCTTCCACTTTCGATGCTTTCCCACAATCCGGCAGGACCCGTCAGTGAACAGGGCATATTTCTTCTCATTTTCTGGCAGTTTATTATATGGTGGGGACTCTTCTGCACGCGTCACCTCCTCCTCTGGTGACATTCCGAAATCCTTGCCTTCTGGCCAGTCCATGGTCACTTCCAGAATTCCTGGGCGACTGGGGTTTCCCATTCGAGTTCGCTGTGTGACCAGTGCAATCCACTTACTCCATGTAGCATCAGTTGCATGATGTGTGGTGGGGACCCTTTCTTTGAACACCCAGCGCAGCACCGGCAGTCGAGGTGCTGGGAGGAGCTGCGCTTCTGTGCCAACCACTTCCGAAGCAGCTCGAACCCCTTCATATGCTGCCAATATCTCTTTTTCTGTTGGAGTGTAGCAGGCTTTGGATCCTCTGTATCCCCAACTCCAAAACCCCAGGGGCTGACCTCGGGTCTCCCCTGGTGCTTTCTGCCAGAGGCTCCAGGTAGGGCCGTTCTCCCCGGCTGCGGTGTAGAGCACATTTTTAACATCTTGTCCTGCCCGGACTGGCCCCAGGGCCACTGCATGGACTATTTCCTGTTTGATTTGTTCAAAAGCTTGTCATTGCTCAGGACCCCATTTAAAGTCATTCTTCTTCCGGGTTACTTGATACAGAGGGCTCACAATTAGACTGTAATCTGGGATATGCATTCTCCAAAAACCCACAATGCCTAAGAAAGCTTGTGTTTCCTTTTTACTAGTTGGTGGAGACATAGCTGCTATTTTGTTGATCACATCCATTGGGATCTGACGGCGTCCATCTTGCCATTTTATTCCTAAAAACTGGATCTCCTGCGCAGGTCCCTTGACCTTACTTCGTGTTATGGCAAAACCAGCTTTCAGGAGGATTCAGACTATTTTACCCCCTTTCTCAAAAACTTCTTCTGCTGTGTTTCCCCATACAATGATGTCATCAATGTACTGCAGATGTTCTGGAGCTTCACCCTGTTCCAGTGCAGTCTGGATCAGCCCATGGCAAATGGTGGGGCTGTGTTTCCACCCCTGGGGCAGTCGATTCCAGGTGTATTGGACGCCCCTCCAAGTGAAAGCAAACTGTGGCCTGCACTCTGCTGCCAAAGGGATTGAGAAGAATGCATTCACTATATCAGTCGTAGCATACCGCTTGGCTGCCTTGGACTCCAGTTCGTACTGGAGTTGTACCATGTCCGGCACGGCAGCACTCAGCAGTGGTGTGACTTCATTCAGACCACGATAGTCTACAGTTAGCCTCCACTCTCCATTAGATTTTCTCACCGGCCACATGGGACTGTTAAAGGGTGAGCGAGTCTTGCTGATCACTCCTTGAACCTCTAGTTGACGAATCAGCTTATGGATGGGAATCAGAGAGTCTCGGTTAATGCGATATTGCCGCCAATGCACCGTTGCGGTAGCAATCGGCACCTGTTGTTCTTTGACCCTCAACAACCCCACAACAGAAGAATCCTCCGAGAGACCAGGCAAGGTAGACAACTGTTTAACTTCCTCCGTCTCCAAGGCAGCTATGCCAAAGGCCCAACGGTACCCTTTTGGGTCCTTAAAATACCCTCTCCTGAGGTAATCTATACCAAGGATGCATGGAGCCTCTGGGCCAGGCACAATGGGATGTTTTTGCCACTCATTCCCAGTTAGGCTCACTTCCGCCTCCAGTACAGTCAACTCTTGGGATCCCCCTGTCACCCCAGAAATACAAATGGGTTCTGCCCCTCTATAGCTTGATGGTATTAAAGTACACTCTGCACCCGTGTCCACTAGAGCCTTATACTCCTGTGGGTCTGATGTGCCAGGCCATCGAATCCACACCGTCCAATAAACCCGGTTGTCCCTTTCCTCCACCTGGCCGGAGGCAGGGCCCCTCTAATACTGGTCATAGTATCCATTACTCACTTCTTGCATAAATGACTTGGAACTTCCTTCAAGAGGATCAGAAGCAACATCAGGCCTTCTGCTCTGTCTGGGGAACGTCCCACTGGAAACTGGGACCGCACTTTTCCTGGAGGGATCCCCTTTTGTGGTTGTCCTTCCTTGCAACTCCTGTACCCATGTCCGCAGGATCGAAGTAGGTTGTCCATCCCACTTCCTCATGTCCTCTCCGTGGTCATGCAGGTAGAACCACAGGGTGCCTCGTGGTGTGTACCCTCTGTACTCTCTCTCTTGAGTGGGGAAATGCCTGCTTCTAATAGCTGAGACACTGGCCTGTACAGGTGGGGAGTAGGAGATATTCTCTTCAAGTTGCTGGACCTTCCGCGACAGTTTCTCCACAGCTGAAACAAGGGGGGAAGAGAGACTTTCTTCATATTGCCGGAGCCGGCCAGCCACCTCATCCACCGTTGGTCGCTCTTCACCTTTCCATTCCATTACTGCCAGTGAGTTGGCATATGATGATGGTGCGCTCCGTACAAACTTCTGCCACATGGGCCTTGTGCATTGCACCTCATCAGGGTCTGTGGGTAAGTCTGCATTGTCCAAGTCATAATAAATCATCTCCCGCACGGCTAATTCTCTCAGTTACTGGATACCTCTTTCCATGGTAGTCCACTTGCTTGGTTGACATACAACATCTTCAGTGAAGGAGTACCTCTCCCTCACACCTGACAGGAGTCGTTTCCAGAGGCTGAGGGCTTGGGTCTTTTTCCCAATTACCTTGTCAATGCTGCCTTCCCTAGACAGGGATCCCAGCTGCCTGGCCTCCCTACTCTCTAATTCCAGGCTACTGGCCCCGTTATCCCAGCACCAGAGCAGCCAGGTGAAAATGTGCTCACCTGAAAGTTGGCTAAAATTTTTTTGCATATCCTGCAGATCACTCAAGGATAGGGATCGAGTAATTATCTCTGGTTCTGCCTCTTCCTCCTGCTCTCGTGATGACCCTGGTTCATCATCATCTCTTACTAAGCGAACTGATTTCTTCGTGTACTTCTTCTGTATGGGGGCAACTGATACTGGCACGGGTTCATTCCCTGGTTCAGTGGCAGTGGCTGCTACGGGGGTTGGAGTAGTCGAAGTGGCTGTCACAGGGGTTGCAGTAGCCGCAGTGTCTGCCGGTCTGGTTTCCATCTCTTCCCCCTGAGGGTGCTGCATAATCGGGGAGATAATCGGGGAAGGAAGGCACTGTTTCAAGCCTCTTCTCTCAAGGTACATTGGTACTGAAGTTTGAAAATAAGCACTGAGGCTGAGTAGATCATCCCCCTGGTGGCATCTCACACAGCTGTCACCTCTTCTACCACCCACCAGCCCCGAGAGGCGAAGGCACACTCTGCAGCCGGCTGACCTTGGTTGTTATAGCAATAAGTATAATCAAGAGTCTCTGTGCACACCATTCTGTGGCACAAACTGTCTTATCACTCTGAACGAACCGTTTCAGACACAACGTGCTGTTAATTTCAGAGAGTTAGAAGAGGCCTAGCTAACAAATAAGCTATGTGCTCACAATGGTGGAAGCAACCACTGGATGGCTGGAAACATACCCTGTGCCCCATGCCACTGCCCGGAACACTATCCTGGGCCTTGAAAAGCAAGTCCTGTGGTGACATGGTACCCCAGAGAGAATCGAGTCGGACAACGGGACTCATTTCCGAAACAGCCTCATAGACACCTGGGCCAAAGAGCATGGCATTGAGTGGGTATATCACATCCCCTGTCACGCACCAGCCGCCGGGAAGCTAGAACGATACAATGGATCGTTAAAAACTACACCGAGAGCAATAGGTGGTGGGACTTTAAAACATTGGGATATACATCTAGCAAAAGCTACCTGGCTAGTTAACACCAGGGGATCTACCAATGGGGCTGGCCCTGCCCAATCAAAACTTCCACGTACCGTAGAAGGGGATGAAGTCCCCGTAGTGCACATGAAGAATACGCTAGGGAAGACAGTCTGGGTTAGTCCTGCCTCGGGCAAAGGCAAACCCATCCGTGGGATTGCTTTTGCCCAAGGACCTGGGTGCACTTGGTGCGTGATGTGGCAGCATGGGGAAGTCCGACGTATACCTCATGGGGATCTGATTTTGGGTGAGAATAGCCAATGAATCAAATTGTGTGCTGTTAATTGCTAAGTAACACTCTCACTGTATGTGCTCATTACTATAATTGCTATCAGTTGTACTATGAGTAAGGCACAGGGGTGATGGGATAAGAACTGACCTCAGCAGCTGGCGCCCAGCAACTTCCTCAAGATCTACGTCTTCAGCCCACGGATTGTGTGCATGAGCCACACCGGGTGCACCAGTCACAACCTCCGAAAATACAGCATGCAACAGACCAGCACCACCCAGCATCTCACCTGCCCTGAGAGACTGTTCTAACAGGTGGAGCCCAAAGCCATGGATTAAAAGAACTCAACGGACGCTTTGGAGGGATGGCCCATAAACTAAGGGCATTATATCCGCATGAATATATATGTGTGTATATATATATATGACAGGGGAAAGTGGTGGCAATTCATTGGAACCTGTAAGATCCGGGCATGGCATAGATGGTATGGAATAAGGGGTGGATAATGTCCTGGTTCCGGCGGGGATAGGGTTAATTTTTCCTGGTATTCCATGCCATGTGAGCCATGCCCACCCTGAGCTGCCCGGGGAGGGGGCAGGAAGTCACCGTTTGGAGCAGGCTGGGGCGTCCCGGGTCCGGTCGGTGAGCGGCGGGGAGCGGCGGTTCCGTGATCGTGTTTGTATATTCCTCTGTCCGTGTGATTGTTGTTGTTTGCTTGTTCCCTTTGCCGTTCTGTTAAACTGTCTTTGTCTCAACCCAAGAGTCCTGTATTGGGAAGGCCCGAGCGAGCGGCACATGGTTCTTTGTTGCCGTCTGAGGCCAAACCACAACATTCAGGTTTCATCACTACTGTGTTATCCTGAAGAACACTTCTAGAACACTGTTAGCATCATATAACGGTTAATATCATACAGCTCGGAATTAAGTCTTCTCACCCAGGGTCGAATTTCCTTGGGGTACACATTGAGCTTCCCCATTCTCCAGCATCACCCACCAAGTACCTCCAGGTCCTTGAGCAAAAACAGTCCCACGAATGGGTTTGCCCTTGCCTGAGGCAGGAAAAACCCAAACAGTTTTCCCTAACCTATTCCTTTCATGCTGTTCTCCTGTCCCGTAGGGATAGAAGAGACTCTTTAGAGACCCAATTCAACAGTCCCATAAAAACAATGTTTCCACATTAATTGAGATATATATATACTTTTCTATGTATATATATCTATACCTTGGTAGATCATAATTTCTCTTGGAAGTTATACCGTTCTCTTCTTTATACCTTATTATATTCTTACCATGGGTAAGAATGCCTTACCTATGATCCTAAGTAACAAACCAAAACCCGCTACTTATTGACTGCCCTCTGTGTTGTGCTCTGGTTCTGTAATGAAACGGTTGGTACTAACTACGAATTCCTGTGGAGGAGGAGAACGTAGTGTGCGGCAAACAAACCATCCAGCACTGTGCCGAGAATCAGAAAGCCCAAACCCGAGGGCTGAAGGATGAGTATGTGATGATACATGCATAAATACGCGTGTTGTGTTCCTTGGGTTTTTTTTCTTCATTACTTCATTGGTAAGTAATGAAGTACTCTCCTCTACCTGTCCCCGAATGTCAACAGAGGAGACTGTATTTCTTTCTTGCTAATTGCCTTTGGCGTGAAGTCGGCAACCTTGTATTTGAGATTCTGTGTGGGATGTTCCGGGTCAGTCTCACCTCGAGGACAAAAAGCCCAATGTTTGTATCTAGGACCAAAAACAACGGAGAAGATACTCTCCTCGTCATGTCGCGTTTTTAAAAAATGAGTGTTTTTCCTTCAGAAGCCAAACAGGTGGGGATGGGTCAGCTGAGACCCATTTTTTGAAATGTCAAGTCACCAAGCATGTGGTAGCTACAAATTGGAACCACAGAGAGCTTCTCATCATTGCTTTGAGCAATGCAGTAACTTTCACAGCTTCACAGGGAGACGCTCAAGAGTACTTGAAAGACTGGAAATTTAATTTCACTTGGTGCAGTGGAGGCTCAGTAAAATGAAAAACAGGGTTTAAGCCAGCAAATCTACAAGCACAGGTCACTCGCCGAGGCAAACAGCTCCGGTGCTGGCACGTCGGCAGCAGAGCCGGGCAACGGTGGCGAAAAGGGGCTTTTTCCGAGTTTTTCTGAGGCCGGGAGAAGACCGGGCAGTGGCAGGGACCCGCAGGGAGCCCGCAGCTGACAGCTGATGCGAGAGCGTCTGACGAGGCCGGGGCGGAGCCTGCAGCAGCCGCGGCAGGTTTAAAGGAGGCGTAACCGCCACCAACGGTCACTGGCTGAGGCAAGTGAGCCTGCAGCAGCAGCGGCCAGCCCCCAGCCCCTTCAAAGGCGGCCCAAGGGAGTGCGGTGAACAGGGCGGGCAGGCAGGGCATGGCGCGTCAGTTCGCGTGGAAGGGCGCAGGACGCTCGGGGGGGAAGGTCAGCCATGGTCTCCAACTGAAGGACGCAGCTTCCCGCATCTGCTGCACCTGCCAGAGCAGACGTGGCCATACCAACTGAGCTCCCCTGGAAGCACGCAGCCCCCCAGGTCGCCGGCTGCAGAGAGTGCCTTAATCTCCCAGGGCTGGTGGGTGGTAGAAGAGGTGACAGCTGCGTGAGGTGCCACCAGGGGGATGATCTGCTCAGCCTGGCAGCAGAGCTGAAAGAGGAAACAGAAGGGCTGCGGAGCATCAGGGAGAGTGAGAAAGGAATGGATTGGTGGAAGCAGACTCTGACCTCCCTGAGTCAAAAACCAGAGGAGCCCCCAAAAAAACCCCGAGCTGAAGGAGATCTGGTCCCTTCGCCCTGCCACTGAAGGCCGTGGCCAAAAGGAGGCCAGTGAATGGAGGCTAGTCCCTACGAGGGGAGGGAAGCGAACTCCCTCCTTGCCCACATCCCCCAACCAGGTGCCTCTGCACAACAGGTATGAGGCTCTTGAGGAGGGAGGCCAGCCCATGGATGGCATGGAAGATGGTTTGGCTACACCAGAAGAGATGCCGGGACCAGCAAGGCCTACCCCCAGTTTAAAAACTGCCTCTGCAAGGGAGAAGAGGCGGGTTATAGTAGTAGGCCCAATATGCCGCGCAGACCCTCTTGACAGGGAGGTATGCTGCCTCCCCGGGGCCGGGGTCAGGGACGTCACTTGAAAACTTCCCAGCCTGGTTAAATCTGGCTAGGGGCATCAAGGATAACAAGAAAAACTCCTATGAGTACGTCACGGGTACAGGCAAGACTAGGGAAGGTGTGGGCCCTCTCAGGAAGCACACAGGAGACCTGGTCACCCAGGACACGGAGAAGGCTGAGATGCTGAATGACTTTCTCGCCTCGGCCTTCACCAGCAAGGGCTCCACCCACACCACCCAAGTTGCAGGATGCAAAAGCAGGGTCTATGAGAATGAAGAAGCGCCCAAGGTAGGAGAAGATCAGGTTCAGGACCATCTGAGGAACCTGAAGGTGCATAAGTCCACGGGACCAGATGAAATCCATCCACGGGTCCTGAGGGAGCTGTCAGATGAAGTCGCCAAGCCTCTTTCCATTATATTTGAGAAGTCGTGGCAGCCTGGTGAAGTTCCTGCTGATTGGAAAAGGGGAAACAGAACGCCCATTTTCAAAAAGGGAAAAAAGGAAGACCCAGGGAACTACAGGCCGGTCAGTCTCACCTCTGTGCCTGGCAAGGTCAGGGAGCAGATCCTCCTGGAAACGCTACTAAGGCACATGGGAAATAGGGAGGTGATTGGTGACAGCCAACACGGCTTCACCAAAGGCAAACTCTGCCTGACATTGACAAATGTCTTACTCTTTGGTGTCTTTGGTGAAATTACAATAGAAATGTGGCGGCTCTCTGTCAGTGAACGGACTTATTTCAGAGATAACTCACATAATATGTGTGCTTATTTTTGAACTTCAGTACCAATGTACCTTGACAGAAGAGGCTTGAAACACAAGGAAGTGCCTTCCTTCCCCGATTCTTTCAAAACACGCTGGATTCTTTCAAAACTGCTTGCGATGGGAAGTGGCTAATTGTACTAATATTGACTCCTCCATCCAACAAAGAAGGAACTGCAACATGCCATTACAAATTCTACTTTTGTAGCCCTCCAAAACACTGTCAAGTTGCTTTACAAATGCTAATCAATGTCTCCTGAAGTCTAGTAGATTGAAACGCTCTGGCGATACCACTTGACTTGGTCATTGCAGAGTTGTATGGCGGAGAACAGAACTCCAGAGTTTTCATAAGAACCATTTTATTTGGAAAACAAATATACAGCTCTGGTGACAGAAGAAGTCGGTAAAGTTGTCCTGAATGGTCCCTGTTTAAGAAAACCATCTGCCACGCTAACTGCACCTGCAACAGCACCTGCAACGACAGCACCTGCAACGTGGTCTCCATCTGCGTTTCCATCTTCAATTTTATCTGCATCCGCACCGGCATCCCCAAAGATGCCTTCCTCTGAAATGGTACCTGCATCAGCAACGCTCCCTCTGTCTGCAAGGGCATCTGCAATGCTCTCTGCACTCCGGTTTTGTCTACATCTGCAGTGGCGCACGAAAGGGTATCTGGTGTGGCATCTGTCTCTCCCATGGCATCTCCGTCTGCAGTTGCATCTGAAAGACTACCTGGTTTCTGCAAGGGCGTCTGCAGCGGTATCTGTGTCTGCCACGGCCTCTACAACGGCATCTGCACCTGCAACGGAATGGGCGGTGGTATCTCTGATGGTATCAGTACGGGTGTCCCTGCCTGTGTTGGTGCCGGCGTCTGTGAAGGTCTCTGTACGGTGCCTGTGTGCCCAATTGTACCTGTGTCTGCGTCTGTGCTGGCATCTGTCTGTGTCCTAAGTCTGTGCGTGGCGGGAGTTCTGCTGTCCAACAGGAGTCCAACGCCCTGTCCGTGTTGGCCTTCATGCGCGCTGCCAGGCGGGAGAACCTCCGTCCGCTGGAAGTGCCCTCCAGGCTGAAGAGGCGCTCCAGTAAGGAAAGGCAGCAGCTCTGCTGCAGCAGCCAGGCCAGCCTCTTCATCCTGCTGCACGAGAGAAACTGCTGGGCCCAGAGGCTCTCGCTGTACAGCGCTAAATCAGACAGGGCTGGGGGAAAGCAGGGCGGCGGACAAGCCAGTCGCACCTCCTGGGAGGAAAGGGAGCTGATGGAGAGGAAGGGGGCAAACAAAGCAGTGCCGCCAGGGGAAGCTGACCGCTCGAGAGGGCGCGTTGGCGCTACAGCGCCCGGGGGCCCAAGCAAAGCTGGGAACCGGCAAGAAAAGGGTTATCGCCCTCTGAGCTTCCTCGCTCTCACACCTCACCCCCACCCACTGCTCCTTCCCCGTCTCCTGAGCCCTGCCCCTCGTCAGCCTCTACTCCCTGTTTGCAGCTCTCTGTCCCCAGCCACCACCAAGGCCCTGCCGCCGTCGACGCGTGCCGGCAGGCACAGCCCCGGCTGTGAGCTGCTTTTTACCGGGGGGAAGGAGCGTGCAGGGGGGAGGGAGTGTGGGGCTCTGTCGTTCCCCATTCCACCCGCACATCGCTCCTTAACCCCTCGGTCCTGTAAGGGCCGTGCGTCAGGTCACGTGTGGCCTCAAGCCCAGGCAGGTCTGGGACCAGGTAGGAAATGGCTCTTCCTCCCCTGGGTTCTCAGTTCTGCTCCTTACCGGCCCTTCTGCAGAAGGCAGGCTGCTCTTCTCACGTAAGCGACACAAGGCAACTTTTCCACCTGAGCCTTGACAAAGGCGCCAAGGAAGGTCTCGGGGAAGTTCCTTCTGAGCAAGCTCAAAGCCTCCCTCATCATTTTCTCTGCCAGCTGAAGGCGTTGCATACACCAGCAAACCTGCAGAGGAAAAGGGAAACACCCTGATCTGCTCGAGTCGGCCAAGAGACTGCCGGAGTCTGCCGGTGGCTTGTGATGCCAGGGATAGCCCCTGCAGCCGGGGAAAGCATCCAGCTCCATCCCCCAGGACATCCCTCCAGACCTCCCCATCTCTTTACCTCCCCTTTGAGGCTGAAGAAGGTGGCCTCTTCAAAGCAGGCTATCGCAGTGGCTTTCATCTTCCTCAGGACGTCCGCTTCGTTCAGCTTCATGAGGGCCTTTGCGCAAGCACAGAGAGAGCAGGCGAGCGTGATGCAGAGCCCATGGCCGGCCTCGTCCTCCCCTGTTGCCTCTGGCATCTGTCTTAAGAGGGCCCGTTTCTCCCCCTGCTGATGCCCGCCCCAACACAGTCACGCCGGCTCAGAGCACAGGCACCAGTGCTCCTTCAGATCCCCTCCCTGCTAATTCCCCTCCTGCTATGGGCACGGTGGCCTGTGTCTCCGTCCACAGAAGAGGCAAGCCGGAGGAAGAAGTCAGGCTCTGACCCCAGCATGTCCCTTCCAAGGCCCCGTCAAGGCATGCCCTATTGCAGCGGTGAAGTTGTCCTGCCCAGAGCCAGCTGACTGAGAGGACTCCGTGCACGATGGGCGCTGGCGAGCGAGGCAACTCACCATGTAGCTGTTGGAGACGTGCAGGTAGGCAGCAGCACACTCCAGAAGGTAGTAAAAGGCTCGGTCGGCATCGCCCATTGCCACGTAGTGGCGAGCCAAAGGCACAAGCACCGATTCCACGATGGCTCGGCATTCACACCAGTGTGTGCCGTTGTGCTGCCTGTCGGTCTCGTCGGGCAGCTCAGTTGTCTGTTCGCCCTCTGGCAGAAGCCGCTCCGCCACACTAGTCAGAGCACCGTTCCCAGGGGAAGAAGAGAGCAAAGAATGCACAGGCATCACCTACACTGGTCTTTTGCCCCACAGAGAGGCCATCAAAAGCCCTTTGTTCAAAAGGGAGCGCGAGCCCACGGGCAGGCATGACTCCTACAGCTGCTTTGTAGCCAGGGAGAAGAAGACAAGCTGGGCTTTCTGTCACCTCCCTCAGGCAAACCACCCGGCTCCCTTGTGGTGGCTTTTCGCCTGCAGATTTTGTAGCGCTCCTCTCGAGGAACTGGAAAGCAAGGCCTGCTCCAGCGTAGTGTGACCATCACTAGGAGCCCACGGGCTTCCTCCAGCACTGTCTCACCTCCGTGGCCATCTCTTCCCAGCTCCCACCTCACAGAAAGCCTCTTCCTTAAGCTAGAGTCACAACCGGCAGGCAAATGCCAGCGCTTCCTTGGTCTCCTCTGGAGACCCCTGAGGCCCCTGCCTTTACAGAGAATCAAACCCTTGTCTGCTCACCCGGTTTCCGCCTCCGTGAAAGCCTGCTGCTCTGCGGCATCTGCAAAGAAAACAGGGGGTTAGACACCTCCTCGCCTGCCCCAGGGGAAGAGCTGCTCTCGCTCTCCCACTGGGCTTCAAGGACCCTTGCGAGGGTGCCGACACGCTGAGCAAAGTCTGCGGTGGTTGTCCTCAGCTCCTGGGCTCGTCCCCGGCAGACCTCCTCCCAGCCGATCCCCAGCATACACCCCTGGGCTCCTGGAGGGCCCGGGCTGTGGAGCACGGTGCACAGCGTACCCCCAGTGGCGTGGGTCCTACCCTGCTTCAGCTCTTCTCCAGCCAGCACCAAGGCCTCCCAGCTGCATGAGTCGCCTCCGTCGGCAGGGTCCCGACAGCTGCCTCCGTCCTGGCTGCTGGTGACGGCGAAGTGGTGGAAGGCGACAAACTCCCCTTGGCCGCAGCTCCTGCATTTGTGCGCGTGCTGCTCCAGGAAGGCGGCACACTTGCCGCGCAAGGCGACTCGCTGCCTCCCGGGCCACAGCTCGTACGCAGCCTTCTGCAGCAGCGGGACGCAGAAGGCCAAGACGCCAGGCTGCTGCTCCTCGGTCCTCGTGCTGGGAGAGGGCCTCTGCACACCTGCAAGGCAAAGGGCCTCGGCATCAGCCCCAGCTCAGGGCCGTCGCAGCCGGGGCACGAGAGTCATGCCTTGGCGTGCACCCTTGCCAGCCAACCAGCACTGCTGCACACCGAGCCTTGCAGCACGGGGCAAAAGGGCCCAGCTTGCCTTGCTGACGCTAGCCCAGCCCCGCGGACACAACGCTCAGCTGCGCTCCAGGCAGGAGCTGGGCATGTCACCACCAGCCCAAGCAAGCCCCGTCCAGCACTTTCTCCCTGCTCTTGGCAAGGCAGTCCCCAGCCTCCTGAGCTTCCTCCTGCACCACAGGGGAGTCAAAGCTGAATAAAAGCCCGTCAAGGGCCCCGGGGCAACCTGGAGAGCATCTTTGATCAGGTGGCTGGGAGAGGATGTCAGGGGCTCCACACGCCCTCCCGTGCCTGTGCTACGAGCAGCGCTCGGGATGGCACTTGGTGGGAACCTCCCTCCAGCGCAAAGCTAGCGGGCTTTGAGACTGACCCGTAAGGTCTTTGAACAACCCATCGCAAAGAGCCGTGCCTGCCTGAGCCCCAGCCACCCCTCACAGCAGGGGAAGCGCACCATGCCCTGGGGAGCCCTGCCGGGACACAGCTGGGAGCTCCCTTGTCCACCTGCCCGCTACCACTTACTGCTCTCCACCTGCGAAGAGGTGGCTGGCCCCTCGGTAGGATCTTGCACATCTTCTGGCACCTCTGTGTTTTTCAGCCACCTCAGGATGTTGTCGCTCACCAGCTCGTCCAACGAGGAATTCATATGGGTCCTGAGGCCAGTGGGAAGGATGTGCAACAGGAGCTGGGTGGTAAACACCGGCCCGATGATGGCTGCAAACTTCACAACCATCCGCGTCAGCGGCTGCATCCGATCCAGCTGAGTCAGCGCAATCTCTGTCAAGAAGAAACAACACGTCTCTCTTGCCTCTTCCCCATGCTGAGGCTGGAGAGGCTGGAAAGTTTCAACCCATGAGATGGGGTAGACTTTGGCCTCCTCTCCTTGCGGCTGCACCTACTGGGCAATCGCAACCCAGGGTAGGCATCTTCAAACTGGCTCCGCTCCTGATGGAATCGCAGGCCATGAGGCCTGGGGAAAAGCCAGATGCTCAAACAAATGCTCCCCCACCGAGGGCAGGGAGGGCAGGACCCAGCAGGTATGCGCATCCCATGATGTGCCCTACCAGATCTGGAGTAGGCTTTTGCCCAACAGCACACACAGAGAACTTTCCCCACATCACAGGTGGACACAGAGCTCCCCACAACGCTTGCCTTAACTTGGCCAGACAATACTATTCCTTTCTCTTGGTTTTCTTTTTTTTTTTTTTTTTTGGACAAAGCCACTTCACAGCAGGAATACTTTAGCATGATGTCTCTTCACAATTCATAACAAATGTCTATGGCCAGAGAGGAGGGACACTCATTGAAAGCTCCCCCATCCAGCTCCCCTGGCTACAGGAGGATTTCCATGCCGATCCGCAGAAAACAAAAAACCAAAACAAAATGAAAAAAAAGAAGAAAAAAGAGAAGGATTTGGTTTGGATTAAGTGCCTTGAGACCAGCATTAGCTGGGGAACTTAAAAAGAGAACAGCAATACAGATGCTGCGTCAAAGTTGGGACAGAGGCAAGTCAAAGCCTTTTCCCAGCAAAGTATTTGTTTTGGTGAGAAAAGGGAGCCATTTCAGTGTTGCACGGATAACCTTTTCTCTCCTACCTGCTGACGGAGAGCAGCCAGCAGGCTCACAGGAGGGGAAAGCGGCTGCCTGCAGCCCCAGGCCTGTTTCTGCTGGGACCGGAGCCGCCTTCCCAGCAGAGCCCCCACGCTGAGAGGGTGACTCTGCAGCACACGGATGCCCGGCCTCCCTCCAGCCCCTGCCCCGGGAAGGAGCCCCAGCACAGCCGACAGCCGGCAGAGCGGCGCTCGGCTCCTTACCTTTCAAGGGGATGGGCAGCGCGGTGTTCTCCAGGGTCACGCCTGGCCTGAGGAGGCAGACCCTCCCGTCATTCCGCGCCTCGGAGCTCCAGGTTGCCGCGAGGGATGAAGCCTCGGCTGCAGATGCTGGGCGGAGCAAGAGAGCACCGATAAGGCAGTTCGCAAAGCGACTCGCAGCTCGCGAGCGCTTCACGATTCACTTGGGATGGGACAAGTCGCCCCTGACATGGTCCAGTGCCTGCCCTGAATGTGGTGGTCATGAAGCAGAGCAAAACAGTTCCCACCAGTTCCCAGCCAGGGAAACTGCTGGTGCTAATGCAAGACGTGGCCTCAGTCCTGGCTCTTCCCAAGGCCGCGGCACTCTGGCTGGCATTGCTCTCTCGGATGGCATTACCACCGTTTTCTTCCGTTACCGGCACTCTTGTGGGGATTTATGGTTTGGCATTCAAGTTTCCTGGGCTCGTCCCTCACCTCAAGCTGGGGTTTGTTCTCAAGTGAGCTAGCCTTTGGCCAAGCTAAACTGCATGCCCATTGGAATGCCTAAGAAACACCACAAGCACATGTGCTTCGGAAGGATTTCCCCTGTGTTTTAGCCCCACAACCCCCGCCCCAAGAATGTAGGTCCCTCCGAGCCACCAGAACTCACTGCCCCTGCTTTGCCTGTCCCAACAGCAAGGCGCACAGGAGCCCACACCTCCGCCAGACCAAGATCTGACTCTGCCCAGAGCCATGGGGGAACAACGGGGCAAGACTCTGCTGTGGAGAACACGCCACAGCAACTCGCTAGTCGCAGCCAAGGTGCTTACTGATCAGGCTCTCCCAGTTGTCCTTTGCTTTTCCAGACTGCCTCCGGGTGCAGAACTGGAGCATGTCGTTGGCACGAAGGCAGCGCAGCAGCTCCTCGCAGTAATATGGGATCCCTGAGCTGGTTCGGATCAGGAACCTGCACAGGAGCAGACCCGTCGGGGACCGGCACAAGGAAAGTAAGGTGAAACACAGTTCAGCTGGGCGGCCAGTCACTCAGGCATACCAGGGTAGCCAGCATCTTCATCACAGCTACACCTCACTTTGGAAAGGGATCGTCCTCCCACTGCCTTGGGATTTTGTGCCCCCTGAACCCTCCAGCCTTTGCCGAAGTCCACGGGAAAAGAATTGCGGACAATGCCCAAAGCGCAGAGCAGCGAGCCCTGCCTTTCTTCTCCTCAGGAGCCTGGAGAGGATGGACCTCTGCCCCGGGGAATCTCCCCCACAGCCCAGCCACCCAGACCAAGGCCTTTTCTGTTCACACCCAGACACAGCTGGGCTCAGGACTCTTCCTCCCTTCCTCCCTGTGCGGCAGCCAAGGCTGACACCTCCCAGGCTGGGTGTCTCGGGAGTTGCCCGCTCTCAGCGCACACCCACCAGGGTGAGGCATAACAAGCCGCCCACGCCTGGCACTCGCTAGAGTCCGGGATGCTTCTAGCGGCCCTGCGCTCCCTTGCCTGGGGGCCTGATTCCCTACCACGGTCAGCAGAGGTTCAGGCCCTCAGGAAGAGCTCCCCTGCCTCCAACTTACCTCACCAGATCCCTGGGGATGCTGACCACTCCGAGGTCCTTGCAGACTTTCTGCATCACAACTGAAGCTTTCAGCTTGTCCAGATGAAGATAAGTGATTTTCTGGGACGTGGCGTTGTCTGCTGCGGCTTTGCGAAAGCTCTCGGTTATCTCGTAGCCTGGGGCTAAGCTCATGACCATGAAGAGGGAGACCTTCTGGAGCACGGGTGACATGATGAACCAGGAGTCAGGGTCGATGAAATGGGCATTGTCGATGACAAATATGCCAAAATCTCCTGTAAGGGTCTGAAAAAAAGCAGGTTGCTCTGAGGGGAATCCAGTGGATTCTCAGCTGTCTTGCAGGGGACGAGATTTAGCCTCCGTCTCTTGAGAGGATGCTCTGAAGTCTCTCCCCAGCCACTTTCCCGCTCGGAAGCTTACTGACTCTTTGAGACTGGAGGGTCATACCTAACATCACTTGCCCTGCAGGAGGGAGCTCGGGCAAGGGAACCCAGAAGACATTGCTCCTCCTCCAGGGCACACTTTACGGGAGGAAAGTCCTCGGGTGTGTTTGTGGGGCTGCGGGGGGAAGTGGGGGGGCGAGGGCTTTCTCGGGCTCTGACGGGCCATGACCCAGGTGCGCAGTCATCCCGCCTGTTCACACCTCAGTGGTACAGAGCCCGCAGACGGCAGGGTTTTTCCTTCTCTGACCCAGGGGGAAGGAAGGAGAAATGCTCACCTTCTCCAGCACTTTCACCCGAGTCGAGTGCAATTCCAGTCTTCTTTGAGTTTCATCCATCTCGCGAACATTGTCCGAAATGGGGAACTGGCCAGAAAAGCAGAGTCAGGGAGAAACACGGCTCCAGGGCTCGGCACACCTACCCAGCACGCAAGACCGCAGAGCCCACCGTCTCTGACAGCCTCAGCACCTCACCTCTGCCCAGCACAGGGGCAGGGAGCCGCAGCGGGGACTCCACCCAGAGCCTAAAGCAAAGGCCCTCTGCTGAGGGTCTCTGCAGAGCTGGGGCTTGGGCTGAGTCGGTTCTCTGGCTGTGGGAATCGTGGGCTGGCTGGGGCAGACCCCTCGCACAGCGGTGACCTCGGCACGAGGTCAGGAACAGCCTCTCTCCAGTGCCACTTCCAGGGTGCCGAACAAGGCACCGGGCACTGCGGATGCGGCGCAGGACACCAGCCCCACAGACAGGGAGCCCCCCGGGCCCAGGCATGGCAAATGCACACTGTGACCCCCGCAATGCCCATCCCGGAGCTAAGGCACTCCCAGCAGCGTGCCCACTCAAGGTCAGACCCAGACAAGCTCAGGAGAAGGCCTTCTCAACATCCACAGGGGCCTCTGGCTCTCACCTTGACACCGAAAATGTCATTGAGGAGGCAGTAGCTGCTCTCTTCGATTGTCCCTTGCAGCTTTGTCTTCAGCACGCGCTGCCTGTCGCCGCGCGATTCACAGTCCTGGAGGCCCAGGGCCCTGGCCATCAGCATGCGGATGGCAGAGAAGGGCTGCCTCGTGTCGATCTCCAGCAGTTCCAGGGCAACCACCCTGCGGTGCAAAAGCAAAAGGCACTGAGATTCCCCACAGCCCCAGCCTTCTAAGACAAGAGGGGCGGAGGTGCCCTTTGGGGGGAGCTCTTCAGCCCCCCATCTCCAAGCGCTTCCCACAGAAGGCCAAGCTTTTCCCTCCTCGTACGAGAAAGGGCACAGAGGGGCAGTTGCTGCCAAGCCAGCGGGAGAGCCGGGTCCAGAGCCTGTGTCTCTGCAGCGCCGGCCTAGGTCTCTCTACGTGCCCCCTGCAGAGGAACTCACGGGGCTGAGAGGCAAGAATGGAGCAAGTGGTGGGTTTGCCTTTGGGCTCCAGACCTTATCGGTCTGCCTGCCAGAGCACAGGCCCCCGTGCTCCTCCTGGGAAACACGCCGAGGGCGAGCAGGGCTTCTGAGACAGGCAGCCCTGCTGTCTCTGGGGTCTGGAGTGGGATGAAAAGCACTGAGCTTGGGCTCTTTCCTTCTATCTGCGCCTGACCCAGGGGTGAAGGAGGAAAGGCCGTGGCTCCAGAAGCCACCTCCAACTCCCCAAAGAGGCAGAGGCGGGAGCGGAGCACGCAGGTGCTCCCAGGCAGTGTCTCCAGGAGGCTCTGTCGGGAGGCTGCAGTCCAAGGGCCAGGTACCCTGGCAGAGGGGCTGGAGCGTTCCACGGCTGTCAGGGGATGGGCAGGGGCAGCGTCCCAAAGCTACAGGTGGAAAACCTGTACCTGTGGCCAGCATCCTGGCCTAGAGAGGCCAGTTCAGCAAGTAAGTGGCTCTTTCCACAGCCCATCGTGCCCTCAACCGCCAGGATGTTCCTTTGGCCTGAATCCCTATAGGCGTTCAAGCAGCTGACAAAGAGGTCAGTCTCCTGCTTCCGACCTGCGAAGACAAACCAGAGAACGAGCTGCTGGGGGCGTGCTGAAAAGCAAAGAGCCGTCCCTTTTGCGGGCACCCTCCACCGCAGCTTCCCTCCCCGCTACCACATCGGCCAGCCTGCCGGCACCCAGGCCTCCTTCCCACCTGCTCGTCCACGCTTGGGCACCTCTGCCTTCCTCAGAGCAGTCACGGGGCCACCTGCTTGCCTGCCCCGCAGCGCAGCCCCCTCGCCCTCTCCCCTATCCCACAGGCACGGAGATTCTGCCGGCCCCATGCGACTCCCCGCAGCGATCCAGCACGAGACTGTAAGGGATGACTGCAGCCGGTTCAGGCAGCTGCGTCCCAAACAGACTCAAAGCATCTCCTCGCTGTGCCGTGAGCTGCACAGCACCTCCCAGTAGCTAAGGCAGCGTCGTCAGTCCCGTTCTGGTTTGGTCCGGGCTACAGTTAATTTTATTCAGCAATAGCCTGTACAGGTCTATGTTTTGTATTTGTGACCAAACATCGCTGTTGATAACACAACCAGGTTTTAGTTATGGCTGAAGAGCGCCTGCGCAGCGTCGAGGCCTTTTCCATTGCTCGCGCTGCCCCGCTGGCGAACAGTCTGGGGGTGCACAAGAAGCTGGGAGGCGGCACAGCCGCCACAGCCACCACAGCTGACCCCAACTGCCCAAAGGCCTATTCCAGACCATACAACGCCGTGCTCAGCAAGAAAATCCGGCGGAAAGGAGGAAGGGGGGACGTTCGGAGTGATGGCATTTGTCTTCCCAAGTCACCGTCACACGTGATGAAACTTTGCTTTCCTCGAAATGGCAAGACGCCTGCCCGCCCATGGGAAGCAGTGAATGAATGCCTGATTTTGCTTTGGGCGTGTGTGCAGCTTTTGCTTTCCCTATTAAGCTGTCTGTATCTCAGCGCACCAGTGCTCTCCCTTTAACCCTTCCGATTCTCTTCCCCATCCCACTGTGGGGTGCGAGTGGCTCTGTGGGGCTGAGCTGCCAAGCGGGGTTAACCCACAACAGGGCCCAAAACATTCGGCAAGACCCCGAGTGAATACAGGCATCCCCTGCCTCCTGACATTGCCGTGTCTTCGCCCAGATGCTGCCAAGAAAGCAGCTCTGAGGAGTACAAGGAGGAGAACCCACCGTCAAAACTCTCCATCGATTTGGCAGAAGGAAATCTCTTTCCTGACCCCAAAGACAGGGATCAGTTTAGCCCCCAGGCTGTGAGCAGCTCCACAGTTGAAAGCAACCTTCCTACCAGGTCTGGAAGACAGCAGGGAGCAGCAGGCGCCCCACCTCGTTTTCCACCCAAAGATATCAAGCAAGCAGAGACCAAGACAGGCGGCGCTTTCTTAGGGCTGCTGCAGGCAACACCATCCCTGGTAAAAGCCTCTCCCTTCCCAGCAAGGCACTAAAAGTTACCAAGGGGAAGAACCTGGGCTTCAGAAGAGCAAGGCGTTCTCCACCTACCCAGCAAGGGGACGTACTCCGACCTCTTCTTGGTAAGACCCACGCCAAAGATGCTAGAAGCAGGGGAAAAGACAACACAAGTCAATGAGACGGTGAGAAGCCAGGGGACCTAGAGAAGCAGCCTGGCGTGGTAGGGAAGGAGGTGCTCCTCGGGTACCGGCTTTTCTCTGGAGCAGGCTGTTATCCCCTGCACGCTTTCCCAGCCAAAGTTCAAGCTGACACGCTACGACAGCTTCAAGCGTAAAGAAGCCCAGCGGCCACGGTGGGACAGGAGAACATATCAAGAGTCCATCCCCAGAGGCCAAACACAGAGAAACAGGAGAAGACACGTGAAAGAAGCCAGGGCGTGCTGTTGGCTGGGAGACAGCTTTACCACTTTGGCCAAGAACACCAAGCGTCTTTGAAAGGGGGACTTGTGTCCCTGAAGGGCTTGGGATGCCAAGCACCTGGCACCTTTGGCTCAAGTCTTCCCGCAGTTTCAAAGAGACGGCAGTGGTAACCTTCAAACCGTCCTCTAAAGGGAAGGTGAAATCCTGGCCCAGAAGAGCTGAGATTTCTGCAGGAAGACCTGAGGAAGAGTGTCCCGATGGTCCACGTTTCCCCATGGGGACCAGACTGGCCCAAAGCTTCCTGCTCGGAGCAGCTGGGACAGAAAACTCCTTGGGTCAGCATTCCCAGGGCACGTGGTGGAGCAAGCACAGCAGGGAAAGCACAGCCCAAAGCCCTTTAGACCCAGCCCACAAGGCCAGGTTGTGTCTACCAAGACAGACAAACCTTCCCCATCCCTCTGGTTTCACTCCCGCTCTCTCAGCAGCTGGAGACAGCAGGGGAGAGGGGCAAAAAGCCTGCCACGCCAGGGCTTCCGACCGTCTCAGAGGACACTCACCTCTCCTCGGTGACCCCCACGTATTGATAGACAGGGCCAGGCTGCCTGAGGCCTTTCATCTCTCTCTCCGGCAGCTCCTTGAAGTAGGAAGCGGGCAGCCGGGAGGCGGCGTAGGTCACTGCATCACAGGACACCAGCCCAGGGTAGTGCACCATCATCCGGGCAGCCAAGTTCACCTTCTGGCCAAGGACTGCCAGAGAGAGAGCACGCGTTAGAGAGAGAGAGCATGCGTCGGTGTGGCCCGTGCCGCCAGCCCCGCGGCACCCTTCCAGGCCAATACCTGTGTATTCGTGTCTCAGCGGGTGGCCAGTGACTCCGCAGAACATCGTCCCTCTGGTAACTGCCACAGACATTGTCCTGGCACACAGAGAATCAGCAGGGCTTGAGCAGCGCCCCAGGCACAGTCCTGCCCGCCTGGCTTCATCCCTTCCCACACCTCCCCTCGGTGCCAGCCTGGGCCACCGGCTGTGCTGCCCTGCCAGCGTGGGTCTCGGGGACGTGGAGAGCTCAGGGGTGCAACATCTGCAGGTTGCAAGGGACAAGGGGCAGGGGCAGAGCACGTGCAGGGCCACAGCCCTCTTGTGAGCAAAGAGAGAGGGAAGAAGGCGCCCGCCATGTCACCGCCTGGCGATGACAGCCACTTGGGATCAGGTGGCTGGGCCCCATCCCCGTTCATGGGGCAGTGGCCCAGAAGGGCCTGCCTCTGGCCGCAGCGGCCTCTGGCCCTCACGAGGGCTCTTTCCAGCGCGGTGGCCAGCAGAGTGTGCTTGGAGGGACTCCGTCTGGCTGCCGTGGGCTGAGCCCAGGGGTTGCCTGCACCTCTCAGGGCACTGCCTCCTTCCTGCCAGGGACAAGGGAGAGCAAGCTAGAAGGCACATCTCTTTCTGTGAAGCCCCCTTGCGCCGTCCCAGGCAGCATGCACCCCGCCGACCCCCGCCACACACTCACTCTCTTTCCTCGAGCATGGTGGAGCACGAGTTGAAGATCTCCAGAGCACTCTGCAGGGCGTGAAGGCTCTCGCAGGGCAGCTTGTTTCCAGGGAGTCCCAGCACGCAGAGGAACGTGCAGCCCTGCCCAGGACAGATGTGGAACATGTTGCTACAGCGCCTAAGAGGGAGTCTCTCCCTCGCGCTCACTGCCCACCCTCTGGCGCTGGGGGAGGCCACCGTTCCCCCCCACTCACTTTATCACACAGGAGGACTTTGTTGATGTGGCCCTTGTGAGGAGAGAGGATTTCTAGCATCACCCTGCTGGCCTCCTTGAGGACGGTGCTGAGATGCACCGAGCTGGTACCTGCAGCAAGCTGCAGCTGGACAAAGATGCAGGTGACTGGCCGTAGCTCAGAGAGGAGATCCATGGGCAGTCCTGCATCGAGCTGGAAGACAAGAGCACGACGGCTTCACCAGCCTGCTCTCCCGGGCTCTTACTGCCCACACCAGTACCGAGGGAGCGCAGGCGTGCTGGCGATAGCGGGTAATAGCAGAGGAAGGGATAAATCCTCCTCTCGGTGCAAAAGGGCGGGCAGGCCGCCCAGCCTGCGGCAGGCAGACGCCGAGTCATAACACAAATGACAAAGGAGAGAAGGCTGCTCCGCTAACACGCCATCTGGGGACCGGTACGGACATGAGGGGAGACCCTCAGGGATGCTCCAGGGACTTCAGGGGAATCTCCCCTTTATCCCACCGTCGTGTCCGCGGCACACCCAGAACCATAGCCACGGAAAAGACAAAGGGACAGGAGTCCTCCTCCTGCCACCCATGTCTCTCTGAGGACAACGCAGACAATGGTGCAGCACCGGTGCCCCTGGGCTCAGTTTCCCTGCATTGTCATCACAGGGCGCATTTTCTTTGATTGGTCTGTTCCCGTAAGAGCTCCATCTCTGCAAGGCACCACTTCTTCTGCCCTCCGAAAATGCAGCCCCCAGCAGCGGTGGCCTTGCCGTACCTTCCCGAGAGCAGCGACTGGTACGTACTTCCTAAGCACATCCTTGGCGTTCAGGTCACTGGGCAAGAGAAGAGTAGGCCTCATGGCACCTGAGGAGAGAAAAGGCAGGTGGTCGCTGGGTGGACGGGACTACGAGCTGTTGCAAAGCAGGGCCTGGCCCTGGAAGTGGGGGAGAAAGAGTCTTCTGCGCTTGCTCATGTTGCCACCTCCAGATGCTGAGGGCAGAGCTCTCCCCTGGAAGGAGGCGGCAGCAGCCACCGCCCTGGGAGGCCCAACAGCCTGAGTGCTAACGGACAGAGGGAAGAGGGAGGAGGTGGTTCCTCTCTGGCCCCTGAAGCAGCAAAGCCCCACCTTTCGGGACAATCACAGAGCAAGGGGAAGTGGGCACTCACCTTCCCTTTTTGAGCGGTGTCTCACTGGGTCTTGTACGAGCTTGCGTAAGGCGTCTTGGCATTCGGACCAAGGCATCGGATCCATGCCCGTCACCTGAAGACACACAGAATGAAAGCACTGCCACTGGCCTCCCCAGGACTCCCAGGGGACAGAGCCTGCCCTCCACCGTCACTGCCCAGAGAAGGGGAGAAGTAGCCCACCTGGCTGGATGGGACAGCAGTGCTTCCTCAGAAGGCAGAGTCATGTGGACACCTTCTTCCAGAAGCCACCGAGCAAGGCCCTCTGCCTGGGGGGAGCAGCGGGGCAAGGGTGCACTGTGGGGCACAGCTCAGGAAAGCACCGCTCCGGCCTCTCTCCCAGGCTCACGGTGGTCACAGCCCTTGTACCCGCACAGCAGGCAGGGAGGCAGGGCCTCCAGATGCCACCAGACCTCAGAAAGGTGAAGGCTGGAAGGTACCTCTGGGGTCCATCTGGTCCAGCCCCGCTGCTCAAGCCCGGCTGCACAGAGCCAGCTGACCAGGACGGTGGCTGATGGTTTCCGAATAGCTCTAAGGAGGGAGACTTCACAAGCTCCCTGGGCAACCTCTGCCAGTGCTCAGTCACCCTCACAGTCGAAAAGTGTTTCCTGATGCACAGAGGGAACCTCCTGTTCCACTCTGGGCACCACTGGGGAGAACCTGGCTCTGTCCTCTTTGCACCCTCTCTTCAGGTTGTAGGCACGTTTCTAAGGTCCCCCCCGCAAGCCTTCTCTTCTCCAGGCAAACCAGGCCCAGCTCGCTCAGACTTTCCTCATAGCACAGACGCTCCAGACCCTGGAGCACTTGCTGGATGCCCTCAGCCTGCTCTGGGCCCTGACGCAGCACTGAGACGGCTGTTCACGCCAGAGGCACCGAGGTGGCTGCTGAGAAAGTGGGTGCCTCCTCGGCCGCAGCGGGGAGCAGAAAGGACCCGCGCTGGTGCTGACCCGCCAGCAGACCCTGGCTGCGCTCGCTGTTCCTCACAGAAAGCCCCAGCCCTTCCAAGGAGGCAGGACCAGGCTGCCTCCACCCTCCACCATCACGGCCCGATGCCACACAGTCCCGCAGCACGGCTCCTACCCTCCAAAATGTCGCACAGGTACTCATTGAGCGTTTGCGCCAGCTCATCAGTGCCTCTGTCCACGCCGCTCCTCTGCACGAATTTCTCGGTCAACGCAGTGAAACCTGGAACAGGGACATCCAGAAATCAGGAAATGCCCATGTGGGCCAAAAGACCTGGCAGCAGTTTCCGCGATGCCCGGCCCGAGAGCCTGTAGGGGACACCTTCCCGTGCCAGCTCCGCACTGGTGGCAGCCGTGATGGACCGCCCAAGGTCACCCATCCCGCTCTCTGTGGGCATCCCAGCAGAAGACCTCAGCAGTGACAAGATGACCACTCTGTCTGAGGGGCTCAAAGGGCCTGCTGTGTCCCCACATGGCTCATGTCCGTGGCTGCTCCTCCCTGCTCCCCCCACCTGAGATATCCGCAAAGAGCAGCACTCCGTGGACACTCTGAGCGGTGTTGTTGCTCCTGAGGGAGCTATCAGCAAGGGGCGAGGGGAGGAAAGCGACTGCTTTCTGCAGGTCCCCGTAGTGACGATTCCTCTCCCAAGCAGAAGCCATCGTCAGCGCCCTGTGGCACACGGGGTACCTCAGGAGAAGACGGCCGTGCCCAGCCGGGAGGAGGACGAGGACCTCACTGCACAGTGCAAGCTGCACACTGAGCCCGGGGCCTCTGTGCGGGGCGACTAGCCCTCCGCCTTCCCGGGGTGGTCACAGTCACCAGGTGGTGGCCTCCTCTGCAGGTCATCGCTTGCCCGGCAACTCACCTCACGCATCACAATCGGCTCGCAGTGACATCTTCCGTCTGTCACCGCCATTACCCGGTGTCCTGCTGTGAGCGACACAGCACTAACTTCTCTTGTAATGCTGGGGAAAACTGCACTTCTAGAACTCTCTTGTCTGAATTTGGGAAAATATGTACTTCATAGCCAGCTAGCCTATGTGGGATCAGCGGTCTCGGTGCTTTTAAGCCTTCCCAGGTGTAGAGATGAGGACTTGAGGCACTTGAAAACTCCCCTCTCCCGAGGGCGCCGCAGATGAGGTGGGACAGCTCCAAACGCCCGTTTTTCATGGAAGACGCTGCCGAGAGCGTCGCCCGTTATTCTTTAGTCACTCTCCCACCAAAACCCAGCCATCTCCTTCCCTCGAACATGAAGGCGGGCAAGAAAAGGAGGGAGAGAAGCCCAAAAAGGTGGAATTTTCAACCCATCATATCCCTGGGTGGGGTGAAAGTGGAAGAGAAGCGTTAGAAAAACCTTTCTCCTGCGTCTCCGGGTTGGTTTCGATGTCGCCCCAGGGTTTCCAGACCAGCGACGCTCCCTCTTCCTCCTCTTCCAAACGGGCTGGGTCCTGGAGGTCGGGAAGCTCCGCTTGGAATTGGTTGCCGATGTTGACGTGCCTGAAAGTGTGAGGAAGAGGAAGTGAGGAAGGCGAGTGGGGAACAGCTGCGGCAGGACAGGGGGAACAGCTGCGGCAGGATAGACGCACGCGTACGTGAGGTGCTGTAATAAATACGGCCCGTATTTCCCAGGAAAGCACTAATTGCTCTCCTCTAACAACTTCTCCAGCAGCATCACGTTACCGCCACTTGAAAGGCTCCATCTCACTTCATTAAACATCCCAAGACTTGAGCTTCTGAAATGATTTCTCAGCCTTTGGCACCGGATTAATTAGTTAATGGTTTTCAGAGCGCCCTGGACACGAGCGCTTTTGAAGTGCTGTTATTGGCGAATCTAGAGCTGTCGACGCTAATAAAAAATGCACTCATTCCTCGCGTTACTCTACACTTCTCACTTTAGTATTAATAAAAACACCTGTTTTTATAACGCTTCTCTTGGAGGCCTTTGGTCCTCAAACGACTACATAGCCGCACAAAAACAAGCACAAAACTCCTCATCAGCTTTTCTGCACTGGCAGCAAATTTGCCTTTTCTGCGGCTTTGACGGGGAAGATCTGTAGCGACCCTGAACTCACAAACTGTCTCGCCCCAGGCATGCGACTACCTGAGCAGTGAGCGGAATCAGCCATGCAGGGTTTTCTTGCCGTGCTGCAGAAGGTGACGCTGGGAAAAGAAGAGAGGAGAAATGAGCCTGTTTGTCACACCCAGCCAAGGGGGATGAGATGGGGGACCCCCACCTCACCTCTGCCCCTCAGGAGCGGGGCTGGGACAGATCCTCCGCGCAGAGAGAAGGGGCCTGGCGCGGATTTCATCTCCAGCCCTCTTCCTCAGCCCAAAGCCACACAACTCCCTCTCTTTCTCAGCCCCAAAACCAGCCACACCAGCCCCTTTGCCAGCCCCAGCAGCAGGAGTCCCACTCTCCGGGTCAGGCCACAAACCGGCTCCCCCTCTCTGCTTCCCCTCTCTGCTTCGCCCCCCTCTGCAGCCCCCCTGGGCGACGCTGAGGGACAGCAGACACCCCACAGCCCGGCACACCCAGGGCCCCACCGACACTTTGCGGGGAGCGCTGGCAAACTGCGGAGGGCCCGGCCCCGCGTCCCTCCGGGGCGGCACCAGCACGGCCCGAGCATCGCTTTCTTACCACCCTGACGGGCTCCATTTCTCCGCCATCGCCGGCACCGCACCCCAAACCCCCCAGGACCAAGGCACCCTGCGGGGAGCCGGGCCCAGACACCCCCCTCCCACCCGTCAATGCCCCCCCTCAGCCCTCCCAGCCCCACTCAGGGCCCTACCGGCCCCTCCACCACCCCTCGGGGCCGCCCACTCACCTTCACATGCTCCAGCTGCCTCACCACGTGCTCGCAGCGGCCCCGCGGGCCCGGCCCAACCACCCACCCCCGCCGGGCCCTGCTTTCCGCCCCGACCGCCCCGCTCCCCTTTCCAGCCGGCTGCCATTTTCCCCCGGGCCGGCCCGCCCACGACGGGCGCCCATTGGCCACCGCTGCCCCATCGCCCGCCCCCTCCTTCTTGGGTTGCACCGCTCCATTGGCCCGCTGCCACTGTCAATCTCCACATTCGACCAATGGGAGCACAGCACAGCAGTCCAACCTTTTCCTTCCCTTCCCTCCCCTTTGCTTTCTCATTTTACTTCCCTTTTTCCTTCCCCTTTTGTTTCCCCTTCCCCTTTTCCTTCCCTTCTCCTTCCTTTCCAATGAGTCAAATCATGATGAGCCTGAAATGCCATGGATTTTTCATCTCCAAAACCACTTGCAAGGACACGCAGCACAAGGGTTACAAGTGGGAACAGGATTTTACTCTCTTTTGCTCAAATCGGTTGCAGAGCAGATGCTTACAAGCACCATCGCAAAACAAGAGCTCTCACTCCAGAACAGCTGACGAGAGGCGCAGTCAGATGGGAGAAAACAGCCTTTTATTGTGGACAGACATGAGGTGCGGGAGCCCAGGAATGGCAGGGGTTCGGCTCCTGAAAGGAAATGGGCATCTACAACGAGAGTCGGAAAGCACTGATGAACCCACAAAGGCAGGACTTGGTTGCCCTTTCTTTGGGAAACAGAGTTGACAAGGAGTAGTTTGTAGCCCAGAAGAGAGAGCTCTTGCGGGCATTGCCGAGGGGATGGCTCTGGCACCGTATCCCCCATGGAAATGCCCTTAGAGGCCCCTGCGTGTGCAGAGGTGCTCAGTGCCCCTGTGCCACGCAGCAGGGCTCCATGGGGAGCCCCTGGGGAGCTGCCATGGAGTTCTTCCCAAACCCTGCGCAGCACCGTCCCTTGCCCTCCCTTGCCAGCCCCTTGGACTGCCTTAGAGCAGTTTCCCCGGCTGGGAAAGATGGGTAGCAGAGCCTGGGACACACCTGGGCTTCTCCCTCCTCTTTTTCCGTCCCCATCTTTTGCGCTCTTCCTTCTTTCCTCTTCTTGCCAGCGTTCCCTCTCCTCATCCCAGGCCTCTTCTCTCTTCCTTTTGGGTTTTCAGTTTCCTGGAGGGAGCCTGCAAAGCTTTCCATCCCCCAGTGGGTTTAGATAGGTAAAGGCAGGATCAACTGGATTCATCACGTCTTGATGGAAGCAAAGCTGACTCCTTTAACCGTCTTTCCTGGGAAAGGCTCTTTAGTTCTTGTGCGCATCCTGGGGCATCTTCCGTGGTCTCTGGGGCAGTTGGAGGCAAAGCGGCGGGTGCCTAAAGCAGAAATGTTGGCGTTAGCAGGTGGCAAGGGACGCCCTACCTAAATCCAACAGAGCAAAAATATCAGGAAGAGGCAGAGCAGCTCCTTGAACTCATCGGGAACCTCCTCCTAGATGAGACGCCTTGTCCCAGGGTTTGTGGACCTGCCCTACCTTTGCCATTTCCCGTCCTCTCACCGCATCTACCCCTGCTGCTTTCTGGAGGACGAGCAGAGAGGGTGGTGCGTCCAGGAAGGCTTTGGCCTGGTGCTCTACATCACCTTCCCCAGCAGGGCCACGTTGCTCTTCCAAAGGCAAATCTGGAAAGCAAAAACTCGTGTAGCCAAGTGACTTGTGGGAAGTGGACAACACCTAAAGCAAAACCCACCCAAAGCCCTCCACCAGCTTTCTGCTCTGGCTGTGAGAACCCTCAGTCCCTCCTCCTACCTCTGGATGTGTCCCTGGCTGCTGGCGACTCCTCAGCTGAGGGACTGGAAAGGCCAGACGTCTTGGCCCCAGTGGTTTTCTAAGAGGAACTCCACCAGCCCCTTCACCTGCACACGAGAGCCTTGCTTTCAGGGCAGGGGGCTGAAAAGTTGTGGAGCAGCCTTTCCCACTCCTCCCCCTTGCCTCCACGCAGAAGGCTGTGGCTGTGGGGCTGCTTTTGCAGGCAGCCAGCCCACCACCTTTTGCTCAAGAGAGGAGGCAGCCAGGGACCTCTGAACCTCCAAGCTCTGATGGGTCTGGAAAGCTGCAGCCAGCTGCTCAAGACAGCCTGCCTTCTCAGTCACCCCCAGCATGGCCTCCAGCAGCAGCAGCAGGTCCTCATGAGGTGGGCTCAGCAGGTTTGGCCCACTGCAGATGGCCAGGTTGCTGCAGCTCATCCTGCTGGTAGACACATTGCGGCTGATGTTGTGCAGGAGGGAGAGCAGCCGCTTCAGGAGGAGGACATTGGCTGTAGGCAACTTGTCGGCCACCCTGAGGGAACAGGAACACAATGTTAAGAAAGCAGATGTTGCCCACAGCCATGGCCGAAGCTTGCCCAAGGCAGGTGGGAACCAGCGGCTGTGTTGCGCAGCTTTGTCGGTGCTCGGAGCCGGCGGTCAGGGCTGCTGCTCAAGAGGCAGGCTGCTGCCCACACTTACGCTTTCAGCTCTTCCACTTTTGCCTGCTTGCTTGTCCTCTGCAGGGCTGGCATCCCATCCTCGTAGAGGTGGCTGACAAGGAGCTTGGCGGGGATGCTTCGCAGGACGTTGTGCAATGCCAATGGCTCACGATTTTTCTTGGCTTTTTTCTTTGGTTTTTAACTGTGGGGTTTTTTTTGGTTTTTATTGTTTTTTGAGTTGTTTCTTGGCCAGCCTTGCCCAAACTTCTTTCTGTCGGTACTGAATGCTTCTGATTCTCCAAGGGAAGAGCTGTCTCTGCATCTTGAATGTTTCCAGGGCTGGGGCATCTGCCATCTTTGATGCTCTGTTGCTATTCTATGGGCACAGCCAGGGTGGGTCTGGCTGCTTCTTCACCCACCCATTCGTTAGCTGAGGTGAGAGCTAGCTGAGGACAGCCACCCCCCACTGGCTTTCTCATCCTCAGACTGAAACAATGCGAAGTCCAGACCCCAATAACCTGGGTGGCGCTGCAGGGGAGTCCAAGAGGCTGTGGTGGTCTGCAGTGGTCTCCGAGGGTCTCCAGTGCTATCCAGTGCTATCCAGCAGTCTCTGATGATCTCGGATGGTCTCCAGCAGTCTCCAGCAGTGTCTGGCGGTCTCCAGTGGTCTCCAATGGACTCTGGCAGTTTCCAGCGGACTCCGATGGTCTCCAGTGTGAGACCACCGGAGACTGCCAAACACCACCAGTGTCAGGTCATCTCCAGCACTCTCCGGCGGTCTCCGGCGGTCTCTGGTGGTCTGCGACGGTCTGCGGCGCTCTCCAGCCATCTCCAAGGGACTCCTCCTGGTACTATGGGGCTGTCCTGGTTCCGGTGGGGATAGGGTTAATTTTTCCTGGTATTCCATGCCATGTGAGCCACGCCCACCCTGAGCTGCCGGGGGAGAGGGCAGGAAGTTGCTGCTTAAAAGCGGGCTGGGGCGTCCGGGGTCCGGCTGGCGAGTGGCGGGGAGCGGCGGTTCCGTAATCGCGTTTGTATATTCCCCTATCCGTGTTGTTGTTGTTGTTGTTTGCCTGTTCCCTTTCCTGTCCTGTTAAACTGCCTTTGTCTCAACCCGAGAGTCTTGCCTTTTCTTACGATTCTTCCTGTATTAGGAAGGCCCGAGCGAGCGGCACGTGGTTCTTTGTTGCCGTCTGAGGCTAAACCACGACAGGGGCTGCCGGCCTGAAGATGGCAGCCCCTCTTCTCACCTTTTCCCCACAGCTCTGAAACAGAAAGCATAGAATCATTGATGTTGGAAAAGCAATTGAAGCTCATGGAGCCCAGCTGTTAGCCTGGCACTGCCGAGTCCACAGCTAAACCATGTCCCTGAGCACCACATCTACAGGTCTTTGAAATCCCTCCCAGGATGGTGATGCAAGCCTTTCCCTGGGCCGCCTGTTCCAATGCTTGTCAAGCCTTTTGGTGAGGAAATCTTTCCTACTAGCTCCTCTGGTGCAACTGGAGGCCGTTTTCTCTGTTGTCCTATCCCTCTTGACTTGGGAGAAGAGACCGAGCGCCACCTGGCCCCAAGCTCCTCTCAGGGAGTTGCAGGGAGCGGCAAGGTCTGCTGGTGCTGTGGGGCTGCCGGGCAGAAGATGGCAGCCCCTCCCCTCCCCTCCCCTCCCCTCCCCTCCCCTCCCCCTCTCCTCTCCTCTCCTCTTGCCCAGGCCTGAGGGCAGAGGAGATGGCCCCCTTTGCTGAGGGATGGGAGTGGGGGAAGGGAAAGCAGGGCTCCTCAGCGGCTTGAGAGACGTCTGATCTTCCTGCTGAGCCTGGCGGTGTGGATGGCCCTTTTACGGTTAGTGTCGTCTGCGGGGCTGGCGCTGCTTTTTGGGCCCTGTCTTTGCAGAGGGTCCCTGAGAGCCTGCGGGGGTCCTGCGGCGCTTTGGGCAGGCTGCTGGTGGAGGCAGCCTGGCCATGGTGGAGGTGTGCCACGTCATGGCTGCAAGAGAGGGGTCCACCTCCATGGGCTCTTGGTCTTCTGCCAGCGGATCAATCTCCATGGGCTTTCCCTCGTCTCTCTGCTGTGGTAGGTCGACCTCCATGGGCTCTACCTTGTCCCTCTTCTGTGGTGGGTTGACCTCCATGGGCTCAACTTGCCCGCCATGGCTGCTGCTGCTGGTGTCCACCCACTTGCGCTTGTGGGTGTGTTTGGGCATCCTCAGGGCTTCCAAGGAGCCTCTTCTTGCTGGGTCCACGCAATGTGGGCAGTCGCCACTCTTTGCCGCCTCCTCCTCTGCCAAGCAGACTTGGATCGAGAAGCTCAGTCTGCTGAGTGAGCGCTGGCCCAGCCGCAGGGTTGCCTGCTTGCCTAACAGCAGGCCGGTGACGTCACCAACGCTGCTGGTGTGGCTGGGAGGGTGTCCCGGGGGGCCCTGAAGGCCCCATTGCCCTGAAGGCCCTTTTGCTTGCCAGAGAGCAAGGCTGCCCCTGGGGCAGCGGGACTGCCCTCCAGCTGCCCTCGTGTGCCCTGGGCTCCAGCCCCCTCCTCCTGCCAGGCCTGGGGTCCCCTCAAGGCCACAGTGGCCACAGGAGGGCCGTGGAGTCTCCATGAGCCTCCAACCACTCGTCTCCCTGCAAGTGTCAGCGTCCCGGCAGCCGACAGCAGCAGAGAGGGCCTGATTTTTTCTGCCATTTGCACTTTGTCCTTTTGGGGAGTTTTAGGCTCTCCATTCCTGGCCTGGACCAATTGTGTAGAAAGGAGAAAATAGTTTCATTTCTGTGTCTGCTCATTTCTTGATCCCTTCACACACACACCCCCACATACACACCCTCTCCCTGCCCTCTCTCTTTCTCTCAGAAAAGCAGGAGCTCCCTTGATTCTGGTCGGTGGCCTTGTGCAAAATAGCTGGCCAATATTTTCAAAGTACACCTTGAGTGTAAGGAGATCTTGAATGTACTTGCTTCCTTCTTCCCTGGTGCTGCAGAGATGGCTGTGAAAGGCAGGAGGAGAGCTGGGCAGGTGGCTGTGTGCAGAGGCCCCCGTTTATCTGTGCTTTCCCAGCATGTGGTTCCCAGAGCAGTGATGGCCCCTGAGCTCTAGGAGATGTCTCAAATGGATGTCTGAAATCCTACTGCCTTTACTGGGCTTTCTCGAATAGAAAGGCAGCTGGTACATGAACGTCTGTGAAAACGTTTGCAGGTTGGCAGGGAACTGTTACAAAAGTATTTGACAGCCGCTGTGGTAAAGGTTTTCTCTAAATGTGATCCATTGAAGCATTTCCTAGACAACTCTTTACAGCATCTCCAGTCTCTCGAGCCTTTGTCTGTGATGCGCTTGATTTCTCCAGGTGATTTTCAAAGTTGATCCTGGGCAAGGAGTTGAGTGGAAACTGCAATGAAAAGCTTTCAGTCTCGCTGAGACAAATGGAGAGAAAGAATCTGCTTTTTTCCACTGCAGGGCAGAAAGAGAGGGCCTAGGGATAGTAAGGGGGTGTTGCATATTTGTTGGTTCTAGGTGGCTGCTTTTTCACCACTTGCTCTAGCGTGTATGTTGGAGGATGGCAGATTGGATGGATCCTTGGTTTCATTCCTCTAAGACTAACACTTTTCAACTCCTGCTGTGCTTTTCATCTCAAAGGATGCCTGCCCAGGTGGTCTATAAATTACATCCATGGATTGCTCTACATGGCAGTGAACTGCAGCCCCAAGAACTGCCTCACAATGTCCGTTGGTCCTGCCTGGCAGCGGAAGCCCAGAAAATGTACTGTAGCTAAGAATGAGCTGGAGCGCTCTGCTTCCAGCAGGGAGAGCAAGGCTGCTGCTGAACGGAGAAGCTGGCAGGATGATGAGAGAGCCAAGGAGCAGAAAGGAAGGATTTCGAAAATGCTGGAGTGCTTGTCATGTCCCAATCCCAGGAAAGAGGCGGGGTAAGTGACTTCAGATTCGTAAATTCCCAGTGGCGCGGACTAAGGTGAGATAAGTCTCAGGGTTCATATAGAAACATTTATTAGCTGCCCAAAATGATTAGTATAGGTCTTAACAAGTCCACAATAATTGGTTAGGTATATGACAAATTATGGCAAATGGTGAGGTATGCGTTGTGTTACTTAACAACAGGTATAGGACAACTTATGGCAAATGGTACTTAAGGTCGTTACTTAAGAACTCTAACCGTTACTTAACAACTCTAAGAGAAAAGAGAAACTGAGGGACAGAGAAAAGAAAAGACAGACAAAAAGACAGAGATAAAGAGATCACCAGTCCTGGTTCCAGCGTCCTGCGCTGCCCACTCCACCTGGGACCCCTCTGTGCCAGCACCCCCAGTCGCCTCCAGCCCCGGGAACCCCGAGACAGTGGAACCACAACTCTGCAAACGCCACGGCTCCCAAGAAATGCACACAGAGCTTAGGTGTGAAAAACATGAACACAACTCTTTATTAACAACAACACAACTACCTAGAACTACTTACAAAACACAACTATTACAAAACACAACTATATACATCTATTTACAAAACCACCCACCCCAGCCTCGTGGCAGGAGACCCTCCCTCCCTGCAGGCAGTGCACGGGGAGCACATGCCTGTCCTGATGATGGTGGGTCTATGTCCATCACCTCCTCCTCCTCCCCATCCACCTTCATCTCTTCCTCCTCCACATCGATTTCCATGGCCATCTCCATCCAGGTCTATCCACTCTTTTACACTCCTGGCAGCCACCTCCACACCCTCCAGTGCAATTTCATATATCCTACGCCAAAAGGCAAGCAGAAAAGTGCATTGGTCCTGTCCTGGCCAGCCAAGCAGACCCAAGGGATGAGGGTCTTGGCATCCCTGCCCCGCTCACTGCCCAGGGAGAGCCGTGGGGCGATGGGACCCCTGGGCACATCCCCACCAGGAGCTGGCTGGACCTGGGCATCTCCTTGGCCACCAGCACCCACCAGCACTGATGTGCCAGTGTGTGCAGCTGGAGGCTCCTCTTCTTCCACAGCTTCCTCACTTTGGTGTTCCGCAAAGTCCTGTGGATCTGGCAGAGCAGAGAGGTGAGCGGCCCTGCTCCCTGCCCCACGGGGCTCTGGGCACAGACCCTGGCCCCCGCCACACAGACCTCGGCCCCGCGCCTGCCTGGGTGCCCAAAAGCTCCTTACTCTGTGCAGGTGGCCTTTGGGCTCGGCGCTGCTCCGCGGGCAGGGCTCAGCTCCCATGGCTCCGGCCTGGAAAGGGGCAGTGGAGGCACAGGCTCAGGCTCCGGGCAGCACCCAGCTGCTCCCGGCGAGCATCCCTCCGGCACGAGCCCAGGGGACCCAGGGCTGCCCCGGGGATGCGTACCCTGGTGCAGGGATGCTTGATCCCAGCAGGGCAGGAGCAGCCAGAAGGGCTTCTCCCAGCCCCTGGCCTTGCAGGGGTAGCGGGAGAGGGCGAGCCAAGCTCCCGGCCCCCTGAGTACTGGGAGGTGCCCACCTCTGGGGAGCAGGGACGTACCTCTGCCAGCGCAAGCCTCTTCTTCTTCATGGCCTTCATGATGACAATGATATGGCAGCACACAGAGAGATAGCAGTGATGGGCACAGGCGGGAAGGAAGGGCAGGAGGGCTGTGGGTTCAAGGGCTGGGAGCTGGTGGGAAGGGCTGGGCTATGGGTTCAAGGCACCAGGAGCAGGAGAGAAGGGCTGTGCCAGGCGCAGGGCAGAGGGGATGCGTTGTGCCCGTTGCCGGGGACTGGCAGTAACAGATGGAACACAGGCCATGTCAATGGGAGCGCAGTGGGCATGGGGACAAGCCCCTTAAAGGAGGGGCAGCTTAATACGTATATACATACCCTCCAAAGTTAAGAATCCCAACACATTGGACTTCATTCCTGTTTTAAGTGACTCTTCCTTCGTTTCATCAAGAGCTGACAATATTTCAGGAAAGCTCCTCCTCATCGCTGCACCTGGCAAGGCTTGAAAACACTGAGAGCTTGAATCCTACCTAGCCTAGCTGGTTATAAAGTAACTATTTTTACAAATTCAGACACTAGAGTCTTCCAAAAGTGGAGTTCTCCCCAGCATTAGAAGAGAAATTAGTCCTGTGTCGCTCAACCCAGGACATTCCACCCCTTATTTCATACCATATATATGTCACACTCAAGTTACTATTACATTTGTCCTCCAATCTATATATATACACACACACACGAATATAACCCTCTAAAGCTATGAACTATTCCCCTAAATGGTCCATTGAATTTTGTTAGTCCAAAACTGTGAGTTTCATCTACTATACTAGTCTTTTAGGGTAGGAACAAGTGATGTGGCATTCACTCGGTTGTCACATCAGGACGAGGCCTCAATAGGGATGACAGACGGTTGAAGTTGGGTGCAGCAATATAACGTATAGTGCTCACGGCTAGCATGTTTCCTGTCACTGGACGCCATTTGACGAAGCTGGCTCTGGTTCCATTATCACTGGGTTAACCTGAAAAACACTTATTGAACACTGTTAGTATGATGTAACAATTAACACCATACCATTTAAATCAAGGATTCTCACCCAGAATCAGATCTCCTAAAGGTACACATCTAACCGCTCCATTCTCCTGCATCACCCACCAAGTATGCCCTGGTCCTTCAGGAAAAGCAGCCCCACGAGTGAGTCTGCTTTTACCTGAGGCATACAAACCCAGACCATTTTACCCAACATATTTTTTACATGCACCCCAGGGACTTTACCTGCTTCTACAGTAGGTGAAAGCTCTGACTGCGCAGGACCAGCTCGGCTGACAGTTCCCCTGGTGTTGACTAACCAGGTGGCTTTTGCTAAATGTTCATCCCACTTTTTAAATGTTCCAGCACTCGTCGCTTTCAGTGTAGTCTTCAACAGTCCATTGCATTGTTCCACTTTGCTGGCAGCTGGTGCGTGATAGGGGATGTGATATATCCACTTGATACCATGCTCTTTAGCCCAGGCATCTATAAGATTCTTTCGGAAATGAGTCCCATTGCCTGACTCGATTCTCTCTGGAGTACCATGTCGCCACAAAACTTGTCTTTCAAGGCCTAAAATAGTGTTACAGGCAGCAGCATGAGACACAGTATGTTTCCAACCATCTGGTGGTTGCTTCCACTGTTGTAAGCAGACAGCGTTTTCCCTGGCGGGTTCGGGGAAGGGATATATAATCAATTTGCCAAACCTCCCCGTACTTATATTTCATCCACCGTTCTCCATACTACAGAGGTTTCAATCTTTTGGCTTGCTTAATTTCAGCATGTTTCACGTTCATGGATGACCTGTGAAACAGTGTCCAGAGTCAAATCCACCCCTCAGTCACAAGCCCATCTATATGCTGCATCTCTTCCTTGATGACCAGAAGTGTCATGGGCCCACCGACCTAAAAAGAAATTCACTCTTCTGTTGCCAGTCCAAGTCTACTTGGGACACTGTAATCTTAGCAGCTTGATCCACCTGCTGGTTGTTTTGGTGTTCCTCAATGGCCCGACTCTTAGGTATATGGGCATCTACATGACGTACCTTCACAGACAGCTTTTCTAATTGATCAGCAATATCTTGCCACAAGTCAGCAACCCAGGTGGGTTTACCTCTGCACTGCCAGTTGCTCTTCTTCCACTGTTTTAACCAACCCCATGAGGCATGTGCCGCCATCCATGAGTCAGTATAAAGATAAAGCACCGGCCACTTTTCTCTCTCAGCAATATCCAAAGCCAGCTGGATGGCTTTCACTTCTGCAAACTGCCTTGACTCATGCACTCGCGCAGTTGCTTCCGCAGCTCGTCAAGTAGGACTCCACACAGCAGCTTTCCACCTTCGCTGGTTTCCTACAACATGACAAGATCCACCAGTGAACAGCTCAATTTGCCTGTCATTTTCCCATAATTGATTATATGGTGGGGCCTCTTCAGCACGTACCACCCTCTCCTCTGGGGACCCTCCAAAATCCGTGCCTTGTGGCCAGTCCATGATCACCTCCAGAATTCCTGGACGACTGGGGTTCCCTATGCGAGCTCGCTGAGTAATTAGTTCCACCCACTTATTCCATGTTGCAGCAGTTGCGTGATATGTGGAAGGAGTCTTCCCTTTAAACATCCAGTTCAACGCTGGCAACCAGGGTGCCAAGAGGAGCTGTGCTTCAGTGCCAACTACCTCCGAAGCAGCTCAAACTCCTTCATATGCTGCCAATATCTCTTTCTCAGTGGTAGTATAGTGTTGCGTGAAAAGGGGCAAAGCGGTTTTGGCAGAAGATAAACCCCCTTGCGTTCTAACACTCCTCACCGAGGCGGGAGGCTAGGTGCAGCTAGGTTTAAATTCTGAGTGATGCCCAATTCAGCACCATCAGTCCAATCGCGTTTAATATGTATTAAACTATTACGATTTAGATACACTAATAGTGGACTGCACCTTCAGTCTAGTCGTGCTCCTGAATTAGCACGGCCACTCTCGAGTCTTTGGTCGCGTTCAGTGAGAAACCAAAATGACTAGCTACTTAAAAAAAAGTGCAGTTTATTTAAACAACAGATATACAGGTTCTTAGGATTGCCGGTGATAAATACACTGTCTGCAAAGCACGTGCAAATGAAAGTATTGTTACATATACAAAACGCGCGACAAAGTTATAAACGATACAGCCTGGCTTTAAATGTAGGAAAAGAGAGTCTGTAGAGAAATTTCTAAGTTTCCCGAGGAAGCACTCGGTATAATCTAAGTCTTACCCAAAGGCGTCCCTATGGGGGGGAAGAGAGGCTCAGCCCGTCGACTGATCCCAGAAGTCAGTGATGTAATTCTTTATGATGGTGTCTTCCCTGGGTATCCCCCCTCTCTTGGGCTATTTTTATACTATTTGTTATCTTCAAGGTGGAGTTTGAGTGACTTTAGTCATACATACTTTTATCATGATTGGTGTAAATTTCTCTCGCTTCACAATTAAAGGTATAGTTTACGAGAAATTCAGGGCGCAGACTCAAGAAGGAGTGGTCGCACCTTGGAGGCGGGTAGCCTTCGGGATGGAGGTGTGTTTTGGTATTATAATGACATTATAATGAGCAAAGTTCGCACAAAGGACAGCATTTCATCAAAATTTGACAAAATGTTGGCTCTGAGCATCTAGCGGGCAGCTAATTGGCAGCTTATCTGTTTCATGGTATCATCCCATTCCTGTATCCGCTATACATCATAAGGTAAAGCCGCGGAATAATTGCATCCCGTCCCGTACCTCATGTAGCTTATCAGGGAACCACAGATGTTGTGTCCTTCGTGCTAGCTGCGGCTATTTTCTACCTCAGAAGCCTCTTGATTTTATACTTTTCCTTAATGTGTGAACAATGCTGTACTTTTGTATTTTTTAGCCAATTTAGTATTTATTCCACATAATCCACCCCGTGACTACAGTCACTCAAGCTCCACGATACTCAATACTGATAGAAAAGATCACATGTGTTCTTGTGGTGAGGGATATCAAGTGCAAATACATCTCGTGGAGTGATCAAATGAGTTAAACTTTTCATCATAATCCAAAGTCTAACATACAAAACAATTGTCAAAGCGAAGCACAAAATAATGAGTATTAGTAAAACAACAACAGGATGGAGCATCTTGTTATAAAGTCCTGTAACTGTCGGTGACCATCCAAAAAGAGTATCTCCCCATCCGTGTCCTCCGTCTCTCTTGACTCTTTCCAGCACTTGGTGTATTTCTTCAACATCATGATGGACGGTAATCAAAGTTCTCTGTCCATTTTCTTGGGCCTCTTTCAACAGTCGCTTCAATTCATCGTGTTGTAGTAACTTCTTCACCAGTGAGAGATTCATTCCGATGGGGGTAGGCAACAAATCTCGAATCAATGTATAATTAGATTGTAGCAATTGAAAAGATGTAACAGGAGCTGAATAATTGAAGTCACATCCGATAATGTTAGTAAAGTTACAAACACAAAGGTTTGAGTGATTACTTATATCAACTACTATGCCATCTATGAATACAAGACTACAGGGAGACCTCATGCAAACACACCCTTTCCCAATATATACAAGCACAGTTTCTGGGGTTTCATCGGGATGTATCTCAAAGTGACAAACATTCTGGTTGGTGTCAAGACAAATGTCTTGTGCTTTCAGGGTATTACTCTCACAAATGAATCCTTGTTGGTCTCGTGAAACGCATGCGTCAACATCAACAGTTTGCCACTTATTCTCATTTTGTTGTGCCCACACTCTGTGCTCTATTGGATAGAGTATGGCTCCTTGGTGATTCAACCCCAGCGCAATGATTGGGTATATGGTGTATACCAAAGCATTGCGTATTGTTAAGACAAAAGCTGTGGCCTTGCTCTCAATGGGATCATAGGTGAAGTTAACCAGATACCACCAGGACTGAAATTTTTTCTCAAATTCATTTGCGTTATCCCATATTACTTTTCGAATTTCGGTGGGCAAGGTGCCTTCTTCACCTTCCCTTATGATTGCGGCTGTCATAGATTGCATCCACAATTGGGCTTGGATACAACTAAGAGCCAAGGAAACATTGTTTTGGGTTGTACCAAGTGCATCTGTGATCAGCTGATGGTCTTTTTCACCCGTTTCTTCCCACTGAGGCAATATATTCGATAAAAGCCATTGGTGGTTTCCCAATGCTAATAGAGAGAACTGTAGGAGACGTCTTAATTTGTCCAGATCAGTAGTGGTTGTGACTAGTTTGTTGGCAAGTATCTCAGCATCTATACTATTTAAGACTCCCAGGCCTGTTCCTAAGATACCAGTCACATCCCTCTTCAGTCGTTGTGAAGTGGCAAAAGTTCGTCTGCGTAACCATGCTGACCATCCTGCATAAGATGTACTTAGGAATGGTAAACAAGTGGGTTTGATCGCAGAGATTTTAATCTGCATTGACAATTCTACTCGTTTGAGGGAATATGTGGGATTAAACAGTATCTGTTGTTGACCTGTGTGTTTAATAACATAAGGGCCAATGTTGAAAATGTAAGGAGTTAGACTAATGGAGGGCTTAGAAGGTACGCCTTTGAGAGTTTGTGGGGGTGTAGGTTCTGGATCTATTTCGGCAAGTTCAGGTGTATTTGAGTCAATCATAAATTCAAATAACAATTCTGTGCCCCTGTAGCCCCAAATACAATACACTATTGTAGGTTTGATGAAAGTGAAATTGTGCCAGCAATCTGAATTTGTCTCCATAATTTTGTAACAGTCAGTGTTGTATTTGTCTGGTTTGGTAGAGTCTACATAGATGGTTTTAATTAAAGTTGGCCTGTGGTGAGTAGACCCATTGATAAATTGGCAACCAATGTGTATTCTCTTTCCAAGGGTGGCCTCGATTTTAGCCATTTGAAGTGAATCATTCCATCTCCATTTATCTCTGGAATATACTTCACTTCCTTGTATAACCAGAGTGGAGAGATTTAAACCCCTTTTGTTTCCTGGTGTTCCAGTGCTTGCAGTGTACCGTGACAATGCATTATCCCAAAGGTCAGGTGCTACGTCTATCTTGAATTCAAATAGCAGCGCTATTTCATCCTGTTGCCAACGACAAGTTACAAGAGTGGGTTCAACAAGAGTAAAATTATACCAGCAATCCCACTTGTCGGTGACACAGTGCTTTGTTGTCATTGAGCATGGGTTCTGAGGGCGAAATATCTCTATTCTCATGGCCTTCTCATGGTTTGAGCCGTTGATCATTCTACACCCTACTCGGGCTTCCACCCCTGCCTTACCTTTCAGGACTGGGTACCAACTATTCCAGGTCCACTCATGTAACACCTCATTTTCCTGTAGAACTACAGTGGCCAAACTCAAGTCTCCCTTTCTAGTACCTGCCATCGCATTGTGTTTAACAAAGGCTTGAGACCATGGCCACTCTGGGTCCCTCTGACTACAAACAACAGGGAATAAAAAGGTAAAACTGAATAGCATCAATTCCATCTGCCAATTTGTCATTTTAGAATTTGGGCCTCCAGATAGCCATACATAATAAAAATAGTATTATAGCCAGGATCAATGTCAGGATTCCCTGGAGACACTCAAAGGTAGCGTAGGCCAATCCGTCTGTACAGCTCATCCAAGGTTCCTGTAAGACACAAAGGAAAAGAAAATCTGCTCGGTCTTATTTGACCGACGGGGTTAAAAAGAAGGCGAGATCCACCGGGTGCTGATCCGGTGTATCTTCCCTGAACAGTCCTTGGCTTCCCATGCATAGGGATTTTTGGGAGTAGCTAGCACCATTGGTACTGTCCCAATTTGAGGCATTTTCACTAGCACAGGTTGCCCAGGGTGAAATCTTCCAGGGTATTTTCCCGGTTCATTGGGAGCCTTTGGAGAGATAATATTGGCAGATACACAGAAAGCTTTCATTTTAGGACAGCCGTCTCCACTCCATCTGTTATTTAATTGATAGATGGCATCGTCCAATCGCAAATGCCAACCAGGTTCATGAGTTTTTGCAAAACGCTTAACCAATCCATTGGTGCGTTCAACAATGCCATTAGCCTGGGGATAATAGGGAGTATGAAATACCCATCGAATCCCTTCTTCTTTGGCCCAATCTTGTACCACCGAAGCGGTAAAGTGTGAACCGTTATCACTTTGGATTTCCTCGGGAAGGGGAAGTGTGCTGAACCACCCTTTTACGCCTTTCACTGTGTTGTCCCCGGTAGCTGATTTGAAACTGCTGGCCATACTGAGGCTGGAGATAATCTCCACTCCTACCAGGACATATCTTTTCCCACCTGATAATCTCAAGGGCCCAATATAGTCAATCTGCCATGAATGCCACAACGTTTTCTTGTCCCGAACGTGTAAGGGAGGCGCCTTACTCGGATGATCTTTGCTGAGTCGTAGGCGACATTGTGAACAGGCAGTTACTATTTGTTCGCACAGCTTAACCGACACGGGCCACCCCCGGGCTAGACCTTCCTGATACAGGTCAGCACGGCCTGTGTGGCCACGTTTAACATGTAACCATTCAAGTAAGCGTTCCCATTCCCGACCATCATCTACAATGTCAATTTGCTGTAGCCACGTGAGGCTATCTACCTGTTGGTTGAATTGAGCAGTGATCGAGTTTGAACGATCATGGCCTTTTACCCAACCAATGTGCAATGTTCTCTGTTCTCCTATTTCTGACAGTTGCTTCCAACTGTCCGTCTCCCAAATCGGGACTCTGTTCACCTGCCAATCATTGGCTGCCCAGTGTCCTATCCATTCAGTGGCTCCTTTAAAAACAGCATATGAGTCAGTGTAAATGGAGGTGGCTCCATGTTGTGCAGCTAGTAGGACAGCTCTGAGTTCCCCTACTTGTGCACTACCCTCCCCTGTTTCCATCGCTCTTTCTCCCGTTGCTACTTCCAGTGCTACGGCCTTATATTTCCACTTATTGTTTTCACGGTGAGATGACGCATCAGTAAACCACACTCCTGTAAGATCACTGCCTTCCTTCAAAGGAGGAGCTTCTTGGATCGGAGATGGTCTGTTTGGTGGGGATTGGAACAATAGGGCACCATCTATATCCTTTTGCAGCTTGGATACTTTAACACTGCCTTCAGAGACTGGCATGATTTCATTAATGCCTTCTAAATAAGCATACCACTTTCGAACTGTAGGTTTCTGGGCAATGCCAGCTGGTGGTGTTGTCCCTTTACGGACCACATCTAGGAGGCGAAAAGGTCCCCGAATGATCACACTCTGTTCTCATCTGCTCTGTTCGTTGCAATGCTCGCACTAGGGACAGTAAACCCTTCTCAAGGTCTGAATATCTGCTCTCAGTATCATTGAAGGAGTGAGAGCTGAATTCTAATGGTCTCTCCGGTCCTGCTGGTCCTTTCTGCCATAAATTACAATGGGAACCATGTTCACTGAACCCCCATTCTACATGGACAGGGTCAGTTGGATGTATAGGACCAAGCTGTTGGAATAACCTTAGCTCCTTTATTAGTAATTGCAGAGCATTAATGTGTTGTTTAGTCCACTCCCAGGATCTATCCTTTTTGAGCAAACTATAAAGGGGGCGAGCAATGATGGAAAAGCCAGGGATGTGTTTACGCCAATAACTTAAAGTTCCCAGAACTTGCTGTAACTCCTTCACGCTGGATGGATTCTGTCCATGCTCTATTTTTTCCAGGGTATCCTGAGGGACAGAAGCAGCTCCCTTAATCCACCAGACCCCCAGGAATTTAACTTCCTGTGCAGGTCCCTGACACTTTGAGTCTGGAATTTCCAATCCTAAATCAAGTAATGTTTTTTGGATGTTTTCCATCATGTCTTTTACACTTTCTTGGTTCTCTCCCCCTATTAGGATGTCATCAATATATTGGTATACCGTACATCCCTGTGAAACAGGAATCTCTGATAGCACTTTAGCTAAAGCATTATGAGCAATAGTGGGGGAATGTTTGTATCCTTGTGGAAGTCGGTTAAAGGTATATTGGACTCCTTTCCACGTGAATGCAAACCGCGCTTTGTCCTGCTCAAGGAGGGGGATCATAAAAAACATGTCTTTAACATCTAAGGCAGCCATCCAAGGATGGGCAGCTCCTTGTATCATTGTCACAATTTCCGTGATATTTGGAACTGCGGCAGTGAGGGGTGCAGTGTTGGCATTCAACTTTCAGTAATGTACTGTGAAACGCCATTGCCCGTTTGGTTTCTTTACCGGCCACACTGGTGAATTATAAGGCAAGTGAGTCCTCTTGATGATGTCTCTTTTTTCTAAATCTGATACCACCCCGTCTGCTCCTGCAAGCGCAGCTGCAGGCAGTGGATACTGCCGGACATTAGTGATTTTAGAGGGAGGTAAAGGCATGGAAGTTTCCAAGAGACTCAATTTCACTGTGTCTATTACTTTTTCGCATCCTGCAAAACTCCACACAGTTCCATCTGGGAATTTCCACATTCGCCCACGCAGCACGTCAAATCCTAGGAGGTTAGTACGCGAGGCACCCACTAACACTTCCGCCCTGGTCATCCGCTGCTCTCCCGGCAACCAGAGGTTAATTTTTGCAACGGGGCATGTTTTTACCACACCATCAATTCCTGCGAAGTTGACTCTGCGTTTGGTGGGATTTATACCTAGAAGTTGTGCCGTTTCATTAGTGATTGCAGACATTTGGGCTCCGGTATCAATAATAAAGTTTACTGACATCCTCCGGGGTCCGACAGGAATGGCGATAATAGGTTCAGAATCTTTATGAGAGAGCCATTGAATAGCTAGTACCCGCCGGACAGGGTGGCTCACTGCCCTCCCCGGGGATAGGAGTTTTTTGACTGGGACTCTGACAAATCAATCAAATTACGCTCCGGTGCAGAAGGCACAATTTTCTCACAGCTTGGGGATTCTCTGGTTAGACTTCTCTCCCCAGCCGAATTATTCTTTCTAGTTAGAGATTGGACCAGTGTACGGAGATCTCCCGTAGGGACACCGTGCAAGAATTGTCGGGGCACCCCTAATTGTAGGGCTTTACGCCACAACTCATTCCGGTCCTTATCAGGCTTAAACCTTTCCACCGGTTTGGGGTTTTGAGTGTGAGTTCGGACTTGGCGAACCTTTCGGGGGTGTTCGGAGGATTTTTCGCTAGTTAGGCTGGCCCAGCCCATTCGGCGCCCATATTGGTCTATTTCCTGTACATATTCATTCCAGGTGGGCATGTAGCGACGCCGGCCCCGCCCATGAGCATCCCGAGCCTCTCGTATACGATCTTGAGTACGAACAACAAATGGCTTCAGGCAATCGGGAAGACCACGGATGAGAGGGGCTAATCGATCGGGGTCGATAGCAGCTGACATTGGGGATTTCCGAAATTCCTCTCTGTCATACATGGCTTGCAGACAAGCTGCTTTCTGTATCGCCGCAAACAGTTCAGAGTAGCCTGTAGCTCTAATCTCTAATGGCTCTCCCCTCTCTCGCGGATCCATACCACCTGCCCAAAAGGCTGCTCGAGCGGTTAGGGAATAATTATGATCCCTGTCCATTGTAGTTAAAAACACTCCTGGTCCCCAAGAGTCTCCTGCTTCTTCCTCACTCAACATAATTCTATCTCCTCCTTCAGAAGAAACTCGCCACACATACTCAACAGCTGATTCTTCTGGCCGCCTCGAATATTTTTCCCTTATTTTCGCTAACTCTGTTGGTGTCCACGGAATAGCACGCACAGTGTTGCGGACTTCCTCATCATCCTCATCAACTGTGGTTTCAGTTTTAATCAGAGGTCATAAAGGAAAGACTCGAGATTTCACAGTAAAAGTCCTTCCCTCCTCATCTTCTTCCTCATCTTCACTATTAGACCAAAAATCTCCGGTCTGGGTTCCAGAATTTGGATAACACATTAATTTACGAATCTGTTGGACCTGGGTCGAGGGCTGCATTTTATCTAAGAGCCCAGTCACCCTTTCCAATAACATTTTAAGTTGGTGATTTTCACTCCCAAGTTGAGCATTCCGGTTTCCTAAACATTCATTCTCACTCACAAGCTTATCAACTTGAGTTCTTAATTTTTCTCCTGTCTCCTTTTGAAAGGCTAGTGATGACTTCAACAGCTCATTCTCCGATTTCAGGGTTGCATATTCTACAGCTGAAATCAGATTAGGAGCAGGGGTTTCCCTAGCTTCTTGTTGTGCACAAGATAAACAGGCGCCTAACACTGCACAAATCACACCTTTGCCTTTCCCCGCTCTGAGCTTCTGTGAAACCCGACACTCTTCAATACGTTCCACCACTTTCTCTTCATCCTTCCAAAATTTACGGACCCACTCCTTCCCAGCCTGGGAAGGGGCACAATCATATTTTTGCAGCAGTTTATCCATGGCAATCCTGCCGACTACGCCAAAATTCTGTTGCGTGAAAAGGGGCAAAGCGGTTTTGGCAGAAGATAAACCCCCTTGCGTTCTAACACTCCTCACCGAGGCGGGAGGCTAGGTGCGGCTAGGTTTAAATTCTGAGTGATGCCCAATTCAGCACCATCAGTCCAATCGCGTTTAATATGTATTAAACTATTACGATTTGGATACACTAATAGTGGACTGCACCTTCAGTCTAGTCGTGCTCATGAACTAGCACGGCCACTCTCGAGTCTTTGGTCGCGTTCAGTGAGAAACCAAAACGACTAGCTACTTAAAAAAGTGCAGTTTATTTAAACAACAGATATATAGGTTCTTAGGATTGCCGGTGATAAATACACTGTCTGCAAAGCACGTGCAAATGAAAGTATTGTTACATATACAAAACGCGCGACAAAGTTATAAACGATACAGCCTGGCTTTAAATGTAGGAAAAGAGAGTCTGTAGAGAAATTTCTAAGTTTCCCGAGGAAGCACTCGGTATAATCTAAGTCTTACCCAAAGGCGTCCCTATGGGGGGGAAGAGAGGCTCAGCCCGTCGACTGATCCCAGAAGTCAGTGATGTAATTCTTTATGATGGTGTCTTCCCTGGGTATCCCCCCTCTCTTGGGCTATTTTTATACTATTTGTTATCTTCAAGGTGGAGTTTGAGTGACTTTAGTCATACATACTTTTATCATGATTGGTGTAAATTTCTCTCGCTTCACAATTAAAGGTATAGTTTACGAGAAATTCAGGGCGCAGACTCAAGAAGGAGTGGTCGCACCTTGGAGGCGGGTAGCCTTCGGGATGGAGGTGTGTTTTGGTATTATAATGACATTATAATGAGCAAAGTTCGCACAAAGGACAGCATTTCATCAAAATTTGACAAAATGTTGGCTCTGAGCATCGAGCGGGCAGCTAATTGGCAGCTTATCTGTTTCATGGTATCATCCCATTCCTGTATCCGCTATACATCATAAGGTAAAGCCACGGAATAATTGCATCCCATCCCATACCTCATGTAGCTTATCAGGGAACCACAGATGTTGTGTCCTTCATGCCAGCTGCGGCTATTTTCTACCTCAGAAGCCTCTTGATTTTATACTTTTCCTTAATGTGTGAACAATGCTGTACTTTTGTATTTTTTAGCCAATTTAGTATTTATTCCACATATAGCAAGCCTCTGATCCTCTATATGCTCGACTCCAAAACCCCTGGGGACAGCCTTGCGTCTCTCCTGGTATTCTTTGCCAGAGACTCCAGGTAGGGCCATTCTCCCCGGCTGCGGTGTACAGCACATTTTTTACATCTTGTCCTGCCCGGACTGGCCCAAGGGTGAACAATCTCCTGTTTAATTTGCTCAAAGGCTGTTCGTTGCTCAGAGCCCATTTAAAATCATTCTTCTTTCTAGTCACTTCATAGAGAGGGCTCACAATCTGACCGTAACCAGGAATATGCATTCTCCAGAAACCCACAACACTTAAGAAGGCTCGTGTTTCTTTTTTGTTAGTAGGTGGGGACATAGCTGTTCTTTTGTTACTCACATCCATTGGGATCTGGTGACACCCATCTTGCCACTTAATTCCTAAAAACTGAATTTCCTGGGCAGGTCCCTTGACCTTACCTCGTTTGATGGCAAAACCGGCTTCCAGAAGGATTTGAATTACCTTCTCTCCTTTTTCAAAAACTTCTTCTGCTGTGTTGCCCCATACAATGATGTCATCAATGTATTGCAAGTGTTCTGGACCTCCACCCTTCTCCAGTGCAGTCTGGAGAATGGTGGGGCTGTATTTCCACCCCTGGGGCAGTCAATTCCAGGTGTACTGGACACCCCTCCAGGTGAAAGCAAACTGTGGCCTGCAGTCTGCTGCTAAAAGAATAGAGAAGAATGCATTAGCTGTATCAATTGTGGCATACCACTTCGCTTCCTTTGACTCCAGTTCATAGTGAATTTCTAACGTACCCGGGACGGCAGCACTCAATGGTGGTGTGACTTCATTCAAGCCACGATAGTCTACTGTCAATCTCCATTCCCCATTAGGCTTTCGCACTGGCCATATGGGACTATTAAAGGGTGAGTGAGTCTTACTGATCACCCCTTGGCTTTCCAGCTGATGGATCAACTTCGGGATAGGGAGCAAAGAATCTCGATTAGTGCAATACTGTCGCCTATGCACAGTTGTAGTAGCAATGGGAAACCTTCTGTTCCTCGACCCTCAACAGCCCCACACCAGAAGGGTCCTCTGACAGCCCAGGCCAAGTAGACAGTTGCACAACCATCTCTGTCTCCACTGCCGCTACACCAAACGCCCACTGGTAACTCCTCAGGTCCTTAAAATACCCTTTCCTCAGGTAATCTATGCCAAGGATGCATGGAGCATGCAGGCCAGTCACAATGGGGAACTTTTCCCATTTATTCCCAGTTAGGCTCACTTCGTCCGCCAGTACAGCCAGCTCTCGAGATGCCCCCGTCACTCCAGCAATAATGATAGATTCTTCCCCTCCATGATTCGATGGCATTAGGGTGCACTGTGCACCAGTGTCCACCAAGGCCCTATACTTTTGTGGTTCTGATGTGCCAGGCCATCGAATCCACACAGTCCAATAAACTCGGATATCTCTCTGCTCCTCCTGGCTGGAGGCAGGGCCCCCCTACTTTTGACTAGAGGGCCCACCACTTCCATCCATGACAGTTGCACATCGTAAATCAGGCTCCGAAGCCCATCCTTGCCTTCTGAGAGACCGGTCACTGGAAACTGGAGCAGCACTTCTCCTGGAAGAATCCCCTCTTGGGGGTGTTTTACTCTGCAACTGACCTACACACGTCTGTAAAGCCGAAGTAGGTTGTTCCATCCCAATTCCTCATGTTTTCTCCCTGATTACGCAGGGTAGACCGCAGGATATGCCGTGATGTGCTTTGTTTCTCTCAAACAGGTTTAGAAGGGAAGCATTTTTCCCCAGCTGAGACATTGGCATTGCCAAATGATTACTTCGGCACTGAGACACTGGCCTGTGGGGCAGAAAGAAGATCCACATCCAGACAACACATCCAAGGTGACAAGGACACTCTCAAAGTTACACCATTGGAGCACCTGAAGAGAAGAAATTTGCCAATTTTCATAGAATCATACAATCATAGAATGGTTTGGGTTGGAAGGGACCTTAACGATCATCCAGTTCCAACCCCCTTGCCATGGGCAGGGACACCTCCCACTAGACCAGGCTGCTCAAAGCCCCATTTAAGTGGGTCTTGAACACTTCCAGGGATGGGGCATCCACAACCACCCTGGGCAACCTGTTCCACTGCCTCACCACCCTCACAGGAAAGAATTTCTTCCTGATATCCAATCTAAATCTACCCTCTTTCAGTTTGAAACCGTTACCCCTCATTCTATCATTAAACTCCTGTGGAATAATTACTAAATTGGCCAAGAATACAAAAATACAGCATTGTTCACACATTAAAGAAAGTCGTAAAATCAAGAGGCTTCTGAGGTAGAAGACAGCCGCAGCTGGCATGCGAAGAGTGCAACATCTGCGATTCCCTGTACAAGGTTGTTTGCGAAACTACACGAGGGATGGAACGGAACGCGCTTGTTCCGTGGCCTTCCCTTGTGACGAATAGCAGATATGGGGACGAGACGGTACTACGGAACAGATAAGTGGCCTACACGCTACCCGAGCCAACATTTTGTCAAATGTTGATGAAATGGCTGTCCTTTGTGCGAACTTTGCTCACTACAATGTACCAAAACACACCTCCATCCCGGAGGCTATCCGCCCCAGAGGTGCGAACACTCCTCCTGGAGTACATTAATCATAATAAAAGTACGTATGACTAAAGTCACTCAAACTCCACTTTGAAGATAAAAAAATAGTATAAAAATAGCCCGAGAGAGAGGGGATGTCAGGGAAGACACCATCGCAAAGAATTCCATCACTGATTTCTGGGATCAGTCGACGGGCTGAGCCTTTCTTCCCCCACATAGGGATGCCTTTGGGTAAGACTTTGATTATACCGAGTGCTTTCTCGGGGACTTAGAAATTTCTCTAGAGAATCTCTATTCTACATTTATAGCCAGGCTGTATCATTTATAAATTTGTCACATGTTTTGTATGCTTAACAATATCTATATTTGCACGTGCTTTGCAGACAGTGTATTTATCACGTGCAATCCTAAGAACCTGTATATCTGTTGTTTAAATAAACTGCACTGTTTAAGTAGCTGGTCATTTCAGTTTCTCACTGAATGTGACCAAAGACTCCAGAGTGGCCGTGCTAGTTCAGGAGCACGACTAGACTGAAGGTGCAGTCCACTATTAGTGTATCCAAATCGTAATAGTTTAATACATATTAAACGCGATTGGACTGATGGTGCTGAATTGGGCATCACTCAGAATTTAAACCTAGCCACACCTGGCCTCCCACCTCGGTGAGGAGTGTTAGAACGCAAGGGGGTTTATCTTCTGTCAAAACCGCTTGGCCCCTTTTCACACAACTACTCCCTGATCCAGAGTCCCTCCCCATCCTTCTGTAGGCCCCCTTTAGGCACTGAAAGGCTGCTGTAAGGTCCCCATGGAGCCTTCTCTTCTCCAGGGTGAACAGCCCCAACTCTCTCAGCCTGTCCTCACAGCAGAGATGCTCCAGCCCTTGGAGCATCTTTGTGGCCCTCTGCTGGAGCTGTTCCAACAGCTCCATGTCCTTCTTGTGCTGAGGGCTCCAGAGCTGGACACAGCACTCCAGGTGGGGTCTCCCCAGAGCAGAGCGGAGGGGCAGAATCACCTCCCTCACCCTGCTGGCCATGCTGCTGGAGATGCAGCCCATGATGCAGGGGCTTTCTGGGCTGGAGTGCACATCACCGACTCATGTTGAGCTTCTCATCAACTAACACCCTCAAGTCCTTCTGCTCAGGGCTCTCTCAATCCATTTTCTGCCCAGCCTGTGTTTGTGCTTGGGCTGAGCAGAAAAAGTCTGCTAGTAATTCACCATTCACCTGCTCAAATGTTTTCTGTCAAGCCCAGAACTAAACAAAGAACTACACAGCTTGCCGTTAAAATTAATGCGAGTCCAAAGGCTGGGAGTGGGTGGTTTGTTCTCTCCTATCTAGGCAAGATAAACCAATGGGTACTGGTTGGGATTTGGCATGGAAAGGAAAGGGCACAGTTGATCAAACGAGTGTACTAAACGTAGTAGAATTTTGTAAGGATGGCTGAACAGCAGCGACACTGGTGGTGCTTAGAGGATGCTTTCAGAGATGGAGATTTCTAAGGTCCATCTTTTCCAGGCTATTAGAGAGAATGGAATTGGTACCGTTGGCTGGTCAGGTTGAAGGCTTCATTGCGCATTCATAGAATCATAGAATCATAGAATTGTTGAGGTTGGAAGGGACCTTTAAGATCATCGAGTCCAACCTTTAGCCTACCCTGACAAGAGCCACTTCTAAACCATGTCCCTCAGTGCCCCATCTACCCTTTTTTTAAACACCTCCAGAGATGGTGAATCCACCACCTCCCTGGGCAGCCTATTCCAATGTTTAATAACCCTTTCAGTGAAAAAATGTCTCCTAATATCTAATCTAAACCTCCCCTGACGTAACTTGAACCCGTTTCCCCTCGTCCTATCACTTGTCACCAGGGAGAAGAGGTCAGCCCCCATCTCTCTACAACCTCCTTTCAGGTAGTTGTAGAGGGTGATAAGGTCTCCCCTCAGCCTCCTCTTCTCCAGGCTAAACAACCCCAGCTCCCTCAGTCGTTCCTCATAAGGTTTGTACTTGTGCCACAGGGCGAAAAGCATGCAGGCAAACTTGTGTGGATTTCTCCAAGGTGATGTGGAGGAGGGCCCCTGGGAAGGGAGAGTGTTGTTTTGGGCTGTGGACCAGGAGGAGAAGAAGGGATGTAGCACTGTCCGTTCCTCCATGGTCACTCTCTCTGACGTGTCCATTCTGGCCCTTCTCTCCTTTATGTGGCACCACTCCCATCATCTCCTCTCTGAATGCCCAGTAGGCGATTGCAGAAGGGCAGCGGCTGTCCTGGCTCTCAGAGAAGAGACTCCTGTCGCGGCGGCTGGAACATCTGCAGCGAGCAGTTGCAAGGCTGGACCAGGAGAAGACAGAGCTGAAGCAATACAATGCTGAGCTCAGGAGGACTCTGGAGGAGGTAAAACAGGCTTTCGCTGCCTCTGCACAGCCTCACGGCCTCTGGAAGACAACGCATTTCCACAGACAGCACCTTGGAGTCCTTGGCTGGTTTCCTTCCCTGTCCCACTGTCCCCTGTGGCCACACACTTTTGTCTTTTCTCTCTCTTCTGGCACCCTGTTGCCTTCGCAAATGCACATTCACTGCAGTACCACCCTTCTTGCCCCGGTGTCCCCATACACACACATTGGACACTCTTGTGTCAGGAACTCTTTCCTCCTGCTCGCTCTCTTCCATCGGCTGCTTCGAGTGCTTTTTTGCTTTTTGGCCCCAGTGTTCTCTGGTGCAATTCACAGTCTCTGAGCAGCCATCTCCTTGCCATGATGTCCAGAGGTCCTTTTGCTCCTTGTTTGGTGGCAAGTTTCTGTGACCCTTTCTCCTATCCAACATGCAGGTGGGACGTGAACAGAGGAAACTGAGGAGATGTTGCAGAGGTTGGGCGCTGCCAGATGCAGGTGGATTTTCTCTCTCCGAGTCTGGGCAGCACCAGATGCTGGCTTCTCGGCAGGTGAGAACAGGATCTTACTTGGTGGGAGGAGGCTCTGGCCATAGAGAGGAATGACGGCAGCAGCCCCCAGTATAGACCTCATAGAAGTTGAATATAGACCATGAACATAGACCCTGAACAAACTGGAGACCAAAGGGAAATCCTTGCCTTCTCTTCACAGGAGGACTCACCCGTGCTGCAGTCGTCTGAATTGCAGAACCGGGTGAGGAGCAGGAAAGCTCCATCAAAAGCCTCTGTGGCTGTGCTGATGGGCACAGCTTTGCACAATGCTCTGGCCCAAGTTTTGTTTGGCCGTCAGGAAGGGAGACCAGCAGGCAGCGGGAATACCCAGTCAGACATGTCCCTTGGCCATGGCCAAACAGCATCATTCACCAAGGTCTGGTCTCTGTGGTGCCAACGGGTCAGGCAGGGTGGGAGAGGGATTGGAGGAAACTCAGAAAATGAAATGGCCGGAAAATGGAGAATAGTCTAAGGAGTTTCCCCTTGAGTCTTACTCATCTTGTAGACCCTTCCCATTTTCCCTTTTCATGCGCTAGCTGTCCAGTTTTTAAGGTAGATGAGAACAGAACAGTTCTTTAGTGCCTTGTGTAACCAGTAGCCCTCCTGCAGAGGAAAAAGCCTGTGTAACTAAGGTGGCAGTAGCTCCAGTCTCTCTCTTGAAAAGAAGAGTTGGGTTACTAAATCCTGTAGGAACCTCTCTCTCCCATATCCATGTAATGTCTCAGTGTTGTACGTGTGAATGGTATGCCAGAGAGAAACTCAAATTGTCTATAATCTGAGCTGAGGCCGGGGTGACTCTGGGAACCTGTGACTTCCATTCCCCGGAGACCAAGTGTTTGTCGGGGCTGGCGTTAGAGGGTGCGTCTTCCCCGAGAGCCGGTACCGTGGAGCTACGGCTGGTCCTACCAGCGTGGGCTTGTCTGAGCTCGGCCTTTGGCCTCTTTCAGGTGTCCCTTCTGCAGACGCAGCTGGTGCAAGAAGGAAAATAGAAGCAGGACCATGTTGAGTGCTGTGCAAAGACCGGCCAGGAACTTCAAGACCTTCGCCAAGAGCTGTCTGGCTCCTCAGCAGCTGCTGTCTGGGAGCCCAAAGCTGCTGCTCCAGCGGCAGAGACTCGGGGCAGAGACTGAACCTTCTTGTTTTGCCAAGGAGCAGCTGCAGCATTGAGGTGTTCCCATCTTGTGCCTTTACCTGGATGGTGTCTGTTTTCCTGTGGGAAGGGGGGGTGCATTTGTTCTGTTTTGGTTTTGAAGCATCTCCTAGTGATAGCGGGTTTTTACGTTTTTGTAGTAAAAACCATTTTGTACTATTTCTGAAGGAAAAACAGGGTGGTTGGTATGTCCATGGGTTAGGAAAAGATTAGAGTAGGGATGCCAAAAGAATATGGTTAAAAAGTTACAGAAGTGTATAGACCTGTAATAGGACTGTGATGGAACTTTAGCTGAACTCCTGAAATTCAACCTTAATTGGGCTAAATAGGGGGATCTCCCAAAATGTTCCAAACGTGGACTTGAATGCATATGTATGATGAGGGATGGTAAGGGAACTGTGGCTCACCCATCGGCTCTATCTTATCACATAAAGCCTGGGACTGTCCAAAATGTGTGGTGTGCTGGCTGTTGTTCAATGCCCAGCACTGGATTCTGCAGAACTGAAATAAGGACAAATACCCTGACTGAGTGTGTTGGTTGGTTTTTGCACAGCGGGTGAAGAACCCTGACTCAGGGGCATCTCCTCCCGCCCTGGTTTTTCCCATTCCCTGCTTGCAGCTCCCTTTGGGTAAGCCCTGGCACCAGCTGCTCGAACCTGCCCACCTGCACCATTCTGGGCCTCCACAATAGACCTGCCTCCCCGCTGCGCAGCAAGGAGACCCGAAGGACATGTGGCAGAGCGGTCCCCAGGGGGAGACGCCACAGTCTGTCCCTGGAATAGAGAGAACAAGGGTTCGTGCAGGGCTGCTTGCTCTGAGGAGAAAGAGCCCTGGAGCCAAGATCTCAACACAAAGACCGCCAGAACCCCGGCTCAACAGAGCTGGAGCAGCCCCTCCGATAGCCCGGCCGCAAAGCTTCCCAAAGGAGACAAAAGCTGGGTCTTTGCCTGACCCAGGCTGTAGGAGGGAGGAAGAAGAGGGAAAACATTGCAGGGAAGATGCCCAGAGAGACACAGTATGGCCTGGCCCGAAGGAAGGAAGGCACAAGCAAAGACGGGGGAGTAAACTTTATTGCAACACAAGCGGGTAAGGTCTGTGTCTGCTGCCCAGGGGCTCTACACCTCGCTTGCCGCACACCTCCTCAGGACATCGGCCACAAGCCTTCCCGTGAACCCCCTCCTTTCTGACACGGGCGGCTGGGGCTCGCCTCCGACAGGCTTTACACGCAGTGATCTGCGCCAGGCTCCTGTCTGGGCAGGGGGCTTGGGACCTGCCGGAGGGACAGGCTGTCGGGACCACTGCGGGCCCATGGAGGGGAGGGCATCGTTAGCAGGACGGCACTGCTTCGGATCTCGTGGTGTGTGTGTTTTTGTGACACCCCTTCCAAAACTCAGTCCAGGGGACAGTGCACGCCCACGTTGACAGATCCGCTCCAATACAGAGTCGACTATGCGACGTGACCTGGTCCTTAAACTCAAAGTGCTGGCTAAAGATATCTCAGAGTCAGCATTGCTACTGACCCTCCTGGGCAGCTTGGCACCTTCCCGTCCCCACTCATGTTGGGAGAAGTTGTGGCCTTCCTCCAGATCTGATTCCGCTCTTCTGCATTGCCCTGATATCAGGGAGATCCTGGAGCTGTTGGGTGGAGGTGGGCAAGCTGGTCTTGGAGGCTGCAGCAGCCGCTCGCCCAGGCAAGAAGCATTGATGGCTCCCAGCGGTTTGGGGGCATCCTTCAACTTGGTCAGGTGTTGCCAAAGCCTTTCCTGAGAAGGAGACACCAAGTTGTCGCTCGCTGTTGCCTGGACAAGTGCTCGCAGCCCTGCGTGCCGAGGCTTCCTGCAGGTGCAGGCCAGGGCTCCGCTTCAGCCGTGCGATGAGGGCAGAAGAGAAGGGCTTCCCTCGGGACTCCGTGTGGCTGCCCATGCCCACCCCAGCACCCTGTGCTGGCTCAGCTCCGAGCCCCGTCGTCCTTTCCCCACCACACCACCCGGCCCCCCCAGCACAGCCCTCACCTCTTCTGCAGCGACCGCCTCCCCAGCAGGCAGCAAGTGAAGCCCCAGCCCTCGGCACCGTGCCGCTGACCGGTGCCCACCAACGCTTGGCTTTGCCTACCTCTTCTTGCGTGGACATCTGCTCGGCGCGCAGCTTGAGCGTGGTCAGGTACTGCCTGTTCTCATTGAACTCCTTCAGAGTGCAGACGACCTATGCAGAGAGGAGGGGAGACACCCCCAAGAAGAGTCAAGCCAGCAGACTGCCTTCCCTGAAACAGCCCCAGCCCAGCCGAGGGGAGCTGCTCCTCTGCACACACTCCTTCTGTGCTCAGGGAACCCCCCTCCCAGGGAGCCGCTTCTATCAGCCCGATGACGTCCAAACCTACTCTGCCATCACTGGTCACCAGGCCCTGTCTCTGCAGCCTCTGGAAGTTGTTTTTGCAGTTGTGATACTCCTGCAGATACGGGTCGTGCAGGCTGTTGTACTCCGTGCGCAGCAGGCGACAGTGGGGATCTCCCAGGTCGTAAAAGCCTGAGGGCCGTTGGAGCTGTAAGAACAAAGTTCCACAGTATGAACGGGGCACAGGAGAGCAGCAGGGGCAAATGCACTCCCGAGCAACTCACGCACGCAGGGTGGCATTTCCAAACCTGCGAGGTATAGACTGATTCCTGGCTTACTTCCCACCCCGAGGAAAGATCGCTCTACTTCAGAGACCCTCCAACGGAGGAGAAACCCTGTGCCTACATCCTCCTGTCTGGTGGCTATCCCCTCTTGCTGTAGGAACACAAGGGGCTGTTTACTACGGAGGGAGAGAGTTGTACCCACTGCTGCACCTGTGAGGAGCTCAGCTGAAATGTTGCCTACAGCCACATCTTCTCCTCTGGCAATTCACTTTGATTGTACAAATGGGCTTGTGCTCCCCAGAGGTGCCAAGCTGTCCTTGTGGAAAGGTAAAGGGAGTTTGAAGACCTGACACCAACACTCTTCTCCATCCAGCTCTGGGCACCGTGCAGCTCTGCTATGGGCAAGTCCTCCTTTCTCTTGGCACCACAGCACCAGGAGCTTCCCTCGACTCCCAAGCCCTGTCTGATTGAAGGGCTGCAGCCCCCGCCGTAGCGCAGATGTCCACAAGGACTTCTCCGAAGGACACGGACCCCATAAAAGGGGGAGCTGTGCCTCAGGACTGCACGCACACAGCCACCAGCCCTGGGCTGGGGCGCAGCAGAGCCAGCTCTCTGCTCCTCTTGCCCACGCTGCCTGCTGTGGCCAGCAGGGGCGGTGACTGGCGTGTTTCCCCTGGGCAGGGCCGGCAGCCGTGGGAAGGCCTGGGCAGGTCAGGTGACCCAAACTGACCAATGGGGTGTTCCCTCCCAGCTCCCACGCTCAGGGGAAAAGGCGAGGCATCAATGGCTTGGGGCTGCGTCAATGGCCCGTGGCTGAGGAGGACCCTGCCAATTTTTCTATCTTTTTTCCTTATGCACCAAATGTAAATGAAGGGGCTCACAGGGTACGACAATATGAAGGCATTCCCTCTTGTCCCCTTCCTGTGGCAGGTGTGGAAAAAATGACTGAGAAAATCGAGGAAATGACCAAGACAACAGCCAAGCAAAACGAGGTAACAGCTAAGAAAAATTACAAACTGTTTGTTTAACTGTCCAGGCTGGATAAAGAATCCCACTCTTCCTCTGAACCGTCCCACGTCTCGATCATTAAGAAATAACACCCTCCCACGAAACCCATTCAAGAGAAGCAGGACCCACTCTGGGATTTCCTGTGGCTTTGCCTCTGCAACTATGGAGAGCACAGGAGTAAATGGGGTAGAAAATCTACCCCGGTGCCACGAGCACGAGTGCTTGAGTTGCAAGGTAAAGCAGAGTGAAGAGAGAATTCTTCCAGGAGGGTGGCTGCTCCAGTCCATGGTAAGCGGTTCTCCGGTCCGCGTAGGAACTCCTCTGCTAATAGCGGGCACTGGTGCGCAGTGTACCCTGTTGCCTTCGAATCATAAAGGGGCAAAATCTGTCACTATTTCTGGTGGGACAGGCGGGTCTCGAGAACTGACTGTACTGGAGGCTGAAGTGAGCCTAACTGGGAATAAATGGGAGCCACATCCCGTTGCGACTGGCCCAGTTGCTCCGTGCATCCTTGGCACAGGCTGCCTCAAGAGAGGGTATTTCAAAGACCTGAAAGGGTATTGGTGGGCTTTTGGTACAGCAGCTGTAGAGACTGAGGATGTTACACAGCTGTCTGCCTTACCTGGCCTTTCAGCTGACCCTTCTGTGGTGGGACTGCTGAAGCTTAAAGAACAGCAGGTGCCAATTGCTACTGCCACGGTGCATCGACGATAATACGGCACTGACTGAGGCTCCCTGATTCCCATCCAGAACCTGGTTCATCAGATGGAGACCCAAGGAGTGCTCAGCAAGACTTGCTCACCCAATATGGCCAGTGTGGAAGTCTGACGGAGACGGGAGATTAACAGTAGACTACTGTGGCCTGACGGAAGCCACACCACCACTGAGTGCTGCTGTGCCAGACCTGCTAGAAGTGCAACAGGAACTGGAGTCAAAGGCAGCCCAATGGTATGCTCCAATTGACACTGCTAATGCATTGTTCCCTCTTCCTTCAGCAGCAGAGTGCAGGCCACAGTTTGCTTTCGCCTGGAGAGGCATCCAGTACGGACTGCCCCAGGGGTGGAACGACAGCCCTGCTATTTGCCATGGGCTGATCCAGACTGCACCGGAGAAGGCTGGGGCTCCAGGACACCTGCAATACATTGATGATATAATTGTGTGGGGTAATACAGCAGAAGAAGGTTTCAAGAAAGGTCAGAAAATAACCAAGATCCTTCTGAAAGCGGGTTTTGCCATAAAAAGAGGTAAGGTCAAGGGACCTGCAGGAGACATCCAGTTCTTGGGAATCAAGTGGCAAGATGGTCGTCGCCAGACCCCAATGGATGTGATTAACAAAAGAACAGCTATGTCCCCACCTCCTAACAAAAAGGAAACACAAGCCATTGTAGGTGTTGTGGGTTTCTAGAGAATGCGTATCCCAGGTTATAGGCAGATTGTGAAACCTCTCTATGAAGGGACTGGAAAGAAAAAAGATTTTAGGCGGAGTCCTGAGGAACAACAGGCCTTTGAGCAAAGTAAACGAGAGACCGTGCATGCAGTAGCTCTTAGACCAGTCGTAACAGGACGGTCCATTAAAAATGTGCTCTCCACTGCAGCCGGGGACAATGGACCTACCTGGAGCCTCTGGCAGAAGGCACCAGGAGAGACTCGAGGTCGACCCCTAGGATTCTGAGGTGGAGAATACAAAGGCTCTGAGGCCAACCATACCCCAGCTGAGAAAGAAACGCTGGCAGCATGTGAAGGAGTTGGAGCTGCTTCAGAGGTAACTGGTACCCGAGCACAGCTCCTCCTGGTGCCTTCTCTTCTCCAGGCGGAACAGCCCTGGCTCTCTCAGCCTGTCCTCACAGCAGAGGGGCTCCAGCCCTCTGAGCATCTTCACGGCCCTCCTCTGGGCCCGTTCCAACAGGTCCATGTCCTTCTTGTGCAGAGGACTCCAACAAACATGTAAACACACGTTGTTCTCATCTGCGGCAGCGCTCAGGTTCCCACACCGTGCTCTCATAGCCAGAGTTTGCAGGGACAGGGCCGGGTCTGACTCTTGTTCTTCAGTTTGAGCATGACTGTTCCTCCTCCTGTTATCTCCTGTGTGTTTATACACTGTAAAATCATCGGCCAAATTGGGAGTGATATTAAACAAATATGTAAACACACTCCAATTCTTTTCCCCTTTGAAGGTAGGTCCCCCTTTGCTCTTCAGTCGTTGGAGGTGTAACGCCATCCCTCAGTTTAAAAAAGGCCCTTTGGCTCATACCCTTACTAGTCAAGCAGTTGTTTTATCACAAACATTGTTTAACATACTCTTTTCTCTAGCCCATGATCCTGGTACTTTACTGAACTACATTTCCCCAAAGCTGGTTACAATCCACCTTTTCTGGTGAAGACTAAGGAAAAATGTATTTGCCACTACTGTTTCAAGCGTTATTTCTTCTCTCTCATTAAGCCATGGATATCAGCTTTTCCTTCCTGGCCTTTACTTTTAAAATGCAAAACAATTATTAGGGGCTCTAACTAAAACTCATTTTGTGTCCTAGGTTTCTTGATTTTATCTCTACCCATGCACAACATTATCGTGCATGCCTTATGCATTTGTCTTCCTCACACAGTTCTTTTTTTCAGAGCTGCGGATGATAACCTACGAGTCTGTCACCCACTTTGGGGTAGCTTTCTGTTTGGTCATTTCCACTCAGATTTTCCAACCACCTACGTCCTTGCCTGAGCTTTTCCAGCTTAAGAGTTGCTGCATGTCAGTGTGTCCAAACTGTTCAGACCCATTCCGCCCCACCTGAAGAGGGGAGATGAGGTATCTTGGTCCAAGGGTTCTCTGAAGACAGACCGTGGGATCTGTGATCACTTCCATGGAACAGACCACACTTAACCTCTAGAAGATGACCAAGCAGTATAGTTCCAGAAGGAACACACTAAATTTAGTCACTGAGTCAACATCTGTTTCTTATGTCTGAACAACAGTCCAAACTGATTTTGCTCTGTAAGCGTGCTTTCCTTCACTGCGGTTTCACCGCCTGAACTGTATTTCACCACCTGAAGTCAGACGTGTTCCAGCATTTACCCTCACCCAGAGCGCCCTGTTCGGATACCTCTCTTCACACTACTGTCCGCACTGCCTGAAAACTTCAGAAATTTGGTCAGGAGACTTCTAAATGTGCATGTAGTAAAAATTACCTACTCAGGCCTCAGCATAACTGCATTCCAGGTGTTCTTCAGCTCAAAAAACCTGGAAAAAAGTAATCATAAGAAAATCCATATGCAGAGTAAACTAAATTTGCAGGAGACTGAAAATCACCAGTAATGCTGCTACAGGGCTCTGAAAAGAGAGGAGAGTTTAACTGAGCTTGGCAGACTTTGACTACAGCTCTTTCGGCACAACGTCGTATAAAAAGACAGGATTCTGCCTGGCTTTATGGAGCTATTCCATAAAGAAACATCCAAAATTCTACTTCCATGCAATTGCTAATTATTCTGAACCTTGATAATAAGGCATACTTCACACATTCCAACTCTAATCCCGTTTCACCGAGTCCTAAGTTTTCTGTCTCTCATTGGGCCAAAGTATGTTCACAGAGACCGGTGACAAAGAAGTCTTCGGTTTTCAGTGCCCTCATCATCACGAGCACAGACCATGCAAAGGGAGAGTCGGAGGCCGCCTTAAATTCCCACACATCTGGAGTTGGCTTTGGTGATACGAGTTACCTGGAGCACACATGGGAAATGTCGGGTGAGCACATTGAACACCTAGGATGGACCGGTGCTTTTTGATTCAGGGAAGTAAAAATTTGAGTCGCTTAACTGGAAAGCCTGCTTTGCCTTGTGCAGAAAACACCTGAAATCCACCAAGAACGCCTTGACATGAGAAAGCACAAACTACAGGAAGTGAAATCCAGGACCAGTTCTGGTTTGTTCTTGTTTTAACCACCAGAAGTAGAGGATGCCCAATCTCCAACCCAATATTTAAACTGTGATAGTCACCCCCACTGAAAAGCAAGATGAATTATCACTAGTACTATTTACTATTCCTGTATATTCCTAAATACCCCAGTAACAGTACCTATAAACTATGACACTTTTTGAACAAAATAGTCTCCGCAAATGGGAAGCCCTAAAATGCTGCTTTAATTTATAGTACTTTCACACAGAACTCCTTTGGGGCAAATCCCAGCAGCCAAACAGTCGAGGGCTTTCCCTACTGAACTCAACCGTTACCGTGATGTTATGCCCTTAATGCACAACGAGAAGTATTTCGTACCATGCTGGCTTCCTGGCAGTGGAGCAACACCCACCACTGCCACCTTTTACTTTTTTTTTTAAATTACTTCTGTCTTAAAATTATTGAGCTAATTAAATTTACGCTTTCTAGATTGTCACTGTTCAAAGCAGTTTAAAGCAGAAGCCTGACTTTCTAGTGGGCTTTCTTCTTCTGCCAAACTCATCCACTGAACCCCACTGTTAATGGAAGGGTTAGTTCTGTATCACGGCACCACCATGTGAAAATGCCACTACTAAAGGTTCTATTTCAAAAACACAAGCATCTTGGGGATCAGCAGAGTGATGAGAGGAAATACAGATTACAGGGCATCTTAAAGCATGTGTGTAAATGTTTGCTGGCAAAGGACAACAGCTTTCTAAACAAACTGGAACAATGTTGAAAAGTGACAGCTTCATACATGATGTTATTTTAAAATAGTCAGTCCCAGCTGTTAATACTGGCTGTATGTTTGGGGCCATATGCTACCTTTTACAGTATAAAATCAAGTCCACTTGGCACGTGAAAAACTGATGTCCCGCTGTCACTGGAAATCTCATCACGTTGGACAGTTTACCGAAAACATTTTATTGTAATCAAAAAGTGATGTAAGAGGGCTCTGTGTATTCTGCAAATCATTCTGCTGGTATTTTATAATGAGCTATAACAGCTTCTTCTGACAGGCAATTAAAAAAAATACTCAACCATGAAAATGTTCACAGTACCTGAAACTCCACCCAAACTAATGAACGGTCGTTAAAACTAAGATGCCCCAGCAAAACTTTTCACGTTGCATTGTCACAACTCACAATTCTGTACAAAATATTCACTTCTATAAAGCTTCAATGTAAAAATCCAGCTGCAATATTTTAAGGGCAGCACAGTCTCCTTCACGCCATCACTTGCAATGCCTGAATTCGTTTACATTTTAACAAAATTTGATACAGATGACTTAAGAATCCAGTCATTTTTTCATTATCTGTCATTCCATGGAGTGACAGATTTCACTTTTTGGTCATCCTTCTCTTTGCTGTTCTTCGATTTTTTTCTTCTTGTGTTTTGTTTTTGGCTCTTTGCGAATTCTGTTTCGTTTCCAATGTGTTTCTTACGCTGTTTGTGTTTCTTATGCTTCTTGTGCTTTTTCTTCTCTTTTTTCCTTGTCTTTTTCTTGCTGTCTTGACTCTCTCCTGAGCTGGCACTGCCGCTGTGGCTTCGAGTCCGACTCTCAGAAGGGCTTTGACTGTGGCTGTGGCTAACGCTGGGACTGCTTTGACTTTGACTTTGGCTTGCATCAGGCTGGTCAACTGCAGGAGGTGCTGCTGTGTCCTCTTTCGCCTTAGCAACAGCCTTGTCTTTCGGTCCTTTAGGATTTTTTCCTGCAGCTTCCTCATCCTTTGCAGATACGTTACTGTCCTGCTTTGAAGTTTTGAGCCAAAACCACAGTTACTTTCCCTGTCACTTTCACTGCAGTCTGGTGCAAACACAGCCTCATGAGTCTCTTGAGTTAGATCAGAAGAGAGCTGTGAGGAGCTGCTTACCTGAGGCTTAGGCTTGACAACACTTTTATCAGTTGGTCCAGTCATGTTCTCTTTCTCATTTTTTACATCTGGTGATTCTTGTCTCAAAGGTGGTTTATTACCACCTGGCTCTTTCTCTTTATTGCTCTTTGCTTCTGGTACATGCTTCTCTTTCTCTGAATTTTTATCTAGACATTTGTGTTCCTCCAGTGGACGCTTGGAAGTGTGAGCGGCTTTACGATCAGACTGCTTCCGCTCACGCAGGGGACTGTAGCTGCTCCTTTTGGCATCTCCAGCGCCCTTTCCGGATGGCTCTGCTCGCTCGTCTCTAGGCTTATGTTTCTGTACTGATGTAGACTCTCTGTTTTGAGAAGGGGAGTCTTTTCTCCTTGCTAATTCATTCATTTCATCTCATTGCTTGGCATTAGAATGATGGCGGTTGCCATCGTGGTCAGATCTTTTGTCTGGATTAGGAGTAGAGTCTTCAGCAGTGGATCCATGGCCAGTATCACGTTTCTCTGAAGATGTGCAGTCTTTGGAAGATTGAGAAGTATTTTTTCCATTTCCTTGTTCGTTTGCGCATTCCAAGTGGTCTTTTTCTCGCTGAACACTGCTCTTTCTATTCTCAGAAGTGTCCTTGTCTGACAAAGAATGACGTCGGTCTTTGGTTTTCCCTTTTTCATTCGACATCAACATTTTTGAACTTGTTGCATCGTGCTGGGAGCTTCACAACTCTCCTCTTTTGTCGTTTTCCATGTTTCCTCCAAAGACTCTGTCTCTTTTTCATTGTGTTCTACAGGGTTTGGTGTGGCTTGGCACTCACATTTTTTTTATAACGCTAGCAGGTTTTTCTACGTTTGCAGGCACCTGGGCAGATTTAATGTCTTCCTTTTCAGACTCCAAGTCATCTTTATCCCGCTTGGACTGAGGGACCTGGATCGTAATAACGACGTCTTCAGCAGGGGCTGTTATGTCATTATTCTACTGCTCCATGGTGTTAATGACAAAACATGATAATGTTCCTTATCAAACATTTTATCTACTCTTCTTTTTCTTTTTTCAGGTTTTGCATCAGAAGGTTTGCTTTTTTCAGCAGGTTTTTTGACTTATGCTCTTTGTTGAGGGCTTGTCTGACTTGGTTGCTTTTGGATGGTCTTTCTTGGCCTTTTCCTCCTTGGCTGGCCTGGTTTCTGGGTGATCTTTTGTCACTTCTGGGTGAACTTTCCATGGGGTAACAAGAGCCTTCTCATTGTCTTTGGCAACTCCTCCTTCACTTTTTTCAGAGGAGGTTTCTGTGAAATACTAGGAGATTCTTCACAATTGGTGTCCACCTTCCCTTGGGAACCTTTAGCTTTATTGTCTTTCTTGGGAGGAACGGCCACTTCTACTTTCATCTTTGTCTTGTCCTTCTCTTTCTTCTCCTTGTCAGACACCAACTGGAAAACAATAGAATCTGCTTCCATAGGCTCATCTCGCACAGGGGTGGCGTCATGTCTGCTTGGGAGCGTGAACAGAGAGTCTGTTTTAACATCTTCTGCTGTTACTGGCTCTCTTGGTTTTCTCACACCTTCTGAAAACTCAGCATTGGGAAATCCTTTATTCTCATCCCCTTTTCTTCTCTTCCAGTGTTTTTTACATTCATTTCCTTTGCCATCTTCCAGTGGATATTCCATGTCCTTCTCATTTGATTTTGGTGGATCTTTGATGCCGTGGTGCTCTCTTCCAGAAGGCTCTCTTCCAGGGTCGTGTCCATCTCTATTACGACTTCTGCGGCTTTGCCCACCAGGATAGTCTTCCCTGCGTCCCCGAGCATATGGCAAATTCTCTCATCCGGTCCCAGGTGGACCAAACCTATCTGGAGAAATGTTCTCTCTGTTTACTGGTGGTCAAGGTTGAGCACCAACAGCAAAGCCCTTGTATAACTTTTCGTACCATTCTCTGTAGTTCCTTTCCCATTCTCTGTATCTCTCCTTTTCAAATGGATCTCTGAGGTCAACAGATCTGCCATGGTAAGCTTTCATATCATACGGGGGAACTTCTCTGTATCTGTTAAAGTACTGCCTTTCTCCATCCCCTTGAGGTATAGTCCGTTTAGTGGGAGACTGCCCTCTAAACGCTGGAGACCTTGACGGTGAATGGTATCTTCTGTATGGGGGTGACCGTGACCTTGAACGGTGATAACCATGTGATCTTGACCTAGAGCGATAGTTACAACTCTTCCCTTTGTCTTTCCTTGAATAGGGTGGTGATCGCGAGAAGGAACGAGAACGGGAACGACTAAATGATCGGGAGTAGGAGCCAGAGTGAGAAGAACCTGATCTCGACTTGGAGTGGGCATATGAACTTCTAGAGTAAACTGAAGCACTATAGGGAGACTTGGACCTTAGAAAAAAAAAACAACACAAAAAACATACATGAAGTTAATTCAAAACAGTCACTCTCCCATTTATTTTTTTTCCTCCCAAAATTAGTTGTTTGGGGTTTTTTTTCCCCTCTCCATATGCTTATGTCAAAGCTGCTTTCAGCTGCTGACATAACGCTACTGCAAATTGAAGAATGTGGTAACATGTAAAAGTTTCTGCTTAAGACAGAACACCTGCTGCTATGATAGTGTAAAAGCATAGAGGAAGGGTAAGTCTATATCCACTCATTTCTGCCACATGAACGACCACAGCTATTGATTGATTGAAGGTGGCGTACACTGGCTTCTGCTGGCATGTGAACGCACACGTGTTTCACTACTCAGCAACGACATGCAGTGCAAATCCTTTTTGGTGCAGCAAGACGCAAAAAGAGCAAGTCTTAATGGCTACAGTGCACTATCAAACATCCAGAAGACACGATTCAGCCTGAAGACAAGTAAAGCTCAATTTTAAAATGCCTGCTTAGTCGATTTAACTTCACTACTTATTTGGCAATTTGTACAGGATGCAAAATATGGCAAAATACGGATTGTACGGCAATCCTACATACAGGGCACTTCTAGCCAGGTGTCCTAGCAAAATTTTGCACATAACAGCTCTAACCAAGGATAGTGACGGGTTCTGAACTCAGCCTTTAGTACTATGACCCATGGCCATTACTCTAGGAAAGATACTGGCAGCATTACTAATAGAGCTGTTCGGACTGCTGCCACAAGCAAAACCAGTTTAGAATTCCTACAGGGTTTAGGGAAAGTTTTAGAATTGCATTTGTCTTGGTTTAGTTTTGCATGTTTACCATCTCCAAGGAAAAAGTCTATTGGGAAAAATGCTATGTCATTTTTGCGCATGCCAGATGCACTTTCTTGTAACTGCAGCCCAATGTGCTATCGAAATACAAAAACGAAAAACAATGCAACTTCATTGATCCAACTATGTAGTCCTCTTTAAGTGTCGGTCATTCTTGGTAAAACTCCTCCTCAGATAAAGGAGGTGCATGTGTAATTGGGATGGGATTTGAATGAGCGGCTCGTACCCAAGCTGAAGACATGTTTGAAGGAGCTGGGGGATATCCTGGGGCGGGGGGACAGCGTACCCAGCAGATGGAGGCTGACCAGGTGGAAACTGAGGAAGAAACTGTGGTGGTGGTATCCCCGGTGGAAGGGGGAAGTGCATGGCGTGGTGGAGGCACAGGCACAAAGATTGGTGTTGATGCTGGTAGTGTTGGGTCTTGAGTCCTCCTTTGGGTGCATTCACGGTGTCGGCATCCTCGATTTGAACTTCTAAAGAAACCCTAGGACATGTGTCACCATTTGTAACACTCTGCCCTGATTTTAAAGAGCAAAGAGAACGAAGCGGGAGCATGGTGGCGAGCACTTCTTGTTCTCAACTTACGCATTTTTCTCCCTGCTTTCTGTTCACTTGAGACTACACTCATTTCTTGATCTTCATACTCGCCCTCCACATCCTCACCCTCGGCAGTTCCCTCAGGCTTCTCTCCTGATACTCAGCTTTGCGACTGTGCATGGAGGCTGCCCGTGCTTAAAAGAGACTCCCATCTCCCATGTGCCGACCGCTCTTCTGCCACTCCTTTATGCACTTCATGCTTCCCATGTTGTTAATGATGTATTTGGCCTGTTCTTGCCCCTGAATTGTTATTTTCTTTCTTACTGAATTTAAGATTTTAGACAATCTGCGGGATGTATCCTGCTGTCTGTTAATTATTTATCTTAAGATTTTATAAAGACAATGCACCCTTACAATCTGTTTAGAACAAATTTGTACCAAAAGGAAGGACTAGCTTGACACTGCGACAATAGATGAGACAGGCTCCTCTCTCTCCCTCTGAGAGAAAGCAGCTTGGCTATTGGACATGGCTGCATTGAAGAAATTCAAAATTGTCAGAAAATAACAGCACTGACTTTTCCAATCGTGCGCTCAATCAGTATCAACTAAGTTGTCAGAAAAAAAAAAAAAGAATGTTGGAGTCTGGTTTCTATTGGGAAATCAATTTTTTCAGCTCTGTTCAGCCGAAAGGGTCGAACAGGGTTCGTCAAAAGCGTGGCTTTCCATCCAATCCTTTGATTCTATTTCATTTTTATATGTAACTGCAGTTTCCTCAAAACACATTTGGTTTTCAGAGTCCTCTTTTCAATCATGTACCAGGGTTTTATGTTAAGTAATGCATTAAAATAATTAAATAAAATAAGCAAATAATTAAAAATTAATTACCACTTGTATTCTCCACAGCTATCTGTGCATATTTTTTTCATTGTAAATCAGCTGTTGTATAAGTTAGGTGTTATGGCCTCGTTACAAGCAGTAATATGTTGAATTGCTGTCGAACACTTACAGTTCCCAGCCTGGTCCGCCACCTGCTGAGCGAGGTGTACTGGCTCTCGTTGGATGACCTTCTGGAGTTGGGAGAGGAAAAAGAGAAAAATCCCATTCAGTGTATCTGAAGGTAATTTTTTTAAAGAAATTCTGAAGTTATAGTCACGTACCAGTTGTGGGCACTGATTGTCCTTGGGGGCCCTGAAGACTTGGTAATGCTGGTTGTCTTTGTACAGGAACCTGACAGGCCTTGTGAGTAAATGCAAATGGTTGGAAAATAAGCTCTACTAAAATGCAAGAATCACTGCGTATGTTGAAATACAACTTACCTTCTCTTTCAACAAGCTGCTGACTGACCGTGAGGAAGATGCAGAAGGTTCAGCAGCAGTCACCAGAGCCGCAGGAGGTATAACGCTGTCGGCATTGCTACAAAAAAACCCAAATTTTTATTGTTTAAGCAGTCTTTTGAAGGGCTACTTGAAATGTAAAGTCCAAGGTGACAAAAGGCTGACTACTGTAAATGGACAAAAAAATTTACAAAATAATCTTCACCAGATTTACAAAAGTGAAGTTGGCCGATTCCAAATGCAGTGCTGTCGAGAAGTCCACGTGGATTACTGGCAGTTAAAGAGAAAGCTCACTGGAAACATATTTTATTAAGGAAGCTGCACATGAAACAATTAGAGTACATTTAACCCACAGAATGAGCCTCAGTTGTGGAAGATGGAAACACCGCAATTCTATGCTACTTCAGGGGCTGCCTTAGAGGTTCTTTTGGATTGCCGTCCTTTGTATTCAACGCTACAGCTGAGCCTGACACTCTTCTGGACAGAGTGGCTGTTTGCATCCAAGGCACAAAGTCAAAGGATATAAGCCCTGAACAATAGTACAGGTTTTTCACCTATTTTCCTATGACTTCATGGGTTGCACACTTAGACGGTCATGTTTGTAAATACTTCACATTTACAGTGTTTCAGTGTTTATTATCCAATCGGTATGCGTTGCTGACTACGCTGGGTGTTACTGAGGATGACTCTGACTTATCATAAGATTGATGATAGAAATAACGTAGAAAGAAGTAATGTGAAAACACCTGGCCTATTTTACCCATAATTGGCTTTTATGCTTTTCATGAAAATATTATTTCCTCAGTACTAAAGAGAAATTAATGCACTCAAGAATGTTTGCCATAACCAAAAGGTTTCTTTAGGAATTGCTAGCCACTTCAAATCAAAGGGCTCCTGGGGAAAAAGCGCTCCTCTCTCAGGGCAAGCCTGTACAGAACGACTGATAAGGGAACCAAACAAGCAATACTTGTGAGAACATTCTTGCAGGAGGCACACTTCCAACTTATCAAAGGGTCCTCGTTCAAAGTGAGGACTTTCACAAAACAGAACTTCCGCAGTTATCTGGAACTGTCACTAACGGGACATAAATCGCTGGCGGACAAGCTCAAGGAGAAGAATCTAACTTGGGCATCTGGGTGTCTTTTATGTTCATGTTGATCTACAGATTTACTTACTGAAAAGGTCCAGGAGGTGCAACACTCATGAGTGGTGGTGGTGGTGGCGGCTGCTGCTGCTGAATCGTCTGGTGGAGCCCTTTTGTGTAGCCCGTTCCATTGCTGAAGTTGTTCACAGCCTAGACACAGAAAAACATTTACCACAAGGTAATATGAAACTTCAGTAGATACAGGAACAAAAGCCTCCACAGAATAAAATTGCTTGTGTAGTCCTGTAAATGCTATCAATCCTAAAATGAATCAACATACAAATACATGAACACATCGCCTTAAACACTGATAGTAACAACTGGTCACTCAGAGTACCTGTATTTAAAATACTTCAGCGTTAACGCCGAATTTGAAAGTAAGGCAATCATATTAAACAAAAGCGCAACCTGAATTTGCCCCATTGTCTCTAAATGGTTGTGAGCTTCTGTAATAACAGATAATGGGTTTGAAAAGTAAATGTAGCCTATTTAATTTAGCGGTTTTTGAGGAGATGTAAATTAATATTTTCTTCCCTTTTGGCTTTTTACAAATAGACTTTTCTTACAGTTTACATAAAAGTCATCCTGCTACCTTGCGTAGGAACTTGTTGGCAATTAAAGCATCAGGGGAAACGTCTGTCTGATGACACGTTGGGCATGTGTGTTCCTCAGATTCCAGCAATGCTGTTCTAATGCCTGTGTGTAATTAGAATCATCAAAGTAGGTTTAGCCAACGTAAGGAAATTTTGGGGGCTCCAAACAATCGTAAAAAGACATATATGATTAATGGGTGAATATGGTCTTGAATTGAGAGCATTAAGCCATAGATGTTCAATAGTGTAACACATTTCTAGGATGCAGCAAATAACTGTGCAGTTTTGATATTTCACTAACGTAACATTTGAAGACAGCTGCGTCTGGATGTTTCGACTATTCTTTTTGCCACTTTCTAGTACAGTGAGAAGTCACCACCCTCCAGGTTAATAAATAAAACACAGCTCAAAAGAACATCAGTAGCCTTGAGTTCTGAAGGTTTTAACCAGCTCTCCCGTGGAGAAGAATGTGGATTAAATGCCTAACTATCGGTTTGTGGCAGACCACAGTAAGGTTGGCTATACTGAGCCAACCAGAGCTGGCTATACGATTTTGTGTGAGAGAAGGGGCTGTGAAAAAACCTAAATGCATTCAATATCTAATACTGTAATCACCCACGCAGCTATGCACTCTTCTCATGCTTGTCCTTCCGCATGTAAAGATTTAACTAGATACGGAAAAAAGGAAAAAAGCTTTCTGCCTTTTTTTTTTCCCTCTATATGAGAAGAGTCCTTTCCTATTTAGCAGACACTTAAGTATGGAATAGAACTGGTAACAAAGAAATTTTGTCATCTCCTGTTTCTGTTTTCAGAAAACTAGATGTGGTGTTTGGAATGAACAAACACGGGAGTAACACGTACATTCGTCACAATAACTGTTTCCACAGCAGGGAATAACGGCTGCATCAGTCATTATCTCTTTACAAATGAGACATAACAACTCATGAGGAATAGGGTCTTCTGAGGAGGAGGAGGACAGCTGTGCTGGTAAGAAGGGAGGCTTCTCCTTCTTTTCTCTAGCATAAGCTTCCCTGGAGGGTGGGGTGGGGAAGGCAAAAGAAAAAGGTTAAGTTTAAAACGAGACAGTATCACAGATTTTGAGGTTAACATACAATGACAATGCTTCCTCCCCCATGGTTACAGATGCCGGCCAACTTGGCTGCATTGCCACTCAGACATTTACGCGTGGTTTCTCTCCTTCACCTTTTGGTCAGTCCAATAAGTTCCATACTTACGCATTAATAATTGGTATTGCATATGTTCCGCTCTTTGTCCGCATAGCACCCATTGTATTGGGATCTTTCACCTCCGTCATGAAACTCCTTGGAATTCCCGTGCTCTTCTTAATTCTGGGAACAGGCTTAAAATTTTTGTCCTGTTAAGAAAAGGAATGCAAACAGAGCTCATCTTAAGACCCACACTTAAAACAACACTTCGATGATTAATTTAAGTAGCAAAAGCCCTTAACCCTCTCCTTTTACCTAGCCTAAGGGTTACTCGACTAAAGTACTCATTTTCCTACAGGAATATAGCCAGGATGTTTCAAAGACTTGAGCAGCATTTTGAACTCAATGGACATTCTTTTGCTAAACTTCAGCTTCCGTAACGGTTACACATCGCTTAGCTCACCATCCACCCGGAGAAGAGGCACAAACCCGCTCCTCCTCCACAGCGCAATTCAGAGGGAGAGCCCAATTCAGGGCTCTGAACCAGCCACTGGAGAAACGTTCACCATCGATATGTATGAAGGTTGCATATGCATTCGGCAACTAACGTTACATGGCATGAATACTCAACCAGAGACTTGTGTAATTAAAACATGCAAATATTCAATAGGTGGGGTCAAGAGAAACACCTTCGTTTTATACGGAATTCTAAAAACCGTGAACTGTCATTAAAAAGCGTTAAAGCCAGAAAGATTTTCAATAGTATTGAAATATATAAAAATACGCATGACAGTTCACAGAAGAAGATCTATGGACATATTTAATAAGCAAAATTTTACATTTTAAATTCCAGGTTTCCCTTGAATTTTGAAGGGTTTTGCAACATTGCCCTATAACCTCTGTATTTCACCCCAAGAGAAACAATTCCTAATATGAGTGTTCATGTATTTGTTACGTAACTGCCACGTGAAAAATGAAAAGCGAAGTCACACCAGAAGTCCCCCGCAGTCTTACCCCATTCGTTGGGCAGTTCTTTATGTAGTGGCCAGGTTTTCCGCAACGAAAGCATATATATGATGGTGGAGGTGTATCCCAGGGTTTCTTCATGTAACTAAAAGGTTTTTGAGAAAAGAAGAAAAAGGTATGCATGTGTCTCTCTCATTAAAACAAACATCTCTACAATTTGTCTAGAATCTTCAAAGAACAGATTTGACATTATCGACACTTACTTGATTGGATCATATTCACGGCAAGACTGTATCATCATAGCTTTTATTTTATCTTCTTCGGAAGCATTGGCTTCAGCCAGATTGTCGGTCTGTTTAACAGGTAAGCATTTGACACACGCGTTAGAAACACATTTGCGCCCACACAGCCGGAGACGACACCACTCACCCCATCCTGTAAAGAGCAGCACAACGCTAGCTGGGGCTGCATGAGAACAGCTGCTTATAGAAAATACTGTTGTCCTGAAGATGTTCTGGGGAGTCCTTACGCCACCACATGACGCTTATGTGCCCGTTAACCTCCTGGAAAAGAGCGTTCTTGGGCACTCAAAACCTTGGGCTCTGTTTGCACCCCACATAAAGGCTCGAGTAACCACTCCGGTTTTCTTCCAAGCGCACTGAAGCCATGTGTAGAAAAAACTACGCTATCCAGTACTCTTCAACTGATTTTTAAGCTCCAGACTATTGGAAGGAGGAGATATCCACTGTACATTTAATGGAGAAAGACATATGCAACTATTGTTATTTACGCTTTGCAGAGTCAAAAGGACACTCAACTCAAGAGTCGGGGAAGCTGTTTCTGCTTGCTGAAATTCAGCTCCAGACACAGAAGCGTTAAAAGGAATCAAGCTTTTTATAATCCCTCAGCAAGACAAAAGACTCTTTGCAGTAGAAGTTTGACCATCGTGTGCTCTCGGCAGTCCAAACCGCGTGTTCTCCCCCTACTAACTTCTTCATATTAAGTGATTTAACTACAGTAAGCAAAACCTGCAGGTTTTTTGCAGCTGACTGTGCCCTTTTAACATACAAATTGTAATGATCTTGCGCAGCGCTAGATCTTCAAATTATGGAAGCCCGCTGGATATATTTAAGCATCATTTCTTAAAACGTTTTTATTACACACAAGTGCAGTCACAAGCAGGGTCTAAGGGAGTGACTCTCAATGATTTGGACCTTCAGGTACGCATCCTTCAGATCAGCCACTCATGGGTTTGGTTTTATATGCATTCATTCACAAAAGCAACAAACTAGTTTCTACATTTTATTAAATGGTTGTTTCTTAGACACAGTTTTTTCTCAACAGTAACATAATCCAGATGGACATCTCTAGAATCATTTCCATTAACATTTACAGAAAACTTTACAGGTGCTTGACTCATTTGTTGGAACCCAAAGAGTTTACAAAGCACATCCAAAACCCACAAAACATTACTAGGAATAGACCAAAATTGAAATACAGCATTTAATACATCGTAATAACAAACCAGAAGACTGATAACACATTGCCTCCATGCTAAGCCAGTCTGCACTGAAGAGGTTAGACAAGGTAACAGCTTTGAGCTGCCGTATTCTTCTGAAATACTTAAATTGTCTCAAAAGCTTAAACGTGTACCCCACTTGGGACAGTTTTTCACATTTTAGAGTAAAACTTCACGTGAGGTTACAGAACCTCAGAGACAGGACATGTTTAGGGACAGCACTGATGGAGACCAATGTCTCTTGGTGGCTACCTTCCAAACCCTTTCTTTTTTTCTTTATTCCACCCCCTAAATGTACACATTAGGAAATGTGTCTCACACTCCAGTGAGAGAGGGAAGAATTTCCCAGTGGGAAAAGATTTCTCTTTCTTGGAAATGAACTCCCGCCTTTATTTTCAGAAGAAAGAACTAGCTCCGCTGCGTTAGGCCCTGCCTTCTCTAATCTTTGTACCTTTAAAGACTAGTGTTTTCACTGGCTAGCACTATGCCTTTTCACAAGGTGCAATCACTAGTGCTTTCCCAGATAAAGTTACGCATTGTTGAGCAAAAAATGCAAGCAGTTCCATAGCAAAACACGGTATCACAACAGTTTCAGAGGTCACATCTGCTAATGCGCCACACATACACATCGGTATATTCCGATAAACGTTTTCAGAATTTACACAGTCTGCGTGCAAACAAATTAGTTTGTGCTGCTCACTGTAAATATATGAGAATTTATGAAGTTGTGCAGGTCTCAAAGAATGGATCTGTAACTGTAACGACTGGCAATTCAGAAATAGCCATGCAAGTGTCCGTGTTACAGAAATGCTTCTATTTTGGCTGTAGCAAAGCCCCCTGAAATGTCCATAACTTGCAGCCAATTACATTCTTCTGTAAAAAATGTTTTAGTTTCCAACGCAAAATTAACGAGACGTGAAAAATGGTAAACAGTGTCTGAAGGGCTTCTTTTTGTGTCTTTTTTGTGTCTGATGAGTAATCCTGCAACGTTACGTTGAGGCTGATAAGGTACTCCCCCTCTCTCTGCCCAAACTGGGAACTACCCTTTACAGAACAGTATCGAAATACACACGCATTTTAAAGTTAAAATAAATACTTCAAATTATTAAAAATTAAATTAAAGTTTTGTTCACATTGCAACAGCTATCCAGCTATAGACCACAGCATAAGATTTAAAAATACAAAGCAAACACTTTTTTGGGGGGTTGGGTAAGTATTTGACAAGATTTTATATATATATATTTACCTTCACAAGCTGGGCCAGAGAAAGAGGTGCAGGAGAGTCATCAATCTGTTCACAAAAAATGAGACACGTATTCAAGTTCCACAACCAAAACACAGCGATAGTCAACCTCTACTCTAGTCTGAGAGCAGCACTATATCCTCTGAGCGACACTGAAAGAGGCGTTTCAAACCCAGTGTAATTTGTCTTTGTTCAAAACAAACTCCAAAACTATGAGAGATTAGGAGTGCCTGTGTGGTTAATGAGAAGAAACTAAATTAATCAAACCCGCTTGAGATCAACTGCTTGCTCCCGAATATCTCAGAGAGGGACCCTTGTCGAATGCTCACAACTGCTTAAAAGTCGAAGGGGTAAGGCAGCTGTCAATTTTCAGCCAAAAAGGTTTTTAAAAAAATATTTATTTGAGAAGGAAGCATCACTGCGGGAAACTTACCTTCAGTGTAGTTTGTAAACTAATGGTTAATTTCACATCATCGATAAAAGCACATGGTTACGCTTCTAGGAACAGAGTACAGCTGCCTGTCAGAATAAAGCACCGGCACATCGGCCCTGGAACAGGAACTCTGCCCCTCCGCTCAAGAAGGTTAAAAATGCCACGTTCGCCATACCCCACCAAGCCCAAACAAAAACAGCAATCCAAACCATCAGCCAATAAAAATAACCCACCACTTTGCCTAGAAAAAGAATAAGCTGCTCAAATTACTGAGATGAAGGTGTTCACCACGACAGAGATCCTTGCAGTCACTGGCACAGCCACACTAAAAGGATCCCCTTCCTCGCTTTGGCTGTAGTAACAGCAGGAGGCAGCACACATTTGCAAGCGGGCAATGACAGCTAACATAAGAGCAAGGCGATGAAGAAATAGCCAAAGAATAAGCTTTTGTGCATCCTGTTTAAAACAATCTTAACTAATTTTAAGTTTGCTGCTTTACTCTACAACAACAATCGGCAAGCTTTCCGGTGATTTGTTCCTACCACACTAAGATCCAGGTTCTGCTTTGAAATATATCCAGAAACATGTGTATTTCAAACAAAACAAAACAAAATCCCCACACTTTTGACAAAGTCCTGAGGTAGATTTGAGAATAAAGCTAATTGTGCCTCCAACACTAGAAGCACCTGAGGCTGCGCTGATTTACAGTGAGAGAGAGGACACGTGAAGAGCGATGCAAGGCTTCTGCCCTCCCTCCTTTTGCTTTTTGGCAGCTTTTTTGAGACACCTCTGTTAGCTGGTGGTAAGATGCTACTTAGAAATATAATGCAGACATGGCAGGGAACACACGAGGCTAAAAGAATGGTAACTTTATTTATGAACATGTAATCTGTGTTTATACACATGCTAGCAAACAACAAGAAAAATAATTCTTTTCAAGAAATAAAAACCCATCTGAATTAGATCAAATACTATAAATGTGGCTTACATAAATGCAGTACATTAACTGCTAGGGTCACTGGGTCAGTTAAACTAACTCCAACCCAAGTGATCAGATCTAGTGATCCAGGGTTAGTGTAATGCCTCACACCATTCTAGTGAAGAAAAAGTAGTTCTACTTAAAATAAAGATGAAAAATTAAACCCACCACACAGTAAGTTTTATACTACAAGGGCTATTTCGAAACGCAGTTTCACACAGTATTCAAGCCAAGTGCCGAATCCAGACCTAGACCACTACCAGTCAAGTATTTCCCTGGGTTACTGATCTAGATTTTAGCAGCAGAATGACAGCGTTTTCAAACCTGAAGAAAAATGCTGTCCCTTTTCCAAATGTAAATTCAAAGTGGTGGTATACTAAAGAAAGGCTTAACCTTTGGGAAATGAAAGCAGCATCCAACCCTGAAAACACACAGATCCAAAAATGTACAGCAGGCAGAAGTTAAGAAAAGTGATGGGGATTTTACCCACAAATGCACCACAGCGGGCAGGGGTGAGCGGCCCTCCTCCCTGCCCTGCAGGGGGACCCCGGGCACAGACCCCAGCCCCCACGCGCAGACCCCGGCCCCGTGCCCGCCTGGGCACCCAGAAGCTCCTTCCTCTTTGCAGGCAGCCTTTGGGCTCAGTGCTGCTCCGCGGGCAGGAATCATCTCCCAGGGCTCCAGCCTGGAAAGGGGCAGCGGAGGCACGAGCTCAGGCTGCGGGCAGCACCTGCCTGCTCCCGGCGAGCATCCCTCCGGCACCAGCCCAGGGGACCCTGGGCTCCCCGAGGGATGTGTCCCCCGGTGCAGGGAGGCCCGATCCCAGCAGGGCATGAGCAGCCCAGAACGGCTTCTCCCAGCCCCTGGCCTTGCAGGGGTGGGGGGAAAGGGTGAGCCGAGCTCCCGGCCCCCCGAGCTCCCCAGAGCAGGGTGCCCACCCCACTCCATCCCCGCGGTGCCTGCTCCAGCCTGCCCGGGCAGGGGGGGTGCCCACCTCCCTGGAGTGGGGCCCTACCTCTGGCAGCACAAGTGTCCTCTCCTTTAGGGCTTTCATGATGCCTCCTAGATGTCAGCACACAGACACAGGTGCTGGGAGAAGGGAAGGGCTGGGTTTGTTGTTCGAGATGTCAGGAGCAGGGGAAAAGGGCTGCGTGGGGAGCAGGGGAGCAGTGCTGTGCTGTGCCTGTCACCAGGCACCGGCAGTTGCAGCTGGAACACGGGCCATGGCAACAGGAGCGCGGTGGGGACGGGGACAAGCCCCCTTAAGGAGGGGCAGCTCAATACATACATACCCTCAAAGTTAATAATCCCAACACATTAGACTTCCTTCCTGTCTTAAGTGGTTCTTCCTAACCATGCCATCACTTAACAAGTGGGTCTGCCCAGAGCACTGCAGACTGTCTTTGGGACGCTGGGGCAAGTGCAGCACGTCCTTCCGAAGAAGTCTGGATGTACTGACATGCCAAGGAAAAACCCAGCCCGTCCTCATGTACAAGTGCTAGCCCAGGCTCCAGGCAGCACCTTCTGGGCCTTTGAGCCACCGACCCCTCATCATCCTCCATTCCTTACCGTCTCACCATACAACATCTCTTACGGGTTAGTAGATGAGCAGCCAGAACAGGAGCCCAAAGGCAAAACCCCAGAGGAAACGCAGCTACAATTCTGAAAAGCAATCAACAGGTCCCAGTGACACCAAGAGGGTCACTGCAGTCTACGGGCAGGGCTGGAACTTGTACTTCTGGTGGCATTTGATCCAAGGCAGCTCCTACAGAGCAGACAACCCTGCTGGGACAGGCGATGCCCTCTGCGTTGGCTCTGAAGACGGTGGGACCCTTGGAGGTTTCGTTGAAGTACACAGTGAACTTTACCCACAAATGCACCAGGCTATAACCTTGTGCCAGAATTTGTACACTGGGGTTTAGACATTTTATTTGCAGACAAACTGTTAAACTAAACTGATTCATCAGATAAAGTGGAAAGATCAAAGGCAGAACTTCAGAATACCACTTTCTGTAGCAAGGATATGTAAATTCACGTCAACCTGTTAAAGACACTAAGGTACTCAGAGGGGCCCAAACAGCATCACTTCAATTGTACAGTTTTTAGGAACAAATGCTCAAGTATTTAAGGACATGAAAAGGAATCAGAACTGTCCTCAAAATGTATGGGATATGTTGGGTTCGGTATTTGTTGAGCCCCCGAGTCAAAGGTAAGAAACAGTACCAAGTTTAGCAATAATGGTTTCTCAGTGGCTTTTGAAAACATTTTCAAAAAGCATTCGGCAAAAAAGTACTTAAAAACAAAAGCTAAGTGATACAATGTGAAAATGGAAAAAAAATACGCTCTAAACAATTTTTGTTGCAAGAAACAAAAACCCCACTCCCCCATACAAACATACATATTGGCTAGTTATAGACAGACAGATGTAGCGCATCAGTGTGCAAACCTTGAACCGGCATGATCTAAAAACCATCATGTATCACCTGTTCAACACAAAGTCATATGGGAAATAGCCCAGCATGTTCCATATGAAATACAATGCGTTACGAGGCACAAATACCAATATTCACATTCGAACTGCACAAGCGACGGCATTACTCGGTCTTTACTATGCTGAATTAAATACACTGTATTTGCAATACATACTGTGTTTTACTGGAAAATATATGAAGTTAATATTTGCAAAATTAACACAAGGCTATTTGTTTAGAATTTGCTTAGAATTTCTTGTTTAGAATTAAGTGTGTTGAAAAAAGGGTGAGATTGTGTTTTTACATACCGCTTTTGATGTTCCACTCACTGGCTCAGTTCTGCTTCTAGAAGAAGAAATAAAGGTGATGAGAACTTAAAATAAAGCACTCGTACCAAACATAAAGCAGTGAAAACAGATTACAAAACCTGAACATCAAAACATTATGTTCTAAATTATCTAGTGAATACGGAAATTCATTTGCATACATAAACTGTTCCCTCTTGGTACGCTCAGTGCAACTAATAAAACCCTCCAAAGTCACGTTTCTACTTGGTCACAATTTACTCCAAGTCTTACAGATACAGAGTACAGCAGTGCAAGAGGAAGTCCTCAGATATTTTGTCTCTGCTACCTCAGCATCAAAAATATGAAGTCTGCACTACAGTTTTGTGGTCCTGAATAATCAACCATCAAAACATGAAGGTAACCTTAGCCAATCTGTATATCCCTGGTATTGCAAAGAGGTACCGGACAGAGCACTTTGCTTTCTAAGAAAGAACCCGGGTAGTCTGGACTCTTCAAAGCGCAAGTTTACTTAAGTGAAAAAAATCAGTCACCTGACAAAGATGCTGTGGAATTGATGTACAATCAGAAAGGCTCCTGCTTCCTGCCACTGCCAGACCACCACCAGGCTCGCAATTACAGCCACGTACTCTGAAGGTGAGGAAGCACAAGGAAATACTTTAGATTGCCACACAATGGTTTCTTCATCCATTTACCCCGAAGAATATACTACAAGGCAAGTAACGCATGTTTGAAGGCCTCTCCACCATTACAGCACACCTTCATCATCCCCAAACATCAGCCCCTCTACCAGTGGTTTCTGCCATGTTTCCAGCTGAAGGAACAGAAAGCTCATCTGCCTGGTTAATTTTCAACATTAGCACAGCAGTGCTGGTCTGTCCTTATCCCCACGTATGGGTGTTTATTTGACCTTTGATGCCAGCAGCATCTATCCTCTCATTTTGGGGCAGCATGACGATACCCGGGGAGGGTGCCATCCAGCCAGAAACGGAGGATGCAGTGGCAAGGCAGCACTAAGCACATGTATTTAAATACATAAGCTCACCCCCAAAGCAAGGCCATGTTTATAAGCACAAGGCTGCGGTGTCCAGAATTACAAGGGAGTGCCTGAAGGCATCTCTTCTGAGATGGAAACAAATTATGAGTTTACACTACAATGGCTATCCGTCATTCCTATAAAAGCAATAAAAGCAAACGCATATAATATGGGATCTCTCCACGGAGAGGAAACAGGATCGACAACTTGGGTCTCAGAACAGCCAACCCCAAGACCAATCCCAGTAGAATCCTCTTAAAAGTTACCGTTGATGGAGTTGGAACCCCATCTCCCAGCAGGCCTAAAAATGTCAGCCTACTTCGGGACAGGTACAGTAACATCTACCCCACGACGACAAACACTTACTGCAGCTTTCACAAGAGAGATACAATCGGAATGCCTCCGTAAACTAATATCCATTTAAAAAGTTCACACACTGAAACCCCTAACAGAGAATTCAATGCTTTATGGACATTCACATGGCAGATGTTTTGCCGGCAGCTTTAACTCCTCCAACAGGGATTCTTCTCACAGTTACCGACGAGTTCTTAGCAATCAGGGCATTGTCATCTGTGTATTCTGTAACAACATAAACACAGAAGAAAAATCAGCCAGTTTGTAAGAATGCATATTAATTTGTAATTACATAGCACTCCAGAGGATCCTTTTACAGATACAAATGCAAAATTCTATATGTAACAGCTCGCTGTTATCGTCTCAACATACTAACAGGACTTTTCAAGAAATCCTCAGGTTGATAATCAAACACAAGCAGCAAAATATTCTTCATTTTTGTAAAAAAGTTTGAATGCCAACAGCAAATTGGTCTCAAAAGTCGCTAAAGGAGAGCCTGCTAACGCACGAGGTTCTCTCCTGATCTAGCTTAAGCTGCGTTTGCTTCCGTTAGGCTACCAAACCAAGAGATCTCTGGAGAAAACAAACCACAGCGAAGTCTCACCTGCACAAACCAGATCCTGAAGTCAGACCAGCTTGCCCTGCACCAAAACACTTGGCTAAAGCGCCAACACTCTGCGCCGTTGCTTTCATGGCTGTCACGTAAAAACAATTCACCCAGTGCTGCTGGTGCTCAAGAGTGACCAAACACAGAAGAGAGCCCGCCACCTGCGTCTATTTCTTGGAGCATCAACAGCCAGACTTCTCAGCTGCTCAGGGCTTTACGTTTCAATGGAAACAAAACTGGCCGTGCTGGAATTTGGATCACAGACATTTTGGGACTTGAGCTTACTTTCACAAGTAGGGCAGAATCGGTTGCAGCTAAAGTGCTACCTCCCCTCTTAAGCTGGTCATCTAGTTTGAATTAACCAAAGGGACGTGAATTCTTTGAATTAATTTTGAATAAACTAAAGGGACGTGAATTCACTTTTTGCAGAGCAGAGAGTGTCAAACGAAATTACCTATGAAGACAGCCTTGAAATGCCTTCCAAAAACAGCGTGTGCCTGAAGCACACGGGATAAGCATGGGATAAACACACGGGATAAGCAACAGCAGCTCCACAAAAAAGCTGAGATTGCTACGCCTGTGCTGAATGGAGGGTTTTGGCGGTTCTGCAGAAGATTACAAGTGGCAGCACCTCTCCTAGAAAGAGACTGCATATATGAGGACAGCAACCAATGCATTTATTCACAAATTCTGCAAGCCTGCAGAGGTCAATTTGAACGTGCACAACAGGTGTACGATGCAAAAAGAGGAATAAGTCCTCTTTTAGTATTTTGTGAATATTCATTGACTGTTAGAAGAGAAGCATGGACGTCTGCCTTCTGAATAGACTGTCCTTGCATGTATAAATAGAGATACGCTCGTTTTCAATCTGCTTGTTAAGTGCACCGTGCAGACCGCTCCCGCCATCCAATAACAGGCTGATGTAAGAATGAATTCTCCTTACACGTCAATCAGTTCACTTTTAAATGGATCGACTGAAGATTGGCAACAGCTTGGTGAAGCAAGGCTTTTTTCAGTAGAGGACACTTATCACAGCACATATTTGTATTTGGTTCCTGAAGTATCCCACGAGCTTGGTCACCGTGTCAGAGAATTAGTGGAAGAGTGTTTACATACGGCAGAGTACGTTGCTGAGTCAGTTCTGTGAAGGGACCGATACCAGTTGGCTTTAATACCTTTTCAGCTTCCACCAAAAGAGGGGTCAATGATCTCATCTACAGCAGGTGTATCCTCGTTTCTTCAATTAGCTAGTTCGGTAGGCCAGGCACTTCATGGATCTTTCATTTACTGTTATTATCACACAGTATTGTGCTCCAAAGGAGCACCTCTACTGCTTTGAAAGAATGAGTCAATAAAATCTAACATACTTTCAATCATTAATCTGATTATACAGACCACCTGATGCCTTCTCTAAAAGCTTTTAGATGCTTTGCTCTAAAACCAATGTGGGGATTTTTGTATTTTCATGTGAAAACACCCTTAGGAAAGCTTCGATAAGCATCTGTGTCACTAATACACCAAGTTTCAAATTTTATACCTATTCTACAAAGGTCAAAGTGCAACACAACCTTCCTAGAGGAGCATCTTGTCACTGCACAACAAGAGTGATGCTCTTTAAAGTATGAAAGATATTCCTTCTTTAACGTCACCTTTAGGCAACACCACCTTTAACAGAACCTAGTGAAGCAGACGCTTCTTCACTCAGTTGAGATTACACATGAAAACAAAGAAACACACTTTGTAAAAATGGTATTACGTATATTACAGTAATACTTTATGGGGTAATATATTTACAAGCATCAATTTTTCACCTAAAACTTTGCTTTCGGTTTCTCAACTGCCGTAATAGAATCTCCGTGTTTGGCCTATTTCAAAACATTTTTTCTCCCGGTGATAATAACTGGGCCCATCACAGTTTATTGCCATCTAACGTTCTGGTTTTAAGGCTCTGTTTTACACAGACCCAACCATTACAGAAGTGACATCAGCCAGGCAGCCATTCAGCCTGCTGGCATTTGTCAGGCTGGAAGTTCATTAGCAACTGAAGACAAATCAAAAACCCTTTTGATTTCAGTGCTGTCCTCCGTATAAAAGGGATCATTAATTTTGCTATTGATGTCTGTTTTTCCTGTTAATAGTCATTTGGAAGCCCAGGTTTTAATATGGTAGCCTTGCCCGTAAGCCCGTGGTGGATTACACGTATTCACTCCACAACTTGCCCATCGCCACACTCCAAACTACAGCAGCAGAGGAAAAAAAGCCCCACTGTTGGATATGCACTAAAAGCCCATCCTCTGCCAGAAATACCCTCCTGGGAATCTGTCCCAGTGAATTCTCATCGGTACAGGGACGGGCATCTGTGTTACCAATTTTCACTGAGGAAAGGAAGGACACCAGCCTTCCACCAAGACGGGTTTGTCACTAGTCTAAAGGAGATCCCTGGCTATGCCTGGACAGCAAACCTATGGACAAGCTCACACACTCTCCAGGGGCTGGGGACTGGCAATGCCGATAGAGCTCTTAGGGCCATACAGATGAAAAGGGGAGTCTTATGCCTGGAACGTTCCATACATTCGTTCCTATGCCTAAAGGCAATCGGTTTTCCTCCACAGACAGGCTGGTCAGTCTCACGTCGGTGCCCGGCAAGATCATGGAGCAGATCTTCCTGGAAACTCTGCTAAGGCACACGGAAAATAGTGAGGTGATCGGTGACAGCCAACATGGCTTCACTAAGGACATATGGTGCCTGACAAACTTGGTGGCCTTCTACAGCAGGGTTACAGTGTTGGTGGATGAGGGAAGAGCAGCTGACGTCATCTGACTGGACTCGGGCAAGGTATTTGACACTGTCCCACACGACATCCTTGTCTCTAAATTGGAGAGGCATGGCTTTGACAGATGGACCACTCGCTGGATAAGGAATTGGCTGGATGGCCTCACTCAAAGAGTTGTGGTCAACGGCTTGATGACCAAGTGGTGAGCAGTGATGAATGCTGTTCTAGTTAACATCTTTGTTGGTGACATGGATGTTGGGATTGAGTGCACCCTCAACAAGTTGGTGTGGAATAAATACTAAATTGGCTAAAAATACAAAAGTACAGCATTGCTCACACAATAAGGAAAAGTATAAAATCAAGAGGCTTCTGAGGTAGAAAATAGCCGCAGCTGGCATGAAGGACACAACATCTGTGGTTCCCTGATAAGCTACATGAGGTACGGGATGGGATGCAATTATTCCGCGGCTTTACCTTATGATGTATAGCGGATATGGGAATGGGATGATACCATGAAACAGATAAGCTGCCAATTAGCTGCCCGCTCGATGCTCAGAGCCAACATTTTGTCAAATTTTGATGAAATGCTGTCCTTTGTGCGAACTTTGCTCATTATAATGTCATTATAATACCAAAACACACCTCCATCCCGAAGGCTACCCGCCTCCAAGGTGCGACCACTCCTTCTTGAGTCTGCACCCTGAATTTCTCGTAAACTATACCTTTAATTGTGAAGCGAGAGAAATTTACACCAATCATGATAAAACTATGTATGACTAAAGTCACTCAAACTCCACCTTGAAGATAACAAATAGTATAAAAATAGCCTGAGAGAGGGGGGATACCCAGGGAAGACACCATCGCGAAGAATTACATCACTGACTTCTGGGATCAGTCGACGGGCTGAGCCTCTCTGCCCCCCCATAGAGACGCCTTTGGGTAAGACTTAGATCATACCAAGTGCTTCCTCGGGAAACTTAGAAATTTCTCTACAGGCTCTCTTTTCTACATTTAGAGCCAGGCTGTATCGTTTATAACTTTGTCGCGCGTTTTGTGTATGTAACAATACTTTCATTTGCACGTGCTTTGCAGACAGTGTATTTATCACCGGCAATCCTAAGAACCTGTATATCTGTTGTTTAAATAAACTGCACTTTTTTTTAAGTAGCTAGTCATTTTGGTTTCTCACTGAACGCGACCAAAGACTCGAGAGTGGCCGTGCTAGTTCATGAGCACGACTAGACTGAAGGTGCAGTCCACTGTTAGTGTATCCAAATCGTAATAGTTTAATACATATTAAACGCGATTGGACTGATAGTGCTGAATTGGGCATCACTCAGAATTTAAACCTAGCTGCACCTAGCCTCCCGCCTCGGTGAGGAGTGTTAGAACACAAGGGAGTTTATTTTCTGCCAAAACCGCTTTGCCCCTTTTCACGCAACAGTTGGCTGATGACACCAAGCTGTGTGGCGTGGTCAACACGCTGGAGGGGAGGCTGGAGCCGTCCAGATGGACCTAGACAGGCTGGAGAAGTTTAATTGGGCCAAGTGCAAGGTCCTACACATGGGCTGGGGCAATCCCAAGTGAAAATACAGACTGGGAGGAGAATGGTTTGAGAACAGCCCTGAGGAGAAGGACTTGGGGGTGTTGGTGGATGAGAAGCTCAACATGACCCAGCAATGTGCACTCGCAGCCCAGAAAGCCAACCATATCCTCACCTGCATCAAAAGAAGCGTGGCCAGCAGGTCGAGTGACATGATTCTGCCCCTCTACTCTGCTCTTGTGAGAACCCACCTGAAGTACTGCCTCCAGCTCTGGGGCCCCAAACATAAAAAAGGGCATGGAACTGTGAGTCCAGAGGAGACCACGAAGATGATCCGAGGGCTCAAGCCCTTCTGCTGTGAGGACAGGCTGAGAGAGTTGGGGTTGTTCAGCCTGGAGAAGAGAAGGCTCCGGGGAGACCTATAGCAGCCTTCCAGTACTACCTAAAGGGGGCCTAAAGAAAAGGTGGAGAGGGACTCTTGGTCACGGAGTGGAGCAATAGGACGAGGGGAATGGTTTTAAACTGAAAGAGGGTAGATTTAGACTAGATATGAGGAAGACATTCTTTACACCGAGGGTGGTGTGCCACTGGCACAGGCTGCCCAGAAAACTACTGAATGCCCCATACCCGGAATTGTTCAAGGCCAGCTTGGACAGGGCTTTGAGCAGCCTGGTCTAGTGGGAGGTGTCCCTGCCCATGGCAGGGAGGTTGGACAAGATGATCTTTAAGGCCCCTTCTAACTCTAACCATTCTATGATTCTATGATTTGCCAGCAATGTTTCAAGTCACACAATACTCAGTTGCGTTACGAAATGTCACTAAACGACAGCAGCCTCTTTGCAGGTTTCTAACTCAAAAGCAAAAACCAAGAAGCCTGGTCCTTCCATGTGGCTGGCGTCTTCCCATGGCTCTTGCTCAAGGCAGGAGAAATGACCCTGAATTTGGAAGTCCACGTAAATTTAGAAGTACCCACAGTCCTCTGGCAGTCATTACTTAGGGGCCAGAAGTCAGAAACGAGTCGGACTGCACCAGAACTGGCACTGCCCGACCTGCAGTAGACATACTGGACCAGAAATTATCATTTCAAGATAGAAAACACAATACAATCCATCAAAACAGCAAAAAAAACCTAGACAAAACATTGTACACAAAACAAAGACCCCTATCTAAACCTTAAAATGGTAAACAAGCTGAAAAAGAGGACTCTCCACAAAAAAAAAGACCATGCAGAAGACGAGATAATGTAAAAATAACATAACCCCAGGAAGCCAGGGCCAACACACCCAGATCCTGTACATAACAGTAAAACCTGGGTTAAACACTCCTGGGGAGAAAGGCTGAGGCTCTCGGAGACTTTGAACTGGCCAGCCATGGCCACCAGGCTTCAGCTCACCATTTATGTGTCAGATGACCCTGTCCTCCCTGTGAGACCCCCCAGGGCAGCTGTACCCAGCTCCAGGGGGGCGGATACGGCCTCGGCATTATGGCGAGGTGCTTCCTGGGAGCAAGATCTCTCACGGGGGCACTGGGAAACCCTCCTCAGGCCTGGATGCCCGAGAAACATCTCTGCACTGCTCCATATCTCACCAAAACCAGGGACAGAGGAAGGCTGCAGTGGTGGCCTCCAAGAGAACCAGCTCACCTGGCCTGCTCTGCAGCCACCAGGTGCCTCTGCTGACAGGCGGGTCTCAGCGTTGCTCTGCAAACGGCTGCCACCTCCCTGCAGGATGCTCTCCAGCACACGGTACGTCTGCACTGAGTCTTCTCGGGGATGAAGTCCCAAAGGGAGGGATGGGGTTTGCCTGGCCCCCATCGCCAGGGTGCCACAGGAGAGAGCTGCCACCCCCAAATCGGCTGTGTGACGTGGACACCACACACGAGCTGCAGACATGGGTCAGGACAGCTCTGGGGAGCAGGCAAGCCCTCTCCGCCCTCCTCCTCCCGGCTCCACCGGGGCTCCGGGGCCTGGCCCTGGACGTGGGCTGGGGCAGCCCCGGGGAGGCGGCCCTGGTTCCTGCGGGGGTCAGAGGGCAGGAAGGGGCGCCCCGGGGCACGCTGGGAGCTGTAGTCCTGGCACGAGGCTCCCGGCGGCCATCTTGTTTTGGGGGCTGCAGCCTCTGCTCCCGCCGCGGCCCGGTCGTGTAATTGCTGTGATTTTCACTCTCTAGAGACCACACATGCTCTTGTTTTTCTGACCACCAGTCTTAAATAACACACAGAAAACCGACAGTAAGCCCATCATGAAACAGCTAAAACTTCGGAGTCGTAAATTGTTGCCTGATCCTTTAGCACCACCAGTGGTGCTCACCTTTCCTTTCTGAAGGGGTTGATCACGGGCCTTAATGGTTTATGTCCCTTCAGCACTGACCTTTCAGCCGATGTCTGCTGAAATTTACAGAGACAGGCTTGGTATGGCTGGTTAACTATAGAATGAAATAATTGCCTTGGCGTCGTTTTTCCTTCTTAGAGACCTGCTTTATAGAATGTTCCTGCATCAGCTGAAAAGGCAATGGATATTTTCGAATCTTTTTCAGAGACTCAAATGGCCTAAAGACAATCACAAATGAGCCGAAAAAGGCTAACGTGAAGGCTGTGTATCAAGTGTATTTTTATTAACGGAGCTCTCTACCCATTAGAGTACAAACCATCTCATGGTGCCTGCAATATCAATTCAGAGTGTCAAGGGAAAGTGGTTGGAACAGCATTCATGCATATGCTTACGTCTCATAATCCCATCTTGAACAACCACCTAAACTAAAACTAATACAGTCCAGTAACTGAGTCATGAACATTAGAGGAAATGGATGACGTTTCCACGGTGAAAGTAAGCTCTCCAGCGAGGGCATCTCTACTTTTCTCCAAGCATCCTTAGCCTTTAGCCTAGAGAAACAAAAACTAAGAGAAGAGATGATTGCTCTCATCAGTGGGGCAACTACCAAAGGAGGGAACAAGGACGTGTGAAGGTAAAGAATGATACTGGCAGAAGAACAGAGAGATGTAGCCTGGAAGTGACTAAATTTGGACTGGGAATCAGAAGAGAATTTCCAAGCATCGGAGGAGTGAAATTCTGGAACAACACTGCAATAAGAGACAGAGCGTGGTACAAAATAAGCAATTAGTAAGATTAAGAACATGATTATCCAAAGCACTTGCTGTGACAGCAGGGCTCCTTCCAGCTCTGCCCTGGTGGTTCGATGCGATTGACCCTGTCTTTGATTAGAAAATCAACAGAAGGTGCAGCTAAAGGTAGGGAATATGTTTCTGAGTGAGAGACTTTGCAGAATTTATTAGGAAAACACCTCTTTCAGTCATAGAGAAAGGGAATAGTGGAGCAACTTGCCAGCCAGCCATCGCAACTGAACAATTACTCAGAATACAACAATTTTGCAAGATGACTTTTTTTTTTAACTAGATAAGAACTAGAAATGATAAAAAATGGACAAATGTTAAAAGTAGTTAATTTTCAACTTGATTTTCAGTTTGGGGTTTATTGGTGTTTTTTTTAAAGTAAAAGTTCTTTGAGAAGATCAGTATGACCAGGTAAATACCACTCACTTTAGAGAGCCACATTAATTTCAAAAAGTTGACCCAAAAAAACCTAAATCCAAACCAGTTTCTCCAATAATGGATTGATGGCGATGTTCATCTCATCATCCATATGTCAGGATTTTTCACATCCTGATCAGGCAGCGACCTTTAACAGATCAATCGGCAAGCTAATTCTCCATTTGAGATCTCTTGATAACTGCTCGGCTCTGTAAAATTTGTGCATTTCTATGCAAACTTCACATTGGCAATCTGCTTTTAAAACTGCAGTTGAGGCTAAAACCTGCTTTTTCTGTGCATGAGGCAATAGTGCCATCTCGTGGGAAATACGCTGCTTCATGCCTTATGGCGGGGAAAAAGAGCTTGGAACCTTTCTTCACACAAATACGTCCTCAAGAAAAATAGATTTTTATTTTTCTCTAAGTTGGCTCCCTCCGGTTAGCACGTAAACTTTCATCTAAAATGCCCACTAACCTTTTCTGGGTAAGGTTCCGTAAGGATTCGCCTGTGCTCCAAGATGCTCTCCTACAAACCCCGGCCCCAGCGTCCTGTTTGGGTACAGCCCAGGAGGAGCAGGAGGGTCCCGCGGGCAGGAGGGAGAGCACCCAGCCCAGCTCCGACTCTGCCCGCAGGCAGACCAATGCTGCTCGGCGTCCGCCAGCAAGACCAGCCTCGCTGGGCAAGCACGTGCCACGAGTCCCCAGGTCTGCTGTACGTGCAGAACGTACACACACAGTTGCCAGTTGCATCTCAACCCTCCTTCTCCTGTCGACATTTTTGGTCCATTTTATCTGATTTTGTGCCCCTTTTTTGACACAGCTGAAACACAAGCAGCACTTGGCACACCAAAGAGCACTGGAAACCTTTTCACATTTAAAATGTCATCAATCTTACAGAGGGATAACAACGAGGATTCATCTGTTTCTTCCATGAGCAGTGGAAGAAGCATGGCAGGAACAAGGCCCCTTCTTCCAATGAGCTCCACCTGCATGGCTCCTTGGTGAAGAAGGGAACCGACTAACCCAAATTGCCTTCCTTTTACACAAAGCAGGTGTTAAACAGAAACCCTCTGCCTCCTTCAGATTCCAGCCTTTCCTGCAAGGCTTCTCCTCCTACCGCCACTCTGGTCCTCATCTTGGCCCTGGTCAACCAGCTTCTTGGAAAGCAAGTAAAGGTAAATGACAGCACAGCTTTTTTTCCTAGATCCCTGTTAAATGTTGTGAGTTATGGAGCCATCAGATAGATATTAACCATAAATAAGAATTAAATAGGATCCTGTATTCACAGCAAGTTTCCGTTTGCAGCCTGCAGTCAGTGCTTCAAGATGCTCAAGAATGAATCTCAGGCTAGAGCTTCCATGATGCTGTTGGTTCAGCATTACCAATGAAGTCAAGCGTCAGGAAAAATGGTAAACTATTACCTTCATTTATCATTTGTATGCTCTTGCCAGTATTATAAAATTGGGATTTCTATTTTAAAATACCAGTATAATAAAATAAGGAGAAGCTGCCACACCTACCAATTTTGTCTTCCTGTATGAGGCTCTGGACTGTTTCCCTGGACTGTTATACACGTAGGGTAAGACAAACACACACTCCCAAGCTTAAAATTCCTGAGATGGACAATCTATCACAACTCTTGATAAACCGTGCCGGTATAGTTACAGCAGTATCCACAAAAAAGACAACAAGCTTACAGAGAACAGATGTCACCTTGAGGTTTAGCATCAGATGTCCATTTGCAATAACAGCAATTGAGATCTTGTTTAATTTGGTTTAAGCTAAATTCAGAGCAGGTCAGGTGCTGTTGGTGTAAGATACAAAGAGCTTAGGCTTGGTATTTTATTAATTCTCTACCAAAACAACCAATTTACAATACGGTTCTGAGGTACTATTTTAAAACACCCTGTTTATTCAGACTAATTGAAACGGACATATTATTTAGATTCCAGTTAGTCATTCCTGAAATTCCAGTCTGGGTGAGAAAAACATACAGTACTAACTGGTATTAATCACCTGAAAATGGTTAAATTCAAAATTTCATATGCATTTCATTGATTTTATAGGTGAAGACGCTGAAGACAGTACTTCATTTAAAGCACAAGCTCTTCAGGTTGAGCAATACACCATACGCTGACTGGAAATGAGAATACCAATTGTATTTCTGTCTTAAAGGACTGGCACATCTTTATCTGCGTCCAGTTTTAGTTGCGTGGATTCCTGCCCAAATCACAGCAGCATGTAGACATAATCGAGCTTCCTTTTCTGAGCGAAGGTGTGAGGTTCAGGATAAAGCTGAAGGCAGCGACAGTGTGCCTGGGGGAGGACTTTGCGCTGAACCAGCGAATACTTCACATGCCCTCATGTCCGCAACCCACCTCAGCCTGAATAGTAATGATTCGCTTCCTTGTGGCGTGTAAAGTGCTTCCAAAGAATAAAACATTCCATTGCTGATCGACACATAAAACCATAAAGCACAGATAAAAGTTTGGGAAAAGAAAGTCTGTCTACGCAATGTGCACTAAAAGCAGTATTACAATATGAACAACTTACACCAAAAGCAGTCATAAAGCTTATACCTAAGAAACAGAGGAAAAAAATGATAAAATAGCCCTTCAGATTTTCTGAATTTGTGTCACAAGAGATTCTGATAAATCTTGGTTGTAAGCTATTTAACATAATTGCATATTCTGATACTTCCAAAACAATAATATAGAAATTTTATACAATAAACTTTGTGTGATTTTTCTAAACTGCAACATTTTGGCTTACTTTTTAATTAACACAGTACTTGAGAATCACACTTTACCAGAAAATAGACAGAACTTGAAAAAGACTTGTCACTTTTTTAAGACTGTTCATTTTTTATTAACTAAAATGACTCAGCCATAAAAAGCGCAAAGTGTATAAAAGTGCATAGGGCAAAATGGTTTCTGTGAATAGAGGATGATGCTTCCAAGTAATAAACGTTTGTCTTGTCCATGCTGGTTTGGGGGCACATGTATCATGAACACAGAAACAGGTTTTCACTGAAGGTCCTGAATGCAGTTCACACAGGGAAGCGTCATATCTGCTTGCGATAAATTATATTCCTCTAATCTAAAATGCTAAATGCCAGCTACTGGAGTCAGTCGCCGAGGTGTGCTGGCCCGGTCCACAGCAGACCGGCAGAGCTTGATGCACAGAGGGTCTCCCGAGGCAGGGAAAAGCCAGGGCAGTGGAGAGACCCACCAGGTGGCAGCAGCTCTGGTGGAAGACGCTGACGAGGTGTGGGCATTGACAGAGCCACAGCGGCTACCCCACACCGATAAAAAACAGCCTGGGGACTAGAAGTGACCAGGAGCGCTGCAAGCAGAGTGTGGCACAGTCTGCGTGGCAGGGCATCATCACTCTACCAGCTCAAAAGGTGAGCTCCACTGGTGGTCATCACAGTCTCAGAAGGAGCAGAGCTACCGTATCCACCTGGCAGAAAGCCACGTCGTCTGCACTCACTGGAATGGATGTGGCAACCCAGACGGAGCTCCAGTGAAACCATGCGGGTCTTGGGCTGCAGGGCTTGCCAGAGAATTTCCCTCGTAACGGAGGGCAGCAGTGAGAACAGCAGCATGAGGTGTGACCAGGTGGGTGATCTGCTCGCCTTGGTGACAGGGCTACGAGAGGTAGTAGAAGGGTTAAGGAGCATCAGGGAGTCCAAGAAAGAGACAGACTGATGGAATCATGCTCTGCCCTCCCTGAGACAGAAACAGGAACAGCCACCAGAAAAAAAATAACAAACAAGATCAAGGGGATCCTGCAACGTCCCCCTGCTGGGCTGAAGACAGTAGCTTCAAGGAAATGGAGGCAAGTCCATAGCCAGGGTGGCAGGAGAACCCCCTCCTTGCCCAGCCTAACTTCCCAGGTGCCTCTGTACAACAGGTAGGAGACTCTGGATGTGCAAGGCCAGTCAATGGGTGATGGTGGGGATGATGGTCCATTTTCACCAGAGGTGTTCCCAAGGTCAGAAAGCCCTACCCCCCATATCACAACCACCTTGATGAGGAAGAAAAAATGCATTATAGTTGTAGGCGACTCCCTTCTGAGGGGAATGAAGAGTCCACTATGCCAGACAGACCTTCCTCTTAGGGAAGTCTGCTGCCTCCCTAGGGCCTGGGTAAAGGACATCACTAGGAAACTTCGCAGCCTGGTACGGCCCTCAGTCTATTACCCATTACTGCTCTTCCATGTGATGAGCCAGCCAACCTACCCATGAAAACTACCAGACAACCACCCAGACAACCTCCCTAAGAAAACCACCCAGCCAACATACCCAGCGAAGCACCCACCCAACCAACCTGACCAAGAAAACTACCTAGCCAACTTCCTAGCCAACCACCCAGCCAACCTACCAAAGAAAAGTACCCAGCCAAGAAAACTACCCAGCACATCTGCCCAGCCAACCACCCAGACAACATACCCACTCGCCGACCCAGCCACCGTACCCAAGTACCCAGCCAACTACTGAGCCAACTACTGAGCCAACCTACCCAGAAAACCCACTCAGTTCACGTACCCAGGAAACCTACCCAGCAAACCTCCCAGGAAACCTACCCAGCAAACCTCCCAGGAAATCTACCAACAAAACCTACCCAGCACACTCCCCCGTCAACCCACCCCAGCCAGCCCCCCTACAAACCCCCAACCCAGCACGGGCAACAAACAGGAGGAGCTGGAAGGCGCCATGCTGCTAGAAAGCTGACACCTAGTTGCCATTACTGAAACCTGGTGGGACAAATCCCATGACTGGAGTGTGACTATCCATGGCCAGCAACAGGGGAGGAAGCGGGGGCAGAGGGGCTGCCCTCCAGAAACGGGTGGAGTGTGAAGAGCTGTCTCTGAAGAATAGCCAAGAGCAGGTTGAAAGCTTATGGGTAAGAATTAGAGATCCAGGCAACAAAGGGAGCCTTGGGGTTGGTGTCTACTCCAGGCCGCCCGATCAAGGGGAGCCTATTGACAAAGCCTTCTTGCTCCTGCTACAGCAGCAGGCATGGCGCTCACAAGTTCTCGTCCTGCTGGGGGACTTCCGCCACCCCGACAGCTGCTGGAAAAAGTATCACGGCGAGCTGTAGGCAACCCAGGAGGCTCCCAGAGCCGAGTGCCTTGAAGATAACTTCTTAAACCAGGTAATAGACAGCCCCACCAGAAGAGCAGCCATACTGGACCTGAAGGGCACCGACGCAAATGAGCTAATGGGTGACATCAAGATTGGAGGCAGCCTGGGCTGCAGTGGTCAGCCGCTGGTGGAGTTCACAGTCCTGAGGGGTGCGGGTGTCAGGGCGAAGAGTAAAGTCAGGACCCTGAATTTTAGGAAAGCAAACTTCCAGCTCTTCCAAGAGCTGGTCAATAGGACCTTCTGGGACACTGATGAAAATCTAGTTCCTGTGAAACTGATAGAAATGGCACTTGCAGATTTGCATGAGGGACATGTAAGTACAGGGAACATGGACTACAAATTCATACCAGTGCGCACGCATGAGTTCAAAAGTTTTAAGCAAAGTCTTAACTGTCAGTAACGCTGAGTTTATTTAGAGAAAAAAAATCCCTTCTGTCCACACTTCCACCCTTCCTTGCCCAGCAAGACTACCACGTGCTGCCTCCTGCTCTGCAGGTCATGGGCAACCCATTTCAGAACAGCCTCAAACACAGCCTCTTCTTTCACAGGGAACTCATCCTTCTCCAGCAGGCATTCCAGCTCATTGAAGGAGAGCGCCAGAAACTCTGTGGACACCCTGGCCACCTCCTCAAAGTGATGCAGGATGAACTCGTGGGCTGCTCCTCGCAGGTCAGGACAGTAGTAGTAGCCTGTGAATCTCCAGATGTCAATGCAATTTTCCAAGCAAAGCTGGCATTTTAAGAACTCGCAGCACAGTCTGACGATGTCCAGGACGTTGAACTGGTCTGCCGCGATTAGTAAACTTTCAACGTTGTCATCCGTGACCGGCACTGTCCTGGTGTAGGCATATTCCATAAGGAGCTTCATCATTTCAGGGGAAGTGCCAGGGATTTGATAGACCTTCCTCTCGGCATTGCTCCAGTTGCTGGAGAACAAAGCCCTGAAAAAAACAAAGCAGTGCTGGGGAAGAAAGCGGCCTTGCTCTGTGAAACCCTGACCCCATTATCCCCTGTGCCTCCTTCCCCGGGCAACAATTTGGGCACTAGCAGTAGCCATGCTGGGAGGCCGTGGAGTTTTATGAAGGAATGTTTTACTAGCTGGTTGTTTTAATAAGGAGCCACAGGGCGAGCAGGCACCTTGCTTCAACAAGAAGAGCAGAGAATAACGGCGTGTGGGGAAGGAAAACCTCCCGCCTGGCAGCAGACCCGCCAGGCTGGCCACGCTCCCAGCCCTGCACCGTATCTGGGGCTTTGCCAGACCCCACTTCCAGCGCTGCTGTTCGATCTTAGCTTATGGATGAATTTTGGTGTCTGGGGAGGTACCAGGACTAGGGGGAACTGCTGGAGGAGAGTTGGAGTGCCGAGGGAAGCGCTGGAGATACACAAAGGCACAGTGTGGCACGGAGCAGGAAATACTGTTTGGCCCCATCCCCTCCTCCTTCAAGCACTCACCTGAAGTACGGACTGCAGCTAGAGAGGATCATCTTGTGAGCAATGAATTCAATGCCGTCCACGCTGATGATCCCATCGCCCAGCTTCCCTTCCGGGCAAAGCCCATGGAAATGGTGCAAGTCACAGCGCTCATCTTCCTCTCCCTGGGTGAGGTGGAGTATGCGGTGCAAGCCAAGCTGTCACCCACCTCGATGCCTGAGGCACTGGGAGATGCTTCTCTCTGGGGTGCTTGCAGCACTTTGTCCTTGCCCTCCCTCCAACATCATAGTGGAACCCCTGCCTGTCCAGTGGCTCTGGAACGTGCCCCATAATGACATCACAGGCGTGGGGGGGACCAGGACCGGCCATGAGCCCCTCCACAGCCCCTCTGTGGGGCCGAGGTCTGGGTCCCTGTGGTCCATGTTGCCGTGGGGCGGAGCCGTGGGGTCCCTGGGCTCTGTGGACTTCCACACAGGAGAGGAAATCAAAGATGGACACAGCACTAGGCACCGTCTATAAAAGACTCCAAGCTTTTAAAAGAAAGCAAAGAAGGGGAAAGAGACATTTGGGAAACAGGAAAACAGACAGAGAAAGCAAGCTTTCAAAACAAGTAGCAGCGTCTACTGCTCATTGTAACGCATTATTGCCATGAACATCTACCCTAGCTAGAAAAGAAAAATTCTTGCCAGCCTGTCCTTGGAAGCTTGGTACCCGACAAAAATCATTTGTGTTTAACGGAAGCTTTCTCAAGAGCTAGCAGTTTGAAGCAGCAACGCTACCAGGTTCAAGGCTCACATCTCCTCAGAGCACATGCTTAAGTCAGTTTTGCAAAGCCAGCCAGAAAGCTGAATGGAACCTAAAAATGCAAACTGCCTCTTTCCATCAATGCCAGTAAAAATGCCACGAATACAGCAGTATTGGAAGTTTTGGTGGAAATGCATGAACTGCAACAGAATCCTAATCGTCTTCCCATTTAGTATGTGCATTTTCAACCCCATACAATAAGAAAAAATGCAACGCCACTGGCAGTCTCCATAAAAGACACAATTCTAGCAGATAGGACCACATATGAAGACATGTATAGGTCTATGCAACTTGGCAGGGTTCCCATGGGTATTTTGGGGTTCCCTATGGGGGATATTGAGGGGGTTTTGGGTCCCGTGGGTGGGATTTAGGAAGATCCTGGGGGCTATTAGATGGTTAAAGGGAGGCTTTGAGGGGCATTGGGTGCCCTTGATGGAGTTTGGGAAGGCTTGTGGGGTTGCTATGGGTGGGTTGGGCCATCTCTGGAGGGTTATCACGGGTTTTGGTGTCCCTGAAGGGGTATTGTGGTGCTCTTATGTTTGTGACACATCAGGGGACATGAGGGGGGAGTGAGCGGGGGCAGCATACATTAACCAGGGACAGATGAGGCCAATTAACTTTAGAAGATAGACACAGATTTGGTCCATTTCTGGGAAACCCTAAATCTCTTTCTCTGTCCTCTAGGTCTTGCACAGTTGGGTGCTCGATATGTTTAAACTTTCTCACTGCACTGCAAGAGCTGCTGCTTTTCCTTACGTTTAACAAGTTTATTGCAGGGAATTCCTGTCTTAAGCCTTTAATTGAACATAAGCATATTTCCAATCCTCGTGTGTCGTGGTTTAGCCTCAGACGGCAACAAAGAACCACGTGCCGCTCGCTCGGGCCTTCCTAATACAGGAAGAATCAGAAGAAAAGGCAAGACTCTCGGGTTGAGACAAAGGCAGTTTAACAGAACGGCAAAGGGAACAAACAAACAACAACAATCACACGGACAGAGGAATATACAAACATGATCACGGAACCGCCGCTCCCCGCCGCTCACCGACCGGACCCGGGACGCCCCCGCCCACTCCAAGCGGCGACTTCCTGCCCCCTCCCCCGGCAGCTCAGGGTGGGCATGGCTCACATGGCATGGAATACCAGGGAAAATTAACCCTATCCCCGCCGGAACCAGGACATTATCCACCCCTTATTCCATACCATCTATGCCATGCCCAGATCTTACAGGTTCCAATGAATTGCCACCACTCTCCCCTGTCATATATATATATATACACACATATATATTCATGCGGATATAATGCCCTTAGTTTATGGGCCATCCCTCCAAAGCGTCCATTGAGTTCTTTTAATCCATGGCTTTGGGCTCCACCTGTTAGAACAGTCTCTCAGGGCAGGTGAGATGCTGGGTGGTGCTGGTCTGTTGCATGCTGTATTTTCGGAGGTTGTGACTGGTGCACCCGGTGTGGCTCATGCTCACAGTCTGTGGGCTGAAGATGTAGATCTTGAGGAAGTTGCTGGGCGCCAGCTGCTGAGGTCAGTTCTTATCCCATCATCCCTGTGCCTTACTTGTAGTACAACTGATAGCAATTATAGTAATGAGCACATACAGTGAGAGTGTTACTTAGCAATTAACAGCACACAATTTGATTCATTGGCTATTCTCACCCAAAATCAGATCCCCATGAGGTACACATCGGACTTCCCCATCCTGCCGCACCACCCACCAAGTGCACCCAGGTCCTTGGGCAAAAGCAATCCCACGGATGGGTTTGCCTTTGCCCGAGGCAGGACTAACCCAGACTATCTTCCCTAGCATATTCTTCATGTGCACTACGGGGACTTTATCCCCTTCTACAGTACGTGGAAGTTTTCATTGGGCAGGGCCAGCCCGATTGTTAGATCCCCTGGTGTTAACTAGCCAGGTAGCTTTTGCTAGATGTGTATCCCAATGTTTTAAAGTCCCACCACCTATTGCTCTCGGTGTAGTTTTTAACGATCCATTGTATCGTTCTAGCTTCCCGGCGGCTGGTGCGTGACAGGGGATGTGATATACCCACTCAATGCCATGCTCTTTGGCCCAGGTGTCTATGAGGCTGTTTCGGAAATGAGTCCCGTTGTCCGACTCAGTTCTCTCTGGGGTACCATGTCGCCACAGGACTTGCTTTTCAAGGCCCAGGATAGTGTTCCGGGCAGTGGCATGGGGCACAGGGTATGTTTCCAGCCATCCAGTGGTTGCTTCCACCATTGTGAGCACATAGCGCTTGCCTTGACGGGTTTGTGGCAGTGTGATATAATCAATCTGCCAGGCCTCCCCATATTTATATTTCAGCCATCGCCGTCCATACCAAAGAGGCTTCAAATGCTTGGCTTGCTTGATTGCAGCGCATGTCTCACATTCATGGATGACCTGTGCAATAGTGTCCATGATCAAGTCCACCCCTCGGTCACGAGCCCATCTATATGTTGCGTCTCTTCCTTGATGGCCTGAGGAGTCATGGGCCCACCCAGCTATGAATAGTTCACCCTTATGTTGCCAGTCCAGATCCACCTGAGCCACTTCAATCCTAGCAGCCCGATCCACCTGCTGGTTGTTCTGATGTTCCTCCATGGCCCGATTCTTCGGTACATGGGCATCTACATGGCGTACTTTCACAACCAGATTCTCTATCCGGGCAGAAATATCTTGCCATAGGTCAGCAGCCCAGATGGGTTTGCCTCTGTGCCGCCAGTTGCTTCCACTGCTGTAACCACCCCCACAGAGCATTTGCCACCATCCATGAGTCAGTGTAGAGATAAAGTACTGGCCATTTGTCTCGCTCGGCAATGTCCAAAGCCAGCTGAATGGCTTTCACCTCTGCAAACTGGCTCGATTCACCTTGTCCTTCACTGGCTTCTGCAACCTGTCGTGTAGGACTCCACACAGCAGCCTTCCACTTTCGATGCTTTCCCACAATCCGGCAGGACCCATCAGTGAACAGGGCATATTTCTTCTCATTTTCTGGCAGTTTATTATATGGTGGGGCCTCTTCTGCACGCGTCACCTCCTCCTCTGGTGACATTCCGAAATCCTTGCCTTCTGGCCAGTCCGTGATCACTTCCAGAATTCCTGGGCGACTGCGGTTTCCCATTCGAGTTCGCTGTGTGACCAGTGCAATCCACTTACTCCATGTAGCATCAGTTGCATGATGTGTGGTGGGGACCCTTTCTTTGAACACCCAGCGCAGCACCGGCAGTCGAGGTGCTGGGAGGAGCTGCGCTTCTGTACCAACCACTTCCGAAGCAGCTCGAACCCCTTCATATGCTGCCAATATCTCTTTTTCTGTTGGAGTGTAGCAGGCTTTGGATCCTCTGTATCCCCAACTCCAAAACCCCAGGGGCTGACCTCGGGTCTCCCCTGGTGCTTTCTGCCAGAGGCTCCAGGTAGGGCCGTTCTCCCCGGCTGCGGTGTAGAGCACATTTTTAACATCTTGTCCTGCCCGGACTGGCCCCAGGGCCACTGCATGGACTATTTCCTGTTTGATTTGTTCAAAAGCTTGTCATTGCTCAGGACCCCATTTAAAGTCATTCTTCTTCCGGGTTACTTGATACAGAGGGCTCACAATTAGACTGTAATCTGGGATATGCATTCTCCAAAAACCCACAATACCTAAGAAAGCCTGTGTTTCCTTTTTACTAGTTGGTGGAGACATAGCTGCTATTTTGTTGATCACATCCATTGGGATCTGACGGCGTCCATCTTGCCATTTTATTCCTAAAAACTGGATCTCCTGCGCAGGTCCCTTGACCTTACTTCGCTTTATAGCAAAACCAGCGTTCAGAAGGATTTGGACTATTTTACTCCCTTTCTCAAAAACTTCTTCTGCTGTGTTTCCCCATACAATGATGTCATCAATGTACTGCAGATGTTTTGGAGCTTCACCCTGTTCCAGTGCAGTCTGGATCAGCCCATGGCAAATGGTGGGGCTGTGTTTCCACCCCTGGGGCAGTCGATTCCAGGTGTATTGGACGCCCCTCCAAGTGAAAGCAAACTGTGGCCTGCACTCTGCTGCCAAAGGGATTGAGAAGAATGCATTCGCTGTATCAATTGTGGCATACCGCTTGGCTGCCTCGGACTCCAGTTCGTACTGGAGTTCTAGCATGTCCGGCACGGCAGCGCTCAGTGGTGGCGTGACTTCATTCAGACCACGATAGTCTACAGTTAGCCTCCACTCTCCATTAGATTTTCGCACTGGCCACATGGGACTGTTAAAGGGTGAGCGAGTCTTGCTGATCACTCCTTGAACCTCTAGTTGACGAATCAGCTTATGGATGGGAATCAGAGAGTCTCGGTTAATGCGATATTGCCGCCGATGCACTGTCGTGGTAGCAATCGGCACCTGTTGTTCTTCGACCCTCAACAACCCCACAACAGAAGAATCCTCCGAGAGACCAGGCAAGGTAGACAACTGTTTAACTTCCTCCGTCTCCAAGGCAGCTATGCCAAAAGCCCAACGGTACCCTTTTGGGTCCTTAAAATACCCTCTCCTGAGGTAATCTATACCAAGGATGCATGGAGCCTCTGGGCCAGGCACAATGGGATGCTTTTGCCACTCATTCCCAGTTAGGCTCACTTCCGCCTCCAGTACAGTCAACTCTTGGGATCCCCCTGTCACCCCAGAAATACAAATGGGTTCTGCCCCTCTATAGCTTGATGGTATTAAAGTACACTGTGCACCCGTGTCCACTAGAGCCTTATACTCCTGTGGGTCTGATGTGCCAGGCCATCGAATCCACACCGTCCAATAAACCCGGTTGTCCCTTTCCTCCACCTGGCCGGAGGCAGGGCCCCTCTAATACTGGTCATAGTAACCATTACTCACTTCTTGCATAAATGACTTGGAACTTCCTTCAAGAGGATCAGAAGCAACATCAGGCCTTCTGCTCTGTCTGCGGAACGGCCCACTGGAAACTGGGGCGGCACTTTTCCTGGAGGGATCCCCTTTTGTGGTTGTCCTTCCTTGCAACTCCTGTACCCATGTCCGCAGGGTCGAAGTAGGTTGTCCATCCCACTTCCTCATGTCCTCTCCGTGGTCCCGCAGGTAGAACCACAGGGTGCCTCGTGGTGTGTACCCTCTGTACTCTCTCTCTTGAGTGGGGAAATGCCTGCTTCTAATAGCTGAGACGCTGGCCCGTGCAGGTGGGGAGTAGGACATATTCTCTTCAAGTTGCTGGACCTTCCGTGACAGTTTCTCCACAGCTGAGACAAGGGGGGAAGAGAGACTTTCTTCATATCTCCGGAGCCGGCCAGCCACCTCATCCACCGTTGGTCCCTCTTCACCTTTCCATTCCATTACTGCCAGTGTGTTGGCATATGACGATGGTGCGCTCCGTACAAACTTCCGCCACATGGGCCTTGTGCATTGCACCTCATCAGGGTCTGTGGGTAAGTCTGCATTGTCCAAGTCATAATAAATCATCTCCCGCACGGCTAATTCTCTCAGGTACTGGATACCTCTTTCCATGGTAGTCCACTTGCTTGGTTGACATACAACATCCTCACTGAAGGGGTACCTCTCCCTCACGCCTGACAGGAGTCGTTTCCAGAGGCTGAGGGCTTGGGTCTTCTTCCCAATCGCCTTGTCAATACCGCCTTCCCTAGACAGGGATCCCAGCTGCCTGGCTTCCCTACCCTCTAATTCCAGGCTACTGGCCCCGTTATCCCAGCACCGGAGCAGCCAGGTGACAATGTGCTCGCCTGAAAGTCGGCTAAAATCTTTTCGCATATCCCGCAGCTCACTCAAGGATAGGCATCGAGTAATTACCTCTGGTTCTGCCTCTTCCTCCTGCTCTCGTGATGACCCTGGTTCATCATCATCTCTTACTAAGCGAACTGATTTCTTTGTGTACTTCTTCTGTATGGGGGCAACTGATACCGGCACGGGTTGGTTCCCTGGTTCAGCGGCAGTGTCTGCCACAGGGGTTGGAGTAACTGCAGTGGCTGCCGCAGGGGTTGCAGTAGCAGCAGTGTCCGTCACAGGGGTTGCAGCAGCCGCAGTGGCTGCTGGTCTGGTTTCCATCTCTTCCCCTTGAGGGTGCTGCATAATTCTGAGCAGTGCCTGGTAGATACTGGCCAGGGCCCAGCACAGCGCGGTGAGTTGTGCCTCTCTAGAATAGCCACAGCATTTTCCCTTCAAATATTCTACCACTCTATCAGGGTCCTGTAATTGTTCAGGGGTGAAGTCCCAGACCATTGGAGGTGAGTAGTTCTCTAGGTACCTGCCCATGTTCTCCCACATGCCATGCCACCCCTGACTATCCAGCCTCGGAGCAGATCTCCAGGTGGCAGTCTTAAATAGCTGTTTAACCTTAAACAGGGCGTGGAACACATTCAGCAGACATAACAATAGGACCAGGCTGGTTTGAGTATCCCAAGGATATTCAAAATTCTCAAAAGCTGCCATACCTGACCCGAAGGAGAAAAGGGAGGCAAAAGAGCTGGGGAAAGTGCCCCCCCCCGTTTCCCCCACAGACTGGGTGTAATTATTAATAAATTCTGAGAGACGATGCCCAAGGTACGGACAGGACAGCAACACCACATAAAAGCCCCAAAGTAACTGTCTAACAAGTGATGTTATCATCTCATAAGCCAATATTGCACAGGACAACAAAATGATAATCCTCATCCCTCTCCCAGAAGTAACAAAAATCATCGGAAGGAGTACATAAGACATATAGGAATTCACATAACACAGCCATGAGAACAAACCAAGCAACATGCTGACCAGCGACTATTTACCTAATACAATAAACGCATACAACACATTCGTTTTTTCAAGCTCTAGTTGAATTCTGTCGTTATCTCAACCCTTCGAGCCCCACGTTGGGCGCCAAAAAGGACTGTCGTGGTTTAGCCTCAGACGGCAACAAAGAACCACGTGCCGCTCGCTCGGGCCTTCCTAATACAGGAAGAATCAGAAGAAAAGGCAAGACTCTTGGGTTGAGACAAAGGCAGTTTAACAGGACAGCAAAGGGAACAGGCAAACAACAACAACAACACAGATAGGGGAATATACAAACACGATTACGGAACCGCCGCTCCCCGCCGCTCACCGACCGGATCCGGGACGCCCCCGCCCGCTCCAAGCGGCGACTTCCTGCCCCCTCCCCCGGCAGCTCAGGGTGGGCATGGCTCACATGGCATGGAATACCAGGGAAAATTAACCCTATCCCCGCCGGAACCAGGACATCGTGTTTCCAATTTTCCCCTGTTGGGGAAAATTCAAGTTCTCCTCGGAAGAGACAGGCCAGCAAACGCGTTAAAACGGTGCAGGTTTCTTTTGATGTAACCAGGAACAGTGACACGTACACGCGTACAATGATTTGAAAAGAAATGTTGCAGTAGAAAATCAGCAAGTGCGGCAATCTGGTAAATGATCAAAAAATGAAAAATTGCACATTCGTCCCTTGCCTTGGAGCTGCAAGGGTTGCTTTCCCATATGAAACTGTGATGTATCACTAATACTACATATATTAAGAACGCTGATACACGGGGAAGGTGGATTGCTTTCGTTCACCACTTCTTTTCTCATTTACAAACGTGTCACAATTGTCAGCAGGTTCATAGGAGCATCTCATAACCTTTCAGAAAGGATTCAGAGATGTTCATGTTTGGATACATCCAAAGCTCATTTATTGCTTTAAACTTTCAGTAAACCAAGCTGCTGCTGGGTGCCTGGAGTCGGATCCCTTTTGGTGCAGAAGAGCAGGAGAGAGAAATGGCCGCTGGCGAAGGCAGGGGGCCGCAGGGCCAGACCTTCTCTCTGAGGGTGCAGACGTCTCCTCTTTGGCATTGGTCACATTTATTTCTCCACAGGCAGCAGCTCCTTTTCTGAGCAATCTTTTTTGGCGCCCCAATTTCAGTTGTCCAGACACAAGTGGGATGGGGGATGCCCTTCTAAGCAGCTGAAGCAAGGAACTGCAGGGAAATGTCACTCCAGTGTTAAAGCCCATCTTTTCTCGTTAGACACACCAAAATCCTTTCAGTGGCCATTTCCAGGTTTGATGAGGAGGAACGTGGGCGTACCGTGAGGGAAAGATGTGTTGAAAAATAAAATAAATGCAGCAGCCAGGGGTGGGGAGGGATGTAAGCCTTTGTGTGCTGACCTGAGGGGCAGCCCAGGTGGGAAACATGGTGCTGGGGAAAAAAACATCGGAGAAGTGCGGGAGGTGTCCGAGGGAGCAGCAGGCGGCTGGGGGGCACGGGCCGTGACATGAGGTCAGGCCCAAGAGCTTTTTATTCAAACTTGCTTTCTACTGCAGCTGCCTGGACTCGTGCTTAATCAAAAAAAGGTCATTTATGCTCAGAGAGCAGGAAGTGCAGAAGGAGCCTCTGCGACAGAGCAAGGGCTTTTGATCAGGAATGGGCTTCAGAGCGAGCAGGTCATTGGGAGTGGGTGCACGTGAACCGTGAGCCCATATTTCCCTCCAGGGGCCAAAATCCACCACCCACGGTAGCGACCCTGTGTGTAACCAGTCACGGAGGAAGACTTTAAAGGCTACGGGTCGTTACCTGATCACAAGTGCATGTTAAAGAGAGCCATGGGGTGAGTCTTGTAGTACATCTGCCGCCGCTATGGAAGACAGACATGCCCAATGCCCATTCGAAAAGAACCCTTTTCCCCACACCCTGTGTGCCTCTGTGGTTTAAATTCATGCTTTTTCACTCCTCACTGAGACTTTTGAACCCATGTTTTTTTTCCCCCTGTCACTCTCACACCTCCCCTTCTTGATCCTTTTCTGGGACAGTGACCCTACAGTTAACATTGGACGAACACGTATTGCTTTTGTTACCACTCGTTTCACATACAGACGTACGCCTGATTTAAAAATCACCATTCTCGTTCCAGAGTTCTTGTTTACGGCATGTGGCATGTATCTGAACAGCTTAGGGCCTGGTTAAACAGACTCCTCATAGATGGATGCTGCTCCACGAGGAGGTTTGTAGACCAGGCGGATCTTTCCTAACCCATTTGTAAGGGAACAAGAGCGACGGCAGCCAGAAAATTGCTTTCTTGAATTACCTGGAACTCACAGCAAAAAACGTTCAGAGTGAAGCGGCCAACATTAACCCACACAAACGCTTCTTCCCAGTGGAAACATGCCGGTTTCTGAGGGAAGCGGCTCTGGCTGCCCACAGGAGACACTGGCCACCATGTTGGGTCTCTCTGAGGCAGGCCCAGCCCACTGAACGCCTTCGGGGTTTTCCCTGGAGGGACAACCCCGGGTTTGTACCGAGGCAGCCTCCAGAGCTGTCTTCAGATGGGAAATCAGGAAAGGCCTAAAGAAAGCCTGAAATCCAGAATGGGTAGGTCAGACAGGTTCTGCCTCTTCCTCCTGTTCTCATGATGGCCCTGGTTCATCATCATCTCTTAGCCAGCTGATTTCTTCATGTACTTCTTCTTCTGTATGGGGGCAACTGATACTGGCAGGGGTTGGTTCCTTGGTTCAGTGGCAGTGGCTGCCACCGGGGCTGGAGTAGCTGCAGTGTCCGTCGCAGGGGTTGCAGTAGCTGCAGTGTCTGTCGGTCTGGTCTCCATCTCTTCCCCCTGAGGGTGCTGCATAACACGGAGCAGTGCCTGGTAGATACCAGCCAGGGCCCAGCACAGTGCGGTGAGTTGTGCCTCTCTGGAATAGCCACAGCATTTTCCCTTCAAATATTCTACCACTTTATCCTGTAATTGTTCAGGGGTGAAGTCCCAGACCATTGGAGGCAAGAAGTTCTCTAGGTACCTGCCCATGTTCTCCCACATTCCATGCCACCCCTGACTATCCAGCCTCGGAGCAGATCTCCGGGTGGTAGTCTTAAACGGTTGTTTAACCCTAAACAAGACCCGGAACACATTCAGGAGGCATAACAATAGGACCAGGCATGTTTGAGCATCCCAAGGATATTAAAAATTCACAAAAGCTGCCATACCTGGCCCAAAGGAGAAAAGAGAGGCAAAAGAGTTGGGGAAAGTGTCCCCCCCGATAGACTGGGTGTGATTACTAGTAAATTCCGAGAGACGGAAGGTACGGGCAGGTCAGCAATACCACGTAAACACCCCAAAATAACTGTCTGAACAGTTATGTTATCATATCATAAGCTGATATCACACAGGACAGCAAAATTATAATCCTGATCCCTCTCCCAGAGGTGACAAACAGCATCGCGGCCATATAGGGATTTACATAACACAGCCACGAGAACAAACCGAGCAACATGGTGACCAGCGACTATTTACCTAATACAATAAATGCACACCACAAATGCGTTTTAACAAGCTCTAGTTGGATTTTGTCATTATCTCAACCCTTCGAGCCCCATGTTGGGCGCCAAAAAGGACTGTCATGGTTTGGCCTCAAACAGCAACAAAGAACCACGTGCCGCTCTCTCGAACTCCCCCCACCATGGGGAAGAATTGTAAGAAAAAGGCCAAACTCGTGGGTTGAGACAAAGGCAGTTTAACAGAACAGCAAAGGGAACAAGAAAACAACAACTATAACACGGATAGAGGAATGATGGAACCACCGCTCACCGACCGGACCTGGGACACCCTAGCCCCGCTCCCAGCAGCGACCTTCCGCCCCCTCCCCCGGCAGCTCCCGGCTCCAGCCTGGACATGGCTCCCATGGCATGGAATACCTGTGTCCCTGCCGGAGCCTGCGGAGAATTAACCCTATCCCTGCTGGAACCAGGACAGAGCTACATTAGACGATTGCACAGATGCAATTTTGGTTGAGCTGGAAAAAAAGAAAGATACCTGTGAAACTGGAGGGTTTCTTTTACCATCTTTGGTTTCTTTGCTTGAGGATGAAGCTTATGCCCTGGAGGTGGCTCATAATTTGGTCTGGGTGGAGGTTTCTCCATTGGAGGTCTGGCCTTGGCCTTAAGTGTGGCACTTAAGGACTGGAGGTGGCACAGAGGTACCCATGGGCTTTGGCTTGGCCTTTCCTTTGAGACACGACAGGTTGCCTAGAGAAGTTGTGGATGCTCCATCCCTGCAAGTGTTCAAGGTCAGGTTGGACAGGGCTTTAAGCAGCCTGATCTAGCACAAGATGACCCTGCCCATGGCAGGAGCGGTTGAAATAGTTCCTCTTTAAAATCCCTTCCAACACAAACCACTATATGATTCTCATGATTCCCATGTCCCTGGGGTTCACTGGAGAGGTGGGTTCCATCTTCAGTTGCTGCATGTAGTAATTTGAGAACAGCTTCCTTGGCAATGTCTTGCAGAGTTGAAAATAATGTATTTTCTTCTATAAAATCATGAGTGATGGAGACAAAGTAGCCAGGACAGGAGCAAGAAGCAATCAGTGGTGTTTGTTTTTTTCAGGAGACCTATGATTTGTTTTTCAATGCCTTTCCTAACGAGTGGTGGAGATGGGAGATCAGTTCACTTTTCAGTCACCCTCTGCAAGAGGAAGGAAGGGGGGGTTGAAGATCTTAATGCATCAAAACAAAATGAAATTTTAAGCCAGTAAAGCAGAGAGGAGAAGTGAGAAAAGGCTAAAATGAGCAAATACCATCTCAATTCTGAAGAGGGGTGAAAGGCCAAACAGAAATCCAAGCTGTGATGAGCTTAATGGGAGAGACGCTGGAATCAACATCTTTTAAGAGGGACCCTGAAGTGGATATCCCTTTGCTGTGGTGTGCACATCACCAAATGCTGCTCAGTACATGCTCTCTGATCACTCACAGAGAGCTCAGCAACGCTGGGACCACAGCCAAGCTCACGTCGTAGGTGGCACTTGTGCTTCTCCAGGCAAAAGGGCAAGGTTGTGAGTATCAGACCAAAACCGCAGCTTTCATTCATGCTCTGTGTTTCCACTTCCTTGTAATTTTATGGTGATGTTTTCATGGGATTTGCCCAAAGCCTGCAGAAATGAGGGGATTATGGATCCTGGGAGCTTCTGTTTGGGGTTGGTTATATCCTCATAGCTCCAGGGAAAACTGTCACCTCCATGCCTGTCTGTGTGATGCACTCATTACATTATTACATTGCCCACTGTGACTACGTGTGCTTAGAAGGGCCGCTGCTCATGGTGTTTTGGCGGTGGGTGGCTGAGTGGGGAGAACCAGAGTGGAGGGACAGGGGTACTTATCAGTTTTAAGATCTGCATCACCTCGCGGCCATGGCAAGCGCTCAGGTCAGGATACCTGGCCCTGACTACCTCTGCTACTGCCGGGGCCATAGGGGATGGATGGGTCAGTGTCAGCTGGAGCCCAGTAACACAGTACTGGTGTTGCTAATAATGGGTTACAGGTTTTGAACTGAACTTGCAGGGCCTCAGGACTCAGACTGGTCAGGCTTGCTCTGTCTGAACTTGTCTTCACCTTCCTGGAGTGTTGTTTTTACTAGAGGTAGCTGTATCACTGATTTTTTTTCTTCTGGCCAGGTGGCTATGCCTAATTTGTCTCTATTTTTCTTTTCTTTTTTGCACAGAATAACACCAATTTTTATATAGACAGTAGGAATCAGTAATTACTCAGTGCAGAATTAGTTATTTTTGACTCTAACATAATGCTGTAGCGTCAAGAAATGCAGGCCAAGCGTGACAGCAGAGGTCTCGCAAGTAAAGGCATGGGGATTGGTAGAGTGTAGGTCTGGAATGATAAGCGACAGGTCACAGACTTGGTCCTGGAGACACCACGGCTAGAGAACAACTCACCAGTAGTTAGTTAAAGTAATTCAGAGCTAGAGCTGGGCAAAAACAGTTTTAGAGGTAACAAACAGAGCTAACGTATAAAACATATTATAGATGGTAAAATCAGATGTAACATGGAGCTGCAGACCAATGAAGAGAAAGAAAGGTGTAAAAAAATGTTAGCAAAAGAATAAAAATGACCCAAAGCGGATCCTAGAGTGAGGAGGAAGAAGTCATCAACTTGCACTCCTCCCGGCACAGGACTTGAGAGGCAGGCAGCTCACGGTACCACTTCCACACGGTACCGCTTCTACATTGAAACTACGGACCTCAGGATCCAGAGGGCGGAAGGGTGAACATAACACCATGAGAGGGAGCAGAAACTAGGCAGTGTGTGTGTAATGATGGTGATGATGAAGTCCTCTCTGCATAAAAGTATTCTTTCTTTTTCTGTGATAATTAGATTGGCATTGAAAATGATTCTTTGGTTAGACGTCTGAGATTTCAATTATGCAAACAATAAATTCTTGGCTTTGTGTAGAAAGTGAGCTTGCTCTTTACCCACAGCAAGATTTTTCGTGTAATACATTGTACCACACACACACGTACACTCCACTGGCAGGCTCGTTATGGGACCATCACTGTTCTGTGGGACTGGGAATTTTTATTTGGCCCCTTGCATTTGACTCTGGACAGTTGTTTGGCAAAGAACCTGTCCGTTGCTTTCTTTGTCTAACATTACCGGTGCCTTTGGTAATCAGTCGTCTTTGAGTAATCAGTCCCGTTAGAATGACTGCTGCAGTCAGCCCGACTCCCGCTCTAATAACCCCCCGCAGAACTCGTTAAAACTGCGTGAAGCTTCAGTTTTGCTATTATGTTTGTGTCCTTGGGAGATTTGCCAGGCTCTCTACCTAACCCAGGCAACTCAGCACTGCCTTCCTCAGACCTCGTTAGGGGGTGGAACGCCGTCTGAGCTCTCTGTTGCTCTGGCATCACAGCAGTGGCGGCTGATGGGAGACGTTTCCTTTTAGTTGGTGCTAAGGGGAGATTTTTGATGAGCACCTTACGAAACGAGGCCTGCGTCTGTTTATTTTGTTTTAAAAGTGTATTCTTTTATAGCAAAGAGTATCTTTCAAACACGAACGGAGCAAGCTACCCCCTTGCAGTGCCGGTCACTCCAGGGCTTTGTCATATACAAACTGCTGATTTTTCCTGCTCAGATCCCACCTGTGTCAGCTGCCCCTTCTGCTCCGCTCCTGATTCCGTAGGGACTCAGGCAGACTGGCCCGAGTAATGCCAGGTCCCTACCCAGCTATATCTGGAGCCAGGTGATAATGGTCACCTTCGGAACAACAAACTTCTACAGCTCCACCCACCGGTGCCCTGTGCCCTGAGCGGCATGGCCCCCAGAGCAGGTCACAAACTGCCCACGCGTTGCCTCACACAAACGTGCCTGCACAGAGCAACCCAAGCACATGGTAGTATCACAGACTGGCAGGGGTTGGCAGGGACCTCTGGAGATCACCCAGTCCCACCCCCGGCCAGAGCAGGGTCACCCAGAGCAGGTGGCACAGGAACGCGTCCAGGCGGGGTTGGAATGTCTCCAGAGACGGAGACTCCCCCACCTCTCTGGGCAGCCTGTGCCAGGGCTCTGCCACCCTCACAGCAAAGAAGTTCCTCCTCATGTTGAGGTGGAACTTCCCATGCTCAAGTTTGTGCCCGTTACCCCTTGTCCTGTCCCCGGGCACCACTGAAAAGAGCCTGGCCCCATCCTCCTGACACCCCCCCTTTCAGTATTTATAAGCATTGATAAGATCCCCCCTCAGTCGTCTTTTTTCCAGACTGAAGAGACCCAAACCCCTCAGCCTTTCTTCATCAGAGAGGTGTTCCAGTCCCCTCAGCATCTCGGTGCCCTTTGCTGTCCCCTCTCCAGCAGTTCCCTGTCCCTCTTGACCCGGGGAGCCCAGAACTGGACCCAGTGCTCCAGGTGCGGCCTCCCCAGGGCAGAGCAGAGGGGGAGGATGACCTCCCTCCACCTGCTGGCCACACTCTTCTTGATGCACCCCAGGATGCCATTGGCCTTCTTGGCCACAAGGGCCCATTGCTGGCTCATGGGCATCCCGTTGTCCCCCAGGACTCCCAGGTCTCTTTCCACAGAGCTGCTCTCCAGCAGGTCAGCCCCAACCTGTCCTGGTGCAGGGGGTTATTCCTCCCCAGGTGCAGCACCCTACGCTTGCCCTTGTTGAATTCCATAAGGTTCCTCTCGCCCAACTCTCCAGCCTGTCCAGCTCTCTCTGTATGGTGGCACAGCCTTCTGGTGTGTCAGCCACCCCCCCAGCTTTGTGTCATCAGCAAACTTTAATGGCGTATAAACTTCTAACTCCTTCTGTTTGCTCCTCATACTGAGCGCATTAGTGTACAGGTACTTCAGAAAGGTGCAACACAGTCATGCTGGTGTCCCAAGAAAAGATGAGAACTTCCCTCATGATGTCCTCTCAGCACTTCCTTATTCGTGGGTGGGCCCCATTCTGCCCTGTTCTCTTGATTGATTTTGAGGACTATTAAACACACCACTCCGCACCTTTGCTTGCCAGACCAGTCCACCACTTCCTCACTTGAATGTGGGTCATCACCTCCCTCCTGTCCTATTCCTAGTCTCCTCAGGTTGGCCAGCCTGTTAGAAAAGATGGGGTTTTTACCTGCCTTTGTCAGGGGGATTCTATCCCTCCCTACCAGTCCTGTCCTTGACCCCTAAAGAGGGTCCTGTGGTTTTAAAGTCAAACCATTGTCAGTGATGAACCTCGAGATCCATCTGCTCCTCCTTCTGCCTTTCCACTTCAGCAGCAGGATCAAGGAGAAAATCATGTGGGCCTCCCTGACCTTAACCCTCACCCCTAGAGCCATGTAGTCACTCTTGACATGCTCAGAGACTCTCCTGGCAGGATTGTCCGTACCCATGTGGCTAACATCAAGGAGTAATAGTCTAAGGGCTGAACAGTCCACAGCAACTTCTCCTCAGGATCCCAGATCTACCCCCTCCATGAAGCAACAAACCTCCCTAGAGAGCAAGTCCAGTTGCCAAATGGGCCCTCTGTTCTCCTTAGGAGGAAGTATTTTTAATGAAGTTTAATAATGGGCAATATTGGTTTACATGTACATATACACACACCCCATTAAACCATTAAAACCAATGTGAAGACTATAATTCAAATTGCAAACATTTACTTAAATACATAACTTGTATCAACCCCCACACACTGGGTTTTGATGGTATTATCATCCTTGAGCTCATAGGCAGTACCTTAGAATGATGTTTTGACTTTACTTTCTCAAAACATGTCCAATTAGATCACTTTTAATCTTAGTGGAAGTGGGGTACAAGGCAGAAAGTACAGTGATATTAAAACTTGTCCACACAATAGTAGGAGTGACTTGAAACAAGTCAGTCATTCTTCCCGTGATGCTCTTGTCCGCCAATCCCCACTTTACTCCTTCTTCCACCTCTCCTTTCATCTTTTCCTTCTCTTCCATTTTCCCCCTTTTTGCCAGTGACGTTCTTTTTGCATCCTGCACCGCTTGCACGCTGAGCTGCTCCACCTGTACTCTTCTCTGAAAAAAACAAAAACAAAAAAATAAACCCAGCCATATTTCTTTGGGTGACCTTCAGTTTCTCTGGAACAATAAACTGGAAGCAGGTACAAGACTTGAGGAAGCTCCCATTTTGTAATAGTTCATGAAATGTGATGTGAAGAGGCACAGCTCTCGGGTAGCCATGGCTACCTGCTCACCTACCTACAAACTTCCTGGCAAACAATGACCACGCATGGGAGTGCAAATGATACTTGTCTCTTCTAGTAAACATATCTGAGAATGCATTAATCCTGCCATTAATACTGAGTATTACTTCAGGACTCGGTTAAACATTGAGAGTTTTGCTCAGAAGGCACAAAATAAATGCTAATCGCGTTGCCCTACAGTGAAAAGCCCAGGAATCGGGAAACAGGGCGGAGGGCATCAGAGGCTCTCAGAGCAACAGACTGAATTGCTCAAACTGGTCTGAGTTAGGGAATTTCAGGTTATTAAGGACAACCACGGGAGAGAAAAAAAGAAACAAAACAAAGGAACAAACAAAAGCCTTTCTACCTGAAAATTAATTAGAAAGGAAGACACTGCTGAAGAAGAAGTTTGTTTATTGCTGAGAAACAGTCTGTCTACAGGAAGACATTCAGACTTGTTCTGAACTGAATCCACTGAATCTGAATTGAATGAAATTTGGCACTTGCCATACAGGAGATGTATGGTACAAAAAGCAGTAACTTATATAATTACTAGTTAACGTCCCAGCACTCCCAGCTGTATCCCTAATACATTACATTTTTAAAGACAAGGTAGTAAAATTCAGCTTTCTAAATCAATGTAATTTTTCTTCCTGTTTAAGTCCTCCAGTGTACAGCTGCCATATTACCCACCATTTGTCCTTGTAGTTTGATGTCTATTCTATTCTATTCTATTCTATTCTATTCTATTCTATTCTATTCTATTCTATTCTATTCTAATAATTTGATCCTATTCAGAGCCCATACTGGTAAGCAGGTATGTTTGATATAACTTACCGCCAGTGGGACAGACCAGCCCCAACACACGGGATTTTACATGGACTGAGATTTAAAAATCTCATCCCAGGCGGTCACTAAAAGGCAGATCAATCACAGAACTTCTGTGAATACAGCAGTTCTGTATTCATCTTCACATTTGCAGATTTCTCATGCATCTGATATAATTAAAATAGTGTAATTTCTACCACGGTAGTCTTCTACTGCTATGTAGCATGTGGGGTGTGTAATGTGGCCTCGTTTTTATCAGCACAAGTGTGTCTTACAAGAACCACAGTAGTGTGGTATCAACAATTCCACGCATAAGAGTCAGGAATCTCATTGATTTCTCTTCAAATTTACAGATAGAGGTGATTAAGAGGTAGAGTTTGTATGGAAAGCTCCACTCTGCCTAGCTTATTAGATCTATTTTGGTCCGTCAGCCTGGAAAGTTGTCTACTGATGTCCACAGTAGCTAACCTTGGTCTTAGAGAAAGTTATTTCCTTTGCTCTGTGCTCACCTTAAAGATTCTTCTCTCTTGAAACTGAGAGTAATGGCACAGTAGCAGCTCTCTCAAAGCTGGCAGGTTTGCAAAAAACACAACTATTAAAGTGAATCAACCGAACCTTTTTATTTAAATTCCTTCATAAAACACATTTTACTGGTCCATTACAAGGCAGACATACCCGTGTCAGTACACACGCACAAACCACTGTACTCGTCTAGTAACGACAGTCAGACTTACCCAGCAATCCCAAGCACTCCTGCCTGTGCCGCTCGTTCCAGGATTTCTTTCTGCAGGTCTCGCTGCAAGTGAAGACTTGATGACAGCGCGTGCAAGGTGACAGCTGAACGCTAACTGACCGTCCGCACTGATAGCAGTATTTAAAGAACGGTAATCTAGAACAAAGGTAGTTGTAAAATGAAAGCACGTTACTGTTTGTTTAGGGGTTTCCTCAAGCTGACAGCATGTTTTCAGACAGCAGTAAAACTAAATCAACAGGGCTACAATGTAGAAATAATGTCCAACGGTAATGTCCAACAATAAAGAAACAGCTGACTCTGCAGCTTGTCACCGGAGTCTGCGGGGAACAGACTGCACGCCAGCTGCAAAGCCAGCCCCCAGAAACAGCCCTCAGAAAAGCCAAGTGTCCTAGCGAGAAACACGGCCAAGTCTTCACCAAACCCACAGCCGCATCCTGCCCTGCACTCTAAGGTACTGACGTCATTAATTGGTTTAAAACACAAGGACGTGCTGCCTCCCACAAGAAAACTGAATATTATGCAGATTCTTGGGGTAAAGTCTGAAGCTGAAAAGGAGTGATGTGATAAAAGCAGAGAAAAAAGCTAACTACAGAGCAGACAGGAAAATTAGAAAGGAGAAAAATGGCAGTGCGACAAGAGTTTTGGTGAGGAAAAGAAAGCAGGGCACAGGACTTTTGAGAACAGTTGATACTGCTGCAGTATCTCCGCCCTACCTCACTTCTTCCACACGATGGCTTCCTCCTTTCTTCTTTGAAACGCGCGTAGGAACGGCTGAACCCACTACACGAACAAAAGGGGGACGGGGGAAACCAAAAAATCAGCATTCTGACTTGAGAATTAGAGCACTAGTCACAAAATCCATCTTCATTAAAAATTTGCTCATCTCTGTCTGCATAAAATTTGAAGATACATAATAAAATGCATCTTCCATCAACAAGCTTCAGAAGCAAAGAAAAAAGCAGCCAAGTTGCTACGTCACAGGAAGAAACCACCCAGGTAATTTACTCTTCCTTCCTGCTTGTGACAAGCCACAGAGTCACAGGTTATGCTGAAGTGCAAAGGTAACAATCTGATATTCAGCATTCACTCCCCCAGCGTGGGACATCTTCTGCCCCTAAGACTGGTATTCGGAGACCTACATTCCACACTGGAGGACTACTGAAGATGCAACTTAAATAATCTCTGTTTGTTCCTTGTGGATGCTCTAATAGCAAAAGAGCACTGATACTCTTTAGTATCAGTCTTAGGGAGTCTTAGGAACAGACCCGAGAGTAAGTTGCCATAAGGAATGAAGATATGCCACATGTCCACGGTCACCATTGCATGCACCCTGTTCGCTGCACTGAATTCCAAGGAATTCCAAGGTTCTCCCGTGGAAGAGGAGCAAGCTCCCTCAATCACTTCTTAACACGTGGTAACAGATCTTGTACAGGGATTCACCAGGAAGCAGCTGACAGGCACTGAACTCATATCCAAATTTTCTTCACAATGCCTTGTCCATTCTTTAATGTTTGTAGAACCCCTACATCTCCTTACCAAACATGTAGGAGCAGTTTTATTAGAAGTTACCCTTTCAGACAGTAACACTGGAATTATAACAATAAATTCCCCTTCACACCAGGTGATGCTACCCTTAATCCTGAACTACTTTTAGGCTTGAACTAACATTTCTTGGATCTTCTCAGCTCTTCTTGATCCCACTCCTTCTCTTTCAGGATGACACGCTCACGGAGCTTCGCTGTAATGTGTTCCAGCAGAGACTGGCATGTTTGAAAAAGTTCCTGCTCAGATGCTGACAATATGTGGTATGGTGTGTGAGCAATTCTCCTGTCCTGCAACATACCATGAGTTAATCCACTAGTGTATGCGAACACTAACACACAAGTGTTTCAGAGTTAAAGCGAACCCGTTCCAAAAGCACAGCGTCGTCCCTGCTGGATCCTGGCTTGGAGCTCAGTCTGTGATATGAGACACAGGACATCTCCAGGTTAGACATTCTAGTTGTTCCAGTTATCAGTTTGGTGAGCGCTCAACAAGTTAACTAAAACCATTTTCAACTGTTTCTTCAAGGGGGAATCATAGAATGACACAATAGTTAGGGCTGGAAGTGACATTTAAAGGCCATCTAGTCCAACCCCCCTGCAGTGAGCAGCGACATCTTCAACTCGATCAGGTTGCTCAGAGCCTCATCCAGCCTGGCCTTGAACGTCTCCAGGGGTGGGGCCTCCACCCCCTCTCTGGGCAACCTGGGACAGGGGCTCACCACCATCAGCATAAAACATTTCCTCCTTATATCTAGTCTAAATCTTCCCTCTTTTAGTTTAAAACCATTACTCCTTGTCCTCTCGCAACAGGCCCTGCTAAAAACTTTGTCCCCATCTTTCTCACAAGCCCCCTTTAGGGACCGAAAGGCTGCAATAAGGTCTCCCCGGAGCCTTCTCTTCTCCAGGCTGAACCCCCCCAGCTCTCTCAGCCTGTCCTCCCAGCAGAGGGGCTCCAGCCCTCCCAGCATCTCCGGGGCCTCCTCTGGCCCCGCTCCAGCAGCTCCGTGTCCTTCTGCTGTCGGTGCCCCAGCGCTGGAGGCAGCACTGCAGGGGGGTCTCCCAGAGCGGAGCAGAGGGGCAGAATCCCCCCCTCGCCCTGCTGCCCACGCTGCTGGGGATGAGCCCAGGCTGGGGGGCGTTTCTGGGCGGCCAGCGCACGTTGCTGGGTCATGTGCAGGCTTTTTATCCACCAACAGCCCCAAGCCCTCTCAGCAGGGCTGCTCTCCATCCTCTCATCCCCCAGCCTGTGCTGATACTGGGGGTTGCCCTGACGCCAGTGCAGAACCTTGCACTTGGAAGCTGCCCTCATCTTGCAGAGCTCCTCTCCGAGCACTTCTGGAAGCATCAAAAAGTTTCTTGGAAATGAAAAAGACAGCTAGAGGTCAGCTAGAGGGCACTGGTTGTCCACTAGTATGTTCAAGTCCCCATACTGCTTCCCTGTAGCAAGTGCCAGCAAGGAAAGGATAGACAAAAGTCCAGAGCAGGGCAGGGAGGTAAGGTACCTGGCATATGGTGATTAAGTTGGAGCTGTGATTACAGCTATAAATTGTTTAATTTCTTTTCCTGTTCGAGGATCAGCTGCGATTGCAAGCAAAGAAATCACAATTTAATGTCTACATAGAACGTTGGTGTCGGATGCAAAAACCCCCGTCAGCTCTAAGCAGGCTGCCCCAGGAGCAAGGTGAACTATTACTTTTGTTCTTTTCAGAACAACTACTGTTTATGTTCCAGAGGCAAGCAATCGACTTATCACTTAAGCTTTCTTGTTAATAAGAAAGCTATAAAAAAAATATCTTATATTAGTTCTAATCAAGACCGTCTCAGAACTTTTAAATGTTTTTTTAAACAAATATATCCAGTAAAAAGCATCAGGTAGAAATTTATTAGTTATACTTCACAGTAAGACTCTTTTTATAAGGGATTGATACATGATTAAGGATTACTTTAGTAAATCCATTTATGTAAATATGTATTTTTGTTATTTTAACATAACATATAATACATATTGTAATGTATTTTAATTTTAAATGTTATTTAAGTATGTATTTTATTTAGGAAATACATTCTTTTAAAGTTTGATCAATAATGTCATATCATAGCTTACAACACATCCAAAATTACCGTAATATATAACCCGTAGTAACTTCTCCTCATTTGATTGTAGCCTCACGGAAACACGTATTACTTTTGGGTTTAATTCCTGGGTTTAAGATTACGATTAACTCTTTCCAATCCAATTATGAATGGAATCTTACTGTAATATGTGACAGCAAGGATTGCCTTCACAGGCCAAACTACCAGAGGTACTCAGACTTCAAGTGATTCATGTTTCATTTGGTGCTGAACTGTCTCACAACAAATGAAGGGAAAAAGTAAATCTCTGTGAAAGTTTCTGAAGAAGGCCCTAGACAATTCATACGGACACAACAGGCCATGCACGTGAGCGGACGCAAATGCACAGTACTTTCAGATATTGGAAATGAAGTCATACCTGATTATATTTATAATAGGCATAGTCAACAGCTGTTCCCACAGCTTTTCTTTGTCCTTCTCTAAGAGTAACTGGTGCAAGGATATCTGCACCAGCTTCAAGCAGCTTATCAACCTGAAGAAGGCAAATCATTACACATCCGAGCAAAAAGAAAAGCTTCCCACAAAATTGCATTCACTCCACAGCTAAAGAAACAGGACTGAGCATCGGAGCTTCACCTCTATTTGTGAGACTATTTTGTGCCCCAAACCATGCATTTCTTCTGCCCCTTTACAGATAATGATGAATTGTCAAATCTAAATGTGTTTTTTTAAATAAAACCTTCTTGCAGGCAATTGCTATTTGTTTCTGGATATCTCACAATCTTGCAGCAACAAATGAAGCAGGGACAACTAGTGAGGGAGGGGGAAGGAGAGAACCCACCCGGGGGAATTGCCTCTGCTCCCAGGCCCCTCAGCTGCAGCCCTCCTCACCCCCACTCTGGATGAGATCAGCCCCGTGCTCCCTGGGATGAGGAGAAAAACTCCAACTTTCACAAGGCCAAATGCTGCCATAGATGAGAAAGTGGAGTCATCACAAGTGGTACTGACCACTTTACAATAACAACCAAATACAACGCATCTCTCTTCATGCGGGTGCTGGTTGTGTTTATAAACAAGGTGAACTGTCAGATTTGACAGAGCTGCGGGTGCTACGACCACCCCATTTGACTGGTTTTCCTCTTCTACGCAAAGAGGTTATCATCCTCTTTTCTCAAACATGAAAAGTAATTTCCACACAAACGCCCTGTGCCTCAGGACAGAAACAAACAGTATTAGGAACAGAAACAAATTAATTGTTTTGGAAAAAAAAAAATCAGCTTACCCTTAAAAAGAAAGGGGACTCAATGTACCTGACAAAAATCAGCTTTCCCAAGTTTAAAGAAAAAACAACAAACACACAAATGTTATCTTACCAAAGCAATCCTCTGTGCTGTCGTTCTCTGCTGTTCATATGCCGTACTGACAGCTGCACAGAGGGCACTTCTTACTGTCCCACTTAATGGTAGATTTGGGTCAGCCCCATGTTTGAGGAGTTCAACCACTGCCTGCAAACGTGCATACGCAACTGGGACAAGTTAGTGACTGGAGAAGCCATTACTGACAGTTCTACAGGAGAAAAGTGAGACCCTAGCCAGGTCAGTCAAGCCCCTAAAGCTTTACGGTATTTACCACCGCACACCTGGAGTACCTGCTGGTATCTGTCATGGCTTCAGTAGCACACACAAATTTAGTCCAGCAGACAGTAGTTTTCACTTCTTTTAGCCTGAATCGTAATGTCACCATGGAATACTCTACCAAACAACAGTATCAAATACATGAGAGGCTAGCTTTAAAAATCACCTGGTCTGATTCACAAAGTGTATTTTTAAAAAAAAAAAATGCTTTACCACAAAGATAAGGATTGGATAGGTTGATCACTTACAAACTATTAGATCATTACTTCATCGGACGTTAGCCTCTGAGAAGGTGGGAGAATCAGCAGAAGTTGTTGGATATGGGACTTTCATTCAAAATCATGAAGTTTGTATTTTTGTGTTGCAAGAAAGCACTTTTGCCCAGAAAAATACCAGAACTGTCTTAAAAATGATGAAGACAGTGTAAAGAAAAAGGTTCTGTTTCAAACACTTCAGAGAATCTATTTTATGTTGTATGCAGTTGTACACACTTCTATTATAACCTCTTCCATAGTCCACACTCTAGCTCCACATTATATTGCATCCAGTTTTATTTTTATAGGTATTTGATACCCTTCCAACCTTTCCAGCGAAAGGAATGTAGTTAAGGAATAACAACATACAGCAGATATTTTCTATTATGTTCTACCATTTATCCTATGTAAAGTATAAATTTTGTAGTGACAGAACAAAAGGTCGAATGCCGATTTCATCAAAAATACTGAAAAGGGTTTCCCCTTAGCTGCCCTCATGGCTGTGTTTCCAAGGGAATGCTTCTCTGGATTACTTGTGTGCTTTTGTACTGGAGAAAAATAAACAGGGGAGCAGAAATCACGCTCCAACCCTGCCTCTTTCAGCTTACCTGAGCTGCTAGGCTCCAGTCAGTCACACTTGTCCCCCTACAAGTGTTCCTGCCACGGCCTTGTGTGCTGGCCACACAACACCTGAGCTCCACGGGGAGCCAGCGTGCCACGCTCACCCCATCACTCTCCTGCCTTGCTTTCCACAAAGAAGATGAGCAGGAGCCTGGACACACCGAGCTCTATTCAAAGAGCGGTAGAGCACTGCAGACACATCTGCTTCGTCACCTGCTTTGGCTGCATATCTTCTCTTGCACCGTCCCGACTGCTGTGGACTTGCTTTTGGGGGCCCAGTGTGGGCAGAAGGGACTCCATTCCCTGCTCGGGAAGACAGCTAACTTAACACACTGAATTCCAAGGTGTGAACTTTAAGCCTCATCTGTGGAGCGCTAAGCTTCATTACAAGCAAATCCTTTCTAAGACTGATCATCAATCTTTTCACAGAACAGCATCCTTCTTACCATCAGTGGCTACACTTTTGTCTTAGACGCAGAAGGAAGTGTTTTGGATTGCTCTGGGCAGGGAGGCAGCCTGTAAGAGAACTGAACGTTCTTGTGATTTGTAAAATGAACGCAGTTCTCCGAATGCTAGTCCCTTCTGCATCCTACCCAAATATTTCTGGCTACGTCATACTATAGTCCTTTAGGACTCCTCTAGTTCGGCTCATGATACATCCATAGGTTTGAAAGAAAAATAAAAACTTTATTATTTTCACTGAAAATGTATGATTGCAAGCACCACTCATTATGTAGTTTGGCTACCATCAGAGAAAGCAGACGTGAATGGAGAAGTACACCCCAAAAAAAATGAAGGCATTTAAAGATGCTCACCAAGTCATTCCCACTGGCAATTGCTAAGGAAAGTGGTGAATGGCCATTCCACAATGTGTTTGGATTTGCCTGATGCATTAAAAGGAGGCGGATAACATCTCTGGCATGCTTTATAGGCAAGTGCAGAGGGAAAAGGCAAAATTAGATCATAATAAAGTTAACTTTTTAATATTGAATAATAATAGTATAATTAATAAAATGAGCAGCATAAAACACATTCAAACCTTTCACCTAAACTATGATGTTATAGACAAATACACCTCCACTGTCTCCTGACTGAGAACACCAAGCACAGTGGTGGTGTACATGAAACCTCTTCACAACCAGATTATCAAATCTCATTAATCCCGCCACCAGAAGGAACGTGCAGGTTTGCTTCTGAAGGAGGAGGTCTCCTCTCTCAAATACCTTTCTCCAACTGTATGCATCCCAAATCTGATAGAAGAATGTTACCGTAGTAGAAAATCAAATCCACAGAGGTTAGTGCATGCCAAAACTAAGACTGTCCAATTTCAAATTGGCTGTGTGAATGATTAAGTTAAAAGCCAATTAACCAATGGAAACTTGACTAAAGGGGTTTCTCTTGTCAAACAGAACTCTGAAGATTTAAGAAATACTTTTTTTTCCTCAAGTGCTAATAGATCTTTAATCAGTACAACACTAATAATCCAGTAGAAAAGTAGTTTATTCCTGGTATTCAATCAGCTTCTTATAGAGGGACAAAACATCTTCACTGCCGAGTTATGTCATTTGAGATTAGCGTAGAACTGCTCCCTACGAGCAGAGCCTCAGATGCTATGCTCTTACCTCACTGTTATCCTGTCTTTCACATGCAATATGCAACGCACTCCTTCCACCTTCCTCAGGGACAGGGCCACTATAGGAGGAAGAGTACCCTTGTGGTGGTCCTGCTTCGTTTTTCAGTTGCAAAGTGACACCACCTGTCAAACTGGCTTCTCTGGCTTGATGCTGAGGAATCTAAGTGAAATGATGTGCACATTTACAACATAGCTTAAAGACAAGTTAACAAAAAATAAACTTGCCTGGTCACCCATTGGTCTGGGTCTCAATCATGGACAAGACTTGTTCAGCCCCCCAAAAACAACAGCCACCCTTTTTCTACTTTCATCTCTACATTCAGGTCTCATCTGCTAGACTGCTTTCGCACTGCACACTACGAAGTTTAATAAAACCACTGGAGAAGTCCAGGGAAGGCAAATTTGAGAGATATATGTTAATAACTTCTACTGGGCCACATGATACAGTGTAGGGAGCGGGGGGAAGAAGCACGCTTTCAGGCACAAAGGGCCTGCCTTGAGTCAAGCTCATTCACATGTCATTCATTTAAGGTCTATGAATGTAGAGTCACCAGATCAATATAAAAACCAAAAGTGATATTTGAGAAAGTAAATCTTGCCTACACTGTGTCTGGGTGTTCTGTAACTAAGTACTGTTGATAAATAAGTATAACGTTCTCCTGTTTACTACTTAAGGACAACGTACTAAAATACAAACTGACAAAGCCATCTAAATCTCCCTGTCCTGCAGACATTCACCTTAGTCCTTGTCACGACGGGATAAATTCTATCAGGCTAGTTACATAAGCCAACTCCTTTTTTAAATGATTGGGACCTGACGGTGTGCCAGGGAGCTGGCCAATGTCATTGCAAGGCCAGTCTGGTTACCTCTGAATGGTCAGGGTGAGCAGGGGGGGGGGAGGTTTCTGAGGAATTTCTTTGCATTTCTGGCAAAATGGAAGGAAGAACCAGGGAACTACAAGCTGGTCAGCCTATGATGGAAAAATCTTCTGAGAAGCCATTTCCGGACACACTATAGATAAGCAGGTGAGTGGAAGCAGTCAGCATGTATTTGCAAAGGAGAAATCACGCCAGACAAACATGATAGCCTTCTACAATAAGATGATCAGCTTGGTGAAAGACAGGGAAAGCAGTGAATGTTGTTTACCTTGACTTCAGCCAGGCTTTCAGCACTGTCTCCCATAACATCCTCCTAGACAAGCTGGACAAGTACGGACCAGACAAATGGGCAGTGAGGTGGATCAGCAGCACTAAGTCCAGCTGTGCTATAGCCCAGGGGCAGATACGAGGGCCAATACTATTTAACATCTTCATTAACGCCCTCAACGGTGGGACAGAGTGCACCGTCAGCAAATACACAGATGATACAAAACTGGGAAGAGTACTTTAATGCACCACACAGTTGTGCTGATTTTCAGAGGGACCTGGACAGGCTGGAGAATTGGGTAGAGAGGAATCTTATTAAATTCAACAAAGGAAATTGTCTTATTCCTCCCCTGCACCTGGGGAGGAATAACTCCGGGCATCAGTACACACTGGGGGCTGGCCACACAGAAAAAAACCTTTTAGAACAGGACCTGGAGGTCTTGGTAGGCAAGCTGAACATGGGCCTGCAGTGCGCACCTGCAGCAAATAAGGTCAACAGCATCCTGGGCTGCGTTAGGAAAAGCGTTGCCACTGGAACAGGTTACCCAGAGACATTGTGGAGTCCACACCCTTGGAGATGCCCAAAACCCAACTGGACTAGACCCTGAGCAACCTGCTATAACTGATCCTGCTTTGAGCAGGGTTATTATTCTACATGATCTTCAGAGGTCACTTCAAGTATTTCAGCTGTTCTGTGACTACAGGATTTTGTTACTGAAACTTAAAGTAATTTCTCAGGTAACAAATGCCAGAGAAGGCACGTATTGCTGGTATAGTTCCGTCAGCAGTAGAGAATTATCATCAAAATTGGTAACTCTAAACTAAAAAGCGCTATACTACCAAAAAAGTCTACTGCTAAACTGGCCTTCTGCAGGAGGCACAGAGAACGCCACAGGAATCTAGCAGAGACAGCCTGGGTTCAAGGAAAAGAGAAATAAGGAAAGAAAAGAAATATTAGGCCAGTTCCATGGAGATGAAACAAGCAAGTCCCATCACAGACATATCTCTTTCTGTAGTCGTATCTTCAGGCTTTTGTACTGGACTACACACAAGAGCCTTCTAAACTCTGCTTTATATATTGCATGATAGCAAAATGTTCTGGGGCGCCAAAAACAGAAGGATATGTTTACTGCAACCCAATACTATAGAACACAAGTGGCTTTTTGCTTGTTTTTTTTTTAAGGTTCTTTCAGGGAAATGCAAAGATTTCACTGTGAAATCAAGCAGGCAGGAACCTCAACTGCCTGCTTAGGTCCCACGCAATCTGAATTTCAACAGCTGAAAGAAGATGAGCTGAAAAAGCAACATACCTTGTCTGGACCATATGTCTCGTTTCCATCTTCCGCCCTTGCATTAAGATCTGGGGCAGAATGCAGGAGGTATCGTGTTATCCGGACCCCTTCCTCCCCAGGAACTGAGGCAGCTATGTGGAGAGGAGTTAACCCCCCTAGCTGAAAAAACAAACATAGCATTAAGACTCCTGTTTATCACAAGCAGCACTTCAACAGCGCTAAATATTTTTTCAAAGAATCCAAGCTCACTCTTCCCACATGCTGTGTCTCACAAACAGCCACCATAAACCCAGAGCCTGGAGTTATAGGACTGTGGAACACTAAAGGTCTCAGACACTAAGCTTACTAAATATCACAACAGCTATTACCAATTTGAGGAGCAGCTTCGCAAGTACTTCCCAGCCACTCACAAACTTGGCAACCAGGAAATATAATGATAAAACACTTGGAGAGTAAGGAGCTTTGAGTTCTTTCTATGAAAAAAAAAATATCTTTGAACAGGATAATCGCTTTAAACAGTTTTCTGGCCGTTCTAAAGGTGATTCTGACATGCAGGATATTTTACAGTAGGACACTGAAGCTTCAGTATGCATCTACAATCCCACATTATGAGTTATAATCCAGTAAAACCTTGGGTGGAAGCCGCACATCAGCCCTGGCTCCCCTTTCTAAGAGGAGTTTCACTGCTTCTGCATCTGCAGCTTTAACAGCAAAGAACAGAAGGTGTGGTGGGACCCAGGGCGCATTGGGATCTGCACCTCGACGAAGCAGCAGCTGGATTGTTTCCCATCTCTTCTGTCGTCTAGAACTGACATGAAAAATACCAGAATAACGTATTAGCACCTTCCAAGAAAACTCTAAAAGCTAGTGGACTAAAATGACTCCCACGTAATAGACATGAAAACTGTCACTTAGCAGAGGGAAGACATGGCAGTCTCTAGGGCCACATCAAACTGCCCTACACCACCCAGGCAACAACAGGGGACAGCACTGCCAGTGTTTCTCAGCCCTCTAAACTAAAGGAGTAGCATGCAAAGCAGTCCCTGCGGTCATGAAAAGACCCAGTGTGGGAAACAGACAGGCAAAGCCAGGCAAGGTTCTCTGCATCTCCACCAGTCGCTCACCTATGACTTGTAAACATTTGATCTTAGACTTGTTTAATGAAAGACACAGACTCCTCCTTCCTGCCATCGAAGACTCCTTGGAAAGTTCCTTCCTCAATCACACCTCATTCATCCATCCCAAGAAAACAAAGGTACGGTGTTCCCCTTAAACAAAAGCTGGGACAGGAGCTATGCTAGACTAGGACAGTATATTTCAGGTGCCATCTACATTTCCATGGAGCCAAACAATCCACACACACACACACAAAAGAAATCTGATGCTACCAAAGGAAAAAGAAAAAAAAAAGGGCAAACGGCACTTGGAAATCACCCAGAAACTCCATCATCACAAAGTGTTCTCAACAGAGACTCATCTTTTCAGGCATGGTATTAACTCAGCTTTACCCACAATGGATCTTTATATTCCAATGAACAACATGCAATATGCACAATATTTCAGACAAGAAGAATCATGGGAGGTGGGAGGATGTGCCACAAAAGTAACATGTAAGGGGATGAAGGCCAGAAAGCCAACCAGGAAATTTCAGTTTGCGGGTTTTAAGATATCAAAATTACCTAGGCTGCCATATAGCCCAACACAAAAATTTCATCATCTTTGGTGACTGCTCTGTAAGCAAAGCAAAAAGCAAAGTGTGGCCCTTTCAAAGATCCACAAAGGGTTGACGCTGCTGAACAGACACTTGCAGAAAACAACTAACAAGTTCACATGTAGTCAAGATTTCAAGAAATTAAATTAATATATTCTCCCTCCTTACGTCTACACTACACTCCAAGTGTCCATTGCACATTTAGCAGCTTTTCACACTCCGCTAACATGAAATCTTATCTTGTTCAAGCATGACGTCCTTTGCTGGAACTACTTTTCAACGGGAATGTTTGCCCACTGCTGACACGAGCTACATTAGGGTGTATAAATAATGAGTGGTTTCTACTGGCAAACAAGATTTACCCAGTTAAACAAACAAAAAATATCTTTCCCTGCAATGGATGAATACCTCTGTGAAATATGTGAAATACTGTTACCTTCTTTATACAAAAGGGTTTATGAGAGTTGGTCTCCCCTTTATAGTGCATGAGACTTACTCTGAGATAATGTCTTCAGCCACACTGACTGTTTCTGAGGATTCTGATTGTTCATTCCACTTCAAGATTTTAAAAAAGAAAGAGGTTACAAAATCAAAAAAAATCTTCTTCCAATGCATGACTCAGCATATTAACAGATCAGAACAGTAACACGATACAGCACATAATACTGGATTTTTGTTAACAACTGTTAGAGAAATCATTTAGAAGTAATTTGTAACTAAGTTTAAAAAAAAAAATCTCTTAAAATAACGGAATATTCTTCTTGTTCGTTTTCCATAATGTCTAGGATATATTTAGAAGAGTTAAAAGTTTTTTTCCAGTATACATCACCTAGCTTAAAAGAAAAAAAAACCTGATGAAATAAAATAAGACACAGATTTTCAAGCTGCATACCTCATTTCCAACAGGTTTCCTCAAGGCACAGGCCACCACCTGTCTAGTCTCATATGAAAGTCTCAGCAGCACCCTCCCATTTCTAGACTCCACTGAAACATTTCAAAGACCACACAGTTCCCACACAGACCCCTTTTTTATCTGTTTTCTCGTCCTGGCTGGTGATTCCTGATACCCTTGCTTTCATTTTTTTTCCCTATTCCCATGTTTGCACTCTTACACTCTTCCTGCGTAGGAAGTTCAGAACAGGCATTTCTCTTCCAGGGATATGACTCTTCCTTTGTGAGCATTCCCCAAGGATCAGCACACTTCTGACCGTACACTTGCTTTTTACTAGCCACCTCCGTGATGCCAGGAGGATTAAGTAGTACCAGGAGAATTACCTACATCCTACTGCTCTACTTACGCTTCTGTAATTCCCATCAGCTGTCCCACTGGATCTTCATCGTGTAAAAACACCTAGCCAACACGGCTTCACATCTCTGCTATTGATACAGCATCGTATTTCAATTGCAGAGTGAGCTTGTATCTGCACTGGAGTTCAGTCCTTTGAGACAGGAGTTAGCTGTGAGCGTAGAGATTATTCTACATCCTCAGAGAGCAAAATGCATAAAAGTTCTGACTTTTTCTTAGGAGTATACACAGTAAATTTAAAAAGCAAGCTTACATCTTGAGGAAATAATACATTATGATTCTGTCATTTTAGATTAGAAGTAAACGAACCTTGTAACTGTGGAAGCGCCTCTCAGCAATATTACCCTTAAATGATTCTTCTGGATAAAAGAGAATAAAGCACATGGAGAGAGCAGATAATCCTTCATCACTACACTTATTCACATCAGCTCCGCTATCAAGAAGAAGATTGACAACATCATTATGGGAATGAACCTGTAAAGGGAAAACAACCATACTTGCACATATACGTACACACTTTTAGCTTTTGACATGGAAAGAAATGACAACACAGTTTTAAAGTAGTCATGCTCTACACTGCACAGCTAATTCAAATTTTTATTTCCCACAAAACAGAAACACAATACAGAAACATGTCTTACAGGGTTCAGAACACGTTTTTTTCAGCTAATTTTTAACTACGCGGCTTCACAGGAATTCAGTGAGGATTCATGCACGGAAAGAGATTAAAAGTGACTGAGATGGCTACAGGAGAAATACAGTGTTCTCAATCATCTAGATTTTGCTAGCCATCTACAATGAATGCGAAGTATTGAGGTAGCTGAAAAGGACCTGAAGAAAAAGGCGGGGGGGCAGGATTTCACCCCCCTCCTATAGAAATTGAAGTTGTGCATGCGTGGTTTCTAGTCACCACCACTTTTCAGCAAAAAGAAAACAATTATGTCTGAATCAGTTTTCAATTAGGGGAAAATATAATAAAGCACAGTCACATCCAAGAACATAGATCTAGTGCACTGACATTTGAAAGCATCTCTAACATTTACTGATGGGCTTCTTTTAGGTTATTTATTTCCTGTGGGGTTTGGCATGAGATCAGTCATTACAGGCACTAGTCTTGTCACACCGCTTTTCTGTTTCTCCTGTTTACTGAACGTTCCTCTCATACTATGTAATGAAACGAGAAAATTTTAATCCTGCCTACTATACCAGGAATTTTCTCATCAAGTGGTAAAGAGTTATGCTGAGAGTCTTACAGCAGCAGCAGCAAGTGCTGTGTATCCGTGTTTGTCAGCTATGTCTGGATGAGCAAGCCCATTCCTCAGAACCGCATAGACCCCATCATAGTCTCCTCTTGCCGCTTTCTGAATTAGCTGCTCTGAGGCAAGTTCCCTGGGGCCTGGAGGCCCATAAGTACTGCGGGAGCCACTGAGAATGAGGTTGACATCTGAAGTGAACTCCCCTTGACAGCGCCTAGAAAAGGAGAAAAAAGTATGGCACATTTAAACAGCTCGGCACTCTTAGACCACTATGGCAATTCAAGAAAAAAGACACCAAGAAGAAAATAAGGCCAGCTATCATTTTAAGAACTATTTCAGATAGTGTAAGCTTGCTTACATTAATGGCAGAAAGGCAAACCAGTTACTGGCAGCAGCATATAGATTTTTGCCACAGAGGAGTTAAAAAATGTCCAGCCATGAAACATCTACTAAAAAAGAAAACAAAATCTAACTACCATGTTTTTCTATGAACCAATTTATCATGCACATTCGTGACATCTGTTTAGGATTTAATTTCCATCATCTGCTTTAACTATAAAATATGTATAGGTAGCTTGTGTTCCTATCAAAAAAACAAATAAGGAAGTACTCCGTGGGGCCAACGAGCATCTCCACATACAAGTACCAAGCCACATAAAAACTGATGTGCAGTTGGCAGTTCTACTAGCTGTAGACTTGCTGCAGCATGTTTTGTATAGCCTTAAAGAACAAGAGTCAAAACAACCACAAAAAGGTATCACTGGCCAGAGTTTCAATGCTTCCAAAAATCCGGCTCTATGCATCTCCATATTTCTACCCCTACACAAGACACTACACTCTTGGAACAGGGGAGATCAGAACAGGTCTCTACAGCCCTTGCCTCCTAATTCCTTTCAAAACTGGACTTCCAGAAACTCTGACATGCTAATGAGTAATGAGACTATTTTTACAGGTGTAACCAGGATAAAATTGATGTTTCAGTAAAAGGAATAAAATTTGTGAACTGAGAGATGAATATGTTGGTTTTTTCTTGTTCTGCCAATCCTCATTGGCAACTTGTGTAACCTCAAGGCCATAAAAACCAATCTGGAGTGCAGCTTTTATCCTGCAACATCATTTTGAAAATAATGAACACTCATGGATAATAATTTCTAAAAATCCATATTTAATAAACAAATCATCAACAGTTACCTGTGCTTATAAACATGCATCTGCATTCTAACGAGTAGAGGGGTTACATTTGCAACAGGCCATGGGTCTTCCTCAGGCAGCTTTGGGGTGTTCTGAAAATACCAAGCATCACACTCTTCCAGGAAGGAGCGTGTCAAAGTAAGATGATCTGTGTTACGAGAATATGCAAAGACTCCTTCAGGAAAAATATCCTTATCATCAAACGGGAGATGTTTATAGTCTCGGAGAAACGGGTCTTCCTCAACTGAAATATACTTCTTTTGAGAACTGTCATCAATGTATCTGTAGTGTGCTGGATAATCCAAGAGAGAAAAATAACCAGGTACTTCAGTACACAGTTTAATTAGATGATTCCTGAGCCACAAACCAACGTCCTGACAGCCATCTGGATAGCTCTCAATCCCTGGTCCAAATCGCTCATCAGTTTTGTACAGCCCCTTAAGAAACAAGTAAACTCATTAGTATCAGTCAGAGACCAAACAAGTCCGGTTTCTATTTAAACTAATCTGTCTGGTTCTGGCCTTACCGGTCCACTTCCTAGTGCCAGAACAATAACTGCTGAAGCCCATCTGAACAGCAAAGTTTTCACACTCGCTTTGGTCCATTTAATAGCAAACACAAGTCTTCCAGCCCAGGAACAGTGGAAGGCCCTAAATTTAACTACAGTGGGATGTAATGTTTGGATGAAACTTCCTGATGGGCTTAGGGCCTGAGCAAGATTTTCTTTTTATTTTTATTCTGTTGTTACCTGAAATAAAAGCTCCCGAAACCAAAAGTAGTTTAGAGAGGAGATACTGCTTTATTCAATGTCTAGTGCTAGGGGGAACACCCACAAATCTAGCACACTTTACTGGGGATATTCACCCATTATTTATACACCAAAGATTCTCATAATTCGGCCTACCTAACACATAACTCCACCTAAACTTACATATTCATTAGGATGACCGAATAGTCTTTTTGCACATGCGTATCAAATTTTGCTGCATCGTCAAAACACTACTGCACAAGCGTGAGTGTTTCGGTGGTCATTTGGGTGAGAAGACCCTTCCTCACATCACCCTTTTAAGGTGTTGAGTCGTCTCAGGACAGTAAAAGTTTAGTGTAAGTTTGCCAACTTCTTGAGGATGATAAGGATGTTCCTTGAAGTAGCCCCAGCTCTGTCCTACTTGGTACAGGAGTACATACTTGACGCATAGAAGAAGCTCGAAGTGATTAACTACTTCTTGTTATCCCATCCTTGGTGATGAGCTACTTCTGGCTGTCTCCTCATTATCACTATCTGTAACATCAGCTCAGCGACTGACTATTTTCTCCCACAGTAAGAAGGTTAGCAGGAAACAAACAACAGTTTAGTTAGCACATGGTTATAAACAAAGCAGAAGCTGCCTTTGCTAACGCTGTGACCAATTTTAGATTTATTATCCAGGCTGCTACCTTTCAGGCCAGGACAGATTTATGGTTAGCTTTTCCTACCTAATCAAAACAAACACATCTGGCACACATCTACACAGACACAGAATCTGGAATGGACAGTTATTTCCTTTCTTACAATGGTAACCAAATTTAGGATATCTACAACCTTACAAGCACCACAAGACATGCCAACAGAAGGGTCTCAGTATCAAATAAAGCACTACAGGACAGGAGTTTTAGTCTTCCTATAAGGGTATCCTAGTTTGGCCATGACACTACAGTAAGTAAGGGATGAGCATTACCAAATTTACGCAGACTCATGCATGTCTGGATCGCCCATATGTGTTCTTGAACCCACCTGTTCAAGACAAGTTCAAACTAAGCTATCACAACCTCAAAATAGCTATTTGGAGCAAAAATTAGCAACTTCACATTGAGCTGTTTAGCTACAAAGATAAAGGCGCAGGAGGAAAGTGCTACCACTGGCAAGAATAAAATTCTGAGTATGGTTATGATCTGAAGCTTCTCTATTTCCCCCCTGCGCTTTAGATTATGCATCATATACCCAAATTCATTATCATATACCCAAATTAAATCTGTATATACCCTAAATCTGTAATTAGTACCACATTAACAACATGCAGCAAGAATGCTATGTTCTTGTTGATCACCCCAATGCAAAGACTGTCATGTTGTTTTTCTATATGTTTTATATTATTTGACAAATTGCAGAGCTACCCAGGGATCAGTAGGAACAGGTGGGCAGTGTTCCCCTATGCTTGGGACTTTTCAGATATACCTTCTAATGAAGAATCTCTTAGAAAACAAGATTTCCAGCTTCTACTAGCAACACCAGGTCTGAAAATGATGCAAAACAGGTAACTAGCTACCTGGACAGTTCAGACTGCTGTCCATCTCCACAGTTGCTTAAAATGCAGTATTTTTCCAGTTTCATATTGCTGGCATCCTAATATGCCTTTTGAGAGTACTAACTAACAAGATCTTCATCAAAGAAGATGACTAAATACTGAATTCTTATATGTTAGATACCAGAATAGGAAACTTTTCCAGGCATCGTTTTTTTAGTTCTGGACAGAGGGTATCACATCACAGGGCTAGAAGGAGGATCCAGGGAACTACAGGCCCATCGGTTTGACCTTGGTGCCAAGGAAGGTTATGGAGCAGATCACCTTCAGTGCCATCACATGGCACATACAGGACAACCAGGCAATCAGGCCCAGTCGCCACGGTTTATGAAAGGCAGGTCCTGCTTAACTAACCTAATCTCCTTCCATGACAAGGTGACCCACTTAGCAGATGAGGGAAAGGCTGTGGATGTTGTCTACCAAGACTTTAGAAAAGCCTTTGACATTTCCCACAGCATTCTGCAGGAGAACTGGCTGGTCATGGCTTGGATGGGCGTACGCTTTGCTGGGTAAAAAACAGCCTGGATGGCCGGGCCCAGAGAGTTCTGGTGAATGGAGTTAAATCCAGTTGGCAGCTGGTGACAAGTGGTGTTCCCCAGGGCTCAGTATTGGGGCTTGTTCTCTTTAATGTCTTCATCAACGACCTGGATGAGGGGACTGAGAGCGCCCTCAGTAAGTTTGTAGATGACACCAAGTTGGACAGGAGTGTTAATGTGCTTGAGGTTAGGAAGACTCTACAGAGGGATCTGGACAGGCTGGATCGACGGGCCAAGGCCAATGGTATGAGGTGTAGCATGACCAAGTGCCGGATCCTGCACTTGGGTCACAACAACCCCGTGCAACCGCTACAGGCTTGGGGCAGAGTGGCTGGAGAGCCGCCCGGCGGAAAAGGACCTGGGGGTGTTGCTCAACAGCCAGCTGAATACGAGCCAGCAGTGTGCCCAGGTGGCCAAGAAGGCCAACAGCATCCTGGCCTGTATCAGGAGTAGTGTGGCCAGTAGGACTAGGGATGTGATCGTCCCCCACTGGTGAGGATGCACCTCGAGTATTGTGTTCAGTTTTGGGCCCCTCACTACAAGAAAAACAACTGGAGTGTGTCCAAAAAAGAGCAACAAAGCTGGTGAGGGGTCTGTAGCACAAGTCTGATGAGGAGCGGCTGAGGGAGCTAGGGGTGTTCAGCCTGGAGAAAAGGAGGCTGAGGGGTGACCTTCTCGCTCTCTACAACTACCTGAAAGGCGGCTGTAGCCAGGTGGGGGTCGGTCTCTTCTCCCAACTAACAAGCGATAGGATGAGAGGAAATGGCCTCAAGTTGCATACGGGGCAGTTTAGATTGGGTATCAGGAAAAATTTCTTCACCGAAAGGGTTGTCAAGCATTGGAACAGGCTGCCCAGGGAAGTGGTTGAGTCACCATCCCTGGAGGTATTTAGAAGACATGTAGCCGTGGTGCTGAGGGACATGGGTTAGTGGTGGATTTGGCAGTGTTATGTTCACAGTTGGACTCAATGATCTTAAGGATCTTTTCCAGCCTAAATGATCTGATGATTCTATGATCATGTCCTTCAGTATTTCCCCATGCAAAAATTGAGTACAGCAGAAGCTAAGCTGTTGAAAAGACTGCCCTAACTCACTGGAGATCAAAGCATGACGAATTTGCTCTAAAGAACCAAAACAATAAGGGAGCTGCTTGAAAAAAACTCACAGTCAAATTTTCCTGTACTTATGCTGACTTTGAAAGGCAAGGAAATCACAGTATTAAACCAGCATTTTTCGTTACCTGAAATTTTCTGCCATCCTTCCATTCCAGGGTCCCATAGCCTTCTAAGTGGCCAAGATAAAGAGCTCCCGTGAATTTGGAACCATCAGGCCAGTAGCAAATCCCCTTCCCATGGCGCTGGTCCACGTAGAACTGTCCCACATATTTCTGTAATCCACAAAAGAGGACAAAACAAGAAGAATGATACAACTGACAGGACAGACATAAGTGAAATGCTTCCTGACTGCAACAGAGCAGGACAAACAAGGTGCAGGAAACTGACACATGAAGAGGAGGAATCTGTTACACACTTAAGATAAGACGGGGCACGGTCTCAACTTCATTTTAGTCACGGGCTTCAAAACTCAGCTGGGATTCTACTAATTCCTCTAGAAGCTCTTCCATCATGTAGCAATCAGTAGTTCACACTACTTCAGCAGATGTATCTTGGCATTCATATCCCTGGATCCACGGCCAGATGATGCAGGCTAAACCAACATCTACTCGATCGTTCAACAGCTTTCATAAAGACCTGTATGCCAATACACACCTAGCATTCTGCATTCAAAACAGAAGGGAAATCAGCAGAACCATGGAGTCCTCAATTATCAGATGCAGGTGAAGTGACTGGATTATTAAACCTTTACACACCACTTGCTTAAAAGATAAATACGACTGCTACTCCAAAACTGCCACCTTACTCTTCAGTAGAAAGCACTGACAGAATTTCACATCATAGGTAAACATAGTGCCGGACTGTATGAAAGTGGCAGATGCTAAGTCAAAAGGTTGTCCATAACCCCCTCTCTCTTCAGTGAAGAAAACCTTATCAAATCAAACTGCAGTCAAGAACTGTCAGATGAGCAGGCTGAAATTTGGTCAACTGGCATTGATTTCAGTAACAAACACTTTAAGGTGTTCACTATTTTGAAGCAAAATCAGACATTTGGAAGATATTTCATGTCTGGGAGGCAGCCCAGGCAGCCCTGCCTTTCACGACCCCTCTCCGTACACGGAGGCGATGCCGTGAGCTTCCCCCACGGAGCCCCCAGGGCACCCCCACCCAGCCCCGGCAGACGGGGCCCAGCCGGTGCCTGCGCAGCGCCGGTACCAGACGGGGGACGGGCGGGCCCCGCCGCCGGCCCCCTGCGCCCGCCGCCGCTGGAGGCCCGGCCGGGCCCGCGGGACGATCGTACTCGGGCGGCGGAGAGGAGGCGCCTCCGCCGGCCCCTCTTCCCCCGCGCCCAGGCCCGCAGCCCCGCCCTCCACCGGCGCCGTACCTCGCCGGCCCACGGCCCGCGGGACAGGCCCTGCCCGGGGCAGGAGCCGCAGCCGGCCGCCCTCGCCGCCTCTCCGCCCTCAGCCACCGGCAGACTGGAAACTCTGCCGGCGCCGACCGCCATGGTAGCCCCACCAGCAGCGCTCCCGACCCCGGCCGGTGGGATGCGAGGCCTTGCGTTGCCATGGACACCCGGGCGGGCCCGGAGCGGGGCAGGGAGCACGGCCCCCGTAGCGGCGGGGCGCGGAGAGGCCCCCGCGCGGGCACGGCTGAAGGCGGGGCGGTGCCAGAGGCCTGAGGAGCGTCCGCGGGAGGCAGAGGCCGCCGCCCAGGGGCAGGACCGCTCGCTCCCGGGGGTGGCCCCGTGGGCCGCCCGGTGGGGCCGCGGGTGGAGCCGCGAGCCCGGCCCTCCTCACCGCCTTCGGCCCCGGCCCCTCGGCCGGCCCGGGGGCTCTCCCGGGCCGCTCGCCCCGCTTTGTCCACGCTGGTATCTACCAAACCCACAGCATTTTCCCGATCGATTGATGAACTCCAAGCTCCAGGCCAGCGAGAGCAGGGCCGATCGTTATTTTAGCGTAAACGGCTGTCACGGAAATAAATGCAGTCAATGTCAACCCGGGTCACCAGGCGGCTGGGGCAGCGGCCTCCGCCAGCCGGGACTTGGCACTGGCCCACCGTTAGGTTAGCGTGGGTTGTCTGTCTGTGTGAAAAAAATTGTATTAAAATCCTCCAAAGTGCCAGATTTTCCAGCATTGTTAGAGAAGCCAACTAATCAGTTTAAACACAGCGAATCTGAAGTTAAGTCAATACATGGCAATGTTTTTCCTTAATCTCCACTGAGCGCTAAACCCCTGAAATGGGCTTAAACAAAAGTCACTTAGCTGTAAAGACTTCAGATCTGCTTTTGTAATTCTTTTTTTTTTTTTTTAATTGTTTATGAGAAACTTACAGTCTCTGGTTTAATTTTCAGAATTACATTGCAATCTGAAAGCCATAGACTGCACATGCAGTGCCAGGGTGTGGAAGATGCCAAACAGTAACTGTCTGCCTCAGGCGTTTACACGCGGCAGTGCGCTCACTCATCACCTGCCAACTGCCGCTGGGCATATCATGTGGTATGAATTTTAGATCACACAGCTTTCAAAGAAATCTGGAGTGTTTCTCTTCAAGAGATATGGAGGACTTTCTATGGTAAATTGTAATGGGAGGTTATAGTTTATTAGAATGAAATTAGGGATAATTTGCTGTTGACAGAAAACTGCAGGACTAGAAGAGGCCTGCTGGAATTTCATCGTGATTATTTTTCTTTTTTTTTTTACTACATTTTTCAGAGTCACAGACTGGCAGGGGTTGGAAGGGACCTCTGGAGATCATCTTGTCCGACCCCCTGCCCAAGCAGGGTCACCCAGAGCAGGTGGCACAGGAACGCGTCCAGGTGGCTTCTGAATATCTCCAGAGAAGGAGACTCCACACCTTTCTGGGCGGCCTGCGCCAGTCCTCTGGCACCCTCAAATTAAAGTTTTTCCTCATGTTGAGATGGAATTTCCCGTGTTCCAGTTTGTGCCCAGTGTCTCTTGTCCTGTTGCTGGGCACCACTGAAAAGAGTCCAGCCCCATCCCCCTGACACCTGCCCTTTAGCTATTGCTGAGCAGTGATGAGACACCTTCTCAGTCTCCTCCAGGCTGAACAACCCCAGGTCTCTCAGCCTTTCCTCACCTGAGAGATGCTCCAGTCCTCTGATCATCATCGTAGCCCTCTGCTGGACTGCCTCCAGTAGTTCCTTGTCTTTCATGAACTGGGGAGACTTCATGGGAAAAGCAGTTAGATCTTTCGCATCTTTATTCCTTTTTAAAAAGCAATAATCTCACTGTCTCGACAGAATTATAAATGGCTTTCATATCCATTTTCTCTTGTGTTAACACCTCTTCCCCTTTTAGTTCCTCTTGCCTGATGAAAATACTACACACAGTTCTGGGTGAGATCCTCTTTTAGCTTTGAGGCCAGAAATGAAAATGTTAGTCAAGATCAGTCCCACACTTGATCCTCAAGGGAGGTCGCTAACCACCTGTAGTCAGCTATACAGAACCCCGTTGAACATTGATATTTTTTACTTTGATTTATCGAGTTCCTCACCCCCTCCCCATATCCATCACTTACAGCATTTGCAAAAATGTGCGCTTTAACTGGAAGAAATTTTTTTTTCCAGAGCCCGGCACCAAATCTTTTACTGCATTCCAGAGACACTAGAGATATTGCATCTCCCTTTTCCAGGGAGTCGTTTACCCCGTCAAAAAGAGGTACTGGCTTGGCACAAGCTACCGTGATAAATCGAAGTCATATTTACCACATTTGCAAAATACTCCCCACACACACAGGGAAGATCAGTCCCCTTATAAAATGCAGCCAGGCTCTGCTCTTTGGAAATCAGGCCAGTAGATGGAGCAGAGAGTGCTCAATGGGAAGGACAGAAGGGTGCCAAGAGGAAATAGAAGAATCCCTCTGCCCGTCGAGGGTCCCGCGTGGGATGACCTTGCCCACCAGCTGACAGAGACATGCTCTTTCTATCAGCTGGGGTGACAGCAAGTGTAACTAGTAGAAGTAACCTGAAGGTCTGGTGACAACTCCGTTAGCCTGAGAGGTGGGAGAGGTGAGACTGAGCCCTGTCCTCCTAAGGGAAGCTTTAAAGCTTACACTTGGCACTTCTGCGATCAACGTGCTGTACAAATATGACAATTCATTCTGTAATAACTTTTTTTAAAAAAATCTGGGGGAAGAAAAAAAGGGTAAAAGTAGTTGACACTTTCATCACAAAATACCTGGGAGATGTGTAATGTGTCAAGCCAAATGAATAGTTTGCATTTTGATTAACATCAGCATTTTATAAAACCTCCTGGGCCCTCAAAAAATTCAGTTGTTCTAGGCAAGGTGCAACATGCTCGTATTTCTCTTTTCTTTCATTATAATCATCAGTTATATCAGTGCTTACTGTAACAGTAGTTTTCCAGTGAGCAACAGCCTGAATTAGGTGGTTGGTTTACTTTGAATTTTTTTTGTAACAAGCTGTTATCAGCATGGGGGCTGAACCAATACAGTCTGGTTTACAGTTGATCCACGAACTCTGAAACAGCTTTCAGTTCTGAAACATTTCATTCACTCTTTCAGGCAGCAGGACCCTCCCCAGTCCTTGAGGTCTGATACCGGCTGGGTGCAACAAATACAGCGCAGCAGAGATCTCAAAGGAAAATGATATGAAAGTTCAAAATGCTGCTGGGGAAAACAGCACTTCTGATTAATTGAGGTTAAAATATCACTTTGTGCTCCTTTTCTGTTCTTAATGCTCCTCAGGGCAAGCAACCTGTGCTGACACTGCACCCTCTGTTTGCAGCGCTCCAGCTTTGAAAGGTCACTGTCTCTGTGCTTATCAGCAGTTCTAGGTCTGCATTGGTTAAAGAACTCCTTCCTCAAGAGAGAGACAATTTCTGTGTTAATACCTCCTGCCAGCAACCATTCCCCAGCCTTCGACAAGCCAGAAGTTATGTGGGAATGTGGTAAGGGTGCCAAGACCCTGCAGAGCTGCCCAGGACAAGCACAGGAACCAGGCAGCAGCAGTTCACAGCACTGTGCCACCCAGGTTTGCCAGAATGTCTCTAGTTTGACTCTCCTGAAGTTTCTCTCTAGGCCTCCTTGTATTCATGCCATTCTTTCCCACTCTCTTTCATCTGTAGAGCTCCCTGCCTCTGAAGGACCAGCTAATGCTTGCACTCTTGGGTATGTAGGAAGTACAGCAGCTCTGAGTGCACAGCAAACGATTGGTTTCAGGGACCAAATCAACAACTTTGCTTATATTTCTGGTTACAGAAGATCTCAGGTAGAGAATACGAGCAAGCCGGAAAAGGAGGATTACCCTCTCCTTACTTGCAGTGCTCCTGGAACGTCAAGTGTTTGAGAGCAGTGCTGGTTTTAGGACAGGCTGGGACATCCTGTGATGCCCTGTGCACTTCTGAAACCCTCCTTTGCCTCCTTCTGTCTGAACTGTCAGGATTTGTTTGCTGGGCAAAGTGGCTATCCACGCCATGGAAATCGGAGAGCAAATACACTCCGTCTCTGTCACCTTCCCTGACTATCACCAATCAGAGAGGAGACCTGCTTGCAAAAATGAAGCAGCTCCAATGCCACAGACCCAGCAAAGGCTCTGGCAGAAATGCAGTTGTTTTCAAAGATCCCTTGGGAAGATCCCTTGGGAAGATGAGCTGAGGCCTTGGAGAGGGCTTTTACCTCAGACTCACTGAACCCACTTGCCAGTCCCATCAGGAGAACTGCAACTGCAAGGAAATTTTCCCTTTCTCCCCACTATTTTGTTAACAAAGCAGTACCTGGCTGGCAAGATCTCACACCCTTCCCTCCCCATATCATCTGTATGAAGCGTCCCCTCTCCCGGTCTTGGTGGCTTCTGTCTGCCAGACCATATATCACACCCTCTATGCAAGTTTCAGCAGGCAGATGCAAGCAAAAGAAGTTTTATAGCTTCCCATCTTCCTCATCTGCCATCACCACTGGCAACTCTCAGCGTGGGGCCGTTTCTAGCAGAAGACGTTTCTCCGTGTTCCCTTCTGAAGGAGAAGGAACAAAAGCAAGATGGTGTTTGAGTGATGCTTGCCATGTTTCCCAGGTTGGAGTCAGTTCGTTAGTGTTTGAATAGATACTCTAAATTAAATTAAATAACCTTCCTGGCAGCCTTGGAAGAATAGATTCAGCAGCAAGGTGTGATTTAAGAGCAGGCGATGACCCAGTGGTGACAGCTGAAAAAAAAAATGAAGCATTTAAAAGCAGCTGAAGGGAATATAATTTCTTTGACAAAATTTGCAGCATGGCAGGCTGCATACTTAGGACAGGTTTGCCCGGGCTGTATATATGGGACAGGTTTGCCCAGAGAGATCAGAGGCTGCATCCTAGAAGCAGGTAACGCTAAGGCCAGTTCCACAGGAAGGACTGCACAAGCTGTGACTGATCCTCTCCATTTGAAATGGATCACATACAGAGGTCTTTTTCTGACTGAAAGTACCTAATTATAAAACTGCACTGACTTTTACTAGCAGTGACTGAAATTACAAATGGCTTTGCAGCAAATCTGATGAAGTATTTTCTTCCTTAACCCACTCCCACCCTCCAAAGGAAAAGGTTTTAAAAAGCCCATTTGTTCAGGGCTAGAAATTGCCAACTGTAATGGATTTTTTTTCCTTGTTAGTTTTGAAATGACACCTGGATTTAGCAATTGCTGAGAGATAATCTTGAAAAGAAAAGATCTATCAGAAAGGTGAAAGCTGTTCAGGCAGTAAGAAAAGAGACAGGATGGAGATTACCAGATACTTCTTTCAAGTCTATCCATGACAATTTTTTTTTTTATTCTGCCAGGCAACCTACTGTTCAGTTCTTTCCATGTTGCAGCGCTCAGTTATCTACCCAGATTTCCTACATTGGCTTATTAGTGGATGCACCTCATTCCTGACAGCCTGAGAAGTGGTCTGTGGAACTCATGTGTGCTCAGAGCTGCATGCCGGAGAAGGCTGCACATAAAATATTCTCATTTGCTGAGATCACAGAATCATAGAATGTGCTGGGTGGGAAGGGACCTCTAAAGGCCATCCAGTCCAGCCCCCCTGCAGTGAGCAGGGACATCTTCAACTAGATCAGGTCGCTCAGAGCCTCATCCAGCCTGGCCTTGAATGTCTCCAGGGATGGGGCCTCCACCCCCTCTCTGGGCAACCTGGGCCAGTGTCTCACCACCCTCAGTGTAAAGAACTTCTTCCTCATGGCTAATCTAACCCTGCCCTGCTCCAGTTTAAACCATTGCCCCCCGTCCTATTGCTACCTGCCCTTGCAAACAGCCCCTCCCCAGCTTTCCTGGAGCCCCTTTAGGGACTGGAAGGGGCTCTGAGGTCTCCCCGGAGCCTTCTCTTCTCCAGGCTGAACCCCCCCAGCTCTCTCAGCCTGTCCCCACAGCAGAGGGGCTCCAGCCCTCCCAGCATCTTCGTGGCCTCCTCTGGCCCCGCTCCAACAGGTCCATGTCCTTCTTGTGCTGAGGGCTCCAGAGCTGGACACAGCACTCCAGGTGGGGTCTCCCCCGAGCGGAGCAGAGGGGCAGAATCCCCTCTCTGGATCTGCTGGCCACGCTGCTTTTGATGCAGCCCAGGAAGCGATTTGCCCTCTGGGCTGCGAGTGCACATTGTTGGTTCATGTCCAGCTTTTCACCCACCAGTGCCCCCAAGTCCTTTTCCGCAGGGCTGCTCTCTGTCCCGCCATCCCCCAGCCTGTATCAATAGCGGGGATTGTCCCGACCCAAGGGTAGGACCTTGCACTTGGCCTTGCTGAACTTCATAAGGTTGGGTCAGGCCCACCTCTCCAGCTCGTCCAGGTCCCTCTGGATGACATCCCATCCCTCTGGCACATCGGCTGCACCACTCAGCTTGGTGTCATCGGCAAACTTGCTGGGGGTGCACTTGATCCCACTGTCTCTGTCATTGATGAAGATATTGAACATCACCGGTCCCAGTACGGATCCCTGAGGGACACCACTTTGTCACCCTCTCCATCTGGACATCGAGCCATTGACCACCACCCTCTGGATGCGACCATCCAGCCAATTCCTTATGCACCGAACAGTCCACCCATCAAATCCGTATCTCTCCAACTTAGAGAGAAGGATGTTGTGGGGGACCATGTCAAAGGCCTTGCAGAAGTCCAGATAGATCATATCCGTAGCTCTCCCCATGTCCACTGATGCAGTCACTCCCTTGTAGAAGGCCACTAGGTTGGTCAGACAGGACTTGCCCCTGGTGAAGCCATGCTGGCTGTCTCAAATAACCTCCCTGTCTTCCACGTGCCTTAGCATAGCTTCTAGGAGGATCTGTTCCATGATCTTCCCAGGCAGAGATGTGAGGCTGACAAATCAAGCCTGATCAAATCAAGTAACTCCAAATGAGTCATTCAAAAGTAGTGAGTACCTTTGACTGGTGTCATCTCCCTGAGCCTCGGATTGTAACAGAGCCTGCTGATCTCGCAGAGGTCTTATGAAGGTTAATTAATGTGTCTGAAGCTCACAGAGTTCGTAATTAAGTCTTTAATCGAAAAGAAAGTGAAGAAATCAATAATGCTGGATTCAGGGAGTAACTTCAGCACAAGTGGTCTAGTACCCCGCATTAAGCATAGAAGGTGAAACAAAATGCAAAAGTCTGAGCACTGTTCACTTTGTGCCCTGAAAGAGACAGGAGAAAGTACAGATGTTCATGGAATTAAAAGTAACGTATGTATAACCACCTGAGGGACAAGTTAAGGCACTCCCAGTGTAGTTACTCACACGTAATATACACTTCTATCAGTCTGTCTTATATCACTCTGGTTCTAACATCTTCCTTTTATCTTCACAAAAATATTTTAACCTTCCAGTCACAAAACTAAGGCAGACAGCCTGCATGCAATATCAGTCTGGATAAATATTTAAAACGGCACTGGCACAGTCCTAGTTCTGCAGATGCCTGTTATACCAGCACCTGATTTGATCTTTTTTCCTCTTCCTTCTACAGTGTTATCCCATGCAAGTGGATGTTATGATCACATCTGTGTGCTGTTCAGGATTTGCTATTTCAGTCTCTTGAAGGAAACAAAGCTGACACCAACCTGCCATCTGTGTGTCTGCTTGACCCCTTGTCAGTTTTTCTGTTTCCCCATCCCTCAAGAATTAAAGCTGGTTTGTGAAAATAGGAGATTGACCCAAACAACCGCTGCCTGCAGGGAAACCATCAAACTGTGCCCTTAAGTGTTCTGAAGGCCAGTGAGTTTATCAGCACATGCTCTCAATAACAAATTAGCTTACCAAGAGCTCTAAGCCAAATAAATGGTAACCAGAAAAATGGGTAGAGGGCTCGGGAAGGTTGCTGTATTAACTGTAGAAGGGTTTGGGTATGAGGAGAATTAGCAACATTGCAAGGAGGATTTGGAGACAGGGGAGTGCTGGTTAGAAATTGTAGGGACTGTAAGGAGAAGATTTTGGTAGTTGGGGAGAGTATTCTGAGGATGAACTGGAGTGATTTGAGTAAAAATTACAAGCTGCTGCTTTGAAGTTTCCATTCAGGTACTTCAGGGAGGTACTAGATGTTCCCTCCACGTTTCACAACACTGGGAAACCCTACAAAGCCAAGAGAGGCAAAGAGCATAGTTCCTGTAAAACTGTACCGTCTTGCAGCCAAATACTGACACTATAATTCATTTATCCTGAATCCTTACTCAAGTCTTGTACCATTGAACTTAAGGATGCTTCCTATGAGACAAGCTAAGCAAGGAGCTCAAATCCTGTAAAAACAGGGGGAGCTGGTATCTCAAAAATCCCATTTTGCTCAGATAACTGCAATTAACATTTTTATTGAATACTGCATTACTACCTGATGCTGAAATTAAGCTAGGATAAAGCAAATAGCCTTCCTTTGGACCCTTTAAAGTGCACATGGCTTGCAGGGTTAACTCTTGTAGCACACAATTGCTATTTTTGGTTTCAGGCCCTTTGCGATCTTTCAGAAAATACCCACACGCAAAGCTTTCTCCAGAAAAATCCTAATTTTAAAGGAGAAATCGAGGTGTTCCAAATGGAAAGCATACATCCTCTAGCTATGAAGCAGCATGTAGCTTGTTGCGCAGGCTCACAAGCTGGACTTTTGAGCCTGGAGCAAAAAAAAGCTCCCAAATGATGCTCCCAAACTTGTCCGAAAAGATGCTTCACTGGCATGCCTCTGCTTAGCTGCAGCTCCTAGCGAGCGCATATCTTCTCCAGTGAGGGGTCTTGTACCATGCTATTAAGAGATGCTGCCATACACTTATTTAGTTTTTTGTTTTTCTTGCTGCTGTAGACCACATATTTTGGTGATTTCTGAGCACTGTAATAGAACAAAAGAGCTGGAGAATGTCTGGTCATGTTTGTGTTTCCACCGTCGGTCCCCAGGGTGAGGAATTCAGCAGGGCTGTTGCTAAACAACAGGAAAAAGAAAACCTTAATGCAAAACATATTGCACGCAGCCAAGGCCATTTAAATCTCTTGTGGTTGCTCCCGGCAATGCCCAAGCCACATCAGCCTTGCTCCCGAGAGCTGCCGGCTCCTGGCAGGGCCCTTGGCTCTTCCCCAGGTTTCCCTGGCTCCGGGAACCCTGCTGTCTGCCTCAGCCTAGTGCTCAGCCACAGAACTCACCCTTGCTGCCACTGCGTTCCTCACCAACTTGGTCAGTCCACAATACATAGCTATTTGTGAATCGAGACCGAGAGCAAGATCCTGACTCAAGTCAGTGAGCAGCAACCTACAAAGGTGCTTGGTGTTCAGTGATTCCCCAGATTCCAGTTTAAATAGGATGTATCAGCATGGACAACATGAGACATTTGCAGATGGTGAAATCTGGGAGACAGACAAAGGGTACTATTGCTCCTACAAACAGACAGAAATGAAATTCCACACAGCATAGCACAGCAGGAACTGATCCAGATCCAGTTATTTTTGTCAGCTTCCTCCGCCATTTCTGTACCAGTGTAGCACTGTTCTTTCTCAGCCTTAAAATTTGAGCCATTTGGAAATGCGATTGCTCATTGATCCTGATTAACCAACAGTTGCATCATAAAGCCAGTACAGAACAAAGTGGGGAGAAAAAGAATAGCGAATGGAGAAATTGAGGATATCTGAATAGCTTGTGTGAGCTGCTTTTCATTGCTAATCATTTGTAGAAATTAAAAAAGCTCTGAAATGTCAAGATTTCTTTGTTTCAAACAATTACAGCTGGTATAGCAATGTCCTTATAGCTAGCTCTCCAAGTAAGACGTCTCCTGCAGTCTTGTCTGGTAGTCACATAGGGCTCTTATAGGGGTGGATAGAAGAGACGGTTTGTTATGGGGTTTTGGACTGGTTTAGCTCCTTTGGAAGGTGTTTGTATGACCAAAGGTAGAACTTCATTAAATGACTCTTTTGGTATGCAGATTTCTTGAAAGGTTCAATTTATTTTACTCCACTAGGTAATGGGGATAATCAAGTGAGCCAATGGATATCTCTACACCGCCTAGCTGGTCTTCCTGACTAACACCTACATCTGACCACTCACATGTGTCTTTTGGAAAACTGGGGAAAGCTCTAGAAAACTAGAGAGTTAACTCCTGGGATATGTTTGAGCCTGGTGTATTGCACAGACTGAGCCTTACATCTCATTTCCAGATAGAAAGGCACCAGACTTGGTGCCAGTGCATTAATAACAATGCGCTATACAGTTTGGTGCTGTGGACTAAGTCCATGAAGGAGAAACATTCAGTACCAAGCAGCATTGTTATATCACTGGGCGTTTCTGCCATTGCAGAAAAGTCAAGAGCAACAAAATTTTGTTTACTCCTGCTAGAGACTGGCCAGTAAACAGCAGAACTAGAATTTAAGACTAGAATTTAAGGCTGAATCACTGTTAAAAGTCACTCCCCTGTGTCTCAGAGCCTATACAGAAAGCAACAGGAAACACAGAGAAATCTGTAAGGGACATGAAAAGGAAGGCTGACCATAAATGGGGGCTCTTTCTTCACATACATATTGACTTTAGTGCCTCTTTTTACCACTTGCATCTAAAACCTCCCATCATCCATCCAGACACCAGCCTCTCTTACTGTGCTGATGAGACCATGCCAAAGTTCACTATTGGATCTTGTAAAAATGTTTCCCTCCTGGAAGGTTTATTCCTCCAGTTCAAAGAGGACAGAATAATAGCCACGTAGCACAGTAGAGGGTTGGCATCTCATACCGTCGCTATTTTCATCTGCAAACATTTACATGCTGTACAGAGAAAGGGTGCCATGATTGTAGCTAATCAGAGGCACAGAGGTTTTGTCCGTATTTTAGCACAGATGTAGGCTAATGCAGTTCCTATGACTGGATGCTGCGCCTGTACAGCGAGTCTCATGGCTGGGTTTCCAACATGTCCATAGACTGCACATGAAACCAGAACCTTTGTGTGCTGCATGGTGTACCCAGGTAGACTCAACACAGACAGTTTAACGAGCCTCTGTTGTTGGGAGGTAGAAAAACTGCAGAGCAAGGCCTACTCTGCACTGCTTCACTGATTGTTCAAGATCAGAGGGACTCAGAGGATTAAAAGTTGCTCAGGAGACAAATGGTAGCTGCTCCTTGCCTTGCCTTGTCTTGCTTTGACTTGCATTGCCTTTCCTAGCCTTCCCTTTGCGTTTTCTTACCTTTGCGTTTCCTTGCCTTGCCTAGCATTGCCTTTGCCTTGCCTAGCCTTGCCTTTGCCTTGCCTTGTCTCGCCTTGCTTACCCTGCTCTGCCTTGGCCTGCCTTGTCTTGCCCTGCATTGCCATGGCATGACCTGACTTGCCCTGCCCTGCCTTTCCTGCTTGCCATGCATTGCCTTACCTTGCCCTGCCCTACATCGATCTGCCCTGTCTTGCCCTGCCCTGCGCTGCCTTTCCTTGCCTTGGCTTGCCTTCCCTTCCCTGTCCTTGCCTTGTCTTGACTCACCTCACCTTGCCTTACCCTAGCTTGCCCTGCCGTGCTCTGCCTTGCCTTGCCTGGCACCACCATGCCTTGTCTTCTCCTGCACATCTGTGACCTGCCTTCTCTGACTTGCCTTGCCTTGCCATTCCTTGTCTTGCCTTGCCTTGTCCTGATCTACCTTGTCTTGCCCAGCCTTGCCCTGTATTCTCCTGCTGTTCCTTGCCTTTCCCTGACTTACCTTCCCTTGTCTTGCCCTGTCCTGACTTGCCCTTGTATTCCATGCCTTACCTTGCCGTCTCTCGCTTTGCCTTGCCACCTTGACTTGCCCTGCCTTGCCTTGCCTTGCCTCCTTTCCCTGCTTTACACTGCCTTGCGTTACCTTGTCTTGCCTTGCCTTCCCCTGCCCAGCCCTGGCCTGCATTTGCATGCCTCTCCTTGCACTACCCTTCCCGGCCCTGCCTTGACTTGCCTTGTTTTGCCTCTCCTTGCCCGTCATTGCCTTGCCTTGCCTTGCCTTACTTTCCTTGCTTTGCCTTGCCTTGCCTTTCCTTGCCTTGCCCTGCCTTGCTTTGCCCTTCCCCTGCTCTTCCTTGCCCTGCATAACCCTGCCCTGCTCTTCTCTGCCCTCCCTTCCCTTCCCTTCCCTTCCCTTCCCTTCCCTTCCCTTCCCTTCCCTTCCCTTCCCTTCCCTTCCCTTCCCTTCCCTTCCCTTCCCTTCCCTTCCCTTCCCTTCCCTTCCCTTCCCTTCCCTTCCCTTTCCCTTCCCTTTCCCTTCTTTTCCTTTCTTTCTCCTTCTAAGCTCAGCTGCTTAAATCCTTGCCCTGCAAAATCCAGTGGGATTAGCAGGCTGAGCCAGTCAAGGCAGGATAGACTTTTAATACAGGGACAAAATTCTTTGTCTCTGGTAATGTACGTCTATTTCCAGGTAGGTTTCCTTATATAACATCTGGCCATAGAGGAAAATGAATGCTTTTCCCTTGATGAAATGCTCTGTAAAAGCTCCAGCGTGATGCCAGGGGAGGTCATGGCGGTGGGCTGGGTTGATAATGGCTGCAGACAGTTGTCAGAGGCCAGGGGAGCTGGCACAGCTCCCAGGAGAATTCCCCAATCCTTATCCTGGGAAAAACAGGGAGGAGGAAAACAGATAGCAAGAGATGGATGCTGCTTGCTTTCCAGACCCAAATTCCCTCGACCTCTGATATTGGCTGTCACAGAAACCTCATCCCTGCCCTGACATCTCAGAACAAGCCCTCCTGCAGAGCCAGGGGGACTTCTGCGTTGGCTGGTTGTCCTGGTTTGGCCTCAGATGGACAGAAGAACCAGGCGGCCGCTCTCTCACCCCCCCACGGCTGTGCGGGAGCATCGTAAGAAGAGGCCAAACTCTGGGGATGAGACAAAGGCAGTTTAACACAACAGCAAAGGGAACAAGAAAACAACAACAACAACACGGATAGAGGAATGTAGAAACACAATGACGGAACCATCGCTCACCGGCCAGACCTGGGACGCCCCATCCTGCTCCCAGCGGCGACCTCCCACCCCCTCCGCCGGCAGCTCCTGGCTCCAGCCTGGGCATGGCTCCCATGGCATGGAATACCTGTGTCCCTGCCGGAGCCTGCGGAGAATTAATCCTATCCCCGCTGGAACCACGACACTGATGAATGGCAGGGGCTGGAGAGGAATTAATGATGGCGGATGATAGTTTTCTGAAATTAATGAAGGCAGATGATAGTTGTCCGAAAGGGGAAGATCAAGAAATAGGGGCTAGAATGAATTGCAAGCTACTGTATTTAGCCCTGTCCCTGGGCAGATAAGTCTTTTTTAACCTAGGATCAAGGAGAAAGGATCTAAACCAACTTACTTGCCTCTGCCTAGAAGAAGCATACCCCAGAGGAAACACCAGAAGAGTCAGCACAGCACCTCATCATGGCACAGTGTTGGGGGATACGGCAGGTCCGTAGACCCCTTGACAGAAGAGATAGAGATTGCAGTGTACCCATAAGAAGGCCGCGAGTTGTGTCATATAAGGACAATGTAACAAAAAGGAGAAAGAAGAAGATTGCTTCAAAGAACAAGGAGAGTTAGGCTGTGAGAAAGGCAGATTTTGAGCAATGTGAACAGGATTTCGATAACCAATCGTATTGTAGCTACGAGCGCCTGTGCTGTGTAACCTAACCGATTGAATGCGCAGAAAGAACGCATGAACGGAGCGTGAACAAAAGATCAGATATATAAGAAAGCCAAGTTTGTAACAAAGGAGAGAGCTTAACTTAACTCTTCAAGGAGAGTCTTGTCGTTTGTCCGTCCCGACTGAAATGACAGCACAGCTCTTTCTGTGACTTGGGAATTTTAGTATGATGGTTGTGGGGTGTTTTACTGAATGATGAAATCCCAGTTATCCAGGAGTAATTAAAGAGTTCACATATTTTCATGCAGTCCGTGCTTTCTTGAAATATCCGATTATGGCTTCCCCATTGGGTGGGGTTTTAGTCCGATCCAGCCTTGCGAATCCAACTGGAAATACTGCATCCGCATTTTTACATTTTCCTATTTGGCTCCATTCTTGTGCTGTGACTGAATGTATGTTCCTTCCATGGCTCAGGGCATAGCAGATATATTTCCCCCGTCTTCTGAGCTTTCTGGGGGAGCAGATTCTGCTGCGCATCTGAATCTGATCACTTCCACACAACAAACTCTCGCATCTTCCTCCAGCCATATGTGGGTTCTGCAAGCCGCAATGTGAACAACGGGCACCTGAGTGATTTTTCTCGAGTCAGATGATTGAAAGTGGCATGTCTTTTGATTCTTGATTATTGAGCAATATCGAAATAATTTTTTGAGAGTTGTGGCTGAAATTTAAACTGCTATTTCTGCAGCTTATTCAGTCTCTACAGACCTTTTTTTAAGGGATTCTGAACTCATGGGTTCCAGAAAATAAGTTTTTTCTCCCTATAAATGGAGTTGTCTGCTCCTTTACCACCCAGAGGACAACTGACTCAGTTGTAATTCTCACCGAGTGTGATGGTTATTTCAGTCATTTCAGTTATTTCAGGACCTGTCAAATACCACTCCTCCTCCTATCACAGGCATGGCCAGGTTCTGTTCCTGCTACTCCTACAGTCTTCGGTAATAATATTTTTGCCCAGGTTACTGATGAGATATCTCTTCCACTGAGTCTTCAGTGTGTGTCAGCAATTACATAAATCTTAATTTCAACTGTCTTTTTTCCTGCAGAGGAAAGCATCATCTTAAATACGAAGCAGTTTTTGGAGAGCCATGAGCCCTGACAGTCAAGCTTACGAGGAGGTGTTGAGCAGTGTACAAACAGGGGAAGGAAAAATTCAAACCCTTCCAGCTTTTGCAGACCCTCCCCTTCACCAGAGTAACCAGCACTTTATCCTTGTCACGTTTGTCTTTCCACCCTCTTCTCCCCATCTCGTCGTACCTCTGGGCAGGGTTGGTGAGTCAGGGTTTGACATACACCCCATGGTTTGTTTCTGGTGGCTTCTGTGTCCAACACCCCCCAGTGCAATGACCCATCCTGAGATGTCTCTTCTTTGCAGCACAGATCAAGAAGCAGAGCTCCTTGGATAACAGCTTTGGGCAAATAAACCTTCCCAGGCCTTGCCGAGCAAGATCCCAGTGTCAAGGCCCAGAAGTCACACCAGGGGGACCTCTGGTTAAGATGATGACGACATCAGAGAAAACCCCAGGAAAACAGGCAGGTTGGACCCGCTTGGCCCCATGGGGAAGCATCGGCTGCCATCGCTAGCCAGTGCAGCTGCCCTGGGCACGCGCTGCCCATGCACACAGCGTCAGAGCGTGCACAAGACCCCAGTTGAGAGTGTGCACAGGGATCGGCCATGTGCTGCGTGCAGTGCAGGAGTGCTTCGGCCAGGGCTCAGCCTTCACCCACACCACTGGATCAGCACTGGAAGGTCCTTACTGCCATGTCTGCCGTGGCCAGAGCTTTGTGACTGGCTCTGCCTTTGCTTGACAGCAGCAGCTGCCCATGTGCAAGGTGCCCACAGCTCCGCGCAGCCAGCTCCAGAAGGTCCTCGCTGGGGAGAGGTAGCATGAGTGTCCACAGCCCTCGTCCAGGCTCCCCCACTGCCACCAGCTGCACGTGGGTGAACAGCCTCACACCTGCTGTGTGGACACTGCTCATGCGCTAAGGTGGGTTTGGTGGCCCCCACAGCTGCCCTCTGTGTGCTGGGGAAGCTTGGGGCAGGGTTGCCGTCTCCAAGCCCCATAAAGCCCTCTTCAACCTGTGTCCCCTTCGGGAAGATGGCAAAGAGAGGAAGCACATGCAGCCAGCTGGGAGGTGTCTAGGAGAATAATTTTCCTGCTGGTTTCATGTAGTGATGTACTCCTGCCAGCTCTGGTGATTACACTTCAAATGAGAGGACTTGATGCAGCTACCCACAAGCACAGACTGGATTTTATGGCATAGAAGGCCCCTTTGAGACCTGTTACACCACTCATCGGTAAGCTATAGCACTGAAAGAAACTTCCATCTACTTATTATCAGTCATTATCTATATCTGCTGTAATGGCAAGTGAGCAAAGGATCTTTCAACCCCTGCATTGTGCAGAACATTTCTTCTGAAAATGAGTTAAGTCAGGGAATTCCCATAGCATGAAGCAGGGCAGGTGAAGATTGTGAATACGCTCAAGTGACTCGCACCAGGGGTGCTGGGAAACACATATATCACACTAATTGTTGTCCAGTCTTATGTGCTTGCTAGTAGAACATGCACTTAGATAACGTGAGTCTGCTATGGGCTCAGGGACACCTCATCTATCCGCTTGAGAATCCTGGCCCGTTGTTCAAGATCGAAGCGCAGTGGGAAAACTAAGCCTGCTGGAACTCTTGAAATACCGTCAAGAACAGGGAGTCTGTGCGCTCTCGCTCTCTCCCTCTCTTGCTAACAAGGCCTCTCTTGCGAATAAGGTCTCCCTCTCACTCCGCGGTGCCTGTGTCCCCTGCTCGTGTGCCTCTGCCCGGGTGCTGCCTCAGAGATTCCCCGATCCCCGAGGTATCAAGATTAAATTTGTACTTTGCCTTTCATCTGTGGTCTTGTGGTTGTTCCTGCGTCCTGCCTGCATCGGCTCACACACTGTGTGAAACAATGAGAATCTCCCATGGGCTTCCTGACACAGCCTCAGAGCTGATAAAGCAAAATCTAATAAAATAAAGTTATTTCCTGCTCTGATTTTGCATGGAATTAGTAGAATCAGTAAGATAGGCGAGAAAACACGGAGAGAAAATACATGCTGTAAAGAGCAAAAGAAAGACAGAGGACAGTCAGTGTCATCTACAAAGCCTGTAGACACTTTCTGTTTTCCTTCTTCACGTGTAATGCATGTGGCGTGGTTCTCCACCAGACCCCTCGGGGCTGCAATACCCTGTGTTACCAGCATAGAAATGGCTTGGAGATGAAGACTGAAGCTTTCGTTCCCATATGTGGGTAAGCTGTGCTGAGGGTTGCACTTTTTCCTTGCCCTCACAGATGACATGTCTCTGTTGCCAGACAATGCTAAGGTTTCTGGGTCTTTGTTTCTACATAGAACCATAGAATCACAGAATGGTTTGGGTTGGAAGGGACCCTAAAGCCCACCCAGTGCCACCCCCTGCCCTGGGCAGGGACACCTCCCACCAGACCAGGTTGCTCCAAGCCCCGTCCAGCCTGGCCTTGAACCCCTCCAGGGACGGGGCAGCCACAGCTTCTCTGGGCAACAAAATGCACTCTATTTTGATTTGACAGAGAGAACCAAATTAAGCCTTTTTTCCCTAACCTGCCCGAGGCTGATGGTGAAATGTACAGTAGGTCAGGGAGCCAGCAGCAGGTCTGTGCACTGCTTCTGCTCTCAGCATTTCCGAGTATGCACTTGGAAACAGGACCAAACACTCAACAGCAGCTTTGCAATCAACTAGATAATGATCACTTTCATACCGAAAACAGACTTCAGCTAGTGATTAAACAAAACCTTTCCACACAAATTGTCGCAGGGTAACAAGTGGGAATGGGGGGAGGGAAGGCAAGCTGGGAGTCTGACGTTTGGGAAGTGCTCTTCCACTGCTTATAAGAGGCTCAGAGGTCTGAAAGAACAGGCAAAGACACTGAGCTGATTCTGGAGAAATCACCGCCCACCATGGGGAGGACTGGCCAGCAAACACCTCTTGCTCTCCTCTGCCTAGCAGCTGTAGTGCTGATGAATCGTGTCCAGGTAAGTGAAGGTGAACCTCCTTCCCCACCAGTCCTACGGACCTTCAGTCAGCAGAGGTGCCTCTCAAGTCTGCTGAATGTGCAGTGCCTGACGGACAAAGGGTGGGGAGTGTCCCCAGGACTAAGGATGTAGTTTTACAATAGGGTTTCAGGCGCGTGAAGTCACTACAAGCGTGTTTCAGGGTCTTGTTTTGTCTGAAGAAATAGTTTCAGGGCAGACTGCTGAGGGCCATGATGCTTGCTGCTGGTGACAGCCCGTGGTGCCGTGGGAAGTGCCTCGGCAGAGCACAGACACTGAGGTGCTCTTCCAGGGAAGCCCTCCCACATCCCGTGTCCCACGTCCCGCAGGCTGTCATGGTGATGCTCCTTGAAGCAGAAGAGCATCTTGATGTAGCCTTGGGGTTTTTGGGGTTTGGTTTCTGCTAAGAATGTATTTAATCCCTTGCCAAACTAATTTTTTGCTCCTCTCTCTCACACATGCCCTTTTTTTCTTTTCTCTCTCTTTTTTTTTTTTTAATAAATATCTTGCACTTTTCCTATTATTTTACAACCCTTTATAGCTTCTGGGACAGAAACCCAGCAAGTATCGACTGGTAAGGATTAGTCCAGGTGTGTCTTGGTGAGAGGTTTCTGCTCACTTCTTTTCCCACCAGGAAGTCTAAAAGATGTCAGCGTATGGGTTTTCTACATTATTCCATAAATCAAGGAAAGAAAGTTACAGTGTACCTGCTTTACAGGAGTCAGATACCTGTGCACCGGGAGGTGTGATGGGCTCCCCATTGCTGTTGTCAGACAGCAAAACTGAGCCATACAACTTGAGAAATCTGTCTCCCTCGGGGAGGCGAGTGGCTCCTCCACTCCCCGCAGCCCTTAGGGGCACCTGGTCAATGTTCCACAGAAACCTCTGGGTCTACATCATCCGAATAAAACAAATTCAAGCACATTTCTCCCATGAGGAGTGCTGTCTCCATCCGCGGAGATTTTCGAGACCCAACTGCAAAAAGCTGTGAGCAACCTGGTCTGAGCTCAGCACTGAACCTGTTTTGAGCAGGAGCTTGAAGTAGAGACCTCCTGAGGTCCTTCACAGCCTGAGCTATCCCCTGATCCTGTGGTGACGTAAAAAAGACATTCCAGGTGGAGACTGGTCTCCTCTTTCCTGTTCTTCTTAAAACTCATAGACTTACATGTCCAATAAAGTATACTCTTTTCAGAAAGAAAACTCAAGATCTGTTTAGTAATAACTGCACAACAGAAACTATGGGCTGATGATTTTATTATTTTATTGCACAGAAGAAATAAAGAGGTTTTCCGATCTCTACTTACTTAGGTGCTTTGTGTTTTTTCTGGCAGATGTGCCAGACCTATTGTGTAGAAAAGGTGGGTGTTTCCCAAAAAACCCATCTTGTTGTCTCTTTTTTTTGTTGTGTTTTATATCGTCTGGTCTTTTATATCATGTCTGTAATAAAATTTCATTTTGCAACTGAAGGTACACAAATCTACAAGGATCTACAAAAAATTCTAGAAAATCTAAAAAAAACCCTAAAAAAAAAAAAAGCCAAACGGAAAAGCTGCTTCGAGCTGAAATGAAATGATGGGATTTGGGGAACATGTGCTTCGGTCAGTCTCTTTAGACAGAAATATGTGTCTCTGAATAAATTCTTGTGTACATCTCCATCTAAAAATAAACAACCTGAGAATAAGACCTATGCCCAGCTGAGTTCTACCCAACTATTGTCAGCACTTTCCTTTCCCTGTATTTATACAGTTTTAAAACCCCTAAAACTGTGACAACCTTGCCAGCAATTCTAGTTTCCTTTTCCAGTTCACTCACCAGTAATTAATTCTCAGTTTAACATCTACGTGGGAGCAACAAGCTGCCAGGAGCTGGTAGCCAGGGGTGGGTCCTACGTGGCTGGTGCGTCCCCGGGACTGCCGCGCCGTGGCTGTGCTCCACGAGGTGGACCTGGATGGGGTGCTCTGGAATTTGGATAATGAGGTGAAATCTCTGTGCTCAAAGAACAATTAAGACTGGCTTTGCTACTCTTAGAATCACAGAATCATAGAGTCTTCGTGGTTGGAAAGGGCCTTTGAGATCACCAAGTCCAACCATACACACACCAAGAAAAAAAAAAAAACCACCAAAAAAACCCAAAACGAAAAAAACCCAACCAAACAAAACAAAAAAACCCCTACAATCTCTGCCACTAAGCATGCCCCGAAGTGCCACATCTAGACTTTTCTTAAACACCTCCAGGGATGGTGACTCAACGCCCTCCTTGGGCAGGCTGTTCCAGTGCCTGACCACTCTTTCAGTAAAGTCATTCTTCCTCATATCTAACCTAAACCTCCCCTGCCGCAGCTTCAGCCCATTTCCTCTGGTCCTGTCATTATTCACCTGGGAGAAGAGCCCAACCCCCACCTCTCTCCACCCTCCTTTCAGGGAGTTATAGAGGGCAATGGGGTCTCCCCTCAGCCTCCTCTTCTCCAAGCTAAACGTGCCCAGCTCCCTCAGCCTCTCCTCACATGCCCTGGTCTCCAGACCCCTCACCAGCCTGGTCGCTCTCCTCTGGACACACTTGTGCAACCCAGGGGAGCGGAGGCTCGTCCGGCCATCGTGGGATGAAGACGAGGAGGGAGCTGCCTTGTGTAGACAGGACAGTCCTACTTTTTGTCAGCAAAGACAGTAAAATCAAGGTAACAGGAACCTGTGTAGTTCTTTGCCTCTTTGAAAGGCTACCGTGCCCCATGACTGACCTTTGTCTCGTTACCTGTGAAATGCATATTAAATTTGACACCCCTGTATGTGCTAATGAAGATTATAGAGATCATGCTAAACATATATAGCACTCTAGCACTTGTCTCTCAACCCAAATCATACTACACGTCACCTAGGGGAGGGAAACCTTGTAATTTTGGGGATAAGGAGATGGTGAAAATGACTGTTAAATTGGGAGAGAAGAAACTCGATAGCTGACGGACCAGCAGACGGGCTGCGTTCTCTCCCTCCGCCCCAGGCCGGACGCCGTGCTGGGTCAGCGCCTTCACCCTCTGGGGAGTGTTACCCCAGGTTGTATTGTTATTGTGTTTGCTAGCAATATTAACCTTCATAAATAGCGCTATTGTAGTTAGTGAATTTATCAACGGCAATCTCAAATCTGTTCTGTCGCTCTCCATAAATTACTAATTTTGATTCTTGTGAATCTGATGCTGCGAAGGTCCTTTGCTGGGACTCTCGATAAACAAATCAGTGAAAGTCCTGGGACTCTGACAGACAGATATCGAAGCTACATTCCTTTTAAGGTGGCAGGCGGCTGGCTGGTGAGTGGCCCGGAGCAGAGGAGTGAGGCTGTCCCGACCCCTGCGGGCGCGCAGCTCCCTGCCCCTGCGCCGGCCAGCAGCAAAAAGAGCTCCAAAACATCTTGTCACACCGGCTTTTTGACTGTGAAAGTCTGGGGGTCTTTAAACTAGAGTATTTAATGTGTGAAGCATAAAACACAGAAATAAATATCAACCTCGGGTTTTTTTTGGAAATATATTGTATGAGGATTTTTGGTTTGAGTTAGAGCCAAAATAATCCCAGACTTTTATTTTATGCTTTTCTTTAATGGCACTGAAATGAGGAGTGTTAAAATTATGGAGTGAATTTCCAGGACTATGCATACATTGCTAAACTATCAAAGTAAATATTGTCCTTAATTCTAATCACCATGCCAATATTTTGTTACGATTAATGGTTATTACCAACCCATAGTCCAGAGGTGCGCGAGTAGGGACTACTGCTATATTTTACGGAATCCCCAGCAAATGCACACAAACAAACAACCTTTTCCCCAAAAGGGACTTTGTCAATCCATCTGCTGTAGCTCACGTGACAACTGGAACACCCTCATGATAAAATGACCTTGGGTGAAAATCTCCCTGTCGTTATTCATCTTGCACTGAAGATCCTCTAATTGGTTTAGGCATAACTTTTCCTTCTCCTTCTCCATTAAGACCCATCTGCCTTCTGCCCTGGCAGGCTGTCCAGAGATGAGTGGATGGCTCCACGGACTTTTTCTGAGACTGGAATGCATATAAAAAAGGCTTTGTGAGCCAGCTGACTGAATTCCGGCTTGGGAATGGCAATATTCGCATGCTGACATCAGAGGGTAAAGAAACTGCTAACGCGTTTTCTTAACACTGTTCTCACCTGGCAGCAGGAACAAAATATCTGTCCAAATGCAACAGCTCTTCATCGGAGCCTGGCCAGGGAAACGTGGAAACAGCCATGTCCCCAACCCCTTGCCTTCAAGCAGAGCCTGTGAGGGAGAAAATGGATGTGGCTGCTATTTTGGCTGACTCAGTGCGGCTTTACTCCAAGACAAGAGGGAGAAAGACAATGGAGGAAGGCCCTAATTTTAGAGGGAACAAGATAAAGATGGAACACCGAAATAAATTGTTATAAACAAAAGAGAAAAAACAAAAGATTTGACAAAATCCGGGTTTTTTTTTTTAAAAAAAGTCATCAGCTTTTCCTGGAAGTCTAAAGGTGAGGCAGGAGAGTCAGCTAAGATCCAGGAGCACTGACTGCAGTTGTGCTATGGATATTTAGAGAACTGAGGAGTGGCTGTGAGATAAACAGGGGTTAGGAGTCTCTAACAAATCAGAACTCCTAAAGACCACAGAAATAAAAATACAGAATAAAGAAAACCCAACAAAGCACGGGCAAATTGTGTGTGTCAGTAAATTGTTGTTATTAGGCAATAATGAGCTTTGCATTGACCTGAGAGACTTTGACAACAACCATCATTTTGCTTAATACCATCACTCAAAATTTTAGGGGAGGCTGAAAATTAAAAACTGATCCTTGGAAAGCTCGGCAGTGGCTATGCAGGTATGGAGGGTCCACGGGATAAACTGGAGCTTCCAGCAAGGCAGGGTGATCTGCAGATGAAATGCTGTATTATATAGTGTCAAGACATGAAATGCTTTTTGCATCACGTAAATGATCTTGTCTCGTCTGTCCTGTAAGGGCCTGTGCATGACCTTCCATGGGCTGGCACCGCCAGGGATGCTCATGTAATAGAACATCGAGCATAATCACAGAGCCCTGTGAAATACCACCCCGGAACATTACCCGTGCTCCTGGGGCTACAAGTTCTCCTCAGACCAAGGTCACTAATCCTAAAGAATAAAAAGGCATAGCATAATTTCTCTGGAGATCTGTGAAGGCAAAGCTCTCACTCCATCAGGTATCTGGATTTAGTCATACTGCCTAAGCTTTCCACTTGCAACGGGAAACTTTGATGCAGCAACACTTTGCTGAAGAGGGACCTAGGTACGAAATTTATTGGACACTTTAAATAGCAACTGAGAGCTGCTGACATTTGAGGCCTGAATGGGGGTAATAGGAGAAGTATAAGCAAAACCTTCAGCAAGAACCAAATAGTTCACCTCATGCAGGTATAACTTCCAGTTGCGTGACATTTGTCTGGTCCAACAACAGGCAAATTGTTGGGAAAATTATTCTGCTTTTTAGCTCTAGCCATCCTCGCCCGTTTGGTGTGCGTTCCCTCACCAGGTGCCCCTGCGGTAAGAACCTCCTTTGCCCCTTTCCTGAGCACATTCCTCATCCAACCAGTTGTGCCAGAGCAACCAGTCCCACCTCTGTCTCCACAGCTCTGTACATGGGAAAATCAGTATCAGCAAAGAAGAAGGTCTTGGGCATTGCCTTTACACTCTTCAGGATCCATCTGAGCAGGGAGGGTGCAGAGCAGCTTCTGCCTATCCTATAAATCCCGTCCCTGCCTGTCTTCCCTGCTCGCAGTGAAGAACAGCTGCCAGCCTTTCACAGACCAGAAGAGGTGTTACCAGAGATTGTCAAATAAGTTAAAAATGGAACGCAGCAAGAAATATCTTGTCGAAGCACAGAGATAGAAAGGTTGGTAGGAAAGAAACCACTAAAATGAAATCCTTTTTGGGTAGGCTGTCTCAATATATCACCATAAGGAGAGTTAAGCAAAGGCTCCCCAACACCAGCTGCTAAAGGAAATGAAGCAAATGACAAACCTCAGAAAGGGGATGCGGCTGGTGTGCAATAACTGATAGAGAAGCTTCTAATCGGTTCTTGAAATTAGGAAGCTACTGTGCCCCAAAACCAGCGTATGGCCTTGTGGGGAAGGAGCCCCTAGATGCACATCCAAAGTTGGTGCTCTGTATTCATAAATCACTGCGCTGCCTGGGGGCCCAGGACCAAGACATGCTACAGCCAGCGGCAGCTATGGGAAAGGCTTGCTTTGCTCTGCCCAGCAGGAAGGTTCTGTGGACATCAGCCAAGACCAGTGAAACCACCAGCCTGAGCTCCTCACAGCCAGGAGCTCCCATTGAAGCTGCCCTGGAAAAGCAGAGAGTGAAACCTTGTTCAGCAACACAGCGTGTGAAACCCCAGGGGTGTGCAGGGGGAAGCCTCCTATCTTTGCTTCTCCATATTTCCCCTCCCCGGGGAAGACAACTGTCTTTAGAAACTCTACCTGTTACCTGTTGCCCTTTTGGAGCTTCAGAACTGGTTTTGTAGTAAGGACAAGGGAAATGTGCAGCAGAACTCTCAGCGCTGAGGGGCTCAGGCACTCAAAGACAGCATATGTTCACGAAACCCGGAAGCAGAAAGGGAAAACCAAGGAACATCTTTTGAAAAAACTGCTATCTTAGTGTGGGCAAATGTCCCCACCACAGATTCTAAGACTGGTTATGGGCTGAAGAAATTCTCCCTTGTAAATACAAGTGTTCATCCAAAAAAAAACCTGAAAACTTTGTTATTTGCACATGGTGAAGAGCTATAAATAGCACAAGCCACAAAAGGCTAAGCCAGAAGAACATCTTTCCTCGTGGCTTTGGATGATAACCTACTCTTGCAGGTTGACATCACTCCTTTCCCAGCAAGGCAAGTCTCCAAAGCACATGGACGCTCCTCTTGAGCACACGTAATGGTGCCACCACACAAGCTAACTCTGATTTCACATTGCTTAAAGTTAGATCTGTCGGAGTTTACCTCCCAGCTCCCCAGTGCCAACTGCCTGCCCCTCTCGCAGCTTTAGGAGTTGCGTGGTGGTGTCCTTAGGTTAGCACAGAGCAGAGGAATGCAATGACTGGGGCTTGCTGCTTGTTTTAGGTCCTTACAGCTTTTGCAGCTTTCCGCATCCTCCCTGCAAAGCTTTAGCATCCTGGTGGCAGCAAAGCCCCAGGGCCCCACCAGGACCCAGAATTTCACCTGCAATTTTGCATTAACCAGTGCTAAACCACCTGTTCACACAGTTACAATGCTCTCGCATGAACATTTTGAAGCTCTTCTGTCATCTGGTTGTGCCTTCTGATTTGCTAAACTTCATTTCTTGGGGATTTGCAGCACAGTTCACTCCTGGGGACTTCACTCTTGGCATTTATGTCTCTAGAGGTGAAGCGATGGGTCACAGCGTTCAGAGTTACTCCCTGTTCACCAAGTGTGCCTAAAATTCTTGTTTTCTCATCCCCAAAGTGGTTCTGGACTTTCGAGATTCACAGGGGACATTCCCCAGGGCTCGAGGGAGAATCTGCATAGAAAGAATTGCTGATGGTGTAAATGATCAGCCCCCTGCAATCTTCACTGAGTCCTGGCATGAGGAAAAGCAATTAAGGACATATTGATCACTGGGCCAATTTCAAAATCTACCCTCCGGGGCCTGACCTACTTTGGACTAAGCTCGTTCATTGGCAGTTTTCCCCCCGCTCCCAAAAGTGGCTGCGTCCATAAAGACACTGCTGCTCTCCTCTGACAGAAGTGGGGTGACATCTCCACATGTCCCCCATGTTGGATGGAGCCTGCAGCTGGTAACATCTAAGGGGATGCAAGCAGATCCATCACAGCTGCCTCCACAACACGCGTTCTCAGCCCAACCCAGAGCTGGCCACTCCGCCAACGGAGCAACTGGGAAAAGCTGGGCAAACCCATTCTTACTATTTTTTGGGGTTTTTTTTTGGCAGGACAGATCTAGCCTGGAGCCCTTGAGACACGGTAACGATGGGGTAATCTTCAAGGCCAGTTTTACCATTGCTTTTTGGAGTGATTTACCAAAGGAAAAAGCTGGAAACAGCTGATGGCAGCAGCTTTTGCCTCCAGACAGTTGAAACAAGGTATTGCAGCTGTTTCCAGACACAGAGCACAGGGTGCAAGGCACTGGAATGGAGAAGGCTTCTCGGGGTCGGTTCTGGCTCTTCTTCATCTCCACCTGCCCCAGGCGGGCAGCACAGGCTGTACAGACGAGGGAAGAGGGGTGCACAAGTCTCCAGTCACCCTATAGCTGCCCCACACAGACCTCTCCCTTCCGAGCAGCTCAGAGGCACCTGCTCATCCTTTTTCTCTTTCCTTCTGAAAGGCTCAAGGAAGAAGTCCCTCTCGTTTTGGCTCAAGAACTGCACACGCAGCACTTGCCGTGGATGAGATACTTCTTCCCATGTAAAGTGAATCCCAAATTTGAATGCAACCAGTCTGACCACAATCCTTCTCATTTCCCTGCATTTTTTTCAGACGGGGGCAGGAAAGCAAGGTGTGTGTTGCCCTGCCAGAATTAGTTCTCAGGAACAACAACAATCAGAGCATCTACTGAATTATTATGTTATATGCATGCACGTATGAATACGTGTAAGAACACGTACATGAATGTGTGTATGTACGGGCTGTTTGGGGGACACAGAATTTAAGTGACAACCAAATATTTATCTCTCCCCTGCCTCCTCCCATTTGCTTAGCATTAAAGTAGGCTGTCATATATCGTTGGAATTTGGGATGTTAGAGGGACCTCATGATAGAAGGGAATGCTTGGGGAGAGCTATGTTCTGCCTCTGATATCCTGATAGCTGGGAAAGGCTCCAAAAAATCAGTCTCCTCTGAACCAGGATGCAACAATAGGGAGAAAAAAACTTAAACTCTGCCCTCTGCTAAAATTTATAAACTTTACGGGCTCGGTGTCTGACGGTAACATGGGGGTCAAACTCGATGGGTTCGGACCTCTAGTAATGCTGTCACAAATGAGCACGGGAGTGTCACAGGGCAGAGCAACAGCAAAGCTAAGCAGAAATCCTGCTCGCTACTACAACGAACAGGGACCGAGGGAAAAAACGGGTAGGGGAAAAAAAAAGAATCAAACATGCTCTGCCCACCTGACCTTGCCTGGATACACAGAGTTTTAAGTCCGAATCAGTCATGGATCATGTATAAGCTGAAACCTCTCTTTGAAGGGTTGCGAAGCGGTGCTGGGCTGCCCGGCAGGCAGAGCGCCGCAGCGTGAGCCAGCCTCTGCACCTCCTTTCTGCCAGTGGCCTCAGATGACCTTGGGCTTTTCATCTCCCCGTACCTCAGTTTCCCAATCTATACCATAAGCTCTGCTCTTTGTAAAAGGCAGGATGAGGGGAGGTGTCTGCGCTTAGCTACACCTATGTTTTTCCTGCTTCATTTCCTCTAGAAGTACAATATGGGAGAGCAAAGGCATCCAAAATCTGCAGAGGATGGAGGTGAGGCAGCTGGGCATGAACCTTCCCATCAGGCTTGTGGAAAATGGCTTGTCTCGGAAACAGCTTGAGACTCAGCCAGAACCTCGGACCTGAGAGCAGGCAGTGGGCAAGCGCAGAGGTGGAGCTTATGTCGGGATTATTTTGTTAGATATAAAAGGCTCGGATGGGTCAGTGCTAACCACAGCGCCCGGGACGTGGATGAGGGGAGCTGCGCAGAGAGCCGAGAGCGGTGCCGGCCATGGGGAGGGCAGCCCCAACCCTCCTGGCACTGCTCAGCCTAACAGCGACTACTTGTGATGCCCAGGACACCTGTCCAGGTGAGTGGGGCACAAATCCTACTGCCATCCCACTGAGACAGCCCGTAACACAAGGAGCTGGGGGCTGGGGGGTGGGGAGGGGGGGCGGGAGAGGTGGGGAGGAGGATGGACGACACGACAGAATATGATTTTTTTTTTTTCCTTCTCTGCTTTTTTTAATTCAGCTGCAAGTGGGAGGAGGGGGAGGGGGGGGCTGAAGTCTCATCAGCCACTTCACAAAACCGCTGTCTCCAACCAAAGATGGCTCGTCCTCCCCCACTCCCCACTGGGATCTCAAGGAACAGGCTGGCCCATACCAGGTTTTCCATCCTGGTTAAGGGCTCATGGTTCAAGGTTCATGGTGCCTTGGCTCAGTTAGCACAGGATGCAGAGCAATACAAAGGACCAGCCGAGTGCTTGCTGGGTGCCAGGCACGCTGGCAGCCTGGGGACGCTGCACAACACAGCTTTCTGTCTGTATTCCTGGAGAAGGCGATAGGGGCGATTTCAGACAGACTCACTGTCAGGAAATTTAGTAGAACCTTTACTGTCCACTGATCCGCCAGTGTCACTTACTCTGCTGTCAATACCCCCTCAGGGCACCTCTCAGCTTTTGTTTTATTAAGCTACAGTATATTTGTCATGCATGTAACGTCACATACAACAGCTTCCTCTTCCACTGGACTCTCCTGAAGAAAGAGAGGTTCAGTGTCTGGCTCCTGTAATACGTGATATCCTCAATACCATCTGTTAATCCACACAACATCTCCAAAACTCCCACCCTTGTTGCTTTTGCTTGCACTGTTCCTCAACTCCAGAGGGTTTGGCTTCCTCTCCAAGACATTTCAGAGCCCTAATAATCTCCATGAAGACTGTTTTCATTTCCTCAGACGTGAGAATAGTGGGACTTGGTGATGCTGACCGGCTCGCCATTCTCCAAGGATGCCCTGGGATCCCAGGTGCCTCTGGCCCAAAAGGAGAACCAGGTCTCCCAGGAACAAAAGGTAAGGCCCCAAAAGCCAGTGGTGAACGCTGTGATGTGAGGTGGCTTTGTTGCTTTGGGTAGGGTAAGCAAGCTGAGGCTGGAGCAGGCTGGCCTGGCACTGGCTTCTCTGAGCAGCTGGAGAGTGGAAAACACCCCATCTGGAGATCCAGAAGGATGGGATCATATGGAGTCGTCTTTTTTTCCTGAGTCCTGTCACAAGTCTGAAGTGGTCCTGGGCTGTGAGTGTCATCACTCACTTGTTTCTTCTACAGTAAAAACATCCGTTAATTTTCTGAGTCTTTATTGAACAGTCTGGGCGGGAGGGAGACTGCGGCGCTCCTGCACGTCTACCAGGAACAGTTTGGGAACTGTACTGGCACCCCATACCCCAGGAAGCCAGGAAGATGGGGGTCTTCAGGGTTTTCATAGCCAAATCACAGAGAAGGTGAATCACATTAGCAGAGGGAGCAGATCCACTGCAGCAAAATCCATGGGCCGGCTCCAAGATGCGCAAAGCTCAAAGGAATTCATACATGAACTGCAGGTTAGGACTTACACTGGCAGTAGCAGTGTTGTGTAGCTTCAACAGAAGAAAAGAAGTAAAATACATGGCAAGACTGAATCTAATTAACAAAACCCAGCTTCCTTGTTTCTGCGAAATCCAAGGCCCAGCTGCTCGGGCTTCTGTATCATCTCCCCTCGGGTTGGCTTGCAACGTGCGCGTATGAACTGAGTCTTTCCTTGCAGGAGAAATGGGAGCCCAGGGATTGCCCGGGAAAGCAGGACCACCTGGCGCAAAAGGTAATGCATAACATATTCAGCTCTAATCCATAAATCTACCCAAGTTCAGGACATGTACTGGGAGACCGAGTCTACAGAGATGAACTGTAGAGCTGGTCATAGTCCGAGAAACAGCCCTGAAATAGGGTACGCAAAGCAGGATTTGGGGGGATGGATCTTGCATGGGGTGAGTACGAGAAACAGTGTCCTTGAGTGGGACCACATCACAGAGGAAGACACTACTCTTCTTCTCGAAGTTCCCCACTCACCCTTCCCAGCCCCCTAAAATCAGGCCTCTCCCCATTCCCCACTCCTGCCCTAACCTGCCTCCACCATGACAAACCTGCCCAAATGCCCCCCCTCTCTGAGAAGCTTTGGGGTGCTTCGGCCAGGACGTCTGATGCAGAGACACCACGCTGAGTGCTTCCTGCAGCCTCCAGGCCTGGACGTGGCATGAGGAGCCATTTTAGCCCACTTGACCAGAAGGATGGGATCAAACCACCAGGAAACAGCTGGCACAGGGTGAAGCAAGGAATTGGGGGGGGGTGGTTCTTTGAAAAGAGGAAGATGTCTACTGAGAAATCAGCTTTCACTCCATCCAGGCTGTGCTTAAGGTCTTCAGTAGGATCTGCATGCTGCAGGCGTCGAAAAAGCGTCTCTTCTAAAGAAACCAGTTCCCAGCACAAGGTGGCAGCCAGGAACTGAGCACAGGTGCAGTGACCAGCTGGGAAAACAGCCCCTTTACATAGAATTATAGAATGGTTACAGTTGGAAGGGACCTTGAAGATCATCCAGTGCCACCCCCTGCCCTGGGCAGGGACACCTCCCACCAGCCCAGGTTGCTCCAAGCCCCGTCCAACCTGGCCTTGAACCCCTCCAGGGATGGGGCAGCCACAGCTTCTCTGGGCAACCTGGGCCAGGGGCTCACCACCCTCACAGCCAAGAATTTCTTCCTAACATCTAATCTAAATTTCCCCTCTTTCAGTTTGAAACCGCTACCCCTTGTCCTATCGCTACACTCCCTCATAAAGAGTCCCTCCCCATTTCTCTTATGGGTCCCCCTTTAAGTACTGGAAGGGGCTCTAAGGTCTCCCCGGAGCCTTCTCTTCTCCAGGCTGAACACCCCCAGCTCTCTCAGCCTGTCTTCATAGGAGAGGTGCTCCAGCCCTCTGATGCTGAGTTTGTAGCTATTTCCCAGCCCAGCACCCAAGACTTCAGCTGAAACCCCATCAGGAGACGGATGAACCTGCTGAAAAAGCAGCTGTTGCCCCAAATCTCACAGCTGCCTGGCTTTTCACAGAAAGCCCCCACAAAGAGTCACTGAGACAGAGCCGTGAATCCCTCATGCACTCCAACAGATGGACCAGCAGCTCCCTCTCTCCCATGTCCTTGTCCTGTTCTTCCTGCTGTTCCTGAGAGATGTTGCTGATCCAGGGAGCGGCCAGGCTGGGGTGGCAGCACCAGCTGGGACACTCAGCAGAGCACCATGGCTTTGCACCACTTGACAGCCTCTCTTGTACATTTGGGACATAGGGAGGGGTTGGACCAGCCACCTGGGGAGCTACAGTGATTCACTTGGATTGGGTCATTTGTGATGAGCATTTTCCTCTTGCCTTTTGCAGGAGCAGCTGGAGAGCCTGGCTTCCCAGGACCAAAAGGTAAATCATGATGCAGTGAATTTGTCATGTGAGCTGGTTTAGTTAAACTTCTACCCTGTGCTGTTCTGGGAAAACAGACCAGGTGGGAGCAACTATAGAGAAAAAAAGAAAAGTGCCCCACCAGGTTCTGGGTGGGGCTGTTTGGTGACAGTTGTGCCCTAGCGCAGGCTCAGCCCCCGGCGTGGGTGGTGTGAGCAGCCCCACTGGCAAATCGGCTGTTCGGCAACAGGAGCTGCCCCCAGCTTGGGTGCCTGACGCTGCCGCCCAGCACCGTCAGCTACAGAAACTGCAGCACTTCACACGCCCCAGCCCAAGGGACCAGCCAGATTCGGGCAGAGCTCTGAGCTTCCCAGGCTATGGCAAAAGGCAAGGGCTTGGCTGAAGCTCAGTCACTGCTAGTGCCAGAGGTCTCTCTACCAGCGCTAGCAGCAGAGGGAAAACATGCATCCTGCACGCGAGGACCACGGGCACCCATCGCTGAACATGGTCTGCACTGCGCCTTCCCTCACTGGAGCTTGGCTTGTAATAGCTGGGGGCCAAGTGCTGCTGGTCTGGCGGCCAAGTTCAGTGCACTTGCTCCAGCTGCCACAGCTGCTCCCAAACCACTGACTAAAGCCCTCTGCCAGCAGCAACCATTCCCTCCTGGGGCTTTTGACCCTGCCTTCCCATGGGCGCGGTTCCTCCTCCGTTCCCCACCCACCTGCTTCTGTCCCATGTGTCCCAGCCCAATGGGATTCACTGGTGCAACATGTTGGTACCCAACTCCGTGGGCAGAGCAGCCAGGTCCAACAGAGACACATCTGTCAGCCTTGCCATTTGGACCTCCCAGCCCCAAATCAGATGTCAGGGGAAAATATATCATGCTGGGTCCAACAGCCTAAGAGAGGCAAGGCTGCTACTCCTTGTGCATCTATAATGTGTTCCACCCCCTGGCAGCCACCTCGTGTGACTGCTAGGTGACCTGTAGAGCTGCTCCCAGTGACTGAGGATGCTGGGTATCACTGCTGTAATTACAGGAGTCTGTGACTTGGGTTCCCACCTGCACTTGTCGCTCTGTGCAGATGTGCCTTTGATGGGCTGGTGGGTCTCCTCTGGTGGACCTGGGAGCAGCCAGGGCAGGACGTATATTGAGTTTCTACTCCTGCCTGGTTTCTCTGTGCCTCTGTTGTGGGCGCAGATGAACTAAACACTTCCCTTAACGTCACGGCCGTTCACCAGTGCAGCAGGATTTGTCTTGAGGAGCAATGATGCCAAGTGCTGGCGGGAGGGGGAGGGGGCGGGGTGTGGAAGGTGAAGAGCAATTGATGGTGTTGTTTGTTCAACAGGAATGAAAGGAGAGCCTGGATTTCCAGAAACATGGGGTGAGTTTCCTCCTAGGTCCTTCATGACACCATTGGCTTTGCAGAGCAGGTGGTGGTGGACTCCCTGCACCAGAAGTCAGGACAGACCAGCAATAAAAACAAATTCAGAGTGACACTGAAAGACGGAGTAAGGAAATACCACTGTTAACCCATTTGCTTCTCACAGCCACATGCAGCTTCTGTGTGTCTACTATGTAATCCAGACCTGCCAGGAAAGTCATCTCCTCTGAGCATTACTCGAGTCGCCTGTCCTCTGTGTGTCCTGGAGGAGGTCTGTCTTAGTTTTTGAGAGCCTCAGTGTCCTGGTTGCCAAGATGAAACAACTAGAAACATCTCTATAGGCATACTGGTACTTCAAAGGCAGTTACACCACCACGCTTGCTGTGGCATGTTCAATAGACACAGAGTCCACATGTGTCATTGTTGTGTCAGATTAACTTAATCATTAAAAAAAAAAAACGAAAGAAAGAAAACAAACAAGCTTCAGTTGGCCCATCTGTCTCCATGAGCTAAAGCCAAAGCAGAGCTACAACCTGCTCTGGCTCCACACGGAAGCCGTAGGGCCACAGCCACGTGCAGAGGCTTGGGCAGATCAGAGCTGCTGTAACACCTGAAAAAGAGAGACTGGGATAGCACTGAACTGGCCCCTTGCTGCCCCAGGCACTCCTCTGCCCTTTTATGTAAAAACATTTGGCTAATAAAGAACAGGCCAAGTCCAGGACCATCCCTCCATTAGGAAGGATACCCATGCCCACAAGACAGCCTGGTACAGCTGCACGTCCGTTCATCAAATACAGCACACAAGGACACCTGCACCACCAGCACCACCGTCTCAGGTCATCTCCCAGGGCTCTTCCCTGTCAAAGCCACAGACACACCTATAAGCTGGGATGTCTAATAGGGACCATTCCAGTCAAGCCTTCGGCATCTGTGAATCTGAGCTTTTGTCATCAGGTGTGGTTTTGGGGACTAAAAAAAAAAATGTATACATAATATATATGTGTATGTTCAAAAGTACCGTCTGTCCAATCCACTGAGGATGATCTGAACGCTGTTTTCTGTGTTACGGGTATGTGTTTTTCTGGTCACCACTCCATTGCTGCCAAGTACGCCCACACACACTCCGTGTCCTCCATAAGTACCTGAGCCTGGACGAATTCCTGGATCGTGAGTTTTTCATCCCACTCAGAGCAACTCCATCACTCAGATCCCCAAAGGAGTTGTTGCAGATGAGAGGAGTCTGAGCATCTTAGACCATCTCTCAGGTGTCCATCTCCCCTGCGACATACGGAATCAGAAACCACAGCGGGGTTTGGTTCCCAGTTGCGCCAGAGTCCTGCAGTGCAAAGAGCCATCTGGGAGGCTGAAGGGGTCAAAGCCTCCAGCTTAGGGCATGAGGCTGATGTGCAGTGAGCATCTTATAACTCCTTCTGCTTGATCTCTTTCCCTGATTTGCACAGAAGCCAGGAATTGCCAAGAGCTGTTGGGTAAAGGAAAGATCCTGAGTGGCTGGTATACCATCTACCCCCAAGGCTGCAACACCACCACCGTCTTCTGCGACATGGACACAGATGGCGGAGGATGGATTGTGAGTAACATGAGGTTTCTATGTCCCTATAGAGATTTTTACTAAGGCTGCAAAGGATTGCACCAAAATAGAAACAAAAAGGGAGGAAAACACACACGGAGGGGACAGCTGAGGTTCACATCAGTAAGGGTGGATGATGGGTGCAGGGGATTCTCCCGGGAGATGTCTCTGCGAGCAGGCTGAGCACCACATACCCACTCCCAAATAATTTCCTTCTTATTTCCAAGGGCAGGTGGAGGAGATCTGTAAGCGAGGGATTCCCCTGGGGTTTGGTCCCCAGAGACCCGCGGGTGCCGCAGGGGGAGCGTGCTTCAGGGGGCTGTGCCACCCGGGCACTGCAGATGCTTTCAGGGGGGAGCTGGCGGGGCTGAGGCTCTCCTTTCCTGCAGGTTTTCCAAAGGCGCTGGGATGGGTCAGTGAACTTCTTGCGAGACTGGGACTCATACAAACGAGGCTTTGGCAACCAGCTGACAGAGTTCTGGCTGGGGAATGACAACATCCACCTCCTCACCTCACTGGGTAAGGTCTGCCTCCGTCCCGTGCTGGGGCCCTGAGAGTCCGACCCCTGTGCCACACTTGGTCATTAAAGGATGCTGAACCTCTCACAACCGTCTGAGGCCCCAACAGTTAATCCTAAACAGCATGCAGGCTCTTGCAGCCCACTGCACACAGGGAATTGCACTCTAAAAAAGGGAAATCTAGAAGCCACAGAAGATGATGAGCTGGCTGTGACCTACCCTGGAGATAGGCCAACACATCTTCCTACTAGGACTGGTTGTGATGGCAGACACCTTGTCCACACGCAGGCTTGGAGTCAGAGTTGTGTGCAGGACTCCTGGGCGTGTAGCTCTCAGTGCCTATGAACGCCCAACACCATGATCAGAAAAGGTGCTTCACAAGAAAGCCATCAAAGGTACAGGAGGTTCTGCAGGAATTTCAAACAAATCATAACCTCTCTAGTAGTGGAAGCTCCTCTCAAGTTAGCTCAGGGCTCCTTAAACCCTCCATCCTAAAATCCAGGTGTGTATTTACCATCAGCCCTGCACCACCACTTGTCAACCTTCTCTTCTAGGACCCTGTGAACTCCGCATTGACTTGAGAGACTTTGAAAACAACTACTACTTTGCCAAGTACGCTTCCTTCAGAATTTTAGGAGAGTCTGAGAAATATAAACTGGTTCTAGGAGACTTCCTTGGTGGAAATGCTGGTAAGTTAGCAGCAGCTCACTGGGAAAGGCTGCTGTCTAGAGCATTTCAGAAGCATTCAGCATTTTTAATGAAGAGCTGTATCACGCAAACTCTTTGTACCATCTACATTTTTGGTCAAGTTTTTTAAAAATGTGAGTAAGATGAAGTTCCATTACTCCCATGAGCAAACATGGTACCCCAGGTGCTGAGTGACCTCTGGTGCAGGGAAGGACAGGGACACCTGTCACCCACAGAGTGTGACCCAGAGCATTACCTACAGGCCCAGTCATATGTTTTAGCAGCAAATGTGGAGTCTGGTCTTGAGCAGCACCTCATCCCACATAACCTTCCCAACAGCTCTGCAGCAGCTGGGCAAAGTTCTTCTTTCAGTTCTTTGGAATGAAATATTTGCCCGTGAGGTTTGGCATTTCCAGGGCTGGGGTGCTGTTCAATACCTGCAGCATCAGCACTGCGTCCTCTTAATGCCTGATGTTTTGTTTTTCCTTAAAAAGCGAACAAATCCTCTGCAAAATTCAGTACCCCTCTCGCAGGAATGAGTGAAACCAACACCTGAGACAGCAGGGCTCTGGCTTTACGTGTTTATGTTTATGCACGCGGCAACTCTGTCTGATAGTCCAGACCTTGGTATGTCTGCAGAGAATCTGAGTGGTGAAAGAGCAGAATCTGGCCCATTTGATTCACAGGCATAGATAAGTTCTCCGTGTGTTTTAGCAGAGATCAGGATACTCTTTTTCTCCAGGACCAAGGAGGAAACCTGGGCAACCCAGAGAACAGCAGGATTTATAAAATCTGCCCTGCATCCAGCAAGGCCCAGTGATGCCCTGCAGTGCTGCAGACACCTTAGGTTCCCTTTTGTGCTCTCCCTTGCAGTAACTGTGAACTGTACTCCCTGCAGGAGACTCCTTATCATACCACAAGGACATGCCATTTTCAACAACAGACCAGGACAACGACATGAGCTCCTTTAACTGCGCCACAGAATACAAGGGAGCGTGGTGGTACAACGACTGCCATTACTCCAACCTGAATGGCATGTACTGGCCGGGCGTTCACGGGAGTTATGCTGATGGCATAAACTGGAAGACGGGCAAAGAATACCATTACTCCCATAAGCGAACGGAAATGAAATTCAGGCCAGTTTAACACGGCAAGCGGGTGCCTGACTAGCACCAACAGGTGCCACTCAACAGCCAAGAGAAGACACAAAACATAACGTTGTTTGAGGGCAAAATTGGACTAGCAAGGATATTACAGGTTGTGCCTTCAGCCTAGAGCAGACTTTTAGAGACCAGAAGAGATCAGTGCTGGTTTGAGGTCCTGTAAACACCAGACTGTCACCCTGGACTATCTCCAGCAGGGCCACAGATGCCGACTGAGCCTGAGCATCTAAATCTTTGATTTAAAGACCAAGTGATGGTGAGGCTACTGCTCAATAGCTCTCAATATTATTACACTAAATGGTAATTACTGGTAATTTTCAGTCTAATCCACATATGTGAAGCCTCCAGTGTTCTTGCAGCCTCTTTTTCCATTGGACCCAAGAGCCATCTGAAAGGCAGTGAATTCCCAACCCCCTCACTCTCCCTGCAGGCTGTGATGGAGCCACGATGTAGACAAGCTTGGAAAGGACTGAACTTCCAGCACAGGGCTGTAAGCACTGCCACCTCGGAGTGGACTCCACCTTCCCTCCCTGCTTCCTCACACAACATGTGCTCCAGGACCTCGGGTGGGACCTCAGCTCCTGAAACCACAGTAGCGTTGCTCGGCACTTCCCACCACAACACAGCTGCAGCTGGGACCACAGCCAGCTTCAGCCACTCCTCCAGGGCACGTTCCGAGATCTCATTCTTTAGCCGCTGTGGACCAAGACCCAGATACAAAACAGTCTGTGCAGCAACATGTGTGGTCCCAAGACACTACAGTAGTCCCAAGTCAAGCCTTGCACGAGTGGACATCATGTAAATTGCCAGTGGGTATCAGTATCTTCCATTTCACCTTGTTTCCAGTAGCATGTGAAGATGGGCTATCTGCTGGCGGACGGAGGCAGTTCACCCAGTTTGTGTGATGTTTTATTTGACTATTAGCAGAACTAGCTAAAGGGTCTCTTCCAGGACTCCTGCTTCCAGACTTCCCCACAGCTGATGCAGGGGAGGAGAGCCTACTGCTAACTCCTCACTGCAGGGACACCCCAGAGTTAGTGGAAGTAGAATATTTATTTGTGTTATGTTCCTAGCGGTCCCGGGTTTATCACGTTATTTATTGCTCAGCTGTGTACAGCTCCAGCCCTACAACACTGAATCCAAACCATGTGGGTGAGAAGAGCAAAGAGGTGACTCACCCAGCACAACACAGCGGGTCAATGGTGTGCTAAGAAATAAATCTGAGGTTTTGCATCTTCCTATTCACTAGGTCCTGTCCCTGCTCACTTCTCCTTTTCAGGTACATGAGAAAGCGTGTGCCTGAGCAGAGAAGCACACACCGAAAGTCCCATAGTCATTTCCCCATCTCCAGGAGCTCTGTTTTGTTTTTCTCCCACTCCCAGTCAGATTGATGTGCCCTCAGCAGGAGCAGGAGCGGGGAGCAAGGTCCCACAGCGTCCAGCTGTGTCTCACCCCACCAGAGAGGCCCAAGGTGCTGCCACAGACTCTTTTGCAGAACCACAGAACCGTCTGCAGAGATGTTTGAGCTGGTGCTGACACCCTTAGCTTTAACCTGGCTAGAAGTGCTGGATCGCCTTTTTCTGCTCCCCTCTATCTTCTCCTCTTACTACACAGAAACCTCCACCATTTGAATGTCATCTGTGAAGGACACCAATGTTAGAGCGATTAAGAGCACACCAAGAACAGTTTACCCAACCCCATCTAGTCAATATTCCCAGACTGCCATCTGACTCCATAGAGGAAATATTCAGGTATGACAAGCCACCACCAGTGCTAGGTGAGGCGGTTTGGACCTGGCTGCAGAGTGAAATTCTCCTGCATCCCCCTCAGCTGGTGCAGTGAGCCATGGGCTGGCACTGCCTCCCCTCCAGCATGAGCCCCAAACACTGCAAAACAGAAAAATGCTCCCTGTGCTGGTACAGGCACATGGGGGAGAGGGTCATTGGGGCTGATGGTCCATCCCAGGCACTATGCTTGCAGCAATCACAGAGGGGGCTTGCACTGACTCCCCCCAGGAAGGACTGAACCACTCGAGCCAGGATCCAGTGCCCTAGTTACAGATACATACCACCAGCCTGGAGCTCCCACCTCTCCTCAGCAGAAGGGTTCCCACTCCTCCATCAGCCCACGCTCCTGACCACTGGGGGAAAAGGCAGGGAACAGGCTTGAGATGTTCTAAAGGAATATGCTCCCCAAACTGCCAGGATACCGTCCAGTCCCTCCTGCTTTCCATCCTCTTGCCAAGGGTCCCCAGAAGAAAAGCAGGATAGCCACAGTCCATCTGTGACTGCTCATCTCAGGGCTTTTTCTGTGTCCTGGAAAGCTCAAGGATCAGGTTTGCATTTTGTGTCTGAAAACCCTCTTCTGCTCATTAGTGGATCTGGAAAGGGACAACCTTGAAGGCTACAAATGACAACATCCCTGGAGCTTCTCTAGACATTTCCCTTGCTGCAAATAATGACAAGTGAGGCTGGGGAGTCACCAGAGGAGTAGAGTGGGCCAGGCTATGGGGTGTGGGGAGAGGACCTGGTTTCTGCCATGTCAGGGAGCCTGGAGAAGAGGCTGGAAGCATCTCTGATGGCTTGTTGGTGCACAGCCATCTGAAAGCAAAAGCGGCCCTCCTAGTCCTCTCAGGCCCCACCCAGACCAACCTCCTGGACAGACCAGGGCTGCCTCCAGCAATACCCTCCTGCATTGTCTGGGACATGGGAAGACCCAGCATTCCAAACCATTGATGGGATTACTGACAGCCTCCAAGGGCTGCATAGATGCTCTTTCCAGGGAGAAACACGGCACTTTGGGCACATGCAAGTGCCCGGAGATTTCACAGCTGTAAATCTGAAAGCTGACTGACTTTAAGAAACTGGACTTTAGAAGGAAAGCTCTTCTTCCTACCTAACGCTGATGGCTATCATGCGAGGAGCTCAGAGAAATGAGCTTCAGCACTGCTCTATGATTTGTGTTTGGATGCAGCAGACCCAGTAGTCCTGGCATAGCGAACACCTTCCTCCAATTTTCCGAGGTGTCCTTGTGAGAGGGTTGCATCCGGTGAGTAACTAATGCCGTGTATGAACAAGCATAAAAGAAGCTGCAGCTGAGGAAGGGAAATCATTTCACTGTGGTTTGGTCCTTTTGGCTTATTGTCTGCTGGGGTGGAAAAGATGAATCCAACACCCTTTACACAATGCTTGTGCTGCTGCTGTTACCTTGTGCCTGGCCAACAGATGTGAAGGGGTTACTTAAGACACCAGCTGACCCTGCCACAAACCGAGGGCGCCGGGCAGCAATGGCCTCAAAATGCCACTCTCGCATAGGTAATACTCTTTTGTAAATGACTTTTAACTAAAGGCTTATCATGCCAGCTATGCTGACAGAGCACGAAGCTGTTCACTTAGTTGTGTTTGGAAACGCGGCATTTCAGCAGCACCACTCAGCAGACCCAGGATGATGAAACACAGCAGCCAGGGCTGACGTGGAAAAGAACCACTAGACTTTATTCCCAAATGGCATTTATAAAAACAAACAAAGACACACACATAATGGAGGATACGGGAATGCATGGCCTGTGGGATGCAGCATGGCCAGGTCCGTGCCATCAGCACCTGTGGCAGGCAGCCAACAGCGGGAAGAGAGGCAGAGGAGGCAGTTTCGGGTCAGGTCCAGCAACAGCGAGGCTGCTGCGCTGCCCAGACCCTCCACCCACCATCACAGTTGCTTCAGTTAAGAGCCAGGACTCCGAGACATGAAATTCAACCACTGACCTGGACTTTGCATCAGACCGGCATGGGGGAGACAGGCACTGCGCTCCCAGCACAGGGGCTCGTACCTGGAGGGCATCTCAGCAGGTTTTCCATGCTCACTTCTCCCTCCAGCTCTGACCAGTGAAGAGAAACTCTTGGTCCAAGAGATGCACCAGTCTGCAGACTCCCCACATCGGCTTTTCTAGTCCATATGGTGCCTGCAGACACTCTCAGTCCCACCTGCCACTGCAGCAGGCACCAAAGGACCTGTTATCGTTCAGTCACCTGAGAGCCAGCATGGGGCCTCACCATGAGAGTGGATGGGTTGCATGGCAAGCCCAGAAGAAACACAGTTCTGATCCACTGCAGCTCAGATCATGCTGGCTAATGTTATCCCCTGTGCAGAAAATATCCACCATCACCACCGTGGATCTGTTTAATCTTTGAGCTCCTTACCCCTGAGCAGATAAATAAACCCAAAAGATCTTCCTCCATACCTCAGCATCACCAAAGGATACACAACTCCATGTGCCTTTTCTACTGTGTCCTAGACGCAGTTGCTCTGTTGTTGCTCAGCAGGTTGTATGGCTGGAGGAAGCATCAGCCCAGTCTGCGGTAGGGCACCACCGGCACCAAGCCTTGCTTGTCCTGGGAAGGGGCTGGCCAGCAGCGGAGCCACCCTGCAGGGAAGTGCCCCTGGAACAAGACACCTTCACCCCGTAACAGGCCATTTCAGGGATCGGTATGTTTAGGGATCTTCCTCTGTATCTTCCCCCTCTTGTGCAGGAGGGGCAGAGGAAGAACAGACTTCAGCTTGGCAGACCAGGCAGCATGAGGAAGGCTAGGGAAAGGCTTTGTGGGACTGAGCCAAGGTGGACAGCTATCCATCATCCACAGTGGCCTTTGGAAAAGGCTGTGTGTCCTTAATGCTTTGGGTGTTAGGACATACTGTTGGATTCCTCATTCTCAAGCCTATTCCTCTATGGAATAGGGAGCCTCGGAAGCCTTAGGGGGTTGCAGTTAGCTCCTCAGGTCCATCTCCTCGTAGACAAATATACACCCTGTGATTTTCATCCAACACATTGCTGTGATGCTGGTGGTGGGTTGTTCTCACTGAAGACACACACACATGTACATCAGCGCTGCTTGCACTGCTGTTGCAGTCCATTTCACTTCACTGGTCTGAAGTCCCCAAACTGCTACAGGACAAAAAGTGGCCATTCTCCCCCTCCAGGTTGAAAAGCCTCCCTTAGTTTCAGTATTCTACTTCTCGAGGCTTTGCTTCCCCCCCACTGGCAGTATCCAGCTGGGATGAAGGTATTTGCTGGGCAGCTTACTGTTGAGCAGGAGGTTTCTTGTGCAAATAAGTTAGTAGCCCACAAAAGCAAAATGGCACCTCCAGGAAACGAGGAGCTGCAGATGCCCCCTGGAGATGTGGCTGAGCTGGTGACCCTGGTGCCATTCACTGCATTCCATGCCAGCTCCCAATTCCTTATGATCCCTGGTGAAAATGCACCATGGTCCTCCACTTTGTCCCAGCACACCACTGACACTCCCTTCTGCGGGCACCATGGCACAGACCTTGGGCTATATATGACACCAAAGCCAGCTCCAAGAGCTTGAGATGAGGGCCCCAGGTAGGTCTACCACTATGTGGGAGAACAGCCTTCAAGCTGTAGGTTGAAGGCCCATTGCGCTAAGCACTGTACAAATACTTTTTGGTGGACACATGAATGATCCTTGCTCCAAGAGCTTACAATCCACAGGAACAGAGACACAGCTCCACCACTATACAGACATTACACCTATTTACACCCACAAACATTTTAGTCCCAGCAGAACACTTCTTTCAGAACAGTGGCCCAGCAATCAGCTGATCTGAGGGCAGGGACTCGACCGCTCATCTCTTTCTCTTGATTTGCAATGCCAGACCATTTCTAGCTGTTATTCTTGCCGCTTCTGGTTTGGATCTGCAGCCCCAGCACCCTCTGGCCCACAGAAGAAAACATGGCGTCAAAACAAAGTCCTTTCCCGGCTGCACGAGCCCTGGGGCCTGCGAGGGTGTCCCACATCACCAAGGAGGCAACGGGTGCTGGGCTGGGCAGAGAAACGGGCGAGATGCTGGATGATGTTCTCCCCCCATTTTGGCCTCACAAGCTGTTGGCACTGTGCTCATCGCCGTGTTTGCAGCAGGACGAGAAGGGGGCAGGCAGACCCCTCCATGTCTGAGTCCCAGTCGAGGGCAGCAGAGAGAAATCCAGACTGCTGCGATGCTGGGACTTGTGTCTGACAAAGCTCTTCTGAGAGGAGATATTAGCTGGTTAGTTCATATCTCGATAAGGCACACCCTCCCCATCGCCTCGGACGGTTGCAGGTCAGCACCCCGTGGGTGACCCGAGCTGACTCTCCAAAACCTCGCCAGATGCCTCCGTGCCTGCGTGCACCCCGAGCGCGATGCCAGGAGACCCAGCCAGGGACATTACAGATCATACCCGTTCCTGCAGGGCTGCCGGATGGGTGCGTTAAGGCTTTGAAATATAAGGCGACTCCGAAGCTCACAAAGCCCCTCTCCTTCACACCGCACAGACCCCTGCCCCCGGGGGGTGACTCCCCAAGGCCATGGGTCCCGGGGAAGCAGGAGAGGATGATGTTTCTGTCGGGGATTTGGAAAGCATCCTCAAGGGAATTCAGGTCCCTCCAGGATCATTTGCTTTTGACAAGCAAACAGGCAAGGCTGCTCGGTGTCCTAGTTACATCTGTTAAAAACCTTAGCTAGGAAAAATATACCCTTGGTAAGTCCTTTCTCCATTTTTAACCATGTTTTCCATCCAAGAAATTAGAGACCAAGACTATGATTAAATAAACACCAGCGCATCACTTAGCTCTTCCCTTTGCCACCTTCCTTCTTCACTCCTGACCCCCCAGACAGTTCATTTACAGTTTGAGTGATTCTCTGCCAAGCCTCACAGGAGGCAGGCAGCTCAGCCTGAAAGCTGATTGTCCCTCCTAGGCTCCAGTCGCTCCGCGACATCCTCCAACTCATCCAGGATTTCGGAGAAAGATGGCCTCTTAAGTGCTTCCACCTGGAATGAGAAGGGAAAGCTGAAGAGGACGCCCTGGGACAGGAGGCGGTTGCTCTGCAGCAGCTCTGCCAGGTCCCCCAAGTCTGGGCAATGGCATCCATCTACCACTAGCCCTGGTGTGGGTCACAAGCCTGGTGGTGGAGCCTTCTGGCATCACCCAGCACCTGGTGACCCAGCCCCGGGCTGCTGCGAACGAGCAGCTGCAGGACAGGTCCCACGGCGCGGGGCGCAGCTCAAGCAAAGGCAGTGAGACGCTGGAAACCAGCCTGACACACCCCGGCCTGGGCAGGGGGTGGGAACTGCTCGCTCCGAAGCCCACCCAAACGGTGCAGAGGCGGGCGGTCTGCAGGAAAGGCTGCAGGTTGGTATCAGGAGGGAGATGTATCATTCCCTGAACTTTTTTGTGACACTCAGGACCTGTCTTGTCTCCCTGATGCGGCTCGCCCTCAGTGGGCTGTGATCCCCCAGCCTTCCCAGTGTCACCGGGGTGTACCCAAAGTGAGGAACATGGCCCGGGGCACCCCCATCCCGCAGCCCCACCATGCCGTCCTGGGACTGTCCTTTGTGTGTGCCCCCGCAATGCCAGCCTGGGGAGCTGCGCCAGAAACTTCCCAAACCTGCACATCACACAAGGGCAGAGAAGAACAGCCCCAAGGGGCATTTCGGGCAGAAGCACTAGGAAGCTGCCCGTCAGAGGTACAAGATCTGAATATACATAAAATCTAAGCCAGTTGCTGACGTGAATCACTCCTCTGATTCAGGACAAGTTATTCAGGACCCATGCAAGGATCTACTTCCATTTGCTGCCTTGAGCTCCTAGCAATTAGGTGCATTACGATCACCCAGATTCTCTGCTCTCTCCCCGATTACCACCTTTGTCTTTCTGTTCCTTTCAGAGACTAACTTGAGTCCTCGCTTTCTCTCTGCTTTGCCTCCTGAAGTTTTGGGCAGCATGTGCGGGCCCCCCAGCTTTCACCATCACCTTTTATGCCAAAGCAAGAAAGGCTGGAGAACTATGCTCCGACATCTACCACACCAGGGCTGGTAGGAGCGAGGCAGCGCCCTCCAGAGAGGATCAGCCGGGTGCCTCTGCCTGCAGCCTGGCTTAAGGAGGGACCGGCCACCATCACCACCCTGCTTCCCACTCTGCGGTCAACGTGCAAGGGAACAGACAGGACCATGGGATGTTTTGGGGTGTAATACACAAACTAAACACTTCTCCTAGGGGCAAAACCGCACAGTGGATGAAAGCATCCTAGTGACCCGGGAAGATCTCATCACTTCACAGCTCAAGTGGTAGAGCCCTGTGTGCTAGCGCTGAGAACGGTAGGTTCGAGCTCTCCAGGGTTCACACAATCTTGGTCTCGGTCACACAAGTGTGATACAAATCCAATAAAACCGAAGGGAAACAAGAAAAAAAAAGCAAGAATCTCACCCGACAGCAGCTAGCAGTGAGATCCATCACCCGCTTGGGGCATTCACTGATCATTCCTTGGAAGGCAGCAACATCCAAGCCATAATCCTGTGAGGAAGGGGGAAGAGTATGTAGAAAAGACTTCAGCTATAAAGTCCTTTAAAAGCTCTTCATCCTCGTCAAGGTGTTAAAGCACAAAACGCTCATTGTTTAAAGCTCTGAGGGTCTCCATCACAGCTATTTATTTTACTGATGGCTTTGCAAAGGTACTGGGCAACATCAGCTCTGGCAGGACTGCACAGACGATAAATCACTAGCAGAGCTGGGAGACTGCAGCATCCTTTCGCTTGATCCTTCTGCTACCCCTGCGGGGCAGTATGTGTCCTCCTGGAAAAGCTCAGACTAAGGCAACAAGAGCCACAAAGGCAGGAACCAGCAGAGGAACCAGCACCAGGTGCTGAGCAGCGGCTGCGGAGGACAGGAACTGCAGGCGATCTGCTCTTCCAACAGCAGCTGAGAGCCAAAGGGGTCCAGCTAGCTGTTTCCACAACTACAGCTTGGTCCCTCCAGACTATCAGAGTCTCTGATATGGAATTCTCCTTCATCTCGTGAACACGGACAGAGCGGTAGTTCCTGTTCAGCCTCACAGAACATGGAACAATCTCTGGTCGCTGCGGGTCCCTTGCATTGCTCCTCGAAAAGCAGCAATTTGCTGTTTTTCCTGCTGGATTTTTCATTGCTGTTCAGGTTAAACTTTCCCTTCCCACTTTGTGGAAGGGAAACGTTGCAAAGGTTGAAACAAAAAAGGCCACGTCTTTAGAGAAGCCCACTGTTTCCACACGAACTGCATATTAACTGAAATGTATTTGAAAATAAACGTTTTTTATGAAAGTTGTGTTTAACCTGCCACTTCGGTGGAGAAGCTGAAACATCAAAGTGAAATGAAGTATTTGGAATTAAGGTCTTTAAACTTCATATCAAATTGTTGATCTAACAACATTTTTGAAACTATAGATGCACCGAACTCTTGTGCACTGAAAATTTTGAGATCAGGTTTTCTCATGGAAAAACCTCTAGAGAGAAACCTCAGCATGAACACATATGTGCACATGTGTACAGTCTGTCTGGTCCAAAGAGAAGCCACAATCTGGTACCATGGAAAAAACACCATTAGATTTGGCTGTAGGAATCATTACCTGAGTCCTGGGAAGCACTTCGGGGTCAGCTGGGATCCTGCCCAGGATTTCACAGAGGACAATGCCAAAGGAAAACACGTCCACCTGCAGGAGGGGTGGGAGGGCGGGAGGTGGGACAGGACATGCACAAAAGCAAAGAATGAGAAAGGGGAGTACCAACGACAAGGTCTTTCCATTAGTTATGCAAAAGCCCATCAAAAAAAGCCCACCGGAGAGAGACGCAGCAAACCCCTGGGTTTGCTGAATCTGGGCTTCTGAATCCACCCAGAAATACCACAGCCCCTCTTGGAGTCCAGACTCGTCTTCGGAAAGCCTGGCCCCGTGCTCTTTTTCGACATGTCTGGTGCTTCGCCCTCAGCTCTGGCACCCCCACAGACCCTGCAACAGGCTCATCGGGCTGTAACTCACCAAGTATCTTCCTCAGAGAGGTTTCACTGTGTTTGTCCATGGCAGCAATCCACTTCCCTAGAAGTTTAACTTAACAAGGCCACATAAGGAACTTCCAAGTTGCTAAGCAGGGCATTACTAAGCAAAGGTCCGGATAGCAGGGCAATGTTTCCTGGGGAAGGAGGGAAGGGCTTTTCTGCTGTCAGGACATGTCACCAGCAAGCAGAGGAGACATCCTCCACGGTCGCTCGGGAGCTCTGAAGCTGAACAGGGGGATGGGAAGCAGTGCCATACCTTCCGATCATAGGGCTCTCCCCGTAGCATCTCAGGAGCCATCCAGAAAGCAGAGCCCACCAGAGACAGCTTCCTCTCCACATCCTTCACAGGCAGCTCCACCACCTCCCTGGCCAGCCCGAAGTCGGTCACCAGCGCCTCGCGGCCCCGCGGCGTCACTCGAATGAGGCAGTTCTGAAAGGAGCCCATGGGGCATGGCATGAGATGCCTGGCAAGGAAGAGCCTGGATACTTCACTGAGCAGTGCCTCGCCGTCCCTCAGCCCCACCTCACCATCACAGGCTCTCCCCTCCCCAGAGAGCTGCATCCTGGCAGCACACATGGAGTGTGCGGGGCAGGTTAGGGGTGGACTGATCACATCTGAAGCCAGGAAAAGTCTTTTGAAGAAGCTGTTCAATGGACAGGGTGATCCACATCCTTTCATCCGAAATGACCTCAAAACGTGCGTGTTGACCCTGGTCACCATTCGGCCGAAGGTGGGTGGGATCACAGCCACAGCCCTTCTCACTGCCCGCAGCCACACATCCTTAACACGGCTTTCTGGAGGAATTCCTATAAAATTATCTTAAGGTTTCTCAAAATCCCAGCGGTTTCAGCCTGTTCAGTTCCCCAGGACTTCCTCCTTGGCATCTGCTCCCAGGGAACTAGCAGAGACAACAGGGATCTGCTCCAGATGGCTCTCACTAACAACTAGATTTGAAGTGAGCACGTACACTTACTTCTGTCCTGTACCTTCAGCCATCATCACTGCAGGTTTACTAGGTTTCCCTGGGGAAGGATGAACCTCTTTCATGGTTGAAGCACCACAGTGAGACAGAAGGGACAGGAAGGGACCTCCAGCACCCACTAACTTTCCACAAGCAGATCTGGAAAGGTCCTGAGCTCATTGGTCACCACCAAATAGGAAATTACATCTCACCTGACTTCAGAGCACATCGGCCAAGAAACCTGCAGTCAGAATGAAGCAAGCTCTTGCCTCGTCTTTGCCTGGTGTTTGCGATTTCATGGTTAATGACTGAGCCAAGTAAACAGCCTGAGATTACAAAGGTGCGTTTAACTCCTGTGCTGATGTCTCTCAAGACTGTAACATGTGACTGGCTTCCCCACTGCCAACCTTCATCTACATTTCAGGTTTCTCTTAAAAAGCTCACAGAGCACCAATAAAAATGGCTTGTAAGAGATACACCACCATCCAGCATCAACTGCAAGGACGTGTAGGCCCCACTTCCATGAATCACCAAGCCAAGCTCTGGCGTCAGCTGACACAGATATGGTCCAGGCTGGTGGGCAACCCTTCAGCCCACATTCCCTATGATATCATGGACATGCTCCAGATCTACCTGAGGTTTGGCCAGTATTGCCCAAAAGAGATCAACGAGGCCCTGCCCCACCATGTTCCTACTGCCATACCAGTGGCAGAGGAAGAGCCACATCAAAGCCTGTCCCCAGGCCTGGTCAAACCTGGTCGAACCTGAGAATGGCAATGCCTCAGTGCTGTTCCTGCCCTCATCAAGCAGCATGAGCCCATGCTGAGGAAAACAGCCTCCCAGCCAGAGGGCCAATACACCAGGAACACGACGTGCCTTTGCGTTACACCCAAAGCCTGTCTCCGGACACCAGTCTTCACAGCTGGCACACGGCCAGGGTGTGAAACCCCGGAGGTGACCACCCTAAAATTGGTGACCTGGACCCCCTGTATCAAGGAAGAAAACTTCCCTGCACTTGAGTGAGGAGACACATCTCCTGAGCTCTGCTGGTGCTCTGCTCATAGACAGGGACCGTCTCACATGGCACTTGCTCCCAGAGCCCGCGACCAGCTCCTGTTAGCAACAGCTTCCTCCTTGCTGTGAGCAGGAAAGGAAATCTCTAAATCTGGCAGAGCTTCTCCTGCAACCACAGGCAAAGAAAGCCATGTGTAATCCTGCACACATTTCCATCTTTTCTGCCAGCAACAGCACTAGGAGCAATATATTTTTATCTCTATCTGGGTCTCCTGCTTGGGAAGCGATGAACGCAATGTAATGACAGGTTTTATCAAGAAATCCTTGCCTGCAGAGGGATTAGCATGGAGCAGGGAACCAGCATGAGGCCTCCTGGTTACAGCCCTAAGGGGTCCCTGTATGGTGCCCTAACACCTTCAGCAGTCCCAGGATGACATCCCCTTTCCACCTGCATACCTTGGAGTTGAGATCTCGGTGGTAGATGTTCTTGGAATGCAGGTAGATCATGCCTCTGGTGATGTCAGAAGCTAAGTCCACTTTTTCCTTCCATGTCAAAGCAATGTCTTTGCTGGCCAGGAGCTCCTCCAGGCAACCCCCATTCACGTACTGTGAGCAGAAAGAGAAAGCAAGTGGCTGTGTGGCTGCGCACAGGCTCTGCTGCAGCTTCCCGGGCGCTGAACCCTCCCTCGCCAACCCAGGAGCCCCTCCTTCAGGATGGGGGTTGGGAATGCCCCTGCACGTGGGGGCCCCTGTGTGTGGCACAGTGCAAATCCTGGGCTCTGCCCCACTGCAGGGACGGCTGTATAAGCCAGCCACGGTCCTCACTCACAGGCAGCGAACTCGAGGCAAAATGCATGGCAGCGGTTCAGTCAATGCCTCCTCTGCCACCGACAGCGTAGGAACAAGGGGAGACCTCCTCGGTTCCAGCCCAGGCTTTTCCATTAGACCACGCAACCATTCCAGAGCCACCCTGGAGGTCCCTGCCTCTTTCCATCTGCTTTCCTTTCTACTCCTGTCCTCCATCCCCGGCTCCTCTTCTCCCCACCAGCTGACCCATTCTGGCCCTTTGGTGGTACCAAGCCAACCTGAAACACTTTTAGGCTATCCTGCCTGAATCTCATGCCCCTGCAGTGACTGTGCCCCATTCCAGTTGTGACCAGCTGTAGGGCAAAAAGGACCAGAAGCCACTCTGAGGCAATCTTGCTAGTCCAGAGCCATTTACAGGCGCAGGAGTCAGAGAGGTGTAGATACGCATTACAGGATATCTGCCATCCCCCCTGCCAAAGAACCGCAGGGTCCTTGCCTGCCCACAGCACGCTTACAAGAGAGAAACCTTTACCTCCAGAATCGGGTAGAGCTTGTCATCCTTCACGCATATACCAAGGTACCTAAGCAGAAGAACACACCAAAAAAAAAAAAAAAAAGAAAAAAGAAAAGAAACCATCAAGGTTCAGCTCAATCCCTCGTTGCAGAACTGCCTTAGAGACACCCAGCCAACTCCAGCCCCTGCCAGCGCCCACTGCTCATGGCCACAGGATGTGCCCACCTGACAATGTTGGGGTGGGACAGCTTCTGCAGCAGGCTGATCTCACGCACAATCACCTCTTGGTCCACATCATTCTTGTAGATCTTCACCACCATCACTTTACAAGAAGCAGCCTGGGTCACCTGGAGCCAAGGTTGGAGTAGAACATCTCTTAGTTTCCAGAGGTCTGCCAGCCCCTCTGGACAACAGCATCCCTTCCCAACCAAAGGCCTGAATCTCATTTCCCTGCTGCCCAGAGCTTTGCACAAGTGCAAAGTGTTGTCCCTTCCACACACGCTCTGCTCCAATGCTGCCTGCCTGGCTGGTTGGTGACAGCTAGGTGCCTCCTGTCCCAACACATCACAATGTTTCTCTGCCAAAATCTGTGTGTTCCTTGGGCTGGAGCAGTTTCTCAGCCCACACTGGGTTACCGCGGAGCTGACCTTCTCCCCTCCAATGCCTTGCATGCAATGTCCCTTCCCAACCACAGCCTGCCCCACATCTCCATCTGTCCTTCCTACTTGGGTCTGATCACTACGCAAGGCTGCTAGCCACACTCCTCATCCCCAATTCCTCCTGCACCCCGGCCCACGGCCACTCTCCACCCAGGCTCTGCCAGACACAAAAAGAAAGCACAGAGACAGCTTGTCTCTCTCCCACATGCCATGACAGAGGTCCTGTGTTTGCCTCCCAGCCACATGCTAACCTGAACCTCCGCTATGGATTACCACCAGACATTTCACTCCTAGGGCCTCTGCCAGGCAGGGATACTGGAAGCTAAAGAACGGAAAACAAAACGCTCTTCCCCCGCCTTACAACACTGAACAGGCTGAGCAGGCATTTTTAGGAGGAAATTTGCCGTCCCCTGGCGGCACCGGGGTTGGGCTGTACTGAATGCAGGGGTTTCGTGCAGGCTGCAGGACATGGAGGGGTCCCCTGGCCCTCAGCCAGGACGGGACTGTCCAGGGCTCCTGCACTACAGCTCACGTAATTGGGGTTAACGATCCAAATAGCAGTTTCCAGACCACTTGAGCATTGTGGTACTTGAACAATTCCACCCTCAATTAACGGAGACTTATGTGTCAATTGTGGCCCACACTGATGTCCTGACAGCTGTCCCAGGGCCAGCAGAGAATCCAGCCATGTGTTTAAGGTTTGTGGGGTCTTGTTTGTTTGTTTTAAGGGAGGAATAGTTTAGATCCAGCATGAGCTGGCTATCAGCACTCTGAGTCCCAAAGTGTCCCCATTGCTCTCTGTGATGGTTACTTTACATATAAGATTACTAGCCCAGGGGAGGAGAACAAAGAGCTGCATGTAAGATCTAGCTGGGCTGGAAGGACAGAAAGGTTCAGGGTCACAAAACAAACTGTCTTGGGAGTAACATGAACTGCTGCTTCCTTTCTGAAGGAACGCAAGCTGATAGTCGATGTTATCACTGGAATAACTGTGCCTCGAGCAGGCCATAAGGAAGCCAGGGCTCTGACACCCTCACCTGATGGGACTTCATAACCACAGACTGCGGGTCACTAATCAGATGTAACTGATTATTAACTGTAATTGCACAGATGTAAATCTAAGAGATGCTATCAATCATCTTTGCCCAAAGACTGTGAGTTCCCTTACGTCCAGGACAGAGTACAGGGAGCAGCTGAAATCTGGAAGATCTGGAAAACTTTCAGAAGAGCTAATACCGAGTTTCAGTGAGACCTACTAGCCCTGAACAAACTCTGGTGGAGACACTGAGCTACACTGACCTTCCAGGTGAGGTTGCACGTCCCAGGGTCCACAAACACTGCCTGGGCTGGTGGAGTCGGTGAGCACTGGGGGGGTTCCTGTCCACAGGGCAATGCAAAGTCCAGCCTGGGCTGGATAAGAAATGACTAGAAAGCAAGAATAGACCCATACTCCCCTCAAAAAAGTAGTGGGAGAGATGGGCAAAGGTAATGGGCTCAGAAGGCCTCTTCCAAGACCACAAACCCTAAGACTTTGCTCTGGCCAACGTGGAGCAGCCCTTGGTCCACTCTGAATCATGCAAAGTGCCCAGTTTTGCCCTGGATCAGTGTGGGAACCAGGAAAGCACAGAAGAGCCTCCAAGGTAGTCTCACTTCATGCTAACGAGCTATGAAGGGTAAAGATCTAGTGTCAGCCTTGAGTGGAGAATAAAGGTGAAAATCTAGCACTGGGAAGTTGCAGAAAGACAGGGAGTAGGACTGTGCTTCCTAATGTGTATGAAGCTTTTTGAGGGCCAACAGAGAAAGAGGTTGCTCAGAGGCTCCCTTTGGGTAATGCCTTAAACGAGCCTCAGAAAAAAGAAGTCACGTTGCATTTTGCTCCTGCTTTTGAGCATCTCAGACCCCTATGTATGAGTGAGCTGCCAATGAAAGAAGCTTTATGCTTTCACCGAGAGAAACTCATACTTGAATAGCTCCTCACTGCACATCAGAAAACTAAGGCAGGGAAAAAGAGAAAATACCTTGTGCCCAAGTCATGCAATACATAACCCACAGAGCAGAAGGCTGTGCCCAGACCTCTTGAGCCTGAGTCACCAAGTAGAACCAAGTGAATCCTGCTTCCTCAGCTGACCCCCACATAACAACTCCTGACAATGGGCTTAACCAAAGGATAAAGGATGGCAAAAGCAACAGGCAGCCAGCACAGGCAGTGCCAGCACTTTGGGGAGTCTACGTCCTTGCTGTGGGAATGCTTTGGAAGGCAGCATCTGTTGGCAAAGAGCTTCAAAGGACCATCACCAGTGAGGCTTCACAGCAGGAGCGCTCCTGTTCAGGGCTACGAGTCCACAGGGGACTGGATGACCCAAGAGGAGCGCAAGTCATCAAAGCACTTAGTTACTGTCGCACACAAGGCCCCAGACAAATCTCATGACCCAAGTCCTCCTCCGCGGTCTTCTGACTATTTGACCCATAGCATTTCATTCAAACTTTCTGGTTTTTTGCATTTCTTTTTCTGCTTCTGCTTCAAGAAGTTATTTCATTTTCATTCAAGGTCCGTGTCTCCAGCCTGCCTACTGATGGAATTTCATTTACTGCCAGGGCAGGAAGAAAATGTCATGCACAGAGGAAACAGCAACTGTTACTATGAAAATCTGCTAGATAAAGGAAAGAGAAAGCGATGGCAACAGCATGCTGCGTAGGTAGGGAAAGCAATTACTAGAGGGAGGGAGCGGTATTTGTCATGTATTGCTCCAGTCTGCAAAGAGCTGTCATAGACCTTTGGCTGGAGATTGCCCTTGAACAGGGCACTGTCCCTGGACCTGATGTTCACCAAATGGCTTTATCGCAGCACCAAGCCCAGATGCAGTAGAGGAGGAGATGCAGCCTTGAGAAAGCAATGTGTGTTTATCTATCCAACTTGGGTATTTTCTGCAGTTCCATGGCCAGATCCTGCCAGCCTGGCTCCCTTGGTTTCAACTGGCCACATGTGCTTACACCAGCCAGGGATCTCACCCAGAATACGTCGGAGCACTCCTCTGGCAGAAGCATTTTGTGCTGGCGCAGGAGAAAAGTGCAGTCGTGATGTTTATCGTGGCACCCATCAAGCTAAGGAGCTGAAGGCAATGGTAGAATCAGGTCCAGTTTGTTTCCATTGGGTTTGTCGCGCCCCAACAACCAAGACCAGTGTCAGCAGCCACATTCTGGAGGGCTGCTGGGAGGAGAGATAAGGTGGGCAAACCTGGCCACGCTGCAAAGCAACGTGGCACCTGCTTTCAGAGATGAGGGCTGAGTCTCATTTCCTAACGTGAAGTACCTCCTTTTGCTCTGCTGTTCATAGAGCAGGGATCACCGAGGGTTGCCGGGAAAGACCCCCAGGTCCCACCCATTCCCCCCAAATAAGCAGCGGCACTCCCGGGCTGAGGAGCAGCACTGCAGGGGGAGCAAAGCTAGCAGCACCCCGGACCCTGTGCTTGCTCAGAGAGGGTTAAACAAACTCCCACACCAGCGGAGCTCGGTGCAGGGAGTGACTCACAACAGTCCCAGTGAGAAAAGCAGTTTTGTTTTGGTGACACACCATCCACATCACGCGCTGCCTTGCAGGGAGCCATGGGCCTCCTGACATGAAGGCAGCAGAGGTAGAAGTGGACAACCAGCAGCCTGTCCCAGCCCGCCCTTGCCCCGAGTCCCCGGCCCCTCCCCAGCTCCCTTGTAACGCAGGGCAGCAGCCAGAGAGGGGTGACGGCGCTGGCATCTCCATGGGGTGTGGGTGGCAGGTATTCTGGGAGACACACGCAGCTTAATTTTGCATTCTTTTTCTCTATATATTTTGCTAAAGTTTTGACAACAAAATCTGCACAGAGCATAAATATCCCCTAATCTCATCCAATACCCAGTTTAGCTCCCTGACGAGCCTGTTGTATGGCTAGACGACAGTATCAATGAACACCGATTGATCGAGTCCTCCCATCCCCTTTTTCACTCTGGAAAGGGAGATTTGCATCAAAGGGGGTGTACTGGGTGTGCAGAAGGGGGTGTCCTTTCCTCCTTCACTCCATCCAACCTGCCAGAGTGAGTTGGGAGTGATGAAGACTGGAGTGACGAAGGAAATAAGCTCAGGGACAGATTCCTCAGGTGAAACACCATCTACACAGCCTCAGCAGCTGCTCAGCTGCTCTCCCAGAGCAGGTCATGGGCTGCCTGCATGTCTTACCTTGTAGACCTTGGAGAAGAAGCCGCTGCCTATCAGCTCAGCGTTGAAGTTTTCCCAGAACTCCAGCTTCCTGACAGCTGTGCGCAGCCTCTGCCAGCGGTCCACGTGGTAGTAGGTGTCAGACGACTCGCCATAGTACTGCATGGGGCCAGAGGGCTCCGGTGTGATCAGCCCTGCCTCACACATCATGGGGGCAGCAGCTAAAACACAATGTATTTCACAGTGAGCCAAGAGTGGCATTTGGACATCAAACAAATACCCGCACTAGAGACCAGCGCTGGACGAAGCCTCAGGAACAGGGGGAGAGGAGACGAGGCACCAAGATTACGCACCCTGCAGCACACGTTGCACTGGGAAGCACCAATGGGCACTGTCTCCTGGATAATTCACCCTGGGCTTACGCCTGCCTTAGGCAGGTTGTATTCGGACTTCTTTAGACTAGGATTAAAAGGTGCCAAATCAGTATATATTGACTTATACTTTCTAAAGGTTTAGGATAGATAGGATACATCACTTTCAACACATGATAGTGCAGCCCAGGAAAAGCGCAGAGGACTCGGGCTTGCTCAACCAGCTTACGTTGGGTTAAAAGCCACTGTGTCTAAATTGGGCTTTTAGCACAGGTCACGTGCCAGACACTAATGCCACCTCCGTCAGCCCAGAGCTCCAGGCAGGGCTGAGCTACTGCTGCAGAGGGTCATGGCTTGGGCGTGCTAGCAGGAAACACTCAATCTTAAAAGGGTCCTCCCTCGGCAGGTGCCTACAGTTCATTGCAAGCCCTAAAGAATCACAGAACAAGGAAACACCCCAGCAACCCTCCTCCAGGCCGTGTATCCCCAATTTGACTCCAAGCCCCAAGTGCCTCTGCTAAATTGTCTTCCTTTTCCACTGCTCTGATTCTCACACTTCTCTCTCCAGTCCCCTCCCTCTGTTCTCCTTTCTGCCTTCTACAGCAGCAGGCTCTCACTCTCCCAAAGCCGTATGTCATCCTTCCCCTTCTCCCGCATCGCTTGTCTCTAGTTACTTCCAAAGATGCAGGGGAGGTAAATCCAGTGGATAACGGGCTTCTGACACCCTCAGCAAGGCAAATAAGGCACCTATTTCTGGATAATTGTAAACAATTGTTGGCACACTACAAAGGTGTCTGAGCACCTTCCACTCACAGCATGTGCTCTGGGTCCTGGGGCCTGACGAGCTGCTTTGCCAGACTGTGACCAGATGAGACAACAACGGGTAGCTCTTCAATGCTTACAGCTGAAGCAAAGGTAAGCTCTGCCCTCCCTAAGTTTCATTCCTAGATCTTGCACCAAACAAGGAACCGTATCAGCATCCCTTGATCCCATGGATCATTTCATGGCTACTTTGCTCCTCCAGGGCAAGGCAAAATCTGCACTGAGACGTGCATAAAATATTTGCACCAGCCACCCACAATCCAGCCAAGGTCCAAAGAGAGAGCTGCCAAATGGGGACAGACAGATGTGGCTGGGCTAAGCAGGGCAGGAATTCAGGGAGAGACAAGGGCTGGGACATGGGCCAGGCAGGCAGACAGTACCAGGCAGCGCAGGGTTCCCCGACACACACAGCAGGCAAGCTCCGGGCTGAGACGGAGGGAGCTGCAAGGCAGGGGAAAACCAGCACGAACTTCTGAAAGCAGCCAGACCCCAGAGCTGCCACCACAGGACAGTCCCACACAGACTGCAGGAATCCAGCCCCAGCAAAATCAACACGACACACGGGCTCCTACTTGATTGCTCAGCAAACGCCCGCAGGACCAAAGCCCCAGAACTGCTGGTGAACTGGGGAGCCTGTGGCCGTGATCGGTGGAGAGCGCTCTGATCGGGCAGGGCACATGGAAGAGGTTAGAGGGCCACAGGTTCACCCCTGCTCTGACCCAAGGACAGGCAACCAAGGAACATCCCATGATGGAATGCAGCTGCAGGGACCTGCCTGGAGGTTTTTGGCTCGGGACAGTCACTGGTACTGACAGCCAGCACCCTCTGAGACACAGCCCCCTCCCATCCAGCCTGCACCCAGGCGCCGTGCACTGGCGCAAGGGAAGAGGCTCGTGCAGAAGCAGGGGACAGGACTCACATCAACCACGCTCTGGCTGTGTCACTGAAGGCATTACCTTCCCACAGGGACGATTCATCCACATTCCACAAGGACAACGCTCTCTGGTGTGCAAAACGGTCCAGCTTTGGCAGGGCTTGGGGCACGGGGGCAGCGGGGCAAGGCACCGGCACAAGCTGGTGGCAGGGTGCAGCAAAGGGCTTCTCCTGCCCATGGCCATGCTCAGCATGCAGGGGCGAGGGGCAGGAGGTGCTGCAGCTCCAGGCTAAGCAAGTGTTGCTTCACACGCAGCCAGCGAGGCACAGAGGAGCTCCTCCACATCCTGCGCAATTGGCCAGGACATAAGGAGACGACGACAGGGTCTGATGGATCCCGCTGACCCCAAGCCACCAAAAAAACATGGAGAAGGACTGGCAAAGGGTCACCCTGAGCATCGGACCCATCTGTGAGGATGCACTCTCAGGGTTTACCCACTCCTGCCCCCAATCCTGGGACACAGATTTGCCCCCTCCTGTTGCGTGGCTGGCGAAACAGTAACGCAGCAAGCCACAACGTCACCCTGGGGTGCCGGTCACTCACCAGCAAGCATCCCCAACTGCTGCTCCAGCCACCAGAGACACACTTACCCAGCAGGCTCTGAAAGCCTCTCCCTCCACTTTAGCACTCCTCAGTAACAAAAGAAAGAGAAAGAGGAGCCTTTCCCGACTGAGGTGCCCCGATCCTCAGCCACCTTGGAGCCCCTCCTGCCTGCAGGGTGACCTGGGCACAGGCACGACAGGTCCCCTTGAGTAAGGCAGGCTGTCTGGGGCTGCCTCTTCCACAGGGAATGGTTTCCTTTTCAGAGGCCTCTCTGTTCAGTGCTTTTCCCACGTACCATCTCCTCCTGCCATGACCTAGTTCATCAATTGCCTCTTTGTCCAGTAAAGAATCCCTGCAGCATCCCCAGCACGCTGGGAATGGCCCCTCACATTATGCCGCCAAGTGGGAGCCGAGTCTTTATTTTCTTCTTATAAACGCGTCTGTTTGTTCCCATATTAGTGCTGACACGTAGGCTGGGGGAGAAAATGGCCTTTCAAAATGCCGAGATTTATTTCAAGGTGCTGGGGAGGGAGGGAAAGGATGGGAGAAGGACGGGGAGCAGGAAGCGCAGTCTCGGGGGAGAGCCCGCAGCCCCGGGCAGGGTGCATCCTCGGGGTCACCAGCAAGGTTTAGAGCAGCCAAAGCCATGCTTTTGCCTGAGCAGGCAAAGCTGCCCCTATTCCCGGTGCTCCCAGCTCAAATTCAACCCATGGTGGGGAGACCAGGCTCGGGCACATGTGCCCTTCGAGGCTGCCCTGCCTGCAGAGGTGGAGGAGGGAGCGGGGTGCCCCTGGCTTCCACCGCACTCGGGAAACTGCCCATGTCCCCGAGCTGTCAGCTGTGCCCACGGTGAGGAATGAGCCGACACGGGCCTGTCAGCTCCCCAGGGACACAAGGAACAGCAAGGAAGCAGCTCACAGGCAGCTGGGAAATGTTTGGGTGCTGTGAGCTGTCGCTGCAGGAAACCCACTCCTTGCCAGATTAAAAACTTGAAATTAGCAGTCATTTGAAAAGCAGACCTGGGGCACCACCTTCCTCTGGGCTTTCCTCATCCGCAGACACCAGGGAGGCACCCGCAGGCTGCAGGAAAGGGTCCGGCTCCCTGCCAGGGCTCACTGGGGCTGCCCACCCTTGCTGCCACGACACGGGCTCAGCCAGGCTCCAGCCGCTGCCCGGGCTGACGGAGGGGCCGTACCCAGCCCCACGCACGCGCTCTGCAAGAGCAATGGCGCAGCCAAAAGCGTGGCTTCGGCCCCACCGCCACGGCTGGCTCCAGCCTGTCCCTTCTGCCCAGCAATGCAGCACCCACGGCTCCCCAGCAAGACACCACTCGTCAAACCGGCTTCTCTCCCAGACCCGCGCACCGAGAACCTACCCAGGCTCTGCTGCGAGGACACAAACCTCAGGCTTCAAACCCCTCTTCTAGACAGCAAATCTTCCTGCAAAAAGGGGAGGACAGACTCTTCCTCCCCTCACCCACCAGACAGCCAACCTGCCTCCCCTGCCACGGTTTCCAGGACTTTTCTTCTCATCATCAGGAAAGCAGAGAGCTTCTCCCCACAGCAAGCAGGAGGCTGGACTGGCCCCAGGGACACCCCCCCCGCACCAGGAAGCCCAGTGCCTGATGGGGGGAGCCTTGCGCCGGGGAGCAGCGTGTAAAAGCTCAGCTGGTGCTTACCAACATGCCATGCAAAAAACCTGCTGTTGAGTGGGATCACTCTGTAAACAAAATATCTTTGCCAGGACAGCAGGGTGCCAGCACTGGGGCGCAAACAGGGGAACCCACCCTCCTGGTGGAGGAGGAGTTGGCACCGACCGCGTATGCGTGCACGTGTGCAGGATTTGGCCTTTTAGCAGGGATCGGGTACAGAAGGATGTTTAGAAATCTGTAGGTGCTTTATCAATATTTTGTAAGTGTCCAGCACTAGGGTTTACCTGTTGTGTTGCTGGTAACGATCCTGATGCTTCACTGAGGGCCAGTTGTTTGCGTCTCATCAATAAATCGGTAAGCCACTTCAGTGAGCGGTTTTCTCCTGCAACGCTCCCTACAGCCCTCTCCGTCCTGCCCTCCCCGGGCTGGCTCACGCAGACGGCGGGGTGAGCGCTCCTCAGCCCCCGGGTGAAAACGCAAAGCAAGTCCAGATAACGATGGTGACATTAGATGAGATCATCTGTCTAAGCCAGATGAACAAAACGCCTCAGTAGAGTTACTCAGCATTTTATCTCTGTCAACAGAAAGGAACTTTCTTCCGTGCTGTCTTCATAACGGACACCAGCAAACCTTCTTGTAGCATGAGGAAAATGTAGCGGGACAAGCAAAACCAAAATGGATTTGTTGCTGATCCCTAAAAATAGGTCATGGGTATTTTTGAGTTCTTGACCCACAAAAACAAAGGAAAAAGTATTTCCTGAATACTCCTGTCTCGGGGAGGAGGCTAAAGACAGACCACAGCTCCTACTGCCCAGCGAGAGGTGGGCTTCCCACAGATAAGACAGTGACATTCACCAGCGCAAGCGTGTCAGGAACGGCCTGGCGGCCCATAGCTCCCAGCACCAACGGCAACCAGCTGGCCTCCCCCGGGTGCCATCGTTACACAAGTCAGCGGCTAGCTTTGCGTAGACAAGCTCACATACATGACAACATCTACTCTAAACCTGGCTGCTTCCCTCAAGCTAACCTCAATATATTCATCTCCCCAGTCGAAAAGACAATTAGACAATTTTCTTCCGGGTGGGGAAATAAATAAATAAAACCGAATCAGGAAGGCGAATTAAAGTAAAATACACAGCAGGGATAAAGGGATACTCGCGTTTCATTTGAGCATGAACGCACTTTTCATAAAATGAACTAAGTAAATACAGCCCAGAAAGACTTAAAAAGCTCAGGGTAAGTTACTGGCAGGATAAATCATTTTCACTTTGCAAGTTCAAGTGCTTATCATGCTGCTGTCAACAAGGACATCTGTGAGCCACAGACCTGGACAAAATCCTGCCCTCCTGGGATGCCATCATGCTCGCAGGGCCGGGATCACACCCTGGGTAGCAATCCCAGCTTTGACTTCACTGCTCTGATTTCAAACCTATCCTTTGCCAGGTAAGAAAGAAACCTTAGGAAAGATCTAAAATCTGGGAAAGCTGCTTTCCCAGGATATTTAAACACAAAGGAGTCACGAGAAAACGGACAGCTAAAGTGTCCTTTTCCTGAGGGGAAAACACCAAGTAACAGGGACAAGGGCATTATAAGATCCAGCAAATGGGAACTTAGACAATCCACGAGGACGGCAGGTCCTTGGCACAGGTAAGCGCAGGTCTTTGTTGTATCTGGCCTCTGTGTGACATAAATCCCCTTCGAAATCTGAAATAGTTGAAAGACTCTATGCTTGTTATGCCGAGGGAGGGCCTAAGCGTTGAAAAACCTGATCAGGACACACTCTTGATCCCACCTAACTTATAAACAAGATGCACGTCATTCAGAAAGCAACCTAACCAAAAAGCATAAAGCTTCAAGGTGAAGATCTATGGCCGATGATACCTGCAAGGGGGAGACAAGCTCGTAAGATCTTCTGGCCCTAAAAATCAGTATTTCCCCGAGGCCTTCAAGGAAGAGATTAATTGTGCAATGAACATTTTTGAAGATAAGTGGAGAGGGACTGGCTTCTCCAGCAATCAACTGTCCCCCTCCACAAAAGACAAGCCTACAGGGGAACGAAGACACAGCTGGTCCCCTCCTCACCCAAGAAGCCCTGATCTCCAGCTCCCTTGTGCCCACGCCCAGCAAACCGAGTCCCACTTGAAATGGCTTTCACAAAACTGATAAAGACCCGTCAGGCCAGGGTGCACAAAGACATTTAGGCAGCTAAGATGCAGTTTGGCCTCTAGCAGGCTTAAGGACAGTCAGGCACCTAAATCCTCCAAGGAGAACTTGTCTGTTCTGCACTAAGTTTTGGGCAAGTTTAACCCAACCATCTGTGAAGGTCTCTGTGTGGAGTCCACCCCAGTAACGCTGCCCATGCACAGAAAGCGCCCCAGCGCTGCCTGCCAGGTGGGAAATCGGTGGGTGGTTTGAAGGAAGAGAAACAAGACAAGAACACGTGAAAACACCCTCTCCAGGGCAGCCAGCAGACAAGGCTTTGAGTTGGCTCCCCTTGCAAAATCGATGATGATCAACAAGGCACATGGATTCCTTTGAGATGGAAAGGTGCAGAAAAGAGTAGAGGAAAAAAAAAACAGTCGTAACAGCTCATCAGTCACAAGCCTAATCCCACACATTTACTGTCTATCTCGGCTCCCTTTGCTACATTCTTCATACATTTTCTGTGATTTTTGTTTTAATTCTGAAGACTCATGGTATCAAACCCCTAATTGATGTCACATGGCACTTATTTCACCAGCATATATAAACCTCATTTTCCCCTGATATTTAATTGACGCTATACAAATGAAAAAGCAGAGCAGGGCACGTGGGTGTTTAAAAGGAAGCTCAGCATGTGGGAACTGTCAAGTGTTTGAGCTTGCTAGAACATCCCCAGCCCACTCTCTCCATCAAGAAAAACGCATTAGGATGAGAAAAGATACCGTGACCTTACTGCTGAAATGTTAAGAGGTATCATCTGATAGCGATTACTGCAACTTGCTTCTTGTTGCAGCCCAGAGACGAGGGCTGGAGGCTGTGGAGGGACCGGGCAGGAGGTGGGGGCCATACTGTCAAACAACCAAGGAACGGCCCCGCTCCTTGCAAACCCAAATGTGCTCCACAGCAGGTGAAAGCCATGCGCTTTATCTTCGGGGTTTCCAACCAAAACCCCAAAGATAAATCTCAAATCTTAACCACTCTGTGTTGCTTCCCAGAAGTCAAGAAATTATTTTTAGCTCAAGGATTGTTCTGGGTGCAGATGTCCAGAGTCCTAAGCTAGAATAAAGGCTTGGGCTCTCTGCCACGCACTGCTGGCAGACCGCCCCACGGTAAACGAGCCTCCGTGTCCATCTCACCTCAAATGCCAAAAAGCAGTAAAAGCACTTTGCTGGTTTCACAAGACATTCCGGTATCTCAGCAAGGAAAACCCCACCTGCAACAACCAGCATCACTCCTCATCAGGGAGAACACGGTTTCCTACCCCTCGGGTCCTCTCCTGCAGGTCTTGCTCGGAGTGCTGAAGCGTTTGCTACCTCCTGTCCATAAGAATGCACCGAGCTGGAGACGGCCACGCGCTGTGCTGCGAGCGCACCGGCAGCTCCCCGCAGCAGTAGTACCTGGCACTAACAGTGCTTTATACGTTCAACAAGCTGCTGGAGCTGTGCATGGTCTTCGCCAGTGGTTTCTGAGCAATGCAAAAGCTCCCTGCTGAGCTTCACACACAAGCTCTCACCGCACCTCGTGAGCACTTCTCCTCCTAAACACAGTCTATCTCTTTTCAAACCACTGTATGTCACTCGGTTCCTACCAGCTCTTGTAACACCCACAAAAAAAACACTGAATAGAAACAGCACCAAATCCCCTGAAAGCACTTAATTCTGGGGATGCTTAGAGGGCATTAACTGGGCTTTGCACTTTGGGATCCAGGTGGGGAGAAACTTGGTTTTACACATGGAAAAACATCAGGAGATGGCTCGAAGTCACAAAACTGCCCCAGCACCATTTCGGAGAGGACCTAGCGAACCCGAGATCCATGCTGCAGCCATATCTCCACCCCTCAGAGACAAGGGGATGAGTTGGGTGAAGAAGATAGCTAATGGGGATCCACCTCCTGTTGACTGCTGTATCTACAGGCTTCCAGTGGATCATGGAAAGAATAACCCGATGGGTCCTTGCAGCATCCTCCAGCACTGTGGTGCTGGCTGCCATTGGGGACAGGGACAGCAGCCTGGAGGGACCACAAAACCCTGCTTTTCTCAGGTTGTTCCAAGGAACACACTAACCATGATAAACAGAATCAAACATTTTAAGGTCTTTGAAATCTGTAGGTGGGCAGACACCAGAGTCACCACTGTGACCATGCTGCTCCATGAGATTATTCATGTACGACACCAAAAAATCCTGCAGAAGTGGCACAGCCTAGTGAGTAAGGAGCTGACTCGGGACACGTAGGCTGCAGCTCCAGCCTGCATCTCCTTGGCATCACCTTCCCTCCTCCTTCCTCTTCTTGGCTTTTCTCAGCCCTTCAGGACAGGGGCCGGCTCTTAGCCCACACAGAGCTTGCAAAATGGGGAAAGTGCTATCAGAGCTAGAAGTTCATGAGGAACAGCTGCCCCAGAAACAACCGTTTACCCCCATTTCTCCCTCTCGGTGTGACCGGAAAATCTGGCCTGGGACACGCTGAGCACAAGGACACTGTACCTGGGCTGGTGATGAAGGCCACAGTCCCACCTCAGCTAAAGCATCCTGCCCTGCCGCCCCCCTGCCCTGCCACACGTGCTAGCCACTCTCACGTGCCTGCTTTGATACAGTCTGACCGCTTTAACTATGCATCAATTCAGCTGAAAACTATTTTTGCAGGGTTCGTCCTCAGCCGGATGATTCCCTGACGTGCCTCACCATCAGGACCTCCAGTGCCGGACCACGGGCAGGCACGGTGGACCTGCCCTTCCTTTTGCAGGCTGGACTCGCACCAGGCGAGCAGTCTCATCTACCATAGCCTTAGTCCAGAGCAAAGGGGCCACAGCTCCGAAGCTGGAGACAGGGCGTTTCCTGACCTGGCCCACGCTCCGGCAGAGCCCCTCGGAGGCTGGATCAGTGCAGAGCCAGCACAGCCCAGCTGCCAGGTCTTCCCAGAGCTTCATCTCCTCCTGATCAATGCGAAAGCACCCTGAGCCAGGGTACCGCACCCTCCCCAGCGCCTGAGAAATGGCTCTTTGCTGACATTTGCCCAAAGCCATCTTTGCATCAAGCTGGGGAGAAAGGAAGGGACAGCCCTGAGGGACACGTTGCCGCCCTGTTTCCACAGGAAAGCCACACTCCGCAGCGTCCCGCAGCCAAGGTGGAAAGCCAGGGACATGGCACAGGGCGTCTGTGTCTCCAGGGCTGGACCAGGGGCTTTTGCATCAGCTGCAGCCAGCCAGGGAAGGAGCATCTGCTGTGCGCTTTCTCTGAGGCCAAAGAGCCTTTTGGCCCCACATCCACTTACAAATCATCGCTTCCCACCACCTTGGGGACACAGCAATGCCAGATGGAAGGCGGTACATTTTCCAAACACCTCAGGGACTTGATCAGTTTAAGGGAGAGCAAATCAACCCCTGGCTCATCAGGCATGAAAAGCACTCATTCGTCACCTGCACGTCCCACTCATCACCCTCAGGTGAGCAAAGTTTCTAATTTTAAGTTCAGGGCTGCCCAAAGAGCACCACTATCACACCATGGCACCAAGCACCAGCACAAGGCACTACTCAGCATTCAAATAGAGCACAAATGGGGACCAGAATAAGCTCTTTGAACTGCTCCGTGCCGTTCTTCGGCAGGCACATAGATGGAGCGGAAAGTTCAGTTGAAACTAGCACACAAGAATCAACGGAGGCAGCTGTTCTGAAACAGGGCACCCGAAAGCCGTGGTCTATTTGGGATCCTGTGCACTGGGGCTGCCAGGAGGCTTGAAGCTACGCACAGAAGAGCGAGGGCGGCGTATTTTGCGTGTTAGAGGTGTGATCGTTACACTAATTGCAGAGGGGAGAGGCTGCTCTGCCCCGTGGGGCTGAGGGGATGCTCACAAGGGGCTCCTGAGGGTGGGCGCGCAGCCATGGGCGCACCCGTGGCTCCAGGGCAAAGGAAGAGAGCTGCGGGCCAGGCTCTGACACTCAGCTGTGGGGATGGTGCCCACCTGCCCCCGGTGCCCTAAAGAACCTGGGCAACGTGGGACACAGCCCATACTGAGGACGCTGCAGAAAGATACCCCAGGAGGTGGGATCAGTCTTCCTTGGGAAGTGCTGGTCTTTCTCCAGTGAGCGTTAAAACCAGCAGGGAGACCTGCTTGGACCAGGCACCCCACTCCGAAAGAACTAAACCTGGCGAGAGACGAGCCGGGGCTCCAAATACCCTCGAGGCTCCGGGCCTTGGTTTGCCCTTCTGTTGACGGCAGCTGTTTGGGCAGAGGGGAACAGCAGCTGAGAGACACCTGACGGAAAGAACTTGAGAATTAAAACAAAGCAAACCCAGGCTTTAATTTAAGGGCCACCCCCATTCTGGCAGAGGGCGATCCCGCGTCTGAGGGAGCACAGCCTGCCGTTGCTGCCCGCGGGCTTGGCAGACGCACCAGCACGCAGGGAAAGCGGTGGCCATGCTTTTTTAACCGAGGCTCAAACCAACAACCAACCAACTGGATCTGGTGACAACAGAGGTACATTAAACAGCCTTGCTGCGCTCCTCCACAATCCCTCCCTCGCTCCACAATCACGGCGTCCCACCCTGGCCCGATGCCCTTCCCCGTTCAGCAACGCTTGGGCTCTGCTTCGTTTTCCAAGCTCCATGAGATCCAAGGCAAAAACAAAGCATCATCCTTCTGTTAAGCAGAAGCCACTCATCCCGTTCCCTTCCTAAGGAGACCTTTCTTCCCCTCTCCACATTTGCAGGTCGCAGTTCAAGGAAAAAGACAAGCCAAAGAGCTGCTGAGAAGATGGACAAAAGCTGCCCCCAGCCTCCTCAGCTGCGGGAGCAGCCGCAGCGAGGGGCACTCCAGCAGGCAGCCCCCAGCTGGCTGAATATTAAAGCCTGCAGAATTCAGCAGTGAATTTGACTCATGCTTCCTAATCCTGCCTCAAGTGCAAGATGCACGTGCCTCCCTGAAGGGATGGCTCCGAGCGAAACTTTAATTAACTCTTGATCCACCATGAGAGGAAAGGCCAAGCTTCCCCTGGGCTGAGGAACGCCAAAATACCCATATTCCCCAGCCCTTTCAGCTCGGCCGCCTCCGGAGTGAAGAGGCGTTCACTCAGCACTGGGACTTTACATGGCCCAAATTGTCCTCTGGATGTGTTTCTCTCCCTCCATCATTTACAGGAGCCCCTGGGGCACTATCCAGATAATTCACAGCCGAATACCGCATTCCCCACAACCTCCCTCTGCCTCATTTCCCAGGCTGCACACGGGGGAGAAGAGCCCGAGCCCTCGCATCGCCACATTCGCTCCAGCGCCTTTGCAGATGCGCCACCTTGGACCGAGCCACCCCCGTGCTGGGCAGAGCAGCGCAAAGGGGACGAGGTGGCGGTGGGTCCCCGAGCAAGTGGCACCTTAGCGGCAGACCTGAATCCAGCAGAGGACACAGACAGCATGGTAAACCCGGTGTGGAACCTTGCTGCTTCAGAGGGGTCGTTCTGGGAGACATTCTGCCCCTTGCAAGCTTAAGAAGCCCCCAGCACGTGTTTCCCCTTACATGTTTTCCGCTCTCGAGCCAAAGCAGGACTGTAGTAAATATCCAGCAGATAAAGCTGAAATCCTGTTAGAGCATCTCAGACGTTATTTTTCCCAGCAGTGGAAAATTAATAACGGCAGCCCCATCGACCCCAGCTGGCTCGTCCCCAACGCTGGAGCTACGGTCTTCAGCAGCTAAACGATTGATCTTCCCAGGCAGCTTAAAACAAATTAACGAAAGACAAAGAATTTGGAGCAAATTTTCTCAACCTTTCATAGGTAAGGGGCAGAGAATCCCTTCTCTGCTTCTTAGCCCTTTTCCTGCAAAAAGCTAGAGCGAAATTATTCCAAGGGGTTTGGCAGATGCTGCTGTGCTTTGAAGCTTTCTCAACACCAGAAAAAACACGTTTTCAGACCTGCTTTCATCGCACTGTGTAACCCGTGCACAGAAACAAACCTCCCCCTCCCACTCTATACACAGTCGGGAGGTGACGAATTGCCTTAGCTTCACCAGCGTTGAAGAGGGCTTGTTTCAGCCAGCCCGTTTCTCAGTCTCTGCCACCCAAATCTTCCCAGGAGCTGGCGTGCCGGCCAATGCTGGCATGATGGCCAATGCTGGCCAACTGCCCACCTCCGCCACCCCGGCTGCACCAACAGGCGCGCAAGGAAAACCCACAATCTTCAAGACTCTGTGTGACAAGAAACATGACTGAGGCTCCAGGCCTCAGCTGTGGCAGAGGTTTTTCAATTGCAAACATAGCTACATTCATTAACTTTTTTTTTTTCCCCCCCTGCAACAGATTTACTCACGCTCAGCAAAAAAAAGCTACTTCAATAAACCGCTGCTGATGGTGGGACGCCAGCGAGGGAGCACCCCGTGGGTGCTGCGCCGCTCTATCTCATCTGTAGGCAGGGACTAAAACCATGGTGATCTTCCTGCCCGAGGCTGCAGGAGATAAGTGGGTAAGAAATAATTTAAAAGCCCGCACTTTGAGATGGAGGTAACCGGCCCCATCTCAGCACGACAGCCGAGTGCTTTCTCAGAAGTTCAGCATCTCGGCAGCACTTTTGGGCACCGCATCCCTGCCCTGCACTCGGCCCTCGCCCTGGCTCCCCGCAGCCGGGCTGTGCAGATGCAGGGGAGACGGTCCCTGCTCCGACAGCCTCCAGGATACATCCTGCAAGACACGAGTCCTTCCCAGGGCAGACAAGGAGGGCAAGCTCAAAGGCAGACAAGGAGGGCAAGCTCAAATCCTGCTGCATCAGGGCAGGGTTTGCCTGTCTGCCTTGGGGGCAACACCTCAAGCCCAGTTTGCCTCAAGCATCCAGGACCGCTGTCCCCCCTCTCCGCTCTGAGCCCTTCTCTTGCTACCGCTACAGCGGGATGTATCAAATCCACCACCGGCCTGTTAAAAAACACATGACTTGTGGGAAGTTGAACTTCAGCTGGCTGACAAGCCGCCCAGCTCTCCTGCACGCCTCATAAAGTCAGGTTACCCCGCTAGGGAAATCAGTCATTCACTTGCCCCCATTAAATCCATGTCTCCATGTAACGCTAGATAAACAAGCAGTATTTGCATGACAGCACGTTATAAAAAGTTTCTCAAGACAAGCAAGCTGTTTCCAAGAGCTCTGCACACAGCGTCACAGCCAGCTAATGCCAGGGACACCGAACGCAGTAAAGTCTCTCTCCAGGGAACAAGGTATCACTCAGCAGCTCCCAAAGGGAAAGAGAAATACTGAGATGAGCATTTTCTTACCAATGCAGCTCAGCAGGCTGAGCCCCTGAGGCAAGCCCAGCTCCCTGCAGACGTTCTCTCATACCAGTCCACTACTGCAAAGCAGGAAGACTTGGCCATCACTAAAGCTAAAACATACGAAAAGCACATTAAGTGAGTTGCCCAAGGCCGTGTGATGAGCCAGTGTCAAGGTGGGGTGTCAAGCCTGAGCTGTGAGGGGTGAGAAGGGCCCCCCCCAACCCCTGGGCTCGCAGACTCGGCTCTGCCCGTTTGCCTTCCAGGCTCCCCCTCGCAGCTCAGCACAGAGCACATGGTGATTTGCACTGAACAGCTCTTAATGCATGATTTTCTTCTGTGAATCTGCCCAATAAAGCTTTCGAAACTACATGCATTTTTAGCCCCAGAACATACTTTGTCCAGAAGTTGCCCAGCTCGGTAGCATGGCCCGCTGCACGGGGAGGGAGAGTTAGACCTGCCGAGACCGAATGCAGCCCGGGCTGCGCCGCCGGCAGTGCTGCCCACCGCAGCCACCTCTTCCCATCCCCTACTGTCGCTGCAGAGCCCTTAACCCAGCGCTGGCGGAGCGGCAGCGTGGGGGCAGGTCCGGCAGGCTCATGCCCACTGCGGGTTCCTACGCTGCAATTTGCTCGATGCCCACTCCCCCACAGAGGAGGGAGAGGAGCAGAGAGGAACCCCAGCGGCGACCCAGCGGTTGAGGAGTAGGAGGCTGGTGAGGATGCAGTTCGTGCAGCTTACCTCTCCCAGGACACCAAAGCCCCTTCCCACCCCACTGTAACTGCAGCAGCTTCCGCCAACTCGCAGCAGGATGGAGCTGACCCACGGCACAGGCACTTTATCTAATCACAGCTGTCCCTGGGGACACGGGGGGAGCGCGGCACGGGCCGAACACCTGCTAAGTAGCAGCAACACGACACTCCATGTTCGGTGGCACCAGATGTACACCTCTAGCCTTAAGCACTCACGATGAAGATCAGATGGGGCAGGAGCATTTGCCATCAACGCTCAAAGTTGAAAGTTGCCTCAGAAACTGTGCTCCAAGTCTAAACCCCATGGCCTTACTTTACGTGAACCCAGGCTGCTGCTTTACATAAAGTTTTCATTGCAAAATCTGCCCTTGGGGAAGAAGATTACACAAGGCTTCATTTGAACAGTAGGAATGACCCTGAAGTGTTTTCTTTAAAGGCCCTGATGTTTTTAGCTCTGACTGCAGGAAGCCGCCAGGCTTCCAGTCCCCAGCAGAAGAAAATCAGCTTCTTGTGCTCACAAGGATGACAAGCAGCAGCTTTCTCCATACAGCAAGTGGTGGGGAGGTTGCAGAAAAATCCCAGTTTCTGCCATAATTGGACTTCCCCATTTATGCCAGGTGCTTTTCAGGTAACTCCTGTGCCGCTCCCCCGGTGCGGGTACATTTTGTGTGCAGCCTGAAGATACTGAACATGCTCCCAAAAGCTCTGCCAACTGTTGTAGAAAGGTACTTTGGTTACAAGAGGACCTCCAGTTTCAGCCCATGAGCTTACACATTGCTTCAGGAGCTTCTGAAACATCACTAGAAAGCACCAAACCTGATGATCACAGGGCTAATAATTTAGAGAGAAAATAACAAGAGTGAACCAAGAGCAAGCAGAGCAGTGGGGACTGCTGGGGGCTTTGCTGTGCAAGGAGGACCTTGCCTGGTGGCCCTGCGGAAGAGATGCTGGAAGCACAGCTGCAGCTCACCCCACGCAGCCCCCACGCCAGGTGCGAGAGTGACATTCCTGCAGCAGCGCCCGTTCCCGGCAGAGTAAGATTCAACGGGAAAAGGACAAGGAGATATGTGCCACCCTGAGTGACTCAGCCCTGACTCCTGCCTGCGGAAGGACTGTGGGCCAGGCAAGGACCCTCCAGCAAGGTCCCTGTGGGGCTCTCAGTGCCGCCCGGTCTTCCCCACGCTGACGGGCCCACCCCGTGACGAGCTGACATCCCAGCTTTGCAGCCCGGTGCATCCCTCAGCCTCACTGCTCGGGTCCAGCTTGGCTTTAGAGTCTGTTCCTGCTCAGCGACAGCAGCGCTGTAACTCCCGTCCTGTGATTCACACCCACCCACATGCAGGTACCCCCCCTTTGAACACTTCAGCTCCAGCCGGCGGCTGTTTGGCCCCTTGCACGTTTGTGCCACGCTGTGACTGTCAGCAATGCTTTCACTACTCGAGTGCTGGCTTTTCACCATTTGTTTACCCTGCAACTTTACCCCAACTTTGCATGCAGGTTTTACACAGCCTCCACCTCAGTTTTCCTTGTTGTCTGAGTGGTGGTGGGTTTTTTTAAAAAAGAAAAACAAGATACATTTGGGATTGAAGCAGGAGGCAGGATCCTGCAGCTCGAGTGTGCTCTCTCCCGGGTACTGTTTCTGCACTGGAATTGCTGAACTTGGCACGGAAACGGGAGAGATAGACACTGGAGCTGCTGGGCCACAGATGTGGGAGAATCCTGCCCAAGCTGCCCTGAGCCATTCCTTGCTGCTCCGGGGCAGCGCGGTGTCGGCATGCCAGGCGCACCGTGAGAGAGCAGGGGAAGAGGGACCTTTTCTGCAAAGCAGAGACTGGGTTGAAAACAGATCTCTCCTTCAGCAAACCACGCTGAGCCACCGTCTGCACGGGGTGCGCAAGCAGCATCAAAGGCAAACTACTGGCTCGGAGACAGGGAAGGGTGACACAGAGCAACAGCCTAGGAACTCCACGCCAAGCACAAACTCTATTTCCCCCCCCTGCCCCCCCTGGGGTCTACTTTTTTCTGGCAGCCTTCTAAAAAGCCCAGAGCCCTTCTCCGAATGAAGACTAGGGACAGTTTGAGAGAGACATCGGTCTCCTGGGACCACCGAACAGGTGCCGGGGGCAGCAGATGGGAAACCACCTCTGGCTCGGCTCGGGACCAGCCCAGGCCAGGAGACCCGCTGAACCGCTCCCCCCGAAGCTGCTCCTCCTCGCCACCGCTCCCGGGAGCGGCTCTCCCCCATCCCCTCCTCGCCATCACTCCCGGGAGCAGCTCTCCCCCATCCCCTCCTCGCCATCACTCCCGGGAGCGGCTCTCCCCCATCCCCACCTCGCCATCACTCCCGGGAGCAGCTCTCCCCCATCCCCACCTCGCCATCACTCCCGGGAGCGGCTCTCCCTCCCCCCGGGAGGCTTCAGGACACGGCGCAGAGGAGGCCCTCGGGACTGGAATCACCTCGGTCTCCATCCCTGAAGGGGGGAGCAGGGCAGCCCAAGGGGGTTAATTAACGAAGCCGCGTCACCCTGCAGCTCTCTCAAGCGCCCTACGAGCGGCAGGGTCTGGGTACCCGGCACGCCGGGACCGCCCGCCGCCGCCGCCCGGGGACAGTGGGGACGGCGGGCGGTGCCGCTGCCCAGGGCTCGGCTCCCGGAGGTGGAGAACGCCCGGGGAGCGGGGCCGGGGGTGCTCCACGTCCCGCCCGCTCCGGAGCTTCCCGGTGGGGACACGGCGCGGGACAGCCCCGGCGGCGGCTCGGCGCCCCCCGCCCGCCCCGACTCACCCGCTCCGGATGGGCCCCGCCGGGCCCGGCTCCCGCAGGACGCGCTGCCCTCGGCCCGCCACGGCACGGCACGGCACGGCACGGCACGGCACGGCACGGCACGGCACGGCACGGCACGGCTCGGCTCCGCTCGGCCCCGCCCGCCCCACGGCGCTGCGCCACCCCCCGTGCCGTGCACCGGCCCCCTCCGAAGGCGGCATCGCCTCCCCCGAACACCCCCTCCCCACCCCCCAGGGCTGCCCCCCCGCTGCCACCGCCCCCTCCCGGGATAAAGCGCCGCGGCTCCTCCCGACGCAGCTGCCCCCCCGCCCGAGCTCCTCGGTGGAGCGCGGAGAAAGCGACCCCCGAGCATCGCACCCCCGCCCCGCGGAGGGCTGGCTCAGACCCTGCCCGGGCCGCGCCGCTGCACGCCGGGGCCAGGGCTGCCCGGAGCGGCCGGTCCCGCCGGGCCACCGCTGTTAGACCCCAGACATGAAACGGTGACAGGCCCTGGCACTTCCCAGCGTTTGAATGAAGCCAGAAGAGCTCCCGCGACCCCAAGCCTGAGGAAAGAAAGGACTTTCTATTCCCATCTCTGACGGTGGGCCGAGTCTCCTCACCTCTCCTCCAGCTCTGGCTCCTCTCCCAGCTGCTATCCCACCCCTTCACCCCCCGGGGCGTGGGTGCTCACTGAGGGCAGCCACAACAGCACCCACCACCATGCGCTTGGCCTCCCCCTGCGCCCAGGGGGCAGGAGCAGGGTGACCCCCCTCACTTGTGTGACCAGCACCGCAGCGTTTCTCCACTGAGAGAGACGCTGCTGCGACACGGGACGAGGGTGACCTGCAGGTTACAGCAACCTGTCGCAGGCGGAGTGATTAACTCCACTTGTAAGAGAGAAGTAGTGAAATGTTTATTAACATAAAATAGTGATTTAACAAAATTAGTAGTGAATGCGACAGTGTTTTATGAGATTCAATGCCAGGGTACACTTGGTTATTTACTGCATAGAGGCCGGGGTCAGACAGAGCTGTCAGGGAGACCCTCCCATTGAGTCACGAGGTTCAGAAAGGACCCCCTGGCTTTCTAAACTCCTCCTCAGAGAGGAGTCTGGCTGCGGCTGGATCCAATCCCAGCCCCAGGCTTGGTCAATGGTTTATGTCTAAAGGATTATATATGCACAATCAATCCTTAGATCCCTTAGCTAAGATTTCAAAGTTTAGCATGCTATTAGTCACTTACCGAGAATCTGTTGCGGCAACGAATCTCTCAACCTCGAGGAGCAGAACCTTAAGTGAGCGTCCCCACTCCAGGGGAGATCCTGTCGTGCAGCCGCTGCTGTGCAGCAGAGCTCCATGGGCTCTTGGGCTGTCCGCTATTTATGGAGTAAGAGAATTGGCCTATAGACATATTCGCATGGGAGCAAGATACCTAGGTCTCCACTCCAGACAGTGTTTTATGTTGCCAGCCATCTCCCACAGTCCAAGTGCAACTCATCACAACTCCCGCTGGTGGCCATGGCTTGAGCAGGAGCCGGGGGGGAAAAGGGGAAAAGGGGAGAGCACACCGCCACACAACCCCATTACGAGAGCACCCGGGACTCACTCCAGATACTTGATGAGGACAAGACAAATAAAAATCCGGGTGATGCAGGAGCAGGAGGTAGCTGGGACTCGAGGAACACAGCTGGTGACATCTGCGCTGCAGCAGTGACTCTGCTGTGCTCCCGAGCAGGACAGCAATGTGTGACCGAGGCAAGTGCTTAGCCCTCCGTCCCCTCCACAGCACTCCTGTCCCCACCAAACAGCAGGGGCTAGGGAGAGGCGCAGGCGAGAAGGGGCAGTGAAGCCCCTGCCCTCCTCTCTGGCCCTGCCAGCTCCTTGGGAATGCCTGGCACTGCCAGGGTCGGAGGCACACGGGGCCAGGAGCAGCAACGCAGGCTACAGGGGAGATGCTTGGAACAGCCACGCGGGCTCTCCTGGGTGAGGGTCCTTAAATCCTCTCTGCAGAGGCATTAACCAGCCAGGGTAGTTTCCAACAAGAACAAGATCAGGTGGAGCAAAGATGGCTGGCTGGGTACAGCAGGAAACATCACTTCAGGGGTGTCACAGACCCTCTTCCCCTGAAGCACCGTAGACACCCTCCATCAGAGCTGGCACAGGGCACTGACGTGTGAAGAGCAGGATCTAGCTGCTACAGACCACAGGTTCTGCCCACATCTCCTCAAGGCCCCAGACATGGTGTCTTGAAGCCCCCTGTACTTCTGCATGACAACCACCGGCAGGGGAAGCAGCAGAAATCCCTCCCTGGGATGTCCGGGGGTCACGTTCACCACATGAAAGGCAGGTTCTACAGATCACAGCACAAGATGCACCTTCAAAGCCACCTTCTAGTGCAGAAAGCCAGCACTTAGACATAACTAGCTGTTAAGGCTCTTAATGGCTTCTAGATACCTGACTTGAAGAATATTTACTGCCCATTTACTACTATCTTGTAAACACGGTTGCTAAGATGCAGCTGTACAATGAGAAACCATCTTCATAAGTGTCCTTCCGCTGCAGCACGGGATCCACGAGCAGCTGTTACTGCGCTGAGATCTGGGGAGCAGCAACCCATAGAGCTGCCCGACCCAGGGGTACTCACAAGTCAGGCTACAACTTTGGGCTACAAACTCCTCCCTCAAATCAGTGACCATCTCAGACATTTTCCTTACGACCAGTACCACAAATGCAGCGGGAACATTGTACGTGTGGCATCAGGAGCTCGTCAGCAGCCTGGCACCCCGGGGCTGTTGGTCAGGCTGTGCCATGGGTACCCACAGCTCCACGGCTCCACTTTCTTCAGGGGAAACAGGAAAAGGGATTCACAGGGACTAGAATCAACTCCATTCACAGGGCAGATGCGTCAGCGGCCTCAGCAAATCCGACAGGTCGGCCAGGCAAGCCTATTTGCGGCGTGAAGATCCCATGACCAAAGCTCACGTTAGGATGCGGATGCATCCCCAGTTACTTTGGTGCTCGGTGCCAGGCACGCCTCCCCCCGCTGCTGGGCGGTCTCGCCTTCAGGTGTGGCCATCTGTCCTGCCTTCCCTCCTGCCTGCTCCTTCTGCAACGTCCATCAATAGCAACATCTCCAGTGCTAAGGAAAGAGGGGAACCCTGGCTCCTTTCTCCCCTTTTGCTTTTCCCAGCACAGACACCCCTTCACAGGCTGCGTGATGCACCCGGCCAAGCTCGTGACCAGCTACGCTCCACAGAGCACCCTGCCACACCGTCCTGCCTCAGCTGTGAGCACGGATCATCCTCCCTGCAACCAGCGGCAGCAGAGCAGCCCCGGCAGCAGCTGTCTGCCCTTGCAGCCAGCAGGGAAGCCGCGAGCTATCAAGCGACCGTCGGCACGTGTCGAAGACAGAGGTGCTGTCTCGATGCTCAGGCCCAATCCAGCTGAACATCACACGAGCAGCACCATCAACACCAGCCAATGGCTCGGTGGCCCCAGCGTCCACATCATTAAGGCAAACGAACACCAGAGAGACAACCCACCAGGAACAGCGCTATCGAGCAGACACTGCCAGCAACAAACTTCACCGTGTGGATGGCTGAGAAGCCCCTGCATCGCTCTGCAGAAAACCACAGGAGCCAGGCGTTAAGTGCCACTTTTGTTTCCTCGTGCAAGTTTGTCCAGGTGCTTTTCTCCCCTGGCAAGATCTTAAACGATGCCGCCACCTCTCCCAGCCTCCTTGGTGCCCCCAGCTCCTCCCAGGCCGGTATGCAGGGGCTCCGGCATGGCTGCGGCAGCACCACCAGGCAGCAGCTCTGCTCTAATGGAGCCTTGCAACCCTTCCTCCACCCCTGCTTTCAGTCAGTTTAGGATTATCAAGGACTCTGGGTTCTTTTCTCTGTGCTTGCTGTCACTGAAGGAATTAAACGAAGGTCAAAGGATGTCCCTGCAGGAGCTGAGCAGACAGTTAAGCCTCTCATGTGAAGCCCAGCCCAGGATGCCAAGTGCTTCTGAGCATTTCCAAGGCAGCCAGCAGCCATACCGCCCCATCGGGAACTTGTGGGGTGACAGCTGCCTCTCCCAAACACTGGAGGTCTCTGCAGGTAGATGGTGAAAGATCATTGATAGAACCACACGTGTGACAGCCACAGCTGGGATGTGCTCCCAAGAGGAGCTTCTGGCAGGTGCAAAAGAGCCTAGCAGAAAAGGTCCAGCCTAGGGAGAATCCCTCTGCTGAGGACGGATGGGGGACCAGCTGGCCCTGCAGACCAGGGCAACAAAGAGAGGAACACCGAGAGACTTGAGATGGGTCTAAGCACTTGCCTTTTTCAGACACAAATTCATGGAATGACCGTGTCCTCCAAAGCACAGCCTGACATCACTCTGTAGGTCATTCAGTGCAGTGCAAGATACTTGTTCCCTTTGTGCTCCTTGGGAGGTATCTTCTAGAAAAGGCTTGTGCAGTCACACTGCCTCCACTTGTTTGTCCTGCCTTGGACAATTTTGGGGCTCACTCGTCATTTCAGCCCTGTTTGACAGAAGGGTCAAGACCTCAGAGGTGCTTGGTTTTGTGAAAACAGGCAGCACATGGGGAGGTGAGACCCTATTTGTGCTCCCAGGGCAGGAGGTGCTGCAGCCTCTTGCAGACATTTGAGAATGCACACCGCAGAGCAACTGCCTCAAGGTCCAGCAGCGGGAGTCTCTGGTAGGAGCTTGCACCTTCTTAGACACCAAGACCAGCACAGCAGCATACCCAACTAGAAGAAACCCTTGACGAGTGCCCCTAGGCACCACAGGGACTGCCCATGTTTGCCAAAATACCTGCTGAAGCTCCTCTTGCCAACGTGGGACAATCAGGAGACTGCTGACACTGAACAGAGCACCGCAGAACTGGGTCCTGACAGAAGAGGGAAGATTATAGCTTGAGAAACTGTGTACATAAACCCTTCTCGTGTCCCCAGGGGAGGAAAAATCTGGTTGATGTGTCACCCCACAGGCAGTGTGTCTTACTTTGGTCCTTTAAACAAGGCTGAGGTTGCTGCTGAGCCCCATCCCACAGCAACGCCTGCCCCTCCCACCAGCCTGCCGCACAGCTGTGCTGGCCATGCACAGCCCTCAGCAGCTGCTCCAGGGCCTCGTCCTTGAACGTCCTTGAGGACTGATAACATCCCTGCCTGCTAGTCTGAGCAGGGCACACACGTCGTCCCTTGGCATGTTCCCAAACCATAGGATCTGCTGCAGCCCGTGCAGAAAGGGCAAAATCTGGACTCTGGCAGGAGCGGCATGTGCAGGGAGACCCCCAGCCCCACCTCTCCTGCCTGCAAAACCTGACGCTCACTGACCGCTCTGCACTACGAGCTGCCCATGGCAGGGACGGCCCCTCCAGCACCACCAGCCCACCCTCTCCCGCCCACAGACAAGTCCCCCATTTTCTGCCTTAAGAAAATCACCGTTAGCTTTTGGCATCCCTGAACCTCACTCAGGGGCAGACTGTGCCCTCCTGCAAGACACAGCAGCTAAGTGGCACTGAATCTGTCACACACCGCCCAACCGTGCCCCACGGGATGCCTCAGCTGGATTTGGAGTCATCACTTACAGAGTAAATTTGGAGCAATGAACACCCGCCAGAAGCGCACAGATTGCTCAAGCTGAGAAAAGCCAGTGATGAAAGTGCGTTTTGTGGGGTCAGAGCCCCTCACCAGCACTCTCACCGACACCTTCCCCAGGCCGCGCAGCAGCCGGGTGGTCCCTCTAGTTCATGCACACTCCTGCCTGCAGTGTGGAGCTGCGGGTCCCGGCAGCAGCCCGCCACCAAGTGCCACTGGCAGATCTGGTGCACCCCAGCGCTCCGCTCACAGCATCTCCAGCCAGCGGAGGCTCCTCATCCCTGGCCAGGCTCTGCCAGGCCCAGCCCCCAGCTCTCCGGCAGCAGCAGCGCAGCCACGTCACTCCTTCAGCCTCCTGAAGGTCACGGTCCCACTAAACCTGACCTCCTGAAGCATCTGATCAGGAGACTGGTGCTGTAATGCCACTTTGCACAGTGCACGCGCGCTCTGCTTTGGCAAGCCTGCAGCTGGATTGACGTTTGCCCTTGGTCACCCGGCTGGCACAAAGCGCATGCTGCCTCCTGCGTCACACCGCGCCACCCCCAGCTCCCCGCACTCCTCGGGGACAGGGTTTCTTTGTGCCTCCAAGTGCCGCCGAGCCGAGCTCTGGCTCAAGGCAGCAGCTAGCACGGCCCGGGGAACATCCACCCAGTGGATACAGGGATAGGAGCAGCAAAAGACAAGGTGAAACCTTTCCTCTGACAACCACCAGGCCTAAAAAAGATTAGGGTAAGCACAACCTCTCCAGGGAGGCCTTCTCCCAGGCAGACACTGCAGCCTTCCACATCACATGTACAAGAGGGACACTGAAGTGCCGGAGCGTGTCCAGAGGAGAGCGACCAGGCTGGTGAGGGGTCTGGAGACCAGGGCATATGAGGAGAGGCTGAGGGAGCTGGGCACGTTTAGCTTGGAGAAGAGGAGGCTGAGGGGAGACCCCATTGCCCTCTACAGCTACCTGGAAGGAGGGTGGAGAGAGGTGGGTGTTGGGCTCTTCTCCCAGGTGAATAATGACAGGACCCGAGGAAATGGGCTGATGCTGCGTCAGGGGAGGTTTAGGTTAGATATGAGGAAGAATTACCTTACTGAAAGAGTGGTCAGGCACTGGAACAGCCTGCCCAGGGAGGGGGTTGAGTCACCATCCCTGGACGTGTTTAAGAAACATATAGATTTGGTACTTCGGGGCATGCTCTAGTGGCAGAGATTGTAGGTTGTTTGGTTGGACTCGATGATCTCAAAGGTCCTTTCCAACCATGAAGATTCTATGATTCTATGATCACATCCTCAGCGAGCTAAGAGACCTGCCCCACAGCATTTTCCTGGGCTACACCATTTCTGCAAGCCAGAAGACATCCAGCTGCTGCTCGAGGGCATGGCCGCACCTTCCCCCTGCCCTCCACCCTCTGCTGGTATCAGCCTCCGCACCAATGGTCCTGTGAGCCAGACCTGAAGACCAGTCCCTCAGAGGATTAATTCAACAGGAGGAAAGGAAATGTATTTTTCAGCTGCTTAGCTTCCTGGTCCTGCCCTTTACCGAATAGCACAAACCCGTGCCTGGCGCGGACCACGATGAGCACCATGACGGTGCCCCCTTCTCCTAGCCCCGACCTGGGCACACACAAGACCAAGTGGCCAGGTGACCTTGGCCTTGCTGCAATTCCAGGGCCAGCTTCCTACCACCACTGCAATACACAGGCCAACCTCCAACACTCATCTTTTTGAAACCTTGACCACCTTCTGTATTTTCCTCCATTTGCTCCACACGCTGAAGCACAGGGACCTCTTCCAAAATAAAGCTGCATTTTTTTGTCCCAGGGGAGGCTCCCAGGCTGACAGGTAAAAGCAAGGGAGAGGGGGCAGCAGGCAAATAACACTGTGTCGTCTCTCAGCAAGGCTGCTCCAAGTCTTGATGCTGTTCCACGCTGTCACAGCAAGCAGCCAGAGGAGCACAGGGAAGGGGAGGCAGGCAGCTCTGCCGGGAACCACCGCAGCAGGCGGAGGACTCAATGAGGCTGCACTCCCATCTGGCCATCGCTCAGGGAACTACGCGGGTGAGCACCAACAGCCCTCGGTCTCAGCCGTGGCTCACCAGGGAGCTGAGTTTCCACCCATGGAGCCAAATCCCATCAGCCGCCCCACAGAGCCCCCGAGCCGAGCAGTGACGCAGGCGTACCGGGGACGCCTCTCAGGCTGTAATAGGTATTGCTTGATCTCAAAGGTGCTCTGGGATTTTTTGTAAACAAAGATACACAGAACCCTCTTCCTCCGAAGAGGGAAACTGAAGTTACACAATTACTATGTGCAAGGCTGTTTATAATTGACTATACGCAGATCGAAGGAGGATTTACAGAATTTTAAATTAATAGACAAAAATGTAAATGCAGCCATCTATAAATACAGGACTGCACTGTTCGGGTCCAGAGGTCACTCCAACCACTCCCTGCTCTTTTATCCCACCAAGGCCAAGGATCCGAGCAAGGGAGATCGAAGGAGCTTGTCCAGCTGGAGCTGCCCACGGCTGACAGTCTGAAGGTACCACCAGAGAGAGACTTGCCTTCTCAGTTTACTGTCTTCATGAGAGTTTAATATTATTGACAGGGGAGCGACAAAACCAGACTTACTTTCTCTTTTCACATCTTGGAAAGCTCTGGCTCTTTGTCCCATCCACCAGCAAGTATCCTCATTTCTGAAGATATTAAGAGCCTTTTTAAAGGCGTTATTTTCTTAGGATTGGTTTACATAAAAGGCTTTGGGGAAAAAACCCTTTTCCTCACCCCAGGATGAAGATCTTTGCCCATGTCACCTCATGGATTTCCCTCACCTCTTCATAAAGCTTGGCACCGAGTACAAATCCTTTCTTCTTACCTGAAAGCCCTGGATTACACCCCTCATAGGTATTACTTGTAGCCTAACTCTGCAAAGCTCTTTGGGACAGAATTTAGATAAGCAGTAGTCTAAAAATAAGATCTTAATCCTGCTGTGTGCAGCACAGCCTTCACGCTGAACTCCCACAGGACCCGCTCCAAGGACCAGTTCCAGCCTTTCCTCTTCACTGCAAAAGCAAACAAGTTCCTGCCAATGTGTTTTGTTTCCTTTGTATCAGTTCACATTTTAAACTAACAGATCTGAAGACTATCCAGTGGTTTAGGAAGTAGAAGAGCTTCTTATGTCACAGCCTCCTCCTCTCTGGGGAGGTGGAAAGTTGCTTGAGTCTCATCCTTTGCAGAAATAAACCTGCTCAGGAATATCAAGCCAAAACAGTCTTAAAAACAAGAGTCCCCCAAAAATCAGGGATTTCAAAGTCTTAATTAGAATGACACTTTACTGAAAGCACAAACCTGGGAGTGCAGGAAATTAATTGAAAAATAAAGTAATTGAAATACTGCTCAGAACTCCTCGGAATATATTTTTATTCTATTAAATTCATAAAGAAAGCATAACACTGTTTAAGTCCTAATGTATAAAAAACCACGTTTTCAATCAAGTGACCAATCTATCAGGGATAAATCTTATGCAGGTTTCGGACAAGAAGCTGGCAGGATCTCTGTACCTCCTCAGGCGGGAACCCGAGTACAAAAATCAGCCCGAGAGAAGCGCTGGCCAGAGCATCCTCGGAGCCTGGTGCTCTTCTCTCATCACGCCAGGACGGGCCAGACATGACTTCCACCGGCTTCCCTACCTCGTACCGCCTGAACCGGACCGAGCTCCCGCGCTGTGGTTGCCACCGTGCGGTTGCAGATGGTCACAGCAGACCTGAGAATGCTGCTGCTGCTGCAGCTTCCCACGTATGACCGCACCCTTTAAATCTTCTTCCTATAACAGCTCCTTCGCTCTTCTGTGAACTAAAACCCTTCCTTTATAAAATATAAACTTCTATGACATTCACAGACATCTTGTAAAGTCTCTGCAACATTCTGAATAAGCTGACAATGTACTGACCCTTTGGGGTAAAACCACGTCTTTTTTTGCATTTTTATACAGCGCTTGGCGTAACAAGATCAAGCTAGATCACAGGTACTGCAGAGTTTACTTACAGCCACACCAGCCAGTTCAGCCCTGCCTAGTTTGTAACGCGACTTTCTCCATTCCCCTTCTCCTTCAGGGCTCCAGGCCCTTTGGGGTATCTGCTGCAGCCTCCCTCTGAAACCAAAAACCTAGAGGAAACCATGCACTAAACGATTTCACACGGCTCCTTACTTGCTCTCAGAGTAGCGTAAGCTCCCTCTCTCCCCAGTATGCCCAACCAGTGGCTCACCAGTCCACGACCACCACAGGGACATGCTCGGCTCTTGTCACACACTTATACCCTCATGCGGAAAGTGAGGGGCGTTCTCCAGGCCTCCTCCCCTCTGCTGCTCCCTCACCCACCGCTCCTCAGCCGAGAGGTGGATCCTCCCCCTCCCGCACCTCCCCGGGTGCTGAGCCTCCATGGCCCCCGGGTGCTGCCTGGGCTGGGCTTTCCCTCCTCCCCAGCTCTTCCTTCTCATGCAAACGCATCACTGAGGGGACCGGGGGTGCCACCACTCGTCCTTGCGAAGGTCCGCACCGCTTCCGCGCCAAGAGGCAAACGCTGCAGGGCTCTGACAAGCAGAAGCCAGCGGCGAGGCTGCCCCCTCGGGGGGAGGCGCACAGGCCACCGCCCGGCACCACCACCGGCCCCGCCTCAGCGCCAAGGCTCCTACCCCGACCCCCCGCACCCTCCACGGGGCGTGGCATGCGACTCCCGGCCCCTCCCGCCTCAGCCCCGCCGGCAGCACCCCCGGGCCGTGCGGGGACGGCAACCCCCCAACCAACATGGCGCTGCCCCGGCAGACATGGCGCTCGCGCGGTCACGTGAGGGAGAGGCAAGCCGCCACGTGATGCGCACGGCCCTGGGATCACGTGACAAGCCGCCTGGGGTTCCCACGCGGGAGGACGGCTTGGTGCGCGTGGAGCAGAGGCGCGAGCCGGCGGGTTGCCATGGGAACGCTGCTGCCGCTCCTGCTCCTCTTCCCGCTGCCGCCGGCCGCTGCTGCTCCTGGTGGGTGCCCCGGGCGGGACCCCTCCCAACTGGGCCGGCGCCCCCCGCCGGCCTGGGGAGCGCTGGGCGGGTGCCCCGGCTTCCCCTGGGCCCCAGTTGCCAGGGCCGGGCTGGGCCCCCGGTTTTCCCGGCGCTGACGCTCCCTCCTCCAGCTGCCTGGGCAGCGGGGCCCGGCCTGGCGGAGCGGTTCTTCCCGCAGGTGCGGGACCACTTCAGCTTCGAGACGTGCGGCAACGAGACCTTCCCGCAGCGGTACTTGGTCTCAGGTAGGCGCTGGGGTGTGCTGCGGACCGGCCCGGCCCGGCCGCGCCGCGGCAGGGCCCTGCTGTGGCCCAGGGCTGAGTTTCTGTCTGCTTAAGCTTTAACCGGCCCTGTGCAGGGCAGAGCCGCTCTGCGTAGTGCTCGGGGGGCTGGGCTGGTGTGGTTTAACCCCAGCTGGCAGCGAGAACCACGCAGCTGCTCGCTCACTCCCCCGGGCTTGGAGGGGGAGGACGACATAATCAGGAGGGTAAAAGGGAGAAAAAAAACCTCGTGGGTTGAGATTAAGACAGTTTAACAGGGAAAGCAAGAGCTGTGCACAAGCAAAGCAAAACAAGAAATTCACTCACTGCTCCCCATCGCAGGCAGGTGTTCAGCCATCTCCAGGAAAGCCGGGCTCCATCACGCGCAACGGTGACTTGGGAAGACAAATGCCATCCCTCCGAACGACCCCCCCTTCCTTCTCCTTCCCCCAGCTTTCCATGCCGAGCACGATGCTCCACGGCGTGGGACAGCCTTTGGGCAGCTGGGGGCAGCTGTCCCGGCCGTGTCCCCTCCCAGCTTTCTGTGCACCCCCAGCCCTCGCTGGTGAGAGGCAGAAAAGGCCTTGACTGCCCAGCAACAACTGAAAACACCAGTGTGCTGTCAAAAGTATTTTCTCATCCCAAATCCAAAACATAGCACTTTACCAGCTGCTAATAAAAAAGTTAACTCTATCCCAACTGAAACCACAACAGGAGCAGCCAGGAGTCAGTTTGAGCTGATTGTCAGCCCCTTATCAGCCAGTCATTCCCCCTGGTGTTGTCCGTATCCTCCTCCTCCTCTTCCTTTCAGTTCGGTGTGGGGTGCAGGGGTGGGGATTGGCCTTTCAGGAGCAGGAGTTGACTAGAACAGCAGCTGCGTTAGGCTTCCACCAGGGCTGGCTCTGAGCACGCATGTTGTCAGTGGACCACGGCGTCTCTTACAAGTGCCACTCGGTGCTCCAAATGCAGCAGAAAAAACAAATAGTGACCCAAACATTGCACTCTGCACCCATTGTTCTTACGAGTGAAGATAACTCCTCTTGGGTCAGTGTTTTGTGTTGTTTGAACCCCTGCAACTTTAGATAGCTTAAGCTGTGCTGAACAATGGGGGCTTCCAGCAAGGAGTCTGGCAGCGTCTTCCTTTCTAGCCAGATAATGAGTTATCTTCTGTGCAACAGACAGTAAGAGAGAGGAGGCTTTTCTAAACAGCATGTGACTAAAAGGCAGCAATTTCAATAACTAGCATCACATGTTTTTCAGTCCTGCCTGCTTGGAGGACTCAAGGAGAGATTTGCAGGGAGAGAGCAAAGGTGTAGCTGTGAATCGCGCCAGCCCAGAGCTCTGCCCAGCCTGGCACCTGCCTCACACACCGCCTGCCTCTGGGGCTTCCTATGCAGCACCTTGTCTTCTTCACATCACCTGTTGCTCTGCGGCTTGTTCAGCACCTGCACCCAGTCATATGTGTTATATACATTTCACCAAGTGTGAATTCATGGATCACTTCAGCCCAAAGATATAGGAACACCACTGAATTTTGATAGCACACCCAAGGCTGAAATTTCACTAATTAAGTGGCCCTTTTTGAACAGAACTTTGGGATCACCTGGTTTAAAGCATTGCGTAATTTTTGTTTTCTTTTTAAAGTGTTTTATTTGCGTGTCCTGAGCAGAGCTGAATAATATTTGTGAGAAATGAAATATTAACAGTGCATTCCTGCTGGTTTACAAACCAGCAGTTTGAGTTTCTTACTCAAAATTCCTGTGAGTAGTTCCTTTCCCCTCTACTGCTTGTGCAATATGAGACTTTTCAGATTATCAGCGAGAACTTGAAGGAGACTGTTATTTCACAACCAGGCATCTGACTGTCTTGAGTTTAACTGGCAGCTGCCCAGGATTTCAGTCTAAAAATAGATATCCTCTTAAGCAACCTGTCTGGTTTGGTTTTGGCTCCTGTGAATGGTCGATTGCTCCAGGAGCCACAAAGCACGTCAGAAGAAAAGCCAGAGTAAAGATAGCACTTGAGTTTCCCACCTGGTACCCACAGCAAATGCAACACAGAAAGAGAATCAGCCTCTTTGTTAACAAAGAGCAGTGGTTTTGCTAAATGAAAGGCTTCAAACCCATTTCCAAGCCAAATCCTGCTTTGGCAAGTCCGTGTTGAGAATGCCAAGGACTAAATCCAGGCCTCTCTGTTAATGTAAATGGCCCCATGTGACGTGCTGCAGCGGCACCTGTAGGACAGCCACTGTTGGAGGGTCCCTTTGGGTCATGTGGCAGTGTGTTGAAATCAACACTTTACTGATGGTCTGAGGTCTGTTGTTGAAGAAAGCTATTTATTATCCCTTTTAATTCCTGTGTAATTTAAGACTAAGCTAAAATCAAATGTTTGTTAAAGTCAAGCAGGCATTAAAGCAAATGTCTGTTAGACAAGCAAGTCTTGACATCAAGGGTCAGCTTGTCCCACCAGTCTCAATTTGCCTTCAGTTATAAACAAATTGGAGGATGAAGCACATCATCTTCATATATCATCACGTATTTGTATATGATATATGAGAGAGAGATGTGCGTGTGTTACACATATAATGTAGATCATCATATCAGCACCAGCATCTCCTGGGCTCATCCCCAGCAGCGTGGGCAGCAGGGCGAGGGGGGGATTCTGCCCCTCTGCTCCGCTCTGGGAGACCCCCCTGCAGTGCTGCCTCCAGCGCTGGGGCACCGACAGCAGAAGGACACGGAGCTGTTGGAGCGGGGCCAGAGGAGGCCCCGGAGATGCTGGGAGGGCTGGAGCCCCTCTGCTGTGGGGACAGGCTGAGAGAGCTGGGGGGGTTCAGCCTGGAGAAGAGAAGGCTTCGGGGAGACCTTATTGCAGCCTTTCAATATACATAGGGGGCTTATAAGAAGGATGGAGAGAGATTTTTTACCAGGCCCTGCAGTGACAGGACAAGGGGCAACAGTTTCAAACTTGAAGAGGGTGGATTTGGATTGGATTTAAGGAAGAAATTTTTTATTATGAGGGCGGTGAGCCCCTGGCCCAGGTTGCCCAGAGAAGCTGTGGCTGCCCCATCCCTGGAGGGGTTCAAGGCCAGGTTGGACGGGGCTTGGAGCAACCTGGGCTGGTGGGAGGTGTCCCTGCCTACAGAAGGGGGATTGAACTGGATGATCTTTGCAGGTCCTTTCCCACCCACACCATTCTATGGTATGTGATTTACAGCTTGGCTCTATGCTATACGTCACAGCAGGAGCAGCAGAAAGATGCAGGAAATTCCCTAACATCTATATTTGTGGGAAAAGTGATCTGTGCAAGTGTTTTGGGATCAGTTGTGTATATAAATATAATATATAATATTTATATAATACATAAATCTGTTTGGGACGAGGGTATATAAATCAGAAACCGCTCTTTTAGTGGGTAGGTGTTTCCAAATGCTTTGCAGAACTGAGATTTTAGGGATTTTCTGGCAGAAGCAGAAGTTCCAGGCCATGTGCTGATCTCATGGAAGCTCTTTTCACCCCTGCTCAAATGAGAGATTTCTGTAGCCTGGCCTTTCTAATACCTTTATGCCCCAGCTCAGCCTGTTCACAGAGTTCTTCCTTGTTAAGTTCCTGCCCAGACTTACCAAAAGTAGTCATTTCATGCTCATATGTTGTTTTGTTGTTTTGGTTTTTTTTTTTCAAATTTGCTTCTGTCAATTGTCCCACTCAGAAAAGTTCTGGAACAAAGGATTTGGACCCATCTTCTTCTATACTGGCAATGAAGGTGACATCTGGACTTTTGCTCAGAACTCTGACTTCATATTTGAATTAGCAGAGGAACAGCAAGCACTTGTGATTTTTGCTGAGCACGTGAGTATTTTAGTCATTATGCATGCTACAGAGTCTTGTTCTGTTCAGGATTACCAAATTCAGCTTTCTGCAGGTCGAGAAATAATATCTCTTGAAGCTGAGCTATACCTGCTGTAAGCTTTCTCCTCGTGGTAGCAGCTCTTCTTTACTTAACCTTGGCTTCTAAATCTTTTTTTACTGTGCCTGCCAGCAGTCCTGGATACAGACTACTGTTTCAGTAAAACCTATGCCATGGTGTATTTGCCTTAGAGCAGAACTTTTGTAAGTAGTTTCCACAGGCCACACCACTCTAATAAATCTTCTGTTCCACAACTTATGCATGAAGAGATTACCCTGTTCCCTTTTCTACTTGGGGGTTTCAGGAGAGAGATACGTGCTGAGGTACTTGGCACCCACTGAAGTAGCTTGTGATGGACTGTCAATCCTCTACAGGATATGTCCTGAAGGTCTCTGTTTATCAGGTGAAGGAGACCAGGCACTTCCTCAGTTATGAACAAGTTAGAGGACACCACGTGCTCTGTTACCGTTTCCCGTTTGTGCACGCTTATCCCAGTTCTGGAGTGAGAAGAACCAGACCTTGACACCAGCATTTCTGCAGTATTATCTCTTTCCTTTCAGAGGTACTATGGCAAGTCTCTTCCATTTGGACTTGAGTCAACGCAGCTGAAGAAGACTGGTCTGCTTACTGTGGAACAAGCCCTCGCTGACTACGCAGTGCTAATTACTGAGCTTAAGCAGCAATATGGCGCTGCGGACTGCCCTGTCATTGCTTTTGGAGGCAGGTAAAGGTTTTGTGTGCTCCTTGCCTTCTCTGCATCCTTTCCCAGCCAGAGTTGTGCTGTTCTCACAGATCTATTTGTCTCTCAAGTAAGTCTTAAAGGCAGAGCTTTAAGCTATCTTTGATAGAGAGCAGATGTGCCTGTGCATGAGTTCCCAAGAGCTCATCACCAGGTCCCAGTCAGATATCCCATCAAGAGTTAGTCTGGATTTGTGATTGCTTTGGAGAAGCACCGCTGACTGGATGTTTCTAGGTATCTTCAGTGTATGAGTCAGACAGAACTGCAGAAAATAGGAAATTGCTCCTGCAACATCCAGCCGTTTTCATTGTAGGCTCCTTTGTAATTCTGCTTTGCACCTGCTGCTTGGTTGCTCCTGGCTTCTTAGCAGCTCCTTCCCCAAAGCACTTGCTCTGTTGCAGCTCAGAGCTGTGTTGATGTGATGTTCTTGTCTCTTGAATGGCTCCCCACGCTTCCAGTAGAGGGATGCTTCCCTTTAAAAAGCTCCCACCAAGTACCGGGCTTCTAATTCAGCTGCAGTGAGCTAAGAAGCAGTTGACCTGACAGTTGTTAAGTTTCCAGCTCGCTGCGGTGATGGCTGGACTGTTGATCTCAGGGGTGTTTGTAGTGTGACTGTCAGGCCACGGCTAGTGTAAAAAGGGCCAGGAACTGTCCTGGGGCGGGGAGGTGGGAGAGAGATTCAGCAGAATCTGCTGGCTGGGCTGCATGTTAGACATGTGTGTGTAAATCAAAATCACAGTTCAGTCTGCCACAGCCCTGAGCAGCGCTAAACCACGTGAAGAACGCTGAAATAGGGCAGGGATGGAGCAGCACAGCGTTTCCCATGGGAGGAAACAAAGCCTCTTCTCTTGCTTATAACTTTGCCAAACTTGTGGCAAGGTTTCAGCTAATGCCAGCTTCCAAGACCAGGGTTAGGGAAATGCGTGTTGCTTTCCATGTGGGTGATGTGGGACCGGTATTTACTGCAACCGCTTGAGGTTGTGGGGAGGGAAACTTGAATACTTGCAAGCTTGGTGTCACACCGGGTGTTACCTGCGTTTTGGGGGTGTCACAGTCCCGGGAGTGACCTCAGAGTAACTCCACAAACATCAGCGTATGAATAACTTTTGTCACCATGGCTTTATCTAGCAACCCTTGATATATCTGCAGATTGTGGCCCTGGCACTGAAGCTACCAAGGTGGCTTTGAGTTTTATTGTGGTATTTGTTAATGTCTCCCCTTCCCTAGATCTGTGCTGATCATCTATGCAGCTGCTATTTGGGGTGCCCGGGGAGAATACTCTCCACTTCCCAGCACTAGAGAGGGCTGCAGGTTCTGTAGTGTACAAGGACACCCTTTGCTAAGAGCCTAGCTAGACTTTATCATCCTGTATGTAAAATGTGGCTACTTCCCCCATTGAATAGTGACCGCTTCACTTGTGCCCCGCTTGGTTTTGTACTGAAGCTGTCAGGACACACTCAGGATGGTGCAGAGTTAAACATTGAGGCAGGGTTTCCATTTGGCTGCAGAAGCAAACTGGGCTGCTGTGTTCCCACCAGAGTTGGTGTGAGCATTTGGGGAAAAGGCCGGTAAGAACACATTGTGTGCCGCCTCCTTGACCGTAACTGGGTCTTTTTACGTGAAGATGGCATGTACTAGATATCCCTAAGCTTCTTGTTGCCTTGGGTTAGGTAAGCCTGTGAATGCTCGCCTGAAATGTTGAGTTGCGGTGTTATAAGCTGCCTGTTAGAGGAAGTAACCCTTTTGTTTATGCTGCGGCAGCTATGGAGGAATGCTGAGCGCTTACATGAGGATGAAATACCCAAACATTGTGGCCGGAGCATTAGCTGCCAGTGCTCCTCTGTTGTCTGTGGCTGGGCTTGGAGACCCTACCCAGTTCTTCAGAGATGTAACAGCAGTAAGTATACGCTCTTTCCAGGAGCAGTATTTTCTTTCTTTAATGAGGCTGAATTTTTTTGTTTTTTCTATGTATTTAAACAGACAGCTGTCTTCACAGCATCAGTGCTGGGCAGGGAATGCAATTAAATGGGAACCTGTAAGGAAAAGCAGCAGCTGCAGACATGATGGCTGGGCACTGCCTTGGCTGTGGCAGCTCAGGGCCAAAGATGCTGCTCTGCTGAGCAACACAGCTCGGTTCCAGCACCTTTAGTAGCACTAAGGATTCACTTGCCCATTTCTGGTGACTTAATCATATTACAGCCTGAAAGTTTTCCTTTGTGCCTGGACCAACACCCTTTGGATAATTTATTCTTCAAATCCTCTCCCCAGATGCTGTATTTTGCATTGATATCAGTGGTTCACAGCAGCTCCTTAATCCTGTGATGGTTGCGTTTCAATGAAGAGCTTCACTCCACTAACTAAAAATACGCAAGGTGTCCTGGGCTCACTTAAAACCAAAATTTAAATGTAGCTTTCACATTTTGAGGACATAGGACCTATAGGAAGGTGGTATTGCTTAGAACTGACTTACATTTAGTTTATAAGGAAAGAAATGTACTACCTGGTAGTACTGGTCTTTTTGCTCTTATTGACATATATGAAAACCTTATTTCAATGCAGAGACTTACAGGACAGATGGCATTACTGGTAAGTGTAAAGAAAAGTCTATCATATGAAAATAACCACAATAAATGCATTGAAATGAAATTTTAAGTGTGTAAGAGAATAAAAGACATAAAATCATACATTTTAAAACAAAAAATGTAATACCACAATCATCTAACGGGCCTTGCAGTGGGAATTCTTCCCTGATTGAAAGTAATTCCTTCTCAGAAGCCTGTGCAGCTGATAGCTCTGACTTGCTTCGGCTGTGAATATGCTGTGAGTCACTACACACCCATGGAACTAGGGCTTTGACCTTTTCATGTGAAAAACTTTCCAATTAATTTTAAAATATATTCTCTCTGCAGCAGTAAGTCGTCCTCTGGGCTGAGATTCTAAGCAAGCACTTTGTGTTGTTCTCAAAGTAATTCCTTCCCCCTTCAGTGTATTTGCATAAAAGCAATCTGTGCATCTGAAATCTGAATTCAATTGCTCCTCTTGGTGAGAGAACACCCCTGAGAGCTGTTAATACTAATGAAGACGCAAACCTTTCATGAATCATTGCGGGAGCGCTCTCCTCCCGTGAGTCAGAGAGCATTGTCTCGAAGCAGCTTTCTCTGTGACTTTTACTGAGCTTTTCCAGCTTCCTTCGTAAGCCTCCAGCTCACAGGGGAAGCGAGCAGAGGGCAGAAAGTTGGTTTTGCAGAAGGCATTTATGTATGATGCGGTCGGGCAGAATGCCCCTGTGTGAGTACGACACGCGCAGCCACATCCCTGCTTCCCATTAGGTGACCGATGCAGGGGCTGTTCGGGCCGTCAGCTTGGGTCAGTTTAGACAGCTGAATTCGGTGTGATTCAAGAGTAAAGCTGGCAGCCTGGAGGGGCAACAGCTTTCCTCGGAATGGCTGTAATGCCTCCTGCCTCTGCTTCCACACCAGCTCAGCTGAGCTGTTCCCGGGTCCGTAAGGCTTTGTGGGGGTGAACTGGAATGGGTGGTGTTCCCCAGCGTGCCGGGAGTGCCCTGCAGCAGTCCAGCATTGCCCAGTGGGGAGCTCGGCCATCACAGCAGCCAGAGCAGACCTGCTTCTCTGTCCCAGGCTGATCTGTCTCCACGCTCCCATTAGAGCCATTAGTAGATGAAGATCAATAAGCACATCCAGAAGGAGATTTGGAACCCCTAAAGGGGTGCCCAGGTAAACTGTGGAAAATTCCGTAGTGATTTCTCTAAGCCTAACTATCAGACAAAAAGGCAGAGTTAGGAATAAAAGAAAGGTCCCAAATCTATTTTTCATAGAATCATAGAATCTTCATGGTTGGAAAGGACCTTTGAGATCATCGAGTCCAACCATACACACACACAAAAAAAACTAAACCCCTACAAATCCCTGCCACTAGAGCATGCCCTGAAGTGCCACATCTAGATGTTTCTTAAACACCTCTAGGGATGGTGACTCCACCACCTCCCTGGGCAGGCTGTCCCAGTGCCTGACCACTCTTTCAGTAAAGTCATTCTTCCTGATATCTAACCTAAACCTCCCCTGACGCAGCTTCAGACCATTTCCTCTGGTCCTGTCATTATTCCCCTGGGAGAAGAGCCCAACACCCACCTCTCTGCACCGTCCTTTCAGGGAGTTGTAGAGGGCAATGAGGTCTCCCCTCAGCCTCCTCTTCTCCAAGCTAAACGTGCCCAGCTCCCTCAGCCTCTCCTCACATGCCCTGGTCTCCAGACCCCTCACCAGCCTGGTCGCTCTCCTCTGGACACGCTCCAGCACCTCAATGTCCCTCTTGTACAGCGGGGCCCAGAACTGGACACAGCACTCGAGGTGAGACCTCACCAGTGCCCAGTCCAGAGGCACCATCCCTTCCCTGCCCCTGCTGGCCACGCTACTCCTGATACAAGCCAGGATGCTGTCGGCCTTCTCGGCCACCTGGGCACACTGCTGGCTCATGTTAAGCTGGCTCCACCAGCACCCCAGGTCCTTTTCCGCCGGGCAGCTTTCCAGCCACTCTGCCCCGAGCCTGTGGCGTTGCTGGGGGTTGTTGTGACCGAAATGCAGGACCCGGCACTTGGCCTTATTAAACCTCACACAGTTGGCCTTGGCTCATGGATCCAGCCTGTCCAGGGACCTCTGGAGAGCCTTCCTACCCTCCAGCAGATCAACTCTCCCACCCAGTTTGGTGTCATCTGCAAACTTACTGAGGGTGCACTCAATCCCCTCATCCAGATCATTGATAAAGATATTAAACAAAACCGTCCCCAAAACTGAGCCCTGAGGGACACCACTGGTGACCGGCCGCCAAGAGGATTTCACCCTATTGATCACAACTCTCTGGACACGGCCATCCAGCCAGTTTTTAACCCAGCGAAGAGTACACTTGTCTATGCCATGATTCGCCAGCTTCTCCAGGAGAATGCTGTGGGGGACGGTGTCAAAGACCTTGCCAAAGTCCAGATAGACATCGTCCACAGCCTTCCCTGCGTCCAGAAGGTGGGTGACATGGTCATAGAAAGAGATCAAGTTGGTTAAGCAGGACCTCCCCTTCCTAAACCCATGCTGGCTGGCCCCGATCCCTTGGCTGCCCTGTACTTGCCGTGAGAGCTCGCTCAAGATGATCCTCTCCATGATCTTTCCTGCTACCGAGGTCAGGCTGACAGGCCGGTAGTTCCCCGGATCCTCCTTCCGACCCTTCTTGTAGGTGGGTGTCACATTGGCCACCCTCCAGTCATCCGGCACCTCTCCTGTTGACCAGGATTGTTGATAAATGATGGAGAGAGGCTGGTTTTAGTTGAGGATGGGTCTTTGTAAGAAAACTGCTTAGCTAGTGATTTGTGATTACTTAACCGTTGGTCTAGCAGGGTAAAGAGACCTTAAAAGAGCGCTACTAATTCTTATTTTTACAAAGCACTGGTTGCCAACTGATCTCAAACTGCCTTACAAGCTGACAGAAGAGAAACAGTTTTGGCTGCTAGGGCTTTCAGTGACAGAAACAACTTCTTCCACCAGCATAACCATCTGTAGTTCTTCGAGCATACCTTGAAGTGCTTTTTCAGCATCGGTGATGTTTTTTTCCAAGAAAAAGGACACGGCCGCCTTGGTCACCCGGCAGGTCGCTGGCAGGCTTAAGAAGTAAAGCAGGTCTTGGTTCCCAAACCGGTGCTCTGCCCCCATGCATAACTGGCTTCTCCATGACTCCTTCTCATAGACAAAGTGGAGTTGGAAGAAATCTATGGTGTGTCTGGAAAAAAAAAAAAGGCACAACAAAATTTTTTTAGGCCAAGCAGCCTGGCAGCCTCTTCCCATTTGCTGGCCAAGGCACGTGTCTCCTCGCTGCTTCATGTTCAGTCTAATGGCTCCACTAAGTGCGAAGTGTTTTGTCTTAACAGCTCATCTCAGCGAGACCTGGTGAAACAGTTGCTGCTTGGACTGACCTGTGCAGGCTGTTGGCTTCTGCTGGGGTGTGCTGATTGTCTGGGGGACAAGGCAGAAGCACCGGTATCACTGCTCCTGGAGACGCAGATGAGGTTCTGACCAGTGGGCCAGTAACCCCTCTCATCTCCCGGTACTTCTGGCAGTTCTTACCAGTGCAGCCTCCACATGCGTCTCCTCTGCGCAACCGTAATCCTGTGTCTTTTCTGTCCCTTCAGGATTTTCAGAAGTCCAGCCCTGGCTGCGTCACAGCTGTCCGCAAAGCCTTCCAGCAGATTAAAGATCTGTGCCTGAGTGGAGGTAAGGAGAGACAGCCCTGCAGACGGTTCCCAAGGGCAGCCAGCAGGCAGTCCCCACGGCCTGGAAAAGACCTGATTCAGTTTTACTTCAGCTAGGTCTTCAATTGTTCAGCTAAATCAATGCAAATGCCCACCTGGCTGCCTCTTCCTGCTTACACGATTGATTTTTGATTTAATGAACAGTTTCAGTTGGCATTAAAGATAGTAACCAACACCAAAACGAAAGTATCTATATGGGGGCTGGAACGGTGTTAATGAAACTCTCTTTTCTACACCCAAAGTGTCAAAACACCTGCAGGTGCAAAACACCTGCATTTTATGCTTGTAAAGCCTCATGCTTCACCAGATGCCTGTCCTCAGCACCCGCACCATATGACAACTGAGAAGTATTTGGAAGGCAATCTAGGTTTTGAAGCAGCCATCACAGTCTCTTTCATCTCCAACCTTGGGCAGTCAGGTGAAGCCAAGGACAGAGACTGGTGAAGATGTCTGCAATGCCTCCGAGCAGATATCGTGGGCCGATGCAGCATCTCCTGGGAGCCCTGCATGGTGTTGGAGGAGCTGTGGTGGGTTCTTGGTCTGTCTCAAGGCTTGGCTTGGCCTGTGGTGCTGCCCCTCAGGGGCTGTGTGCCTCCTGCCTCGCTGCAGGAGCTCGTCCTGGAATCGCCCAGAGGGGCCAGGGGTCCAAAATCCCACTTAGCTTTGGGTGACAGCAGGACAAATGTTACCGTTAAATAGCCAAGATCCTCAAGGTCTGCCTGGGCCACACTTACTGCAGTGGGGTGGATAAGGTGGTCATATTTAAGGCTTAGGCTCTCAAGTGAGTATCCAGAGGCAGGTCGCTGGCCTTGGGCTTCCAAGTAAGGACAGCCGGGCTGCGGTGGGCGGCTTGTGGAGTACGATAGGGACAGACAGGAACTGTGACGCCAAAACGCGGAGGATGAAAAGAAAAGCAGCAGCATTCCCCAGTAGAAAAGCAAAAATATATGAGTGCATCTTGAAGGGATCTCTTCAAATTTGGATTTCCTGACTCCAGCTGACCTCTCGGCGTCACACTGAAGTTTGAAGGCTCGTCTCGGGAGCCCTTTGTAACTCTGTGAGGACTGTTCCCACTGGCAATTCTTACTGCAAATGCACCCAGCTCCCAAGGAACTCGCTCTTTTGTTGGTTTGGTTGGTTGTTTTTTTCCCTGACAGTTCTTCCAGCTGTTTAATCCCACCGGGACCTGCATGCTGGACCCTGCTCTCCTACATGAGAGCTTACCGGGGGGGCTGCCCTGGGGGGCACAGCAGAGCCCAGGGAGGGAGCCAGGCAGGGCACCGGCGAGGACGGGCTCGTACCAAGCTGCTCCTCTCGCTGTGCCAGCCGGGACTGCTGCTGTCGCGGTGGGTGCCGACTCCTCTGGGCTCCCCAGGGAGGTGTCAGCGGCTCTGCGAGGGGCAGCTGGGGGCCCTGGGCCACACGGCAGCGTGAAGCTGCACAGGAAGGCTGTGTCTGAACATCTACCTGTGTGTAAATTTAGATGTGATGTGTCCTTCCCACTAGAAACCTCATCTGCGTGTTACAGCATCGTCTTACTTCTGAGTGAAAGAAGACGCTGAAGGCTGGTATTATTTGCACCTGTTGAAGTTTGTGTCTTTCAATTTTCCTTCTTTCTGCAGCCTTCGATGAAATTAGCAGGAAAATGGCCACATGCAATAAGATCTCTAACAAGGAGGATGTTTACCAGCTTTTTGGGTTTGCTAGAAATGCCTTCACCATGATGGCCATGATGGACTACCCTTACAAAACCGATTTCATGGGTCACCTCCCTGCCAATCCAGTGAAGGTGAGTACCAGGACACAGGTGAGAGTTGCAATTTCTGCCGTGCACTTCGGTGCACTGTCAAGCACACGCCATCGGTGATGGTGACAGGGGCAAGTAGCGGTGGATGTTGCAGCCCATCCACCCTGGCAGTAAATCTACACACTTTAAACTCTGTGAGGGCGAGTGCAGTGTTTGAAGTGCTGTAAGGCTCGTCAGGGAGGGTTTGCTGGAGCCACTTCTGCCCTGCTCTGCCTTTACCTTAGACACAAAGACCTGTGCAAGCTTGTTGACTTCAGCTTTTAAACACTAAAAGCCTGTAGCTTTTAAAAAAATGTAATTTTGTTGTAGCCCACTTCAACACACTTTCATAGATTGTTTGTTCTTGGTGGGTGAGAAGGGAGACCTAAAAATCAGGCTCCTTTCTGAGTATTGCCCAGGGAGATGATGCACCTCAGAGTATAACGCAGAGAAATGTCTTCTGCTGTTGGGACTGGAGAACCTCTAAACTTTCCGGAGAGTCAGAGATGGGGAAGTGTGGGAAAGGGACCTGGGCCTCAGGGGCAGAGACTTCTGAGACAGCAGCTGCTTTGGAAGGATCCCAGCGTTGATCCCAGATCACCAGTTGCTGCTGCAATCCTTGGTTCCTCCTGGCGTGCTGTCAGCGTGGTGCTGCTGTTCTCTGCTGCGCTGCAGCACACCACGCCGACCCCACTTCATTTGCCTTGCGGCGTTTGTGGTTCGGGTCCTACCTGGAGCGACACGCGTGCTGCGCATGTCATACAGGCTACGCTGTACTGGGACTCAGGAGGGGCTGTCTCTGGCTCCACTGGGCATCCAGTTCCCTTCTAGGGTCTGTTTAACAACCTGTAAAAAGGAAATAATTATTCTACACCCCCCCGCCCCCGGCCCTTGAGGAGGGCATTGAAATATTCTGATTGTAGGAGGAAGGAACTCCTTGCAGTGTATCACTGCAGCCTCTGCACAGCCGCTTAACTTGTCCTAGCCCTGTCTCCTTGTTCCTATGTATTTTGTTGCTAGAAGGGAGGAAAAATACCCCAAAAACCATTAAGCCCTTGGAAAGCTGCTGAACCATAAAATGTCTACGTGGTAATTTTAGTGAATCTTCCAGCCTAGCCATTCCACAGAGCAGAGACTGTTAACGATCCTGTCTGCAATTGGCCTGTAATGTGTCTCATCCAGGTTGGCTGCGAACAAATCCTTGCCCACACAGACCCAATTCAAGGCCTGGCTGCTCTTGTCGGTGAGTTAACAGTATCCATTTCGTCTTTTATTTAGCGCCCTGTTTTCTAGAAGCACCTGTTAAGTAGAGCTGTCGCATTGCTGTGTGGGTTGTGGATCGTGGGACCTGGTATGACTCCCACTGGGACGGTTTGCCCCATATTGGCTCTGTCCATCAGGGTATCCATGGTGGCCATGGATTCATTCTCACACCTTTCCAAACTTATCCTCGTCAGGTTTTTTGTCCATTCCAGCCCCTTAGCCCGTTGACTGTCTGTGAGATGTGGACTTCTAAGATACTTGGTTCCTTTCTAAAAGTTTACCCATACTCTGGCTCAAGCAGTCACGGGTTCAATGCATGTTCACTGAAGAAAGTTTTCTGGTCTGCTTGTTGAGGACAAGGTTGTCATCGCAGTGCCCTATGGTCTTAATCCAGTGTCAAGACAGTTTTAAATACATTGCGTATATGTGTCTCTGTCAGTACTTAATTTGTGAGCCAGCAGTGTTCGTAAGGAAATTACTAGAGATGGAATTCAAAGCTCTTTTGAAGACTTCCTCATAAAATCTCTGAAGTTGCTCATGGAAAATAAGTTCTACATTGGTCATTATTCAGAAAAACGGGTTCTTAATGACAAAAAATTGATTTAAGGAATTCTTACGGGTTTGATGTAGCTTAGTAGGATTGGGAACTAATTCTTTTTTTGCAGATTATGCATGTCACCATAATAACACCAAGTCAAAAATGTACCAATTCCATATCACTGCTAGAGATGTTCGGCTGGCAACTGGAAGAGTTGTTAAAATACTACACTGTTGGCAAACACTGTCAGATCTGCTTGACTTATTCACATCCTACTTCTTTTCTGAGGCAAAGTGGGACTCTTGTTTCTTTGTGATGAACAAGCTGAGAGTAGATTTCTTCCTTCTGCCTGTGGGGGAGCACTTTATGCCTCTCCTCGTCTCACCAGCTACGTTCACTTGGGACAGTTTAATCATGCAAGAGGCATGATCCACCAGAGCTTTAGGCAGGGGACTGGCTTTCTTCCATGCCCGGCCCTCTGTGTCATACAGGAAAACACTGTCTTCTTTCTGCATGTGCTGCAGTGACGCACCTCCTGTGAGGTAGAGCGTAGTGTGGTGAGCTGTGACGCTGAACTGGCAGCAGCTGAACGGGGATAGCGTTAGCGTTGTCCACTGGTTGCTTCCAGGACAATAACACTCCGTCTCACTGACGTGAATCCATTCCTCTGCCTGCAAAGAACCAGACCAACACTCACCCATTGTATCACACCTCGAGTGGGCGTCACTGTCATGTCAGGCTCGCTTGGTTGACGATAAAGGAAACCAGTGTTTCATAGACTCATAGAATCTTCATGGTTGGAAAGGACCTTTGAGATCATCGAGTCCAACCATACACACACACAAAACCCTACAATCTCTGTCACTAGAGCGTGCCCTCAAGTGCCACATCTAGACGTTTCTTAAACACCTCCAGGGATGGTGGCTCAACCCCCTCCCTGGGCAGGCTGTCCCAGTGCCTGACCACTCTTTCAGTAAAGTCATTCTTCCTCATATCTAACCTAAACCTCCCCTGCCACAGCTTCAGCCCATTTCCTCTGGTCCTGTCATTATTCCCCTGGGAGAAGAGCCCAACCCCCACCTCTCTCCACCCTCCTTTCAGGTAGCTGTAGAGGGCAATGAGGTCTCCCCTCAGCCTCCTCTTCTCCAAGCTAAACGTGCCCAGCTCCCTCAGCCTCTCCTCACATGCCCTGGTCTCCAGACCCCTCACCAGCCTGGTCGCTCTCCTCTGGACACGCTCCAGCACCTCAGTGTCCCTCCTGTACAGAGGGGCCCCAAAATCCTGTTTGAATACCACGGGGCTCGAGGTGCCAGATTTTTGACCGCATTTAGCAATTTAGCAGAGCCTCAAAAGAAACTGAATAAAACACCAGAATGGCATGGCTTTAAAGGAGCTTTTTCCTTCTTGGAAAATCAGAGGAGCGAGCTGAGCAAGGTGCCACAGGGACCTGCTGGGACTGGCATAGCCCAAGTCCTGCCTGCTCTCTAGATATTTAACACATTACGAAGGAACCCATCTAAAGAGGGCTATATTGCATCGGATTGTGGACCACAACTGAGTTTGTGTCATCTGGATGAATTTGATGTCCGCCTGGATGTGCAGTTTCTCTTTATAGATTTCTATCCTTTCCTCAGTGAGCAATTAAGTACTCTGAGATGCCCGTGCGTTCCTTCGAAAGAAACCGTACCCATCGTGGTAAAATGGGGCCAGGCCCTGAGTCTTTACACTTTCAAATGGGAATTGATGAATGATCTTGGAAAACTCAGTTCTCTTGGCTTCAGGGAATGGGATTCTGCTAGAGCGAGTCTTTCAGTCATGGTCAGGTCTCTTCCCCAGGAGGCTGGGCAGTGCTTTCCCTCCTCTTTCCGAGATGGGAAATACAGGTTTGAAGAGAATTCATTTGCATTCCGTCTTTCCTAAAATCTAGGCTAGCGTCCTCCCTGCAGTCCGTTCCTCCTCCCGTCTGCCAGTGTTGCGCCCCTTTTCAGCTCGAACAAGGGGAATCAGTGTGTTGGGGCAAGTACGTGACTAGTTTTACACTCAGGTTTTCCCGTGTCAGCAGGCTGCACCTCCACCATGTTTTCTTTATTAAAAAAAAAAAACAAAACCCTTTGAACAGCCTTTGTACTTTAGCAAATCGAGTGTGGTAACAGGGCAGCTTGCGACGTGCACAGCTGTAACGGCAGGCACGTTTTCATACGCTTATTGGCCTGACTTGCTGACTGTGCCGGTCAGCTAAGAGGCCAAAAATAATGAAGTTACTGGTCAACCTGTCGGAATAAAACACTCAGAGCCTGGCAATGTAGAGACACCATTTTGCAGCACATTTGGGATTATAAGAGCAAATGAACTTACTCCTTTTAGTGTCCTTCCTCCAATGCAAAAGATCCTGTCCCTGACTGTAGCCATCCCGTGATCACAGCGGGTAAAAGCCATGGCACTGTTGCCAATCCAGCGTCGGAGGCGAGGGAGGTAGCTGTAAGTGTCTCGTAAGGTTTTACCCCCTGAGAAGCCCCCTACAAGGAAAACAGAAGTCTTGAAAATCTATCCATCATCCTCTCTGACACCCAGCAAACCTTCTGCAAACATTAGCAGAGCTGATCTTTTTTGCCTTTAAAATACCTAAGAAGCTCAGGTTTAAAATTTCACACCGTTCTGCAGAGGTGATGCGGTGTGAAATTTAAAACCTGAGCTTCTTAGGTATTTTAAAGAAAAAAAAAATAATAAACTCCAAACCAGTTCCAGCTCCTTCTGTAAACAGTTTTCCACAGAAGATTTTGGAGTGAAGCTCTGGGAGTATTTCGAGCGTAACCAGGAACAGCTTTAATTAGGGAATCTGCTTCCAGAATGCGCAGTCACAACATGGTGGCTTGAAAGAAAAGCGTTCAAAGCTCTTTGAACTTTGGCTTTTTGACAGAAGGTCAGAGCCAATCTGCCAGTGCTGGTGGCAGCTTTTTCTCCTGATGAAGCACTCACTTGAGTGTTGCAGGGGTGCATTATGAGAAGCCCCGTGCAGCAGGAGGGTGCTGCTGGGGGGGGGGTGGGCGCCTCCAGCTGCCTGCCCGCTGGATCCCAGCCTGCAGAAAGTCTTTGCCAACACGGGAGGTGGTATCTCAGGTTGGCCATAAGCCCCAGCTCACCTGGGTGCGGACGCTTTGTCTGCGTGGAACTCGTGTCTAAATCTGGTACTGAAGTAATGGGCGTAATTTTTCAGTTTGCTTGGGCAGGGCTGTAGGCCGGCCACAGCAAATTTGCCGTTACCCCACTAGTTCAGAACAAAATGATTATTATAGGTAGGTAAGGTCTTGTACCCAAGGGCTACGGCGTTATCCAGCCCAAGTCACCCTGGGGTGTGGGTGTGTGAAGCTCCGTGAGGCAATTTTGTCCTTGCTCTCCAACAGAGAGACCAACAGAGGTGCCGTGGGCCAGCTGGGTCAAAGCAGGGACTTGCCCCTGAGCCTCAGCCCTTGCCCCAGGGAACCCATTATCCATCTGCGCTGCCAGCGGGGGCCAGCCCTGCCCTCAGCGGGCACGCGTCTGGGTAGGACAGCCCGCCCGGCCCCTGGGGGCTCGCGTGCACGGTCCAGCACAGAGAAGTGCCGCTGTGCGGTTGAAGTTAGTCCGTGCTGGACGAGTAGAGTGATCCCAGCTGGCCGTAGCTGGTTTTCAAAGCAGGGAGCCTCCGGCGTTGGTAGGCTGGCCCAGGGCTTTTAACTGCAGAGGCAGTAACACAAACAGCACAGTTCTTTCCCTAGGACAAACCAAAGGTTAACTTTTAAGTCCAAATTAGTAGCTGCAAAAGCTAAAGATCCTACAGCAGTTTCCTGATGTGCTTAAAC